>NW_027223772.1:16238240-17666617 GCF_028538775.1 Myotis yumanensis
AACCAGCTCTTGGTTTCATTGATTTTTTTTTTAGTCTCTATGTTATTTATTTCTGCTCTAATCTTTATTATTTCATTCCTTCTACTTACTCTAGGCTTTTCTTGTTGTTCCCTTTCTAATTCTTTAAGTTGCAGGGTTAAATACTTTATTGCTGATTTTTCTTGTTTTTTGAGGTATGCCTGTAGTGTTATGAACTTCCCTATCAGGACTGCTTTTGCTGTGTCCCAGAGATTTTGTGTTGTTGTGTGTTCATTTTCATTTGTTTCCAGGAAGTTTTTTATTTCTTTCTTGATCTCCTTGGTAACCCATTCATTGCTTAATAACATGCTATTTAGCCTCCATGTATTTGAATGTTTTGGGGTGTTTTTACTGTAGTTGATTTCTAATTTCATTCCACTGTGATCTGAGAAGATGTTTGATATGAGTTCAATCTTCTTGAACTTGTAGAGACTTGTTTTGTATCCTAACATGTGGTCTTTGTGAATGATCCATGTGCACTTGAGAAGAATGTATATTCTGCTGCATTGGGGTGAAATGTTCTATAAATGTCTATTAAATCCATCTGATCCAGTGTGTCCTTTAGAGTCTCTGTTTCCTTGCTAAGTTTTTGTCTGGAAGATCTGTTCAGGGAAGTCAGAGGGGTGTTAAAGTCTTCTACTGTGCTGTATTGTTGTAAATCTCTCCATTAAAGTCCTCTAGAGGTATATATATATATATTCTGCAGCATTGGGGTGAAATTTGTCTATTTGTCTATCTCATCCACATTGTCCAGTTTGTTAGCATACAGTTGTTCATAGTATTTTCTTACAATCCTTTGTATTTCTGTGGTGTCCATGGTTACTTCTCCACTTTCATTTCTGATTTTATTTATTTGGGTTTTATTTATTTATAGACAGCTCCTATATTGGGTGCATATATGTTATATCCCCTGTTGGATCGATCCCTTTAGTATTACGTAGTGACCTTTGTTGTCTCTTGTGATGGCCTTCATTTTAAAGTCTATTTTGTTGGATATGAGTATTGCTACTCCAGCTTTTTTTTCTTTTCATTTGCATGGAAAATTTTTTTCCATCCCTTCACTTTCATCCTGTGTGTGTCTTTTGTTGAGGTGGGTCCTTTGTAGACAGCATATAGTTGGGTCATGTTTTTGTATACTTTCAGCTACCCTACACCTTTCAATTGGAGCATTTAATCCATTTACATTTATGGTTATTATTGAGAGGTACTTATTTATAGCCATTTTAATTCTGTATGTCTAGGTTTCTTTCTCTGTTTCTTCTTCTTAGCAATCCCTTGAGCATTTCTTGTAATGCTGGCTTGGTGGTGATGAACTCCTTTAGCCTTTTTGTCAGGTAAGCTCTTTATTTGACCATCTATTTTGAATGATAGCATTCCTGGATATAGTAATCTTGGTCTCAGATCCCTGCTTTCCATTACTTTGAGTACTTCATGCCATTCCCTTCTGGCCTGTAGAGTTTCTGATGGGAAATCAGGTGTCAGCCTTATGGGAACTCCTTTGTAGGTAACAGTTTTCTTTTCTCTTACTGCCTTTAAGATTCTCTCTGTCTTTAATTTTTGGCATTTTAATTACCATATGTCTGGGCATGGGTCTGTTTGGGTTATTCTTGTTTGTGGTTCTCTGTGCCTCCTAAACTTGTGTGACTTTCTCCTTTATTAGGTTTGGAAGTTTTTTTATCATTATTTCTTCAAATATCTTCTCTATGCCTTTCTGCCTCTTCTGGCACACCTGCTATTCTAATATTGTTACGTTTCACATTGTCCCACAGCTCCCTTAAGCTGTCCTCCTGTTTTCTAATTGTTTTTTTCTTTTTTGTTCTCTAATTGGGTGATATTTTCAACTCTGTCTTCTAATTCACTGATTCGATCCTCAGCTTCCCCTAATCTGCTGTGTATTCCTTCCGTGTGTTCTTTATTTGTGTTATGTCATACTTTATCCCTGACTGTTCTTTTTTCATAGTTACTATATCTTTTTTCATACTGTTGAGCATTTTTACCATCATTACTCTGAACTTTGTTTCAGATACATTTCTTATCTCTGCTTCATTTATCTCTTCTTCTGGAGAATTCTCTAGTTCTTTCATTGGGGGGGGGGGGGTGTTTCTTTGTTTCCTCATTTTGGCTGTCTGTTTGGTTTGTGACTATGTTTTAGGTAGATCCTCTACACCTCTCAATCTCCTGTGTCTATTTTTTGAAGTTTATGGCATATGACGGGGGCTGATTGGGCTATAAAGTGGGTGTTCAGAAGAAGGGTTCCTTCTGGGGAGGTGGGGTCTAAGGTGGTAAATTTCTGAAAGGCCTCCGTGAGGTGGGAGAGGAGGAGAGCTGGGTTTCCGTCAGGGCCCTGAGTGATTTCATTAAGTTTTTCATAACTGGAGAACCAAGATGGCGGCGTAGGGAGCGGACCTGTGTGTGCTGCTCTCTCACAGCATCATTGAAACTATCAACTATGAAGTAAACAACCGCCACTCAGAACCATGGGGAAGTTGGCCCAGTGGGAGATCTACAACTGGAGGAAAAGAAAGAAGCGCAGTGAGACTGAGTGGGAGCTACGGAGGCACCAAAACCAGAGGTACGCAGTCACACGCCACGCGGGCTGCAAATGGATTCTCGGTTTTTTACGAACCCTCGAATCCTCTGGGCTTGCTCGGGGCGGGTCTCTGAGGCCCCAGATCCCACAGGGGATCCCACTGCGGCCACGGCCTTGCAGTGGTCGGAGAGCGAGGGAAGCTCTGATACGCGGCTGCTCGCCGGCACCGAGGGACAAGAAGTCCTGGTGTCCCGGGGAGGCGAGGGGCGCGGAGACGCCGCCATCGCTATTTCCTCCACGCTGGCGACTCCCTGTGACCCCGCCCTACCCTCAGGGCTGTGCCAGAGGCACAAGAGGGAATGACTGTGCTTTTACAAACTCTCAAATCCACTGAGCTGGTTCGGGCGGGTCTCTGAGGCCCCAGGCCCCAAGGCGAGAGACGGCACGGCCTTCCAGCAGTCAGGAAGCGAGGGAGGCTCTGGCGCTCGGCTGCTCGCCGGCACTGGGGGACGCAAAGTCCTGGTGTCCTGGATAGGCAAGGGGCCGCTGAGTCTCCGCCCCGGCGACTCCCTGTGATCCCGCCCTAAGCAATTTACATTCCCATCTGGGCTGTGCCAGACCCACAAGTAGAAGCGCCTTTTCTTCTGCAAACTTTCAAATCCACTGAGCTGGTTCAGGCGGGATCATGAAGCACCAGACCCTACAGGGAGAGGCAGCACGGCCTTGCAGCCATCAGAAAGCGAGGGAGACTCTGTTGCACAGCTGCTCGCCGGCACTGGGGGACACAAAGCCCTGGCAGAGAGTCAAGGGGCCGCGGAGACTCAGCCAGTGCTATTTGCTCCGCCATGGCGACTCCCTGAGTCTCAGCCTTAATCAATTTACATCCCCATCCAAGCTGTGCCAGGTGCACAAAAAGACCCACCTGCGCTTTTGCAGCCTATCCCAACAAATTGCAGACTTCAACTGCTCGCAGCCATGAGAGACACACTCAAGAAGCAGACCCAGGAGAACCAGGATGGCGGCATAAGGAAGAGACCTGTGCGTGCTACCTCGCACAACAACATCGAAACTACCAAATATCAGACAAACACCTATCATACAGAACCATGGGAAAGTTGGCCCAGTGGAAGCTCTACAACTGGAAGGAGAGAAAGAACATTGAGACTGAGTAGGATGTGACACCAAGTACAGAGCCCAACCCAACAAACTGCAGATTTCAACTCCTCGCATAGAAAGAAGCGCATTGAGACTGAGTAGGATGTGCTGAAGCACCATGTACAGAGCCCATCCCAGCAGGCTGCAGATTTCAGCTCCTTGCATCTGGGAGGGACGCAATCGGGGGGCAGAGTCGGGTCCGGGGCCGGCCAGGGCTGGGCCTGACTCGGCCGGCACTGTGGAACTGCTGTACCAGCAAGCCCACAAACATGCCCACTGGTCCCAGTCTCTGGTGGGGCGCTGGGGGACAGCAGACAGGCAGTCTGTGCACTTGGTGGAGGGCAGGAGCGCTGGATGTGCAACCACCAGGAATGCCTGGAGATTTTGTCTAGTGGGGAGCCGCCGGCAGGGGACAGAGGGCCAAACTTCCTGTTTCCCCGTAAGGCTGGGATGGCCCCGGTGAGGTTGAAACGGTCCAGGTGTGGTAGGGACGACCCCGGTCAGGTCGAAACGGCCCCGGTGTGGTAGGGACAACCCCGGTCAGGTTGAAACAGCCCCGGTGTGGTAGGGACAACCCCGGTGAGGTTGAAACGGCCCCCGTGAGGTAGGGACGACCCCAGTCAGGTCGAAACGGCCCCGGTGTGGTAGGGACGACCCCGGTGAGGTTGAAACAGCCCCCGTGAGGTAGGGACGACCCCAGTCAGGTCGAAACGGCCCCGGTGTGGTAGGGACGACCCCGGTGAGGTTGAAACAGCCCCCGTGAGGTAGGGACGACCCCAGTCAGGTCGAAACGGCCCCGGTGTGGTAGGGACAACCCCAGTCAGGTTGAAACGGCCCCGGTGAGGTAGGGACGACCCCGGTGAGGTTGAAACGGCCCCCGTGAGGTAGGGACGACCCCAGTCAGGTCGAAACGGCCCCGGCGTGGTAGGGACAACCCCGGTCAGGTTGAAACGGCCCCCGTGAGGTAGGGACGACCCCGGTGAGGTTGAAACAGCCCCCGTGAGGTAGGGACGACCCCAGTCAGGTCGAAACGGCCCCGGCGTGGTAGGGACAACCCCGGTCAGGTTGAAACGGCCCCCGTGAGGTAGGGACGACCCCAGTCAGGTCGAAACGGCCCCGGTGTGGTAGGGACAACCCCGGTCAGGTTGAAACAGCCCCGGTGTGGTAGGGACAACCCCGGTGAGGTTGAAACGGCCCCCGTGAGGTAGGGACGACCCCAGTCAGGTCGAAACGGCCCTGGTGTGGTAGGGACAACCCCGGTCAGGTTGAAACAGCCCCGGTGTGGTAGGGACAACCCCGGTGAGGTTGAAACGGCCCCCGTGAGGTAGGGACGACCCCAGTCAGGTCGAAACGGCCCCGGTGTGGTTGGGACAACCCCGGTGAGGTTGAAACGGCCCCGGTGTGGTAGCGACAACCCCAGTCAGGTTGAAACGGCCCTGGTGTGGTAGGGACGACCCCGGTGAGGTTGAAACGGCCCCTGTGAGGTAGGGACGACCCAGGTGAGGTTGAAACGGCCCTGGTGAGGCTCAGACGGCCCTGGTGAGGTTGAGACTACTCCAGTGAGGTTGGGACAAATAAAGGGGACCAGTATGGACTGATGAACAGGGGTAGATACAGAAGCAGAGCAACATTGAACAGAATGTTAAACTACAATGGGGAGCCTGGGGAGGGTTGGGGGGGATTAAGAGACCAACTGAAGGACTTATATGCATGCATATAAGATTAACCAATGGACACAAGACACGGGGGCGGGGCGGGGGGTAGGGGCCGGGGGAATGTCATGGGGGGGAAAAAGGAGACATATGTAATACTCTTTGTAATACTTTAAGAAATAAAAATTATTATTGAAAACTCTAAAAAAAAAAAAAAAAAAGTTTTTCATAACTGATGACAATCCCTCAGTTCCTGGTACCTCTCACGGGGGTAGAATGGGTGTGGGAATAGAAGTGGCTGTTGAGGAAGGCGGTCTTTGGGTGGCCCGAGAGCGAGTGTTAGGTGGGAAAAGTCTGTACTGGATCTTGAGTTCTCAGGATTTGGGCTCTCAGGGGTCGGGGAGAAGGTGGTTGCTGATTAGGAGGGTCTAGGTTTTGGGAATCAACTGTAGGTGAGGGAGGAGGTGCACAAGGGGGTAGCGGTCGGTGGTCTCCTGGGTCAAAGTAGATTCAGAATCAGAAGTGTTAGGGGTGATGTTTCGTGTGAAGGAGAAGGATCTGACGGGTAGAGCAGGACTGAGAGAGAGGGCTGGGACTGAGGATGAAAAGGCCTGGACGGAGGGAATCTCTGACCATGTTCCATTGCGGTGACAGCAATTATCTAAATCGCGCAATGTGTTAGGATGGAAAGTGCAGTTTTCAGGCCATTGAGACCTATTATTTAGCTCACATTGTGGCCAAACAGTGTTAGAAAAGAAAATGAGGGCCTTGGGCCTGATCTGCCCTGTGAGTGTGCAGAGGGAGTGTAGCGTGGCCCACGAGAGAGGAGGGGTGAGTGACGAATCACAAATCCCAAGGTGACTGCTTAGGGCAGGCGTCCCGCTGCTAAAACAAATCACCACAAGAAACGAGGGGTGACCCTCCGGACTGGGCGTCCCCAGTCCAGAAGGACCCGGGGCTGAATGGCTGAGGAGCCTTCTGGCCTAGCGCTAGGGCTTTCGAGAAGAGAGACCTTCGAGAAGTCAGTGAGAGAGAGTGGACAGAAGACTCCAGACGAGGGAAATTGTGGAACGTCACTCACCTAGAGAAGACTGGCCGGTGTGGGATGGAGGGTCAGCGATGGAGAAGGAGAGGTTCCCGATCCGGTGTCCTCCTTGGCTGGTTCGGGAGGGCCCCTAAGGGAGAGAGGCCTGATCGAGGCCGGCAATCGAGTAACCGAGTAGGATTGGGAAGTGAGCCCAGGCCGAGCTGCTGCTGCTTACTGCTCTCTCAGTAGTAAACTCGGGGTGACTGAAGCCGGGGTCACTGAAGGAGGAACACATAAGGCCAAAGGGGGTAAAGAATAATAAATTTATTAGGTCATCTGGATACCAGATGGGCTGAGCCCCAAAATGGCACCAGCCCCCAAAGTCGGGGAGTCGGAGGTTTTTAAAGGACTCTAGGCGGCTTTTTCTGGACGGAGAATTCTCTGCAGCTCCAGATTCTGGGAAAGTCCGGAGAGGAGAGATAATGGTCTTAGCAAGTGCAATGTGGTCTAAGCAAGTGGAATGTCCACTGTGAAGTGGCCTAAAGGTCAGTTCCCAGGGCAGGGGGCATCGATTCAATTGTTTGGTCAGACCTAACACCTCCTCTGGCGCCTGGGGGCTGAGTACTGTGGGGTCACCTGTCTCCTCATGCGCCACCTAGGCTGGGGCCTTGTAGCTGCCTCCAGATGGGAGGACCTTCCTGGAACACGTGCTACTAGTCCCGCGCACAGCTCTCATAACCGCCCCCCCCCTCCCCAATCCTGTTTGCCCTGGGGAATTTAGGACTCTGCTGGAGATGGACCACAGGGGCCGTTTCCTGCAAACACCCTGCCATTTGAGGGTGTCAGCCTCAGGCAGCACCCTCTCACCCTCTCACGGGCAGAGGCGGGAAGAGGCTGGTGCGCGTGGACAAGCCTTGTGACTGTCAGCACAACAGAAGGTCTAACCCGCAGGGACATGACAGCACCCTTTGTCAAAAACGAGTCTTTGGGCACATATGTAATATCTTAATCAATAAAGAAAAAACAAACAAAACCAAAAAAACACACACACAAAAAAAGAGGCTTTTATGAGGTAGAATATTGGTTGTTTTTGCCTGCTCTTGTTGGACGGGAGGCGCCCCCACCCCTTTCTTCTGAAGAGAAAACCTGGGGGGGGGGGGGGGGGCGGGTGGCGGCAGCCGGTGGCCCAGCCCCAGACAATGGATGACCAGCCCTCTAGGCCTGGCCCTCAAACACTGCCCCGCAGCCTTCCAGACCCTCTCCCTGGCCTGCAGGGCAAGTGGCAGGAGACAGGCCAGAGCGCAGGGTCGCAGCTGAGCTGAGCTGACCCACATGGCCTGGGCGCTCTCCCAGGACCTGAGTCTGGGTCACAGGGAGGCCTGTGGAGGCCTCCGAGGCAGAAGGGAGGGGTGCAGTGCAACCTCCGTCCTCAAACTGAATTCCTGGCGGATGTTCAAGAAGCGATTTGTTTGAAAACTGAATCTTTTTTTTCCCATTAGAAAAAATGTAAATTGGACTAATTCGTTCCAGACCCCCAAATGATTCCCCGTTTTCACCTTTCCTACATACAGTTCATGTCTAATGGACTGTTTAACCTGTAAACAAATATTTCCTTTCTTAAATTTGTGGAGCCCCCCTACTCGCCTTAGACCAGTGCTTCTCAACCTGTGGGTCGCGACCCCTTTGGGCGGTCGAACGACCCTTTCACAGGGGTCGCCTAAATACATCCTGCATATCAGATATTTACATTACAATTCATAACAGTAGCAAAATTACAGTTATGAAGTAGCAACGAAAATAATTTTATGGTTGGGGGTCACCACAACATGAGGAACTGTATGAAAGGGTCGCGGCATTAGGAAGGTTGAGAACCACTGCCTTAGACAAATCACCTCCAGCCGCCTCTCCCAGTTGCCCTGAGGAGGTGAGTACACGGCCGGGCCTCACTCGTTCAAGATGGGAGACATTTGAGAACCGAGGTCTATAATGATAATTAATGTTTACGAGACCTGGTAGAAAAGTTGGACAGCATCCATGAACAAATGGGGAATTTCAGCAGAGAGAGAAATTAATAATCAGATGAAATGCTACAAATAAAAGCATGACATTCGAGCTGGAGAATTCCTTCAATGGGCTCATTGGTGGATTTGACTTGAAATGAGGAAAAATCTGCACCCTGGAAGGCAGAGTAATGAAATGACCCAAACTGAAATGTAAAGAACAAAGAGAACAGAGCATCCAAGCAGTGAGGCAGGACTTCAAATTGTCCAACAAGTGTAAGTGAAGATGAAGAATAGAGAACAGGACGGAAGGAGTATTTGCAAAATTATGGTGGGAGATTTCACACAAATATACGCTAGATATAGCACAATTGTGTCCTCTGTGTTGGAGGTCTCTGTGTGGTGAGGTCTCTGTGGGGTCTCTCTGTATAAAGGGTATATGAGGTCTCTGAGGGGTCTCTGTGTGTCCTCTGTGCGTCCTCTCTGGGGGCTCTGTGTGGCTCTCCTCGGCTGGCCCTACTGCACTCCTATGGCAGAGCCCGGGCAGAAGAACTTGCTCCTTCCTGTTTCTTGCTGTTCCCTCAGCATCCCAGTCCATCTGTGGCACTTCTGACAGGAGCACAGGATCCTCAGCCAGGCCCCCACTCCCAGAACTCACCTCTTGGTCCCTGGGAGGAGCCAGCACCAGCCAGGCTCAGGGTCCCCGCCCTGTGCCACCGCTGCCTGAGCTGAGGGCCAGGGCACCCTCTGACGTGGGTCCCAGCTCCCCCAGGTCCTGGCTGGGCTGCCACTGCTGTGCCCACCTGGAGGCAACTCTGCATCGGGTCCCAAAGGCAGGGCCGGGCTCCAGAGAGAAGCAGTATGTAGGAAACCTAATCAGAGTACGCCGGATGTTCAAGGCCAGGTTGCCATATGCAGGTACAAAAGCAAGGACACAGCAATATTACTATATGCACCAGGCAGGCGTATCTTTCTATGACCCAAACACTGATGTCACTATCTGGCAAGAAGCCTCTTTGAAGTTGGTGTAAGAGCGTTACTAGCCAGCAGGTGGCTGGCTCCTGTTCGCTAGCTGCTCTGGGACAGCTTTGTTGGCAGCTGATTTATAGGGTTACTTTGAAGAACTGTTTTGTCTGACGGCTCCTTGTTAGCAATGGCTACTTGGTCTGTAATAAAATCTCTCTTATATGCCTACAACTTCTCCTATCTTCTCCATCTAATACTGGCATCGGCAGTAAAATGGCTCCCATTGTCAGAATCTATGTTTTCAACAAGATCAGATCTGGGATAATGTGTTCTCAAATCACCTTGGGTGCGTTTCCGGCCGTAGCACTAGGCAGTGGAATAGCTTCAACCCAATTTGATAACTGATCTACTGCCGCCAGTAGGAGTTCTGTCTCCCTACTTTGGGCATTTCTGTATAATCCACCTGGATGCTCTGGGAGGGTCTAAGTCGGAGGCCTCCCCTTGGGGATTGTTCCTCAGGCCTGGGTACAACCTTCCTGCAGTAATGCAGCCTCTTGGACCTGTTTTCCAAGTCCTTAGAATGACATCACACAGAGCTGTGGCCCCAGTGGCCTTTGTGCGGGAGGGCCTGAGATCTCATAATGGATTTTGTAATCATTTCCCTCCCATCAGGCAGTTCCCACTTTCCTTCCTTATCCTTCACAGCTCCCACCTGGATGAACTTTCTCTTCCTCTGGGCTAAACTGCGGAATAGCCTCAAGGGAGGCAGGCCTGGGACCAGAGTGAACATAGGAGTTTCAGATTGTTGCACTGCCTCCTGACGGCCTCATCCGCCAACCTGTTTCCCCGGGCTGCCAGGGTCCCCCCTTGTATGTGGGCAATAGCAATTGCTTCTGGCATCATCAGATTGTCCAGGACCTGAGTTATTAACTCCTTAGGAACAAGATCTCTGCCCTTGCTGTTGATTAACCCCCTCTCCATCCAGATTTTTCCGAAGGTAAGTACCACTCCAAAGGCGTACTTAGAGTCTACATAACTCGTTCCTTCCTTTCCTGCTAGCATTTTTAGGGCCTGATTGAGAGCATAGAGTTCACAGGTTTGAGCTGACCAATTGTTTGGTAGCCTTCCCGCTTCTAGGATGCGTAAACTTTCACCATCTAGTACAGAAGAGCCATTGTGTCTTTCACCCTGTATTACCCAAGAAGACCCGTCCACAAACAGTTTAAGACCCGTATAGAATGATGTCTCTTGTAAATCTGGCCTGACCTTGGTTTGATACTATTAAATCAAGGCAATTATGGGCCAAAGGGGCTGAGGTTTCTCCACCCAATAGGAAGCTTGCAGAGTTCACACAATTGTCTGTGGTAAGAATCAAATCATCTCTTTCTAATAGGATTGCTTCATATTTCAAGATCCTGGAATCTGTCAACCATCTTCTCACCTTCTGGTTAAGGATGGTCCGGACCGGATGAGGGGTGCTCACGATGAGGCCCCTCCGAAAGTTAACCTTCTCCTCTCTTCAGTGAGAATGGCTGTCGCTGCGACCGACTGAATGCACGCCGGCCATCCGCTAGACACGGGGTCCAGCAGTTTGGATAGAAAGGCCACTGGTTGCCTCTGCCCCCCTGTTCCTGGGTTAAAACTCCTAGGGCTGTTCCTTGGTCCACAGTGAAGAATAAATGGAAGGGCTTCCCTAGAGAGGGCAGCGACAAAACAAGGGCAGTGATAAGAGTTTGCTTCGGGGTATCTATTTGCCCAGTTCCCTCAGGATTGCATAGAAGGGGTCAGGGCCTTCCCCCAGGAGTTTGGAATGTAAGTCTTTTGTCTTAAGAATTTATGAGTCACCCATAGTCTGCAGTACCCCACTCGCCCCAGGGACTTCCCCAGGTCCTGCTTTGTTCTAGGCAGAGGCATGTTTATTATTCCCGAAACTTTTTCAGGGTTCAGCTTCCCTTTCCCTTCACTAATCAGGTGACCCCGGTATTTAACTTCCCCTTCACACATTGTGATTTTCTTCTGGAGATTCTTAATCCTTCTCGTCCCAGGAAAGTTAGGAGACCTATCGTTGCTTCGGTGACTTGGTCCTTTCTGACCCCTGAGATCAATAGATCATCCACATATTGGAGAAGTCCTATAATGGGTGGTTCAAATTCTCTAATATTTGTTCTAAAATTTGCCCAAACAAAATTGTCAGATTCTGTAAACCCTTGGGGAAGGACCGTCCCCCTGCACGGCTGTTTCCGACCTGTCGTGGGGTCTTCCCATTCGAAGGCTAACACGTCTCTGCTCTCCTCAGCCAGGGACGGGCCCAACAGGCATCTTTTAAGTCTACTGCACCGAACCGTTTATGCTCATAAGGAGTTGTACTAAGCAGAGGATAAGGATTTGGAACAACCGGATGTCTATTTTGGATGATTTGGTTGATCGCCCTTCAGGCCCGCACCAGCCTGTAAGGGCCGTCTGGTTTCTTACTGGCAAGACGGGAAGGGAGTGTTATCGGGTGACGTGCAGGGCTCAGTAACCCGTCCCTCACCAATTCCTCTGGGACCGGCTGTGAACCTTGTCTGCCTTTGCCTTCCAGAGGAAGGGGTATTGTTTTCTCCTAAGGCTTTCACCTTATTCTTAAGTTCAGTCTGGATGGGTGGGTTTTAAGACTCCTCTGTTGCCCTTTTTAGCCCAAATCTCCGGTTGAATTTGACCCCCTTCCTCCTCGGAAAGGAGGTTTGAAGTAACTAGTATCTATTTGTGATTTCTTCCAAGCCAATTCCCAGCTTTATCATGAGGTCTCACCCTAATGGGTTAGTCCCACCTGGGGCACAGAGAGGAAGGCAACTCAAGCATATTCATCCTTATACTTTTCTGGTGTTTTGTCAAAGATAGGACCTCAAGTCTCCCCCTTGTGCCCCTGAGACCAATACTTTTTTTTTAAATATTTTTTTTATTGATTTCAGAGAGGAAGGGAGAGGGAGAGAGCGATAGAAACATCAATGTTGAGAGAGAATCATTGATTGGCTGCCTCCTGCATGCCCCACACTGGGGATCATGCCTGCAACCCAGGCATGTGCACTGACTGGAATCGAACCTGGGACCCTTCAGTCTGCAGGCCGAGGTTCTATCCACCAAGCCAAACCAGCTAGGGCGTGAGAGAGACCGATACTTTTGACTCTGATAAATGTAACCCTTTAGGAATATGGGTCTGTGAAGAGTGGCAGTGCCCGAGTCTATAGGAAGGCTATTTCCTCCCTAGTGGGCCCCACCTCTACAACTATCGGGGCTCCTGGTAGGACCCGAGTAGTAAGAGCCCTGGCTTCCCTGGCCCTGGTCAGAAGTCATGAGCAGGATTGCCTTGCTCTCCCTCCCCAGCCGGACACTCTCTTTGGAAACGCCCACTCTTCCCCACTCGTAGCACCTCTTACTCCCTCTGTCCCTGCGTGGTTCTGGGGTTTTGAACCCTTTGCATCCCACCTCTCACTTGTTCTTTGCCCTGAGAGTTGGAGACCAGCGTTTTCCTGAGTTGGCTGTTCCGTTGTGGACGGCAGCAATTTCGCTTTCTGCTTCTGCTTTTCCTCATCCCTCTTCACATATACTTTCTGAGCTTCTCGTAATAATTCCCCAAGCCTCTGTCTTTCCAATTTTCCAATATCTGTAATTTTCTTGAAATGTCAGGCCAACTATTGGTAACAAAATGCAATTTCAACATTCACTGACCCAGTGGGTCCTCGGGATCTAACCCACAGCACTTTCTCATTTGGCCTTTTAGGCTTGTTAAGAACTCGAAAGGCCCTTCTTTGCCTTGCTGAATATTAAAGGCTTTATTTAGGTTCTGAGACCGGGGAACTGCTCCCCTAATTGCTTTTATGGCTAATTCCCTAAGGTCTCTCATGTGCCCTAGATGGGCTATGTTATTATGGTCCAACTGGGCTCCTGGTTTGGGAATTTACCATCTGCTGGGAGTGCCCCAGGGCCAGCGGGGGTTCTGTTCCCAGACCGCCATAGCCGACCTTCGAACCCTTCCTCTCTCTCCCCCGAGAATAGATTCCCCAAATGGACATTAAGTTGGCCCACTCTATACTTGGGGGCCTAGAGATTGATCTAATTGGTCAGCCACTCCGTGTGGGTCTTCCAGTAGAGGCTTCGGCTCTTTCTTGAGTTCCCTCCCCTCTGAGCTGGTGAGCGGGGCATTCACAAAGCCTGTCCCCCTCCTCCGGAGGGCCCCTCCCTCAAGGGGTATCATCTCTGAGGAGCCAAGGAGACAAGAGGGGCAGGCTGTTGGCAACCAAGAGGAGGGTTCTGGCGGTGCCAAGGCTTCAGGGCCTCGTCAGGAGGGGATTCTCCCCGAGGGGAGACGGGGCTGGAGGCCGGCCATCTGAGGTCATTCCTCGGGTGGCTCCCCACTGGTGAGGAGGAGGAAGGCAAGACACGGGCCCCATTTGTCTGCTCGCTTGTTCCCCCTGAAGCTTCCCTGGCTTCCTGGGGCACGGAGCCGGCCCTTCCTCCAGCAGAGCGCAGCTCCCCGAGGCCGGTCTGTCCGCACCTGCCCTCGTGGCTGGCAGGTCTGTCGCACCTGCCCTCGTGGCTGGCAGGTCTGTCGCACCTGCCCTCGTGGCTGGCAGGTCTGTTTGTACCTGCCCTCGTGGCTGACAGGTCTGTCTGTACCTGCCCTCGTGGCTGGCAGGTCTGTCGCACTAGCCCTCGTGGCTGACAGGTCTGTCTGTACCTGCCCTCGTGGCTGGCAGGTCTGTCGCACCTGCCCTCGTGGCTGGCAGGTCTGTCGCACTAGCCCTCGTGGCTGACAGGTCTGTCTGTACCTGCCCTCGTGGCTGGCAGGTCTGTCGCACCTGCCCTCGTGGCTGGCAGGTCTGTCTGTACCTGCCCTCGTGGCTGGCAGGTCTGTTTGTACCTGCCCTTGTGGCTGGCAGGTCTGTCTGTACCTGCCCTCGTGGCTGACAGGTCTATTGCACCTGCCCTCGTGGCTGGCAGGTCTGTCTGTACCTGCCCTTGTGGCTGACAGGTCTGTCGCACTAGCCCTCGTGGCTGGCAGGTCTGTCTGTACCTGCCCTTGTGGCTGACAGGTCTGTCTGTACCTGCCCTCGTGGCTGGCAGGTCTGTCTGTACCTGCCCTTGTGGCTGACAGGTCTGTCTGTACCTGCCCTCGTGGCTGGCAGGTCTGTCTGTACCTGCCCTCGTGGCTGACAGGTCTATTGCACCTGCCCTCGTGGCTGGCAGGTCTGTCTGTACCTGCCCTCGTGGCTGGCAGGTCTATTGTACCTGCCCTCGTGGCTGACAGGTCTGTCTGTACCTGCCCTCGTGGCTGGCAGGTCTGTCTGTACCTGCCCTCGTGGCTGGCAGGTCTGTCTGTACCTGCCCTCGTGGCTGGCAGGTCTGTCTGTACCTGCCCTCGTGGCTGACAGGTCTATTGCACCTGCCCTCGTGGCTGGCAGGTCTGTTTGTACCTGCCCTCGTGGCTGGCAGGTCTATTGTACCTGCCCTCGTGGCTGACAGGTCTGTCTGTACCTGCCCTCGTGGCTGGCAGGTCTGTCTGTACCTGCCCTCGTGGCTGACAGGTCTGTCTGTACCTGCCCTCATGGCTGACAGGTCTGTCTGTACCTGCCCTCGTGGCTGACAGGTCTATTGCACCTGCCCTCGTGGCTGGCAGGTCTGTTTGTACCTGCCCTCGTGGCTGGCAGGTCTATTGTACCTGCCCTCGTGGCTGACAGGTCTGTCTGTACCTGCCCTCGTGGCTGGCAGGTCTGTCTGTACCTGCCCTCGTGGCTGGCAGGTCTGTCTGTACCTGCCCTCGTGGCTGACAGGTCTATTGCACCTGCCCTCGTAGCTGGCACACAGCCTTCACCTGGCCGAGTGTGGGCCAAGACTGCAGGATGGATGCTGGCTCTGGGGCCAGGTAAAACAGCAGTATATTACCATTTTTTGTTTCTTTTTGTCTTTAGTTCAAGGATTAGCCTCCCAATATTTTATCATTAGGCCTAAGGGGGCTATCTAGGGCAGTGGTCGGCAAACTGTGGCTGGCAAGCCACATGTGGCTCTTTGGCCTCTTGAGTGTGGCTCTTCCACAAAATATCACGTGCGGGCACGCACATACAGTGAGATTGAAACTTCGTGGCCCATGCGCAGAAGTCGGTATTTTGGGGAAGAGCCACACTCAAGGGGCCAAAGAGCCACATGTGGCTCATGAGCTGCAGTTTGCCGAGCCGCAGTTTGCCGACCACTAATCTAGGGGAATTTACTTCTGTCGAATTTTCCCCATCCTTCTTTTCTGTTTGTGAAATTTTGTTCCCCATTTCAGACACCTGACTGAGCTTTCCCCATCAGAGGCTCACCCCCTCCACACACACACCTTTTTCTGGGGTTTCCTACACCCCATCCCCCATTGCTTCCTCCGTCTCGGGCTCGGCCCTCCTAGGAAACTGGAACCTGGACTGGGAGTCCACACTCGCTTCGGGTCTTGAGGACACGTCTCAGAAACACACACACACAGACACACAGACTCAGCCTCCGAAAGGTCCTGACCGCCAGGAAGTGCTCGCTTTTGCTGACTTCGGCCAGTACTCATGGAGCCACCTGGCCATACCCACGGAGCCACCTGACCATGCCCACGGAGCCACCTGACCGCGCCCACGGAGACACCTGACCCTGCCCACAGAGACACCTGACCCTGCCCACAGAGCCACCTGACCATGCCCACGGAGCCACCTGACTGCGCCCACGGAGCCACCTGACCCTGCCCACGGAGCCACCTGACCATGCCCACGGAGCCACCTGACCGCGCCCACGGAGACACCTGCCCCTGCCCACAGAGCCACCTGGCCGCACCCACAGAGCCACCTGACCACGCCCACGGAACCTCCTGACCTCGCCCACGGAGCCACCTGACCTCGCCCACGGAGCCACCTGACCTCACCCATGGAGCCACCTGGCTGCACCCACGTAGCTACCTGACCTCCTGGGGCCCGCTGGCCCACTCATCCCCAGCTCGGAACCCCTCCTCGCGAGGCCGCAACTTGGCAGCGGGAAGCTTCTCCTCAGGAGAGAGGTCCTGGGGTCCCCATGGCAACCAACAAAATCCCAGATGAGCCCCCAAAATTATTAGAAAGAAGGGGAGCCCCAGAACCAGGGGTCCTGGTGAAGGACACCCGGGAGCCAGACAGCAAGGCGATAGGTTCCTCCTGCCGGAGGGTGCGCAGCCCACACAGGGCTGGCAGCGCCCCAGGTTCCCTGACGCCCACGCCCCTCACCCCTCACTCTGATGGGTCAGAGGACGGGAAAAACTGAAACGCAAGACGCGGGTCATAAAGTCAAAATGGCTGCTTAAGCTAAGAGACTCCCTTCTCTGACAAATGATGCCTTGTTTATTCTCAAAGACCCCGGGCAAGATGCCCACCTCTGGCCTCAGGGCCGGCCACACTCCTCCCTCAGCCCCTGCGACCCTCCAGCCCACGAGGCCGGGAGGGAGCGGGAGAGGCGCTCAGCCCTCCACAGCTGTGCTCATCCTGGCAGCTCCTGGTGCTTCCGTCTGCCTTTGAGGATGGACAGTGCAGACCAGGGGTGCCGAGGGCCCGGGTGCGGTGGGTGCCCCCTTCCTTCTGGAAGCAGGCACTGGGGAGGCCCACCCTCCCCACCCTCCGCTCCCAGGAGAAAAAGCATACATTTGCAAACAAATTTGTGCTGGCAAGAAGGCATTAGGGCATAGAGCAGTGATGGCGAACCTTTTGAGCTCGGTGTGTCAGCATTTTGAAAAACCCTAACTTAACTCTGGTGCCGTGTCACATATAGAAATTTTTTGATATTTACAACCATAGTAAAACAAAGATTTATATTTTTGATATTTATTTTATATATTTAAATGCCATTTAACAAAGAAAAATCAACCAAAAAAACGAGTTCGTGTGTCACCTCTGACATGCGTGTCATAGGTTCGCCATCACTGGCATAGAGGGTGCGCTAATGGGGAAAAGCCGGTTCTCTCTATGAACTGACATTTTTGAAAAATTCTTCTATCAGGAAAAGCGTGAGAAGCACATTGCAATTGACCAGAAGAGACAATTTTTTTAATTTAATTTTTTAATTTTTTATTAGTTTTATTTTTCCCATCACTATTTATCCCCCTGTGTAACCCCCTCCCCCCCTCCAGTCACCACACTGGTCTCCATGTCCATGAGAGGAGGCCGTTTGAGAGCAGCATGTAGAGTAAGGATGCAGGTGGCCTGAGCCTTCTGCCGCCCTCAGCTCTCGGGGGGAGGCCTGCCGAGACCCCTGCCGAGGAAGACGGTGGGGAACCAGGGCTCTGGGCCTGCCCGCCACAGAGGCCCAGCCCTTAGCATTCCGTCCTTGGCCACTGGTCACTGCGTCTGGGGCTGTGCCCTAATCCCCCACCACACCTGGCCTCCTGGTCAGAGACCTCCGCATAGAAATGCTCCCGCCTGCTCTAACCCCTGCCCCGCCTGGCTGGTTCCCAGCAGGATGAGGTTCTATCCTTTCCTGAGAGTAGCTGCTCTCTCTCCCCATTGCAGGAGTCTCTCCAGGTCATTCAGAAAAGTGGGAATAAGAAGAGAAAAAAGATCATCTTTGTTGGGTCTGGGCCAAGGGAACCTTACCTGCCTGGTGTTTCCATGTTCCCTCGGTGGCGGCAAGGTGATCCCGCTCAGAGCTGTGGACTAACACAAGGAGAGCAGTGCCCCACACACCCTGCCCACGATGGCATCGGTCACCTGCAGGGACTGGAGCGCTTTTCAGAGGAGAGAGAGTGTCCTTCACCATCTGCATCGCACTGCTGCCCGCAGGCAACAGAACTGGCAGCCACGGTGGCCTAGAGGCCCCCCCTCACGTCACAGCTGTGCTGGGTCACAGAGGGCTCCTGAGGCAAAGAGAGGGCACTGAGAGGAGAGGCTGACCCACGGCCCCGCCCTCCCTGCCCAGCAGGCCCCATCCCTGCGCTCTCCTGGACCTTCTAGACCAGGGCCTGGGAACCTTCTTTCTGCCAAGGGCCACTTGGATATTTATAACATCACCTTGGGCCATACAAAACCATCAGCTTAAACATGAGCCTGCTGCCCAGCCTGCATGGGTCAGGAGGTCACAGTTCATGCCCATTCAGGGCACAGGCCCAGGTTGTGGGCTCCATCCCCAGTAGGGGGCGCGCAGGAGGCAGCCGATCAATGATTCTCTCTCATAATTGATGTTTCTATCCCTCACCATCTCCCTTCCTCTCTGAAATCAATAAATATATATATTTTTAAATGAGCCTGTTATATTTGGTCAAATGTTTAACACACCCCTAATGCCTTGGCAGGGCCAGATGAAATGATTTCACGGGCGGATGCAGCCCGTGGGCTGGGTGTTCCCACCCCTGCTCTAGACCTTCATCAGTTTTCTATTTATTCCACTTGGAAGCCAGGTGTTGCCTGGTCCCTGCCTCCCCTGGAGACCTGGGCTGAATCCGCCGCTCTCCGACGCGGTAGCTGCTGAAAGTCTGAAGCGCTCTTGGTGATTTCTGTGATTTCACAGGGATTGATCCTCTCAGAATCTCCTCTGTCCTCAACTCCATTATTTTTCACCACACATGTTTATCTTTTTTTTCTTTTTTCCTGTGAGAACATTTAAGTTCTACTCTAGCCGACACAATACAGTGCTATCAGCTGTCGATCCGATCTTCAGGCCTCGTCTTATGACTGGAAGCTTGTCCCTGCCGTGGGCCTCTCCCCACTTCCGCCAGCGCAGCCACGGGACCGCGTTGTGCTCCTTCTGTGAGCTCGCCTGTGGTTGTTAAGAATCCTCATGTAGGCGACAGTATGCAGGACTCTTCCTCTGTCTGGCTCGCCTCACTTAGCATAACGCCCTTCGGTTTCGTTGCTGCAGATCTCAGCCCCTTCCCCGTCATGAGTGTTTTACTTTCATCAATGCAGACGCAGACCTTGTACTTTTTAAAAAATTTATCTTTTTTGTTGAAAGTTTCACAGATGTCCTCACGCCTCCTGCCCCTCCGCCGCTCCCAGGCCCCATCGCACTGTTGTCTGTGTCCGTAGGTGTTGCATGTATGCACACAAGCTCCCAGTTCATCTTCCCCACCCATCCCAGCCTGCCCTCTGAGACTCCACAGTCTGTTCGATGCTTTTATGTCTCTGGATCTATTTTGTTCATCAGTTTATTTTGTTCATTAGATTCCACATATGAGTGAGATCATGTGATATTTGTCTTTCTCTGACTGGCTTATTTCGCTTAGGATCTGAAGAGTATTACAAAAAACTTTTACACATCTGAGTGAACAAATTACTCTTCAAAGAATACAAGCCTATAATGAGCAGCAGTTACTTCATTGGAGCTTACAGGTGAAAGTGACATGATATTTTAATCTCCATCAAACAAGGTAGCAAATTAAGCACCTGATCATGCAGTGAGGGAGTGAGCAGAGAAAAACATCTTATAAACATTACAATGGCCAAAGTGTAAATACATACACACTACAGTCACTCAGAGAGAAGGAAAGAGAAAAGAGACTGTTCTGTGACTTAAATTTTTTAAAATAACTTTATTTAAAAATGGACTAAGTCACAGTTCCTTCAATCCATTACCATCTCCATAAAGGGTACTCCATTACAGCATATATCACTTCCCATTTAAGAAAGAAGTGTGTGTGTCTTATAGCTGTAAAGAATGATTGCAATTTATCTATTTTTCCGAAGCACAGTCCAAACTTTACTAACGCAAAGCAGATGATAGGGGTTTCTTTCACAAAATGTTGGCAGTGACACATTTCAATTTCCACTAGCCAGAAACATAAAATAAACCCAACTGTCTCTTTCTTAATAATATAGCAAAACAGAGAACTTTAGAATAAAAATTCTAAACTTTTATTTCAAAAACAAATTCCTAGAAATATTAGGCCTAATTCAGGTGATTATCAGAAGGTAATGCACTCAAATATTAACAGTCACTTTCACATATTGCTGGTGGGAAAGGACTGTAAAATAGTATGGTTGCTCTGATAAAGTTTGGCAGTTTATTATACATTTAAACATATCCTTATCACATGACCCAGCAATCCCATTTTTGGTTATTTTCTCTAGAGGAAGAAACCTTACACACACAAAAACCTCTAAGGAATGTTTACAGCAGATCTGTTCATAATCACCAAAACTGGCGAGAACCCAAATGTTCTCCAATGGGTAAGTGAATGAACAAACTAGTGCCCATACAATGGACATTACTTAGAAGTGAAGAGATGGATGAATCTCAAAGGCACTGTGCTAAGTAAAGAAGCCAGTCTCAAAAGGTTACACACTGGGATTTCATTTATTTGACATTTTGTAAACGGCAAAACTCTACTGATGAAGATCAGAGCAGGTTTTGCCAGACACTAAACGTTAGGGAGGGTGTGATTATAAAGGGAGAACCTGAGAGGTTTGTTGTGTTGATGGAACTGTGCAATATCTTTATTATGGTGGTGAGTACACAGAAACCATCCAATCTGAAGAAAAAGAAAAGGAACACGTGGGACAATACCAAGAAGTTTTACATTTATGTCATCAGAGAGCGAGAAGCAGAGGAGAAAACATATTGAGCAAGAAATATGTATACTGATGGAAAAATATCTTTCAGGCAAATGGAAATGAAAAAAAAAAGCTGGGGTAGAAATACTTATATCAGACAAAATAGACCTCAAAGTGAAGGCCATAACAAGGGATAAGGAAGGCCACTTCATAATACTAAAGGGATCAATACAACAAGAGGGTATAACCCTGATAAACATATATGCGCCCAATGCAGGAGCACCCACATACATAAGAAAACTTCTGGAAGATATCAAGGGAGAGATCGACAACAATACAATCATAGTAGGGGACTTTCATACACACTGACATCACTGGATAAATCCTCTAGACAAAAAATTGGCAAAGAAACAGCAATCCTAAATGACTCACTAGATCAGATGGACTTAATTGACATCTTCAGAACATTTCATCCCAAAGCCACGGAATATACGTTCTTCTCAAGTGCTCATGGGACATTTTCAAAAATAAACCACATATTGGGTCACAAACAAAGTCTTCCCAAATGCAAGAAGATTGAAATCATAAAAAGCATCTTCTCAGACCACGATGGCATAATGTTAGAAATAAACGACAATAAAAACAACCCAAAATACTCAAACACTTGGAAGCTGAATAGCATGTTATTAAATATTGATTGGGTTACCAATGAGATCAAAGAAGAAATTAAAAACATCCTGGAAACTAATGACAATGAAAACATAACAATCCAAAACCTATGGGACACAATGAAAGCAGTCCTGAGGGGGAAGTTTATAGCTCTACAGACCTATCTCAAAAAACAAGAAAAAATGGTAGTAAGTCATCTAAGTCTACATCTCAAAGAATTAGAAAGAGAGCAACAAGAAAAGCCCAGAGTGAGCAGAAGGAAGAAGATAATAAAGATTAGAGCAGAAATAAATGACATAGAGACCAAAAAAACAATACATAAAATCAATGAAACCAAGAGCTGGTTCTTTGAAAGGATAAACAAGATTGATGAACCTCTAGCCAGGCTCACCAAGAAGCAAAGAGGACCCAAATAAACAAAATCAGAAATGATAGAGGCGAAATAACAACAGACCCCACAGAAATACAAATGATTGTTAAAAGATACTATGGACATCTATACTCCAACAAACTAGACAACCTGGAGGAAATGGACATATTCCTAGAAAAATACAACATTCCAAAACTCAATCAGGAAGAATCTAAAAATCTCAATAGGCCAATAACTATGGAAGAAATTGAATCAGTCATCAAAAAGCTTCCAGCAAACAAAACCCCAGGACCAGACGGCTTCACAGGGGAGTTTTACCAAACATTCAAGGAAGAACTAAAACCTATCCTCCTCAGACTACTACAAAAAATTCAAGAGGAAGGAACACTTCCAAGCTCATTCTATGAAGCCAGCATCACTCTAATACCAAAACCAGGTAAAGACAACACAATGAAAGAGAATTACAGGCCAATATCCCTCATGAACATAGATGCCAAAATCCTCAACAAAATCTTAGCAAATCGGATCCAGCAGTACATCAGAAAGATCATACACCATGACCAAGTAGAATTTATCTCAGGGATGCAAGGATGGTACAATATCCACAAATCAATAAACGTGATACATCACATAAACAAATTGAAAGAAAAAAACCACATAGTCATATCAATTGATGCAGAAAAAGCATTTGACAAAATCCAGCACCCATTTTTGATAAAAACTCTCAGCAAGGTGGGAATAGAAGGATCATACCTCAACATAATAAAAGCCATAGATGACAAACCCACAGCCAACATCATACTCAATGGACAAAAACTAAAACCATTTCCCCTAAGAACAGGAACAAAACAGGGATGCCCACTCTCACCACTCTTGTTCAACATAGTACTGGAAGTATTAGCCATTGCAATTAGACAAGAAGAAGAAATAAAAGGCATCCAAATTGGAAAAGAAGAAGTAAAACTGTCCTTATTTGCAGATGACATGATATTATACATAAAAAACCCTAAAGACTCCATCAAAAAACTATTAGACTTAATAAATGAATTTGGCAATGTAGCAGGATACAAAATTAACCCCAAGAAATCTATGGCATTTCTATACACCAATAGTGAACTTACAGAAAGAGAGACTAAAAAAGCAATCCCATTTACCATCGCACCAAAAAAATTAAGATACCTAGGAATAAACTTAACTAAAGAGGTAAAAGACCTCTACTCAGAAAACTACAGGATGTTGAAAAAAGAGATAGAGGAAGACATAAACAGATGGAAGAACATACCATGTTCTTGGATTGGTAGAATCAACATCATTAAAATGTCCACACTACCGCAAGCAATCTATAAATTCAATGCACTCCCAATGAAAATACCAACGGCATATTTCACAGACCTAGAACGAAATCTCCAAAAATTCATCTGGAATAAAAAAAGACCCCGAATAGCTGCAGCGATCATGAGAAAGAACAAAGTAGGTGGGATCTCAATACCAGATATCAAGCTGTATTACAAAGCCACTGTTCTCAAAACTGCCTGGTATTGGCACAAGAACAGACATATAGATCAATGGAATAGAATAGAGAGCCCAGAAATCGACCCGAAGCAATATGCTCAATTAATATTTGACAAAGGAGGCAAGAACATACAATGGAGTCAAGATAGTCTCTTCAATAAATGGTGTTGGGAAAATTGGACAGATACATGCAAAAAAAAATGAAACTAGACCACCAACTTACACCATATACAAAAATAAACTCAAAATGGATAAAGGACTTAAATGTACAACTGGAAACCATAAAAATACTAGACGAATCCAAAGGCAACAAAATCTCAGACATATGCCGAAGCAATTTCTTCACCGATACAGTTCCTAGGGCATTGGAAACTAAAGAGAAAATAAACAAATGAGACTACATCAAAATAAAAAGCTTCTGCAAAGCAAAAGAAACCATCAACAAAACAACAAGAAAGCCCACTGCATGGGAGAACATATTTGCCAATGTTATCACCAATAAGGGTTTAATCTCCAACATTTATAGGGAACTCATAAGAGGACATTCAGAAAGTCAAAAGACATATGAAAACATGCTCAAAGTCACTAATCATCCGAGAAATGCAAATCAAAACAACAATGAGGTACCATCTCACACCTGTCAGAATGGCTATCATCAACAAATCAACAAACGACAAGTGCTGAAGAGGATGTGGAGAAAAAGGAACACTCGTGCACTGCTGGTGGGAATGCAGACTGGTGCAGCCACTATGGAAGACAGTATGGAGTTTCCTCAAAAAAACTAAAAATGAAACTCTCATTTGACCCCGTGATCCCACTTCTAGGAATATATCCCAAGAAAACAGAAGCACCAATCAGAAAGGATATATGCACCCCTATGTTCATAGCAGCACAATTCACCATAGCTAAGATCTGGAAACAGCCTAAGTGCCCATCAGTAGATGAATGGATTAGAAAACTGTGGTACATCTACACAATGAAATACTATGCTGCTGTAAAAAAGAAGGAACTCTTACCATTTGCAACGGCATGGACGGAACTGGAGAACATTATGCTAAGTGAAATAAGCCAGTCAATGAAGGAAAAATACCACATGATCTCACTCATTTATGGATAATAAAGACCATTATAAACTTATGAACAAAAATAGATACAGAGGCAGAGCAACCTAGAACAGACTGTCAAACTACAGTGGGAAGGCCAGGGAGGGTTGGGGGGCAGTGGGGGGGGGGTGGTAAGAGATCAACCAAAGGACTTGTATGCATGCATATAAGCATAACCAATGGACATAAGACACTGGGGGGTAGGGGAGGCCAGGGGATTGTCAAGGGCGGGGGAAAAAAAGGAGACATATATAATACTCTTTGTAATACTTTAAGCAATAAAACAGTAAAATATATATATATAGTTGAAGAAATAATGGATGAAAAACTTGCCAAATTTTGTTAAAAGACATAAACTTACAAATTCAAGAAGCTCAGATACCCCAGAGAGGATAAACACAAAGAAATCCATGCCTAAACACATCATAATCAAATTACTGAAAGTTAAAGAAAAAAAATCCTGAATTCAATTAGAGAAAAGCAGACATATTTCATACAAAGAAACATGGATTCAAAAATGGTAGATTTCTCAACAGAAACCATGAAGGTCAAATAGAAGTGAAACACTTTTTTCAAATAATAAAAGAAAAGACCTGTCAACATAGAATTAATATCCAGTGAACATATGATAGTCTCAGATGAAAGAAAACTAAAAAAAAATGTGTTGCCCTGGCTGGGTGGCTCAGTTGTTGGAGTGTTGTCCCACACACCAAAAGGTTGTGGATTCAATTCCTAATCAGGGCACATACCTAGGTTTTGGGTTCAATCCCCAATCAAGGTGTGTATAGGAGCCAACCGATGGATGATTTTCTCTCTCTCTCTCCCTTCCTCTATCTCTAAAATCAATAAAAACATATCTTCAGATGATGATTTTTTTTTTAAAGAATTTGTCCAAGTGAACCTACTCAGAAGAAATACTAAAAATAATCCTTCAGATGAAAAGGAAATGATACTGGAGGGAAACCTGGAATATCAGAAATGAAGGAAGAGAAATGAAAAATGGTAAAAATCTGCATAAATGTATCAGACTATCTTTCTCTTAAATTCCTTAAAATATGTAAAAAAATCAGAAATAAGAATTATAACATTATCTGATGAGGATTTCAATGTATGTAGAAGTAATACATATAAAAACTACAAAATACAGAGATGAGAGTAAAGGGATCTATTTAGAATAAGGTTTCTATATTCCATTTGAAGTGACAAAATATTCATTCTAAGTAGACTGTGATCTCTGTAGCAACCAATAATATATAATACACATAATATATATTTACATATATTATTATAATACTAGGGGCCTGGTGCACAAAATTCGTGCACAAGGGGGTGGGAGGGGGTCTCTCAGCCCGACCTGCACCCTCTCCAATCTGGGAGCCCTCAGGGGAGCCCTCTCCAATCCGGGAGTTTCTGTCTGTCTTTGCAATCATATGAGTGAATTGTCTGAGACCCCAGCCTAGTTTGGTTTGTTGCTCACAGAATAGTAGAGGTCTTTTTTTTTCTTTGCTCCATTGGTGGAGATTTCCTGGAAGTTTTAGGATATCTTCCCTTTAGTTTTTCCTCGACGCTCTGACTTTACTTATGTCTCTCACCTTTGTTTTTCCTCCATCACCCACCTGCAACAGTAACTTGCTCCAGGCTCACTTTGCTCTAGTGCATTGGTTCTCAACCTATGGGTCGTGACCCCTTTGGGAGTGGAACGACCCTTTCACAGGGGTTGCCTAAGACCATTGGAAAACACATATATAATTACATATTGTTTTTGTGATTAATCACTATGCTTTAATTACATTCAATTTGTAACAATGAAATTGGGGGTCACCACAACATGAGGAACTGTATTAAAGGGTCGCAACATTAGGAAGGTTGAGAACCACTGTTAGACTCTAGTGTCTAGGAGATACCACAACGTGTCTGCCACCAGAACTACAATTCCCAGCATTCGTGGTGCTCCCTGTGCTCTGGGCTTCTGCTTCCGGTCCAGGGGCTGCAGAAACCAAAAGGACTGGGAACTGCAGCCACCTCCAGGCTGGGCTAACAGGACCAGACACTTCGCTGGCCACAGAGGCTGTCTGACCAATGGCTGATTCTGGCCGATTCTGTGAGGGTGGGTCTTCCTCCTCCCTGCTGTCAGTCTCCACAGCGGCGATGAGGAAGCTGGGGTGACCGAGGGAGCCAAGCCCCCCAAGCCGCCTGCTCTCCACCCGCCCCTCCCCCGGCCACTCAGTGCCTGCTCGAATGAGTACTGCCCACAGGCCCGCCATCTTTGTTGGGTTAATTTGCATACTCAGTCCTGATTGGCTGTGGGTGTCATGGAGGGATGGTCAATTTACATATTTGTCTATTATTAGTATAGATATGTTATAGATAAGAGAGAGCAAATCATATTAAAATGGAATACTAAAAATCTATATATATAAAAGGCTAAGCGACCAGCCAGTAGGTATGATGCAGACTGACCACCAAGGGGCAGATGCTCAATGCAGGAGCTGCCAAACAACAGCAACTTTGCAGAGTGCCCTCTCTCACTCCAGGACCTCTTTGGGGATGTCAAACTGCCAGTTTCAGCCCAATCCCACAGGCCAGGCCGAGGGACCCCACCTGCTGGAGGGACCCTGCTCACTCCACAGATGCCCTTTGAGCCCCGGTGCTGCCCAGGTGTGGCTAATTAATTACCTTTCAATGTGCACAAATCCATGCACCAGGTCTCTAGTATTCAAATAATCCAGAAAAGGGAAAAAAGGACAAGTACTGAATGGGTAGACCTGAATCTGAACATATAAACAATTACACTAAATGTAAATGAGTCATAGATCTAAATGTAAAAGAGAGAATTATAAAAATTTCTTAAAATTTTGAAGAAAATCTTCATGGCCGGGGGTTAAGCAAAAAGTTCTGACATTATACAAAAACATGATATCTTCTTGAAATGAAAAATCTTTGCCCTTTGAAAGATATGTTTTAGAAAATGAAAAGGCAAGCTACAGAATAAGAAAATATTTGGAAATTGCATATATGACAAAGGACTTATATGCAGAATGTATTAAAAAAAAAAACAACCTCTCAAAACAGTAAGAAAACAAATAACCCAATGAAGCAATGTGCAAAAGACTTAAACATAAACTTCACTAAAGGAAATACACAGATGGCAAGTGAGCACATGTAAACACGTTTACATGACTAACCGTTAGGAAAGCGATCTAATCTACTCTCCCCCTAGAATGGCTGGATTAGAAACACTCACATCCCGAGTGCTGGGGAGAGGTGCCGCGGCCAGGGCCCTCGGACACTGCCCTCCGGAAACGGCTTGGCAGTTTCTTATAAATAAAACCCACACTTGCCATATGCCCCACCAGTCCAACCCCCAGGTATTCACCCTAGAACCGGTCAGTAAACTTTCTTTAAAAGGCAAACAGTACATATTCCAGGCTTGCAGGCCATATGGTCTCTATTACAATTACCTCATGAAAGCAACTATAGACAATAGTCAAAGGAATGGGTATGACTGTGTCTTAATAAAAGTTCTTTTATAAAAATAGGCAGTTGGTCTGTGAATCAAAGTTTGTCCATCTCTGACTAAGAGAAATGAAAACTTCCATTCACTCAAAATCCTCTACACAACCCTTCACAGCACTGCTATTCATAATAGTAAAACCTGGGAACAGCCCAAATGCCCTTCAGCGGGTAAATGGACGAATAAACTGTGGAATATCCATACAGCAGGATACTACTCAGCAAGGAAGAGGAAAACGAACTGACACATGCAACAACATGTATGAATCCCAAAGGCATTATCTTGAGTGAAATAAGGCAATCCTGAGAAGTTACCCATTGTATGACTCCATCTGGAAAAGGCACAACTCTACCGATGAAGAACAGACCAACTGTTGCTAGGGCCTAGGAGCGGGAGTGAGGTAAAAAGGACAAGAGTAATATTAGACAAAGAGATGCATAGAACTTTTACAAATGACAAGTAACTGTCAGTAAAATATTAGCAGATTAGTCACAAAATGAAGAAATAATTACTGAACTAAAAGATAGATCTGAGCCTGGCCAGTGTGCTCAGTGGTTGAGTGTCGACCTATGAACCAGGAGGTCACAGTTCAATTTCCGATCAGGGCACATGCCCAGGCTGCAGGCTCAATCCCCAGTAGGGAGCGTGTAGGAGATTGTTTTTCCAGTTAGTTCTGTCAATAATTCTTATTAAACTGAACATCCAGCATCTGAATTAAATTTTGTTTTGACCTAGTAATGCATTATTATTGTTATCAATATTCAGCAAGTGGGACATCTTTTTTGTTGTTGTTAATCCTCACCAGAGGATTTCCCCCCATTGCTTTTCAGAGATGATGGAAGGGAGGGAGGAATGAAGGGAGGGGAGAGAGAGAGAGAGAGAGAGAGAGAGAGAGAGAGAGAGAGAGAATGAGAGGGAGAGAGAGAAACATCAATGTGAGAGAGACACATTGACTGGTTGCCTCGAGCACATGCCCCGGCCAAGGGTCAGGGAGCAATCCCACAACCCAGGTATGTGCCCTTGACCGGGACTCAAACCCACAACCCTTCAGTGTGTGGGCGGATGCTCTAACCACTGAGTCACACCAGCCAGAGCAAGTGCGACACCTTGAGAGCTACTTCCCAATGAGAAGCTTCACCCTTCTCTCTACTTCCCAAAATCTAGGCAGAAAGTGTAATTTGTAAAATGTAAAAATTAAGTAATTGGGAGAGAGAGAGAGAAACACTACCTACCACCCTAAAATGGTATGACAAAGACTGCTTCTTTGATGTATGTTTCTTTATATCTGTGGTCTTCAAAAATGAGTCGTGAGTCATACTTTAGCTGCACACATTAAGACCCGCACAAAGACATACATTTTATTTTAGCTTAAGAGTTGCCAGAACTGGTTTGGCTCAGTGGATAGAGCGTCGGCCTGCGGACTGAAAGGTCCCAGGTTCAATTCCGGTCAAGGGCATGTACCTGGGTTGCGGGCACATCCCCAGTAGGAGATGTGCAGGAGGCAGCTGATCGATGTTTCTCTCTCATCGATGTTTCTAACTCTCTATCTCTCTCCCTTCCTCTCTGTAAAAAAATCAATAAAATATATTTTTTTAAAAAAGAGTAAACATGCAGTTTGGAGTTGAGCGTAAGACAGAGCCAAGTCTCACTCTCTCCCTCCGTGGTTCATTTAGGGCCGGATTCGTCCAGAGCCAGGATGGACAGTGACCCCGAGAGAGCAGAGGACAGGATGACAGCCGCAGCTCACTGCCTGGGGCCAGGCACAGAGGGTGAGACACCTCCACCTCTGGGAGAAGAGGTGGCCCATCGGGGCTGAGGAGGAGCTGGGAGTCGGGGAGACCCAGGTCATGGATGCTCACAGGACAGAAGGCCAGAGCCAGAGAGCGCTCTGAGCACCCCAGAGGCTCCCTCGCAGGCCAGGCGGAGCTCTGAGCAGGATGGGAGCAAGCAGGAGGCTACCCAGGCTGGGGAAGAACCTAGAGGAGTGAGAGAAGTCACCAAACCCCACAGCCAGGAACAGGGCCTGCTCCGCCAGTGAGAGGAGAAACCTAGCCACCCTGGGTGTCAGATGGAGCTGGGGGCGGGGAGAGGGGGGAACAGTCCCTGGGCATCAGAGGGGAACTGGGGTGGGGGGTGGGGGGGACGGTGCCTGGGTGTCAGATGGGAGCTGAGGTGGGGGGTGGGGGGGGACGGTCCCTGGGCATCAGATGGGAGCTGGGGTGGGGGGTGGGGGGGATGGTTCCTGGGCGTCAGATGGGAGCTGAGGTCGGGGGTGGGGGGGACGGTCCCTGGGCATCAGATGGGAGCTGGGGTGGGGGGGACGGGTAGGGCAGTTCCTGGGCAGCAGGTGGAGCTCGGGCTAGCAGTCCCTCGGAGAAGTGGTGAAATCAGCCTTAGAAAAAGGTGAACTGGCCCCACATAACCTCACTTAAGAGCAGGCCTGGGAAGGCCGCACTGTTCATGTGGCAGAACTCCTCCCTGAGCAACGCTCACTAATGCACATGGAACCCTAACCAGCTGGCACCCCTGGGGTGAAACCAGTGTCTGGCGCAGGGACAGGCTAATGCCACCCCGAGAAGAAAAAAATCAATTAATGAAAATATACCCAGAAACACACTGGCATTAGGGTTAGTAGACACGGACATTGAAAGAATTATCATAACTGTATTCCGTGTGTTCAAGAAAATTTGAACATGTTAGTAGAGATCGGGGAAATAGGAAAGACAGTGTCTGAGATGAACATTATACTGGATGCAATTACCAGCAGATTAAAAGCCACAGAAGAGAAGGGGGGTGACGCTTTAGAAATGGCAACAGAACTGATCCAGAGTAAAGCACAAGCAAGAAGACTGGGGAACAGCCATGCTGCGTGGTGAGCGGTGGGGAATCCTCAGGCCGGCGCACACAGGGCTGGAGTCCCTGCAGGGAGGAGAGAGAAGGGCCATTAGTAAAAAATAACATCCCAACATTTTCCAAATCAGATAAAAACTTTAAGCCAGTGGTTCTCAACTGGGGGCAGTTGTGTCCTCAAGGATGTGGGCAGTGAACGCCTGGTGACTGCTGTCGGTCACACCAGAGGGCACGGATCTCGGGGCTCGAGGCCAGGGATGCTGCCAACCATTCTAAAATGTGAGTGAAATGTGATGACAGCCCCTGCCGTGCCTCCCAGGGCTGAGGCTGAGGGACTCTGCTCTAAACCCAGACCCCAGGAGTTCAGTCAGCTCCCAGCAGGGGGTCGGGGGGGTGAGAAAGAGACGGGGGGCTGGGGGGGGGGGAATAATAGGATAACACTACATCAGGCTGCTTAAATCAGTGATAAAGAGAAATCTTAAAAAGAGCCAGAAGGCCCCAGCCGGTTTGGCTCAGGGGGTAGAGTGTGGGCCTTCGGACTGAAGGGTCTCAGGTTCAATTCTGATTAAGGACACGTACCTCGGTTTCAGGCTCCTCCCCAGTAGGGACTCTGGTGGGGTGCATGCAGGAGGCAACTCATCAATGTGTTTCTCTCACAACGATATTTCTCTCTGTCTTTCCCTCTCTCTTCCACTCTCTCTAAAAATCAATGGAAAAATATCCTCAGGTGAGAATTGAAAAAGAAAAAAGAAAGGAGCCAGAAGAAAAAGGCACATATGTAAGTAACAACAAAGATAAGAATGACAATGAGCTTTTCTTCCAAAACAATGCAGCAAAATTCTTAAAGTACTGGTGGCTGAGGCTGGGCTGTCAACCTATATTTCTGTAACGAGCAAAAGTAAAGAGGCACCTGACTTATGATGGTTTGAGTTATGATTTTTCAACTTTGCAATGGTGTGAAAGCAATACACATTCAGTAGAAACCACACTTCAGATTTTGAACTTCGATCTTTTCTGGGCCAGCAGTATGTGGTCGGATCTCTCCCTGGAAGCTGGCAGAGGCAGCGCTCCCAGGCCGCCAGCCACAGGCCCACCAGGGCACCAGCCCATGCTCTACGTGCACTGTGTTGTCAGCATGTTTAGATATTGTGTTCTGAGCATGTTTAAGGTCGGCTAGCCCCATGGTCGGCAAACTGCGGCTCGCGAGCCACATGCGGCTCTTTGGCCCCTTGAGTGTGGCTCTTCCTAAGCCTGAGGAGTACCCTAATTAAGTTAATAACAATGTACCTACCTGTATAGTTTAAGTTTAAAGAATTTGGCTCTCAAAATTTCACTCGTTGTACTGCTGATACTTGGCTCTGTTGACTAATGAGTTTGCCGACCACTGGGCTAGGCTAAGCTGTACAGAGCGCCTGGGAAGGCACATGGGCATTTCTTTAATTATTGTCAGCTGAATCCAGTGTCGTGGGCAGAGCCACGTCCTGGAAACACACCTTGCAAGAGGCAGGTGTGTTGTCAGCCTGACCTTCAGCTCAGGCGCCAGGGGGTGGGTTTCATTATCTAAATCCAGCCAAGCACCAGGAACAAACACGATGATCCGGGCCCACCCAGAAGTGACGATTACAAAGCAGCCACAAGAATGCACATCATCTCCTTTGTCTTGGGCTTCAGTAAAACTCCCTGGTGTTTGCCGTATAAAATAAAGGCTCTGTATCGGCTCTGGGTCCCTGTCTCTCCATCAGAGGACCGTGGTCCCACCCAGTCCCAGCTTTCCCTACTGTATTGGTGTCTGTCTCTTTCAATTTCTCAATCCCCCCATCACCCCTGCTCAAGAACCGGATGGCTCTCTAGCTGCGATGGATGCGGAAAAGAGAGAAATATTTATACTAAGCTATGATATTTGATAAGCTAGGTGTACTATGCATTTTGAGCTTATAATATTTTCAACTTACAATGGGTTTAACAGAACATAACCTCATAGTAAGTGGAGAAGCATCTGTATTTCAAAAATGAAGGTGAAATCTTTGCAGACTTGGTGAAACTGAGAGACCACGTCTAGCAAGCCTGGAGTGTAGGACATACTGGTATTTTTTAAAGTTCTTCAGGCAGAAGAAAATCACACCAGACTGAAATCTGAGACATAGACAATAATCACAATAGTAATCAGATATTCCAACATCCCTCTCAACAACCGAAGGGATGAGTAAACAGGGAAGCAGGAAGGACACAGGGGACTTGAACAATAGCCTCAATCAGCTTGACCTGCCTGACATAAAAGCTCCAACAGCAGCAGAATATACACTGCTTTCAAGTGCCCGTGGAACATTCACCAAGGTAGTCCCGTGGAACATTCACCAAGGTAGTCCGAGTTCTGGGCTGTAAAACAAGTCTCAATAAATTTAAAATAATTTAAATTATACAGCCGGAACCGGTTTGGCTCGGTGGATAGAGCGTCGGCCTGCGGACTGAGGGATCCCAGGTTCGATTCTGGTCAGGGGCATGTACCTGGGTTGCGGGCACATCCCCAGTGGGGAGTGTGCAAGAGGCAGCTGATCGATGTTTCTCTCTCATCGATGTTTCTAACTCTCTATCTCTCTCCCTTCCTCTCTGTAAAAAATCAATAAAATATATTTTTTTAAAAAAAAGCAATTTAAATTATACAAAGTATGTTCTCTGGTGATAAAATTACATTAGAAATAAATATTAGAAAGATATCTACAAAATAACCAAATCACTGGAAACTAAATAATGCACTTCTAAACAACCTGAGGCTCAAGAAAAAATAAAAAAGGAAAGTATAAAATATTTTGAACTGAATGAAAAAACTCCCTCAGTGTATACAAATTTGGGGGGTGCACTATTCAGCAGTTCTCACAGAATAGTTTATAGTTCTACTCTTATAAGAAAAAGTAGAACAGATTCAAGTTGGTGACCAACTCATCTTTTACCTTAAAAAATAGAACTAAAATAAGAGTAAATTAAGCACTCATCATGCAGAAGGGAAACCATAAAAAGAAGAAACTTACAAGGTGTAAAACAATAGAAAAATAAAAGAAATTAAAAACTGATTCTCTCAGAATAAAATTGAAAAACTACTGGCCACACTAATGGGGGAAAAAAGTAAAGACACATTACCAATATCAAGAATGAAAGAGGTGATATTCTTATAGATTTGACAAATACTTTGAAATGAGAATTGTATAAAATACCTACCTACAATAGTAAAAGCATAATATGCTAATTAGACCAGACAGCTGAACGACCTTCCGGACATCCTTCCAGATGAAGCCGTGGCAGTGGTGGCCAAGGCAGAGGCGGTTAGAGGCGATCAGGCAGGCAGGCGAGTGGTTTGGGACAATCAGGCATGTAGGCAGGCAAGCAGTTAGGAGTCAGCAGTCCCTGATTGAGAGAGGGGTGTCCAGCTGCCAGTTTAGGCCCGACCCCACAGGGATCGGACCTAAACTGGCAGTCAGACATCCCCCAAGGTGTTCCAGATTGCGAGAGGGTGCTGGCCGGGCTGAGGGACCCCCCTACACACACCCCCTGTGCACAAATTTTGTGCACCAGGCCTCTAGTCCTGTATAATAAAAGCCTAATATGCTAAGTGTCAGTCAGCCAGTCGGCCATTCAACCAATCAAAGCATAATATGTTAATGATATGCTAAGGCCGCTCAACCGCTCACTATGATGTGCACTGGCCACCAGGGGGCAGAAGCTCCAACCAGTAGGTTAGCTTGCTGCTGGGTCTTGCCGATCGAGACTGAGCGAGATGGGCTGGACACACCCTGGAGCCCTCCCGCAGTCCCTCCCCGGCTGGCCAACCTCCCATGTCCCTCCTTCGCCCCAATTGTGCACAGGTTGAGTCCCTCGGCCTGGCCTGTGCCCTCTCGCAATCTGGGCTGAGGGACCTCCCCTCTGAAGTGCAGGAATTTCATGCACTGGGCCTCTAGTATCAATATATTTGACAACTTATATGAAATAAAACTACCAAAGATTACTCAAGAAGGAATATATAATTGGAATAGCCCTGTAGGTATTAAAGAAATGGGATTATTAGTTAAAAACTTTCTCGCTGTAAAAATAGCAGGCCCCAATGCCTTCTCAAGCTCTTCCAGACAGACGCAGTGCCTTCCACAAGGCCTTCTTGTCTGACACCAAACCATATGGAAACATTGCAAAAGAAGAAACTATAGATCAGTTTGCAAGAATTTGTATCAAATTTTTAGAGCATTAAATAATATATTAAATAAAGATAATATATCACGACCAAGTAGGATTTCTTCCAAAAATGCAGGGTTGATGAAATGTTCAAAAATCAATCAATGTAATTCCCCATACTAACAGACTAGGAAATAAAAACTATTTGATCATCTCAGTAGATGCAGAAAACTCATATGGAAAATCCATTTCTGAAAATTAAAAATTTTCAGCAAACTAGGAATAAAAGGGGAGTTTCTCAACCTGATAAAGTGCATAGCTGGAGTTTTTTGTTTGTTTGTTTTTAAAGAAACTGCTTAGCTATATTCCAGAGTGGTTGTACAATTTAAAATTCCCTTTAAAATGGAAGAGAGATTTGGTTTCTCTGCATTCTTGTATTTAGTATTATCACTCGTCTTTATTTTAGCTGGTAAATTGGTGGGTACTAATTGGTGTGTACATTGTAGTTTTAATTTGCGTTTTTCTAATGACTAGTCAAATGAACTACCTGTACTTATTGCCATTGGCGACATATCTCTTCAAGTCTTTTGCCCAATTCTAAATGGACTTTTATTTTACCGTTGAGTTTTGGGAGTTTTTTTATATTCTAGATATAAGTCCTTTGTGAGATGTGTGTTTTGTGAATATTTTCTCCCAATCTTTAGTTTGTATTTTCCTCCTCCATCTTCTTAAGAATAACTTTCGTAGAGCACATGTTTTAACATTTTTATTATTTATTTTTGTTAATCCTCACCCAAGGATATCTTTTCCATTGATATTTAGAGAGATTGGAAGAGGGAGAGAGAGAGAGAGAGAGAGAGAGATTGGTGGCCTCCCACACACGCCCCAACCAGGGCCAGGGATCTCGCAAATTGCGCCTGCAAGGACTACCTGCAACCGAGGTACATGCCCTTGACTGAAATCGGACCCAAGACCCTTCAGTCCTCAGGCGGACGCTCTATCCACTGAGCCAAACTGGTTAGGGCTACAGATCATGTTTTTGTTGTCATATCTAAGAACTCTTAAGCAAGTCCTAGATCCCAAAGACCCTATCCTTTGTTTTATTCTAAAATCTTAATACTTTTACATTTAAATCTGGAATGCTTTTGGTGTTAGCTTTGTATAATGTGTGAGTTTAGGTCAAGGTTTTTTTCCCTCCTATGATATACACTACTCCAGCACCATCTGTTGGAAAGACTGTCTTTCTTTCAATGAATTGCCTTTGCAACCACGTCAGGAATCAGCTACTCATATGTGGGGCTGTTTCTTTTTATTTATTTATTTATTTATTTATTTATTTATTTATTTATATATGTTATGTTATGTTATGTTATTTATTGACTTATTGTCTAAAGTTTTACATATGTCTCCTTTTTCCCCAGTTGACCCCCTCCCCGGGGCTGTTTCTTGATGACCTCTTCTGAGCCACTGGTCTGTGTGACTATCCCTCCCAGCACCACACAGTCCTGATTTCCACGGCTATGTAAAAATTCTTGTTTTTTTCTGTTTTCAGAGACAAATACTATTTTTGTAAAAATTATTAGGAATGGTTCCTAATTTATTCTTCTTTTTCAACATTAGCTATTCTAGCTCCTTTGCCTTTCTAAGTAAATTAGAATAATCTTGCCCATATAAAAAAATTCCTGCTGAGATTTTTACAGAAATTGTACTAAGTCTGTATATCACTTTGGACACAATTGGCAGCTTTATGATATTAAGTTTTCCAAACATGAACACAGTATATTGTCATTTATTTAGATCTTGTTTGATTTTTTCTTTCAGAATTTTTTCATTTTGAGCATTGAAATTCTGTGCATGTTTTCTTAGATTTATACCTAAATACTTTATCTCATGTTGAACTATTACATTCTTTTTAAGTTTTGATTTCAGTGTGTTAATTACTAGTATACACATATACAATTGATTTTTCTACGTCAATTTTGTATCCTGCAACTTTGCTGAACTCACTTATTAGTTCTAGAATTTTTTTTTTTGTAGCTCTATTGAGATTTTCTATGTAGACATCATGTCATCTGCAAGTAACAGTTTTATTTCTTCCTTTCTGAAATATATGCCTTTTACTTCACTGTCTTGTCTCTTTGTGCTGGCTGAACTCCCGGCGTTATGTTGGACAGCAGTTGCTCTGTCCCGATGTCAGGAGGAAAGTGTTCAGTCTTTCATCACTGGGCACAGTGCTAGCTGTGGGCTTTTGTGTAGATACCTTTTATGAAGTTGAAGAAGTTTCCTTCTTCCTTCACTTTGTTGAAAGTTCTTTTATAAATCATAAATGTTGTTGGATTTTCCCAATGTTTTATTTTTTTGCATGAATTGAGATGAACATGTTTATATGAAAATCACTAGAACAATTCTCATTTGGCCATAGTGTACAATCCTTTTTATGTATTGCTGAATTTGTGTTGGGAATATGTTGTGACTATGATTAGCCTGGATATTATTTTAATTTTTTCTAGTTATATCTGTTCTGGCTTTGGTATGAGCACCTCATTAAAGAGGTGCAGAGTGTCCCGCCTCATTTTCCTGAAATATTTGTGATGTAAGTAGTCATCCCCCCTTATCCATGGGATATATAATCCAAGACCCTGCAGTGGATGCCTGAAACTGTAGATAGTACCAAACCATATATATAATCTATGTTTTTTCTATACATACATACATACCTTTTCACTTAAAGGATGTACTTTGTGGCTCCTCTTTTGCATATCTGAGTTGCCAACATCACTACTCTTGTGCTTTGGGGCCATTATTAAGTAAAATAAGAGTTACTTGAAAACAAGCACTATGACACCACAAGAGCTGATCTGATCACTGAGATGGTACTAAGTGCTTAATGGTCAGTGCATACAGCACGGATGTGCGGGACAGAGAGAAGCTACACATCCTGTGTGGAGTGGAGCAGGATGGTGCACAATTTAAAACTAATGAATTGTTTATTTCTGAAATTTTTCATTTAACATTTTCAGTCTGTGGTTGACTGCAGGCAATTAAAACTGTGGAGAGCATAGCTGCCAACAAGAGGGAACATGTATTATTACTTCTTTAAATATTTGATAAAATTCACCAGTGATGCCATTTGGGCCATGCTTTTCTTTGTGGAATATTTCTTATTCCTAATTAAACTGCTTTCCTTGTTATAGACCTCTTCAGTTTTGGTAAGGTCAGTTATGAAGTCCACATTTTCATTTCTGTTTTTGGTGATTTGTGTCTTATCTCTTATTTTCTTAAATAAGAAATATAGCTAATGGTTTGTCAATTTTGTTGGTCTTTTCCTAGAATCAACTTTTGATTTCATTGATTACTTCTATTGATTTGTTTTCTATGCCATTGATTTCTGCTTTTGACCTTTCTTATGTCTCTTTCTATTTGCTTTATTTTGTTCTCTTTCTAGTTTCTTGTGGTGGATGCTTGAATTGTTGGGTTAAGAAACCTTTTGTCTTTTTTGATATGGACATAAAGGCAATAAATTCTCCTCTAAACACTGCTCTTACTGAATCCCCTATATTTTGATTTGCTGTGATTTTGTTTTGAGTTTAATATTTTAGATTTTTAAACTCATATCTTCTTTGGCCCATGGCTTAGATATCTGTAGTTTAAGTTCCTTGAGGTTTTCACATATTTCTTTAAATTATTGATCACTTTTAATTCCGTTGTGGTAAAAGAACATACTTTGAAAAATTTCTCTTTTCAGCTTAGTGAGACTTGTTTCAGATCTCAGCATATGGCCGATGCTGGGGAGCGCTCCATGCACTCGTGAATATGCATTGTGCGGTCAGTGTGTGTTCTATAAATGTTCCTTAAGTCAAGGTGGTTGATAGTGTTGTTAAAATCTTCTTTATTTGCTTCCTGGTTGTTTCTTCCATTATTGAGTGCGGTGCACTGGAATTTCCAAGGGTTATTTTTAAATCGTATATTTCTCCTTCCAATTCTGTCACGTTTTGCTTCGTGTAATTGCGGGCTCCGTTAAGGGTTGTGAAAATTAATAAACAAACTGAAAGGGTTAAAGAGACTAAAACGGGGCAGAGAAAGACTCGTGCTTAGCAGATGCCTCGCAGGAAGCTTGCAGCCTTGAGCACAGACAGCTCGGGTCCCAGAAGGCACCGCATGGGCCGAACCGAGGAGGACGGGCCAGCAGAGGGCCCGCAGCCGGCGGGGTGAACAGACCCTCCCCGCCGCCGACGCCTTTCTCGGTCGCAGCCCCCTGCACCCAGGTGTCGGGAATAAACTCTTTTTCGATACATTATGGCCTCGTGTCATAGGTGCGCGACCCGGCCCACTCCGGACCTTTCATTTGGTGCCAAAACCTGGGACGGTGTAGCGAGGGGCCCGGTAAGAGGCCCGGGGCACCCGGAGGCCGGAGCTCCCTGCCGTCCGGGAGCCCCGCCCCGCTGGGAGCTTCTGCTGCCTTGGCCCCGGCCTTCCTCCCGCCGGCCTGGGTCGTGCCCGTGACTGAACAGCGGACCCCGCCTCGCCTTGCCTCCTCCTGCACCCCCTTCTGCCCCCCCTCCTGCCCCCCTCCTGCCCCCCTCCTGCCCCCTCTCCTGCCCCCTCCTGCCCCCCTCCTGCCCCCTCCTGCCCCCCCTCCTGCCCCCCTCCTGCCCCCCTCCTGCCCCCTCTCCTGCCCCCCTCCTGCCCCCCCTCCTGTCCCCCTCCTGCCCCCTCTCCTGCCCCCCTCCTGCCCCCCTCCTGCCCCCTCTCCTGCCCCCCTCCTGCCCCCCCTCCTGTCCCCCTCCTGCCCCCCTCCTGCCCCCTCTCCTGCCCCCTCCTGCCCCCCTCCTGCCCCCTCCTGCCCCCCCTCCTGCCCCCTCTCCTGCCCCTCTCCTGCCCCCCCTCCTGTCCCCCTCCTGCCCCCTCTCCTGCCCCCCTCCTGCCCCCCTCCTGCCCCCTCTCCTGCCCCCCTCCTGCCCCCCCTCCTGTCCCCCTCCTGCCCCCTCTCCTGCCCCCCTCCTGCCCCCCTCCTGCCCCCTCTCCTGCCCCCCTCCTGCCCCCCCCTCCTGTCCCCCTCCTGCCCCCTCTCCTGCCCCCCTCCTGCCCCCCTCCTGCCCCCCTCCTGCCCCCTCCTGCCCCCCTCCTGCCCCCTCTCCTGCCCCCCTCCTGCCCCCCTCCTGCCCCTCTCCTGCCCCCCTCCTGCCCCCCTCCTGCCCCCTCTCCTGCCCCCCTCCTGCCCCCCTCCTGCCCCTCTCCTGCCCCCTCTCCTGCCCCCCTCCTGCCCCCTCTCCTGCCGGGACGCTGTCACGGAGGGGGGCCCTGTCCCTTCCTGGTGAGCGTTAGAGGAGACGGACGCCTTTCTGGGCCCTAACTTCCCGGAAGGCAGACCTTACCACAGGCCCCACACTCTGGCTGCTTCCTCACCGTCAGACCTGGATGGCCCGGACTCTGGCCTCAGTGACGGGCACTTCCAGCCTCCAAACCCCAACTGACCTGGACCATGCTGCGCAGGCAGGGCGAGTGGTCTGAGGTCCCGAGCGTCCAGGCTTCTTCACGCCCAGGACAGGCCTTCCCTCCGTCACAGCTGCTCTCCTCACAGATCTTCCTTCCCCACTCTGAGCCCCAGGATCTCGATCCTCCCCCTCCTTCACCACTTTTGATCCCCCACCCCATCCCCCACCCCGTCCCTGAGCCTGTGGCTCCTCCATCTCAGCAGCCTGAGAGCCCGCCCCCCTACCCAGCGGATCCCACGGCCACCACCCCGTCTCACACCCGCTCCGGGGCAGGTTTCGGCTCTCTTCCTCCCCGACTCGGGCACTAGCCTTAACGTGCCCCTTGGAGAGATTGCTGGCGCCAAATCTGGCTTCATGCCCAGGGCCACCAGATACCCTCCACCAGCAGGCCCCTTGCGCGCCCCCCTCCCCCAGTCGGAGCGGACGCTGTCCCTGACAGGGACCCACAATGGAACCATCAGGGAGGCAGGCAGGTCTCAGGTCTCAAGACCACACTGTTCTCTGCCTGGAAGGACTGAGAAACGCAGCCCACAGAGCAGTTAATTATAAACGATTAGCAGAGGTCATCCAGGAAAGACATGAAGTCCAGCAGTCTTCCTCTCTGGCCTTCCACAGGCCATGAGAAAATACATCAATCTTGACCCTACGAGCCCAGAGGGGACACCCCCCCCCCCCAAGAGACCTTTTAAACATGACCTTTAAGGTGCTTAATAATAGAGACGAGGAGACCCAAACCCAAAAACAAAAGATGAGATCAGGCCAAGGCTGAAGCCCAGACGAAGGCCTTTCAGCTCCTAGCCACCGCTCTCATGAACCCGAAAACGAAGTGCCGGTCCACCAACAAGGGTAGGACAGGGCTAAGCCTCCTCCAAGCCCTGCTTCAAATGCAGCAAGAGAGGACACGGGCCAAGTCCTGCCCAAACCCAAGACCCCCGCTGGGGCCCTGCCCAAGGTGCGGGAGGGAAGGCCACTGGAAATCAGGCTGTAGTCTGGCCCCTCCAGGTCAGACCTCAGCACAGCCGCCCTCTGGATCCGGTTTGGAGCTCCCAGACCTCCTGCGACTGGGCACCGAAGACTGAAGCTGCCCAGGCCCCGACAGGGCCGCACAGACTTCCATCACCAGGGCAGAGCCTCGGGTAACGGCTGTGGTGGCAGGTAAGCTGATCTTTTTAACTGACACGGGTCACTGCCCTCTCTGAATTACTGGGACCCTTGTCCCCTCCTCAGTCTCTATTATGGGGGTTGACAAATTAGGCTCACAGTCATTAGCCACCTCACCTCTACACTGCATCTTGCTAAATAACCCTTATCCACTCTTCTTGCCCGACTGAATCGGTACAGCCATCCCTCATAAAGCCCAGCTGTCCCAAAGACAGTCACCTACCTCAGTTTCACTCACCCCACAAAGCCATGCCACTCCTTAGACTGTGAATGCCTTATCTCCTCCATCACTGTCCCCTCCTCTAAACAAGAAATACTCTCCTTTCTCGGGCTCACTAGGTACTCTCGCCTCTGAGTTCCCAACTTCAGCTTTCTTACAAAGCTCCTCCATAACATGTCACGGCCAAGGGACTCCTCACTGAGCCTTTAGATCCCTAGGCCAGCATTCTCACCCCTTTAATGCTCTGAAAACTTCTCCGACCACAGCGCCTTCTCACACGCCCCCCCCCCCCCCCCCCCCCCGCCCCCTTCCCAAAGAACAACCTTCTTTGCTGCAAAACTACAAACGCTTACTTAACAGTCCGGCTACTATCAAAGCTGAGCTCATTATCACCCAAACCTGAACATGTTATCTCTAAGAGTTTTAAATCCAAGCGGCTAGAGGCCTGCTCCCTCCTCCCCCCGCCTTTTCTCCAGCCCCATATGCCTGTACATAATTTTCCAAAGTCTTTGACAACTCAAAAGCTTTGGAACATTGGTGGATTAAATGATAAACATATGAATATTCCAACAAGTTTTAAGTTCACGTAATTTTAGCTTTTATTACAGAAAATCTATAAAGTAAATTTAAAACTGTTAATATAATGTCTTGTGCTTTGTTAAAGATATATTTCTTAAAAGTAAGAATGTTGCCCTGACTGGTTTGGCTCAGTGGATAGAGCGACGGCCTGCGGACTGAGGGGTCCCAGGTTCGATTCCTATCAGGGGCATGTACCTTGGTTGTGGGCACATCCCCAGTGGGGGGCGTGCAGGAGGCAGCTGATCGATGTTTCTAACTCTCTATTCCTCTCCCTTCCTCTCTGTAAAATATCAATAAAATATATATTTTTTTTAAAAAAGAATGTTCATCAATGTCAACCTAAGAAATGCTGGCTGTTTACTTTTTAATTATCATTAGAAAATTAAGGTTTAAATATTGTATGGTTTTAATAATAGAAGGCATGGACATACATTTTAAAGGAAAAAGAAGCCCTAACCAGTTTGGCTCAGTGGATAGAGCATCAGCCTGCGGACTCAGGGGTCCCAGGTTCAATTCCGGTGAAGGGCATATACCTTGGTTGTGGTCACATCCTCGGGGGAGAGGGGGTGTGCAGGAGGCAGCTGATTGATGTTTCTCCCTCATCGATGTTTCTGGCTCTCTATCCCTCCCCCTTCCTCTCTGTAAAAAATCAACAAAATATTTTTTTTAAAGGAAAAAGAAGAAAAAGGTCTGTGCAAGTGCTGAAGGTATATACAGGTTGATGACAGAAGGAAAGAATATTAGAGTGGAAATACTAATGAAAGGCCTAAGGCAAGGTGATGCATTTTTGAAGGACATAGAAGAGGGTTTGAAGGCTAATTTGAAAGTGTAAGATTTGTGAAGGTTGGGTATGTGATGAGAATGAAAGGAAAAGAACAGCAACAACTTAAAAAGGGCCTTTTACTCTTAAGCAGAGAAGCAAGAGCTTCAGTCTCCAAACCTGGCAGGACACGGGTGCTGGCTACGTTTTAAGCTGCACCAGAATGCTCAGCAGTGGAACTTTAAGACAGGCAAGCATTAAGTCTCACCATTAGCGAGACACCGTAAGTAAAAAGAAAGTTACTTTTGCTTGAGATGTATGCCTTGCAGTGTCAGCCAGCATGTCTCTCTCCCGCCTGATTTGCAAGTTGGTTGCTCTGTTTGCGAGAAAGTAAAAGTCTTTAATGTAGCAGTTTAAGGTTTAAGAATAAAGACAACAAGGATTAAGATTCAGTAAAAATAAAAAGTCAAGCCAGTGAATGTTTAAACCAACCTCAGAAAGTTTAAAGCATTGACAATACAAGATATTTTTGAATTTATGACAGACTGCTGACTCCAGGGCAATTCACAGGATTTCTCTCCAGATCACATCCATCTGTTTACCGTCATAGTGCTTCTGAATCTCGCAGAACTCTCATATCCCTAAAATGGTCCCCCTACTCGCCCTAGACCAGTGGTCGGCAAACTGCGGCTCGTGAGCCACATGCGGCTCTTTGGCCCCTTGAGTGTGGCCACAAAGTTTCAATCACACTGTACGTGTGCGCCTGCACGTGGTATTTTGTGGAAGAGCCACACTCAAGGGGCCGCAGTTTGCCGACCACTGCCCTAGACTATCTTTTAGCCAAAGAGGGAAGGGTTTGTCTAATTGCTAACACCTCCTGTTGTTTTTACCTAAACTCTACAGGTCAAATAGAGGAAAGAACACAATGCATTCTACAGAATACACAGTGGCTCAAGGAGATCAGTCAGGACAGCACAGAGCAATCCATATGGTCCAGCCTACAAGAAGCTCTGCCCCAATTAACCTGGCGTTTACCCCTTTAGGCCCCCTGACATTATTTCTCCTCCTCCTCCTCCTCCTCAGGCCCTGCATTTTGAAATTAGGTGCCAAGTTTATACAAACAAAATTACAAGTCTTAGTCAACCAAACAGTAGGACAGTTTGTCCTTACCCAGGTAAAGGGACTCTACAGACCTATAACCCAGGGAATAATCTGAATTTACTCCTTAGGCATCCATGGCAGCCCCTCCCACACATGAAGCAGACAAAGAGAAACGTCAACCCGATCCCCCTTCTCTTCCTTTATATATACCCTTTAAGACGGGAATGAAAGTGTTAAAGAGACTAAAAAACGGGGCAGAGAAAGACTTGTTGTGCTTAGCAGATATCTTGCAGAAAGCTTGCAGCCTTGAGCACAGCATAGCTCAGATAACCAGAAGACACCTGGCACAGGAGGAACCAAGGAGGGACCAGACCCTTACATCAACAGAGCAGCTTGCAGCCAGCAAAAATTAATAAAAACCTCTCTCTCCCTGCTCTCTTCGCTGATGCCTTTCTCGGTCTCAGCCTACCTGCACCCAGGTGTTGGGAATAAAATCATTTTTGATACATTATATCCTCATGTCATAGGTGTGCGACCCAGCCCACTCCGAACCTTTCAGAAACCACATTTAAAATGGGGTCCGGCCCTGGCAGGTGTGACTCAGTGGTTGAGTGTGGATCCATGCACCAAGAGGTCAATGGTTCAATTCCCAGTCAGGGCACATGCCTGGGTTGCAGGCTTGATCCCCAGTGCGGGGCATGCAGGAGGCAACTGATCAATAATTCTATCTCATTATTGATGATTCTATCCCTCTCTCCCTCTCCCTTCCTCTCGCTCTAAAAATCAACTTTTAAAAAATGGGAAAACCAAGATGGCAGCCTAGGTAAACGCCTGTACTTGCTGCCTTCCACAACCACATCAAAATTACAACTAAAATACAAAATAACCATTATTCAGAAACACCTGAAAGCTGGCTAAAGGAAGTCCTACAACTAGAGAAATAAAGAAGAAAGTACATCGAGGGCTGATAGGAGGCGTGGAGGTGTGGAATGGGCTTGTCTGACACCCACGTGGGTCATTTTTTTAATCAGGAGGGAGATCGTATCTGTGGAGGCCACACGCATGAAGCAAGGAGTCCTAGCCCCACACCAGAACCCCAGTCCAGGGATTCAGAGCTGAGAAGAGAAGTCCCCATAACTATAGGCTGTAAAAACCAGTGGGGATGGTGGCTGAGTGCACACAGGCTGCTGGAGACCCAGGTGTTCCATTTAAAGGGCCAATGCAAGGATGTACAATCCCTCTGAGCTCCAGCACTGGGTAACTTTGGGGGACCCAGACACATACGGGGAGGACCTGGATTGTCTGGCATCGGGACTGGAACTTGGGGGTGGCTTTTTCCCAGATAGGGATGCTCCCAAGCATCATTGTTCCTGTGCCAGGACATCACCCTCTCTCCCCTGCCCAATCACAGGGCTGACTGGCAGCCATATATGAATCTCCACCAGCCTGGAGCACACTGTTTGCTCCACCCTGGGGATTCCCTGAGACCCCATCCCATCCAATTTGCAGCCCCACCCAAGCTGTTTGCAGCAGCTTTTCCATATGAATGGCCTGTCCTGGCTCAGGCTGCAGACTTTGCTAAAATCTCTCAAAGAAGCTGCAGCTGGTGTCAGCGTGCCCCAAACCTACCAGTAAGAGGCCCAAGACCTGAAACAAGCATCAGCTTGCCTTGATTCACAGTTGGGCCTCACTTGGGCACCTCTGAGCCCAGTAAAAATAGCAGCCATCTGCAGAACCTTCTGCAGCTCCTGCCAGGTGGTCTCAGGCAGTGGCTGACTTTGCACCTCCCTGGAGGCCCTAGAGCCAGTGCACCCAGTGGACAGCTTCAGGGCACATTCAAGAAGCAGACTCAGTGAGCACCAAAGTCCCACTGAAGCAAGTCCTGCCCCATAGGGATGTTTCCTGCACAGCAGCTCTCCCACTGTAGTCACAGCTGGTCCTCACAGCCAATGGGCCTGGAGGTCAATTCTTCCAATTCCCAGTCACACCAACAGCAATCAAGGCTGAAGTACAACAAGACTGTGCACACAGCACACACGGGGGCACACCTAGAGTGCCCAGCTAAGGTGACTGGGGAGGCCTAGACACTGGGCCTTATAGGACACTTACTACACAAGGCCATTCTCCCAATTCCAGGAGACATACAGGTCTGCTTAATACATAGAAACAAACACAGGGAAGCAGCCAAAATGCAGAGACAAAGAAACATGTCACAAATAAAAGAAATGGAAGCAAGCAAACTACTGGATACAGTTTAAATCCATGGTTATAAGGTTACTCAAAGATCTTCATGAGACTTTTAAGGATCTTAGTGAGAATGTCAAAGACATGAAAAAGGACCAGTCAGAAATTAAGCATACGCTGACTGAAATAAAGAATAATTTACAAGAATAAATAAATAAATAAATAAATAAATAAGAAAGAATAATTTACAGGGATTTAACAGTAGAGTAGAGGATTCCAAGAATAAAATCAATGTTTTGGAATATGAGGAAGCAAAAATCACCCAATCAGAAGAACAAAAATAAAAAAGAATCCAAAAATATGAAGATAATATAAGGAGCCTCTGGGACAACTTCAAGCATACCAACATTCACATTATTGGGGTGCCAGAAGAAGAAAGGGAGCAAGATATTGAAAACCTATTTGAAGAAATAATGACAGAAAACTTCCCCTACCTGGTGAAAGAAATAGACTTACAAGTCAGGAAGCGCAGAGAGCCCCAAACAAGAGGAACCCAAAGAGGCCCACACCAAGACACATCATAATTAAAATGCCAAGGGCTAAAGACAAAGAGAGAATCTTGAAAGCAGCAAGAGAAAAGCAGTTAGTTACCTACAAGGGACTGCCCATACGACTGTCAGCTGATTTCTCAACAGAAACTTTGCAGGCCAGAAGGGAGTGGCAAGAAATATTCAAAGTGATGAATACAAGGGTTTACAACCAAGATTACTCTACCCAGCAAAGCTCTTATTTAGAATTGATGGTCAAATAAAGAGATTCACAGACAAGAAAAAGCTAAAGGAGTTCATCACCACCAAACTGGTATTACATGAAATGTTAAAGGGAGAAGAAGAAGAAGAAGAAGAAGAAGAAGAAGAAGAAGAAGAAGAAGAAGAAGAAGAAGAAGAAGAAGAGGAGGAGGAGGAGGAGGAGGAGGAGGAGGAGGAGGAGGAGGAGGGGAGGAGGAGGAGGAGGAGGAGGAGGAGGAGGAGGAGGAAGAAGAAGAAGAAGAAGAAGAAGAAGAAGAAGAAGAAGAAGGAGGAGGAGGAGGAGGAGGAGAAGGAGAAGAAAATATGAACAATAAATTGGCAACAAATACATGTCTATCAACAATTGAATCTAAAGTCAAAATAAACAAGAAATCTAATGAACAAAATAAACTGATGAATAAAATAGAACCAGAGGCATGGAAGCATGGAACAGACTGACAAACCTCAGAGGGAAGGGGGGTGGGGGGATAAGAAGAGATTAACCAAAGATCTTACCTATGGACACAGACAGTAGGTGAAGGCCTGGAGTGGGGTGGGAACTGGGTACAGGGGGGCAATGTGGGGAGGGGAAAAGTGGACATCTGTAATACTCTCAAAAATAAATTTTTTTTAAAGAAAAAAATTAAAATAAAAAATGGAGTCAGGAGGCTAGTAGAGCATACTCTCACTCATGTGTCACTCAAAGCACACTCCTGGCCCCAGTAGGAAGAGACATCTCTTGTATTTCTACAGGAAGTGATACTACTTTACTCTCTCAACAGAAGGAAAAAAAGAGTTCTTCTTGCCCGGTAACAGCTTAGCCAATGGGAGACTGCCAGACTCAGCCAATTAAACGTCACTATACTTCAAACTTTCAGTTTCCTCCGGGGACTCTTCATTTACAACAGCTCCTCCTAGGTCCATAAACCATTGTTTCTCTCTTTTGTTTTTCTGGATTTGCACATGGTTTTCCATTAACTACATGTCCAAAATTGCATTTTTGTTGTTGTTGTTCCAAAATAAACCCATTTTTCTGGAGAATTATCTGTCTGCCTATTTGCTTAAGGTCAACAGTGTATATATTTGTAATTTTTATATTTCTCTTGTGTATTGACCCTTATATGATAATGAAATTCTCTCTAGTAATATTTGATTTCATAAAGTCCATTTTGCCCTTTCAGTTACCCTGTGGTTATTGTTTGTCTGATATAGGTTTTTCACACTTTTTTAGTTGAATGTAGATGTGTCTCTTGTAGAGAGCAAAGTTAGGTCTTAATAGCTCATCCCATCTCACAATCTGTGCCTTTTGAAAAGCACATTTACATTTAATGTAATTATTGGTATGGTTAAATTTATATATTTGTTTTCTATGTCTCACATCTTTTTTGTCCCTTAGTTTTTCCTTTACAGCCTTCTTTTGTTCTACACAATATTTTTTAAAAATATTTTTATTGATTTCAGAGAGGAAGGGAGAGAAAGAGAGAAACATCAATGATGAGAGAGAATCATTGATTGGCTGCCTCTTGCACGCCCCCTACTGGGGATCGAGCCCGCAACTTGGGCATGTGCCCTGACCAGGAATCGAACCTGGGACCTCCTGGTTCACAGGTCAATGATCAACCACTGAGCAATGCAGGCTGGGCATCTACACAATATTTTTAAAAAGCACTATTAATTTCTCTATTGATTTTCTACTACATTTTTAGTTATTTTATTAATGACTAGTGGTTCAGTGCATGAATTCGTGCACATCAAAAGGAAATTATTTAGAATAAATATTTTTTTAATATATTTTATTGATTTTTTATAGAGAGGAAGGGAGAGAGATAGAGAGTTAGAAACATTGATCAGCTGCCTCCTGCACATCTCCCACTGGGGATGTGCCCGCAACCCAGATACATGCCCTTGGCTGGAATCGAACCTGGGACCTTTCAGTCCGCAGGCCGACACTCTATCCACTGAGCCAAACCAGTTTCGGCAAGAATAAATATTTTAATATCGCTATTAGCCCTTTCTCTATAATAGAAGTGTCAACTAAATTCACAATCGACAATGACAGATCAAAACAGACGTGTGAGATTGGCACCAGCAAGAGCTTTACATATATAGATAAACTCACTTAATTAGACCTGCTTTCTGATTTAGCTAAATTTTTCCCAGCCCAGTGAAGTACCACCATTTCTCTTTCAGGTAATTGTCAGCAACACAGAAGTAAATATCAACATGAAGCAGATTATTATTGTAGATCACGCAGGAAGAACAAAGGGTAAAGTATTTAACTGCAGCAGTGTTTGACTATATTCTGCACAGTGACAAAACCTGAAGTCATTTTCAAGGCCCACCATTTTTACTTCTTTTCAGTCGGGTCAAATTTCTAAGCTTTCTAAATCTTTGTTTTCCCGCTAATGAAAAGAAAATAGGATTCCATTGAGTCTCTTATCTACTTACTCCAGGACTTCTGTGAGTATTAAATGAGATGAGGCTCGGGAAAATTCTTCGCAGACATTTGGTTAAAGTATGAAATGTTTCTACCTGGCTATAAAGCAAGTCATGTTCCTGGGCTGAAGAAACTGCAAGGAGGCTAGTTGTTAGGGAGAGGAAGCCAGGCGTTACTATGTGACATCATTACCCAGTGCCCACAGCCACTGTTTCCGGGCTGGGCTGTGGGCTGCATTTTGCGCCATGGGGTCTCGACAGCTTTGGCTGCGATTTGGTGGGCTGTCACTCCAGAGTGGTGGCAGGGCCTGTATCCCACTTGGGGGAAGCCAAGTGTTGCTTTCTGGGAGCCAGGTCTGCAGTGCTGTTTCTCTGTAAATTGCCAATGTGTGTCACGGCAGCTCCTGCATTGAGTGTCTGCCCCCTGGTGGTCAGTGCACATTATAGCAACCGGTCGGATGGACACTTAGCATGTTAACCATATATATATATGTATATATAGACTAGAGGCCCAGGAGGGGTGGGGGGTGTCCCTCAGCCTCACTTGTGCCCTCTCACAGTCTAGGATCCCTTGGGAGATAACGACGTGCTGGCTTAGGCCTGATCCCGGGTGGCAGAGGGCAGGCCCAATCCCTAGGTGCAGCCCCTGGTCGGGCTCAGAGCAGGGCCGATTGGGGGATTGGGGCACCGCCCCCTGTCACACTCAAGGCAGGGTCGATAGGGAGGTTGCCGCACCACCCCCTGTCATGCACAGAGCAGGGCCCATCAGGGGGTTGGGGAGCTCCCCCCTGTCAAGCATAGAGTAGGGCCGATAGGGGAGTTGGGGCACCGCCCCCTGTCACACACAGAGCAGGGCCCATGGGGGGGTTGGGGCACCACACCCTGTCACACACAGAGCAGGGCTGATCAGGGGGTTGGGGCGCCGCCCCCTGTCACCCACAGAGCAGGGCCCATGAGGGGGTTGGGGCACCACACCCTGTCACACACAGAGCAGGGCTGATCAGGGGGTTGGGGCGCCTTCCCCTGTCATGAAGAGAGCAGGGCGAATAGGGAGGTTGTGGCCCCGCCCCCTGTCACACACAGAGCCACAGGGTGATCAAGGGGTTTGGGCTCTGCCCCCTGTCACGCTGCTCCAGGGGCCAGGAGGCCTCGCGGCTCCGCTGATCCCAGTGCTGGGAGGCCTCGTGGCTCCGTTGATCCCGGTGCTAGGAGGCCTCACTGCTCTGCTTGACACAGGGGCAGTGAGGCCTCACTGCTCCGCTGATCCTGGTGCCGGGAGGCATATTACCCTTTTACTATATAGGATAGAGGCCTGGTGCACGGTTGGGGGCCGGCTGGTTTGCCCTGAAGGGTGTCCTGGATCAGGGTGGGGGTCCCACTGGGGTGCCTGGCCAGCCTGGGTGAGGGGATGATGGCTGTTTGCAGCTGGTCACACCCCCTTCAGGGTAGGGGTCCCCACTGGGGTGCCTGGCCAGCCTGGGTGAGGGGATGATGGCTGTTTGCAGCTGGTCCCACCCCCTTCAGGGTGGGGGTCCCCACTGGGGTGCCTGGCCAGCCTGGGTGAGGGGATGATGGCTGTTTGCAGCTGGTCACACCCCCTTCAAGGCGGGCATCCCACCTGGGGTGCCTGGCCAGTCTGAGTGAGGGGCTGAGGGCCGATTTCAGGCTGGCGGGCGACTGAAGCTCCAAACCTCTCCTTTTTTTCTTTTTTTTTTATTCTTGGATTTATTTACCTTCTATGGCTGTCACTGGAACTGAGAGCCGGCTTTCTCTCTGAGGCTCGGCTCCAGCTCTGAGACCTCGGCTGCTGAAAGCAGGTATCTGGTTTGTTTGGGTTCTATAATCGAAACATTGTTTCAACTCCAGCTCTGAGGCCCGGCTGGCTGAAAACAGGTTTCTGAGGTTTTGTTTAGCTTCTATATTTGTAACAATGTTTCTTAAACTGCAAGCTCAGAGGCCGGCAGCGGCAGGTGGGGAACGTTGGCTTCCTCTGTCACTGAAGCAAGCAAGCCTCCTGTTCCCTTCAAGCTGCCTGGCTGCTGGCTGCCATCTTGGTTGGCAGTTAATTTGCATATCGCCCTGATTAGCCAATGGGAAGGGTAGCGGAGGTATGGCTAATTACCATGTTTCTCTATTGTTAGATAGGATTGCTCTAGGGATTACAATATGCATCTTACCTTATTGCAATTTACTTTAGAATAATATTAACTGAAATATGACAAAACACAAAGTACCTGCTCAGGCTTATTCTTTCCTTTCCTGTCCTTTATACTTGAAAGGTTCTGAGTGAGCCGGGTTACACACCTTTGACATGAGGCCATAATGTATCAAAAGAACTTTTATTGCAAGCACCTGGGTGCAGGGGGGCTGAGTCCAAAAAGAGAGACTGAACGGAGAGGCGGGTTTTTATTAGCTTCTCCTGGCTGTAAGCAGTTCTGCTGACGTGCAGAGCTTGACTGACAGGTCTCATCCGCCCTTGGTTCCTCCCAGCGCCAGATGTCTGGTACTTATCTGGGCTATGCCCAGCTCAAGGCTGCAAGCTTTCTGGAAGATATCTGCTAAGCATAATAAGTTTCCTCTGCCCCGTTTTATTCATTCTCTTTAACCCTTTCATTACTATTATTGTCATATATGTTACATGTATTATATATTTCATATATACTTTATAAATAATGTTATAACTAATGCTTTATGCAATGTTATGCATTTTAATTAAGAAAATTAATGAATCGTCAGGTAGGATAATCCTTACCTGTCCCTCCTTTTGGAGGGCAGATTGGAACATGATGATTGGAGATCGCATGATTCGTGATTAACGTCTCTGTGTAATCAGGACTTGTAACACCCTGATTGCTCCTAATCTGATTCTTCCTGAAAAAAGAAAAAGGAAAATAAATGAGAAAAAACATACCTATAGAGTATTTGATATTTACTTACATATTTCTTTACTTATTCATGTGTATTCAAGTTACTCTCTGGTATCATTATCTTTTGGCCTGAAGGACTTCTTTTAGTAATTTTTATTAGACCTATACACTAGCATCTCTTGAGATTTATTTATCTTTTTTTTTCCTCTAGTTAATTCTTTATTATTAAATCTTTATTGTTCAGATTATTACATTTGTTCCTCTTTTTTCCCACCATAACTCCCCTCCACCCAGTTCCCACCCCACCCTCCACCCTCACTCCCCACCCACTGTCCTCATTCATAGGTGCGAGATTTTTGTCCAATCTCTTCCCTCACCCCCCACACCCCTTTCCCACCCCCCAAGAATAGTCAGTCCATTCCCTTTCTATGCCCCTGATTCTATTATAATCACCAGTTCATTCTGTTCATCAGATTATTTATTCACTTGATTTTTAGATTCATTTGTTGATAGATGTGTATTTGTTGTTCATAATTTGTATCTTTACCTTTTTCTTCTTCCTCCTCTTCTTAAAGGATACCTTTCAGCATTTCATATAATATTGGTTTGGTGGTGATGAACTCCTTTAGCTTTTTCTTATCTGTGAAGCTCTTTATCTGACCTTCAATTCTGAATGATAGCTTTGCTGGATAAAGTAATCTTGGTTGTAGGTTCTTGGCATTCATCACTTTGAATATTTCTTGCCACTCCCTTCTGGCCTGCAAAGTTTCTGTTGAGAAATCAGCTGACAGTCGTATGGGTACTCCCTTGTAGGTAACTGACTTTCTTTCTCTTGCTGCTTTTAAGAGTCTCTCTTTGTCTTTTGCTCTTGGCATTTTAATTATGCTGTGTCTTGGTGTGGTCCTCTTTGGATTCCTTTTGTTTGGGGTTCTCTGCGCTTCCTGGACTTGGAAGTCTATTTATTTCACCAGGTAAGGGAAGTTTTCTGTCATTATTTCTTCAAATAGGTTTTCAATATCTTGCTCTCTCTCTTCTTCTGGCACCCCTATAATTCGGATGTTGGTACGCTTGAAGCTGTCCCAGAGGCTCCTTACACTATCTTCGTATTTTGGGATTCTTTTTTCATTTTGCTTTTCCAGTTGGGTGTTTTTTGCTTCTTCGTATTTCAAATCGTTGACTTGATTCTTGCGCTCCTCTGGTCTGCTGTTGGGAGTCTGTATAATATTCTTTATTTCAGTCAGTGTATGCTTAATTTCTAGTTGGTCCTTTATCACAACATCGAGGGTCTCACTAGATTTCTTGAGGATCTCACTACATTTATCGGCGGTATCACCAGTCTTTTCAAGGGTCTTACTAAATTTATCGGCGGCTTCTAGACAGTTCTTGAAAAACCTTACAAGTGTGGTTTTGAAATCTATATCCAGCAGTTTGCTTTCCTCCATTTCTGTCATTTGTATCCTGTTTCTTTGTCTCCACATTTTTTATGCTTCCTTGTGTTGGTAAAGTGGTTTTCTGTGCTAAGTGTCCTCTAGGGCCCAGTGGTTCAGCCTCCCCAATTACCTGAGGAGGACACTCTTGGTTGCCCCCCCTTGTGGTCTTTGTGCACAGTCTTGTTGTAGTTAAGCCTTGATTGTTGAAGGTATCACTGGGAGGAATTGACCTCCAGGACAATTGGCTGTGAGAATCAGCTGTGTCTGCAGTGGGAGAACTTCTGTCCTGGAGCTCTAGGGAGGTGCTAATCTAGCCTCTGCCTGAGGCTATCCAGCCAACGCCTCCGTGCATGGCTTGGGTGGGGAGGGTCCCAGGGGATCAACAGGGCGGGCGGAGTGAGCAGTTATGGCTGCTCTCATCCTGCCTCAGAGGCCTCTCTTCTCAGTGTCCCAGCAATCACTGCAAGTACCTCCGAGAGAAAGCTGCCCTCGAGTTCCGACCAATGCCAGACAGTCCCGCTTCTCCCGTATGAGTCTAGGTCCCCAGAGACTCGCCTGGAACTGGAGCTCAGAGCCTGAGACTCCCTCCTGATTGAAAAAGACAACCACACCTTCAGCCGCCAGCCCGCTCCGAGTGCGCCTCTGTGCCTTAGTATTTTACTTCCACACTGCGCCTCCTCTGAGTCTCAGTGTGCTTTTCTCTTTCCTTCTAGTTGTAGAATTTCCACTCAGCCAGCCTTCCTGTGGTTCTGGGTGATGTCTGTTCTGTCTTTTAGTTGTATTTTTGAAGTGGTTGTTCGAGGCAGCAATTTCTGGTGTTTACCTATGCCGCCATCTTGGTTTCTCAATCGAGATTTATTTATCTTGAAAAAGCTTTAATTAATCTTTATTTTCATGAGACTGACGTGCTACCTACTGCGCAACGAGGCACCTTAATCTTTTTTTTTAATGTATTTTAGTGATTTTTTTTACAGAGAGGAAGGGAGAGGGATAGAGAGTCGGAAACATCGATGAGAGAGAAACATCAACCAGCCGCCTTCTGCACACTCCTTACTGGGGATGTGCCTACAACCAAGGTACATGCCCTTGACGGGAATCAAACCCGGGACCCTTCAGTCCACAGGCCAATGCTCTATCCACTGAGCCAAACCGGCCAGGGCAATCTTTATTTTTAGAAGATACTTTTTGCTGGATATCAAAATCTTGTTCAGCAATCTTTTCCTTCAGCACTTTAAATATGCTCTCCATTGTTGCTGACAAGAAGTTATCTGTTAATTGTATTATTATTTAAGTGTATGTCTTTTTCTTCTTGCTTTCAATATTTTCATTTTTTATTTGGCTTTCAACATTTTGGCTATAAAGTGTCTAGATGTGGATCTTTTTGTATTTATCCTTCTTGTAGTTGTAGATTGTTTTTCATTAAATTTCAGAAATTTGGCCCATGATATGTTTGAATATTTTCCTGCCCCTTTCTCTTTTTCTTCTCCCCTGAGGCTCCCATCAACTTATGTTGGTACACTTATTCTTGTCTCAGAGATGCCTGAGGCTGTCTTCATTTTTCTTCAGTTTTTTTTGCTCTTTGTTTTCAGATTGGACATTTTTTATTGATCTATAAAGTTTGCTGTTCCTTTATTTTGCATTGTTAATTCTGCCTTTGAGCCCCTTTAGTAAAAATTTCATTTCAATTATTTTACTTTTTCATTAAAAAATTTCCATTTGGTTCTTTTGTGTAACTTCTATGTCATTATTTAGATGCTCTATTTGTTGAGTCAGTGCTGTATTGCATTCCTTTGGTTTTTTAAATATGGATTCCTTTAGCTCTTTGAACTTTTTTTTTCTTAAAGTTTATTTAATTTATTTTACTCATAAATTCCAACTGCAGTGCAATAATTGAAAACAAATTCCTTAATTTCCAAACATTTTTTTGTTTTTGTCCTTTTTTTACATTTTTTAATTGATTACGATATTACATATGTGTCCTTATCCCCACGTTATCCCCTACCCACCCCCCGCTCATGCCCTCACCGCCCCCCCCACCCTACCCCCGTTGTCCATGTCCATTGGTTAGGCCTATATGCTTGCATATAAGTCCTTTGGTTGATCTCTCCTCCTTACCCCCACCTTCCCATACCTTCCCTCCAAGGCCCGACAGTCCAATCAATGCCTCTCCATCTCTGGATCAATCCTTGTTCATCAGTTTATGTTGTTCATTATAGTCCAAAAATGAGTGAGATCATGTGGTATTTATCCCTTAAAGAATATCCTTCAGCATTTCATATAATCCTGGTTTGGTGGTGATGAACTCCTTTAGCTTTTTCTTGTCTGTGAAGCTCTTTATCTGACCTTCAATTCTACATGATAGCTTTGCTGGGTAGAGTAATCTTGGTTGTAGGTTCTTGCTATTCATCACTTTGAATATTTCTTGCCACTCCCTTCTGGCCTGCATGGTTTCTGTTGAGAAATCAGCTGACAGTCGTATGGGTACTCCCTTGTAGGTAACTAACTGTTTTTCTCTTGCTGCTTTTAAGATTCTCTCTTTGTCTTTTGCTCTTGGCATTTTAATTATGATGTGTCTTGGTGTGGTCCTCTTTGGATTCCTCTTGTTTGGGGTTCTCTGCACTTCCTGGACTTGTAAATCTATTTCTTTCATCAGGTAGGGGAAGTTTTCTGTCATGATTTCTTCAAATAGGCTTTCAGTATCTTGCTCTCTCTCTTCTTCTGGCACCCCTATAATTCAGATGTTGGTACACTTGAAGTTGTCCCAGAGGCTCCTTACACTATCTTCATATTTTTGGATTCTTTTTTCGTTTTGCTTTTCCAGATGGGTGTTTTTTGCTTCTTCGTATTTCAAATCTTTGACTTGATTCTTGGGATCCTCTCGTCTGCTGTTGGATCTCTGTATATTATTCTTTATTTCAGTCAGTGTATGTTTAACTTCTGACTGGTCCTTTTTCATTTGTTTGGCATTCTCATTAAGGTCCTTGAAGGTCTCACTAAGTTCCTTGGAGTTCTCACTAAGTTCCTCGGAGGTTCGTAGAAGTTTCTTGAGTAATCTTATAACTGTGGTTCTGAACTCTATGTCCTCCCTTCATTTGCTTTCCTCCATTTCTTTCATTTGTGACATGTTTCTTTGTCTTCGCATTTTTGGCTGACTGTGAGGACCCGCTGTGTCTATAAGAACTGCTACAGCGATATCAACAGATTTCTCTGCTTTGTTTGTAGTTTGGAAGTTTTGGAGCTCTCTGATCCAGCTGCAGTTTGTTCGGCTGCAGAAGCTCAGGTGCCTCCTTTGTGCCGCCGATCACAGCTTGGGAGGGTGTGTGAATTGAGTGGGGCGGGGTCTCAGGGAGACACCAGTGCTTAGCAAACAATGGTGTCCTCACGTCTCCGCGTTTCCACGATTCCCCGAGTGCAGCTCGCCCCCACCGCCACAATGATCCCCGAGAGCAGCTCTGTGAGAAAGTCACCCTCGCTTTCCTACCGCTGCAGGACAGTCCTGTTTCTTCCCGTAGGAGCCTGGGACCCCAGTGTCTCACCGTAAATGAGTTCAGTGCATTGGAGAGCTTGTATCTCCTTCCGATTGAAAGAAACCGCGCAGCCAGGTGCAGCAGCCTCGCGCGTGCCTCTGACCTCTGTTCTTGGCGCCGCTCCCCTCCTACTCGGTCTCAATGTGCTTTTTTCTTTCCTTCTAGTTGTAGAACTTCCACTTGGTCAGCCTTCCTGTGGTTCTGGATGATAGCTGTTTTGTCTTATAGTTGTGGTTTTAATGTTGCTGTGGGGGGCAGCATGTATGCCGCCATCTTGGTTCCTCCTCTCTTTGAACTTTTTGATAGTAGCTTCTTTGAAGGTTTTGCCTGCTAAATCCAGTATCTGGGGATGTCAGAGCCAATTGCTATTGATTCCCCTTTTTCTGAGTATGAGCCAGACTTTCTTGTGCCTTTGCGTGTCTTGAGATGCTTTGTTAAAGAGATAATATATTGTAGCAACTCTGGATTCAATTCCCCTCCATCATGCATTATTGTTGCTTTTCTTTGGTCTGTGAGCTCTGTCTCCCAGCAATGAATGGCTGTTGGTGTATCTGCTCAGTTTTTTGTGTGTTTATTTTTATGCTTAAGCATTGCATCCCAGGCTTGTACTTGTGACTGCATATCTTAGCATTTGGCCAAGGGCTAGTCAGATTATGTTCAGAGCCAAGGAGGCTTCCCCCTTCTGCTGATGGGTCTCTGTGTGGGCCGGGGAGCACCTTCTAACTCAGGTGACTTTTAAGTTTACCCTGGCTTGCACATCCCGTTAGGATCTCTTGCCTCTTCTCTTCATATAGCCAATTCTGTTGGCCGTGTCTATGTCTTCAGCCTGCTTTAGTCTTTCCCCTGTTCATTAACGCCCTCTGCTCAATCTGGGATATGTGGCAAGTTTATCAAGGCCCCTACGCTGTCTCACCTCCTGGAACTCCCTAGTAAACCCCAACTTTTCTTCTGGTGCATTGATTGCTCAAAACAGCCCTGAACTGTTAGAAGAGCTGCTGGCCTTCCCTGGCCCCTGCCAACGTGATGTACTTTAAGTGACAAAACTCCAAATCAAGTGAGATCGCTCTGGCAGTGAAATCAAATTACTGAACCACAGTAATGGGAACTGGTGGCAGCTTCTTCAAGCAAGAACATCACAAACTTTTGCTGTTTATAGCTGAATAAACACATCTTAGTTTTACATATGCACTTGGTGAATTTCTAAGCATTGAAATAGTTGTTTTGGACTGTTTTGATAGTTTCCCCCAGCTTTTATAGATGATTTTTGGGAAGAGGATTTGTAAACCTGCTCACTTTTTCATGTCAAAAATACAAATATCATTGCCCTGACCGGTTTTGCTCAGTGGATAGAAAGTTGGCCTGTGGACTGAAGAGTCCCGGGTTCAATTCCAGTCACGGCACATGCCCGGGTTGTGGGCTCCATCCCCAGTAGGGGCCTGCAGAAGGCAGCCAACCAATGATTCCCTCTCATCACTGATACTTCTATCTCCCCCTCCTTTCCTCTCTGAAATCAATAAAAATATATTTTTAAAAAATACCAACAGCATTTGTGTTGCAAGAATTATCTTCTATCATTGCAAGCTAGACACTGTCTATTTTCACTCACCATATAGTTCACAACATGTGTCCTCCACCCTGTGTTGCAAGATCTTGAAGGGTAAACACGAGATTTCAGAGGCCTTTGCTCTCGGGGTCCTGGATGGACATGGGTCTGCCCGTGAGCTGAGCTTGCGTGAGATGGAAGGCAGAAAGGAGGAGGTACCCTTCTGTTGGCGCGGTGGTGTGTGATGTGCAGGCTCTGGCTGATGTAAACTTTTTCCAGTTTTCACCCATTTCATGGGCCTGGGGAGCTGTGACTTTGACAATGTTTTTCTGCGGCTTTTTGTTCTCTGGATTAGAGCTGCTGTAGCATGACTTTGAGGTCCAGTCATATAGCCCCACTGACCTTGACTTTTTCAGCCCTTTCCATGATTTTGCAAGTAATAATTCTCTGTATCAAACTCCTTTCTATCTGAAATTTCTAGGGTGATTTCTATGTCATGCACTACAGTTTCATTTAGACAATTGTATTTTGGAAATGTTGAGGTAATTAAACTCTTCTTTTACCAGCGGTCACTGTCCTTTGAGAAGCTGTGTCCAGACCTGACTGAGGTCACAAATCACCCATAGCTCCTGAACTGGGATGTGGCAAATGGATGAGACTTGGGTTGCCTCCACGGGGCAGGGTGGATGTGTGTTTCATGTAATTTATGCATGTGCATTACTTAAAGTGCATATATGGGAAAGGGGTTGTAGAAGGATGATTTGTGTTGAAATCTTAAACATTCCAGCTCAGATGCTCAGAGGCGTGAGCATCTGCCCCTTTGTTGGGCGTCAACATGGGACGTTGACTGCCTTCCATCAAGACTCACACGATGCAGAAGCCTCCCAAGATGGGAAGAGGCTCCCACCTGCGAGCCTGAAACACCACAGTTCTTCACAGCGGCAGTTTGGTTAAGAGCCTGAAAGGTGGGGAGCGCACACGGGGAGAATTTAGCACAGCCTTGGAGATCCAGCCAGAGTTGCCGTGGTGGCTGGGACCCAGGAGGGATCACAGGCAGGGAAAGACATGAGGGTGGTGATGAGTGGGAGTGAGAGCTCCCCTCCCCCCTCCCGGAGCTTAGGAGTTCAAATTCATGACTGAATTATTCTAACTCTGTACCTTGGTTTCCTTGTCTGAAAAATGGGCTTTAGTAGAAATTAAATGAGATAAATGCTAGTAACTTAAACATAATCTAGAACAAAGGAGGTGCTCAACAAATGACAGCTAATGATTATGGAAATAACGATAGTAATAAAGCATAGCACTGGTGTGAGTTGGAGGTGAGCCACACTCGCTCCCAGAATCCTGTGAAATCTGCAGGCATGCCAGAGCCCACTGTTAAACTCCGCCTCCAGTGAACACTCCGTCACATACACTCACAATAATAGGTGATAGTAAAGCCACAAGACCCTTCACTTCCCAACTGCTTTGCTACATTTTGCTGTAACTGTGCTCTGAAGGTGATTTACACTTATTTATCTTTGTGGGTCAATACTATAAAATGATTGCTACTGCACATCTGTTTCCAAGGCCATTCAGTATAGTTGCCATTGGCAACTTGAAATGGCTGCAGGGGAATTAAGAGTGGAGAAATCATAAAATCCTGCAAATCAAGGCTTTTAAAAAAACAAAAACAGGAGAGCATATTATTAAATATCTAAAAGCATACTTCCTAATGTCTATTGTTCTTGTTGCTATGGGCTGAATAGTGTCCCCCTAAAATTGACAATTGAAGCCCTAACCTCCAATAAGACTCTACTGAGAGACAGGGCCTGTGCAGAGGTGATAAAAGTTAATAAGGTTATTAGGTGGGGCCCTAATCCAAGAGTGATAGTCCCTTCTGTTAGGTTAGGTGGCTCAGGAGGCGGTGTAAGAAATAAAGAGTCGAGTGAATCAGAAGAGAAAAGAAAAGAAAAGAAAAGAAAAGAAAAGAAAAGAAAAGAAAAGAAAAGAAAAGAAAAGGAAAGGAAAGGAAAGGTTTATTGCATCCCTGGGAGACCCACAGACCCCAAAGACAGGGCACGTGAATTCACGCCAACAGGGAGGGGGGCGCTTTTTTTATACTGCGGTTGGGTGAGGGGCGGGGACATGAGCTGAGGTATTCAGCTGAGGAAGTTCCCGCTACAGGGGGTCGGCAGGGTATTCAGGAATGAGTCAGTATCTGTGTGGGGGTCGTGTTGATTCAGGGAGAAGCCGGTATCTGTGTCTGGCACGCTGATCTGTTAGAAATGCCAGGGGGAGTCCATTTTCTCATCACAGGTCTGCATGCATCTGATCCTGGGCTCTCTCCTAACACCTTCCCTTCCTAAGAAGAGGAGGAAACACCAGGCTGCCTCTCTCTCCCTGCAATGTGAAGACACAGGGAGAAGGTGTTATGCCCAGATTTCAAGATTCCCATTAGACCATCAGGGGAGCCAGCCAAGTCCGATGCAAAAGCAGAGAGTCCTTTATTCGAGCTAGCTCGACTCCCCCACCTTGCCGACACAGCGGCAGGAAGCAGAGAGTGACCGCCATGGGAAAAAACAGGGTTTTAATAGGGGGTGGAGTCAGGGTAGGAGAGGGGACTGTGGGCCCTGCCGATTGGCCAGGCGCAAGTCGGTGTCTTGTTCCTGGGTGTGGCTAGCAGAGGCTTAGACTTCCGGGAAGAAGGTAGCACATAGCTGATGCCCCAACATGGAGGATATGGGGCAAGATGGAGGGCGTAGTCCTCTCCCTTTCATTCCCCCCTTTGTCTTGGAACTTCCGGCTCAATCATGAGACAGACTGCATTTCTATTTCACCGTTGCTAGAGGCCTGTAGTGGGCACACAGAACTATCAACTGAACTATCCCTATACGCTTAACAAATGGTCCACTGGAAGGGAAAGAAACCATTTTAGCTTTAACAACTTCTATTGAAATAGGATTTTTCTTCTTAAAATTCCTTCATGGCTATTAAAAAGCCAGATTAAGATTAATTTATCTATTATATTCAATGTGGCCTGATGTTTGCATAAACACAAGAATGGTAACCGACCACCTTTGCTGGAATCTCATGGTTGAATCTTAATGTGCCCCATAGGGCCAGGAAGCCAAGCCATCCAGCTGCCATCAGGCCTGCCTTCAGTATCTGCTGAGTTAGGTGAATCCCTCACCTGTAGCAACTCCACCTGAGCCCACACTCTAGGCTTTAAGCCCATCTCAGTAGCCCTCCTACTTGTTGCGGCCCAGAGTGTGTGGGGGTTCCGCAGGGACACAGAGGCATCTTTACTGCTCCCCTTCTACTCTTACCAACCGCCAGTGATGGTAGGGCATCGGCCTGACGCTCCAGCGCCAGCCATTTTCAGGGCTTCCAAGCAGGATACCAGATTTCATCGTGGCATTCTTACTGGCTTCAAGTTTTTAGAGCTCAGACAGGGCTCTTTAAAACATGATACTCCAGTCAAAGTTTTATGTTAATAAAACCACTATTAGGAACCAGTCTTATTGAATCTATCCAAAGTAATGTATTGCCATGACTTATTTAGCATTGCCAGATTTCAGAGGAATTATATAAGGAGAAAAACATGCTGATCTGCTCTAAGGTTTTCTGATTTTTCTTGCTAATTCCTTTACTTTTGGGGGTCACCCCACAAAGTTCCCTTCCAGGACAGCCAACATACATTCAAACCTGCAAGAGAATTAATTAAAGGTCAATATAACATATCAATACAATGAAACATAATATTGGCATCATGGCCGCTTCAGGCAGCCAAATCTTCTGCTACTAAACATGTGATACTAAAGTCTATTCCTGACCTTCTTATGTTGTCCTTGTCTTTTTGGAGCCATGTCCATGAAGACACAAGCATTATCTAAGTCTATTCAATGTTACCAGCATCGGGCAGGTTGAGCACGCCATAGCTTGAGGTTGAGCGGGTTGCGTTGATCTCGATCGACACTCCATTTGGTGACGAAGTCTTCCCGGATCACGGATGGGTCCGCTGACCAGACATGAGTGTGATGGACCCAGGTCGCGATGCCGTCTACCTTGAGAGCGGTGGGGGTCATCAGCACCACGGTGTAGGGACCCTTCCAACGTGGCTCCAGGGTCTCCAGGCGGTGCCTTTTGACATAGACCCAATCTCCTGGTCTGTGCTGATGAGGAGTTGGGGTTGGGCCGATCTCCTGGGTGGCACCGAGGCGCGGCCAAATGTCCTCGTGTGCCCTCTGGAGCCCTCTCAAGGAAAGAGATAGTTCTTGCAGCAAGAAAGTCAGCTTTAAGGTTAGGAATGATAGGGGGTGGCCTGCTAAACATGATAGGAGAGCCACCCAGTCCCCACCAATTTCCATGGTTCCTTTCTACCTGCCCTGAACTCTGGGGTCTATAAGCATAATGTAATTTTCAATTTGCCCAATAGCCCTGGTTATTACCTGCGTTACTTGTGCCCTTTGTGGCAGAGCAGCAACCAGGTCTTTTTCAAGGGAGTACACTAGAAGATATCAGCCTCTCCTTTGCTAGCAGCAACAGGTACAAAACCCTTTCAGTACATTTGACCAGCTTCATTTCCACCCATCTTTACAGATTTCAGGGCCCATTGTCTTCCTTTAACCAGCAAGCTAAATGACACTGGCCTGTATTATCTAATTCAGCACAGGCAGGGGGAAGGGCCCATTAAATCTTTGCCTTGAGGAACTGTGAGCCCCACTCTTAAATGTCCCAATCAGACTAGAAAAGCCACAAATACCTTTTAAATTTACCCCAGAATTCCAAAATCCCAACCCAGCACAGAATATCACATAGCAAATCAAAGTTCCCAGCAAACAAACAGACAGAGATGTTTACAAACATCAAATAAACATTTATACTTACACCTTTTCAGTGAACAAGTATCTTTACAGTCTTGGGCTCTTGAGCAGATAACAGGAACATCGCCCAAGTCCCCTGATGGGGGCCTGACAGGAACAGATGTGGGGGCCTTTCTTTCCCACATCCCAGGACAGGATTCTTGACCTATGTCTCATTCAGATAGAAACGGTTTTCATCACAAACAAACAAATCCAAAACCAAAAACCAAGAAAATCAAGGCCAGAAGTACCCTCTGATGTTTCAGGGGTACCAAGGAAGGAGAAGTTAGGCAGTGTCCAGCCCTTCTCACAATCCACCACCAGTGACCAGTTCCAGCTTACTGGCCTATTATTTATTCAACATTTCTTTTTCCTTCCATCACACCAAAGCCATGCTTTCCAGTTAGTTAGAACTTTTAGCCTTAATGTTTAGGTGACATGTAAATAATTAATATTCTTCAGATTAACAATACATTCAAATTTTTTTAAGAGACACAGAAATTTCACTAAACAATTTTAAACAACAAAGATACATATTTAAGCAATAAGGACAGATCAATTTACAGAAGCAGAGACAGCATGCAATCCAAACCACAGCTTTGGGTAAACACATTATCTAGAACCTAGGTTAAACTTAGGCATATCCTGGGTCTCCCGAACACTGAGTTGGCAAGTTAGCTGGAGCTCTCCCGACCCTGGAACAGCTGCACTGTCCCTCCCAGGCAAAGGAAAAATATGCCCTTCAAGATCAGTATGAAACCACAGTTTCTACCTGAAATAATTATACTTTAGAAATTGGATTACTGCTATCAGTCCCTTTTAAAGACTTTGACATAACTTTTAATTGTCCTTAGTTTAAGGAAAGCAGGGTTTTCTAGATTTAAGAGATTAGCTTAAAAATAAATCCGAGAGGCAAGCACACTTGCTGCCCCATAAAACTCCGCCTTAAAGCTCCACCCCTGAAATCCCATCCTGCCTCAGTGAGCAGACATTCCTTGTGTGATTGGCTAAGTCAGAGGGAGGGGCCTTTGCTGTTTCAAGATGGCGGCCCCCAGGGGAGTGGCAAACCATGCTGCCAACATGGCGGCTGCCAAGTCACACAGCTCAGAGTGGCTGTCTAAACTGTTCTCTGACAGAAAAGATGATTTCCTTATTCTCACAATAAACAAGGGAAGAGCAAACCAAAATTCCTAAAAGATAGATGGCCAACATTATATTTCAGACAAACAGAAATCTCATTAGCTGTTTATACCTTTTATAATTATCTTAACACTTGGATTGCGGGAAACGAGTTAAGTCGGCTCGCGTGAATTGCACGTACACCGCGGGAGCCGTCTTAACTCCGTTCATATAGATTTGCGGTGGAGTGCGGGAAACGTGTAAACTCGGGCCGATTGTAACTGCGTATTACCAAATATTTGTTTGTTTGCCGTTCACAAAGATACCTACCTGTGTATGCGAACCGCCATCTTATATTTTGGCGGGAAATTCACCCGACACCGTAGTGTTAAAGAATATCAATTAAATTTAAACTGGTTTTTGTATTAAAAATTCAGTTGAGATGTTAAAATTAATCCTCTTTTTTAATCAGAACAATGAGTAACATATTTTGAATTTCTAATTATTTAAGAGAAAACACATTTTATTTTTTCAAAAACAAGTTATACATTAGATATTTAATTAATTTCTCCCGATTCAGTTTGCACTTTAAACTTTCAGAGCTTACAAGTCAAATATTAGTAGTTCTTTGATTAACTACACTTTTATATCTTTAAGAATAAATTTTAAAATCTAATAATTAACTTTAAACCATGTTTTTTTCTGCCCGGGGAAACTGAGTAGCGAACTTGTAGGTATTAAAAAATGACTACTGGCAGAAAGCTGATTTCAAAGGAGCCACCTTTTGGCTGCTTGACCTTTTCTGGGAAGGTCGGCTAGCAAAAGGTGTAACCATTGAAATGCAAATTAACATTCCTAAAGATGGCTGCTGGCGGGGAATTGGATTACCTGCATGCTAGGGGAAGGGCGTGTCTACCCCTCCCTCCATTAAAAAAGGGTGTAGCTTTAAACTTTTTAATGGCAAGAAAAGAGACCTTAGCCGATGGGGAAGATGGCGGCATAGGTAAAGACCGGAGACTGCTGCCGTGGACAACCACTTAAAAAATACAACTAAAAGTCGGAGCGGACATCAACCAGAACCACGGGAAGGCTGGCTGAGGAGAGACTCTTCAACTAGAAGCAAAAACAACAGCATTCCAACGCTCAGCGGAGGCGCAGTGTGGAAAATTTAAAGGTACGGCGGTGCGGTGGTGAGGGTGCGCGCGCAAAGCGGGCTGGCGGCTGAGGGCGCGATTGTCGTTTTCAATCAGGAGTGAGTCTCAGACTCTGGGCTACAGATCCGGGCGAGTCTCTAGGGACCCAGACTCAAACGGGAGAAGCGGGACTGTCTGGCTACGGCCCCTCCGAGGTTTGCAGCGATTGCTGGGACAGAGAGGCAGAGCCCCTGGGGACGGACTGAGAGAGGCCATAGCTGCTCCCTCCCCCCGCCCTGTTGAGCCCGCCCCGCCCAAACCCTGCGCACAGCCATTTGCCGATCGCCTCAGGCAAGGGCTGGACTAGCGCCTCCCCTGAGGACTGAAGTTTTCCCACAGCTGATTTCCACTGCCAGTCGGCCTGGTGGTCAAATCCCTCTAGTGTTAACTACAACAATTAAGGCTTGGCTAGAACAAGACTGCGCACAGAGACCACAAGGGGGTGCACCAAGAAAGCATAAAAGATGCGGAAACAAAAAAATGACAGAAATGGAGGATATGGAGCTAAGAATTACAATTTTGAGGGCTTGCCATAAATTTGTGCAGAGCCTCACGAAAACTAATGAGACCCTCGATGCTACGATAAAGAAATTAGAAAGTAAGCATACACGGACTGAAATAAAGAATATTATACCCAATAGCAGACCAGAGGAGCACAAGAATCAAACCAAAGATTCAACAAAAAACACCCAATTGGAAAAGCAAAATGAAAAAAGAATCCGAAAGTGTGAAGATAGTGTAAGGAGCCTCTGGGACAGCTTTAAGCAGACTAATATCAGAGTCATTGGAGTGCCAGAAGATGAGAGACAGCAAGATATTGAAAACCTATTTCAAGAAATAATGGCAGAAAACTTCCCCCACCTGGAGAAAGAAATGGACTTACAGGTCCAAGAAGCGCAGAGAACCCCAAACAAAAGGAATCCAAAGAGGACCACACCAAGACACATCATCATTAAAATGCCAAGAGCAAAAGACAAAGAGAAAATCTTAAAAGCAGCAAGAGAAAGAGGCTCAATTACCTACAAGGGAATACCCATACGACTGTCAGCTGATTTCTCAACAGAAACTTTGCAGGCCAGAAGGGAATGGCAAGAAATATTCAAAGTGCTGAATACCAAGAACCTACAACCAAGATTACTTTATCCAGCAAAGCTATCATTCAGAATTGAAGGTCAGATAAAGAGCTTCACAGATAAGGAAAAACTAAAGGAGTTCATCACCGCCAAACCAGTATTATATGAAATGCTGAAAGGTATCCTTTAAGAAGAGGAAGAAGAAGAAAAAGGTAAAGATACAAATTATGAACAACAAATATGCATCTATCAACAAATGAATCTAAGAATCAAGTGAATAAATAACCTGATGTACAGAATGAACTGGTGACTATAATGAATCAGGGACATAGAAAGGGAATGGACTGACTATTCTTGGGGGAAAAGGGGTGTGGGAGATGCGGGAAGTGACCGGACAAAAATCATGCACCTACGGATGAACTCAGTGGGTGGGGAGTGAGGGTGGAGGGTGGGGTGGGAGCTGGAAGGAGGGGAGTTATGGGGGGAAAAAAGAGGAACAAATGTAATAATCTGAACAATAAAGATTTAAAAAAAAAAAAAAAGAAAAGAAAAAAAAAAAGAAAAGAGACCTTAAACTTTCAGAGCTTTAAATCTTAGGTAGCAAATTGAATACTTAGCATTTTTCAAATCAATACTTTTACATTTAAGGATACATTTCAAATAAAATATAAGGCATTTTCAATTAATAGATTAACTTCTATCATCTAGACTTCATACTAGGCATACTCAGATCAACATTTCAGTATTATAAATCTCAATACTTTTAGATGATTTGAACTTAAAAGTTTTAAGTTTCCAGCCAATAAGCCTGGCATAGCTGCTAAATTTCAAAATGGTCACAATTTTCCTGCTGGGGAAGTCAAGAAGCAAATCCATAGCTATTCACATGTAAACTTGACTATCAACTTCCTGGTGGTACTTGCCTTAGGGCGGGAAATTTCAAAAGAGCTACTTTAAATTGCCTTGGGAAACCAGCCTGTATTTCTTTGTCAGGTTCATCTCCGCCATTTTTAAGGCCAAAACAGTCTCCGGTTTTTATTCTGTACACAGCAAAAGGTCAAGTTCAGCTCAAAACTATGCACACTCATTTTTAAACTGGCCTTTTCCCTCTACATGTGCACAGAAATCTCGGATGCATTTACTTGGGAAGGGGGTGACCTATTTTCACAGATCATTACTCAGATGCCCACCTGACCTAAGTCCTGAAGCCACACAAAGGAGGGGAGAGGGCAGGCCCCCTCCCTCCACACTCGCATACTTTCATTCAGAGTTTAAACAATAACAACTTCCCAACTCCTGAGGGAGCTCTACAGCCTCCCCCAATCTCCTTGAATTGATCAATCACAATACCCAAAGGAGCAGTCTGAGTCCATCCCATAACATCCGTCCAGTAAGTCCACAGAAAACAGAAAAACACAGACACAGACAAACAAGAGGGCCCCAAAGAACAGCCTTCCAACTCCATGGAAGCGAAACCAAAACAATCTTCCAACTCCATGGAAGCAAAAACCGAAAACGATGGCTGCCAGCCAACCAGTGGCTGCGCACCAACCAGCGGGAGCGACCCGCCTGTCTCAGATTGAGGGGGTTCCTACAGACCTTCTGACTCTGCAGAAGCAAAACTACACCCCTCCAGATGGAGGACTGAGGCGTCCCCCGACTCCTCCCGCCCTTGATTCTCATGTGCGTCCACTTAAGATCATTGCGGGCGAATACAGATTTCAGAAGTGAGTTCACACAGGACAGATACAAAACACACAACGACACAGACACCTACCGCGGTCAGTCAGGCCCTCCAGACTGGGGGGGTCCCTCGATGGTGTTGGGGATCCCGGCGAGCCCCCAAATGTTAAGCCCAGATTTCAAGATCCCCATTAGACCATCAGGGGAGCCAGCCAAGTCCGATGCAAAAGCAGAGAGTCCTTTATTCGAGCTAGCTCGACTCCCCCACCTTGCCGACACAGCGGCAGGAAGCAGAGAGTGACCGCCATGGGAAAAAACAGGGTTTTAATAGGGGGTGGAGTCAGGGTAGGAGAGGGGACTGTGGGCCCTGCCGATTGGCCAGGCGCAAGTCGGTGTCTTGTTCCTGGGTGTGGCTAGCAGAGGCTTAGACTTCCGGGAAGAAGGTAGCACATGGCTGCTGCCCCAACATGGAAGATATGGGGCAAGATGGAGGGCGTAGTCTTCGCCCTTTCAAAGGCAGCTGTCTACAGGGTAGGAAGAGTTCTCACCAGAACACACCATGCTGACACTGCTTTTGGAATTCCAGCCTCTTGGATGGTGAAAACTAAACGTCTGTTGTTTAAATCAGCGGTCGCCAACTGGTGGTCCGTGAGATCCGAAAGGTTGGCGACCTCTGGTTTAAATCACACAGTCTCCGGTTTTCTTTATGAGAGCCCAAGCTAAGACACTTGGTGGTGGTGGTGGTATTGTAGGAAGCATGCCTCTATGATTCATCTTCACAGAAAAGAAACAGCATGTGGCCAGGCAGTTACTGAACTTCCCCAGAGCAAACAGAATGTGTGTGTGTGGGGGGGGGGGGGGGCGGGGGGGGGTGAGAGCTGTGCATGTGGCTGATAGCACATGTCCCAGGAAGATTCCCGTAGATTAAGAATCTAGGGCCTACCAGCCGTGGGCAAATGAATAAAACTAAAAAAAAAAAAAAGACCGTACCCTTTTATGTAATGATGTCTACTTTGAATTTATAATAGTTCACACAAACACTCCATCCATGCTTTTGTTCCGGCCCTCCAGTCCAGTTTAAGAACCCATTGTGGCCCTCAAGTCAAAAAGTTTGCCCACCCCTGGCTAGACAAAGGGAGGTGGAGGCAAATGGAAAAGGCCCCAGCCCATTTTTTTAAATAACCCAATGGGAGACAGCAAGACCTGGGCGACCTATTAGGAAACAGGTGACCAAATAGTCCTCAGCCAATGAGGAACTGGAGGAGGGTCCAATAGGCTGTGTCCCCTGCCCCACGGGTGACCCTGTACAATGGGCACCCGCTCTCAGAGTGTCATAAAAGTCTCATTTTCACCACACTTCTGTTTCCTAGTCCGTCATTTGAAATTTGGACAGGTGAGCCATTTCTCACAATTTGGGGGCGTGTCTTGGACTTCTGTACCCATGGAGAGGGAAAGGATGTTTAAGGGGAGGTGCCACACCTGAATTTGGGTGGCCTCTTGGCCTGAGCCCCATCTCTTCGTGGATGCCATAGAATAGGCCCGAGACTCTTTCTCTTTGGAAGATGGTGAAAATGGCGCAAGGGGGATATATGCTGCAACCAGGCAGGCCACATGCTGGGCCAAAACGGTAAATTGGACTAAGTGCCATTTTGGTGGTCGGGTACATGTGACTGGGAAAGGTCTGGGACATAACGCGAGTGTGGAGTTCTGATTTGCGGTTCCATCTCCCACAGGGGAAATGGCCAGAAAGGGACCTCTCCAGTATGGGAGGCTGAGCATGAACGGTCGCAAAGGACCTGCCGAGGATGGGAAACAGAAATTCTAGGTCTAGGGAACACATTCCCCCAAAATAGTCCATTGGAGAATGCTGAGGTTCTGGGGAGGGCAGTTCCCGAACCAGGGACAGGAGACATTGCTCTGCTTTGGTGTTTTGTTTTGTTTTTTAATGCAGGGCATTCTGTGGTGTAAACTTTTAGTGCGTTGTGCGTGCCTGTATAAGAGTGTTTCAGTTGATGTTTTGTGTCTCTTTGTTCTTTGGTTTAATTTGTTTAAGAATGGGGTGAGTCCCACTTTGGGGAAGCCCAGTTATGTGTGGTGGGGCTGAACACGTGACAGAGATGGCAGGAACGTCCCAGCAGCTGCCAAGAATTCTTAATCTTGGCGACTCTTCCTGCTCTCCCTCTCAGGGCTTCACCCACCAGAAACTCTTAGCTAGTGAGATTTCTGTCTGTGTGTCTGTAATGCAATTTTGGCTTTCTATCTCTTGGGGACTTTAGTTTGCTCTTTAGTTTATAAATATAGGGACAAAGATTACATGGAAAAGTAGGGATTACAGGCATGGGGAAGTGGGCAATGCTGTCTGGGTTGGGACTCCATTGTTTGGGCAACAAGGTTAATGTTTCCACGGCAATGGGCAGTTTCTGAATGAGAATGGACCACATTCCAATGTTGACTCCCAGGCCAGGAGGGGATGGGGGGAAGGGCACGTATGACTCCCAGCCAGGTTGGTATGTCCTTTTTTTAAACAGAAAGGGTAATCATGGTTAACAGAGCATGATTAATATTTCCCATGACCATAACTAGTCCCCAATGTTCTGTTTTTGCCTATAACACTGAGAGGAACAGATCTGTAGAAGTAACCTCCAGCAGGCTGCAAAATAGCAGGAGGGGGGCACTCCTGTTTTTATAAAGTAAAATAAAATAAAATAGTACTTTCACATTAAAGCCACTGAAGGCCAGTGAGTTAATCCTTGTTATGCCCAGATTTCAGGATCCCCAAGAAACCAACAGGGAGCCAGCCAATCCGATGCAAAAGCATAAGAGTCTGTATTTCAAGCTAGCTTGAGCTCCCCGTCCACCAGACTCACTGACACATTGGCTAGCCAAGTGGCCAAGAGACAGAACCCCGCCTAGAGACCGGTTTTAAAGGGCGGGTTGGAGTAAGGGGAGGAGAAAGGACTGTGCTCTGCTGATTGGCCAGGCGCAAGTCGATGTCTTGTTCCTGGGTGTGGCTAGCAGAGTCTTAGACTTCCGGGAAGAAGCTCCTTGCCAAGCATGTGGCCAAGGTAAGATGGAGGACGTAGCCCTTATCCTGGGGCAAGATGGAGGGCGTAGCCTTTACCCTGGGGCAAAGTGGAGGGCCTAGCTTTCGCCCTTTCAACCTTGTTACAAAATTTTCCAAGAAAATGCCTTCGATAATAATAATTGGCTTTAAAATCTCAAAGTTGTATAAATATAACAAAAGTAAAAGTTATATGATAAAGCTTTTTCAGAATTTTCCAAGTTTTTAGTAACTTAAAACTTTGGAGTTTGCTGGGTTAATTAGTAAAACTTTTAAATGTCTAGGTATTTTGAAATAACAGGATACTGAAACATTAATTAATCTGAGTTTTCCTTGTATGAAGAATCAAGAGGATAGATTTGAATCTATTAACTGAATATGTTTTGTATTTTATTTGAAAAATAACCTCAAAAGTGTGAATGTATTACTAATCTGAGAAATGCTAAGTACTTGACTTGCCTCCTAAAATTTAAGGTTTCTAAGAGTTAAAAATTCTAGCTAATTGAAAAGAAATTATATGGTTTTGGTAATAGAAGGCATAAGATGCATTATTGAAATAGTTAGGAAATTAAGCTAAATGAATAAAGATTTGTGGAAATTATAGAAGGATTGTGAAGAGAACTCTTAAAGGGAAATTATAGGTAGATGAATCTAAAGTAGACTAATACAGAATTTGTTTAGACCTTTTCCAGAGAAAAAGTTTTCTGTTAAAAGGGAAAAGGTTTTTCCTGTATTTGCCTAGGAAGCAAAAGTTCTATAAATTATTGGAATAATTATATATTGTGATATTTTAATCAAGTACTTATTACTTTAACAAAGTGATCTTATTGTGGGACCTGAAGTTTCACTAGCTCGCGTTTGTGTTTAACACCCTCTTGCCGCTTTGAATGATATCTAGTCTTTTGGTAGATGGGTTTGACAGCCTTCCTAGGGTTTAAATTTTAAGAAAAAAATTTTTGACCTAGAGTTCACTTTAGGTCATTCCAATAGGCTCTGGAATGCCTCAAGGATTTGTTTTCTCTTTATGAAGGAAAATTTTATACTGAAGTTACATAGGAACCTTTGTCAAATAAAGAAATAATAACTACATTCCATTTATGTATGCTTATTATTAAACTAGATTCTGATATGCTTTCAGTTATAACTAATGGTTATTATTATAACATTGCGAATGCTGTGTTTGGCAGAAAGGACAAGAACCCATGTCGTTTGCATTATAATGAAATCCATAACTGTGTCATTTTAAATTTCTTCTTGTCATTTGGAGACAGTTGCTGTTTTGTTATAATGCATTTTTTAAAAAAATGTTACATCTTCTGAGGAGTCCATGGAAAGGTCTGGTAAGGAAAATCAGATGGTCTTAAAGCAGCGGTTCTCAACCTGTGGGTCTCGATCCCTTTGGGGGTCAAACGACCCTTTCACAAGGGTCGCCTAAGACCATCGGAAAATACATATATAATTACATATTGTTTTTGTGATTAATCACTATGCTTTAATTATGTTCAATTTGTAACAATGAAATTGTGGGTCACCACAACATGAAGAACTGTATTAAAGAGTTGCAGCATTAGGAAGGTTGAGAACCACTGTAAACAAGTTGGTGTATTTTTCTCCCTATATCATCCCTCTGAAATTTGACAGTCCTTAATTAGTTAATCATGGCAATACATTTCTTTGCATAAATTCAATAAGACTGGTTTCCAATGGTGGTTTTATTGACCGAAAACTTTGCCTGGAGTGTTATGTTTAAAAGAGTCATGTCTGGACTCTGGAGACTTGAAGCCAATAAGAGTGCCATGGAGAAGGCCAGGTATCCTGCTCGATAGCCCTGAAAATGGATGGCGCTGGAGCTTCAGGCCCACACCCTGCCATAGCTGGCTGTTGGTCGCAGTGGGGGGAGAGCTGCCCAACCTCCCATGCACACTACACTGCAATGCGTAGGAGGGCTGCTCAGGTGGGCCTTGAAGCCTAGGGTGCAGGCCCATGAGTAGAGTTGCTGCAGGTACAGATCTTGGTGAGGAATTCACCCAACCCTGATGGCAGCTGGATGGCTGGGCTTCTCTGCCCTGAGGGACACATTGAGACTCAATCATGAAATTCCAGTAAAGGCAGTCAATTACCATTCTTGTTGTGTTTATGCAAATGGTCAGGCCAAATTGAAACTAGACTTAATGCAATAGGTAAATTGGTCTTAATTTGGCTCTTTAATAAAAATAAGGGTGATTTTAGGGAGAAAAACTCTATTTCAATAGGGAGTTATCAGAACTGAAATGTTGTTTTTTTCCTTCCACCAGACCATTTGTTGTAATTCTTGCTGTTCTAATTTTTGCTCAATAATACTAAATTTTATAATACAGTTTGTCTCCGCCAAGTCACAACCCCACCTCCTTCCGTGCCCAGACCTCATCATCCTTCTGATAGAGAGCAAGGATCTCTTGGCTCTGAGAGAAACCTTCATCTCCCCTCAGCATGGAAGCAGTTAAGAGACCTGACACCCCCTTTCCCTGACAGAATTCAGAGCCAACATCCTTGAGGGGTTGTGTTAAGCAATTAGACAGACATGAGCAGAGCAAGGACGATGGGCCAACTGGAGGAGAAATGGATGGGCCAACCCTGAGACATGCTTCTCACCACTCCAACTGCTCTGATGCTGGCAATGAAGGAACCTGTGTAGACTGTCTCTCCCTCTCCCTTCCTCTAAGAAAGCCAACAGATTTCTAGAACAGCTAATGAAGATAGAATCAGTGTAAGAAAAAGAGGGGGGAATTTGTAGGAAGCATGCCTCTATGATTCATCTTCATAGAAAAGAAACAGCATGTGGCCAGGTGGCTACTGAATTTCCCCAGATGCAAGCTGTCAAACTCGAGGCTGGCGGGCCGCATGTCTCCTTTAAGTAAATGAGGCATGCGGCCCGCCGGCCCAAGTTTGACATGCTTGCCCCAGAGCAAACAGGATGTGGAGGGTGGGGAGAGGGTGAGAGCTGTACACATGGCCAATAGCACATGTCCTAGGAAGATTCCCCTAGACCCGTGGTCGGCAAACTGCGGCTCTCGAGCCACATGCGGCTCTTTGGCCCCTTGAGTGTGGCTCTTCCACAAAATACCAACTTCTGCCAATGGGCCATGAAGTTTCAATCACACTGTACGTGTGCGCCCGCACGTGGTATTTTGTGGAAGAGCCACACTCAAGGGGCCAAAGAGCCGCATGTGGCTCGAGAGCCGCAGTTTGCCGACCACTGCCCTAGACAAAGGGAGGTGGAGGCAACTAGAAAAGGCCCCTGCCCATTTTTAAAAAATAATCCAATGGGAGACAGCAAGACCTGGGCGACCTATTAGGAAACAGGTGACCAAATAGTCCTCAGCCAATGAGGAACTGGAGGAGGGTCTAAATAAATAGGCTGTGTCCCCTGGTCCACGGTGATCCTGTACAATGGGCGCCCACTCTAGAGAATATTATTAAAAGTCTCATTTTCACCACGCTTCTGTTTCCTAGTCTGTCATTTGAAATTTGGACAGGTGAGCCATTTATCACAGTATCATTATTAAAGAGCAGTGTTTGTGCATGGAAAATCCCCCCCCCCCCCCCCCCCCCCAGGCCCTCCATGTCTCTTTTGTATTCTCCTCCTCCTCCTGTCTCCTAAACCTTTCCTCTTCCTGTCTCCAGTGAAAACCCTTCCCTCCAAGCCCTGGCCCAGCTGTGGCCCTCAGGTGCAGAGACCTGTGAGGGGCCAGCAGAGGGCGCCAGGATGCCAACCCCAGCCCTGGTGTGACATCAGGTTTTGATGGTTGACTTCCAAGTTAACCTGTGCTCAGGGGATTCTGGATTCTTTTTTTTTTTTTTTAATATATTTTATTGATTTTTTACAGAGAGGAAGGCAGAGGCAGTTAGAAACATCCATGAGAAAGAAACATTGATCAGCTGCCTCCTGCACGCCCCCTACTGGGGATGTGCCTGCAACCAAGGTACATGCCCTTGACTGGAATCGAACCTGGGACCCTTGAGTCCGCAGGCCCATGCTCTATCCACTGAGCCAAACCGGTTAGGGCAGATTCTGGATTCTTGACCCTTATCAGATATTACTTTGACATTTTTTTCTCCCATTCTATTCTTAATATTGTTCTTTGAAGCAGAGATTTTAAATTTGATGAAATCCTATTTACCTCTCTTGGGGGTTTTTGCTTGTGCTTTTGGTATCATATCTAAGAAACCATACTTAATCCAAGGTCACAAAGATTTACACGTATGTTTTCTCCTAAGAGTTCCTTCATTTAGGTCTTTGATGTATTTTGAGTTACTTCTGTGGTGTGAGGCTGGGTTCTAATTTTATTCTTGTGTGTGTGGACTTCCCATTGTTCCAGGAGCACTTGCTGAAAATCAACTTACCACAAGGTGTGTGTTAATTTCTGGACTCTTGATTCTACTACACTTATCAGTTTCTTTAAAAAAAAAAAAAAAAGCCAGATGGAATTTTTTAACATTTATAGATAAATTTGGGGAATACGTCAGCACTCTGAAGGGCAGGAGGAGGAGAGATTTTTGCAGACAATCTCAATGTTGGATGATCACCCTAATGGGATGCCCCCTTCAGAACAGCTCTGGCTCAAGTAGGAGAACCTCCTGCCACTGGACACCTCAGGACAGTGGGGAGGTCTTGGCAGGAGCATCCAACTTGGAGAGGCACCCTAACAACTCCCATCCCAGCAGCTACATTGTTGAACAGCCACGCAATATTAACTCAGAGACTCCTACCAACTGAAATGTCTCCTTTCCAGGAACAAAACTATGCTGGCCTCAAAGAGGATGAACAGGAAATTTATTGCTGTCCTGGTATATTTGTAAAAGACCGGAAACAACCTAAATGCCTATCGATGGAGACAAAGTCTGGCATACTTATACCATGGGGTACTGTGCGGCCATAAAAACATATGCTCATAAGAAACCAGGTGTAGCCCTGGTTGCAGTGGCTCAGTTGGTTGGGTGTCATCCTGTGCACCAAAGGGTGGCAGGTTCGATTCCTGGTCAGGGCACATGGCACATGTCAGGCTGTGGGTTCAATCCCTGGTCGGGGTGTGTTTGGGAACAACTGATTGATGTTTCTCTCTCACATTTCTCTCTCTCTCCCAACCTAAAGCCAATTTAAAAATTAAAAAGAGAGAAACCGTGTGTATCATAAACTATCAGTTTTTAAAATGAAAAGAAATATATGCTTGTATATTTTTTTGGGGTATTACTTTTATCTGTATGTTTTTCATGTTCAAATATGTATTTTAATATTGTAAGTTTCTTTTATCTCTAACAGAAATGAGCACTTTGGGTTAAGGCCTTACTCATCGAATTAAAGCCACATCATATTTTCTCAGTTTATATTTATGTTGTATTTCTTCTTCTTTTTTTAAAAAATTGATTTCAGAGAGGGAGAGAGAGATAGAAACATCAATGATGAGAGAGAATCATTGACTGGCTGCCTCCTGCACACCCTCAGGACTGGAATCGAACCCAGGACTCTTCAGTCCACAGGCCGACACTCTAGCCTTGAGCCAAACCAGCTAAGGGTGTTGTATTCCTCATAACTATAGTACAATATCATAACCAAGAAGCTAGTTTTGATTCAAGCCACTCGTTTAACTCAGATCCCGCTAGGTTTACATGTGCTCACTATGTGTTAGTTATGTGTTAGTTATGTGCAACTTTATCACATGTATATTCATTCACACATCACAGCAGGAGACAGAACATTCCCATGACCTCAGGGTCTCTCATGTTGCCTTTTATCCCTCACACACCCTTCCCGACCCTCACCCACTGGAAACCACCAATCTGTTCACTTATTTCAAGAATATTACATGCTCAACAATAAGAAAATGAACAACCTGATTAAATTGGATAAAAGACCTGAACAGACACCTTACTGAAGAAGATATATACATGGCAATGAAGCATATGAAAAGATGCTACACATCATATGTCATTAGGGAATTGCAAGTTTAAACAACAATGAGATACTACTACACATGTATCAGAATTGCCAAAATCCAAAACACTGACAACACTAAATGCTGGTGAGGGTGGAACCAAGGAAACCCTAATTCACTGCTGGTGGGAATGCACAATGGTAAGCCAGTTGGGAAGACAGTTCGGCGGTTTCTTACAAAACTGAAACTGTCTTACCATATGATCCAGCAATAACGCATCTTGGTATTTATCCAAATGAATAGAAAACATAAGTCTACATGAAAACCTGTGTATGAATGTTTATAGTAGCTTCATTCATAAGCATATGCCCTATAGGCGGCCTCCCTCTGGCTATGGAAATTCTCCAAGTCCAATGCCAGGATGCCTTGGTGACTATGAAGACAGATACCAAAAACATGAGGCTATGTTTTCAGCTTCAAATAGAGGCCATTCTTTCAAAGACTTTCCAAATGAATGCACACAGGGAAGATTCTCGGAGTGGTGAGCGCATGGATGGGACCTCTTACTATAACCGCCACAGCCACAGGGGAAGGGTGCCTAAACCCATGCCTCAGCTGGACTTGGAGATTTGGAGAGAGTCTGAACCTCCCTGCATCAACTCCCTTCAGCATCCAACAAGCCAAGGTCACTGATAGTGATGAGGAGGAAGAAGAAAAGAGGCCCAGGAATTTATTTTAAAAGAAATGTGCATAGAAAATAAACATTTCTTAAAATACATTTTGGCCAGTGTTGCTCGCTCAGTGGTTAGAGCATCGGCCCATGCATTCTGGGTCCCAGGTTTGATTCCTGGTCAAGGGCATGTACCTGGGTTGCAGCAGGTTTGCTCCCTGTCCCTGGTTGGGCCTGTGCAGGAGGCAACCAATCGATGTGTCTCTCTCACGTCGATGTGTGTTTTTTTTCCCTCTCTCTCTCCTCCTAATCCCTTTCCCTCCATTCTCCCTGAAAAGCAATGGAAAAATGTCCTCCGGTGAGCATTAACATGCGGTGGGCTGTTTCTGTTCCCCGCGACCCGCACGGGAAAACGACAGGTTCTTGAGCGGAGGAGCTGGGGATTAAGAAATTAAAGAAAGACCAAGATGCAGAAAAAGATTTTAAGCTGGGGCCAGGCGGGCGCCATCCTCTCTGATGGAGAGGCGGCAAAGCGGCCTGAGCCACACAGCAGGTTTATTTTAAAGGTCTAGATTTACATATCTAGTTCCGCCCCTGCCTGATTAACATGTCCAGCCTTATTGGGGAAGCATGTTCCCAGGGCGTGTCTGCCTATGCTCTGAGTTCAGCTGACAATAATTATAAGAAAATGCCTAGGTGCCTCCCAGGCAGCCCTCTACATTAACATATATATACACTGAGTGGCCAGATTATTGTGACCACCCCATCAGTACTTCGTTGGGCCACCTTTTGCCTTCAATACTGCAGCGATTCTTCTTGGCATTGACTCCACGAGGTGTTTAAAGGCGATGTGAGGAATCTGACACCATGCCTGATGAATAGCCCTGTCCAGTTCTGTGAGATTTGATGGTTGTGGAACCAGCTGCCTTTTAACTTCGTCCCACAAATGCTCAATTGGATTGAGATCTGGTGATTGTGGGGGCCACCTAAGCAAGGTAAAGTCTCCCTCATGTTCTTGAAACCACTCCTGCACAATACGAGCACCGTGGCATAGCCCATTGTCTTGTTGGAAGAAGCCATCTCCATTGGGATATGCCAGCAACATGATAGGATGAAGTTGATCAGCAACGATACTTAGGCCTAATTGTAAGAGCTAAAACTATGAAACTCTTAGAAGAAAACCTAGGGGGAAATCTTCATGACACTGGATTTGGCAATGATTTCTTTGATATGACACCAAAACACAGGCAACAAACAAAAAATAGACAAATTGAACTTTCTCAAAGTTAAAAATTTTGTGTATAAAAAGACTTTCAAACAGTGAAAAGAAACTCCACAGAATGGGAGAAGATATTTTTAAAGCATACATCTATTAAGCAATAAATATCTGGAATACAGAAATAACTCCTACAACTCAACTACATAAACATAACAACTCAGTTCAAAAACTGCCAAAGGAGAAACCAAGATGGCAACATAGGTAACCACTGGAGATTGCTGCCTCGCACAACCACTTCAAAAATACAACTAAAAGACGGAACGGATGTCATCCAGAACCACAGGAAGACTGGCTGAGTGGAAATTCTACAACTAGAAGGAAAGAAAAAAGCATACCGAGACTCAGAGGAGGTGCAGTGCGGAGGTGAAAGACTAAGGTGCGGAGGTGCGTGCGGAGCGGGCTGGCGGCTGAGGGCGCGGTTGTTGTTTTCATTCGGGAGGGAGTCTCAGGCTCTGAGCTCCAGTTCCAGGCGAGTCTCTAGGGACCCAGACTCATACGGGAGAAGCGGAACTGTCTGGCATCGGTCGGAACCCAAGGGCAGCTTTCTCTCCGAAGGGGCTTGCAGCAATTAATGGGACACTGAGAAGCAGAGTCTCTGAGGGCAAGACTGAGAGCAGCCATAATTGCTAACCCCGCCCTGTTGATCCCATGGGACCCGCCCCGCCCAAGCCCTGCAGGGAGACTTTCGCTGGGTAGCCTCAGGCAAAGGCTAGATTAGCACCTCCCTAGAGATCCAAGAGCCAGGAAGCCCAGAGGTCAGAGCGGGACCATCCAGTTTGCAGCTCTGTGGAACCATAAAAGACACACTCAGGGAGCAGACTCAGTGAGCACCAAAGCCCCATCGAAGCAAGTCTAGCCCCAGAGGGGTGTCTCCAGCACAGAAGTTCTCCCACTGCAGACAGAGCTGATTTTCACAGCCAATTGGCCTGGAGGTCAATTCCTCCCAGTGATAACTACAACAATCAAGGCTTAATTACAACAAGACTGTGCACAAAGCCCACAAGGGGGTGCACCAAGAGTGTCTACCTCAGGTAATTGGGACACTTAGCACAGAAAGGCACTCTATCGACACAGCGAAGCATAAAAAATGCAGAGACAAAGAAACAGGACACAAACGACAGAATTGGAGGAAAGCAAACTGCTGGATATAGAGTTCAAAACCACACTTTTAAGGTCTTTAAAGAACTGTCTAACAGCCGCCGATAAATGTAGTGAGATCTTCAAGAAGACTGGTGAGACCGCCAATAAATGTAGTGAGATCTTCAAGAAGACTGGTGAAACTCTCGATGTTGTGATAAAGAACCAACTAGAAATTAAGCATACACTGACTGAAATAAAGAATATTATACAGACTCCCAACAGCAGACCAGAGGAGCGCAAGAATCAAGTCAAAGATTTGAAATGCGAAGAAGCAAAAAACACCCAACCGGAAAAGCAAAATGAAAAAAAGAATAAAAAAATACGAAGATAGTATAAGGAGCCTCTGGGACAGCTTCAAGCATACCAACATCCGAATTATAGGGGTGCCAGAGGAAGAGAGAGAGCAAGATATTGAAAACCTATTTGAAGAAATAATGACAGAAAACTTCCCTTACCTGGTGAAAGAAATAGACTTCCAAGTCCAGGAAGCACATAGAACCTCAAACAAAAGGAATCTAAAGAGGACCACACCAAGACACATCATAATTAAAATGCCAAGAGCAAAAGACAAAGAGAGAATCCTAAAAGCAGCAAGAGAAAGAAAATCAGTTACCTACAAGGGAGTACCCATACGACTGTCAGCTGATTTCTCAACAGAAACTTTGCAGGCCAGAAGGGAGTGGCAAGAAATATTCAATGTGATGAATACCAAGAACCTGCAACCAAGACTACTTTATCCAGCAAAGCTATCATTCAGAAGTGAAGGCCAGATAAAGAGCTTCACAGATAAGGAAAAGCTAAAGGAGTTCATCACCACCAAACCAGTATTACATGAAATGCTGAAAGGTATCCTTTAAGAAGAGGAAGAAGAAGAAAAAGGTAAAGATACAAATTATGAACAACAAATACACATCTATCAACAAGTGAATCTAAAAATCAAGTGAATAAATAATCTGATGAACAGTATGAACTGGTGTTTGTAATAGAATCAGGGACATAGAATGGGAATGGACTGACTATTCTCGGGGTGGGGGAAAGGGATGTGGGGGGTGAGTGAAGAGATTGGACAACAATCGTGCACCTATGGATGAGGACAGTGGGTGGGGAGTGAGGGCGGTGGGTGGGTGGGAACTGGGTGGAGGGGAGTTATGGTGGGAAAAAAGAGTAACTAATGTAATAATCTGAACAATAAAGATTTAATTAAAAAAATAAATAAATAAAATAAAGAAAGAAAGAAAATTTTTTTTTTATTTTAATAATTTTTATTTCTTAAAGTATTACAAAGAGTATTACATATGTCTCCTTTTTTCCCCCCCTTGACATTCCCCCGGCCCCTACCCCCCACCACCCCGCCCCATGTCTTGTGTCCATTGGTTAATCTTATATGCATGCATATAAGTCCTTCAGTTGGTCTCTTAATCCCCCCCCAACCCTCCCCAGGCTTCCCACTGTAGTTTAACATTCTGTTCAATGTTGCTCTGCTTCTGTATCTACCCCTGTTCATCAGTCCATACTGGTCCCCTTTATTTGTCCCAACCTCACTGGAGTAGTCTCAACCTCACCAGGGCCGTTTCAACCTCACCGGGGTCGTCCCTACCTCACGGGGGCCGTTTCAACCTGACCGGGGTTGTCCCTACCACACCGGGGCTGTTTCGACCTGACCAGGGTCGTCCCTACCTCACGGGGGCCGTTTCAACCTCACTGGGGTCGTCCCTACCACACCGGGGCCGTTTCAACCTGACCGGGGTAGGCCCTACCACACTGGGGCCGTTTCGACCTGACCGGGGTCGTCCCTACCTCACGGGGGCCGTTTCAACCTCACCGGGGTCGTCCCTACCTCACGGGGGCCGTTTCAACCTCACCGGGGTCGTCCCTACCACACCGGGGCCGTTTCGACCTGACTGGGGTCGTCCCTACCTCGCGGGGGCTGTTTCAACCTCACTGGGGTCGTCCCTACCACACCGGGGCCGTTTCAACCTGACCGGGGTTGTCCCTACCACACCGGGGCCGTTTCGACCTGACCGGGGTCGTCCCTACCTCACGGGGGCCGTTTCAACCTCACCGGGGTCGTCCCTACCACACCGGGGCCGTTTCGACGTGACCGGGGTCGTCCCTACCACACCGGGACCGTTTCAACCTCACCGGGGCCATCCCGACCTCACCGGGGCCATCCCAGCCTTACCGGGGAAACAGGAAGTTTGGCCCTCTGTCCCCTGCCGGCGGCTCCCCACTAGACAAAATCTCCAGGCGTTCCTGGTGGTTGAACATCCAGCACTCCTGCCCTCCACCAAGTGCACAGACTGCCTGTCTGCTGTCCCCCAGCGCCCCATAAGAGACTGGGACCAGTGGGCATGTTTGTGCGCTTGCTGGTACAGCGGTTCCACAGTGCTGGCCGAGTCAGGCCCAGCCCTGGCCGGCCCCGGACCCGACTCTGTCCCCCGATTGCGTCCCTCCCAGATGCAAGGAGCTGAAATCTGCAGCCTGCTGGGATGGGCTCTGTACTTGGTGCCTCTGCACATCCTACTCAGTCTCAATGCGCTTCTTTCTATTCGAGGAGTTGTAATCTGCAGTTTGTTGGGTTGGGCTCTGTACTTGGTGTCACATCCTACTCAGTCTCAATGTTCTTTCTCTCCTTCCAGTTGTAGAGCTTCCACTGGGCCAACTTTCCCATGGTTCTGTATGATAGGTGTTTGTCTGATATTTGGTAGTTTCGATGTTGTTGTGTGAGGTAGCACGCACAGGTCTCTTCCTTATGCCGCCATCCTGGTTCTCCTGGGTCTGCTTCTTGAGTGTGTTTCTCATGGCTGCGAGCAGTTGAAGTCTGCAATTTGTTGGGCTAGGCTGCAAAAGCGCAGGTGGGTCTTTTTGTGCACCTGGCACAGCTTGGATGGGGATGTAAATTGATTAGGGCTGAGACTCAGGGAGTCGCCATGGCGGAGCAAATAGCACTGGCTGAGTCTCCGCGGCCCCTTGACTCTCTGCCAGGGCTTTGTGTCCCCCAGTGCCGGCGAGCAGCTGTGCAACAGAGTCTCCCTCGCTTTCTGATGGCTGCAAGGCCGTGCTGCCTCTCCCTGTAGGGTCTGGTGCTTCATGATCCCGCCTGAACCAGCTCAGTGGATTTGAAAGTTTGCAAAAGCAAAGGCGTTTCTACTTGTGAGTCTGGCACAGCCCAGATGGGAATGTAAATTGCGTAGGGCGGGGTCACAGGGAGTCGCCGGAGCGGAGACTCAGCGGCCCCTTGCCTATCCAGGACTCCAGGACTTTGCGTCCCCCAGTGCCGGCGAGCAGCCGAGCGCCAGAGCCTCCCTCGCTTTCTGACCGCTGGAAGGCCGTGCCGTCTCTCGCCTTGGGGCCTGGGGCCTCAGAGACCCGCCCGAACCAGCTCAGTGGATTTGAGAGTTTGTAAAAGCACAGTCATTCCCTCTTGTGCCTCTGGCACAGCCCTGAGGGTAGGGCGGGGTCACAGGGAGTCGCCAGCGTGGAGGAAATAGCGATGGCGGCGTCTCCGCGCCCCTCGCCTCCCCGGGACACCAGGACTTCTTGTCCCTCGGTGCCGGCGAGCAGCCGCGTGTCAGAGCTTCCCTCGCTCTCCGACCACTGCAAGGCCGTGGCCGCCTCTCCCTGTGGGATCTGGGGCCTCAGAGACCCGCCCCGAGTAAGCCCAGAGGATTCGAGGGTTCGTAAAAAACCGAGAATCCATTTGCAGCCCGCGTGGCGTGTGACTGCGTACCTCTGGTTTTGGTGCCTCCGTAGCTCCCACTCAGTCTCACTGCGCTTCTTTCTTTTCCTCCAGTTGTAGATCTCCCACTGGGCCAACTTCCCCATGGTTCTGAGTGGCGGTTGTTTACTTCATTGTTGATAGTTTCAATGATGCTGTGAGAGAGCAGCACACACAGGTCCGCTCCCTACGCCGCCATCTTGGTTCTCTCCTAGAAAGAAAGAAAATTTAAAAAACTGCCAAAGGACTTAAATAGGCATTTCTGTAAAGATGATATACAAATGTCTAGTAAGCACATGAAAAGGTGATTAACATTAGTAGTCATTAGGGAAATGTAATCAAAATCATAATAATATACCATGTCACACCCATTTGTATGGCTGTATTTTTAAACATAGAACATAATAAGTGTTGGTGAGGATGTGGAGATATGGAAACCCTCTTACATTACTGGTGGAAGTGTAAAATGGTGCAGCCACTTTGCAAAAACAGTTTGGCAGTTCCTCAAAAGGTTAAACCTAGAGTTACCATATGATCAAGCTATTCCCTCCTAGTTTACACGCAAGGGAATTTAAAGCAGGGACTCAGATATTTGTACACCAATGTATATAGCAGCATTATTCATAATAACTAAAAGGTGCAAACAACCTGTATCATCAGCAGATGAATGAATAAAAAAAAATGTGGTATAGTTATACAATGGGATATTATCCTATACTAGAGGCCTGATGCACGAAATTCATGCAAGGGGTTTGGCCCTTGCAGCCCCGGCTGCCTCGGCCCTCGCAGCCCTGGCTTCATCCACAAGGTCATACGGATGGTCGTTCTGCCATCCAGTCTAATCATCATTTTAGCTCTTTATTATATAGGATAATAAAAGCCTAATATGCAAATTGTCCCCTCAACTGGGAGTTCGACCAGGAATTCAACCACTCGCTATGATGTGTGCTGACCACCAGACAACACAGCACGCACAGTGGGTGGCAGTGGAGGCACTGCTGGCCCTGATGGGCCCCGACGAGAGCGGGACCACGGCAGGATTGTGGAGCAGGTGAGCGGGCAGCGCCTGGCCAAGGCGGGTGCAAGCGGGGCCCAATCACCCTGCCGATCGCTCCGCAGACAGCGACAAGCCACAGCAGCAGGGGGCAGGGCCACTGCCTGGCTCCCAAGTGCTGAGGGAGCCAGATGGGGGCCCAATGACTCAGGCAGAGGGGGGGTGTGTGGGAGCCTGGGGGTCCAGGTGCTGCCCAGGACCCAGAGGTCAGCTAGGACCTGCCCTTCCATGCCAGATGCTTGCATTTCGATCGCCAGCCAGACCTAGGAGCCACACCCATGCATGAATATCGTGCACCGGCCTTCTAGTCTGCCATCAGTCCTGCTTGTTAAAATACCTGCAGACTTGGGTGAATTCCTCATCAAGATCTGCACTTGTGATGGCTCCATCCGTGCCTGCGCCCTTGGCTTCAAGGCTCACTGCAGCAGCCTTCCTACTCGTCACAGCACAGCTTGTGCAAGGGGGTGGGCGGGGACACAGAGGCGCCCTCGCTGCTCCCATCCCTCTTCTACTGACCACCAGTGATAGCCAGGTATGGCCCAATGCTCCAGCGTCATCCATTTTCAGGGCTACCAGGTGACCAAGCAAGGTACCAGGCTTTCTCCAAAGTACTCTTATTGGTTTTAAATCTTCTGGTGACATCCAGAGTCCAGACATGACTCTCTTAAATATGACACTTCAGTCAAAGTCTTGATTAATAAAACCATCATTGAAAACTGATCTTATTGAATTCATACAAAGAAACGTATTGCCATAATTCACTCATTAAGAATTGCCAAATTCTGGAGGAACAAATTAGGGAGGAAAAAATACACAATTTACCAAATTGCTTTAAGAAAACAGTTTCCTTATGTCTGAACAAACAAACAAATAAGAATCATCAATTTGTCTCTCTTGATTTTCCCTGCTAGTACTTCTATAAATCTAGATACCCTAAAAGTTCTAATAATTTTCATCCAGTTCAAAGGGGATGATCTGAAAATGTCAGAGTCCTTTCCATGGATCCTTCAGAAGATGTAACTTTTCTTTTTTCAAATGCATTATAACAAAACAGTGACTGTCTCTAGAAAGACACAGTTATGGATTTGATTATAATGCAAATGACATGCAATTTTGTCCTTCCTGTAAAACACAATACTCCAGCTTCCTGGGCAAAAAACAGGAAAGACCTTTTCCAGCCCAGCCTGGACACTGCACATGAGCATCCTGTCCCTTCACCCAGGCTGGGAGGAGTGGGAGATTGGAGTCTTGCCTCACAAAGGAAGAGCGAATTCCTGGGAGGATGTCATATTCCTTTGCCCCCAGGCTAGAGGTCACCCAGTCATTCTTGAGGGGACAAGCAGGGTGTTCCCTGGCATCCCGCTATGCCAACACTGCCTCTCTTCTCCTGTGGCCCCTTCCTGGACAATGGGGCTCAAGCCACAAAGGGGCAGTCAGGACGGCAGAAGGCTGAGGCTGGGCCTGTCCTCAGACTGAGAAATCGGATGAGAGGTTTACGAAGGTGGAGAATCTTACTGAGCATTTTGCCCAGCCTGTTTCCTAATTTGTCAAAGAAAATAGCATAATTCCCACCTCTTGGGGTGTTGTGAGAACTCAATGAGATGATGTAGGTCAGGAACCTATCCATGTTGGGGAGTTGGAACTCAGCAAGGGATGGCCCTGCTTCTCTCATTCTTGCCAGTCCCCTATTGTGGCAGCCTGATGGCCACCTCCTGAGCATACTTAGGGTCTCCACACAGGCCTCACCTTCTCAAGACATCCTTCCCTGATGCCCCTACTGCCAACACTCACACATTATGGCTCCTCCATCACGGCTCTAACCCTGATGTCCCTCTTGCAGGAAGCCCACAGTAGCCATGAGAGGTCCTGTACCCAGCACCTGGAAGTCGCTACCTGTCCCCCTTCTACCAGCAGCCTATCCAACTTCAAAGCTCAGTGGTCAATGTCTCCCCTCTCCCCCCTCAGGCTAGCTCTACTTGAAGGTGAGGAATGGGGTGGGGATTCTGAATTTGGCCATCCTGGGTCAGAAGGGGATGTTTCCCTGAGGCTGTGTGACCCCCTCAAACAAGGCTTATTCCATCTCCCTTCTTTTCCCTGGGATCTCTCCCTTAGACTGGCAGGTGTGCCCGGGCCTGAAGGGTTCCCAGGACTTGGGACTCTCAGGGCTAAAACCAGCGTGGCCCTAGGGAAATGAAGCCCCTTGGGCATCCTGCTTTTACTGTGGTTGAATGCCCTCATTTAAAAAAAAATTTCACAAGTAAAATTATGACATTCTTCTCAAACAAATGAAACATTAAACCATTAAAAGGAATCAGAGCTTCTTGGAGAAATAACAGATTCCAATTTAGGACAGAATACAAGATTCTGGAACAATTTGTGCTAGAAAGTAAGAAAATGCTCAAATATTATGACATATTGAAAGAACACAGGAGGCAGTTTGGAGGAGCCCCCACTGGCTAAACCTGCCAGTTGAGCATCTAAGGAAATAAGGAGAGTAACAGAAAAAAACTCGCTGAGTAAAATCCTCCTATATAATAAAAGCCTAATATGCTAAGTGTCCGATCACCCGTTCAACCAATCAAAGCATAATTTGCTAATGATATGCTAAGGCTGCCCGCTATGGCCTGCACTGACCACCAGGGGGCAGACACTCCACCGGCAGGTGAGCTTGCTGCTGGGGTTCTGCATCTCTGGGACTGAGCCAGATGGTGGGGTCCCTCCACCTGGCCTGGGCTCTCCCAATCCAGGACGGGGGACCTCCCCCCAGTGCACGCATTTCGTGCACCAGGCCTCTAGTAAGAACATAATGCTAATGAATGAAATCTTTTCTCTAGAATGCAAAGCCATGGGTGGAGAAGGAATGGCGGCAATAGTGAAGAAACAGTGTGGGGCCATTAGTCCGAAAACGGTGGTTAAAGAAACGGAGGAGGGTGTCGGCAGGTTTCCGCGGCGGCTCACAGGTGGCGATCACGAAGGGGCACCAGCCGCGACACGAGGGCCAGGCTGCGCGGCCAGAACTGGCGCAGCTCCCGGGCGTCCCAGGCTAACCGCGGGCACGTCGGGACGCGCCCCTCCCGCCGCTTCGGAGCCCGGGTCCCGCAGAGGGTGGGGCTGAGGCCTGGCCTGGGAGCGGGCAGGAGAACAGCACACTTCCGGCTCTGCGACGGCGGCCTCGCGGGCCAATCACGGCCGGGGGCGGGCAGGCGCGGGCCTGACGGTCCTGGTAGGCGGCGAGCGGGCGGGACTACGGCGCCCAGAATATCCCGGGCGGCGGCGGCCGCGGCGAAGGGATTGGGAGGGGCCGCGGCGCCCGCCGGCCAATCAAGGGCCGGGGCGGGCGGGCTCGTGTCCACACGGGCTTGGCGGTCGCGCGGGCGGGACTACGGCACCCACATCGCCCCGCGCGGCGGGGAGCGCACTGCGGCTGTGCGGCGGCCCGGGCGCCGTCGGGCTGGGCGGTGGCCAGCGGACGGGAGCCGGGTGTGAGCCCGGTGGCAGCAGCGTGAGCCGGCCCGCGGCCACCATGTCGGCGCCGTCCGAGGAGGAGGAGTACGCGCGGCTGGTGATGGAGGCGCAGCCCGAGTGGCTGCGCGCCGAGGTGAAGCGGCTGTCGCACGAGCTGGCCGAGACCACGCGCGAGAAGATCCAGGCGGCCGAGTACGGGCTGGCGGTGCTCGAGGAGAAGCACCAGCTCAAGCTGCAGTTCGAGGAGCTCGAGGTGGATTACGAGGCCATCCGCGGCGAGATGGAGCAGCTCAAGGAGGTGAGGCGCCCCCGCCCGGCTCCCCACCCCGCCCTGAGCTGACCCCTCGCCGGGCCGCCCCGGGCGCCAGGGGTGCGTGCGCGGCCGGCCTGCGCCTGGTGGCGGGCCTGGGGACGGTGGGTTGTGTTTTCCTGCGGTGCTCGGCCTCCCGGGTTGGGGGAGGGTGTGGGCGAGGGATGAGCGCCGAGAAAAGCCCGGCCCTGCATCACCCTTCCCAGGCGGGGCAGCTGCCTTCGGCAGGGCTGGTGCCGGGGCAGGTGGCCTGGCCTGCGGCCGTCGCGGCCTGTGTCGGGGGCCTGTCCCCGCAGTCAGCTCTCCCACCATTCCCCCCACTGCCCTGGAAGCCAGCTTCTTCCGCCACCTCCTGTGTGGGCGCGCTCCCGGCTCTCCCTGCCGACGGGACGGGCCGCTCTGGGCGTGTGTCATGGATTTTCCCTCCGGGGTGAGGAGTCAGGTCCTCGGGCAGCCCTGCGGGAAGTGTGCTAGTGACTTAAACGCCAGCTTCTCCCCAGCCTGTGCGGGAGCGGGGAGGACGGGGCCTTGGCTTCCTCTCTGCAGCATGGCCCACCCATAAGGCTTGTGAGGAGGGTCTTATATTTGAAAAGACGGGGCATGGTGTCAGTTTCCCCGACAGGGTGCCCCTTCCCCACCTGACACTCCCCCTGTCCTGGCGGGCTCTTGGCCCTTGATCTTGGGATCCACCATGCCAGCTGCTTCCCCCATCCCCCACCTCCTGGCACCAACACTCCTAGTGGCCTGAGACGAGTGCCTGGACTGGTCAGAGCCTCCCTGCCTCACTGGGGAGTCCAGTAGAGTGCTCTTGTGAAGGTGGGGAGGAGAGAATAAAGGAAGCCATGCCTGGCAGAGTAGGTGCCCAGGTTAGCATCAGTAAACGACTGACACGGGCGGGCGGGAAGGCAGGTGGCCGCTCACTCACCCCAGGTACTGACATCTGTCAGCGAGTATTGGGGCTCCTTTGAGCCAGGCTTGGCTGGCACTGGATTTTCAAGACGAGTAACATGTGGCCCCTCCAACAAGGGTTCCATTTGGGGGTCGGAGGGGTGCACCCAGGGTCTCCCTGGATGGGGCTCACCCCCACAATACTCACAGTCCCCCTCTTGTGCTCACAAGCTTGCCTTCGTGACCCTGTAAGAAGGGCTGGACCCATGACTGCAGCGAGAACTGCTTTCCACTCAGGGACCTTTCATTTGTTAGCTCTTTTGCATTGTGGACAAACATTTTGGCCAATGCAAGAATCTTGGCTCCGTTTAGTGGGTGTGTCTGGAAGGTGGGTCAGTTCCACAGTGTCCTTCAGGTGCCTGTTTGCTTGTTGTCACCTGGCTCCTGCGTGCACTGACCACATGGCCTTGGACATATCGCTCTGTTGCCCTGACTTCAGTTTCCCCCATTGCCGGTGGGAAGTTCTGGCAGAAGCTGGAGGAAGATGAGTCTGTTCAGGAGATGTTGCCAGAAAGCTTGCACCAGTTCACTCATACCTGTACCAGTACAGGCTCTTGTCAACCTATTTATTTTGTGCCCATTTCATACTTGGAAACACTGACTCTTATTTTAAAAATCAACATTTAAGTAGATAATACTGAGTGGGGCAAAAGTAGGTTTACAGTTGTGAGTATGTAAAACAGTTTAATCTTGTATTATTATTAGTATTGTATTATTTTTCATGTGAACAGCTGTAAACCTATTTTTGCCCCACCCTGAATTTGTTGGGCCCATTTTTTTCTCCTGTAGAGAAGTGAACTATCTTAATTATTTTAAAACTTCATTGAACTAAAGTGGATTCAATTACTAACAAATTATACTGCAAACAGAATTTCCTGTACTCCTGTCCAACATTTGTAGGTAATACCATGTTTGAGGGAGGGAAGCTGTCTGGTGGGGTGCAGGCACTGTGTCCTCAGCTGCAGCTTTAAGGGTGCAGGCGTTGGGTGGGAACTCCTGTCCGGTAGGGTTAGGTAAGTGCCAGAAGTAGGTGGTCCTCACCAGGGGGTGGGTGGGGTGGGTGGGGCGGGGCGGGGGTGGAGGGTGAGAAGGCATGCCTCAGGCCAGGGGCAGGTTCCTGATGCAGTGTCAGCCCCACCATCTCTTGGCTCCCAGGGAGAGTGAGAAGACAGGTCTGGACACCCTCTCTGCCACCTCAGGATCTTGACTGTGTGATATACATACATCTTGGGGAAGCAGGGGGTGCAGTTTGGTGAGCTCTGGCGTCTCATAAACTGGGCATAATGCCTATCCGGCACACAGGAAGTGCTTACACTTGCTGGTCAGCTCCTTCCCTCCACCTCTCAGACCCAGATCCCCTCCCTGCTGTTCCCACAGCCACCAACTCTGCTCCTTGGCTTGGTGTGATCTGTAGCGTCCCCACTGCATCTCCCAGAGGGCAGCCCAAGCCTGCTACCTGGGGCCTCCAGCTGGCCCAGCCTGTGCTGCCCTCACTGCCGGGTGCTTCTGAGCCTCCTCTGCCACCCCCTCTGGACTTGCCTGAGCCCAGCTCCCAACACTCATCCGTCATCCCTCCTGTCCTGCAGGCTCAGCAGCCAGGAGGATTGGGGCAGAGCTGATGAGAGCAGCTACTCTGTCCCCTTTGCTCCCTTCCCTCCCTTTCATAATCTCTTGCAGAGGATGGGGAGACTGAGGTAGAATGGGTGCGAGTGACTAAGGAAGGCTCAGCAGCTCAAACTACGTAGGAAGGGGTCCTTGGCACCGATTCCCCAACCCATGTGTTTGCAGAAGTCACAGCCAGATGGGGTGGGTGAGCGCTGCCACTTAGTCTCACCCCTGCAGCTGAGCTGCTCCTGTCGTAGCCTCCCGAGACCCCACTGACTTATACCAGCCCTTGGGTTACCACCTTCTTATAGCCATTGTACAGATGGGGAAACTGAGGCAGGTGCAGAGAAGGCGTGTTTTGCTCAAGGCTAGGAGCCCAGGCAGCCTGTCTCGAAAGGGCAGGCACCTGCTGAGGAGGGCAGGGTGACTGGAGGCCTCTGCCCTCAGTGTCTGCCTTGGGCAGGAAGAGCCCTGCTTTGGCTGAAGCCTGGAGGGCTCTCCCGCCCACTGAGGGTGCCCTGGTCCTCGGAGCAGAGTCCTTGGGGCTGGAGCACAGGGAGAGGCCAAGTGCTTTTGGAGCCGGAGCTGGGTGTGCATTCTGCTGTTGGCATGAAGAGGCATGACTTGGGGGGACTGGGGAACCCTGAGGTGCTGGTGTGGCCCTGCTGGTCCCCAGCCAGGAGAGGCAGCTACAGATGTCCAAAGGCTGCGACTCCAGGGCTTACTGAGGCTGTACTGCTGACACTCCCTGCTGTCCCACAAGCAGAGGGTGTGTCGGGCAGGGGTTTGTGAATCCCTCTTGGGGCTCCCTCACTTTTAAAAGCGCCGAGACTGACTGCCGCGGCACCTGCGCTGCTTCCATCTGCCGGCCTGGGGGGAGCAGCTGTGCGCCTCAACGTCCCCAGGTATGGCCTTGGACTCAAGACTGGCGCACTGATGGAGCTGCTTTCCTACAGGAAGGGCAGCAGGTGGCCAGGCCTGGGACCAGGAGCCTGTGGCGCAAAGGTGGCTTTTGCCTGGGAGGCGAGGAGGTGCTGCCTGTGCTGCACGGGGCTGTGGTTTTCACACTGGCTCCAGGACGGGTTGGATCCTGCTGGGCCCTTAGCTGTGTGGCCCTCGACGAGCAGCTCTGCCCACTGGAGCCAGGATGGGTCGCAAGGGTGCAGGTCACTGCATGGGTTGGTGCACCTGAGCCTGCGGGGGTGGCGGGTAGGGGGTTGGTGGCTGAGGCTCCCTGGGCCTGAGCAGCTGCCTGGGACAGAGCCACGGCCAGACTAGCATGGGCTCCTGCCGCGCCCCCTCATCACTTCCTGCGAAGGAGGTCAGCTTCCCCTCATCAGTTTGGGGCAGTCACCCCTTAGACCTTCGCCAAATCAGGACTCTGGGTGAAGGGCCACTACACATATTGGGGGTAAAGAAAGATTTGGTTTCTTCTTAGATAGTGAGGTGAAGAGGTCCCATGGCCAGGGCTGGCCCGACCCTGCAGGCTCTGACACATGAGGCCCTCCCAGGCCCTGTGTCCAGCTGCTGTCCTGGGCATTAAACCCTGCCAGCCCACTGGGCTCTGCCATGGGAGGTGGACTGAGCATTTGCAACAGTCATTTTTAAAAAGGCACAGAGTTGCAGAAAAGCAGGTTTCATTCAAGTGGATAAAGACAGGAGTTTCCATAGTTCAGAAGGCACTGTGCACTTTGAGTCTGTTGTATCATGCAAAATAATTGTGTGGTTTGTATTTCACAGATTTGCTTTTTTAAAGACAGTTTTCTCCATTGCTTCCCTCATAATGCTTACACCTTCTTTAGGGGAAGTTGTAAGTATAACCAGAGCAGAGGGAATGTGTCTCTCTGCCATCTCTTTGCCTCACTTCCTCTGTAAGTACATGGTGTGTTGTGCTGAGAAAGTAACTATTTTTTTTATAAAACACTAGAGGCCCGGTACACAAAAATTCATGCACTCCGGGGAGGTCCCTCAGCCCGGCCTACACCCTTCGAGGTCTGGGACTTCCCGGGGGGATTGGGCCTAAGCTGGCAGTCAGACATCCCTCTGGCAACCTGGGAGCCCTTGGGGGATGTCCGACTGTGGCTTAGGTGGGCCCAAGCCGCCGTCAGACATCCTTAGCGCTGCTGAGGAGGTGCTGCACTTACAGCCGTGAGCCCGGCTTGTGGCTGAGCAGAGCTCCCCCTGTGGGAGTGCACTGACCACCAGGGGGCAGCTCCTGCATTGAGCGTCTGTCCCCCGGTGGTCAGTGAGTGTCATAGTGACCGGTCATTCCACTGTTAGGGTCAATTTGCATATTACCCTTTTATTATATAGGATAACCGTAGGTGAATTTTCACACCTGACAGAATTAATAATGATTCCTTAATGCTGTCTCCTATCCGGTCATCGTTTGGATTCCCCATTTTTGGCTCATAAAGGCAGCTTTGCAGTTGTTCTGTTTGCATCCGGGTCTACTCCATGCAGAAGGCCTTGCTGCTTTATGGACAGAGCCTCGTGAGCCTGTTTGGCAGTCGCCCCTCCTGCCTCCCTGTTGGAAACCTAGAGCTGCTCTCCCAGCTCCATTCAGGACTGACACACACTCTTATCTTTTCTTAACTTTCTCTTTTTAAAAGAGTTGGCCATAATGATGCCTTCAGTTGATATGTGGCCTGGTTCTTGGGTTGCTGGGTTGTCATCCCGCATCTAGTCAGGACACCAGCCTTATGGCACCTACTTGTGCCTGCAGGGGCCCTTGGTCACCCATTGGGTTTATTCTGACTGTGATGCTGAGAGCTGCCAGCTCTCTTTGAACCAGGAGGGAGGCTCTTATCTTCATTCCACAGGAGGGGATGCTGGGGCCCAAAGAGTGAGGGTGACAGCCCATGCTGTGTGCTAGCAATGCTTGATGTGACCCTGAGCGGTGCCCTCCCAGGGCCTCGGTTTCGGCCAGTGTGTCCCTGAAGCCCTGGTAGTGGGCCAGCTTCCCTCTCAATGATGGCATAGCGGGGACCGTGACCCCATTCTGCAGGCTCCTGTGGTTTGCTGCCTGGGATTGCCTGGGCTCTCGCCTCCCTTCTTGCCCCTCACCCCCCATCCTGCACTTGCTGCAGGGTCCAAATTGTCCCAGCAGCCGGAGTGATTGATTCCCTGAGAGCTGTAAAATGTGATCTGGGTGGTCAGATGGACACTGGCCCCTGGAAGGGGGTGTGCCAGGAAGACTGCCTACAGTCCTGACCCAAAGCCTCGCCTGCCATCAGTCACCATGTTACCTGGTGCAGATGCTGGGGCTGCGAATGTTCCACCCCTTCTGGGAGGGCAAGCTCCGAGCAGCCTCGGGGCCAGTCTGCATTCTCACCAGCACCTGTGGTGGCCCTTATCCTTGTGGTCAGTGTTCTGAGGGAGAAATGGTGTTTGGGGGGGTTGATTTATATCTTCTTCCGTGAAGCACTCAGTTCTGCTGTAACACTTGTTTAGAAAGTGCCAATTGTGCCCTAGCCAGTTTGGCTCAGTGAATAGGCATCGGCCTGTGGACTGAAGGGTCCTGGGTTCGATTCCGATCAAGGGCATGGACCTCGGTTGCAGGTTCATTCCCGGCCTGGGCCCTGGTCGGGGCTTGTGCAGGAGGCAACCAATCGATGTGTTTCTCTCACATCGATGTTTCTCTCTGTCTTTCTCTCTCCCACTCTCTCTAAAAATCAATGGAGAAATATCTTCAGGTGAGGATTTAAAAAAAAGAAAAGTGCCAATTTGTTCCAGAGTGGATGATATTTGAGGGAACAGTGTGAGCATAATGAGATTTTAGCATTTGTTTATGTGTGATTTTTGTCCCCAGAACACACCAGGTGAGCATAGAACCTGACCCAGTGACCCACCCACCCAGATCTGGTGCAACTTTGCATCCCTTTCAGAAGGCCCACTCCCCCCGAGACGCCTCGGCCCCGGCACGCGGCCTTGTCAGGATACAGTGCCATGAGTGTTGCAGCATTTGTGTCTTTTTAAATTGTTTAACACATGCTACACTGTGCTGCCTTTTCCAGTTGATTTTTAACATGAAGCTCCTTTAGAAAACTTTGAGACTTACAGAGCAGTTGTGAAGCTAGCAGAGAGGTCCTCCTGCCACCAGCATCTTCCCGGAGCGTGGTTAGCCAGCGGCCATGCCTCTTTCTTCACTGAAGTTCACATTTGTGTAGATAGCCTTAGTTTTTATCTGCTGTTCTTTTCCTACTCCAGGACCCGTCCATGATCCCACAGGACAGTTGTCCTATCTCCTCAGGTTCTTCTTGGTTGTGAAAGTTTCTCAGACTTTTGTTGTTTTTGGTGACTTAGACAGTTGGGAGGAGGACTGGTCAGGTGTTGTGTTGAATGTCCCTCGTTTAGGATTTGTCTGATATTTTTCTTGTAATTGGAATAGGGTTATGGGTCAGGGGAGGAAGACACAGAGGTGCAGTGTCACCTCCCCGCATCCATCCGGTCAGGGTCAGTGACTTCCTGGCGAGGGTGGCCTGGACGCCTGGCTGAGGTGTTTGTCAGTGTCTGCGCCGGAAAGGTCCTTTCCCCGTTCCAAACTGTGCGCCGGCACTCCTCCTGGAGGGCATCCTTGGACATTATTTGGAATTTTTCTGCATGGGAGCCCTGTCTCTTTCTTTATTCATCCATTCATTCATATCGGTGTGGGCTCATGGATGTTTATATTTGTTAAAATCCAATGCTGCTTTACTTGGTTGCTCAACTTGTTTCTGATTTGGTCCTTGAAAGCTCTTTCATTTGGCTCCTGTGCCCCTTTGAGATGCCTGTGGTGATTCCCCCTCTTCCTCCCTCTCTCCCTTCCTTTCTCAGCACCTCCTTACTTTCCAGCACAGCAAGGTGCTCCGGGCTCCTCCTTTACATCCCTGCCCCGTCCTGGATCAGCTCCAAGTAGCTGGGAGGGTCATTGCTTCCGGGCCCTCAGCCGACAGCCTGGGGGTAGATGTGTGTCCTCTGCACATGTCTGTGAACACTTGTAGATGTACCCACCTGTGTGTGTATGAAGCTGACCTGAGCTCATCCTCATGTCTCCAGCCCTGAGTCTCCCCCTGGCCATAGTGCCGCAACCATTCTGTTCCTGCACACCTCACAGTGCTGTTCCAACTGCTGACCTGAACCCCCTTGGGGAACAGTTTACCAACTAGACTAGAGTCGTATGTGCAGCTCCCTTTGCTTTGGTCTCACACACTCTACTTATTTCCTAATAAGTTACTTATGTAGCACTCTATGCCCCATTCCCTTCAGTGAAGTGGTTTTATCCATCTGTAATACAGTGTGATTATTTTACCACATTCAACATTTCATCCTGGGATCCACTGACCTCCTAAGTGACTTTTAAAAAGGTTGCACCTACTCTTTGGGCTGTAACATCATCTGCGTTTTGACAGATGCAGTGTCATTTGTCTACCATTAAAGTATCGCACAGAATTGTTTTGTTACCTTAAAAAAATTTTCTGCCCTGGCTGGTTTTGCTCAGTGGATAGAGTGTTGGCCTGCGGACTGAAGGGTCCCAGGTTCATTTCTGGTCAAGGGCACTTGCCTGGGTTGTGGGCTTGACCCCCCCAGTAGGGGGTGTGCAGGAGGCAGCCGATCAATGATTCTCTGTCATCATTGATGTTTCTATCTCTCTCTCTCCTTCTCCCTTCCTCTCTGAAGTCAATATGTGTGTGTGTGTGTATCCTATCTAATAATAGAGAAACATGGTAATTAACCGTAACTTCGCTACCCTTCCCATTGGCTAATCAGTGAGATATGCAAATTAACTGCCAACCAAGATGGCGGCCGACAGCCATGCAGCTGAAGCGAACATGAGGCTTGCTTGCTCCAGTGACGGAGGAAGCCAAGGTTCCCCGCCTGCCGCAGCCCAGCTCTGAGCTCCAGATGCAACAATGTTGCAATTATAGAAGCTAAACTAACCCCAGAAACCTGCTTTCAGGTGCCAGCAGGCTCAGAGCTTAGAGCGCCAGTGATGGCAGCAGAGTTTCAATTATAGAAGTTAAACAAACCCAGATACCTGCTTTCAGCCAGCCACAGCCTCAGAGCTGGAGCCGGCTCTCAGCTCCAATGATAGCTATAGAAGGTAAATAAATCCCAGAATAAAAAAGAAGGAAAAAAAAAAGGCTGGGAGCTTCAGTCGCCTGCCAGCCTGAAAACGGCCCTCAGCCCCTCACCCAGACTGGCCAGGCACCCCAGTGGGGACCCCCACCCTGAAGGGGGTGTGACCAGCTGCAAACAGCCATCAGCCCGTCATCGAGGCTGGCCAGGCACCCAAGCGGGACCCCCACTCTGATCCGGGACACCCTTCAGGGCAAACCAGCTGGCCCCCACCTGTGCACCAGGCCTCTATCCTATAGAGTAAAAGGGTAATATGCAAACTGACCCTAACAGCAGAAGGACTGGGAATGACTGGTCACTATGACACACACTGAACACCAGGGGGCAGACGCTTAATGCAGGAGCTGACCTCTGGTGGTCAGTCGTTCCCACATGGGTGAGCTCTGCTCAGCCACAAGCCAGGCTGATGACTGCCAGTACAGCGGTGGTGGTGGGAGCCTCTCCTGCCTCCTCAGCAGCGCTAAGGATGCCCGACTGCAGCTTAGGTCTGCTCCCTGCTGGCAAGTGGGCATTCCCCCAAGGGTTGCCGGGCTGCCAGAGGGATGTCTGATTGCCATCTTAGGCCCAATCCCCCGGGGAGCAGGCCTAAGCAAGCAAGTGGTCACCCCCGAGAGGTCCCAGACTGCAAGAGGGCACAGGCTGAGCTGAGGGACACCCTACCCTGAGTGCACAAATTTTTGTGCACCGGGCCTCTAGTATATATATAATCTCCTGTGCTTCACCTATGCAACACCCTCCCTCCACAAACCCCTGACAACTGCTGATCTTTTACTGTCTCCACAGTTTTGCTCTTTCCAGAATATCACATCATTGGAATCATGCAGTACATAGCCTTTTCAGACTGGCTTCTTTCACTTAGCAATATGTGTTTAAGATTCATCTGTGTTGTTATGTGATTTGATAGCCTTTTTTTTCCTTTAATATATATATATTTATTTATTTCAGAGAGGAAGGGAGAGGGAGAGAGAGATAGAAACATCAATGATGAGAGAGAATCATTGATCAGCTGCCTTCTGCACACCCGCCACTGGGGATAGAGCCCACAACCAAGGCATGTGCCCTTGACTGGAATCAAACCCAGGACCCCCCAGGAGCATCGAATCCAGTTTGCAGGCCGATGCTCTATCCACTGAGCCATACCAGCTAGGGCTTTATAGCCATTTTTTTTTCAATCACAGAATAATATTTCATTGTCTTGATCAGTACTAGGGGCCCTTTTTTCTGTCAAGGGCCATTTGGATATTTATAATATATCCTGGCCATATAAAGTTATCAACTTAAAAAAATTAGCCTGCTATATTTGGTCAAACATTTAATTAACTCACCCCTCATGCCTTGGCAGGGCCAGACCAAATGATTTCGGGGCTGGACGTCCCCCAACCCTGGTCTCGATGTATCACATAGTTTGTTTATCCTTTCAGACCGGGCATCTTGGTTGCCTCCAGTTTGGGGCATTATTAAGAAAATTGCTGTAAGCATCCAGTGCACATGTTTGTTAGGGCATAAGTTTTACTTTGCAAGTAATTCTTGGCTTGTCTTTTCATTCCTTTAACAGTGTTGTTTACAGAGTAGTTTTTAATTTAATGCCATTTTGCAGATCATGCTTCCAGTGGTACAATTTTAATCACCAAGCCCAAGGTCACATAGATTTTTGCCTGTGTTTTTATTTAGACATAGTTTTGTATTTCACATTTAGTTCTGTGGTTCATTTCAAGTAGTTTTTGTGAAAGGTTTAAGATCTGTGTCTAGATTCGGTTTTTTTGCATGTGTGTGGCTAGTACCATTTATTGCAGAGACTATACTTTCTCAATGAAATTGCTTTTGCTCCTTTATAAACAATTAGTTGGCTGTATATGTGGGTCTCCTCCTGGCCCCGATCCCATTTTCTGTCCCATTGATCTGTGTGATTGTCCTTTTGCCGTAGCCCTGCTCCTGATTGTGTGTTACTAGTTTTATTGGGTTTCTGTCTTTTTTCTGCGTCACTGGCGATGCTTTCTCTTCAGCCCTGTGGTGTTGGTTGTGTGACTGCACACCCGACTGGGTCTACTGCCCCAGACTGCAGGGTCGGTCCTGGTCACCATCAATTGATGATGGCTCCTTTTAAAAAATTTTTTCTCTTGTCTTGAGGAAAAGTAGTAGAATGCAAATGGTTAAAAAGAAAAATCATGCCCTGGCTGAGTGGCTGAGTTGGCTGGAGTATCATCTCATACACCAAAAGGTTGCGGGTTCGATTATCGGTCAGGGTGTGCACATCAGGGGCAGCCGATGTTCCTCTCTCTCCCTCTTCCTTCTCTCTAAAAAAGTCAATAAAAATATATCCTCGGGTGAGGATTTTTAAAAAAAAGAAGGAAAGAAAAATCACCAGAATAGTTGGTCAGATTCTCAACAGAGGACAAGTGTGAGGCTTCTCTCTCTCCTCCGTGTCTGTAAGCTGGGCACAGGACTTCTGTTTGGGCTGACTTTCCTCCGGGGACACCACTAGCAAGCTGCTTAACGCACTGCCTTTGCATTTGACCCTGGAGGCAGACAGGTGTGGCACAGGAAGGGTCTGCAGGCCTTGCCCCTCCGGGCAACTTGCAGGTGTTCAACTTGCAGGTGTTCGGGGTGGAGGGTTGAGGCTGGGAGACTAGATACCTGGCTTTAGCTCAGGGTCCGGGCTGTCTCTCCCTGAGCCTGTTTCTCCTCTCTTTTCATGTCAGGGTCCTCATTTCCTCGAGGTCTGGGAGCCCCTGATGTCAGGTGATCTTTGTCCCTGAGGCACCTGGGACTGACCCTGCAAGGGTGACTATGACAGAATGCCAGACGTGGGGCCCACTTGGTCCCTGAGACTTTTCTTTCACCCTGGCTGCAGCTGTTGACAGGTCCATCCACCTACTGGAGCCCCTGGAGGGACCTGTGAGCATCACAGCCACCCCACTTCTCCTTGGGCTCCACGCCTGCCCCGAGGCAGGCTGCAGAACTCATTACAGGGACATGGCCTGAATTACAGTCTCTGGGCACTCCCTTGAAGCTTGCTGAGTGTCCCTTCCTAAAATGCACTGAGGTTAGAGGTGAAGTGAAAAAGCCTGGCCACTCCAACCGGGCTGCTATCCTGGGGCTCCCAGCCCGCACAGTCCTGGCTGCCCTGTCCTAGCCATCCTCAGGCCTGGGACAAATGGAGCTGGACAGCTGTCCCTCCTGCCCTGACTGCAGGCCATTGAATGGAGGTTTTGTCAGACAGCCAGCTGCTGAGGAAGATGGTGGCTTGTCCCCAGGCCCTTGGATTGGCCTCTGTGTCCCTGAGTGGAAGAGCCAGGGTCTGTGGAGCCTGCCACCAGCCCCGGGGCTCAGCTGGCCAGAAGCCTGTCTGCTGCCACTGAGGCAATTAGGGTGTAATCTTCTCTGAATAGCACCCAATTCTGCCTAAATCTCTCCTGCCCAAGAGTGGATGCCAGTTTTCTCAAAGCAGCTTAGTGCTTGGACGCTGCCCCAGGCAGCTGGGGTGCAGTAGACGATGGGATGGACGTGGGCAGATGGGACACACATGGCGAGTGGTGTGTGATAACTGTCACAGCCCAGTCTTTGGTTCCCTCAGCCAGCATGTAAGTGCTCTGAAGGGAAACTGAGGCTGGAAGCCACACAGTGGGGAGGGCAGGCCAATGGAGAGGATAGACATCAGACACGTGACCCTGTTAGGACTCGGATGGCTGTGGATTCTCGGCACACTGGTCTGATGGGTGAGGGCTGTCCGCCAGGTAGGGTGTGCCGGTGTGCCCAGCCTCTAGCCTGCCCCCCATTTCCAGGAGGAACTTGCCCTCTCCTGCAAGTGCCGGAGCAGCCTTCCCAGGTTCCTCCCTGCCCACCTGCTAGGTGAGCCTTTTGGGCCTTCTTGGGGTCCAGCTCCATCCTTGACCCACTCTTTCTCCAGCACATTCCACCCCTCCTGGGACACCCCAGCTCTGGGAAGAGGAAAACTTTTTGGAGTGAGAAGTCCTATGGTGCCAACCAGGCAAATCATCTGACCTCATTGAGCCTCGGTTTGTTTGCCTATGAAATGGGAGTGGTGAACGTTTCTACTTTGCCTGCTGTTGTGACGATCAAGTGCGATGGCACTCTCTGTCTCCTTGGGGACACAGCCACGCCTTCCCAAGCTGCCTCCAAACATGCCCAGGGGCTCAGTGCCATACCCACCACACCTGTCTGCTCAAGGCATGCCCTCAGAGCAAGGGAGGAGGGAGTGGGTCTGGGGGTCCTTCTTGGAGCTTCTCAGCCAGGTGGGAGGGGATGGGGTGAGCAGGCTGAGGGTGGTGAGCTGAAGTATCTCGTTGGGTGGCCATGGGTGTCCCTTTCGGTGGGTTGGCAGGTCCATGAGCACCTGGCTCTGTGTGGTTCTCGGCTGACTTAGGTTCCAGTGCAAGCACCTGCAAAGCCAGTGTGATACGGCGGCATTTTCTGCAGGCCAGGATCACCTGGTGAGCTTTCAGGAGTCCGTGATGAGTCTCAGGATGGGACATGGGTGGTCGAGGGAGGCGGGAGTGTTCATGCTTCCAAAGGGACCCCAGTGGGGAGATGAGTTTGGGAGCCCCATCCTGTCCCTCCAGCTGACTTTTGGATCTGAAGGCTTCCTGCCCATGTTGTGGAATGTCACTCTGCATTTGTCTGCATTGGGGTCCAGGAAGGTGCCCCGTCCCTGAATACGTGCTGTTAGGAGGGCCCACCTCTGTGTCTGCATCTCCCTGCGAGGTCACGACCACCCCTGCCCTGGGCTGGACCTAGAGAAGTCTCTGGAGGTGTGCGTGAGCCGAGGATACACCCAGGTAGAGGGGTGAGGCTGGGGGCTGTTCTGCCTCTGAGTCCCTGGGGCTTTGTCCCTGCTGGCTAGGGGGAGCAGTAAAGAGGAGACGCCTGCAGCACCTCTCCCCCCGACCCTGCAGCCCCTCAGCCTTCCCAGCAGACCTGGGGAGGCACTGTCTATGCCCTGGAGCCGGTGTTCCCATCCACCCACTTGTGGTGTGGGGCCCCCCCCCGCCCCCGCAGTGTCCCCATGTCCTCCCTGACCCCCAGTTCATCTACAGGTATTTGCTGAGCACCTGTCACTTGCCAGGTGTGGGTTCTCAGTGCCTGGCACGGGGTGCCCAGGTGCTTGCGTTCCTTCCGTGTAAGAGGCCATCCTGGCCCGCACTGTGTATCTGGGTGTCAGGCCTTGCCTCCCCCAAGCCCCAGTCTGTGTTTGTGAACTCAAATGGTAGAGTGCCAGCCCTCAGGAGGCATTAGACTGAGGGAGGTCTGCAGGGAAGGTCCCTGGGTAGCCCTCGGGGGAAGCCCTGTTCCTGCTTCCCCCGGGGCAGACCCTCTGGCCCCCTGGTGACCTCCTGGCTCTGAGATGTGGCCTGATGGGGACCCAGTGGGGACTCACACAGTTTGTAGCCCTCCAGAAGGTTGTGTCTTATGTGGGAGCTTGGACACCCCTCCCACCCCCAGTGGTTTCCCTCCCAGAGGCTCCAGGAAGCTGCTCCTGCAGCCCCTGCTGGCCCGTCCCTATTTGCCCAGGAGACCCAGCCACCGCCTGTCGGAATGTGGGGTTCTCTCTGTGAGGTGGAGCGAGCACCTCTTCCAGCTCGGGCACTGTCAGGGCCTCTCACCTCCAGGGACAGATGCTCTGGAGTGACTCTGGCTGCTGCCCAGATGATTCTGTCTTGTCAGCAGCTCTCATTTTAAAATGGGGAATAATTCCCTGATAGGAAGACGCAGGTTGTTGGGCTCCTGTGGGTGCCCCCTGGTGAGGGTCATCCTCATGTGCCTTCTAGTCCCTCCCCGCCCAGGGGCCCTGCAACCTCGCTGTATGGTCAGACTCTGTTCTAGACATCTGTGCTGATGGCTGTTCCCAGGTGGCTTTTGTATCTGGCTCCTCAGAGGCATGGAGTTGCCCATGTTGGTGGTTGATTTTCTGTGAGCACCGTGCCGAGTCACTAGCAACTCCTTCTGGGGGACCTCGGGGTTCCCATGTCTGGCGCTCAGGATCACAGCTACGTGAACACCCAGGCGTGAAGTTCTGAGCTCTCACCTTTTTTGGCAATTCCTGTGAGGTAGGCCCATCTCCCCATGTCCAGAATGGACACACTGACAGCCCCCCGGTTCCCTGGCAAAAAGGCCAGCCTCTTCTCTGCCACGTCAGTTACCCAGCACCTGGGGAGGGGTTGAGTGCCAGGAGGGAGAGAATCTCCATAAATCCACGAAGCAGGCCTGGCCTAGCAGCACATTCCAGACTCCAGGCCCAGACCCCAAGGCTGGGAAGGGCCGGCTGGCGGGTGTGCCTGCACCTGGAACGGTTGTTTCCGCCTCCCTGGGTGATTCTGAGGCTCAGGCAGCTGAGCAGTGGGGCTGTGGGTCCTGATCCTGGTTTTGCCTTTCAACCTCTTCTGCTTCTTTCCTGTCTTTGTGGTGGTTCCATTGGGAAAAGATGTGGAGTTGTTTGTTCTCAGAGTTCAGTTTCTTACTTGTGAAAGGAGATCCCTCCCAAGAGAGAAGCTAATAGGCTCCCGTTAACACAGACTGTGAAGTGCGTAGGCATGGGCTAGTGCCCACCCTCCACGGCCTCTCCCAGCTGTTCCATCTCCCTTGACCCCTCAGAGCTGGGAGGGTGCAGAGGGCCTGGTGGGAGCCTGGGGGCAGAGAGCTGAGCTGCCCCTGCTGAGCCACTTTGTTTCTGGGTGCCTCGGAACTTTCCATGGGGCCTTAGGGTGGCCTCCCTGGGTGCCTCCCCGTTGATTGCGGTCGAGAGCCCCCCTCATGGTTGTCTGCTCAGGTGTCTGCAGGGCAAGCATGTCAAACTCAAAGGCTACCAAGGGCCAAATAAACACCGTTTAAGTTTATGTGGCCACAAAAAAACAAAAGCTTCCATTTTCATAGAAACGTAGGTTTTTTTTCGATAGAGACATGCTGATTACAAAGGGCTGAAATAAATGAGTCATCGTTTACATAAAATAATAGAACATTTTAATAAAAATTAAAATTTTTTCTTGAACATTAGCTTACCAGACACTGAATAACTTCACAAATAAATAAGCGTAAAGCAAATAAACCTATTTTTCTGGTTCTCCAAACGCGAAATGTTTCCTGTTGCGCACACCAAACAAGTCAGTCCAAGACTAATGACATGGCCATCCGCTGCTAAAATATTCGCTGCTAGTGTTAGTGGAGAGAAATGGTGCACCTGCGCGTAAGGCACATGAGGGAAATGAATGCAACACAATTATAGTAACCAGTCATTAGCAAACGTTGTAGTTCGTTATTAATAATTATGTATAACAGGATATTCTAAAAATTAAGTTACAAAATTTTTATTAAACCATTTCTTACATACCATTATATTGTCTGGGCTGCAAAAACATTCGTTGTGGGCCACAGAGTTTGACATACTTGCTGTAGGGGCTTCCCTTGGTTCTGTCCAGCTGCCAGCAAGGCTTTGTGGCTGGGTGCTGGGGCGCAGTGGCCCGGGGGACTGCAGCTTGTTTCTCGTCCCCCTTCCTGACGGGACCTTGCGTTCTTGTAGCAGGTTTTTGCTGAAGTGCGTTTATGGAAGTTGATCTTTCATCTGGTCTCTGGTGCCTCTGTCTCCTTAGTGAGGAGGGATTGGCTCCCTGGGGTATATCCAGCCTGGGGGCACGTTGGCTTTTGTCCAGGGGTAATGAATGATTCTGGCTCTGAATTTCCCTATTTTTGACTTACTGTAGGCCAGGGGTGGGGTACGTGTGGCCCGTGAAATCATTTGGTCTGACCCTGCCAAGGCATTAGGGGCGAGTTAATTAAATGTTTGACCAGATAGAACAGGCTAATGTTTAAGTTGATAATTCCGTATGGCCGCAAATGATGTTATAAATATCCAGATGGCCCCTGGCAGAAAGAAGGTTCCCTATCCCTGCGCAGCAGTCCCATCCACAGGTTTTGTGTGTTCACTCAGTGTTTTGTGTCATGAGGTGCTGTTGCCTGAATTTGCAGATTGTTGACGTTCGTTGCTGGTAGGGCTCTTGTGCACTCACCATGCTTCCCTCCCCAGGTTTGAGCTGTTGGCCTCTGTACCACTGTACGCATGCGTGTGGATGGCACGGGCTGGGCTGTCTGGTGAGTGGAGGATAGGCAATTTCCAGGGTGGTTGCACTAGCAGTGTGGGTATTCCTGGTTCTTACCATCCTCCCCACCCAAAGGGGCACTTTCTGTGTTAAATTCTAGCCTTTCTGATCTTGTCTTCCTTGTTGGCCTGCTGCTGATTTGCATTTCCCCATTTGGAGGCGCTTGTGAAGAGCCTTGGCCAGTGTTTCTGTGGGGTGTCTGCCTTTTCCTTATTGACGTGTCAGAGTTCTTTGTTTACTCTGGATATAGATATTGATTTTTTTTACAGAGAGGAAGGGAGAGAGATAGAGAGTTAGAAACATCGATGAGAGAGAGACATCGATCAGCTGCCTCCTGCACACCTCCTACTGGGGATGTGCCCGCAACCAAGGTACATGCCCTTGACCGGAATAGAACCTGGGACCCTTCAGTCCGCAGGCTGACACTCTATCCACTGAGCCAAACCGGTTAGGGTGGCCTTGGCCTCTTGGAGCCTTGGTTTCTTTGTTCATAAAATGGGAATGTCATTTCTCCTGAAAACTTTGATATGCTAGTAGGCATTAAGTGAAATAATATGTTTACAGAGAATTATGAGAGTAATAGCTATTATTGTTACTAATATTAATTTACTAGAGGCCTGGTGCACGAATTCATGCACGGATGGGGTCCCTCGGCCTGGCCGGCAACCTGGGCTGATTGAGGGGGCCAGCCGGCCCCTTGATCGGGGCTGATAGGGGGTTGGCCGGCCATCGGGGCTGATAGGGGGTTGGCTGTGGGAGCGCATTGACCACCAGGGGGCAGCTCCTGCATTGATCGTCTGCCCCCTGGTGTCATAGAGACTGGTCGACCAGTCTTTTGGTTGCTTAGGCTGTTATATATATAGACTTTTAATGGGAGGAGATCTCACACCCATTAGGATGGCTAAAATCAGAAGACAGACAATATCAATGTTAGTGAGGATGTAGAGAAATCAAAATTCACACTTTGCTGGTGGAATGAAAAAATGGTGCAGCTGCTTTGGCAAATAGTCTGGCAGTTCCTCAAAGTGTTAAACATAGCCCTGACCGGTTTGGCTCAGTGGATAGAGCGTCAGCCTGCGGACTCAAGGGTCCCGGGTTCAATTCCAGTCAAGGGCATGTACCTTGGTTGTGTGGGCACATCCCCAGTGGGGGGTGTGCAGGAGGCAGCTGATCAATGTTTCTCTCTCATCGATGTTTCTAGCTCTCTATCCCTCTTCCTTCCTTTCTGTAAAAAAATCAATAAAATATATATTTTTTAAAAGTGTTAAACATAGAGTTAACAAGTCCCATCTGTTTACTCCTATGTATATGCCTAAAGGAATTAAAAACATGTGTTTACACAAAAACATATACATAAGTTACAACGGAAATATTCATAACTGCCCCAAAGTGGAAACCACCTGTATGTCCATTAACAGATGAATGAATAAATGCAGTGTGGTCCATTCATATAACAGGATAGTGTTTGGCAATAAGAGAAGTGCTGGTGTCTCTGGTGAAGGGGTTCTTGCCCCCTCAAGATAGAAATCAAGAGGAGATGAAACAGATTCAAAAGAAGAGGTTTACTGAAAACAAGGTAGAGGGAAGAAGAAAGGGAGCTTGGTGCATCAAGGGAGCAGTCACTAGTGAAGATTATGGAGCCCTGGCCCTGGCCCTGGCCCGATAGCTTGGTTAGTTAGAGCGTCGTCTCCAATACGCCAAGGTTGCAGGTTCCATCTATAGTCAGGGTACATACTAGAATCAACCAATGAATGCATAAATAAGCAGAACAGTACCTCTCTCTCTCCGCCCCTCCTCCCATTCCCCTTCCACTCTCTCTCTAAAACAAACAAACAAACAAATCAATAAATAAAAACTTAAAAGAAAATGGCTCCCTGAACTGCTGCTGGATCGGACTTATCCCGGCCTGGGTTCTTCACACAGGCACAGAACAGGGCAGGTCGCAGTGGGCGCAGGTGGGCGGGCAGCTCTTTGGGGAGTGAGTGCTTGAAAAGAAACTTGAAGCATATCCAGGAGAGGCTTAAGAAAATAACTGCAGGGCATTCCCATCGTTTGAGAAAAGCTCAGCCTGTCTCACTGGTACACATGGGTGAACCTTGAAATCAAGTTCAGTGAGAGAAGCCATAGAAACAGAAAACACATTGGTGGTTCTTAGGATCTGTAGGAGGGGAGCTGGGGAGTGACCGGTGATGGCTCAGGTCTTTCTAGGGTGATGAAAATGTGCAATTGCATAGTGGTGATGGTTACACAAACTTACGAATTTACTAAAACCCACTGAATTGTACATATTAAAAGGGTGAATGTTAGCCCAGCCGCATGGCTCAGTAGTTGAGTGTTGACTTGTGAACCAGGAGGTCATGGTTCGATTCTCGGTCAGGGCACAAACCTGGGGTTGCGGGCTCGATCCCCAGTAGGGGGTGTGCAGGAGGCAGCTGATCAATGATTCTTTCTCATCATTGATATTTCTATCTCTCTTCCTCTTCCTTCCTCTCTGAAGTCAATAAAAATATTTTTTAAAAGGATGAATGTTAGAGTATGTGAATTATATCTTTACGTTTTTTAGTGGAGATGAGGGGAGAGTCTTTGTGCTTGCTAAATGGACCCGATAAATTACTGTGACTGTGAAGTAGTCCCAGAGGATGCAGGCAGTTTTCTTCACCGTACAGCTGTGCGGCCCATGTCACGTGAGCTCCATGGAATGACTGGGTTCAGCCTTTCTTATTAGAGTATTTATCATTTTTTTTTTACTAAGTCCCATGTTTCTAGTTGAAGTGATAGTCAAGTGGTAATGATTTTGATATTATAAACGTAATTGCTGTTTTTTTTATTATGTATTCCTAACCAAATTTAATTTGGGGGGATTGAAGGTCTCTAAATGATCTCTTTGAAGTTGAAATCATCACCTGTAAACAATATGGAATTAATTTATCCTCTCTCTGGTCTCTATAAAGTGTGGTGGGAGATTTTCTTGCCTCAGCCTTTTAAGGGGAGTGACACCAGTGCTTGTCCATTGTTTATTAGTGCATTCTGTTCTTTGTTAATATTTGCTGTCATTTTAAATCTGTGTGGGTAGAGTGACGATAGCGATAAACGCTCTTTTTATGGCCTGTGCTTTCTAACGCTTCAGTGGAGGGAGGAGTGCGCCAAGTCCCCATGAGTCCATCCCAGTACAGAGGGCATCTCACTGCTGTTCTGCCCATTGCTGTCGCGGCTCCCCTCCGCCCCTTGTGCATGGGGGACTAACTGTGCTCGGCCTAGCCTGACCCCTAGCCAGTGCCTAATCAATACTGTTTAAGTTGAATTGAATGGGTGCCACTGGTTTTGTGCTCCTGGGGCATGATAATGATTCTCAAGATGGACATTACTTCTGTTTGCTGAGGTCTCGCCTGCTCAGTCAGCATGGCGTTGAGGAGCCTTCCTTTGAAGGATTTGTGGAGCTCGTGTACCTGGTCCAGCTGGATTGAGCCTATGCTGACCAGGACATCCTTCCGCCCCTCCCCTCCTGTCTCCTGCTGGGAGGGGATGTGACAGGAGGCCGAGAAGCCCTGAGTCCCAGCCCTGGTCCTGCCACAGCCAGTGCCTGCCAGCCTGGGGTGTGGGAGGAAGCCGGGCCTGCTGGTCCTTGCTTAGTGACGGGTGCTGGATAACATCATTGCTGGGTTGAGAAAATATACTAGCTTGGTTGCTTTTTCTTTTTTCTTTTGTGTTGTGTCACTTTCCCTTTGGGAGGTGTGCGCCTCGTTTCTTTGTTCAGTGTCTGCCTTTCTTTACCTTTACTGTGTATTTTTAGTGCAGCCCGCCCTCAGCACCTCTTTGGAGTGATTCCTCCGTTCTATTTTTTTATAGTTTCCTGTTGTGTTGTTCTGTCCGCCCTCTCTGATACAGACATTATTGAAGAGATCAATTTTCATGTGTTTAGGTGCTTGCCAATATCTTTTTAGCTTTTTTATAGGGCAGTTTTAGATGTACAGAAAATTTGTAAATACATATTTTTATTTTGTTCTACTCTGGTGGGTGCACAACAGTGTGTACTTTCTTCCCTTTTTATTTTACTGTGATGTTGTTTCATCCCCTTGTGATTCCATTTCCTTAGGGAAAAGCTGCCTTGAGAAGAAGGTTGTGTCCTTCATCCTGCTGCTGTCTTCTCTGTGTTGTGGTGGGGAATGATTGCTAAATGCCAGATCCTCAGTCAAACATTTTTGCATGTCTGCCATTACTATGTATTTTTTACTAAGCTGTTTGGGCCAGCAAATGCAGTGTTGATAGGTTTAATCAACTTTTGACAAAGACTTTAGTCTCCTAATGCTGTAACATCTTTCTCTAATAGTAATGTCATAACCTTTACTGGACTGAGCCCCCTTTTGGGTTTGGTGAGTGGAAATGGGGTTTTGCAAGGCTGACAGGCCCTTGCAGAGGGAGTTGGCGACACAGAAACGTCTGAGTGTGGCCCCCATGTACCATGTCCTCAGAGTTGCCAAATCCCCCTCTGACTCTGGTAAGTGATGAAGCCCTGTGGCTTTGTGGGAAATCCGTTAGTCCACCAGTATCTGTTGAGCACAGAGTGTGGTGGGCTAGCATGGAGCTTGATTTTCCCTCCCTCAGGGCAGAAGCAGTGAATTATATCTTCAGCCGGTTAGGTGGGGCTGGCAGCAGGGCCAGGGGGCACATGTGCCAGCAGATGGTGACTGCCCTCTCTCCCTGAGCTCCAGCTGCCTGTTGGCCCAGCTCAGCCCAAGGCCAGTGTCTGCCCAAGGTGGTGCACACTTGCTCTGAGAACTGGGAGAGGGGACCTCACAATTCAGGGGCTCTTCACTTTGGTTGCAGATAGAGAGGCTGTGGTGCCGATGGTCTTTGATCAATAATCAATACCATTGGTGAGCCAAGGTGGCAATGATGGAAAAAAGGGGCCACCTGCTAACCTGACGAGCTCAGGGAAGGCCTGTGTGGTGGCCTTGCAAACTCAGAGACCTAAGGTAACTACAAAGAATGGTCTGAAATTAAAATTTTTGAACTAAAAGGAGTTTATGGTGGGTAGTCATGTCCTAGGTCAGTATCTTCCCTGACAAAGGTCAGTCTTTATGTTAACTGAGCCTATTGTCTTTTTGCATCTACGATCACATATCGTTGGAATGTCAAAGTAATTTTTCTTTCCAAACCCCTCAAAGCAGACACAAATCCTCTCATTGTTACTTAGTTAATTGTTGTCTGTTAACTACCCTGCACCCACCTAAGTAAGAGAAGTGTGTGTCTATCATTTCGCTTTTTATCCAGCCCCAGAGGTTTCCCTACTCCGCTTTCTTCCGCCTCCCTAATCTATCACCAATGGATTTCATGTAATCCTCTTATGTCAGTCTTCTCTTTTGATTGCAATGTATAAAACAAGGTGCAAAAATGCCGTTCTCCGGAGCATTATCTCAGTCCGCTGTGGTTCCCGGCATTTGTTGACAGTTTGACTCAAGTAAACTCACAAAAATTCCTCACAGGTTTGAATGTTTCTTACATTAACACTGTGATTCTGGTCATTTGATTCCCCAGGATCCCAGGCTTTGGGGTCTCAGCTGGGACAGAGTTGGGTCCTGGGGCCTGACAGTGTCTGGTGTCTTTGCACCAGTGGCACCCATCTGAGGCCAAGCATGCGGTCGGTGCTGCTGGTAAGGGGCTAAAGGGGCTGCCAGCCACCTGGTAAGGTCGGGCAAAGCTCCTTCAGGCCTGCATAGGAAGATGTGTGTGCACAGAAAGATGTCATGAGCCTCCTGGCCCCTGGTCCCAGGAGCAGTTGAAGATCAGGCAAGGAGCTCAGCAGAAGGTAAGATGGGCAGCTGGCAGAGCTCAGGAATTTCTGGACTGCCCTTACCAGGCGTAGGCTGGTGGCCCTTTAAGAGAGAAGTGGGACCTGCTGGTTGTGAGTGAGGCTGGGTCAGCCCATGAATGGGCTGAGAGCAACAAAGGAGCTGAGAATCCCAAATGCCAACTTCCTGTAAGGATTCCTGTCTTCCTTGTGGGAATGCTGAAGTCAGCGCTCCTGGCTTGGCCTATGACGTGCCTGCTGCTTCAGATGCCAGACCGCAGGCATGGCTCCCTGCCGGGGCCAGGAGGCCCTCCTCAGTCTCCTGCAGCACTCAGATCAGTCAGCTTCTGTGAGCAGAGACCAGTGCTCGTTGCAGAGATGCCCACACTGTTCTCTTGCTGGGCAGTGAGGCCACTGCCCACATGGGTTCAGGGGCAGAACTCGCAGGTTGCTTTTCCAGCCGTGGCACACCTCCTAACTGGGCTTGACATGGCCTGTCTCACCTGTGGACCAGCTCCTTTCAGCTGCCTCAGCACTGGGCTGGGCATGCCACACAGATGGCCCAGTTTACAGCCAGGCTCAGTGAAGGGGAGGGACCTGCCTGACTCAGCCAGGCACCGGGCCACAAGCACCACGGTGCTCATACCTGCTCTCCTGGCTGCTGGGTGCTAGGGTCTGTGAGGTGGGTGCCAGGTGAGGACAGAGTGCTGACCCCTGCGCGCCACATTGGCCCTCAGCCTGGTCTTGTGAAGAACATTTTACTCAGGTTGCACATGTTAATGGATGCTTTCGACCACAGCCGTGGAGTGGAGCGTTGTTGCAGGGGAGCCCATGCCTGCGTGGTGGTTAAGTCTGTGGACTGAGGGAGCCCAGCTGGTGAAGCATCATTTTTGGGCATGTCTGAGGCTGGTTCTGGAAGAGACCAGCATTTGATTCAGTGGACGCGTCCCGATGTGGGTGGCATGGTCCAGTCTGTTGGGTCCCAAATGGTACAAAAGGCAGAGTTTTGTCCCTTCTTGATCCAGGACATCCATCTCCTGCCCTTGGGCATTGGAGCTCATGTATATGTATACACTGAGTGGCCAGATTATTATGACCACCTGACATTTGTAGGCAAATTAGCCGTACACTGCATCGTATAGGATATGGAAGCCGAAGGCCTGTTCTAACACCTTTGCTGTCTGCAGTTACCAAGATAAAACATCTCCAATTCGCACAGGAACACAAGGATTGGACAGTCGAGCATTGGAAAAAAGTCATGTGGTCCGATGAATCATGTTTCCAGTTGCATCATGCAGATGGCAGAGTGAGAATTTGGCGGAAACAGCATGAAAGCATGCACCCCACATGCATGAGTACAACCCTTCAAGCTGGTGGGGGCAGTGTTATGGTTTGGGGCATGTTTTCCTGGCATGATTTGGGCCCTTTAATTCGTGTGGAACAACGTCTGAATAGCACAACATACCTAAGTATCATTGCTGATCAACTTCATCCTATCATGTTGCTGGCATATCCCAATGGAGATGGCTTCTCCCAACAAGACAATGGGCTATGCCACGGTGCTCGTATTGTGCAGGAGTGGTTTCAAGAACATGAGGGAGACTTTACCTTGCTTAGGTGGCCCCCACAATCACCAGATCTCAATCCAATTGAGCATTTGTGGGACGAAGTTAAAAGGCAGCTGGTTCCACAACCATCAAATCTCACAGAACTGGACAGTGCTATTCATCAGGCATGGTGTCAGATTCCTCGCATCACCTTTCAACACCTCGTGGAGTCAATGCCAAGAAGAATCGCTGCAGTATTGAAGGCAAAAGGTGGCCCAACGAAGTACTGATGGGGTGGTCATAATAATCTGGCCACTCAGTGTATATATATGTATGTATGTGTGTGTGTGTGTATGTGTGTGTGTGTGTGTATATATATATACATACACACACATACACACACATATATATGTATATTTATACACACACACATATATATATATATCCCATGTTCAAAGGCTGTTAAATCACGTTGTTTACCCATATCTTCAGAAAAAAATCACTTCTACTGTCGTGGTAAACAACCTGCTTCCCTGTTTATAATGGTCTGGCCCTCTAGCGACTTCAGTGCAAAATTATAGCTAATTTGCCTACAAACGTCAGGTGGTCATAATAATATGGCCACTCAGTGTATATGTGTGTGTACATGTGTGTATATGTGTATATGTGTGTGTGTGTGTGTGTGTGTGTATACACACACACACACACACACTAGAGGCCCGGTGCATGAAAATTCATGCACTGGAGGGGGGGTCTCTTGGCCTGGTCTGCCCCCTCTCACAGTCCGGGAGCCCTCAGGGGCGGGAGGCGACCCAGCGATCAGGGGAAGGCGATGCCCCATCACACCTCTGCTGCTGCCACTGCCGGCAGCGTAAGCCTCGGGCGGCCCTGGTTACCTGAGCCTCAGGCCAGCCCTGGGCAGCTGGGGTGCTGAGGATGGGTCCGGCCGCACTGCGTGCCTGCCACCCCCTCAGCGGGGCTGAATGGACAGGGGGACTCACGCGGGGCTGAGGGGACTGGGCGCCGCCATCTTGTGGCTATTGGCACCGCCATCTTTGTGATGGTGTGACCGTCAATTTGCATATTCCCTCTTTATTAGATAGGATGTATACATGTATATATATGTATCTCCATGTCCTCTTGATTCTGTTTCTCTGGGGAACCATGACTATTACAGATTTTGGTAACAAGCATGTGGAGCTTCTTGAGGTCTCTTCCTGTTTCCCTTCCTGTTTGCACCCTCCCATTCTTGTCCCTGCCCTGGGCACCCCACCCAGAGGTTGCGTGGGGTCTAGGCCAGGACCACTCCAAAGGGACCTTCTCTCAGCAGGAGGCCTGTGCCCTGAGCTGGGCAGGTTAAGGAGAGGTGAATGGGGCCTTTTGCCTGAAAGTCCACACATTCCCGTGGACATCAGGCTCTCAGTCCCCAGCGGGTTGCTGGGTTACTGACCGTCCCTGTGTGGGAGCCCCAGGCCTTGTGCCCATGAACTCAAGGCAGGGGTCCCAGCATCACACTGGCCTGTGTCAGCTTACTCGTTTAGTTGTGTCCCAGCAAACTACCTGCAGAACCAGGCTTAGGCCCATGGCACAGCAGTGTGCGGATCCCAAGTCTAGGAGTGCTTTTCCTCAGGTGGTCATATTGTCATCTCTGCTTCCATATCTGCTTCTGTCTCTGGATCATGTTGACGGCGGTCAGACATGTTGGCTGTGGAGGTGTTGGTTCTTCTGGAGGTAGAAGGGGGATTGCCCATCCACTGGTGGGTTCCCGCCACAGAGGAGAGCAGAGGTTTGGTGTGTTGGAAGAATATCTTCATGAGAGCCCTATCCACATCAAGCCCCGCCCTCTTCTGTGGTCTCTGTGGCCAACTCTGTGGTCTCTAGCTCAGCACAGCAGGAGCCCAGGGCCCTGTGCTCACTCCACTCCTCTGTGTCCCGCTCTGTGGGCCCCTCAAGTGCTGGCCTCATGCTCTTGACACTGTGTCTAGGCTCTGTCACCCCGGCTCTCAGAGGCAGCTGCTTCTGCTCCGCCTCACTGCATCAGCGGCACCTTCCCCCAGACTTGGGGCTCACTCAGCCCGGACGTCTGGGCAGTGCCCCTTTGTGTAGATGAACTTGAAGGGAGGCCAGTTGTGACCTCACACCTGGGCTCACTGGGCTGTGTCGGGGCCTGCCCAGTCTGGGCAGCTTCAGAGCAGTGGCCAAGGGTGGGTCAGGAGCAGCAGTCAGCTGCCCACAGCCAGTGCATCCCCTGGGGACATCACAGAGACACTGCCACCACCTCCTTGAAGCCCAAACAAGTGTCCTGCAGTCAAGGAGGCATTGCCTTCTTCTCAAGTGTGCAGGCAGGGCGCGGTGGGGGCCCAGGCGGGACCCCCTTAGAGGCTGTCTGCCAGGCAGATGGTGGAGGTCATTGCTCTGAGCGCTTCCCAGGATGGGGAGGCCGGTTTTGAGATGGATTCAAGGTCACACAGGATGGTGCAAGGTGGGAGTAGGGTGCTTCGGTCAGGAGTTGTTCAGACAGGTCGACCGAGTGACCAGGGTCTCCACCTCTGTGACCCTCAGCCTCCTGGCCTGTGACTGGAGCAGTGAGCACAGGGATGGGGCTCCTAGGTTCCCATCCTGCAGGTTAGGGGTAGAATGCTTCAGAAACATCCCAGATGTTGTCTTAAACAGCTTTATTGAGGCATAATTGAAAAGCAGTAAATTGCATATATTGAAAGTATTCAGTTTGATCAGTTTTCATGTGCGGGTATACTCAGGAGATCAGTAACATAGTGGAGATGATGAAAGTATTCCTCACTCATGTGTTTTCTGGACTCATTTGTAATCTCTCCCCTCCTCTCCAGGCGAGCTCAGTGTACACTTATTCACATTTTCTAGTTTTTATATAAATGAAACCATACTACATGTACTGTTTTCTTGGTCTGGCTTTCCACTAAGCATAATTTGAGATGAATCTGTGTTGTGCTTATTAATAGCTGCTCCCTTTGGATTGCTGAGTGCCTCAGAGGCATTGGGGGTGGGGTTCCAGACCACTCACAAAAAGTGAGTGTATAAAGTCAGTTGTCATCCTTCAGCTGGTGGAGGGGCTTGCCTTCAATTTGCAAAAACACACACGTCTGTGAAGCACAATAAAACGAAGTGCAATGAGATGAGGTGTGCCTGTGGTGGTCTTTTGTGTGGCTGCACCACAGTTTTTTAAAAGTCCATTTTCCTAGTGATGGACATTGGGTTGTTTTCGGTTTGTTTGTTTTGTTTTGGCTATTAGAAATATTTCTCTCTGAGTCTTTGTATGGATATGTGCTTTTATTTCTCTTGGGTTGCTATGCCATATGTCAGATACATTCTTAAATTTGAAGAATCTGCCAGCCCTGGCCGGGTGGCTCAGTCAGGTGGGGCATTGTCCCATACACCAAAAGGTTGTGGGTTCGATTCCCAGTCAGGGCATATCCTTATACTAGAGGCCTGGTGCATGAAATTTGTGCAGGGGGGGAGGTGGGGGGAGGTGTCCAAGGGTCCCTTAGCGTGGCCTGCACCTTCTCCAATCCAGGACCCCTCAGGGGATGTCTGACTGCCTCTCGTAATCTGGGACCGCTGGTTCCTAACCGCTAGCCTGCCTGCCTGCCTGATCACCCCTAACCCCTCTGCCTGCCTGATTGCCCCTAACCACCTCTGCCTGCCTGATCGCCCCTAACCCCTCTGCCTGCCTGATCGCCCCTAACCACCTCTGTCTGCCTGCCTGATTGCCCCTAACTGCTCCCCTACTGCCTCTGCCTCGCCCCGCACCCGGGACCCAGAATTCCCTCCTCCAGCCGGTTGCAGGCACTTGGGGCCTGGGCTTCCCACCCTCTGGCCGCCGCAGGCGCCCGGGACTCTGGGGCGGGCGGCTTATCCCTCTCCCTGGCCGCAGCCACAGTTGCAGCTGCTGGCTCCCAGGACCGCGGGGCAGGTGGCTTGTCTCTCTCCCGGGCCACAGGCTGGCTGGTCCCCATTCCTCTCTCACGAGCTCATTTGTGCCTGGCTGGTCCCCATTCCTCTCTTCCCAGTGTTGAGTGTCTGAGCAGTTCTGGCATGAGGGTGTGACGACCATTTGCATATTAGCTCTTTATTATATAGGATAGGCTGTGCAGGTTCATTACCAAGTTTGGGAGGCAACTGATTGATGTTTTTCTTTCATGTGGATGTTTCTCTCTCTCCCTCCCCCTCGCCCTCTCTGAAAAACCAATGGGAACATATCCTTGGGTGAGGATTAAAAAGAGAAAAAAAATAGTCTGCCAAATTCTTTTCCCAGGTGCTGCACCCTTTTACATTCCCCAGCAGCAGCAGCTTAGGAGAGTTCCCATGGCTCCCCCTTGTGTCTACACGTGGTAGGGCCAAGCATTTTAATTGTCAACATATGAGCAGATGTGTGGTAGGATCTCCTTGTAGTTGTCATTTTCTAGTGTTGAGCATCTTTTTATGTCATCCATTCCCATAGATATATCTTTGTAGGTGAAGTATCTGTTCAGTCTTTTTGCCCATTTTTTACTGTTTTTTTCCCCCCTTTCCTTTTTTTGGTGGTGGTGGGGGGGAGGGGGATGTTTTTCTTACTGAGTTTTGAGAGTCCTTATATTCTGGACACAAGTCCTTTATCACATGTGTGATTTGCAAAGATTTTATTCTAGTCTATAACTTGTCTTCCAAACAGCATAAATTCTTAGTTTTGAAGTCCAAATTACCAATTTTTCCTTTTATGGGTCAGGTCCAAGGTCATATTTTCCCTTGTTTTCTCCTGGAAATCTTATGCTTTTAATGTTTAAGCCTGTGATTCATTTTATATTAATTTTCATATATGCTCTGGGGTATGGGTAGGTATCCTTTCCCATCAGTTTGCCTTGTGCCTCTGTCAAATCAGTTGGCTAAATGCATAAATATACACTTATTAAATCCAGATTCTCTATTTCTGGATTCTCTATTCTGATCAGATCAATTTTCTATCTTTATTCCAATGTCATACTATCTTAAATACTAAAGCTTTATAAATATTGAAACCAGGTAGTGTTAATTTCCATATGAATTTTAAAAGCAGGTGGTCTAATTCTACCAAAAAATAAAAAAAATGGTGGGGGATTGACTGGCACTGTGGTGAATTGAAAAATCAATTTGTGAAGAATCTATATCTTAACACCATTGAGTCTTCTGGCCCATGAATAAGGTATGATAAGGTATATTTTTCCATTTACTTAATTTCTCCCAGCAATATTTTGTGGTGTTTAGTGTGTTATTTCAATATACTAAGAATGAACAATCAGAAAGTGAGAACAATTTTAATGCTATTTACCAGAGCATCAAAAATATTAAATGCTTATAGACCTGACAGAAGATATACAAGACCCACACACTAAAAGCCACAAAACACTGCTAGATCTAAACATAAGCATTTAATATTTTTGATGCTCTGGTAAATAGCATTAAATTTTTTTTCACTTTCTGATTGTTCATTCCTATATTGAAATAAGTTTGATTTTTGCATATTTACCCTGTATCTTGCAAACTAGCTAAAGTCACTTATTTGGTCTAGTGTCTCCTTTGTAGATTCCTTTGGATTTTCTATGTATAGATTCTCATGTGACACGTGATTAAAACACATCACACAACAGTTTTACCTCTTCCTTTCTAATCTGAAGCCTTTGGTTTTTCTTGCTTCATTGCATTGCAGGCAGGGAATTCCAGTACAATGTTGAGCAGAAGTGGGAAGGCTCAATTTTTCACCATTAAATAATGTTAGCTGTAAGGTGTTTGGAAGATGCCCTTCACTGTATCAGGTTGAGCAAGCTCCTTTCTGTTTGCTGAAAGTATTTATCAGCAATGGATGTTGAATTTTGTGAAATGGTTTTCCTGCATCTTTCGAGATCATATAGCTTTTCCTTTTTGTCTGTAAATATACTGAATTACATTGCTTTTTTTTCCTAATGTTAATCAACCCTACATTCTTTGGATAAGTCCCACTGTGTCATGATTCCTTATCCTTTTTATATGTTGGTGGGTTTTATTTGACAAACCTTTTTGAAGAATTGTTTGCATTTGTATTCTCTTTTTGTACTGTCTTTGGTTTACAGGGTAATGGTGGCATCATAAAATTAGTTGGGAAGTATTCTTTCCTTTTCAGTTTTCTGGAAGAGTTTGTGTACAATTGGATTTCATTCTTAAATGTTTGGTAGACTTGAGCAGTGAAGCCATCTGGGTCAAGCATGTTGTCTGTGGGTTTTTAACAATTACACATTTAATCGCTTTCACAGATACAGGACTATTCAGGTTTTCTGTTTCTTCTTGAGTGGACTTTGGTAGTTTGTCTTTCAAGGAATTTGTTCATTTTATCTAAGTTATCAGATTTATTGGCATAAAGCTGTTTGTGATATTTCCTTATTATTCTTTTTAATATCCGTACTGCTATTGCTTTTCATTCCTGATATTGGTAATTTGTGCTCCTCCTCCCATTAGTGTGGCTGGAGGTTTATTTATTTTATATATTTTTTTATTTTTTTAATAAATTTTATTGATTTCAGAGAGCAAGGGGGGGAGGGAGTGAGAGATAGAAACATCAATGATGAGAGAGAATCGTTGATGAGTTGCCTCCTGCATACCCCACACTGGGGATTGAGCCCTCAACCCAGGCATATGCCCTTGACCAAATCGAATCTGGGACCCTTCAGTCTGCAGGCTGAAGCTCTATTCACTAAGCCAAACCAGCTAGGGCTGGCTAAAGGTTTATTGATTTGATCTTTTCAAAGAACTTGCTTTTGATTTAATTGATTTTTCTCTGTATTTTTTCTTCCATTGGTTACTCTGATCAGTTTTTACTGGGTTTCATTTGCTCTTATTCTAGTTTATTTGTTTTTACTTTTTATTGCAAAAAAGCTTATAGAGTACAAATCATAAATGTGAACTTTCAGTAGCTGAACACACACACATAGCGCCCAGTTCAAGAATCAGACCGTCTCCAGCCCTAGGAGTGCCCTCAAGAGCCCTCTCAGGAACTGACCCTCCTTCCATGCAGGGCCACACTGCCCTGACTTGTGCTAGCATAGAGAGGTTCGTTTTACTTGTTCTTGGAGCTGTATCTATAGACAGAATCACACAGTGCATGCTCTTCCATGTCTGGCTTCTTCCATTCAACATCATGTGAGACTGGAGGCCTGGTGCGTGAAAAACATGCACTCAGGGAGGTGGTCCCTCAGCCTGGCCTGTGCCCTCTCGCAGTCCTGGAGCCCTCGGGGGATGTCCAACTGATGGCTTAGGCCTGCTCCCTACAGCAGTTGGACATCCTTAGTGCTGCCACGGAAGTGGGAGAGGCTCCCTGCATCTCTCTGCGCTCGCCAGCTGTGAGCCCGGCTTCTGGCTGAGCAGCACTCCCCCTGTGGGAGCGCACTGACCACTAGGGAGCAGCTCCTGCATTGAGTGTCTGCCCCCTGGTGGTCAGTGTGCGTCATAGCGACCAGTTGTTCCGTCATTTGGTCAATTTGCATATTAGCCTTTTATTATATAGGATTCTTCTTTGTTGTCTGTATAACAGTAATTTACTCATTTCTGTGTAGTATTCTGTCATATAATTATATCACAATTTTTCTTTTGTTGACAGACACTTGGGAAGTTGTGGTTTGAGGTTTCTGTAGATAATGCTCCTATAAATGCGTTCTCTCATGCATACGTACCAGCGTCCTGGAGCACAGGAGAGTCCTTAGCGTTAGTAGACAGTTTCCCTGCGTGGTTGTTTCAGTTACACTTCCACCACCAGAAGATGAGATTTCATGAGGGTTTTTGGCAGGCCTTGTCCATGATGCTATTCAGTGTTTGTTGAGTGACTGAGTGAAAAGAGAGAGAGTTCTGACTGGGGCTGGCTGAACTCTCATAAGACACCATCTGGGCCCAAAGACCAGCCAAAACAGGGAAGAGCCCCTTTCCTGGGAGCTCACAGCCGTAGCGTGCCTCAGCGAGGCTTGGGGTTTCTGTTGGGGACAAGTGAGCTTGTGGTGTCTGGGACCAAGAGGTGAGGAACATGGCAACCTGGCAGGCAGGACTTGAGCCTTAATCCCTTGGTCTGCAGGAGGCCCACGAACCATTTGGGCAAAGGCCTGGAGGAGTGTTGTCTGGAGAAAATCAAGTGCAGTGAGTTGGGGTGAACACCAGGCTCTTACCAGCTGTGAACAGGGCCCAGGCTCCCGGCCTGGTAAGCCTCGGTCTTCTCATCTGTTGAAAGGGCTCAACCCCATAGGGCTGTTAGCTGTGCCTTGAGCTTTGCACATAGTCCCTGGTCTAGTGTTTAAGATGGAAGCTGAGGTTGTTGATTGGATTGTTCTTTTGTTCTGATACAGTCAGTTAGTGCTATAAAGACCCTTCTGAGTACTTGGCTTTAGTGGCATCCCACAGATTCCCATACGCACTTCATTTTTATTCAGTTACATATACTTTCTAGTTTCCCTTTTTATTTCTTCTTTGACCCATGAGTTACTTAGAAGTCTGTTATTTAATTGCCAAATATTTTGGAATTTTCTAGCTATCTTTCAGTATTGATTTCTCATTTAATTCCCTTTGGTCAGAGTGCATACTTTTTATGGCTTGAATTCTCTTAAGTTTGAGACATGTCTAATGGCTCAGAATTTGGTCTATTTGAGTAAATGTACCATGTGCCCCTGAAAAGAATGTATGTGCTGCTGCTATTGACAAGTTAGTTAGTGACTGTGTATTTTTTCTTGCAGTTTTATCAGGTTTTGCTCATGTATTTTGAAGCTCTGTTAGTAGGTATACAAACATTTAGAATTGTTATGTTCTCTTTGTGAATTAACCTCTTATTATGAAATGACCCTCTATCTCTGGTAGTATTTTTTTGCTGTGAAATCTTTATTTGATATTAATAGAGCCTTCCTTCCCTCCCTCCCTCCCTCCCTCCCTCCCTTCTTCCTTCCTTCCTCCCTCCCTCCCTCCCTCCCTCCCTCCCTCCCTCCCTCTCTCTCTCTCTCTCTCTCTCTCTCTCTCTCTTCTTTCTTTCTTTCTTTCTTTCTTTCTTTCTTTCTTTCTTTCTTTCTTTCTTCTTTCCCCTTCCTTCCTTCCTTCCTTCCTTCCTTCCTTCCTTCCTTCCTTCCTTCCTTCCTTCCTTCCTTCCTTCCTTCCTTTTTTGTAATAGAAATTTAATTCCTAGTCCAGTGTTAATGCTTAACATTGCTTAGGGTTGAAGGAAAGAGAAGGCTTTAGGTCATCTGATATTGGTTGAGGACAATTTATGTACCAATTAAACACTTCATCTTCTTTTTTGGGGGGGGGGGGTCACATTATTTTTATGTGCTAAAGGGAAATGTTATCGGTCTTCCACAAAGACATTGTTACCAAGCACTTTAATCCGAGCCAGTGACCCTTACGTAAGGAAAGCTGAGCAATCATCTAGAGCAGGGGTTCTCACACACATTAGAGTTTGACAATCCCTATTGTAGTCCATCTCCATTCTTGTTGATGAGGAACAGCAGTCCAGAGACGATAAGTAATCTGCCAGTCACCAAGCTCGTTGGCAATAGGCAATAGCACCAGCCTGGAACTAGTGCCCCTGATGACCGACCTGGGGCTCAGAGCACCCTACCTTTCTTTTTTTCAAAAATATTTTTATTGATTTTGAGAGAGAGAGAGAGAGAGAGAGAGAGAAAGAGAGAAAGAGAGAGAGAGATATCGATGTGAGAGCAAAACATTGATCAGCTGCCTCCTGCATGCCCCCTACTGGGGATCGAGCCACAACCCAAACATGTGCCCTGACCGTGAATCAAATTCGTACCCTTTAGATCAGTGGTTCTCAACCTTCCTAATGCCGCGACCCTTTAATACAGTTCCTCATGTTGTGGTGACCCCCAATTTCATTGTTACAAATTGAACATAATTAAAGCATAGTGATTAATCACAAAAACAATATGTAATTATATATGTGTTTTCCGATGGTCTTAGACGACCCCTGTGAAAGGGTCGTTTGACCCCCAAAGGGGTCGCGACCCACAGGTTGTGAACCACTGCTTTAGATGCACTGAATGACGCCCAACCAACTAAGCTACACTGGCCAGGGCTAGCTTTCTTTTGATGAGTGTTAACATGGTTTTCTTTTTTATCCTTTACATTTTTAAAACAGCTGTATTTTAACAGCTTTACTTATTTCTATAATCCACATAATACAATTCAGTGGCTTTTCGTACATTCACAGAGCTTTGTAGCCATCCCCACAACCCATGTTAGATACCCTGCACCCCTTAGCTTTCACCTGTTCCAACCTCCCAACTCCATCCCCGCCCAGGGCAGCTGCTGGTCACATTTCTGTGTATAGGTTTGCCTGTGTGGACATTTCATGTAAATGGAATCATACAATATATGGTCCCTTGTGATTGGCCTTTTTCACTTAGAAGAGTATTGTCAAAGCTCCTATATGTTCCATGTATCAGTGCTTCATTTCTTTGTATAAACAGCCAGTGCTCCCATTTTGTGGATAGACTCCATTTTTTTTAAATTAAATCTTGTTCAGATTATTACAGTTGTTCCTCTTTTTCTCCCCATAGCTCCCCTCCACCCGGTTCCCACCCCACCCTCCACCCTCACCGCCCCCCCCCCCACTGTCCTCATTCATAGGTGCACGATTATTGTCCAGTCTCTTCACGCATCCCCCACACCCCTTTCCCCCGCAAGAATAGTTAGACCACTCCCTTTCTATGCCCCTGATTCTATTATAATCACCAGTTTATTCTGTTCATCAGATTATTTATTCACTTGATTTTTAGATTCACTTGTTGATAGATGCGTATTTGTTGTTCATAATTTGTATCTTTAACTTTTTCTTCTTCTTCCTCTTCTTAAAGGATACTTTTCAGCATTTCATATAATACTGGTTTGGTGGTGATGAACTCATTTAGCTTTTCCTTATCTGTGAAGCTCTTTATCTGACCTTCAATTCTGAATGATAGCTTTGCTGGGTAAAGTAATCTTGGTTGTAGGTTCTTGCTCTTCATCACTTTGAATATTTCTTGCCACTCCCTTCTGGCCTGCAAAGTTTCTGTTGAGAAATCAGCTGACAGTCGTATGGGTACTCCCTTGTAGGTAACTGACTTTCTTTCTCTTGCTGCTTTTAAGAGTCTCTCTTTGTCTTTTGCTCTTGGCATTTTAATTATGCTGTGTCTTGGTGTGGTCCTCTTTGGATTCCTTTTGTTTGGGGTTCTCTGTGCTTCCTGGACTTGGAAGTCTATTTCTTTCACCAGGTGGGGGAAGTTTTCTGTCATTATTTCTTCAAATAGGTTTTCAATATCTTGCTCTCTCTCTTCTTCTGGCACCCCTATAATTCGGATGTTGGTATGCTTGAAGCTGTCCCAGAGGCTCCTTACTCTATCTTCGTATTTTTGGATTCTTTTTTTGTTTTGCTTTTCCAGTTGGGTGTTTTTTGCTTCTTCGTATTTCAAATCTTTGACTTGATTCTTGTGATCTTCTAGTCTGCTGTTGGAACTCTGCATAATATCCTTTATTTCAGTCAGTGTATGCTTAATTTCTAGTTGGTCCTTTATCACAACCTCGAGGGTCTCACTAGATTTCTTGAGGGTCTCACTAAATTTATCTGCGGTTTCTGGAAAATTCTTGAAAAACCTTAAAAGTGTGGTTTTGAACTCTATATTCAGTAGTTTGCTTTCCTCCATTTCTGTCATTTGTGATCTGTTTCTTTGTCTCCGCATTTGTTATGCTTCCCTGTGTTGGTAGAATGGCTTTGTGTGCTAGGTGTCCTCTAGGACCCAGTGGCTCAGCCTCCCCAATTACCTGAGGTAGACACTCTTGGTGCACCCGTTTGTGGGCTGTGTGCACAGTCTTGTTGTAGTTAAGCCTTGATTGTTGTAGATAACACTGGGAGGAATTGACCTCCAGGCCAATTGTCCCAGCTGTGTCTACAGTGGGAGAATTTCTGTGCTGGAGACATCCTTCGGGGGCAAGACTTGCTTCAGTGGGGCTTTGGTGCTCACTGAGTCTGCCCCCTGAGTGTGTCCCTTATGGATCTGAGGAGTTGTAATCTGGATGGTCCCACTCTGACCACTGGGTACATTGGCTCTTGGATCTCTAAGGAGGTGCCAATTTAGCCTCTGCCTGAGACTACCCAGCAGGAGCTACGAAGAGATCTGCAGATTCCCTTTCCTTGTTTGGGGTTTGGAGGTGCCCAAATGAGGCCCAGCTGTGAAGCAGTGCAAGCTTCTGTGGGGCCTTGGGTCTTCTCTTGGAAGTTCTGGGTCTGTCTGACCCAGCTGCAGTTTGTTAGGTAATTTTCAGATTGCAAAGGGCCAGGGCATTCATATGCAAAAGCCTCTGCCCCAGCTTGGGTGGGGCGGGGTCTCAGGGGATAAACAGGGCGGAGCAAGCAGCTATGGCTGATCCTCAGCCCTGCCCTAAGGGGCCCCGAGTCTCAGTGTCCCAGTAATTGCTGCAAGCACCTTTGAGAGAAAGCCGCCCTCGAATTCCGAGTTCTGCTCGCTTCCAGACCGTCCAGTCTCTCCCCGCACGAGTGTGGGTCCCCAGAGACTTCCCGGAACCGGAGTTCAGAGTAGTTGGGGGCTTGTGACTCACTCCCCACTCAAAAAGACAGCTGCGTCCTCCGTTGCCAGCCCTTGCCGTGTGCGCCTCCGTACCTCTGCACTTTACTTCCGCAGCTCCTCTGAGTCTCAGTGTGCTTTTCTCTTTCCTTCTAGTTGTAGAATTTCCACTCAGCCAGCCTTCCTGTGGTTCTGGGTGATGTCCGTTTTGTCTGTTAGTTGTATTTTTGAATTTGTTGTGGGAGGCAGCAATTTCCAGTGTTGACCTATGCCGCCATCTTGGTTTCTCTCTGGATAGACTGCATTTATCCATTCATCAGTTGGTGGGCATTTGGGTTGTTTCCACTTCTGGGCTATGGTAAACATTTTTGTACAGTAGGTGTTTGTGTGATCGTCTATTATTTCTCTTGGAGCTCTGCCTAGGAATGGAATTGAGGGTCACATGGTAACTGTGTGTTTAACATGGTGAGGAACTGTTGTGCTGTTTTCCACAGCAGCAGCACCAGTGTACAAGGACCAAGTTTTCCAGATCTTCGCCAGCACTTTCCATTTTTACAAACTATAGCCATTCTAGTGAGTGTGAAATGCTGTCTCATTTTGGTTTTGACTTGCATTTTCCTAATGTCTACTGATGTTGAGCATCTTTTCATGTGCTTTTTGGCCATTTGTTCATCTTTTTTTAGAAATGTCTATTCAAGTTCTTGTCCATTTTTTAATTGGGTTATCTTTTTATTGTTGAGTAATAGTTCTTTACAGGTTCTAAATACTAGACTCTTATAAAAATATGATTTACAATCTTTTTTAAAATATATTTTTACTAGAGGCCAGTGCACAAAAATTTGTGCACTTGAGGGGGTGTCCCTCAGCCCGGACTGTGCCCTCTCTCAGTCTGGGACCCCTCAGAGGATGACCACCTGCTGGCTTAGGCCCACTCCCCGGGGGATTGGGCCTAAGCTGGCAATCAGACATACCTCTGGCAGCCCGGGAGCCCTTGGGGGATGTCCACTTGCCAGGGGGGAGCAAGCCTAAGCTGCAGTCGGACATCCTTAGCGCTGCTGAGGAGGTGGGAGAGGCTCCCACCACCACCGCTGTACTGGCAGCCATCAGCCAGGCTTGTGGCTGAGCAGAGCTCCCCCTGTGGGAACGCACTGACCACTAGGGGGCAGCTCCTGCATTGAGTGTCTGCCCCCTGGTGGTCAGTGTGCGTCATAGTGACCAGTCATTCCCAGTCGTTCTACTGTTAGGGACAGTTTGCATATTACCCTTTCATTATATAGGATAGAGGCCTGGTGCATGGGTGGGGGCCGGCTGGTTTGCCCTGAAGGGTGTCCCGCATCAGGGTGGGGGTCACGCTGGAGTGCCTGGCCAGCCTGGGTGAGTGGCTGATGGCTGTTTGCAGCTGGTCACACCCCCTTCAGGGTGGGGTCCCCTTTGGGGTGCCTGGCCAGCCTGGGTGAGGGTCTGATGGCTGTTTTCAGGCTGGTCAAGCCCCCCTCCCACCCCCAGTGGGGACCCTCACCCCATGGAGGTTTGGCCAGTCTGGGTGAGGGGCTGAGGGCCGTTTTCAGGCTGGCCAAGCCCTCCCCCTCCCCCCAACCCTGGCGACAGAAGCTCCCAGCCTCTCCTTTTTTCTTTTCTTTTCTTTTTTTTATTCTGGGATTTATTTACCTTCTATAATTGAAACTTTGTAGCCTTGAGAGGAGCTCAGAGCCACCCAGGGCAGGCAGGAGGGAAGCTTGGCTTCCTTTATTGCCAGGGGCAACCAAGCCTCCTGCTTGCTCCAGCTCCGTGGCTGCTGGCCGCCATCTTGGTTGGGTTAATTTGCATATAGTTGCTCTGATTGGCTGGTGGGCATGGCTTAAGGCGTAGCAAAGGTACGATCGTTTTGCATGGTTTTTTTTTTTGTTTTTTTAAAAAGATCTCATATTTATTACTGAATCAACCTTCTATTCCAGGAGGAAAAAAATCAACAGAGCAAAATCACAAGTTCATTAATCTTCCAATTAAAATGCCCCAACTGTCCAGACAGTAGCATCTTTTCAATCATTTAAGGGTGTAGGCAACCTGGATACAGCATAAATGTGAGTCATCTCGCATGTGTGATTTCTCATAGGTCCAGTTTGGTTCTTCTCCAATGTCTCCTCTTCGAGTTGTACCTGATTTTATTACCAGTTTTCATCCGAATCCATTGGGGAATGGGCCGATTCTGCTTTTGTTTCTTGGCCAGGAACCTCTTGATCCTGAAAGTCTTGTGGGAAGACATGGTGAGGGAGAGGCAAGCGCGCGCACCTCAATGGCGGAGAAAGAGATTGGTTTCAGAGAGGAAGGGAGAGGGAGACAGAGATAGAAGCATCAATGATGAGAGAGAATCATTGATCGGCTGCCTCCTGCATGTCCCCTACTGGGGTTCGAGCCCACAACCTGGCCATGTACCCTTGACCGGAATTGAACCTGGTACCCTTCAGTCTGCAGGCCAACGCTCTATCCACTGAGCCAAACCAGCTAGGGCTGGCCAGTCACTTTCTACGTTTTAATTTGTTATATTAGAAATACTCCTGCCTAGTAGCATCTTATACATACCTTTGCACGGTTTCCCAGGCGTCTTCTTGGACTAAATTCCTGGACTTAGTATTATATTTGTTTGGTCATATTGGCATGTTAGCCTAGACCTAGATTATAGTAAACGAGTGGAAATGTTCCTGTTTCTCTCAAATAAAGGCATTAATTTCCTTGCTATTCAGGAGCCCTGTAAAGAGACAGGTCTCCCCCTCTCCTGAGGTTGGCATAGGGCAGCCTGTGGAAAGCGGGCACGGGGAGGGCACACAGCATTGGCCTGTGGGGGTTCCATTTTGGCTGCTGGGATGTACAGGGTGGGAGGAAAAGAGAAGTAGAGGTACTTCCTGGGGCCTGCCCCTTGCCTGGAGGACAAGGCACGATGGGAGGCGCCCGCCAGCACAGGACTCTGGCCTAGTTACTCTCACCCATGGGCTCTTCCCTGAGTCCCCCCATGACCCTTTGCCTCCCACAGCCCAAAGACCTCCCTGGGTCTGGAGTGGCGGCATCCTCTCCCGTCAGACAATTTCAGCTCTGTGCCCAGGTCCTGGGCAGGCGAGTAGAGTCTCGAATTAGGCACACGTGGTGGCCTGTTGGCTGCTTTTGAGTGTCCTGGTTCATGCTCTGGTCTCCTCATGCAGGCTGAGCCCCCTTGGGCATAGGTGTCTACCCAGGATGAGTGGACAGATCTACAGTCAGTCCCCCCACTCCCTACCCTCCACCCCGTGTCTGGCTCCATGTGCACTTGCAGGAGTGCTGGCCTGGCCTACTCTCGGTGTCTCTTCTCCCGCAGGCATTTGGACAGGTGCACACGAACCACAGGAAGGTGGCCGCGGATGGTGAGAGCCGGGAGGAGAGTCTGATCCAGGAGTCGGCCTCCAAGGAGCAGTACTATGAGCGGAAGGTGCTGGAGCTGCAGACGGAGCTGAAGCAGCTGCGCAACGTGCTCACCAATGCGCAGTCGGAGGGCGAGCGCCTGGCCTCGGTGGCACAGGAGCTGAAGGAGGTACCCTCGGGCTGGGCACGGGCAGGCTGCTCCCTGGTGAGGAGGCAGCCCCGGAGTGCGCCGGGGTGGGGGTGCGGCCACACGCCCAGTTGTCCCATCAGCTCAGCCCCAGCCTCATGTGGTTCAGCCAGTAAGTGTCCTGGCTCTGCTTGAGCTGTGCATCCTGGTCTCAGGACAGCTCATTCCTCAGATGAAAGTGGGACTAGAGCGTCCCTGCCATCTTGTGACGAAGAAGTCAGAAGGGGTCACTGCAGATGGCACCCAGGACCAAGCTCGACCCTGATAGGACCTGGCCGTGAGAGGCGTGGCTGAGTGGAAAGCGGAGGGCAAGTGGCCAGTGGCCAGTGGCCTCCGAGGCAAGTGGCAAGGTGGGCCACTGACTTCTAAACAGAGCTGGACAGGGACGCGGGTCAGCTGGGAGTCTGAGCTGCAGCCCTACCCGTGGCCGTGGGCCTCCTCAGAGCCCCAGGTGCTCAGGAAGAGCAAAGGGCTTGTCTGGGCCGCCAAGAGGCCCAGACTGTTTCCTGGGAGGATAGTGACAGGCAGGCATACAGCTCTTAGACATGAGGGTCCCACAGGATTCAGAGGGAACACTGGCAAAGTTTGGGACAGAACCCAGGGCCAGCCTCAATGACCTCTGACCCAAATGAACCAGCCCTTCCCCCTTTGGTTCATGTGCGTCCGAGGGCTTTGCGGCCTGTGAGCCTAGGAGCTTGGCTGAGATCTGGAGGTGGGCAGCCCTGGCGGCCTGGAACTGGAGTGTGTGACCCCATTTCCTCCCACAGGATGGCCCTGGTCCAGGTGGGAGAGGGGCTGTTAGGGTGGGAAATGGACCTCCTCAGGCCCGAGTTCATTCTGCCTCCTCCCTCTTCCAGAGGCGCCTCTCCTGGGCTGTGAGGAGAGTGCTGGGACCTGCTGACTCCTGGCTTTGGGTGCCAGGAAGGGAGCTCAGCCAGTCCCACAGGTCTGGTGGGGGCCGGGATCCCTGCTCTTCCTGTCAGTGCTTCAGGAGAAAGCCTGCCGATCCCCAAACACCCTCAGCCGCCTCTTTCTCCCGAGGCACATCCTTATCCCCGAAGTCTCTGTGGGGCAGGCCACGTGGAGTCGTCTGGTTCCTGGTGGGGAGGAAGCTCCCTCCTGCCACCAGCTTGGACCAAGTCCTGGTCAGTCCCTTCCATTGCTAGCTCCATTCGTATCCTGCTCCCAGGCCTCTCCTGCCCCAGCCCTCCCCTGCTCCAGCCCTCCCCTGCTCCCAGCCCTCCCCTGCTCCCAGGCCTCTCCTGCCCCAGCCCTCCCCTGCCCCAGCCCTCCCCTGCTCCCAGCCCTCTCCTGCTCCAGCCCTCCCCTGCTCCCAGCCCTCCCCCTGCTCCCAGGCCTCTCCTGCCCCAGCCCTCCCCTGCTCCCAGCCCTATCCTGCTCCCAGGCCTCTCCTGCCCCAGCCCTCCCCTGCTCCCAGCCCTCCCCTGCTCCCAGGCCTCTCCTGCCCCAGCCCTCCCCTGCTCCCAGCCCTATCCTGCTCCCAGGCCTCTCCTGCCCCAGCCCTCCCCTGCTCCCAGCCCTATCCTGCTCCCAGGCCTCTCCTGCCCCAGCCCTCCCCTGCTCCCAGCCCTCCCCTGCTCCCAGGCCTCTCCTGCCCCAGCCCTCCCCTGCTCCCAGCCCTCCCCTGCTCCCAGGCCTCTCCTGCCCCAGCCCTCCCCTGCTCCCAGCCCTCCCCTGCTCCCAGGCCTCTCCTGCTCCAGCCCTCCCCTGCTCCCAGCCCTCCCCTGCTCCCAGACCTCTCCTGCCCCAGCCCTCCCCTGCTCCCAGCACTCCCCGCTCCCAGGCCTCTCCTGCTCCCAGGCCTCCCCTGCTCCCAGCCCTCCCCTGCTCCCAGGCCTCTCCTGCCCCCAGGCCTCTCCTGCTCCAGCCCTCCCCTGCTCCCAGCACTCCCCTGATCCCAGGCCTCTCCTGCTCCAGCCCTCCCCTGCTCCCAGCCCTCCCCTGCTCCCAGGCCTCTCCTGCTCCAGCCCTCCCCTGCTCCCAGGCCTCGCCTGCTCCCAACCCTCCCCTGCTCCCAGCCCTATCCTGCTCCCAGGCCTCTCCTGCTCCAGCCCTCCCCTGCTCCCAGCCCTCCCCTGCTCCCAGGCCTCTCCTGCTCCAGCCCTCCCCTGCTCCCAGGCCTCGCCTGCTCCCAACCCTCCCCTGCTCCCAGCCCTATCCTGCTCCCAGGCCTCTCCTGCCCCCAGGCCTCCCCTGCTCCCAGCCCTCCCCTGCTCCCAGGCCTCTCCTGCCCCCAGGCCTCTCCTGCTCCAGCCCTCCCCTGCTCCCAGCCCTCCCCTGCTCCCAGCCCTCCCCTGCTCCCAGGCCTCTCCTGCTCCCAACCCTCCCCTGCTCCCAGCCCTCCCCTGCTCCCAGCCCTCCCCTGCTCCCAGGCCTCTCCTGCTCCCAACCCTCCCCTGCTCCCAGGCCTCTCCTGCTCCCAGCCCTCCCCTGCTCCCAGGCCTCTCCTGCCCCCAGGCCTCTCCTGCTCCCAGCCCTCCCCTGCTCCCAGGCCTCTCCTGCTCCAGCCCTCCCCTGCTTCCAGCCCTCTCCTGCCCCAGCCCTCCCTTGCCCCAGCCCTATCCTGCTCCAGGCCTCCCCTGCTCCAGCCCTCCCCTGCTCCCAGCCCTCCCCTGCTCCCAGGCCTCTCCTGCTCCAGCCCTCCCCTGCTCCCAGCCCTATCCTGCTCCCAGGCCTCTCCTGCTCCAACCCTCCCCTGCTCCCAGCCCTATCCTGCTCCCAGGCCTCTCCTGCCCCCAGGCCTCCCCTGCTCCCAGCCCTCCCCTGCTCCCAGGCCTCTCCTGCCCCCAGGCCTCTCCTGCTCCAGCCCTCCCCTGCTCCCAGCCCTCCCCTGCTCCCAGCCCTCCCCTGCTCCCAGGCCTCTCCTGCTCCCAACCCTCCCCTGCTCCCAGGCCTCTCCTGCTCCCAGCCCTCCCCTGCTCCCAGGCCTCTCCTGCCCCCAGGCCTCTCCTGCTCCCAGCCCTCCCCTGCTCCCAGGCCTCTCCTGCCCCAGCCCTCCCCAGCTCCCAGGCCTCTCCTGCCCCAGCCCTCCCCTGCTCTCAGCCCTCCCCAGCTCCCAGGCCTCCCCTGCCCCAGCCCTCCCCTGCCCCAGCCCTCCCCTGCTCTCAGCCCTCCCCTGCTCCCAGCCCTCCCCTGCCCCAGCCCTCTCCTGCCCCAGCCCTCCCCTGCTCTCAGCCCTCCCCTGCTCTCAGCCCTCCCCTGCTCCCAGCCCTCTCCTGCCCCAGCCCTCCCCTGCTCTCAGCCCTCCCCTGCTCCCAGCCCTCTCCTGCTCCCAGCCCTCCCCTGCTCCCAGGCCTCTCCTGCCCCAGCCCTCCCCAGCTCCCAGGCCTCTCCTGCCCCAGCCCTCCCCTGCCCCAGCCCTCTCCTGCCCCAGCCCTCCCCTGCCCCAGCCCTCCCCTGCTCTCAGCCCTCCCCAGCTCCCAGGCCTCCCCTGCCCCAGCCCTCTCCTGCCCCAGCCCTCCCCTGCTCTCAGCCCTCCCCTGCTCTCAGCCCTCCCCTGCTCCCAGCCCTCTCCTGCTCCAGCCCTCCCTTGCCCCAGCCCTCCCCTGCTCTCAGCCCTCCCCTGCTCCCAGCCCTCTCCTGCCCCAGCCCTCCCCTGCTCCCAGCCCTCCCCTGCCCCAGCCCTCCCCTGCTCTCAGCCCTCCCCTGCTCTCAGCCCTCCCCTGCTCCCAGCCCTCTCCTGCCCCAGCCCTCCCTTGCCCCAGCCCTATCCTGCTCCAGGCCTCCCCTGCTCCAGCCCTCCCCTGCTCCCAGCCCTCCCCTGCTCCCAGGCCTCTCCTGCCCCAGCCCTCCCCTGCTCCCAGCCCTCCCCTGCTCCCAGCCCTCCCCTGCTCCCAGGCCTCTCCTGCTCTCAGCCCTCCCCTGCTCCCAGCCCTCCCCTGCTCCCAGGCCTCTCCTGCCTCAGCCCTCCCCTGCTCCCAGCCCTCCCCTGCTCCCAGGCCTCTCCTGCTCCCAGGCCTCTCCTGCTCCCACCCCTCCCCTGCTCCCAGCCCTCCCCTGCTCCCAGGCCTCTCCTGCCCCAGCCCTCCCCTGCTCCCAGCCCTCCCCTGCTCCCAGGCCTCTCCTGCTCCCGGCCCTCCCCGGCTCCCAGGCCTCCCCTGCTCCCAGCCCTCCATTGCTCCCAGGCCTCCCCTGCTCCAGCCCTCCCCTGCTCTCAGCCCTCCCCTGCTCCCAGGCCTCTCCTGCCCCAGCCCTCCCCTGCTCCCAGCCCTCCCATGCTCCAGCCCTCCCCTGCTCCCAGCCCTCCCCTGCTCCCAGGCCTCTCCTGCCCCAGCCCTCCCCTGCTCCCAGCCCTATCCTGCTCCCAGGCCTCTCCTGCCCCAGCCCTCCCCTGCTCCCAGCCCTCCCCTGCTCCCAGGCCTCTCCTGCCCCAGCCCGCCCCTGCTCCCAGGCTTCTCCTGCCCCAGCCCTCCCCTGCTCTCAGCCCTCCCCTGCTCTCAGCCCTCCCCTGCTCCCAGGCCTCTCCTGCCCCAGCCCTCTCCTGCCCCAGCCCTCCCCTGCTCCCAGCCCTCCCCTGCTCCCAGCCCTCCCCTGCTCCCAGGCCTCTCCTGCCCCAGCCCGCCCCTGCTCCCAGGCTTCTCCTGCCCCAGCCCTCCTCTGCTCTCAGCCCTCCCCTGCTCCCAGGCCTCTCCTGCCCCAGCCCTCCCCTGCTCCCAGCCCTCCCATGCTCCAGCCCTCCCCTGCTCCCAGCCCTCCCCTGCTCCCAGGCCTCTCCTGCCCCAGCCCTCCCCTGCTCCCAGCCCTATCCTGCTCCCAGGCCTCTCCTGCCCCAGCCCTCCCCTGCTCCCAGCCCTCCCCTGCTCCCAGGCCTCTCCTGCCCCAGCCCGCCCCTGCTCCCAGGCTTCTCCTGCCCCAGCCCTCCCCTGCTCTCAGCCCTCCCCTGCTCTCAGCCCTCCCCTGCTCCCAGGCCTCTCCTGCCCCAGCCCTCTCCTGCCCCAGCCCTCCCCTGCTCCCAGCCCTCCCCTGCTCCCAGCCCTCCCCTGCTCCCAGGCCTCTCCTGCCCCAGCCCTCTCCTGCCCCTGCCCTCTCCTGCCCCAGCCCTCCCCTGCTCCAGCCCTCCCCTGCTCCCAGCCCTCCCCTGCTCCCAGGCCTCTCCTGCCCCAGCCCTCTCCTGCCCCTGCCCTCTCCTGCCCCAGCCCTCTCCTGCCCCAGCCCTCCCCTGCTCCCAGCCCTCCCCTGCTCCCAGCCCTCCCCTGCTCCCAGGCCTCTCCTGCCCCAGCCCTCTCCTGCCCCTGCCCTCTCCTGCCCCAGCCCTCCCCTGCCCCAGCCCTCCCCTGCTCTCAGCCCTCCCCTGCTCTCAGCCCTCCCCTGCTCTCAGCCCTCCCCTGCTCCCAGCCCTCCCCTGCTCTCAGCCCTCCCCTGCTCCCAGCCCTCTCCTGCTCTCAGCCCTCCCCTGCTCCCAGGCCTCCCCTGCTCCCAGCCCTCCCCTGCTCCCAGGCCTCTCCTGCTCTCAGCCCTCCCCCGCCCCCGGGCCCCTTTGACCCCATCACACCCCTCTCTACACGCACTTCCTGAGACCAGGAGCTTTCTCCACGCCGCCCCAGAATCCCACACCATGGTAGTTCTGCCAAGCCTCGGGCAGTCTGGCCTTTTCCTGTCACGCTCAGACGCCCAGCCTCGGATCCCGGCTCCGTGGCCACGTGCACGTCCAGGTGTTTGTTACAGCAGCACTCTGTCCTGGTAGCAAGCCTGTATTCGCTTTCTTGGACAAGTTGGCACAAAACACTAGCTTAAAGGCAGAAGCTTATGCTCTTCAATTTCCTGTCTGAAATGAAGGTGCCAGCAGGGCTTTCCCCCTGCGGGGCCTCCTGCCTGGTGGTGACCGCCTTGGCATGCCTGTCCTGTGGCCGCGCTGTTCCCGTCTCTGCCTCAGTGGTCACCTCTCCTGTGCGGACCACATAGCTCAGGGCTGGGACTCGGGCTGTGGGACTCCCTCACAGGCGGCACCCTGGCCGTGCTGCGGGCATAGCTTCTGTGGCAGCACAACACCCCCCACCCCGACCCTCCCCCACCCCTGGCCTTCTTTGGGGGTCGCCTGGGGGCGCTTCAGCTGCAGTGAGTCCCCAGCACAGCTGGTGCTCAGCGGTGAAGGGAGGGGCGAGTCCCTTGCTAGCCAAGCCCCAGCACAGTGCCTGTGGAGACGGGCAGGTGCCACACATTGCCCAGGCCCATGGAGACTGAAAGCAGGCGTTGGCTGCTAATTGCCGTGTGGTTCCTTTTAGGGCGATGAAGTGCCCGGGCACTGGGTAGTGGTGCTCTGAGTCAGCGGCCCGCTGATTCGTACACTTTCCGTGGGCGATCCTTTGGGTGTGTGAATTTCACCTCCATGAAGAACAGGTGACCCTGTGAAGGAAGTCTGTGCGGATTTAGCTCAGCACAGGTGTCCACTTGAGGGGAGGTGCTTAGTTTTAAATAAAGCCCGTTGACAGGGACAGGGACCGAATTTGCTCATGGCCAACCCTTCCTTCGCCCAGTCTCCCCACACTGAACGGGCAGGTGCCCACGCAGGTGTGTCTGCCCAGGGTAGGCTGGACTGAAGGGGAGGGGCACCCAGTCCTCTTCACAAAGCCAGTGCCTAGCCCACATTCTGATGTTAGTGGTGAGGGCTCACAGAGAAGCAGATGAACGGGTGTGTGAGAGAGAGATGTGTGCGTGAGTGATGGGGAGGGTGTGTGAGATGGAGGGTGTGCGCGTGAGACGGTGTATATATCATGGAAAGTATGAGTGAGACGGTGAGTGCGTGAGATGGCGCGTGTGCATGTATATGTCATGGAGGGTGTGCGCACGAGATGGAGGGTGTGCACATGTATGTCATGGAGGGTGTGTGCGTGAGATGGAGCATGTGTGTGTGTGCGCACGCAGAGAATCACATAAGGAATTGGTTCCCAGGACTATAGGACCTGGCAGCCCCAGCTTCGCAGGGGGGCAGCTGGTGAGCACTCTGGGGAGAGTCCATGTTGTAGCTCTATCTGAAGGCCACCTGGGGGCAGCATTCTCTTTCTGAGAGTTCTGGAGTTTTTTTGTTTCTGTTTTTTTAAGGCCTTCGACTGATTGGTGAGGCCCACTCACACAGTGGAGGGTCATCTGCTTTACTCATGGTTGGCTAATTTCAGTGTCAATCTCATCGAAAGATCCCGGACATCTAGGCTGGTGTTTGAGCAAATATCTGGATGCTGGGGCCGCACTCAGTTGGCACTGAAACCCACTGCCCCGTCGTTGGGTGTCAGTGCGAGGCCCAGAGGCGAGGTTGCATGCGCACCTGGCTGGGACTCCCAGCTGCCTCCCCAGGTAAATGGAAGCGAGCCCGTGTGGTCCCTCGTGGAAGTGGCCATCACACTGCCGTCATGCTTCGTTTTGCTTGTTTGCCAGGACCTTTGCTCTGTGGGGCCAGGCCTTTTCTCCAGGCAGTTCCCTGGTGTTGACTCCCGGCATCCACCTCCCGGGCCCGTCTGCAGAGTTTGCGCCCTTCCATTTGCTAGCGGTCTTGGGAGCTGTACGTGATGATTCCCCCTCTGTGGCTTTTTTTTGCTCTTTTTTTAAATTTAAATCTACTTCATTTAATAATATCACGTTACTGTTTGTGTGTGCCTGCGTGGAATTTGGAATCGCGTCTGCACTGGGTGCATGGAGGCCATCACAAGGACCCTCCGTGCCCGCGGAGAGGCCCGTGCACTGGGAGAGGACAGAGCGAGCTGTGGGCCCAGCAGGTGCCTGGCCCAGGTGCGGCGGCATTGGCTGGGGCACCAGATCTTTGCAGATCTACAGGGAGGCCACTTGGAGCGACAGGGGAGGTGAGGGGAGATAGTGTGTCTAGGGGTCAGTTATGTCCCCAGGGACACTGGCTCTGTCTGGAGACAGTTTCAGTTGCTTCCACAGGGGAGGCTGCATTTGGTGGGCAGGGGTCAGGGAACTGCTAAAGGTCCTGCAGCGTAAAGGTGACCCCAGGATGTTGCAGAGTCTGGGGCCAAGGGACCAGGTTCTGGGACATGGTACACACGGCAGCCTCTTCCTGCAGGACATCTGAATCCTCAAGGCAACCTGAAGGCAGGAACTATTTTTTAACAGGTTCATAGAGATAATTTACATCCTTACAACTCACCCATTTAACCCTTTGAGCGCCAACCAATATCCTAGGAACTATGCTAAAATTGCCAAGGCATTTTTGCTGATTGTACAGCAGTTTAGGAAAAAAATTATGAATCGCAAGTAAATGAAGTTACATATTCAATATCTTCCACAGAATCGTCATCTTCACAGCAAGAATTGACATATTTAGCAATATCATCATCACTAATAAAAGCGGACTTAGAACTGGACACTGCAGGAGGAGCGTGATAGCGCTCCTGGCACTTTTGGCGAAAGACAGGAGCATGATTGCGCTCCCTGGCACTCTAGGGGTTAAAGTGTACAAGTCAGTGGGCTTTAGTATATTCACAGATTATGCACCATCTCAAATCAGCTTTAAAACATTTCATCATTCCAGAAAGACACCCCGTTAGCAGACACTGCCCATCCCCCCAAACCGATCTTCCCTTGCCCCCTACAGCCATTCACCTACTTTCCATCTCTGGTTTTGCCTCTTCTGGACATTTCATTTATGCGGAATCATACAATACATGACCTCTTGTCATGGATTCTTTCCCTCGTGATAATGTTTTCATTCGGGTTGCGGCATTGTGTCAATTGTATGAATGTTTTAAAATGTTTTTATTGGTTTTAGAGAGAGATTGATCTGTTGGCTCCTGCATGCATCCAGACTGGGGATTGAACCCGAGTCTGGGCCTGTGCCCTGACCTGGAATCAAACTTCACAGGACGACACTTACCCAACTGAGCCACACTGGCCCGGGCCCACATATGCTTCTCTGTTCTTCAGTCTGTGCTTTCGTTTCTCTGGGGTGCAGCCAAGGAGCAGCATTGCCAGGGCAGGTGGAATTGCTGAGCTGTTCCCACAGGCTACACCACTGTAACCCATTTTACAGATGAAGAAATCAAGGGTCACAGCCCTTCGCTGTTCACCGCTCACCCTGCCCAGGGCCCCTGCTCCCCTGCAGGCAGCCACACTTGGCCTGACTGCGCCAAGCCCCCCAAACCCCAGGGGTGGCAGGGCCAGCTGGGCAGGCTGCTCACACCCGCCTTCCTCCCGGCAGATCAATCAGAACGTGGAGCTTCAGCGGGGCCGCCTCCGGGATGACATCAAGGAGTACAAGTTCCGGGAGGCCCGCCTGCTGCAGGACTACTCGGAGTTGGAGGAGGAGAACATCAGCCTGCAGAAGCAGGTGTCTGTGCTCAGGCAGAACCAGGCAAGTGGCTGGCTGGGGTTAGCTCTGGGCCGTGACCCTCACACCCCCTCATTCTGCCATTTTGCGTTGTCGGAAGGCCACACACTAATGCTGACCAGGAGTGTGGTGCAGGGTCTGGCCCCCCCACAACCGTAAGAACAGGGCCTCTGGCTTCAGTGTTGGCTGACCATGGCCTGGCCGAGGCCTCCTGGCCAGCAGAAATGGGAGATGCAGGAGTGATGAAGAGGTGACACCAAAAATCTTCAGAGGCTGGGTATCCAGCTTAGTCCCCTCCGAGGTGCTGGCGGGAAGCCCACGATGTCCCCTTACCCTGTGGTGCCTGGGAGGTGTCGGCCTGCGCTTCCCTCCTGCTGTCTCAGGTGCCAGCCCCCTGTGATCCTTTGTGGTCCCGGCCTTGAGGGACCCTCTGGGTGAAGCCAGGGTCTACCTTGAGGAGCAGTGGGGATGCTCAAGCCATCATCTGTCCTCAGTAACTCAGCAACAGGTGAGACGAGGAGGCTCATCTTCCCCTGTGACCGGCCAACCAGGTGGTCCTGGCCCGAGGGTCTCAGTGCTCTCCCTGGCACCTGCTTCTCTCAGCCAGCGCCACAGTTCCACAGTGGGCACTGAGGGGCCTCCTCCCCCAGTGGGAATTCTGCAGAGGGAAGTGTGGGCCACGTGCTTAGCCCAACAACAGAACCTCCGTGTTTGCAAAAGCCAGCAGAGAGCACACTTCTCCCCAAGAACGCAGCACAGAGCTCCGCCTCTGGCTGCACAAGGGCCCCGAGGAGAGGGAGACCTCGCCTCCAGCCTGAGCAGCATGTGGTGGAGCCCAGCTCCATCCTAGGCATGTCCTCTGGGCTTCGGCCATCCAAGATGCGCTCACTGCTGCCTCTCAGTGGGTTCCTTACATTTTTCTTTTCTTTTTTTATTGTCTAAGGTTTTACATGTCTCCCTTTTCCCCAATTGACACCTCCCCCTCACCCCCCGAGCCATTCCCACCCCAGGCAAGCCCCCACCGCCCCAGTGTCTGTGTCCATTGGTTATGCTTATATGCATGCATACTAGTCCTTTGGTTGCTCTCCAACCCTTCCCCCGCCCCCACCCACCCACCCCCACACACACACCATTTGTCTCTAGATGGATCTATCCATATTCATCAAATTATGTTGATCATTATATCCCACATATGAGTGAGATCATGTGATATTTATCTTTCTCCGACTGGCTTATTTCGCTTAGCATAATGTTATTGCAGAATAAATAGCAGTGTTTTGTTAAATTGCGCCTAGGCCCTGATCTCCCATCCCCTATGTCAAGCACAGGTTTCTGCCTGCTCCCTCCTCGTCCATCTGCAAATGCAGTTTCAGTAGGGCCCTGCCTCCTCCTCCCCAGGCTGTCTGCGGGTGTGCTGAGCAGCTGCAGCACATCCTGCCTCCGTGGGAACTGCGGGTTCTTAGTTTTTGAAATATCATTGGGATTAATGGTCGCAGCACACATCCAGATATGTCTTTTATGTGCCTTAAAATATGTCGTCAACTATTCATGTTAAGTAGCTTCGTAGAACTTAACGTCAGTAGACACTTGGTAACCGTTACGTCATCTAACACATTGGCCTGGTGCATGTGTTTAGATTCCCATGGAATCTCCGCTCCGAGCCGTGGCTGGTGCTCTGCACAAACCGTGTGCACACTGTCCTGTGTGCTTGCACCTAGTGTCACAGCGCGATGGTGCTTCCTCATCACTGGGCTGAGACAAGTGTTGGCTTCTTTCCCAGGTGGAGTTTGAGGGCCTCAAGCATGAGATCAAGCGACTGGAGGAGGAGACCGAGTACCTCAACAGCCAGTTGGAGGACGCCATCCGACTCAAGGAGATCTCGGAGCGGCAGCTGGAGGAGGCGCTAGAGACGCTGAAGACGGAGCGGGAGCAGAAGAACAGCTTGCGCAAGGAGCTGTCGCACTACATGAGCATCAACGATTCCCTCTACACCAGCCACCTGCACGTTTCTCTGGATGGCCTCAAGCTCAGCGATGACGCCGAGGCCCTGGCTAACGGCTTTGAGCACGGCTGCCTGGCCAAGCTGCCCCTGGACAACAAGACCTCCACGCCCACCAAGGACGGTCTGGCCCCACCCTGCCCCGGCCTCGTGTCCGACCTCCTCAGCGAGCTCAACCTCTCGGAGGTCCAGAAGCTGACGCAGCAGTTGGTGCAGGTGAGCAGGTGGGCGGGCAGGTGGCGCAGGTGGCCCACCTCCCTCTGCCCCCACCTTATTTCACCTTGGCGTAAGTGGAACTGCAGCATTACGGTGGAAGGTTCGCAGAGGAGTGGGTTCCTGCTTATGAGGTTGAATTCTGCGTGCTGGCCAAGGTATTCTCGTGTCCCCCTGCAGTGCACACCTGCAGTCTTCCTCTCTGTCCTGTGGATATGTCACATAGGGTTTCCTCCCGGACCAAACGGATTCCCAGTGTCTGTTTCCTCTGAGGAGGGACCTGCATGGCCCCCCAAGCCTCGGCAGGGGAGGACCAACTGTGGCCCCACACATGGCACCCCATCTAGGCATGTTACTGAACTCAGAGGTCTGCACTTGGGGTGCTCTAGAACGAGATGTGGTTGTCACAAGGTAGTTTTATTTATTTGCAGCAAGTAAAGGGGATTCATAGCCACAGCTCTGCCTGCGGGAAGGAGGCTTAGCCATTGCTTACGTACACCATTTGTCAAGTACACGTTGGTATTTTCTTCACAGATATGTGTCGGGTTGAGTGCCTGTCCAGCTCATCCTGTTTATAGGTGCTTCTGCAAAATACTGTGCTACATTGTAACACTTAGCACAACAGCATTTAGTCAGACTGCCCAGGCCTGGAGACCCTTGTCCTATCTCAGTCCCAGGCCAGCAGAGTGACAGGTGGGGCTGTTGACGGGCCCTCTCTGTGCCTTTGCAGATGGAGCGGGAGAAGGCGGGCCTGCTAGCAACCCTGCAGGACGCGCAGAAGCAGCTGGAGCAGGCTCGAGGGGCCCTGTCGGAGCAGCGGGAGGAGGTGAGCCGCCTCACTGAGAGCCTGAGCGCTCTGCAGCGCCTGCAGGCTGGCAAGGAGCGACGCACGGCCCTGGACAGTGAGAAGGAGCGCGACAGCCATGAGGATGGCGACTACTACGAGGTGGACATCAATGGGCCTGAGATCCTGGCCTGCAAGTACCCGCGTGGCCCTGGCAGAGGCCGGTGAGCTCCGGGAGCAGCTGAAGGCCCTACGCAGTGCACACGAAGCCAGCGAGGCTCGGCATGCTGAGGAGAAGGGCCGCCACGAGGCTGAGAGCCAGGCGCTCGCCGAGAAGGTGTCTCTGCTGGAGAAGGCCAGCGGCCAGGATCGCGAGCTGCTGGCCCGCCTGCAGACAGAGCTGAAGAAGGTCAGTGACGTCGCGGGTGAGACTCAGGGCAGCCTGAGTGTGGCCCAGGATGAGCTGGTGACCTTTAGCGAGGAGCTGGCCAGCCTCTACCACCACGTGTGCATGTGCAACAACGAGACGCCCACCCGTGTCGTGCTGGACTACTACCGTGAGGGCCCAGCTGGCGCCGGCCGCTGCAGTCCTGAAGCCCACGGACACCGCTCACCAGTCCTGCCCAAGGGGCCACTGGCTACAGAGGGCGGGGCTGGGGACAGCAGCCTCTCACTGCCCTCACCCCTGAGTGACCCTCGCCGGGAGCCCATGAACATCTACAACCTGATTGCCATCATCCGTGACCAGATCAGGCACCTGCAGGCAGCCGTGGACCGCACCACGGAGCTGTCGCGGCAGCGCCTGGCCTCCCAGGAGCTGGGCCCTGGCACAGACAAGGACCGGGAGGCGCTCATGGAGGAGATCCTCAAGCTCAAGTCTCTGCTCAGCACCAAACGGGAGCAGATCACCACCCTGCGCACCGTGCTCAAGGCCAACAAGCAGGTGCGTGCTGCGTTCAGCTCGGCTGGTGGGCAGGCTCCTCGCCCTCCCTGCCCCCCAGGCCCGCATCTCACAGGTCAGCTCAGGCCTCAGGCTATGGATTGTGTTGGTTGTGCTACTGAAGGTGGGAGAGCCTGATTCAGTGCCGTGGGGAGGAGCTGGGTGCTGAGGGGCCAGACAGGTTGGGGTCTTGGCTGTGGCACTCCGTGAAATAGCGGACCCCTCACCCACCCACCTGGTCTCTCTGACCCCCAGACAGCCGAGGTGGCCCTTGCCAACCTGAAGAGCAAGTACGAGAACGAGAAAGCCATGGTGACCGAGACGATGATGAAGCTGCGCAACGAACTCAAGGCCCTCAAGGAGGACGCAGCCACCTTCTCCTCGTTGCGTGCCATGTTCGCCACCAGGTAACACTGCTCCCTGGGGACGTGCCACGCCTGGGTTTGCGAACATCCAGAGGGCATAGTTTCTGTTCTCATGTCGGATGAGGAAGCTGAAGGCGAAGGCTAAAGAGGACAGGTCCCTAGTGGCAGGGCTGCTGGTTACGCAGGGTAGATTGGGGCCAGTAACTGACAAATGAGGAGTTGGCCTCCCAAAATTTGGCTGGAAGTTTGTGGATTAAGCAGCATGACCTTTCTCAGCCCATCCCCCCTCCTTCCAGTGTTCCCCATCTGACCCTGACAGAGATTTGGAGCGGGGGAGGGTCTCGGGAAGTTCATGGCTTCCTGGTGTTTCTGCCATCCAGAGGGGCATAGTGCCATCTGCTGCCAGTTTCAGGCGGGTCCTGGGCAGTGGCCTGCATGGCCCCTAGATGGTCCAGGCCCGTCCTCAGGGTCAGGAGGCTGAGGCTCCCTGTGTTGGGGGTTGTAACTGAGCTCCGGGCCTGCTTTTCCTCCCCCTGGGGTGCTGGGTGACCCCCACTGTCCAGAGGGGAGGGTGAAGACAAGGAAAGAAAGTACCAGGCTCCTTGGGAAGCGTCCCCTCCTGGGCAGAGTGTGGGAAGGATGGCCATCACTCAGCACTGGCATGTTGACACTCGTGTCCTCACCTTCACAAACCTGCCTTCCCAGAGCTGAAATCACAAACCATTCCCCTCTGGGTGAGAGCTAAGACTCACTGGTAGCCCTGGGCTCTGGCGAAGGAGAGTGTGGAGGTGGCCCTTCTGCCCAGGCCCACTCCCTCCTTGCAGACAGACCCCCGAGTGTGCACCTCCCCCAGCTCCATGTTCAGGTGGGGCAGACCCAGAGGGGCTGCTCACTCACCCACATGCGCCCTCCAGGCTCGGGTTGGCCATTTGGGCACATGCTAACCTCGGAACAAGCCAAGTCCCTTCCTTGGATTTGCTCCCACACTCAGAGAGCCTCGACCCACCTTCCCGCGGGGGACCTGAAGGCCTTGAAAGGCACCCTTGCCCTGTCAGTGAAGACCAGCTTCATGGAGTCCCTCCCAGAGGAAGCCAACTCCTGAGGGCAGGTCCTCTTCTCCCAGCCTGATGAGCAGTGCCCTCGTCCCTCCCGGGGCCTTCAGCCACGCTCTCACCTCGATGTCCCCACAGGTGTGACGAATACATCACACAGCTGGACGAGATGCAGCGGCAGCTGGCGGCCGCCGAGGATGAGAAGAAGACGCTCAACTCCCTGCTGCGCATGGCCATCCAGCAGAAGCTGGCGCTGACCCAGCGGCTGGAGCTGCTGGAGCTGGACCACGAGCAGACCCGGCGGGGCCGTGCCAAGGCCACCCCCAAAGTCAAGTCCAGCACCCCAAGCGTAAGTCACACCTGTGCCAGTGCCAGCGACAGGACCGAGGGTGCCGGGCTCGCTGCCCAGGTGCTCTGCGGCGAGAAGTATAACGTTTGCTGCGATTAGGCCTCCGGGCCACCCACCGCAGCTAACCTGTCGCCGCCACCTGTCTGCTTCATCTCAACTAACACAGCAGCAGCGGGACCGTGCGCTAGGCTGGTCTTCCCGGGACTAACGCGGAGGGAAGGGTTTAGCTGAGATGGTGCTTCCTTCCGCCTGACAGTGCAGCTGGGAGTCTGCAGCTCGCCCTGCGACCCCCTTCATGGCAGCGGCTATCCTGCGGGAAGGGGTGGGGGTCAAGGTGGGGTCAGAGCCAGGAGTCCTTGAAACAAGGTGGCTTTCCAGGACCCGTGTGCCATCGGCTCTGCGATGAAATGTGCATGTGTCTAGTGCAGCTGCGCTGCCCGGCACCTGGGAGCATGTCAGAGGTTCTGAGAGTTGCAGCTGCCGCCTCCGAACAGAATTATTTCGTAGCTTATGCACCGTCTCACTGCAAATCCTATTCGGGACTAAAGGACCGAATTTCTCCCCCAGAGAAAGCGCAGCCCTGAGCCCCGAGTCCTCCAGCCCAGGTGTGCGTGTGCGCCGAGCACCGGCCACGCGCAGCAGAGGCACATCTGGCCACACCGAGATCAGCTCAGAACCTCAGCTCCTCTTTCTGAGATTGGCACATTGGTCTGGAGGCCTGCGAGGTAACACATTAGCAGGCTCGAAACCTGGGGTTTTTTCCATGAGAAAATCTTCCCAAGTGCCTGACCAGAGTCCCTTCCTTGGGGGAAGCCATCCTTTTGTATCAGGGTGTCCCCAGCTTTCCATAATCAGGCCTTCCTCCTGGGGGGCTTTAGACCCTAAGAAACAGTGTTCTGGAAGCCCCCGGGCCACTGTCATTGCCGGGTGGCGGCGGGCAGGAGAGGAAGCTGCTTCCACACCAGAGCTTGGCCACGTTCGGAAGCAGCACCTTTCTCAGTGTTTTTCCTCCCTTTCACCCCACGGAGGCCTCTCCCTGAAGGGTGCTCTGTGGCTCAGAGGGGGAGTTGGCATGGCCGCTCACACAGCTGCCTGCCCCAACTCAACTCTTCCCCTTGGTCCCCTCGTGTGTCTCAGTTCCCACCAGACTCCAGATGCTGCACAGACCACCTGGGCTTTGCCACCCATGGGAGTGGAGAGATGCGGGTGGGGCACCTGACCCCTCTGCGTGCCTGCCCTGGTTCTGGGCTGCTTTGCTGAAGGGATGTCGGTTTTGGGTTCCCCTCCCACTAAAGAAGGGTCAGGCCCTCCACCTTGTGCAAGCAGGACTGCTGGGGTCAGGGCTCCACAGTTGCTGCTGCCCCCTCGCTGAGCCTGGCACACAGCTTCCCTCCGTATGTGTAAGGAATCTTCACAAAGCACTGGGAGCTGGCGGCTTCCCTAACACACGCAGGTCTCTGCTGCTGACTAACGCACCTGCGCACTCAGCTCAGCAAGAGCTTCCGTTGTCCGACAGGTGACTGGTTCTAACTCTGTCTTGTTTTCTCCCGTTTTCAGCTGTAGATTAGCTGCCGGGAGAACTCGGCCGCCGGCCCTGTCACTCTGCAACCCCTCCCCTCCCCTCCCGTGGGCCCACGCAGAGGAAGGAAGGGCAGCCTAAAAGTCCACTTAGAAACGTTTTTGGATATGCCACTGCAGGTAGCATTCCTGAGTGTTTAATGGCAGAGGAAAAGGCTTTAAAGTTCAGAAAGCTGCAGCCGCTGCTTGGAAAGGCTCTTGCACAAGCGCTTGAAGAACCTGCTGGGACGGCAGCCACCAGGCTCCCTTAGGAACCCGCTAGAAATGCTCACACTGGGGCTCCCTGTTACAGAAGCTCCTTCTCATTTGATCAACCTGTGCACTTTTGATATTTTGATATTACATTTGCTTCCTTAGTCCCTTGCATAGAGATGGTCTCATGCTGTGGTCGCCTTGTCCTGTGGTGCCGTCTTAGCGCCTGACGTGCTGTTTGACGTCAGCGTGTGGCACGGAGGTGTCCTAGTGTGCAGCTCCAGACTGCTCAAAGGCTTCCACCCGGCAGGGAGCTCGGCTGAACACCACGCTGCGGGCCAGCAGCCTGTTAGGTTATGTGGCCCATGTTTGAAATAACAGGTTTCAAATGCCATGTTTGTCAAGAAATCCAGGGTGTTCTGATTCTGGGGTTTTTCATATTGTATTATTATTATTCTTAGGAATAGTTCAATGTAACAAGAAGAAAACTTGACCTTTGCTCTGGTTAAACAGTTATAGGCACTTGAAAAACAAAAAAAGATAAATTATTGAATGAGTAGTATTACCTACAAATTCCAGAGATTTCTGGGTTTTAGGATGTCGTGAAGCATGACTGATTAACAGAATTTTATACAACTGTACCAGTGAAATTCCAAATTGGAATTGTTTTGTTACTCTGGTTTTGTGCCAAATTGTGGTACACTTAGAAAATTCTACAGTCGTCAAATTTTAGGGTGTTCTATTTCAACACCTTTTTCTTAGTGATCATTGCCAGTAGTGCCTTCATCAGTTAAGGGAGGTGTCCCGCCTAGTTTATTCTCTACAACGGACAGTGAAGAGCTAGTTGGGAATGTTGAAGGCCGGTGTGGACCAATAGGTGTGAAAGGGGGTATACCTTCACACCTGAACCTGGGCATCTTCGTTGAGGGAAAGAAAACAGCAATTGTACAAAATTCTGTTAGTCAGTGATTCTTTACTGTGCAGGTCCTTGCAAACTTAGGGGCTGAGCAATGAAAGTGAACACAAGCCTTGAGTGCTTTGGGAACCAAACGAACTTTATGGGACACGCTAAGCAGGCGGTGTGAGGACCATGCCGTGTTTGTGAAGAGCCACGGGCAGCAAGGAAGCGGGTGCTGTCGGTCTCGTGCAGGGGGGAGAGGGACTAGCCATAGTATTCTTCGCAAACGTGAGAAGATGTCATATATTCTCTTGCTTGGTGTACCTAATCACTGTTAATTTCAGGTAACAGAACTTGCTAAATAAAGCTTCTTAGCAAACTAATCTGCCCAGTTTGCTGAGCGAGGTTGTATGGTCATCCTGGTACTCAAAGAGGAAGAACAAACGTCCTTTCTCCTCCAAAATACAGGACAAATTCTAATAAGTAGTAAGAATAGGAAGAGTTCTGTTTCCTGGAATGAGCATTTCTTATTCCTAGTTGTAGGGACCCCCTTTGTACCTTCTGTTACAGTGTTGATTCATAAGAAATGTTACATTTATGATAACTTCATCTATATGGGGTATTTATTTGCAATGTCTGAGTACTGTATTTTTTCCTATGCATTGCCTAGTGTCAGAGTGGTGTTGTCTTTATTAAGATCGTATGCATGTCCTCCTGCCAAGGAACCTTTACACAGACCCACACAAACAACAATGGCTTCGGATTCTGAGAAAATGCGGCAGAGAATGGAAAAGGAATAGGAAGGATAAGTCAGTCATGACGTCGGACACAGACATGGTGTGAAAGCCCTCAAAGCCAGTGCACATAGGAACAGTGGGCCTGGGTGGAGGGTCATGTTGGTAGGACCAATAAATAAAGAATAATACAAAGACAAAGCCAAGGCGTCTCTGTGCTGCTTTGACCCCCGCCCTAGATGACTGGCCCGGCAGTGCACTGTCATTCCAGCACCTGAAACAACGAAACCAGCCTATCGGAAGCCCTGGTGGTGGGAGCTGGGAGCAACCTTCGGTAAATTGGGGGCGTGGGATGCTTCCCACGATGGGTGACCTGTGAGCATCCCGAACTGTGGTAGGAGAGCACATGGCCTTCACCCTGTCCTGACCAGAAAGCAGAGCGATCTGATAACACAGGACCCTTGGCTGTGCACACTCTTGCTCACTGAATCCCAGAATGACTAGATGCTGAGACAAGGCTTGTCACAAAACCATATTCATCTGCAGAAATGTGTATAAGGCATGCTGACTCCGTCTGGGACTGCTATGAGGGTGGGGGGCACGTCCTGGCAGAGGGAGCAGGAAGTCCCTGGGATACTCTGCCACCCCACTGCTGACAGCCTCAGTCAGGCCTGGGCAACTCTGTCCATGCCTCGGGAAGTGCATCTGAGGCAGCGTCTTTCTGCCCTGGCATCGCCCAGGACCCTTCCCTCCACCTGGGATCTCCCCTGGCCTCCTGGTCACTAGGGACCCTGCCTCTGATGATTCCCATTCTTCTTTAGTAGCAGTAGCTTGAAACTATCTTCAATTTGAAACTCTCTTTCAAAAGAGACTTGTTTTTCTAACTCTGGGATTGCCCTCGTCTGCTGGCCGGTGTTCCCCAACAGGCCCCTGAGGAGGAGCCCTCGGCCGTGGGCCCGGCGGAGCAGCCCCTCTCCAGGTGTTGGAGTGATTTGCACAAGCACAGATGCCAAGACCTTCCCTGCCCCCCGGTGTGCTCTGGTCCTTGCGCATTTCAGGGTTGGAGGGGCATTTGGTGCTGCAAGGCCTGCTCAGCCTTCCCTTCCCATAGGGTGCGTCTCCATTCCCACCACCTCCTCCCTCTCCCTGGGGCAGTGCTCATCCCCACCTCCCACAGCAGGTTCCCAGTCTGGAGCCAGACCTTCGGTTGCATTACCCCTTTTGGTAGCTGACTTATTCTGGCAGACAACCTCTGGGAGCCTCAGTTTCTCCTCTAGAGGTTGGGACTGTAGTTCTTTGCTCAGAGGTGGTGAGGTTTTATCAAGCCCTAGGCATGCAGCAGATGCTCAGTGGATGGGTGTTGCTAATATGGTTCTTGTTGCCATCATCATCATTACCAAGATCCAGGATGCCAGGCCATGCAGCTGGGCCTTTGTCCATTGGGGAATGTTATTTTAACTCAGCTTTTTACCAAAGCATAGTTTGCATTTAGGAACGTGCACATCCTAATGTACAGGCCAGATATGCACCAAAGCAACAGCTGTGTGACCAACAGTCACAAAGTTCCTAGGAAGGCCTCAGTCTGCTGGCCCTGGTGGAGTGCTGGGAGAATAGGCATGCCGACATTCTATCACCTGGCATGGGTTTTGTTAGGGATGGGCTGCCATCAGGTTTGCTTTTGTGCTCAACATTCAGATGAGTCCAAACACAGTTGAGCTATAAGGTCCGTGTATTGTCATTTGGTCAGATTTCTTGTGAGCACGCACATTGGCTCTTGGGAGTTCACCTTGTTCATCCATGAGCCTGTACGACCAGGTCCCTGGGGTGAAGCCCTGCCCCCTCTGGTGGAGCTCCTCCCCTAATCGGGAAGTAGCATCTCCACAGCAGCTCACACACAGGGAAGATCTCCTTGGACGGATACTGTGAACACACCCTGACGTGGGCCTCCTAGGAAGTGAGAACAGTACAAACTTAGCACATACACCAGACTCCTTTTTGTTCACCTCACTCTCAAGTAAAGGATAGGATTTGTTCTCTTTGCCTTAAAGTGTTTGTAAAGTATAGCACATACATAAGAGTGCAAACGAGTTTCTCGGCTGCATTTTTGCAAACTGAATACACTGCAGCCACCATCCAAATGAGAAGCAAATGAGGGCAGCCCCCTCCCCCCAAGTCTTCATACTCTGCACCCACTCTTCCTCCCTAAGTCTGTCAACACAGGTCACCTGGGCCTATTTCTGTACTTTATATAAACTAGAGGCCCGGTGCACAAAAATTTGTGCACTTGGGGGTGGGGGGGGGGGGGCCCAGCCTGGCCTGTGCCCTCTCGCAGTCTGGGACCCCTCGGGAGATAACGACCTGCTGGCTTAGGCCTGCTCCCGGGTGGCAGAGGGCAGGCCCAATCCCTAGGTGCAGCCCCTGGTCGGGCTCAGAGCAGGGCTGATTGGGGAGTTGGGGCGACGCCCCCTGTCATGCACAGAGCAGGGCGGATTGGGAGGCTGTGATGCCACCCTCAGTCACGCTCAGGGTAGGGCCGATTGGGGGGTTGGGGCACTGCCCCCTGACACACTCAAGGCAGGGTCAATGGGGAGGTTGCGGCACCACCCCGTGATGCACAGAGCAGGGCCAATCAGGGGGTTGGGGCGCTGCCCCCTGTCACTCACAGAGCAGGGCCAATCAGGGGGTTGGGGCACTGCCCCTGCCCCCCCCCCCCCCCGTCACGCACAGAGCAGGGCCCATCAGGGGTTTGGGGAGCTCCCCCCTCTCATGCACAGAGCAGGGCCCATCAGGGGGTTGGGGAGCTCCCCCGTCACGCACAGAGTAGGGCCGATAGGGGAGTTAGGGCACCGCCCCCTGTCACACACAGAGCAGGACGGATCAGGGGGTTGGGGCACCACCACTGTCACACTCAGGCCAGGGCCAATGGGGAGGTTATGGCTCTACCCCGTCACAGACAGAGCAGGGCCCGTGGGGGTGGGGGGGTTGGGGCGCCACCCCCTGTCACACACACAGCAGGGCCGATCAGGGGGTTGGGATGCCACACCCTGTCACACACAGAGCCACAGGGCGATCAGGGGGTTTGGGCGCTGCCCCCGTCACGCTGATCCGGTGCCAGGAGACCTCTCGGCTCCGCTGATCCCGGTGCTGGGAGGCATATTACCCTTTTACTATATAGGATAGAGGCCTGGGGGCCGGCTGGTTTGCCCTGGAGGGTGTCCTGGATCAGGGTGGGGGTCGCCACTGGGGTGCCTGGCCAGCCTGGATGAGGGGATGATGGCTGTTTGCAGCTGGTCACACACCCTTCAGGGTGGGGGTCCCCACTGGGGTGCCTGGACAGTCTGGGTGAGTGGCTGAGGGCTGCTTTCAGGCTGACTGAAGCTCCCAACCGCTCCTTTTTTTCTTTTTTTCCTTCTGGGCCAGCTTTAGCTCTGGCTCTAGCTCTGAGGCTTCCGCTGCTGGTTTGTTTCGGTTCTATAATCGAAACAATGTATAACTTCAGCTCTGAGATCCCAGCCGGCTATATCTGTTACAAAGTTTCAAACTGCCAGCTCAGAGGCCTGCAAGTTAGGCGGGGAACATTGGAGTCTGCAGTCACAGGAGCAAGCAAGCCTCATGCTCGCTTCCAGCTGCCTGGCTGCCGGCCGCCATCTTGGCTGACAGTTAATTTGCATAAGGATATGCTGATTAGCCAATGGGAAGGGTAGCGGTCGTACGCCAATTACCATGTTTCTCTTTTATTAGTGTAGATAGAAACATAAAATAGAGACCTAGAGCTTTGATAGATTTACTTACCAAAACTTGTTCATTGCTCTCCCCATGATTGAACTATGCATTTAGAGGTGACTCATAGATTCAATAATATCTATAATATTAAAAGCATAATATGCAAATCGACTGAACAGTGGAACGACCTTCTGGATGAGGCCAGGGCTGCGGGGTCTGAGCCCCTTGCACAAATTTCGTGCATCGGGCCTCTAGTCCTATATAATAAAAGCCTAATATGCCAAGTGTCAGTCAGCCAGTCGGCCATTCAACCAATCAAAGCATAATATGGTAATGATATGCCAAAGCCACTCAACCGCTCACTATGGCGTGTACTGGCCACCAGGGGGCAGACGCTCCAACCAATAGGTTAGCTTGCTGCTGGGGTCCTGCCAATCGGTTGGGGTCCCTTGGCCTGGCCTGCACCCTCTTGCAATCTGGGACCCCTCAGGGGATGTCAGAGCCAGTTTTGGCCTGATCCCGCCGGCCAGGCCAAGGGACCCCACTGGTACACGAATTCATGCACCAGGCCTCAAGTATTAATATAAATCAGTTGGATGCAAAAGAATGGAAAGATTTATTCCCTGCAAACAGTAGCCAAAACAACAGGAATGGCTATACTAATAGATATTAAGACAAAGTTGTTAAGAGAGACAAAGAAGGACATTGTATGATGATAAAACAGTCAATTCACCAAACAACTTTAGTAATTATAAACATGTATGTACCAAACAACAGAGCCCAAAAATACAATAAGCAAAACTGCCAAAATTGAAAAAATAGTTCAGTAATAGTCTTTAATACCCCACTTTTAATTACAGAACAAGACAAAATATCAAGAAATAGAATACTTCAACAGAACTATAAGCCAAGACTAATACATTTTATAGAACACTCCAATTGACAGTAGAATACATATTCTTAAGTGCATACAGAACATTTTCCAAGATAGACTATATGTTAAACCACGAGACAAATCTCAAGGAATTAAAGAAAGTTGAAGTTAAACATTATTGTCCAATGACAATGAAATAAAATTAGGAATAATGAAATGTAGGAAATTCATGAATATATATATAATACACTCCTTAAAAATGGGCCAAAGAAGATAGCAAGAGGAAGGACAAGTAGCTCTCAAAGATTAGCATGAAGAAAGTGAAATAGGAAATGGGAGGGGGGAGAGAAATAAAAATCAACAAAACCAAAAGTTATTTCTTTGAAAAGATGAGCAAAAATGCCAAGTCCTTTCCACACACACACACCCCTACAAAAATCAGAAATGGAAATGGAGAAATTATTACTGAATTTGGAAAAATATGAAGGATTACAAAAGAATACTGTGAATAATCACATACCAAAAAATTGGATAACCTAAACACAAGCCAAGAAGAAAATAGTAAATACTAGAGCAGAGGTAAATGAAATAGAAAAATCAATAATAGAGAAAATCAACATAACCAAAAGTAGTTTCCTAGGAAAGTGACCAACCTTTAGCTAGACAAAAACAGATGACTCGCCCTGGCCAGGTTTGGCTCAGTGGATAGAGCGTCGGCCTGGGGACTGAAAGGTCCCGGGTTCGATTCTGGTCAAGGGCACATGCCCGGGTTGCGGGCTCAACCCCCAGTGGGGGGCGGGCAGGAGGCAGCTGATCAATGATTCTCTCTCATCATTGATGTTTCTCTCTATCCCTTTCCCTTCCTCTCTGAAATCAATAAAAATATATTTTAAAAAAATAACAGATGACTGAAATTACTGTAACCAGCAATGAGAATGGGACACTACTAATAACGACATAAAAAGATTATCCTATCTCATAATAGACAAACATGGTAATTGACCGTACCTTCGCTACGCCTCCCATTGGCTAATCAGCATGATATGCAAATTAACCACCAACAAAGATGGCTAATTTGCATACTGCAGGCAGGGCGGGACAGCACAGCCGCCAGCGCGAACCACCATCCCGGGCTGCAGGCCGGCCCAAAAGTCGCCCAGAAGCCGGTGATGGGGGGAGATGGGGGTCCCCTGCCCAGGCCTGAAGCCTGGGCCAGAGGCATCAGGCCTGGGGGGGTGGGGGGGCTAAGCCGGCAATTGGTGTGAACTACAGAGGAAACACCTTTTCTGACTGCTCATTGGTTAAGCTCCCTGTATGCCACTGGTAATATTCTTAGTAACTTGGGTAATAAGAATCCAAAACGATGATCTAGGGTTTTCACCACACTCCTGGCGAAAAAAACGAAGGTCCACTGCTGGAGGGCTAAGAAATGTCATATCCTGCCCCAGCCGGTTTAGCTCAGTGGATAATGCCTTGGCCTGCTGATGGCAGGGTCTGAGTTCAATTCTGACCAAGGGCATGTACCTAGGTTGCGGGCTCCTCCCTGGCTGGGGCCCAGTCAGGGCTCATGCAGGAGGCAACCAATCAAAGTGTTCCTCTCACTTTGATATTTCTCTCTGTCTTTCCCTTTCTCTTCCACATTCTCTAAAAATCAATGGAAACATATCCTCAGGTGAGGATAAAAAAAAGTAATAAAGAAATTATTATATGAAAGACACATCTTGAAAATGCCTAAAGAAAGTTGTCATTTTTTCATGGTGAAGGGACTGGAGTCCTTGTTGATGAAAAAACCTTGCTGGCTGCGGTGACTGGCAGTGGCTGCAGCAGCAGGGTGATGGGGCTGGTGCCTTCCCCTGATCAGCCTGGTCGCCTCCCACAAAGGGAGGCCAGACTGCGGCTTAGGCCCTATCCCCAAGGGGAGCAGGGAGCGGGCCTAAGCCGTCACTAGGACATCCCCTGAGGGCTCCCAGTATGTGAGAGGGGGCAGGCTGGGCTGAGGGACACCCCTACCACCCCGCCCCCCGTGCATGAATTTCGTGCACCGGACCCCTAGTAACACAATATTATAACGATGCCAGCAAATTAAATAAAGTGGCAAATCACTAGAATCACACCAACTACCAAAAGTTACTCGAAAGGAAATAGTCTTAATAGATCTGTAACAAGAAATTAAATCAAAAATCTTCCAATAGGACTTCTGGTTTCCGGTCCAACCTGTAAGGAGCTTAGAACTCATGACTTTGTCATAACAATAAGTAAAGAACTGAATGAACTGAAAAACCAACAACTCTTCCTAGATCCATCATAGAAGTGAGGACACAGGGTACACCACTGCCCATCCGACCCCCCCACCATTGTCGAGACAGGTACATAGAATACAACTTACCGGAGTAGGTGTAACCAGTGCCTGGGGAGGACAGCCTGACCCGTAGTTGACAAATGTCTGCAGGCTCAGTGCACACAAGTGAAAGGGAAAAGCTCCTGGAGCCCCCCTTCGGGGAGAGACCCTCACACTTCACACCTGAGTTTTCCCCCAGGAGCACCAGCCCCATCACCCTGCTGCTGCAGCCACTGCCAGGTCCCACAGCGAAGACTGGAGGGAAATCTTCCAGCAACAGAAGGAAAGTAGCCATTTGGAAAATCCATACAGCCTTGTGTTCTTAACCAGGTCCACCCTCAGGACAAACTACTTTCCCAGACTAATCTGGGGGCAGGAAAATACCTCACTCCAAGTCCCCTCCGGCCATACTTCACCACCTAACAGATGGAAAGAAGAAAAATTGTGACGTACGGGGCACTAATAACAGATCAATCACCCATAGAGCGCTTCCTCTCCCCTCCCCCCGCACTACCATTATATTAATAAAGTTCCCTTTGCCCAGTACATCATGTCTGGCTTTCAACAAAAACTTGGCATAATAAAATGAAAGAAAAAAAACAAAGGGAGACAAGCATTAGAACCAGCCTTAAATATGGCAAGAATGTTGGACGTACCAGACCAGAAATCTATATATATAAAAGCCTAAGCGACCGTTAGGACCAGTCGACTGAACAACGGGTCGCTATGACACGCACTGACTACCAGGGGGCAGATGTTCAATGCAGGAGCTGCCCCCTGGTGGCCAGTGTGCTCCTACAGCCAACTTCCTGTGGCCAGCAAACTTCCCGCCATCCCTCTCCCCAGCCAATCCCTCCCCCTGGCCAGCCAGCCCCAATTGGCCCCAATTGGCCCCAATCACCAGCCAGCCTGAGGGACCCCACCTGTGCACGAATTCGTGCACTGGGCCTCTAGTTTAAAATAACAGATTAACATACTGAGGGCAGTAATGGACGAGACAGACAACGTGTAAGAACACATGCATAATATAAGCAGAAAGATGGAATCTAAGAAAATCAAAAACGAAATTAAACTAAGAAAGCCATTGGTTGGCTCATGAGTAGACTGGACACAGCTGAGGGAAGTCGCTAAGGTTGAGGGTATGTCAATAGAAACTTCCAAAACTGAAAATAAGAAAGACTGAAAAATGGAAAAGACTATCCAAGAACTGTGGGACAACTACAAAAGGTGTAACAGACAATGGGAAATACCAGGAGGTGAAGGAAGAGAAGAATATCTGAAACAACAGTGACTGAGAATTTACCAAAATTGTCAGATCTAAGAAGCTCAGAGAACAAGCAGGAGAAACACCAAAATAAAACTACACCTCAGCACATGATATTCAAACTGCAGACAATGAATCTTAAAGCCAGAGGGGGTACAAAGGCTTGCTTATAGCAAAGCAAAGATAAGAATGACATCTGACTTCTCCTCAAAGCCATGCAAGCAAGAAGAAAGTGGAGTGAAATATTTAAACTGCTGAGAGACAAAAGCAAACAAAACCCTAGAATTCTGTAGCCTGTGAAGTTCTTGAAAGGTAAAGAATAGACTTGCTCACACAGACAAAAATGGAGGGAATCTGTTGCCAGTTGACCTTCCTTGCAATAAATGTCAAAATAGTTTTTCAGAGAGAAGGAAAGGTCAGAAACTCAGATCAATACAAAGGAATGAAGAACATTAGAGAAGGAATAAAGGTAAAGAAAAAACTTTTATTATTGTTTCTTAATCTAATAGATAAATTTCTTCAAAATAATACCTATAATGCATTTAATAATTACAGATTATGTAAGTGAAATGAATGACAGCAATGATACAAGGAATAGGAGGGGAGAGTTAAGAATATTTTGTTATAGGGTACCGCATTACCTGTGAAGCGGGATAGTGTTATTTGAAAGTGGACTTGGTTAGTTGTGAATGTATTCTACAAACTCTAGGGCAACCACTAAAAACAGAGAAAGACGTATAACTGATATTTGAAGAAAGGCAGAAGATAAAATTAGGAACAAAGAACAGGGCAGTAATCACTAAACATCAATGGTTTAAATACATCAATTAGAAGACATGCTGTCAGAGTGGACCAATAAACAAGATCCAAATATATGTTGTCAAAAAAACCCCCCATTTTAAATAAAAGACATATAACTTAAAAGTAAAGATATACCATGCTAACACCAATCAAAAGAAAGTAGGTGTAGCTATATTAATTTCAGGAGGAACAGAGCAAGAACGTTATCAGGATAAAGAGGGTTATTACATAATGATAGAGGGGTTGATTCTCCAAGAAGACATAACACTCCTTAATGTGGCTGCACTACTAGCAAAGTAGCACACTGAGGCAAAAGCTGATAGAACTGCAAAGAGAAAGAGAGGACTCCACTATTTTGGTTGAACACCCCTCTATCAGAAACAGATCCAAAAGGCAAAAAATCAGCAAGGACGTATTTGAACTCAACAGCACCATCGATCAATTGGACACAACAGACAATTGCAGACTATGCAGAATACAGTTCTCAAGCTCACATGGAACATTTCCCAAGATGGACCGCATTTTGGGCCCTAATGTACACTCTAACAAATGTAAAAGAATAGAAATCATACAATGACTGCTCTCAGACCACAGTGGAATTTAACTAGAAATCAGTAACAGACAAAATCCCAAAATACTTGTAGATTAAGTAATACACTTCTAAATAACACATGGGTCAAAGAAAAAAATCTCAACAGAAATTTAAAAAATAATTTGAAGTAAATAAAAATAAAACCAAAATTAGTGTTATGCATTAAAGCAGTGATTTGAGGGAAATTTATAGCATTGAATGCATATTAGAAAAGACGATCTAAACCAATAATACAAGGTTCCCCTTTAGGAAACCAGGAAAAGAAGAGCGCATTAAATCCAAAGTAAGCAGAGGAGGACAATAAAAAAAATTAGAGCAGAATCAATGACATTTTAAATAAGAAATCAATAGAGAAAAATCAACAAAACTAAAAGCTGGTTCTTTGAAAAGATCAATAAAATGTATAAGCTTCTAATCAGGCTAAGAAAAAAAGAACGTTGTTAAAATAAGAAATAAAAGGGGATATCACCACAGATCCCACGGACATCAGAAGGGTAATAGAGGAATACTATCAACCATGCCCACAAAATTAACCACCTTCCAGAAATAGAAAGCACTGGGCTAGGAGGGGTCACTGGTCAATGCTACGCAACATTCAGGGAACAGATTACACAATTATCTGCGGGGCTTTCAGAGACAAAAGCAGACAGAACACAGACTTCAAGCCACTATGGAGCGACAGGAATCCAGACGGAGGGGACTGGCAATAAATAAGCATCAACGGAGAACCGAGACGGTACTGTAACCACGGGGCGTCTACAGGTTACACCGCGAATCCAGACACAGACCTTCCCTCCACCTCCGACCGGCTCTGCGGCCCTCGGCGAGCTGCAGTCACTGCTTCCGGTCCCCCGTCCCGGGCCCCGCCCCCCAAGTCCAGGGCCCCGCCCCCAAGTCCAGGGCCCCGGCCCCCAGGTCCCGGGCCCCGCCCGCGGCGCGCTGCAGCTCTTGCTTCCGGCTCCCAGTCCCGGGCCCAGCCCTCAGAGGCGCCGCCAAAGGCTCCGCACGCTGGCCTCGCTTCCGGCGCCCAGACGGAGACGTCACTTCCGGTTTTTTCCAGGGGGCGGTTCCGAGGTGAGTCACTGTGCCAGTACCTAAGATGGTCGCTGGCCCATTCACCGCAGTGGCCAATGGAGGAGAAGCAGGCGCGAACCCGGAGTTGCCCGGTTCCGCCATGGCAGCCGGGGGCGTGACTTCCGGCGGCCCGAGCCTGCGAGTCGGGTAGGCCGGTCCGGCACAGGCGGCGGCTGACAGGCGCTCCTCCTCCTCCTTCTCCTCCTCCTGTCCCTTCTCGTTCTCCTCCTCCTCTTCCGACGGCGCGGCTGGTGCCCAGGCGGACTGTCGACCCCCCAGCTCGCGGCCCTGCAAGGCTCCAGGGCCGCTCTGGGGGATGGACCAGGGGAAGATGGACGAGAATGAATGGGGGTACCACGGCGAGGGCAACAAGAGCCTAGTTGTGGCTCACGCGCAGGTGAGCGACAGACGTCGGCGTGTCCGGGACCTTCACCCTGCCCGACCGTTTCCGCGTCCCCCAGCACCCCGCGGTGCGGGTCGGTTCCGCTCCTCCCAGACCCCTGCCCATGTCCCCCCGGAGTCACACCTTCCCCCTCGCGTCAGTTTGCGTCCCCACTTCGTCACCCCCTCCCCCAAGTCGGTGCAGCGGCCCCCAGTGTCCCCCCCGCCAGGTCACCTCCCGTCCCTCGGGTCAGCTCCGCGTCCCCCCAGCACCCTCTTGGGTCGCTTCCGCGTCCCCGCAGTGTCATCCGCCCTCCCGGGGTGAGCTCCCTCCACTCAGTGTCACCATCCCCTGGTCAGTTTCCCCCGGCTCCCGGCCCCCGGCCTCCTGGCCGCTGGGGGCAGAGGGCGCGGCGCGGCGCGGGTGGGGAAGCCCGGAGGCCGTGGGCCTCCCGCCGGGCGCAGGCTCCGGGACGCCAGAGTTGCTGCTCTGCTGCGGCTGCTAATCGTGGAGCATTGCCCAGACGCTTTTTCCAGAATCTTTTAGAATTGAGAGTTTCCCCCCTTTTTAAGCCTCCCTTCCTTACTCCTCCCTTTCTTAGTGAGGGTGAGAGTTTCAGAAAGCGCTGTAAGAACTCCCGGGGAGGTGACCCGGGAAGAGAAGCTGTGCACTGTGCGAAGGCCCAGGTCTCCCCGACCTGCTGCCGGCTGACACCAGCGGCAGGAATGCAGTGGCTGGGGGAGGGGTCAAGAGCAGAATCCCAGTTCCACCGGCCGGGCCCAGTCCACGTTTCTGCATTTGCAAAGGGAACTAGTAACAGAACCCCCTGTGTGTAATTGTTAGAAAGATGAGGGAGCAGGAGCTGGACAAGTTATGCCTGGCAAGTGAGGCTGAGATACCTGCCCAGTCCACGAGCTCTACGGGGTGGCGCCTGGCCCTGCCATTCCAGTGCTGGGTGCGCTGGGTCGGCTGTAGGGTCAGTTGCAGTCACCCCGGCGACCCCTATGCACCGCCACAGTCTGAAAACGTAAGAACTGAGACTATCCGCTTTGCTCAGGATCTTTAGATGAATTAATAATGGACACAGCTCAACCTGAAGCTGTTCTCTGTGCAGGCAGCTGGGCCCTGTTGTGTTTCAAGGTCAGGCAAAGCATGGGGTATTCCAGCATGAGTCCCTTTTTGTTGTTGGGTTACTGTGGTGATGCAAAAGCCTCTCACAAAACCAGTACTCATCTTCCAATTCCTTAGTGAGACTGGATAGTGTATCTTCATCTGGAGTAAAGCTAAGCTTTTTTAGTGGGGACTAATGTACTGAGTTTCAAAAAGACTGTTGGACAAAGGAGCAAGTTCCAGACTCGGAATACTACCAACCATGCCCACAAAATTAACCACCTTCCAGAAACAGAACGCACTGGGCTAAGAGGGGTCACTGGTCAATGCTACGCAACATTTAGGGACTAGTTTACACCAACTGCCTTCCAAGGTGGAAGGTCAGAGGCATCAGGCACTCACACGCCTTCGCCACCCCTGACGAGGGCTTGTCCACCTCCAGGGTGGTTGCCCGCCCCCCCTTGTTGCATGCCTGTTGTTGGGGTGGTGGGTTTTTTCTTTCTTTTTCCCTTTTAAACTCAGTCACCAGGCTGCCCTGGACCCATGGTTTTCATTCTGTATTTTAAATCTAAATTTGCTCTGCTGTGCTCATGCCTGGCTGTTGTGGCTCATCATTTGAACCTGAAGATGATCTTTGTAAGTAGTCTTGTAAGAAAGTGTTCCTACCAAGTGAAGGCACTGAGCGAAGGGAGGACTGTGCTCCTTGGATGTGAAGAAGCCTTTGTGCTTTGCCTGGGCCTGAGGACCAGGGAGGAGAGAGCCCTGGAAGGCAGCCTTTCAGGTTTGTCCTGTGCCCACGGAGAGGGTGTGTGCAAGTGGGAGAGAGATGGACGACTGAGCACAGGATTCCCTCACCTGCGGGTGGACTCCCCAGACGCCCTCATTCATTCCAAGGCAGAGAGCTGCCTTCCCCACTTTTTGTTTTTAATGTATTTTTATTGCTTTCAGAGAGGAAGGGAGAGGGAGAAATAGAAACATCAATGATGAGAGAGAATCATTGATCAGCTGCCTCCTGCACGCCCCACACTGGGGATCGAGCCCGCAACCCAGGCATGTTCCCCAACTGGGAATCGAATCGCGACCTCTAGTCCATAGGTTGACACTCAACCACTGAGCCACACCGGCCAGGCCCCACTTTTTTCTAGATCAGGAGATAGTCACTTTCTTGGAGAGGGCATCATTTACTTTCTGATTGAAAGGTCCCTATAAAGTGAGCAATCTGTTCTCTACTCACCAGCTCAGAACACTGCGTGCCTTCAGGCAGCCAGTCCTGCAGCCTGGCATCTGCACTGAAGGAACATGAGATGAAAGACAGACAGCCTTCCAGGGGTCAGGAGCTGTGAGGAGCATGGGGCTTGTAAAATGGGGCCTGGAGACAGAAGAGCTAAGTGCAGGCCATAGGAGGACCGTGGCATGGGGGTGGTCTCAGGGCCCAGCGTGAAGAAAGGCGAGTGCGAGACCCTAATGGCAGACCAGTTCCCTGGCAGATTGCTGTCAGCTTCCTCGTGGCCCCTTCAGACATCCAGTGTCTGTCACCCTCAACCTGGTGCTCAGCACCCTTGGGTCCAGCTGTGCAGTTTAACCCTTTCCCAGGCCCTGGCCCTTGGCCCTTGGCCCACAGCTTGGCACTGTGTCCCAGTGGGTGCCTGGAGGCCCCTGCACTGACCTCATGCAAAGTCTTGGGCAAGGGCATTTCCCTGTGGGCAAGTGAGGGTGCTGTCACTTGTCCTGGTGACCATGCCACACTTCTGCTCACTCTGAGCTATGGTTAGCGAAGCCCAGGCTGCCCTCGTGTGCTGCTGGGATTTCTGTCTGTGTGGCTTTCACATCTGCACTTACCCTTCTTCACCTTTGTCTTGTTGGTTTGGCTCAGTGTCCTGTCCTGTGAAGGTCACTGTAAGTCTGGTTTATAATTTGATCTCCTAAGTGTCTCCAATGGTGGTGGGAGTCAGCCGGGGCAGGCCAGGCAGAGAGCTGCCCCCAGCCCTTGAGCTGCCTCCGGCTGCCCTCACCTATGGGTGTAGGGCAGACAGTGGCTCACTCCCTTCATCACACCAGGCTGTTGTGACACAAGCAAAATGAAAGACCTGCCAACAAAGGTCATTTATCAGAAGCATGTAGGAAGCCGCTCATGTCTGATCTTTCAGGTTTTGCAGCCTTCCTAAGATTAAGGGAGCGCGGGGGGAGGGGGCGGTGGTGGTGGTGAAGCCCTCTGGCGTTCCTCTGGGTCCTGAGGATGTGAAGTTCCTGCAGTCGGGCCATCTGACTGCGTCCTTCCTCTCTTGCATTTTAGGATTTCTGGTTTGTAGGTCATACTTCTTAATGTATGTGTTGGAAGCAAATAAGAATTGTTCTGTTCTATTGTTTTTTTAAAAATGACTTTTCCTGCCCTAACCAGTTTGGCTCAGTGGATAGAGCGTCGGCCTGCGGACTGAAAGGTCCTAGGTTCGATTCTGGTCAAGGGCATATACCTTGGTTGTGGACACATCCACAGTAGGAGATGTGCAGCAAGCAGCTGATCAATGTGTCTCCCTCATCGATGTTTCTAACTCTCTATCCCTCTCCCTTCCTCTCTGTAAAAAATCAGTAAAATATATATTTTTTAAAATGACTTTTCCCAACTGCTGGGCCACTCCCTTCTTTCGTTTTTTCCTGAATCTAGTTGAAAGAGTCTTAACCTTTTGTTGCCTCTAGATTTTTTTAAGTAACTAATTCTGTATTTGAGATTTTTAATTCTATCCATACAGGTTGATACAGTAGATGTGACTTCTTTCTTGGTAAGAACTCATTAGAGACTCTGCATGTGGCTCCCGTCTGTTTGCACCTGCAGTTGAATCATTAGGATCTGTTATTTCCCAACTGTGTTTCCTTTGGTGGCTTCCAGCCCCAGCCTTGGTGAGCGCTGCGCCTGCTTTCCTAGCATCAAGGTCTGCCCAGCCAGGCCTGGTCTCCCAAGGTGGCATGGCTCCCCAGCCTCCTCCTCAGTCAGAACTCAGGGCAGCAGTGGCCCCGTGTATCAGTGAGGTAAGGAAGGTTTTGGTGTGTGCAGCAGAAGAACAACTGCAGCGCCGGCTGCCCCGCCTCCACATGGCATCCATTGGTGCACCTGCTCCATAACTCTCGTGTGGCCTGGGAGCACTGGGGCCTTGCTAGCTCCTCCAAGACTCACTGTCACCCATGCAGGGTTTGTCATTACAAATCGTTCTGCTTCTCCTCTGGCTGTCACATCAGCCATCGCTTCAGGGACCGTCGAGTCTCCTCTGTTTCAGCCCCTGAGTGTCCTTCCCTGCCTGTCACGTGGACGTGTAGCTCCACTGTCCCCTCCTCACCTCATGGTCTGTCTGCGCCGGTGTCAGCTGTGCAGTAGTGGTGGGTCCAGATGGGGCTGCCAGCCTGGGAAGGAACGGGTCCTCCCTTCTGGCCTCGATGGGATGGGCTCCCTCGGCGAGATGTCTCGTCTCTCTGTTTTGTCTGAGGCTGTCCACCCAGCACCATGTCCTACCCCCGTCTCCCAACCCCACTGTGGGCCTGTGGTGCGTTACTCGGTGGGTCACCTGGCGTTGACCTGGCCAGGTGTTGTCACAGATGCTCCGAGAGGCCACCCAGGTTGGGGCTGGCAGGGCAACTGCAAAAGGCAGCCTCACTGAGAAGCACCTGAGCCATCGAACACCCAGGGCAGTGCCTCGAGGGTGTCATTCCTCTGCAGCTGTTTGTCAGGCTCCCTTTCCCTTAACTGTTGCCTGGCCTTTGACTCCTGGGGGTCTTCGGGAGGCCTGGTTCTGGGTCATCATCCAGAAGGCTAGGCTGTCCTGCGACAGCGAGGCTGCAGCCTGAGACACCAGTGAGGGTGCCCGCAGGCCACGGGCCAGCCTCCCCTGGGTGTTTGCCTGAGGCCCTAACCCTTTAATTCCACCCACAGGTTCTCTCTGGTTTCAGGGGGCAGGTCTCCTTTTTAATATATTGGTTTTTATAGTCTTTTATTTGTATTCAATATCAGCTATTGCTTCCTCCTCAGTTCCAGAAAATCCTATATAATAAAACCCTAGTATGCAAATTGACCGAACAGCATAAAGACCAGTCGCTATGACGTACACAGGGGGAGCTCCGCTCAGCCAGAGGTCAGGCTCAGAGCCTCTCCCGCCTCCACTGTGGGCGGGAGGTAAGGAGCAAGAGGTCCTGGACTGCGAGAGGGCACAGGCCAGGCTGAGGGATCCCCGCCCCCCACCAGTGCACAAAATTTCTAGACCTCTAGTATAGAATATTAGGAAAAAGAAACCAGAAAGCACCCAATATTTCCACACTAAGAAAATAATTTTTGTTAACACTCTGGTGCACTTCCCTCCATTATATGGTTTTATTGGGTGCTTAAGAATCCTTTGGCCTGCCCAGTGTGGCTCAGTGAGCATTGACCCATGGACCAAGAGGTCACTGGTTTGATTCCCAGTCAGGGCACATGCCTGGGTTGTGGGTTTGATCCCCAGTAGGGGGAATGTAGGACGTAGCTGATGATTCTCTTTCTCTCTCCCTCTCCCTTCCTTTCTCTAAAAAAAACAAATTTTTTTAAAAATCAATAAAAAATATATTTTTAAAAAAGAATCCTTTGTTTCTGTTTTCCTGCCTTTCCACTCAACCTTGCAGCCTAACTATGTAGAATACCCTTCACGCACGTCTCCGGGGCTGCAGAGCACTCGGGCAGCCAGTGTGGGCGGCATTTGGGAGGCTGTGCTTTTAGAGCTATTCTGAGCCTTGCTTTGCCAGGCATCCTGGTGTTTCGATGACTTGATGTTCCCAGAGTGGATCGGAGGCACCTCTGCCAGGCCCACCCTCCTCCCCCGTCACCCCTGGGACCCTCGCAGCACAGAAAGCTTCCTGCTTGTCACTTATAAGTGACAAGTTGTACCCTTAACTCTGTATGTTTTGAGGTTGTTTATATGTGTCATTCCTGCACGCAGTGATTTTTTTAGTTTTTTGAAATCACTGATGCTCATCTGGGGTGCCAAGGTGTCAGTGAGTGTGCCTCACTCCCTGTCCTGCTGTGGGCAGAGCTACCCGGCCCAGACCGTCTTCTTAATCTCACCCCTCTCTTAACTTTCTTGGCATCGTGTCCTAGACATCGAGAAGAAGGCACATTTCAGACACCTGCGTTCCCATGTCTGTTTAGAGAGAAAGGAGTTTTCTTCACAGCTGGTTAGACCTGGTGCAGTGGCAGCCCTGGCGCTCACTGGGGGCAGCAGTGCCCACTCCCCCCTGGGCACCTCCCTGAGGTCAGCCGAGGCAGCCTGCCCTCCAGCCATGGTATCCCTAGGACTAGGTGTCTTTCTGCCAACGAGGGCTGGTGAGGTTGATTTCTCACCTTTCTCTGCCTTCCATCTGAATGGGTGTTGCTGGCTCCCTAGCTGGCCTCTTGGCATGACCTGTGGCCACCGGCCCTCACAGCCTGGCCCTCATAGGGCATCAGTGCTGGCCTTGCAGAACAGGTGCACACAGAGTGTGGTTGTTTGAGGGGACTGGCCCTCAGGAGGACACTGTAGCTCCCTAGGGTGGGCTGGTAACATTGAGATCATTTTCCATTTTATTTAGAATCAGCAACACTTTTATATTAGTAGTAAAGTCTTTTGTTCATTCTTATTTCCTGAAGTTAAATTCCTGGGAGTGGGCTGGCTTGATCAGGAGCCACAGGTATTCCTGGTTGCCCTGTGGCCCCTGTGTGTCCTCTGGTGGGGGCACTGGGTGTTTAGGCCAGTGGGCTGCCTATGAGGTTGCCACCTCCAAGCTTCTGGGACAGCCCCCAAGCTGCCCAACCCCTCCTGCACACCCTGCCCCACCCCCGCTCCCCCGGCTGTGGGCAGCACTAATCACCCTTTGCTTTCTTTTCCAATAGCGTTGTGTGGTACTGCGTTTTCTGAAGTTTCCTCCCAATAGGAAGAAGGTAAGATCTGTTGAGTTTGCCACCCAATCATTAAGACAATTACTTAGGAACACTTTGATTTTATTTCTGATGTAGAAGTATTAATGCTCATTAGAGAAATTTAAATATGACACAGCATTCAGTACAGAACGTGGTGTGTCTGATTCCTGCAGGACCCAGTGCTTGGTGGGGTCACTGTGGGTCACTGTGGGGAGTCCTTGGGTGCTGAGCTAGGAATCGCCCGTTCAAGTCAAGGAGCCCTGTGGTTGGCGGGGACCCCGAGGGTCAGGTCTCAGCTTGGCATTTCCCCTTCTGTGAACATGAAGTCTGGGATGCTGGCAGGTAGGCAGCATTGCAAGTCCCAACAGGCAGTTCAGATGGAGCCTTGGTTTCTATTTGCTGAGTCACCCAAGCCCAGGACTGTGGACACCCTCAGAGCTGTTGCTGCTCTGTAGCCCTGCTGACCTCTGGGAGGCAGTGACCCTGGAGGTGGGGTGTCGCTGTGGTATTCATCCAAATCTCAGTGGGTGCAGGGCTCAAAATACCAACTTCTGCGCATGGGCCACGAAGTTTCAATTGCACTCTATGTGCGCGCCCGCACGTGGTATTTTATGGAAGAGCCACACTCAAGGGGCCAAAGAGCCGCATGTGGCTCGAGAGCCACAGTTTGCCGACCACTGCCCTAGGGGAAGGGAGGGAGGCACAGGAGCTGGTGTGAGCCCTGCTCCAAAGCAAAGGCAGGAGCTGTGGGCACGGCCCTCACAGTGGGGACGGGCAGAGGTGGGTGTGTGGGTGGGGAGTGGAAATTGGCCAGGATGGCCATTGTGTTTCTGTGGAATCCAAGTGGGGACCAGAGCCATCTGGGAGGCTGCCTCTAGCCCCCCTTCTCCACTCAGCATCTGCTGAGCCCAGACCCCAGCTCTGGTCAGCTTTTCCTGTTTCAATTTATTGAGGCAACAAACAATTTGCCTTTACTTATTATGTCAGTGGTGTTACCAGTGGGAATCCTGTGGTCATGCTGTCAACAAGAGGAGCTTTTTGTCAGGAGGCCTGGGCCAAGCGTGTGGAGCCACTGGGTGTGCTCTGGGCTTTTCGGTTGGGTTTCATTCTCACACTTCACACTGCACTCGCCCTGGGATGCAGGCTGGGTCTGCGGGTGCTACAGGGCAGATGGCAGCCCAGCCCAGGACTTCCCTGGAGCTCAAGCCCTGTGTCAGCACTGCCTGGACTGCCCTTGAGGACAGCTCTCTCATTCCTTAGACCTGGGATGGACTCTTCGGAGTTCTCGCCTCCGCCAGGGGGAGGGACACAGGGCTGATTTCCTGTCTCACCCAAATCTCATAGCTTATTGGCTCCTTAAGAACATCTAATTTGGGAGAAAATATTTTATTCTCTATTTAGAGGCTGAAGAATAAAATGTAAATACCTAGTGATTTTTGGACAGGAGAGATTTTCAAAGTCGATTCCTTGGAAGCGTGCATGAGCTGCTGGTGGAATCCACTGGTGTTCCTGGCACAGGTGTGGGTCACGTGCGGCCCTGGATAGAAGGCAGAGGTGGGCCTGGGAGCTGAGGGGACAGAAGCTCCAGTGGGTCTGGCGGTGTCCTTGGCGAGGCTCACCTTCCTCCGCGTCCCCGACCGCCATCTCCACGGGGCGCCCTTGTGTAACCCTCCGCCTCGCGCTGCGTCAGTAAGGCCTTCCTGTGCTTCTTCGTTGCAGGCCTCGGAAGAAGTATTCCAGCACCTACAAAGCATAGTGGACTTCGGCAAAAATGTCATGAAAGAGTTTTTGGGGGAGAACTATGTTCATTGTGGGGTAAGTGGTTTCATTTATGGAGTCTAAGTTCATGGGCAAGATCTGTCTCAATAGTACCAGCTTCTCAATTACAGGTTGGAACTCTGAGCTTGATATTTCCTCATGTTAGAGTTTCCAAGTGGTTTGTTTTTCGCATTTGCTGTGTTGTGAGGTAGCAGAGCAGATAGTATTATTCTCATTTTCTAGCTGAAAGGCCTGAGGTTCAGAGAGACCACGTGATAACTGAGAGGGGTGCCTGTCACAAAGTCTGTAGTTTGGACACTTGGGGAGGAGACAGTGTAGGAAGCCACAGTGGCTTTGGTCCATGCCTGGGACAGCTGTCTTAGTATCTGTTGGCCTTGCTGCCTGTTTTAGATCAGGGCACTGAACAGACTAGCAGGTTTGTCACTTTGCACACAGAGAGCACTGCTCCGTTTTGTAGATCCTATGCCTTGCGTCTGTCCTAGGAAAAATGATAACTAGGAGGTTAAGGGCACCTGTGAAGCTGAAGGGTTGCCAGGCAAAGTAGGTTTTAAATGACTCTGACAGCAAAGCATCCTCCAAGAAGGTCCCTTGACAAGCTTAGGATGTATGGAGGTGGCTGCGGGTGTCCCTCAGGCTGCAGCCTTGACTGAAGGCATCAGACCCTTTCCAGGGTGGCCCAGCCATGGAGCTGGCAGGGTGGTGCGGCTTTTGGCTGGGGTTCTCAGAACCTCCCCACATGGATTTACTGCAGGGCTCTGAGGGTCCTTGAGACTCAGCCCGGGCTCCCCAGCACTTGATCTGAGAGATGACCTGGCCCAAAGTTGTGTCTGTCCTTTCCACAGTATCCTGCGGCCTTGTAGGTCAGCCCACACAGAATGGAAGGCCTGCAGGGAGCTGCAGTCTGTGCGTGGAGTCCCAGGGAGCAGGCGCACCTGGCCCCTGTGGAGCCTCTCTCTGTATCACAGTGCTGAGGCTCCAGATCTTTCCCCTGGCAGGGCCAGTGAGGAGGGTGGTGGGAGGTGAGGGCAGCTGAGAGCGGCCGGGTAAGTGGGAGCAGCGTGAGGGAGTCCCCTGGCCCAGGGCACACATGCTCTGCCATCCACAGTGGATGGGTCCCTGGGTGCATGAGGTGAGGCCACAGGTCGCTTTCTGGGAACATGCATTCCATTGACACCTCCACATGGAGACAGCACCTGAGTGAACACAGCCTGTCTTGCCCCCAGGCAGACGCGATGTCCCCAGGGGACTGCCACTCAGGCCTGGCCCCACTGGATGGTGGCATCCAGAGCACAACTCTGATCCGCACACGGCCAACAGGCAGAGTTAGCTTGTGTGGATGCCGCCTGATGGGAAGTGGGCCAGATGCAGCCGGGTGAGCGTTTCCCTCCTCTGTGTCTGGGACAGATACAACCAGCCCCGTGGTGAGAGCACGAGGCCCAACAGCACCCACCTCGTGCCTGCGCTGCCTCCGGGCCTGCCCAGCTGGTTTGGGGACTGGTCTGGGCTGGTTTCCGTGTGAACTGGCGGTTAGCCAGTGGGGACGAGGCTGTCTCTTTATGCCTACAGATGTCTGCATCTTAAATCCTGGGGGTAGTGGAGACCCTGGTGAATTTTAGAAGTTTAGCCTCGCTTTTGTGGGCCTCAGTCTCCAAGTTTGGGTGCCCCTGGGTGGCCTGGACTTCACCTTTACCCTGACATGATGGGGGCATGGGCCAGGCCGGCACGTGTGGCAAGTGAGGGTGCCGTTCTCCTGAGGAAGCTCCTGGGAGACTGCGAACGTGCTGCTCCCCGATGGCCTCCAGTCTGGGCAGCCCTTCTCCTCTGCAGCCTCCCGACATCCCTTTGAGGGCAATGCCTGTCATCAGGGAAGCCGGTGTGGCCACATCTTCCAGGTACACTTCCTGGGAGGGTTCTGTGCTCTTCCAGTTTCCCTAAGTTAATACCACGTTCCCTGCTGATGCCCACTGCCTCCCAGGGCTCTGAGGCACCATCCGTCTGTCTGGCAGGTGATGGCACAGTTCACAGGGTCATGAGTCTGAAGCAAGGGTTGGTCAATGTAACCAAATGCTAGGAAGGGTGCCTACTACCAACATTTTATTCTGACTTAAAACACAAATAGAGCTCATTATAAAATCAGGAATTTAAAGTTGCTTAAAGAAATAAATTCTACTTTTTACCTTGGTGACTATGAACTTAGGCGGGGGAGTCACAGACGCGTTTCAAGAGTAGCTGAGCCACTTTGAGCTCTGGACTCGACCCCCTCGGTCTTCTGCACGTGTCTGTCACTTGATGATTCCAGCAGGGCCTGCCTGCCTGCCTTTCCCAGCTGAGGCATCAGGACACCTGTGCAGGCCTGAGCTGCTGTGCTGGCCCTGCCCCCAGCCTTGCCCCAGGTTGCGGGGCTGAGGTGTTTCTCTGAGGGTGGGTCTGGAGGCAGTTCTTTTTTTAAAATTTTTTAAAAATTTTTATTGATTTCAGAGAGAGGAAGGGAGAAGATATAGATAGAAACATCAATAATGAGAGAGAATCATTGATCAGCTAGGGGATCGAGCCTGCAACCCAGGCATGTGCTCTTGACAGGAATCAAACCTGGGACCCTTCAGTCCCCAGGCCGACGCTCTGTCCATTGAGCCAAACCAGCTAGGGCTGGAGGCAGTTCTTTATCTTTCCTGCACAATGTCTGCTCACTTCCTACCTTTGGTTTGTTTAAAGTGGAGTGAGACCTTGGGCTTTTGTGAATGTCTAAGTTTTGAATTTTCAAATGTTTATAATTTCCCCTCTTCCATTGTTTCACCTTACCTAATTCAGAACTAAATTTTTAGCAACTCACCTTTTATCAGTTTATAGCATGTGTAGGTAAATGACAAAATTCATGAGATCAGCTCACACAGCAGGCTGGGAAGTGGACGGTTGAAGCCAGGCCCACTGCAGGAGCACGTGGGAGGCCCCGGCAGGCCTCAGCATTCACATCCTCGGCTGGCCTCCTGTGTCCTGCGGGGCTTCCCCAGAGAGAGAGCTCTGCCACCCTGGCAGCATCAGGACGATGGTGAGCAGCATGAATTAAGACTCCTTCTTCAGGAATTTGCAAGGAGCAGCAACGTGGAGAGAAGTTGCTCTTTGTTTTTTGCCCAGATGCACAGCCTGCTGGGCCCTGAGTCCCGTGGCGGAGGGCCCTCAGGGGTCTCACCAGAGATTAGTATTCCATCAGACCCTTTTCCTTGAGCTGCTCCTCAGGGGGAGTGGGAGAGGCTCAGGGTGTCTGCGGAGACAGCTGCTGGGAGCGTTCGTGCCGGCAGTGAGGCCCTCCAGCCCTGCTTTGCCGCATGGACACCACGAGGAGAGGCCAGGGCTCGTGAGGACACTGACTGGGTGATGGGCCGCTGCTGGTCACCACCCGGCACCCAGCCACTCAGGAGGGCTGCCGCTCCCGGGGCTTCCGTTGAATCGGGACATGGCCTTCAAGTAAAAGAGCAGCCTTTCTTCCTGAGGCCCACATACTTGTCCTGAGGACTTGTTAATGTGCTGAAATACACGTCACATAAATGTACCGTTTGCACCACTGTGAGTGTGCAGCTCCACGGCATCAAGTATGTTCACAGTGCTGTGCGGCTCACACTGCGGCTGTTTGTCCTTACAGGAGGTGGTCCAGCTGCCTTTAGATTTTGTGAAGCAGCTCTGCTTAAAGATACAGTCTGAACGACCAGGTAAGGGTTTCTAACTTACACATTTCCTTTGTCATTTAAGATGCCCGATGTGAAGTGTGTGACATTTTTCCTCATGTCAGGTAGATGCAGCTTTCAGCAGTTCTTTTGCCAGAAACTTGATCATCAGGGTAGAGACCCCAGGAGCTTACGAAGACAATTCTGTCATCAGATCCCCAGGCCACTGCAGAGAATGTATGACCAGGGACTAATTAATACTAAGAAACATGCAGTTGGGAGCGAAAGGGAGCCAAGGGAGTTAGGGGAGACTCAGGGAAGGGAAGGGAGGCTGCAGGAAGGCTGGAGGAGTCAAAAGGAAACCAGGTAGACCCACACCGCAAAGGAGGGCCAGGCCCACAGAGTCTGCAGCCGGAGGACCTGCCCCCAGAGCTGGAGCCCACCCAGCCTGCTTGTCCTCTTGGGGGACCAGGAGACGTGAGTTCTGTGGGCAGTACCTTCCCCATCACCTCACATGCCTCCCCCATCACCTCCCGTACCTCCCCCGTCACTTCCCGTACCTGCCCCATCACCTCCCGTACCTGCCCCATCACCTCCCCTACCTGCCCAATCACCTCCCGTACCTGCCCCATCATCTCCCGTACCTCCCCCATCATCTCCCGTACCTCCCCCATCACCTCCCGTACCTGCCCCATCACCTCACATGCCTCCCCCATCACCTCCCGTACCTGCCCCATCACCTCCCGTACCTGCCCCATTACCTCCCGTACCTGCCCCATCACCTCACATGCCTCCCCCATCACCTCCCGTACCTGCCCCATCACTTCCCGTACCTGCCCCATCACCTCCCCTACCTGCCCCATCACCTCCCCTACCTGCCCAATCACCTCCCGTACCTGCCCCATCATCTCCCGTACCTCCCCCATCACCTCCCGTACCTGCCCCATCACCTCCCGTACCTGCCCCATTACCTCCCGTACCTGCCCCATCACCTCACATGCCTCCCCCATCACCTCCCATACCTGCCCCATCACCTCCCCTACCTGCCCAATCACCTCCCGTACCTCCCCCATCACCTCCCATACCTGCCCCATCACCTCCCGTACCTGCCCCATCACCTCCCGTACTTTCTTGAACTTAGTCATGGCTTAGTGACAGAAGCCATGTCAAAGCCTTGCCTTTCAGGGTCAGAGACAAAGAGGTAAAGCCCCTGTGATTGAGATGGACATGCCTCCGCCCAAAACACAGCCAGGCAGCCACAGTGTGCAGTGGCCGGTGGAGAAGTCTCCCTTGTTTGACAGGAGCAGGCCAGCCCCCAGGGCACCGTGCCTGGAGCCCCAGTTGAGGAGGCCTAGAGGAATGGGCTCCGTATTGTGAGGGCTGAGGGAGGAAGGAGGTCATAGCCACGTTGAAGCCAGGACAGCGTCTTAGCTGTTTCCTCCTCTAGAGGAAGACAGACTGAGACTTGTTCTAGGTTCTGCTATGCAGCTGCAATGCTGCTCAGTACCATTATTTTATTTTAGAATTAGTAATTAAACGTATGCTACTTAACAGTGATAAGAACTGTGCCCCATTGTAGTGATGACTCGCCATCAGCCTTGTTCTGTGAAAGGGGAAAGGCCAGCCACACGTGGGGTCTGGAGGTCACATGTGCCTCCGTGACTGCCCACAGCACAGCTTCCCGCAGCCCCTCTGGGGAGCTGTGTGTGCGAGCCTCCCACGGAGCCCGCAGGAGCAGGGAGAGGCTGCTGCCTCCTTCCTCTGAGGTCCTGGGTTAAGGGGCTCACAGAATTTGGGGGCAGTCCCCAAGGCCACCTCACTTCTGATGACAATTGAACATTTGGGGGGTCCCCAAGACCAACCTCAGGATCTGATAATTTATTAGAAGGACCTATAGAACTCATTGTCATTGTCATGTTATGGCTGGTCGCAGCTCAGGGACACAGGTAAGACCAGCAGGATGAAGAGGTGCTGGGGGCAGGTCCAAGGACACGGCATGTGCTTCCAGGTGTCCTTCCCCCTGGAGTCGTGTGGGGTGCGCGTCCTGCTTGCAGCAGCAGTGTGTGAGCGCATGGAGGAGTGCCACGCACGGAGGCTGCCCAGTACGGAGGCTGCCCAGCTTGGTGGGAGGGTTTTTGGAGGGTTGGGCATTAGACACAGCTGACTAGCTGCCCTCAGCTTCCAGCTTTCTGGAGGTCGAGCTGATACGGTGAGACCCAACCCCCACCCTGAGTCACAGTTGTACTCCTGTGACTCAAAGGCCTCCGGCAGGCAGCACTTTCAGCTGGAGGCGGCCGCCCAGGAGCTGGAGGCCAGGCCTGACTTTTCCTCCACAGGAATTGGCCAAGTGGCTGCAGGGGTGCCTCGTATCCCTGGCACTGATCCTCAGGTATTTCCCCTCTGTCTTCTAGAATCTCGCTGTGACAAGGACCTGGACACTCTCAGTGGTTATGCTCTGTGCCTTCCCAATTTAGCCAGACTTCAGACGTACCATTTTGCCGAGCACCGGCCGATTCTGTGTGTAGAGATCAAGGTGAAGTTTTGTAAAGGGGAGTGGTGTGGGGAGAAGGGAAAGGTGGGTTCAAGTTGTGAGTCCAGGGCACCTGCCAGAGCACACCTTCCCACTGAAGCTCCTGCTGTCTCCACAGCCCCGCAGCCCTTCTCAGGCCCAGCACCTCCTAGAGCAGTGGTTCTCAACCTTCTGGCCCTTTAAATACAGTTCCTCATGTTGTGACCCAACCATAAAATTATTTTCGTTGCTACTTCATAACTGTAATGTTGCTACTGTTATGAATCATCATGTAAATATCTGATATGCGGGATGGTCTTAGGCGACCCCCTGTGAAAGGGTCGTTCGACCGCCAAAGGGGTCGCGACCCACAGGTTGAGAAGCGCTGTCCTAGAGACTCTGTCTGCTTCCCGCTCCTTCCATGGTGCCACCTGCTCTGGTTTCTCCCACCGGCCAGCCCAAGGGACATGGCTCCCCAGGCCCCCAGATTCAGGCCTGTTTCCAGGTGTTTCGAAGGAGAGACAGTGGGACAGGCCCTGGCCGACAGCCACCAGCAGAAGTGCTTTGGATTCCACCCTCCCCGTTTGCTTTGGAAGGTGCAGCTCGCTAGGCCCCCCTGACCACTCCCTCTGCCATGCCCTGTGGGCCCTATGGTGACACTACATGCTGTGTTCCGGGAGGTCAGCTTGAGGGCTGCCCTTCAGACTGGAGGGCACTCTGTTCCTTTGCTTCTGTCCTGCTCATGTGAAACCTCCCTTGGTTTGTCGTGGCCAGGAGTCCTGAGCTGGGGGACAAGGGGTGTTGCATGTCTATTGGAGGAAGTGATTGCCGGATAAGGGCCAGGCCCCTGGCTTCATTCTGCTGCCCAGTGTCCAGGGGGCTGCTCAGGTCTTCCTCAGGAAGCTTCCCGGATGTCCCAAGCCATTGTTTGTCTCCTTTTCCCAAACCTCTTTGGTGGTGATTTCCGGGTCACACCCTTGACCCTGAGCACTCACAACCCCTGTGCTCAGTGGGGACTGTGGACCTGCTTCTCCAGAGGGTGAGTGTCTTGGCCTCACAGAGACATGGCAGCTCTCCAGGGCCACGTGCTAAATTCAGGTCTTATATGTTGTACGTGCCCAGAAACCAGGGGTTTCAAAAGGCACCCGGGGTTCCAGACGTTTTGGGAGCCTAGCAACCATCAGATGGGTCCTTCCTGTTCATGACTTCTTGTCAGAGGGAATGAGGTCCTGCTTCTTGGAGCTGGGAGCACTCCCAGCATCTTTCCAGTCTCGTTTGTCTTGAAAACACAAAGCGACTCTGTGTTGTGCTTTTCAGTCCAGCAACTGAGGACCAGTGAGAGTTCTGACTCAAGCAGCAAAGAGATGTTTAGATGATACGACAAGAGAAGCATCAGGGGCTAGAGAGAAAAGCAACTTTGGGGACAGTTCTGTCCAACACGGCTGCTGCTCCCAAAGTTGCCTTGTAGTTCTATGTCTGCTTAAAGCAACGGTTCTCAACCTGTGGGTCGAGACCCCTTTGGGGGTCGAACAACCCTTTCACAGGGGTCGCCTAAGACCATCGGAAAACACATATATAATTACATATTGTTTTTGTGATTAATCACTATGCTTTAAGTATATTCAATTTGTAACAATGAAATTGGGGGTCACCACAACGTGAGGAATTGTGTTAAAGGGTCGCGGCATTAGGAAGGTTGGGAACCACTGGCTTAAAGGTATGCGATTTCTCCCTAAGCAGATTTTCTTATTTATTTTGCAGCCAAAATGTGGGTTTATTCCTTTCTCCAGTGCTGTGACGCATGAGATGAAGCACAAGGTGTGCCGCTACTGCATGCACCAGCACCTCAAGGTGAGCACTGGCCAGCCCACCCGCCTGCAGCGCCGCTAGGAGGGCGCTGGCCTGCAGTGACCACCCAGAGTTTTCAAAAGAGTCGAAGAAATTGTAGATGCTTATTATTTACCTCACCTTTTTGTTGTTCATTTTAAATTGAGATAAAATTTTTTGCCCTAAGATTCACCCTTTTAAAGTGTATAGATTGAGTATATTTTAGTATATTCACAAAGTTGTACAACCATCACCACTACCTAATTCCAGAACATTTTCATCACTTCAAAAAGAAATTCTGTCCCCAGGAGCAGTCCCTGTCCAGTCAGTCCCCTGTCCTGCCAACCCCTGTCAACCTCCTATGTGTCTGGATTTGCCTGTTCTGGACAGTCATACAATGTGTGCCTTTTGCAACTGTCTTTTTCCACTTAGTATAATTATATTGAGTCCATCCATATAGTAGCATGTATCAGCACTTCATTCCTCTTGTGGCTGATTAATATTCCATTGTCTGGGAACATTTTGTCCATCTACTCATCTGTTGATGAACATGTGACTTCTTTCCACCTTTTGGTTATTGTGAATAATGTTGCTATGAATATGCATGTACATGTGTTTCTTTGAATCCTGTTTTCAGTTTCCTTGGGTAGTGTGCCGAGTCGGCACGGCCATGGGTGAGCCTGAACTCAGGCCCCTGTTCCCCATACTCAGCCCCACGTTGGGCGCCATATGTGCCGCGCCAGCACAGACAGGTTCAGTGAGCCTGAGAGGGGGCGGTGAAGGATTGAGAAAAGACAGATAAGAGAAAAAAGCTGGGTCTGGGTGGGACAGTGTCCTCTCTGATGGAGAGCTAGCGACAGCACGGCGGCCTGCAAGCCGCATCTTTATTTTATAGCCACATTCCACAAGGCAAAGTAAGGGCGTAGTCAAGATGTTTACAACATTCTTGCGGTTTCAAATCTACTCGATTACATGCACCTGAACTCTATCAAGCCCACATCACTCAGCCACAGTGGGACCACAGGTGCAGACCGTAGGTTCAAGCTTACAAACTATAGTCTTTGGCTATAATTGTGTTGGGGGCTTGCACGTGGCTTTGCCACAACAGGATTGTGCCCTCTCATTAGTCTCAGGCTTGAACCTGTTCAAATGCTGTAGCTGCTCTCCACAGGGTAGATTCCTTGGAGTGGAATTACCGGTTCTTAGGGAAGTTCTATGTTTAACTTTTTGAGAAAACACCACACTGTTTTCCCCAGCCGTTGCACTATGTGATATTCCCATCAGCAATGTATGAGTGTTCTAATTTCTCCACGTCCTTGCCAGCCCTGATTGTTCTTGTTTGTGGTGAGTGTGCAGTGGCAGCTCATTGTAGTTTTCATTTGCATTTTTCTAACAGTGATGGTCAGCATCTTTTCATGTGCTTATTGTGTCATTTGACTATCTTCTTTGGAGAAATATCTATTCAAGTTCTTTGCCCATTTTGAATTGGGTTTTTCTCTTGTGGAGTTTACATGTTCTTTATGTATTATACTAGAGTCCTGATGCACAAAATTCATGCAAGGGGCTCAGCCCTCGCAGCCCCAGCTTTGTCTGGAAGGTCGTCCAGAAGGACATCTGGAAGGATGTCTGGAAGGTTGTTCGGCTGTCTGGTCTAATTAGCATATTATGCTTTCATTATTATAGATGTGATTTGCAAATATTTTTTCCTCTTCTGTCATTGCCTTTTACTCGTTTTTCTTTTTAATATTGTTTTTATTGATTTCAGAGAGGAAGGGAGAGGGAGAGGTAGAAACATCAATGATGAGAGAGAATCATTGATCGGCTGCCTCCTGCACGCCCCCTATTGGGGACCGAGCCTGCAACCCGAGCATGTGCCCTTGACCAGAATCGAACCTGGGCCCATCAGTCCACAGGCTGATGCTCTAGCCACTGAGCCAAAACGACCAGTGCTACTCTGTTGATAGTATCCTTTGATGCACAAAGTTTAAAATTTGGTAAAGTCTATTTTGTCTACTTTTTCTTCTGTTGCCTGTGCTCTTGGTATCATATCTAAAAAATCATTGCCTAACCCAAGATCATGAAGCTTTTCTCCTATTTTCTTCTAAGAGTTTTATAGTTTTAGCTCTTATGATTAGGTCTTTGATCCATTATGTGTTAATTTTTTTTTTTTTTTTTTTTTTTTTTTTTTTTACTATGAGGGAGCATTTATTAAAGCTGAGGACAGTAAAACAAGAAAGGGCTTAGCATATGGTCAATGATTCTCTCTCATCATTGATGTTTCTAGCTCTCTCTCCCCTTTCCTCTCTGAAATCAATAAAAATATATTTTTTTAAAAAGGAGAAAGAAAGGACTTAGCATAGAAGCAGCAACAGGAGAGCCAGGCTGGGCTGCCTTAGGTCTCTGGGAAGGCAGAGAAAAGTGGGCTTTGGGAGCAGGTTCAGGGGTGAGCCTGGGATGAGGGCTGCTGCCCATTGCTCCCCAGGTTGCAAGCCTCGTGGGGTCCTTTAGGTTTAGGAGATGCCTGCCTGTGGGGGAAGGAGAGGGGAGAGAAGAGGGAGAAGGGAGTGAGGGGGGCTGCTCCCCAGAGGAAGAGCACTTAGAGTTAATTTTTGTATATGGTGTTAGGTAAGGATCCAACGTCATTCTTGTGCAATGTCAACGTCATCCCAGCACCCTTTGTTGAAAAGACTGTTCTTCTTTTCCCATTGAATGGACTTGGCACCCTTATTGAAGATCTTTTGGCCATATATGTGATAGATTATTTCTGGCTCTCTAGTCTATTTTATTGGTTTATATGTCTGTCCTTATGCCGGTGCCATTCTTTGATTGCTGTAGCTTTGTAGTAGGTTTTGAAATGAGGAAGTGTTAATCCTCCAGCTTTGTTCTTTTTCAAGATTGTTTAGGTTATTTGGTGACCTTTACAATTACGTATGAATGTGAGGATTGGATTTCTTATTTTTTCAAAACATGACTTGGAATTTTGACAGAAATGGCAGGAATCTGTGGATCACTTGGGTAATATTGCCATCTTAACCATTATAGTTTGCTAGCATTAAGTATATCCACATTGTCGTGCAGCCATCTCCAGACCTTTATTCATCCTGCAAAACTGAAACTATACCCATTAAACAGCCCCACATGTGCTCTTCTCACCCCTAGAACCGCCATTGCAGTTTTTACCTCTATGAATTTGACTGCTGTTGGCACCTCGTACGTGTGGAATGAGACAGTGTTTGTCTTTGTGACTGGTTCACTTTAACTCAGCATAGCGTCCTCCAGGTTCCTCCGTGCTGTGGCATGTCTCAGAGTTCCCTTCCTTTTGAAGCTGAATAATCCACTGAACTTGGGCTGTTGTCAATGATGCTGCTATGAATAAGAGTGTACAGATAGCTCTTGGAGACCCTGCTTTCCGTTTTGTGAGTAAATACCCAGAAGTAAGAATTGCTAGGTCATATGGTAAATCTGTTTTTAATGGTGAGGAACCACACTCTGTGGTTCATAGAGCTGTTCCAGTTCACATTCCACCACAGCACGTTTCCCCACATCCTCACCAAAACTCACTATTTAAAAAAAATATATATTTTATTGATTTTTTGCAGAGAGGAAGGGAGAGGGATAGAGAGTTAGAAACATCGATGAGAGAGAAACATCGATCAGCTGCCTCCTGCACACTCCCTACAAGGTATGTACCCACAACCAAGGTACATGCCCTTTTACCGGAATCGAACCTGGGACCCTTGAGTCCGCAGGCCAATGCTCTATCCACTGAGCCAAACTGGTTAGGGCACTATTTTCTGTTTTTGATAGTAGCCATCTTAATGAATGTGAGGTGAGAAATGCAATTGGTTTTTGCATATTGATATTTTTTAAGGAAAAGAGGCTTATTTCTTTTGTGCACAATGACAAGAGTGGTATCCACCACCTGTTCATCCTGTGCCCCCCATCCTGGCTGGTGCAGGGCACTGTCGTAGCTGGCATTTCCCCTCTTCCCTGTGAACAGGACAGCTGGTGGCAGATGCGATGTGCACAGCTCTTCTTAGACTGTAGCAGCTGCCCAAGTTCTGGAGGGCAGGGAGTAGAGTGAAGCTGGGTCTCAGGGGCATCATCTGAAAGAGCGGAGATAGAACGCCAAGGCTAGTGACCCCTCTGTGCGGCCAGTTTCTGACTCCCTCTTCTGAAGCCTTTCTGCTGTTCCCTTCCATTGGAGCAAATCCTGGTCCAACTCCCCCAAAGCCAAGGCAGAGGTTGGACTTTCTTCTGTTTGGCTTATTTACACTTAAGACCCAGTCAGTCAGAAAAAAAATTCAGTCTTGATCCTCACTGGCCTGACAACCTTCTGTTGTATATTTTTTAGTGTTCAGTGGAAAATAGAAACAATTCAAAGTAGAAAAGTTTAATACAGGACATGAAGTGTATGCAGACTCATTGGAAAGCTGGAGTGAGCCATAGGTGGTTCTCCGGGAATGAGAACAGCGGAGACCTGCCGCCTCAGGGAGGTGATGGAGAGCCCTGCAGAGCTGCATCCAGGGCAGGGAGGCCCCACAGGCTCAGCTGCTCCGGAGCACCCCAGAACTCAGGATGGGACCCTGGGAAGGAAAGCCTACCCAGAGTGAGAGCCTGCGGTGTGCTGCGCAGTGACCTTTTATCCTGTCACCCCTTGATGAACTTGTTTATTTGCTCTAACATTTTTTGATGGTTTCTTAGGATTTTCTATATACATGGTCAGATCACTTGCAAATAGAGATAGTTCTGGTTCTTTCTTTCCAACCTGATGCTTTTTGTTTTTCTTCCCTAATTGTCCTGGTTAGAACTTGCAGTACAATATTGTGTAGGAGGAGCAAAAGTGGACACCCTATCTTTGGGGGGACACTTTCACTTTTCCACATTCTGTGTAATGTTCACTGTGAGTTTGATACAGATGTTCATTTTGAGTGCTGCTTGAAAGGATGGTGAATTTTGTCAAGTACTTGTCCTATATTGAAATGATCATGAGGTGTTTTCTTCTGTTAACATAATGAATTACATTGATTTTCATATGTTGAACCACTCTTGTATGTCTTGGATAAATTCCACATGATTGTAGGAGGATAATCCCTTTAATATGCTGCTGAATTTGATTTGTCCGTTTTGGTCAAGGATTTTTTCTTAAGGAATATTGGTCTATAGTTTTTCATTTTTTAATGATGTCCTTGTCTGGGTTTGGTACAGGGTAGTAACTGGCTCCATGGAAGTGGTTTGGGAAGGGTCTCCTTCTCTCCACTCTTCCGTTTTTTGGAAGAGTTTGAGTGTTGGGGTTACACACGTGGTAGAATTCACTAGGGAAGCCATCTGGTCCTGAGGTTTCCTTTGTCGGTAGGTTTTTTATTACAGATCCAGTCTCTTGTTATGGTCACTGGACAGTTTTTTATGCGGGTCTAGGTGGCATCTCTGAGATTTATCTTTCCCCACTCAGATCTGTTGTTAAGCCCTCTACTGACTTGTTCATTTTTGTTCTTTTCAACTACAGAATTTCTGTCTGGTTCCTTTTTAAAATTCTGTGTCTGTTGTTATTCTCCAATAGATAAGACACTGTTTTCCTTGTTTACTTTAGCTGTAGCGCAGTTAAGGTAGCTGATTCAAAGTCGTATAAGTCAGTCCAATGTCTGAGCTTCCTCAGGGACAGCCATGGATTGCTTTATGCCCTGAAGGTATGGATCATACTTTCTTGTTTCTTTGTATATCTTGTAATGATTTGCTGACCATGGACATTTTAAGTAATATAATGTAGCCACTCTAGAAATCAAATTCTACAACCTCTCTAGGATTTCTTATTGCTGCTTGTTGTAATTGTTATTGCTTTTTCAGTGACTTTTCTATGCTAACTAAAGGCCCGGTGCACGGATTCATGTACTAGTAGGGTCCCTCAGCATGGCCTATGGGAATCGGTCTGAAACCAGCAGTCCAACGCTGCCTGCCGCTCCTGCCTGCCACTCCTGCTCATCCCAGCCCTGCTGCGCCTGCCACCCCCGCCGCTCGGTAGGCTCACTGCTGGTCTGCTGCAGTCTCTGGGCCGCAGCAGCCAGCATGAGCCCTGTGTCTGGCATCCATCGGTCAGCTGAGCGGCGCTCCCGCCGTGGGAGCACACTGACCACCAGGGGTCAGCTCCTGCATTGAGCGTCTGCCCCCTGGTGGTCAGTGCGCGTCATAGCAACTGGTCGACTGGTCGAACCAGCTGTCGCTTAGGCTTTTATATACACTGAGTGGCCAGATTATTATGACCGGTCAGATTATTATGATCACCCCATCAGTACTTTGTTGGGCCACCTTTTATCTTCAATACTGCGGCAATTCTTCTTGGCATTGACTCCACGAGATGTTGAAAGGTGATGCGAGGAATCTGAAACCATGCCTGATGAATAGCACTGTACAATTCTGTGAAATTTGATGGTTGTGGAACCAGCTGCCTGATGGCTCTTTTAACTTCGTCCCACAAATGCTCAATTGGATTGAGATCTGGTGATTGTGGGGGCCACCTAATCAAGGTAAAGTCTCCGTCATGGGAGACTTTCATGTTCTTGAAACCACTCCTGCACAATACGAGCACCGTGGCATGGCACATTGTCTTGTTGGAAGAAGCCATCTCCATTGGGATACGCCATCAACATGATAGGATGAACTTGATTAGCAACGATACTTAGGTATGTTCTGCTATTTAGACGTTTATAATGATCTGGCCCTCTAAGCAACTTCAGCGCGAAATTATAGCTAATTTGCCTATAAACGTCAGGTGGTCATAATAATCTGGCCACTCGGTATATATAGATTCTGAGAAGTCTGCATTTTTCTTGTCTGAAGTCTCTGCTCAGTTAGCTTAGCAGGCAGCTCATGGTTTGGAAAGATTTTCTTAAATGCCTGGAACCAGTAAGATTCTCAGTTTTTGGCAAGAGGCTCTGTGTGTGTGCTGAGGCCTGCTTTCAACCCTAAGCAGGAGAGTTGCAACTTTGCCTTAGCTTTCACTTTCAGAGCCTCTGATCGGCAGGAGGTGAGGGCCTTTGCAGGTCTTTGCAGAGCCTGTGCCTGGCCATCTAGATGCCCCAAGATGTGCTGGAGTTTTTACACCCTGTGCACATCTCACCCCTCAGCTTTTTCTGTTTAGCTTCAGGTTTAGCCTGTTTGCCACAACTGTTATTCCCCATTGCAGGCAGCTATGAGATTGAAACAATTGCCTCTGAATTGTTTTCATAAGTGCCCCTGGGAAACAATGCCCCTTTGGTGCCTAGTAAGCTCTGAGACAGGTCAGTGAGCACAGCAAACCAAGAGATTGATTGGTGAGGTAATTGAATGCGTATTCTCTGGCCCTGTCCCGCCCTCTGTAGGCTGCCAGGCTTCTGTTTTCACCAGGACTGTTGGTTTCCAGGGTTCCCTTGGAGCTAGACGGGGGAGTGGGGGGTGGGGGGTGGGGGGGGGGGGTGGGAATAGGACATTAAAGTGCCACAAAGCTCACAGTTCTTACTTAGATTTGGCTGTATTTCTTGAGTAAATGCTCCCTAGATTGTTGCAAGACTTTGGTTAATTTTCAGAGTTAAAAAAATTTTAATTGATTCTGACAGTTTTGCAGTTTTCTCATTGCTCATATGGGGGAGAGAATTTCCAGAGGTTCTTACTCTACTGTTTCTACTGACTTAATACCTGCTCATTTAACTGATAAAATATGGAATTGTATGAATTAGGTCACCTGCTTTCTCAGAGGTAACTCATGTTATCAGTTTGTACATCCTTCCCGACTTCTTCCTGTGCCGACAAAAATAAATATTATGCAGTGGAAGTGAGGTGATGCCATCTTTATACATATCTGTGCTCACATGTGCCTGTATACTCATTTCTAACGCAAATAGAGGGTCTTGCCATGTGCAATTGTTCTGCTAATTGCTTTTTTTCACTTAAATAATCCTTAAGGATTGTTTGTTGTGCAGCCTTAAGGGTTTTTCTTTGCATATTGTATAAGTATGTGAAACACATATCCCTTTTTTTTCATTTTTAAATGTATTTTATATTGTTGATAGTATTACAGATATTTCCCATTCTCCCTCCCATCCCCCTCCTCCCAGTTTGCTTTGAACTCTATTTCTGATAGGTTTCTTGCCTCCATCTTGTTTAGTTCTTTTTTCTGGCGATTCCTTCTTTTCTTTCACTTGGGGTTGTTTCTTTGTCTCCCCATTTTAGCTGTCTCTTTATATTTGCTCCTATGTACTAGATAGAACTGCTATGCCTCTCAGTCTGTGGGATGGGCTTACATAGAAGTTGTCTTAAGGGGTCCAGTGGTGTAGTCTCTTTGTTCAACTGAACTGGATGCTCTAGGAATGCTCCTTATGTGCATTGTTTGGGCTCTCCTATAATTGGGACTTGATTGTTTTTTTGTTTTTTTAAATATATTTTATTGATTTTTTACAGAGAGGAAGGGAGAGAGATAGAGAGCTAGAAACATCGATGAGAGAGAAACATCGATCAGCTGCCTCCTGCACATCTCCCACTGGGGATGTGTCCGCAACCCAAGTACATGCCCTTGACCGGAATCGAACCCGGGACCCTTCAGTCCGCAGGCCGACGCTCTATCCACCGAGCCAAACCGGTTTCGGCGATTGTTGATGTCCTGTTTGTGGGAGGGATCTCCTCTCTGACTAGCTTCCAGTTTCAACCCCAATGTCTTCCTGCCACCTGTCCAGTGGTCGGGGACTCCTTAGCCCAGAGGCTGGGTCTGCCTTGAGCCTCACACCTTGGTTGACCCTGTTCTGAGCTGTACTTCTTTCCCCACGGAGCTGGTCCTGCTGGTGTCACCTGCGGGCACTTGGGGTCCTGCTGGCTTTTGCTTTCCTGAGCAGTCTGGGATGGTGTCTGTGGTGGAGACCCAAACTGCTGTTTTGACTAATTAGATCATTCAAAGACTCAAAGCCTCTAGAGAACCGCCTCTGTCTGCAAACTGATTGGATTCAGTCTTGAGTAGCCTCAGGCAATTGTCCACAGTTTGGGTGAAAGGTTTTCCAACAGGGTGGGACAACTGCTTCTGCCTATAGGCTAATTGTTATTCTCAGTCTCTTAATGAGCCTCAGAAACTCCACAGGGTGGAGCAAGGGGCTTTCCAATAGGGTGGGCCAACTGTCTCCCCCTCCCAACCCTCAGGCACAAAACACCTGGATAGCAAATGTCTGTATGAGAAAGATGACCTCCACAGCATGAGGGAATGACTTAGTACAGGAAACTGGGGTGTCTACCTTCTGAGGTCTAGCCGCATAGCCCACAACCCTGACTTCTGCTCAGCTCCAGTCCACTCTATTCTTCCTCTGCCAGAGCCCAAGGTGAGTGGCTGCACATGGGATTTTGTGCACTGGCCCTTTAAGAGGGTCCCTGCATTTCTAGCCGTCTCTCCCTGGCCCACAGCAACCCTGCTGCTTTTCACAATCAGATGTTATGTGAGCACCTTTCTCAGTTCTGGTGCTCTCTGCTGGGGGGCCCAGCTTAGGGTTTAGACCCCAGAATTCTCAGTGGCAACCCCTCCCCCAGCTGAGATCTCTCTCCAGACCTTCAGCTGCTGTCTGTGGGCGCCCAGCCAGCCCTTTCGCGCCTCCACCCCTCCTGCCAGTCTCTGTGTGGTCTCCACTTTCTGTCCTTGGTTATCAGGGTTCTCTCCAGCTGGTCTTCAGTTGATTATTCAGGAAGTTTTTCTCTATTTTAGTAGTATTTCCAGTTTGGTCCTGGGAGCATGTCTGTGAGCTTCCACTTAATCCGCCGCCATTTTTAATCCCTACATATATCCTTTTTATTCTCTCTCTTTTTAAATATATTTTTATTGATTTCAGAGAGGAAGGGAGAGGGAGAGAGAGATAGAAACATCAATGATGAGAGAGAATCATCTATCAGCTGCCTCCTGCACACCCCCTACTGGGGATCGATCTGGCAACCTGGGCATGTGTCCTTGACCAAAATTGAACCCTGGAGCCTTCTGTCCGCAGGCTGATGCTCTATCCACTGAGCCAAACCAGCTAGGGCTGTTTTTTTTTTTTTATTAAGTAAGTGATAGCATATGCTTTGTTCTGCAAGTTGCTTTTTGCCTTGGATAAATTTTGGTGATTTTTAGTTCTACCTCTTTCTTTTGGTGGCTGCATATCATTTATTCATTCCTTCCCTGAACATGTGTCCTGTCATGTCCTGGCCCATGAGAGCACATCTACACTAATAAAAGACAAAGATGCTAATTGACTGTAACTTTGTTACGCCCTAAGCCACGCCCACCAGCCAATCAGAGAGACTATATGCAAATTAACCCAACCAAGATGGCGCCCGGCAGCCATGGAGTTGGAGCAAGCAGGAGGCTTGGTTGCCCAGGCAATGGAGGAAGCCAAGCTTCCTGCCAGCCCTGAGCCAGCTGTGGCCTCCACTAAAGGCAATAAAGTTTCAATTATAGAAGATAAACAAATCCCAGATACCTGCTTCCAGCCAGCCTCCACTGGGAGCTTGGGTGGCTGGGGGTTGTGGCCAGCCTGCAAACAGCCATCAGCCCCTCACCCAGGCTGGCCACACCCTCATGGGGTGAGGGTCCCCGCTGGGGGGCTTAGCCAGCCTGCAAACGGCCCTCAGCCCCTCACCCAGACTGGCCAGGCACCCCAGTGGGGACCCCCACACTGAAGGGGCTGTGGCCAGCCTGCAAACGGCCCTCAGCCCCTCATCCAGTATGGCCAGGCACCCCAGTGGGGACCCCCACACTGAAGGGGCTGTGGCCAGCCTGCAAACAGCCATCAGGCCCTCACCCAGACTGGCCAGGCACCCCAGCGGGGACCCCCCACCCTGAAGGGGCTGTGGCTAGCCTGCAAACGGCCCTCAGCCCCTCACTCAGTATGGCCAGGCACCCAAGTGGGGACCCCCACACTGAAGGGGCTGTGGCAGCCTGCAAACGGCCCTCGGCCCCTCACCCAGTATGGCCAGGCACTCCTATATAATAAAAGGGTAATATGCAAATTGACCCTAACAGCAGAATGACTGGGAATGACTGGTCACTATGACACTATGACACACACTGACCACCAGGGGGCAGATGCTCAATGCAGGAGCTGCCCCCTGGTGGTCAGTGCGCTCCCACAGGGGGAGCTCTCCTCAGCCACAAGCCAGGCTGACGGCTGCCAGTACAGCGGTGGTGGTGGGAGCCTCTCCTGCCTCCTCAGCAGCACTAAGGATGTCTGACTGCAGCTTAGGCCTACTCCTCGCTGGCAAGTGGACATCCCCTGAGGGCTCCCCCAGGGAGCGGGCCTAAGCCAGCAGGTGGTCACCCCCGAGGGGTTCCAGACTGCGACAGGGCACAAGCCGGGCTGAGGGACCCCCCGCACCCCCGAGTGCACAAATTTTTGTGCACCGGGCCTCTAGTGTACTATGATTTACTTAGTTGTTTCTAGGTCTTGCTCTTATTGATATAGCAGTGAACATCCTTGAACCTGTGATTCCTTGTAGATTTGCCAAGTCAGGATAATTTTTAATTTTTTTAAAATATGTTTTTATTGATTTTAGAGAAAGGAAGGGACAAGGAGGAGAGAGATAGAAACATCAATGATGAGAGAGAATCATTGATTGGCTGCCTCCTACACACTCCCTCCTGAGAATCAAGCCCAAAACCCGGGCATGCGCCCTGACTGGGAATCGATCTGGTGACCTCTTGGTTCATGGGTGGACACTCAATCACTGAGCTGCACCAGCCGGGCCCACCTTTTAAATTTTGATGGAAACCAGCAAGTGGCCTTTTAAAAGGTTGTGCCAATTTTTCTTCTCATTGACAACATGAAATTGCTATGAACCACACCTGGATATTATAATTTTAAAGATTTATTTATCTGGTTACCAGATTTGGCCATGTCACTTTAAAAAGGCGTTTGCTGCTGCTTCCTGCTCATGTAGAGGCTGGGCCGGCAGCCACATGGGAACCTCAGAGGAGGGCCAAGCACCCACCCCAGCTAGTGAGGGTGTGTCCCCGAGGTGGTGATACCTGCTGGGACTCTTATCATCTCAGCCACTTGAGCTTGTGCTAAAGTCACCTCAGTGCTGCTCTCAGTCCCATCATGGACACGTGTGGTTTCTTCACAGGTGGCAACTGGGAAGTGGAAGCAGATCAGTAAATACTGTCCTCTCGATCTCTACTCAGGGTAAGAGACTGTCTTTGTCCCTAGTGCCATCTTCCCTGCAGGTGGGGTGGTTGGGGGTGTTCTGTGAGGAGTCATGGGGGTGTCCTGTGAGGGGTTGGGGGTATCCTGTGAGGGGTCACGGGGGTGCTTTGCCAGGCGGGTGGAGACAAGGTGCTCCTCCCCTGAGAGTGGAGACCCACAGCCTGTGCACCAGGTGCCCCAGCCACAGCTTGGCCACAGGCAGGGACTGCAAGGCCCGCTGCTGACCCTGCGCATCATCCTTTCCGTTTTAGAAATAAGCAGAGAATGTACTTTGCCTTGAAAAGCTTGTTGCAGGAGGCACAGAACAACTTGAAGATATTTAAGGTAAGAGGTGCTTCTGTGCTGTGGCTCTCCCACAGTGGAGCCCGCCATGCCAGGCTGAGCAGTGCATCCTGCTCTGCTCCCAGCCGGGCGGACACACAGGGTGGGCCTTCCAAGAGCATCCCAGGTGCAGCCTCACCCCCAGGGTGTGGGCTCCCTGACCCAGGTGCCTGGGCTCTAATCAGCCCCGACCTGGGTCTGGGGTGAGGACAGGCCTGGGTGCCTCTGAGGCCTGGCTGGCATCCGCCTTCCCAAACCTGGAAAAGGGAGACCTCAAAGTCAGCTTGTGTGTTTAATTCTTATAAGGACTTGAGGAACTCTATGTTTGAATTAGAAGATAGATTTCTTTCCATCGGGGGACTTATCTGGAACCTGTGGTCAGGCTGGCATTCTGTCTGAGGTGGCCTTTCTGGCTGCCCTGCCAGCTGGGCCCCGGACAACTTGTCCTGCCCTGCGCCCCAGGCTGGGCCTCAGACCTGGGCCGTCTGCTGCTTCTGTTGGCATCAGCATGAAAAAAATCTAGAGTTTGGGAGAATTGTCTCAAAAGGGATGGATTAAGAGAAGGTACACAGCATGGCTTTTAAAAATAACATCTGGAGCAATGCAGTCCGTTTTCTCAAGTGCCGTCACTTTTTTTAAATTTTATGTTTTCATTGACTTTAGATAGAGAGAAACATGGATGAGAGAGAAACATTGATCGGCTGCCTCCTGCACGCTCCCTCCTGGGGATCGAGCCCGCAACCCAGACGTGTGCCCTGATGGGGAATGGATCCTGTGACCTCTTGCTCATGGGTCAGTGCTCAACTAGTGAGCCACCCTGACCCGGCCCAGGTGCCATCACTTCTCCTGAGCAAGCTGAGGTGCTGCAGGTCTCGCCTTGCGTGCCGCGCCGCTCCCGGTATGGAGCAGTTTCCTGGCCACACTCGGCACCGCCATCCTACTGTTCGTGTTCGTCCACGTGTTGTTCATAGACTCCATGACTGTGGCTCTGTCCACCCCAACACTGGTCATTTGTGAAACTTTGCGGGGACATGTGGAGTGACATGGAGCCTGAGTTGATGGCTCTCCTCCAAAAGTCACATGAGGTCCTTGAGCAGCTGTATCTGTGGGGGTAAAACTCCGTGCCCTCCGACTTCAGATGCTGGGGAGAAGAGGTCTTCCGCCTCTGGGCTTGCTCAGCCCTCCTGGGCTGGGAGGGGGACCAGCCTCGCGGGCCAGTGCTGCCACCGCACTGGGCCTCGCACTGGGCCTCAGGCTCAGTCCCGGCCCCCTGGTGCCAGCTCAGCACATCCTCTTGGCCTGTTTTCCTCCTGGGAACTACTGCCTGCCCTTTGCCTGGCACACCCTGCTCCGCAAAAGGCCCATCTCAAGGGTGTCTCTTATGGCTTCCCTGGCCTTGGCTGGTCGTGGCCTTCGTTGTGTCCCCATCACCTTGGACACCCACTGAGCTCTGGCAGTGCCAGCAGGGCCTCCCGGGGAAGCTGCATCGCGTTGGTTCCCAGGACTTTGCCGAGGGAGGCACACCTGTCTGCACGCCTGTGGGTTGACTTGGTCACCTGGGGTGGAGCCAGAATGTCCTGTTGGTATGCCCTGCTGCTGCATGACAGGCACTCACACCTCAGCTCTGCCGGGGAGAGCAGCGGGGGCGGCTCTGGCTCAGGGTCTCTCCTGAGGCTGCTCCCAGCGAAACCCTGGCTGAGCCAGTCTGAGCTCCCGGGGCTTCAACCGCGCTGCTGTGATCCAAGAAGAGAGCCACAGTGCAAGCCAGGCACCTTTCATCCCTGATCCATGAAAGACTACAGCTGGACACGCTGCCACTCTGCCTATGCTGTTGGTCACATGGACCAAACCTCTGTAAAGTGGAGAGAATCTCGGGGTGTGAATATTAAGGGAGATGGGCCTTTGGGCACATCCTGCAGGCTGTTAGTCACACCTTCTCACAGGCAAGGAAACGAGGCAAGAGGTTCCACTCCCGTGGGATTGGCTGCTGCTCAGGGGGTGGGAACCAGGGTTCTCTTAGGGCCTTTTCACCAGACACCATAGACCAAGCATGTCAAACTCAAAGGCTAACACAGGTCAAATAAAGAAGGTTTAGGTGTATGTGGGCCGCAAAAAAACAAAAGCTTCAGTTTTCATAGAAATGTAGGTTTATTTCGATAGAGACATGCTGAATACAAAGGGCTGAAATAAATGAGTCATCGTTCACATAAAATAACTGAACATTTTAATAATAATTAATATTTTTTCTTGAACATTAACTTACCAGATACTGAATAACTTCACAAATTAATAAGCGTGACACAAATAAACCTATTTTTCTTGTTCTCCGAAAGCGAAGTATTTCCTGTTGCGCACATTAAACAAGTCAGTCCAAGACTAATGACGTGGCCATCGGCTGCTAAAATATTCGCTGCTAGTGTTAGTGGAGAGAAATGGTGCGCCTGCGCGTAAGCTGTGTAAGGGAAATGAATGCAACACAATTATAGTAACCAGTCATTAGCAAACGTTGTAGTTCGTTATTAATAATTATGTATAACAGGATATTCTAAAAATTAAGTCACGAAATTTTTATTAAAACGTTTCTTACATACCATTAAATTGGCTGGGCGGCAAAAATATTCGTTGTGGGCCGAATGCAGCCCGTGGGCCGTGAGTTTGGGCTAGGCCCACGGGGGGTTCCTGCCAGCAGCCTGTGAACACCGGTACCACAGGGGTTTCTTTGCTGGATTTGGTTTAGAAGGCAGGATGGCCTCAAAGGCTAGGGTTTCACACCCACCCTGGCGGGACCTGGCCCAGCCTTTCACAGAGGACAGAGCTCTGCAGAACTGGCCATCCACAGCGTCTACACTGCCTCGCAGTTCCTCTGCTCAGGCCTGACGGACAGTGTCTCAGGAGACAGCGTCCCTGCCTCTGCAGTCCCGGCGGCCAGTGCGCTCTGTGTCTGGCCTGAGGGTTTGTACTTCGGTTCAGGACTCCGGTCTCCCGTTTTTAGAGCTTTTCTTCTATCCTACCTTCCAGTGGGACTTGCCTTTTGGTCCGTGACAGGGTGCGTGAGAGTGGGCTCCCCACCACCGCAGCACTGTGTGCAGGCCCCAATGGGCACTGGTTGATGTTCGGTCCCTTTGCCTGCCTGTCCTGTTTCTTTCCTGCAGAATGGGGAGCTGATTTATGGCTGCAAAGATGCCCGAAGCCCCGCAGTTGACTGGCGGGAGCTGGCACATCACCTGAAGCCGTTCTTCTACCCGTCCAACGGCCTGGCCAGCGGGCCCCACTGCGCGAGGGCCGTGATCCGGGAGCTGGTGCGCGTCATCACGCGGGTGCTGCTCAGTGGCTCGGACAGGGGCCGGGCAAGTGCCCTGAAGTTGGGGCCTGGGTCCCCAGGGCCTTGTGTCTGTGAAGCCAGCCCCTTCAGCAGGAGCCTGCGTCACCAAGGTAGGCTGGCAGGTGGGCAGAGCCCGGCGTCGCCTGATGGGGTCCTGCCTGGTCTCACGGAGCTTCTGCAGGAGCAGCCCGGGCCCCACAGGCCTCCCCAGAGCCAGCCTCCCTGCCTCTGAGTCCTAGGTGGGGAGGCTCCCTTCTCATCTCCGACGTGGGTGTGTACATGGCAGCCCAGATCTTTCCTACATCACTGTCTACCGTGTCAGTGTTTGCTGAATGCTTTTCCCAAGTCCTCCTGATCCATCCTCTTTGTGAAGCTGGGACAGGCTTCCTCGGCCTGTTCTTAGGCACAGAAGTTGGAGCCCCACAGTGCAGGCCCTTTGCAGGGGGAGGGGAAGGTGCAGGGCCAGCAGGTGCAGGGCTCCTGGCTCTGGGCGCTCCCTGTTCGAGGGCCTGTTCCTCACAGACGCACCAGGAGCTGGCTGTGACTCGGTGGCCTCTGGGCTTCCAGGTGGCTAGCTTGAATTTTTGTCCTGAGTGTCCCCACGCTCCTCGTTTGCCCCTGTGTCATCCGCTAGCAGCTCAGGTCTGTGGCATGAGGAGCTGACTAGGAAGAGGAAACTGCGGTTTTGCTGCGGTCTGAGCTCTGGTGGGGCTGTGGGTGACTGTTAGAAGTGAGGTCACCCAGGCACAACCTAAACCACCACCCTCCGCGTGCCACCTCTTCTCCACGTGGGCTGTGGGTCGAGGCTCCACAGACATGCTCTCTCACATTTGGGGCTGTTAACATGGTCACTTTAAATGTTGTGCCTTATCTGAGAGCCATCTCCCTAAACAGCTCTGGGTTGGTGTGATGGAGTTGATGGATGCTGCAAGGGAAGAGAGGCACAGAGCGAGATGTGGGTCACCTGGCCCTGTGCACGTGCCTGCAGCCCAGCACCTCTGAAGCGGGCAGCCTGTGCCTGCTGCCGACATCAGTCCTTGACAGTAACCCTCCTTTTCCCCGGATGTTCTTGGTAGGAAAAAGCAGCCTGGAGCACTCGGGGTTGCCGAAGGGCTGTCTTCTGTACCAAACCCTTCAGGTGCAGATGTTGGACCTGCTGGACATCGAAGGCCTCTACCCTCTGTACCGACGGGTTGAGCGATACCTGGAGGAGTTTCCTGAGCAGAGGTGAGGCTTGGCCTGCGGTACCCCTGCCCCTCTGGGTCCAGGTGGGACCCCTGAGCAGCTCTGAGTGTGAGATGGGGTGAGGGTTAGGGTTCTCCAGTGGAGGACAGCACAGGGCTCCCAGGAGGCTGACCCAGCTGCCTTCCCTCCGTCCCTTCAGATGCAGGCCTGCCCCGGGATGGTGCTGTGGGGTCAGTTTCTGGAAAAGCAGCACGTCCTGGGGGTTGGACAGTCCACAGCCGCGGCTCTGGGTCCTGAGTCAGGGCTGAGCTGCAGGAGGCAGTGCTGCTCCACAGCAGCAGCCTGTCTGCCCGGCAGCCTCTGCCTCAGGCTTCCCTGTGCCCACCAGTCGGGGTGGCTGGGCCCACACAGGCGGGGCGGCAGGCGGCACCTGCCTCCCACTCTCCCTTCACACGGGCTCTGACTGGACGCCGTGTGTTAGGATCAGGACGTGTTCAGCTCAGCTCCCAGGCTCTGGTCTTGCAGGGTCTTCAGGGCAAAGTGTAGACTTGGAGGAGGAGGAGCCCTTTGAGCCAGAGGTGTGGCTGCTAAGCTGTTAGCAGTCTAAGAAACAGTCCCTGTGTCTGTGGCATCTTATTTCCTTCCCTTCCCTTCAGGAAAGCATTGCAGATCGATGGGCCGTATGACGAAGCGTTTTACCAGAAGCTGCTCGACCTTTCCACGGAGGACGACGGGACAGTGGCCTTTGCGCTGACCAAGGTGAGCAGGCCTTTCCGGAAGCGCACCGAGTGCTCCTTAGGCTCTCACACTGAGCTGGGCTTTCCTGAGAAACGTTTCCTGGCAGTTGAGGCAGAAATCAGGGACTGTAAAGAAGCATGGCTAAGGCTGTCCCCGTACGGACTGGCCTGGGAGGGCTGGTTCAGGTGGCTCCAGTCTAGCCCCAGCTGTCTCCGCACCCCATGCCGGGGGCCCGGGGCTGCGGCCACCTCTCTTCGCTTCCTTTTGAGAAGCTGGGGTACTGGCTGGCACCAGCCGCCCTCTTGTGGCCTCCTTGGGGTCCGGACCCACCCTGGGCTGGGTGGGGGGCTTTCTTCCTCTGCAACTCAGGCCCAGGGGAGCGTGGGAGAAACTTTTAAGGAAGAGGCCTAGTCCTGTTCTTTCTGGTTCTGTCAAACCAGGGAATTCAGAACCTCCATGGAACTAGGTAGAAAAATAGATCTTTTACTAAGTTAGCATTTCCTTCCATATGAATATGGCAATGACATCTATGAGGTGAACAGGACCCCGACTGCACCGAGAAATCAGACCTTTCATTTCACACTGCAGCTGCTGCCGAAGCTTCATGGAAGCTGTGCAGTCCTCATTCTGAGGTTTGGTTCTGTAGTTCTGGGTAACACATTTGTTTTAAAAATTGTGTCTGATAGGGTCACCTCTGTCCTTTATTTTCTGCATTGAAAGATGTTATTCTGAGAGGCATCCATGGGCTGCACTGGGCTGTCAGGTGGTGTAGATGCTGAAATGGGAGGTGACAGAGGCAGGAGCAAAGTGCTGACCTCCTGTGTGCACCGGTGGCGGCCCTGGTGCCCGGGACAGCCTGTCCTGGTGCCCATGCTTGTGTGTGGTTCCCACTGTGAGGCCTCACTGTTGTCTGGCCGAGGAGGGCCCTGCAAAGGCCATGCTGTCAAAGCCGAGAGACCCACAGTGGGCCTCAGCCTCGGCATCAAGCGACAGAATCTGACCCGTTTCTTGATTGTGGGATAAATAACAGCATTGCTTCTTTTTTCAAGAGGAAACAGGACTTTACTTCCTTTTTTATCCATTTCTATGATTTCAAAATGCCTACTAAATAAGCATGGATTACTTTCTAATTTTATTTCAGTTTTTTAACCTCATGTAAACATAATCTTGCACAGCAATGAGAATGGCTAAAGTCAGCACATTGAGGGGACACAGTGCGATGCAGAGAAGCAGGGTCACTCACACACACCAGCCCCTCGGGGAAACACTATTGCAGCTTCATACAAAATTACCCGTGCAGGCAGCCTGTGACCCCACTGGCACTTCTCTGAGGACAGGAGACTCATGCATGCCCAGAATCCAGGCTAGAATCTGGACTCAGCCCCGGTGTCAGCAGGTGACCTACAGCAGGTTGCCTGAACGCATTGCTCAGCAGTGAAAAGGAATGAACTCCAGATACACACAGCACCTGGGGAACCCCCCGGGAATCTTGCTGACTGACAAAAGCCAACCACAACCAGTCACACACTGTGATTCTGTTTAGGTGACTTTAAAAATATATACATACTAGAGGCCCGGTGCACGAAATTCATGCACGGGGGGCGGGGGGGGGGGGGTAGAGGGTCCCTCAGCCTGACCTGTACCCTCTCCAATCTGGGAGCCCTAAGAGGATGTCCTACTCATGTCTTAGGCCCGCTCCCCGTGGTTCTCTATTCTCTGCCGACCTGCCTGCCTGTCTGCTCTCTGGCTCACCGCCGCAGCCAGGGGCAAGCAGGGCCCTGGTGTCTGCTCTCTGGCTCACCGCCGCCGCAGCCAGGTGTAAGCAGGGCCCTGGTGTCTACTCTCTGGCTCGCCGCTGTGGCCAGGGGCAAGCAGGGCCCTGGTGTCTGCTCTCAGTGAGGGACAAGCAGGGCTGACAGTACCGAACACTCCAGTGGCGGGGCTGAGGGGACTGGGTGCCGCCATCTTGTGGCTATGGGCGCCGCCATCTTTTGTGACGGAGTGACGGTTAATTCGCATATTACCCTTTTATTAGATAGGATGTTTTTATTGATTTCCAGGAGAGGAAGGGAGAGGGAGAGAGAGAATGAAGCATCAACAATGAGAGAGAATCATTGGTCAGCTGCCTCCTGTACATCCCCTACAACCTGGGATCAAGCCCGCAACCCAGGCATGACTGGGAATCGAACCATGACCTCCTGGTTCCTGGGTGGACTCTTAACCACTGAGCTACACCAGCCAGGCATAGGTGACACATTTGCAATGACAGAGACGGGTCATTGCTGTGGGTTGGGGAGGAGGGAGGAGGAAGTGAGTGTGAGTATAAAAGGCCTACTCAAGGGATTCTTGCTGTGTAGGACTGCTCTCTAACTTTACTGAGTTGGTGGGTGCACGAACTGCATGTTTGATCACACACATGCACACACGTGCACACACGCACAATGGTACGTGCAGAACTCTGGAGATGGGCAGGAGATGGAGCAGTGTTCAGGGTCACTCTCCTGGCTGTGAGACTGTATTCAATCATTTCTGTAAGACGTCACCACAGGGCTGGGCAAAGGGCACTCAGGATCTCTGCCTTGTTTCTCATGGCTGCATGTGAACCTACACTTATCTCTAAACAAACTGTTTAATGAAAAGATCAAGCAGTGAGCACATTGTATAACATGTGGCCGTATTTCTGCCCAAGCAGTTGATATCCATGGTTAACAGTATGTCAGTGTCTTTTCAGAACTTTACACACATGCACACACATACACGCTCACACCATTTGGGGATTGCCCACATTACAGTGCTGCTTGCTAGCTTGAGTTGAATGACACAAGGCTAAGAGCTCTGTGCTATTTGTCTGAGGGAGCTAGGGTCTAGAGCAGTGGTTCTCAACCTTCTGGCCCTTTAAATAAAGTTCCTCATGTTGTGACCCAACCATAAAATTATTTTCATTGCTACTTCATAACTAATGTTGCTACTGTTATGAATCGTAATGTAAATATCTGATATGCAGGATGGTCTTAGGCGACCCCTGTGAAAGGGTCGTTCGATCGCCAAAGGGGTCGTGACCCACAGGTTGAGAACCGCTGGTCTAGAGGCTAAATCAGGAGAGAGCTGGGGAGCAGTGGGAGCTGGGAAGCAGGTGGAGAACATCCATTGGCCACAGATGTTGAAATTCTTTCTTGAAGGCTGTTTATCTGATGTACCTCTGGTGAAATGAGAGAGGAGGAGGTGCTGTCTTTATTCCCATGCTCAGGAAACAGCCCAGAGTGTATAGTATTCTGTAGCAGGAGTCGGCAGAGTTTTTCTACAAAGGGCCGGATAGTAAGTGTTTTAGACTTTGTAGGCCATCTGGACGCTGCCATTGTCACTTAGAAGGAGCCAGAGACAAATAAACAAGCACAGTGTGTTCCAGTAAAAAACTTTCTTTGCGAAAAACAGGTGGCGGGCTGGATTTGGCGCCCAGCCCATAGAGTGCTGCTGACCTCTGTTCACTTTTGCTTTTAGTTTTTATATTCCATTTTTTTACAAGTTTGGAATTTACACATTTTTTTATTATTTTAGTGATTACTTATTCAATTTGACCATAGATATTTAAAGTCTAAAGTTAATTAATGACTTAACCAACCCCAAACCACGGTTATTGTCTGCGATTCTATTTGTCTTATTCTTTTTTAAAATCACAATACACAGTCTTATTTTACACAGGTGTTTGTTTAGACCTATCACATGTTTGCCCATATCTTATCCAACATTCTTGCATCTCAGATATTTCCTCTTTTTCCTTTTTTTCTATAACAGCTTTATTGAGGTATAACTTACATGCCATACAGTTTACCTGCTTAAAGTGTACAATTCAGTAGTATTTACTAGATTCACAAGTGCAACCATCACCATAATCAGTTTTAGAACATTTCTTCAACTCAAAAACAAATTCCTACTCTTTAGCTACCATCCCCTGTCTCTCCATCCCTCCCACCCCGAGCTCTAAGCAACCACTACTGCTTCTTCTCTGCCTGTTCTAAATAGTGCATATAAAGGTGCCATTCAACTTGTGGTCCTTTATGACTGGCTTCTTTCACTTAGCTTAATGTTTTCAAGGTTCATCTAGACCAGTGATGGCGAACCTATGACACACGTGTCGGAGGTGACACGCGAACTCATTTTTTTGGTTGATTTTTCTTTGCTAAATGGCATTTAAATATATAAAATAAATATCAAAAATATAAGTCTTTGTTTTACTATGGTTGCAAATATCAAAAAATTTCTATATGTGACACGGCAACAGAGTTAAGTTAGTTAGGGTTTTTCAAAATGCTGACACGCCGAGCTCAAAAGGTTTGCCATCACTGATCTATACCAATACTTTGTGACCAAGTAATATTCTATTTTATAAGATATACAAAATATAAGTTTTGTTTATTCATTTCATCAGTTGGTGGGCATTGGGTTGTTTCCACTTTTTGGCTACTGTGAACAATGCTGCTATAAATAATTGTGTACACATTTTTGTGTGGACATGTTTACTTTTCTTGGGTGTATGCATAGGAGTGGAATTGGTGGGTCAAATGGTAACTTGCTGTCCCACCAGCAGTGTAGGACAGTTCCAATTTGTCCATATCTTTGACAACACTCGTTATCTGTCCTGATTTTAACCATCCTTTTGGGTGTGAAGTGGTATCTCATTGTGGTTTTGATTTTTCATTTCCTTGAAGACTAAGAGCATTTTTTAAATTTATATCTTTTTTGGAGAAATCTTTTCAGATCCTTTGCCTACTTTTAAAATTATTTATTTTAAATTATTATTATTTATCTTGTTGAGTTGTAAAAATTCTGTATTTTGTGGATAGGAGGCCCTTATCAGATATATGATCTGCAAATATTTTCTTCCATCTTCTCAGTTGTCTTTTCACTTTTTTGATAATGTCTTTTGATGCAAAAATATTTTTAATTTTGATGAAGTCCAATTTATCTATTTTATCTTTTTTATTTGTTCATGCTTTTGGTTGTCATATCTAAGAATCCATTGCTAAACTAAGGTAATGAATATGTTTCCCTGTTTTTCTAATAGTTTTATAGTTTTAGCTCTTACATTTAGTTCTTTGATTCATTTTGAGTTAATTTTTGTATCTGATTTGAGGTAGAGATCCAGTATCATCCTTTGCATGTGGATATCCAGCTGTCTCTGTATCATTTGTTGAAGAGATTATTTTTTACCCATCAAATGGTCTTAGCTCCATTGTGTTCCATTGCTCCATGTCTATATTTATACCCATACCTTTTTTTGATTTACTGTTGAAGTCTTCCAATTTTTTAACATGAGATGCTTTTTCATTTATTTAGATCTTTTTCTTTCTTTCAACAATCTTTTATAGTTTTCAGAGCATACATTTTGTATTTTAAGTTTGTTCTTGATGCTTTAGTCTTTTTGATGCTGTTGTAAATGGAGTTTTTTTTTCTAAATTCTGTTTTCAGATTGATCATTGAAAATGTATAGAAATGCAATTTGTTTTTGTGTATTGATCTTTTTACTTGCAACCTCGCTGAATTTATTAGTTCTTTTTTTTTAAATTAAATCTTTATTGCTCAGATTATTACATTTGTTCCTCTTTTTTCCCCCCATAACTCTCCTCCTTCCAGCTCCCACCCCACCCTCCGTCCTCACTCCCCACCCACTATGTTCATCCATAGGTGCACGATTTTTGTCCAGTCTCTTCCCGCATCTCCCACACCCCTTTTCCCCCCAAGAATAGTCAGTCCATTCCCTTTCTATGTCCCTGATTCTATTATAATCACCAGTTCATTCTGTACATCAGTTTATTTATTCACTTGATTCTTAGATTCATTTTTGTTGATAGATGCATATTTGTTGTTCATAGTTTGTATCTTTACCTTTTTCTTCTTCTTCCTCTTCTTAAAGGATACCTTTCAGCATTTCATATAATACTGGTTTGGTGGTGATGAACTCCTTTAGTTTTTCCTTATCTGTGAAGCTCTTTATCTGACCTTCAATTCTGAATGATAGCTTTGCTGGATAAAGTAATCTTGGTTGTAGGTTCTTGGTATTCATCACTTTGAATATGTCTTGCCACTCCCTTCTGGCCTGCATAGTTTCTGTTGAGAAGTCAGCTGACAGTCGTATGGGTACTCCCTTGTAGGTAACTGACTTTTTTTCTCTTGCTGCTGTTAAGAGTCTCTCTTTGTCTTTTGCTCTTGGCATTTTAATTATGATGTGTCTTGGTGTGGTCCTCTTTGGATTCCTTTTGTTTGGGGTTCTCTGCGCTTCCTGGACCTGTAAGCCTATTTCTTTCACCAGGTGGGGGAAGTTTTCTGTCATTATTTCTTCAAATAGGTCTTCAATATCTTGCTCTCTCTCATCTTCTGGTACCCCTATAATTCTGATGTTGGTACTTTTGAAGCTGTCCCAGAGGCTCCTTACACTATCTTCGTATTTTTGGCTTCTTTTTTCATTTTGCTTTTCCGGTTGGGTGTTTCTCGCTTCTTCGCATTTCAAATCATTGACTTGATTCTTGCGCTCCTCTGGTCTGCTGTTGGGAGTCTGTATAATAGTCTTTATTTCAGTCATTGTATGCTTACTTTCTAGATGGTCCTTTATCACACCATCGAGGGTCTCATTAGATTTCCTGTACATCTCATCAAGTTTATCGACAGACTCTAGAAGCCTCTTGAGAGACCTCAAAAGTGTGGTTCTGAACTCAATATCCTCCCTTGATAGTTTTGTCCTGTTTCTTTGTCTCCGCATTTTTTACGCTTTCTTGGTACACCCCCTAGTGGTCTTTGTGCGCAGTCTTGTTGTAGTTAAGCCTTGATTGTTGTAGTTAATACTAGAGGGATTTGACCTCCAGGCCGACTGGCTGTGAGAATCAGCTGTGTTTGCAGTGGAAGAACTTGTGTCCTCTAGGGAGGTGCTAATCTAGCCTTTGCCTGAGGCTATCTGGCAAATGGCTCTGTGCAGGGCTTGGGCGGGGCGGGTCCCACGGGATCAACAGGGCGGAGGAGGGAGCAGTTATGGCTGCTCTCAGTCCGTCCCCAGGGGGTCTGCCTCTCTGTCCCAGCAACAGCTGCAAACCTCGAAGGGACCGTAGCCAGACAGTCCTGCTTCTCCCGTTTGAGTCTGGGTCCCTAGAGACTCACCCGGACCTGGAGCTCTGAGTCTGAGGCTCCCTCCGGATTGAAACAGACAACCGCGCCCTCAGCCACCAGCCCGCGCCGCGCGCACTCTGCACCTTAGTATTTTACTTCAGCACTGCGCCTCCTCTGATTCTCGGTTCCTCCTAGTTGTAGAACTTCCATTCAGCCAGCCTTCCTGTGGTTCTGGATGATGTCCATTCCATCTTTTAGTTGTATTTTTGAAGTGGTTGTTCGAGGCAGCAAACTCCGGCGTTAACCTATGCCGCCATCTTGATTTCTCCTCATGGCACTTATCTATTAGTTCTAATAGTTTTTCAGTGGCCTCCTTAGGATTCTTTCTATATAAGATAATCTGTAAATAGAGATAGTTTTATTTCTTCTTTTCCAATTCACATGCCTTTGTCTTTTTCTTGCATAAGTGCCCTGGCTAGAACCTTTAGTACAGTGTTGAATGGAATTGGCAAGGACAGACATCCCTAATTTGTTCCTGGCCTTATTGGGACAGTGTTCAGTCTTTGTCATTATGTATGGTGTTAGTGGTGGGGTTTTCACAAATATCCTTTGTCAGAGTGAAGACGCTCCCTTCGCCTCCTTATTTGTTGGGTGTATTTATCATGCATGAATGGATATTGGATTTTGTCAAATATCTTTTCTGCATCAGTTGAGATGTGGTTTTTGTTTTTTATTCTATAGATATGGTATATTACATTAATTTATTCTTGGATGTTACAGCCAACTTTGCATTCCTGGGATAAATCCCACGTGGTCATGCATATAATCCTTCTTTTATGTTGCTGGATGCGATTTGCTATTATTTCATTGAAAATTTTTGTGTCTCTATTTATAAGATATTGTTCTGTAGATACTAATAAAAGGGTAATAAGCTAATTAGACCAGGAGACCTTCTGGACATCCTTCTGGACAAAGCCATGGTGGCGGGGCCGAGGCAGAGGCAGTTAGGGGCGATCAGGTCAGGAGGGAAGGGGCAGTAGGGGGTGAGCAGGCTAGCAAGGGGGTGCAGTTGGGGGCAATCAGGCTGGCGGAGGGGGCAGTTAGGGGTGATTAGGCTGGCAAGGAGGGAGCAGTTGGGGGCAAGAAGGCCGGCAGGCAGAGTAGTTAGGGGCGATCAGGCAGGCAAGGCAGGTGAGCAGTTAGGAGCCAGCAGTCCCAGATTGTCTGTAGGATTGGGCCTAAACTGGCAGTCGGACATCCCTCAAGGGGTCCCAGATTGGAGAGGGTGCAGACCAGGCTAAGTGACACCCCCCCCCCCCGCATGAATTTTGTGCACCGGGCCACTAGTTTTTTTATAATGTCTTTTTTCTCCTTAGCATCAGGTAATACTGGCCTTATCAGATCAGTTGGGAAGTATCCAGCCTCTTATTTTTGGAAGGGTTTGAGAAGGAGTGATGTTAATTCTTCTTTAAATATTTGATGGAATTTACTAGTAAAGCCATCTGAGTGTGGCCTGTTCTTTGTAGGTAGTGTTTTGATGCCCAACTCAGTCTCTTTAGTTATTGTAGGTCTAATTATATTATCTATTTATTCTTGAGTCAGTTTTGGTAATTTGTGTCTTTAGGAATTCATCCGTTTCATCTAAGTTGTATAATTTATTGGCCTATAATTGTTTCTAGTTCTTTTTTTCTTCTTGAAGTATATATATCCTTTAAGTTACATCAGTGCAAGTTTTTGATAAGTTCTCTGTTTATCTGGATATGTTTATAAATTGTCCACAGACGTAAAAGGTAGTTTTTTCCTAGGTACAAAGAAGGGTTGATCGTGATCATGCTACACCTTCTGACTGCATGTTGCTTCTGAGATGTCTTCTCTCAGTCTGACTCTCCTTTTTCAGGAGGTACATTTTTTCCCCATGGCTGCTTTTAAGGCCTCTTTCTCTTGTTACTTACATTTTAGTGCAGTGTGATTAGATGTGGTATGCTTTTTATATATCCAGCTAAGTGTATGTTGTGCTTCCTCTATGTGTGGATTTATGTTTTTCTCTTTAGTATAGGCATATCAATGTCATTTATTTGGATGTTGTCTTAATTTGTTGCTGTTAAAAGATAATGTTGACATTCAAATTTTTGTACTTTAATAACCTTGTGTAAGATTCTTAGAAATAAAATTTCTGGATTTATTTTTCTTGTATGTATTTACTTTTAATTCTCACCCAAGGATATGTTTTTATTGATTTGAGAAAGAGAGAGAGAGAAAGAGAGAGAGAGAGAGAGAGAGAGAGAGAGAGAGAGATCTTGAAGTGAGAGAGAACATTGATTGGCTGCCTCCCCGCATATGCTCCCCTACCAGGAATTGAACCTGGAACCTAGGTATGCACCCTGACCAGGAATTGAACCTGCACCCTTTTGGCATACGGTCTGATGCTGCAACCAGCTGAGGTTCCCTGGGCTAGATTTACTTTTGATAGATTCTGTCATATTGTCTTCCCTCAGAGCTCCAGCGCTAGGGCAGCATCTTGAAAAGCATCAGGGACATACCAGGAGTAACTGAAGTGTCTGGCTTCAAGGCCAGGGATGGAGGGCAGCTCCCCCGCTCCCGGCCCCCCCAGGACAGAACTGCTGGCAGAGGCCCCTGTTCCTTTGCTGAGCCCTCCCCCAACAGAGCCTGCAGACACCATATCTGAGTCTCCATCACCCTGGCTCACACCATTCACCCAGCTCTGGTGATTAATTGAGACAGCACCCCACCCAACTTGCAGGCCCACATAAGCTGCTTCCCTTGGCTTTTCCATACAAACAGCCTGATCTCTGCTCTCACTGTCGAATTCCCTAAAATCACTAAAAGGTTCACAAACCCCAAACAAAGAGTATCGGGACTCGATTTGCCCCATACCTCTTGCTAAGTGGCCCCAACCCGAAACTAGTAGCAGCCGGCCTCTGTTCACAGCTTAGTCTCTCCCCGGTGCCTCTAAGCGCAGCACAAGTGGCAACTACCTGCAGATCACTTTGTAGGTCATGCCAGGTGGCGCAGACAAGGCACAGCTGATCTTGGCCACACCAGAGCGTCTCCCAAGAGGCCTCAGAACCAACACACTCCATCGCACACCTGTCAGAATGGCTGTCATCAACAAATCAACAAACGACAGGTGCTGGCGAGGATGTGAAGAAAAAGGAACCCTTGTGAACTGCTGGTGGGAATGCAGACTGGTGCAGCTGCTGTGGAGAACAGCATGGAGTTTCCTCAAAAAACTAAAAATGGAACTCCCATTTGACCCAGTGATCCCACTTCTAGGAATATATCCCAAGAAACTAGAAACACCAATTAGAAAGGATATATGCACCCTATGTTCATAGCAGCACAATTCACCATAGCTAAGATTTGGAAACAGCCTAAGTGCCTATCAGCAGATGAGTGGATTTAAAAACTGTGATACATCTACACAATGGAATACTATGCTGCGGTAAAAAAGAAGGAATTCTTACCATTTACAACAGCATGGATGGAACTGGAGAGCATTATGCTAAGTGAAATAAGCCAGTCAATGAAGGAAAAATACCACATGATCTCACTCATTTGTGGAAAATAATGAACAACATAAACTGATGAACAAAAACAGAGATCCAGAGACAGAGAAGCATCAATCACACCGTCAAACCTCAGAGGGAAGGCAGGGGAGGGTAGGGGTAAGGGGGGGAAATCAACCAAAGGACTTATATGCAAGCATATAGGCCTAACCAATGGACACAGACAACAGGGGGGTGAGGGCATGAATGGGGGCGATAGGGGGTAATGTGGGGATAAGGACACATATGTAATAACTTAATAAAAAAAATTTTTAAAAAAGAGTATATAACTCTAGGTCAAAAAAGAAAAAAGAACCAACCCACTCAGTGGCCAGTGTCAGACCACACCAGAGCACCACACAATCATCTCCACAAATGACACACCCAAAGGGAAGACTTGGCAGGCACTGGATCCCCACTAAAGCATATCCTACTTTGTGGGTCAGACCCTGCACAGCAGCTCCTCCATTGTAGTCATGGCCAGTCCTCTCAGTCAGCCAGCCTGAAGGTCAATCCATCCCGTTGATGTCCTAACAGCAGTCAGGGTTCAACTGAGACAGGAGGGTACACACAACCCACACAAGGGACACCTGGAGTACCTGGCTAGGTGACCATGGAGACACTGGGTCCTGCAGAATACCTACTGTACAGTGCCACTCTACCAACCAGAGACATGGCAGATCTACCTAATATGTAGAAAAACACAGAGAGGCAGCCAGATTAAAGAGACAGAGAAGTTCCAAATGAAAGAAAGGACAAATCTCCAGTCTGCAAATTGGGTGGGGTGGGGTCTCATGGACTCACCGGGACGGGATGAAGTGTGAGCCAGGATGATGGAGACTCAGATATGACTGCCAGTGAGCTCTTTGTGGAACAGTGACCTCTGCCAGCACTTCTGTCTGGGAGAAAGCTGCCCCCCAGTTCCTTCCCTGATGCCAGACAATGTAGTTGCTCCTATATGGCCCTGTGGCCTTTCAAGCTGCTGCTCCAGTGCTGGATCGCAGAGGGAATGAGTCCAAGTAAGTTTGTGTGCTGGCCCTTTAAGAGGAGCTGCCAGGGTCTCCAGTAGCCTCCATGTCACTCAGCCACAATCCCTACTGGTTTTTACAGCCTGGAGTTATGGGAACTTCTCTTCCCGGCACTAGATCCCTGGACTGAGGCGTCTAGTGTGGACCTGGGACCCCTCACCCCTCAGGGGGACTTCTGTAGATAAAAATCCCTCCTGATTTATATCTGCGAGGGTGTGGGACCGGCCCATCCCATGTCTCTGCCCTCCTGCCAGTCTCAATGTGCTTCTTTAATTCCTTAGTTGTAGGACTTCCATTTAGCCAGCTTTCAGGTGGTTCTGGATGATGGTGGTTCTGTGGTTTAGTTATAGTTGTTTTTTTTAAATTAAATCTTCTTTGTTCAGATTATTACAGTTGTTCCTCTTTTTTCCCCCATACCCCTCCACCCAGTTCCCACCTCACCCTCTGCCCTTACCCCCCCGCCCACTGTCCTCATCCATAGGTGTACATTTTTTGTCCAGTCTTTCCCGCATCCCCCCCTTCCCCGCCCCCCCCCCCAGAATAGTCAGTCCACTCCCTTTCTATGCCCCTGATTCTATTATAATCACCAGTTTATTCTGTTCATCAGATTATTTATTCACTTGATTTTTAGATTCACTTGTTGATAAATGTGTATTTGTTGTTCATAATTTGTATCTTTACCTTTTTCTTCTTCTTCCTCTTCTTAAAGGATAACTTTAAGTATTTCGTTTAATACTGGTTTGGTGGTGATGAACTCCTTTAGCTTTTTCTTGTCTGTGAAGCTCTTTATCTGATCTTCAATTCTGAATGATAGCTTTGCTGGATAAAGTAATCTTGGTTGTAGGTTCTTGGTATTCATCACTTTGAATATGTCTTGCCACTCCCTTCTGGCCTGCATAGTTTCTGTTGAGAAATCAGCTGACAGTCGTATGGGTACTCCCTTGTAGGTAACTGACTTTTTTTCTCTTGCTGCTTTTAAGAGTCTCTCTTTGTCTTTTGCTCTTGGCATTTTAATTATGATGTGTCTTGGTGTGGTCCTCTTTGGATTCCTTTTGTTTGGGGTTCTCTGCGCTTCCTGGACTTTTAAGTCTATTTCTTTCACCAGGTAGGGGAAGTTTTCTGTCATTATTTCTTCAAATAGGTTTTCAATATCTTGCTCTCTCTCTTCTTCTGGCACCCCCATAATTCGGATGTTGGTACGTTTGAAGTTGTCCCAGAGGCTCCTTACACTATCTTCATAATTTTGAATTCTTTTTTCTTTTTGTTTTTCCGGTTGGGTATTTTTTGCTTCTTCGTATTTCAGATCTTTGACTTGATTCTTGCGATCCTCTAGTCTGCTGTTGGAAGTCTGTATAATATTCTTTATTTCAGTCAGTGTATGCTTAATTTCTAGTTGGTCCTTCTTCACAACCTCGAGGGTCTCACTAGACTTATTGAGGATCTCATTAAATTTATCGGCAGTCTCACTAGATTTCTTGAGTGTCTCACTAATTTTATCGGCGGTTTCTAGAAAATTCTTGAAAAACCTTAAAAGTGTGGTTTTGAACTCTATATCCAGTAGTTTGCTTTTCTCCATTTCTGTCATTTGTGACCTGTTTCTTTGTCTCCGCATTTTTTAAGCTTTCCTGTGTTGATAGAGTGGCTTTCTGTGCTAGGTGTCCTATAGGGCCCAGTGGCTCAGCCTCCCCAATTACCTGAGGTGGACACTCTTGGTGCACCCCTTTGTGGGCTTTGTGCACAGTCTTGTTGTATTTAAGCCTTGATTGTTGTAGATATCACTGGGAGGAATTGACCTCCAGGCCAATTGGCTGTGAGAGTCAGCTGTGTCTGCAGTGGGAGAACTTCTGTGCTGGAGACACCCTTCTGGGGCAAGACTTGCTTCAGTGGGGCTTTGGTGCTCACTGAGTCTGCCCCCTGAGTGTGTCTCTTATGGATCTGAGTTGTAATTGGATGGTCCCACTCTGACCACTGGGCACACTGGCTCCTGGATCTCTAAGGAGGTGCTAATTTAGCCTCTGCCTGAGGCTACCCAGCAGGAGCTCAGCTGTGAAGGAATGCAAGCTGCTGTGGGGCCTTGGGCCAGCTGCAGTTTGTTAGGTAATTTTCAGATTGCAAAGGGCCAGGCCTTTCATATGCAAAAGCCGGCGCACAGCTTGGGCAGGGCAGGGTCCCAGGTGATCAACAGGGCGGAGCAAGCAGCTATGGCTGCTCCCCAGTCCTGCCCTAAGAGGCCCTGCTTCTCAGTTGCCGGAAGCCAGTCCATCCTTGCTGCTTGACACAGTCGCTGCAGGAAAGAAACATCTGCACAGCATATGTTTCAAGGGACCTGGCATATATAGCATATTGTTCTTAATATGTTTGCTCTCCTTAGTGCCATGTGTTTTAACCAAGGTCACCTCTCTGAGAAAGGTTGTTTCCTCAGATGGGGATTTTTCCCTGAGGTTAGGGAGGGGATACAACCCCTTAATTAAGTGCCAGGCGGGTAGTTAAGCTACATAATCTTTACTCCCTGGAATGGAGATAAGAAACACCCTAACCTTTGTAATAGAAATTGACAGGATTAAAATCGGCTGGTATAAATACGGATGTAACAAGACAATAAACGTCAGATCCTAACCAGAACCTAGCCAGAGAACATGGCAAAAGATCCTGGACAAAACCTGGCTACAGAACTTCACTGGAGAACCTAGACAGAAAATGGCAGGAGAACCTGGATAGAACCTGCCCGGAGAACCTTGCTACAGAACCTGGCAACTGAACCTGGCTGGAGAATCTGGAGAACCCTGGCTGGAGAACCTAGCAAGAGAACATGGCTACAGAACATGGCAGGAGACCCTGACAAGAGAACCCGACTATGATGATCAACTGAACGCAGCCTCCGTGTCATTCCTTCTTCGCCGACTCTGTCCACACCTTTGGGGACCCCTGGACCCGCTGGGGTTGGACCCCAGCACTCAGTGTCCCGGTAATTGCTGCAAGCACCTCTGAGAGAAAGCCGCCCTCAAGGTCCGACCAATGCCAGACAGTCTAGCCTCTCCCCGTATGAGTCTGGGTCCCCAGAGACTCGCCTGGAACTGGACTTCAGAGCAGTCGGGAGCTTGAGACTCCCTCCTGATTGAAAAAGGCAACCGTGTCCTCAGCCTCCAGCCCTCTCCGCGTGCGCCTCCATACCTCTGCACTTTACTTCCACACTGCACCTCCTCTGAGTCTCAGTGTGCTTTTCTCTTTCCTTCTAGTTGTAGAATTTCCACTCAGCCAGCCTTCCTGTGGTTCTGGATGATGTCTGTTTTATCTTTTAGTTGTATTTTTGAAGTGGTTGTGCGAGGCAGCAATTTCCGGTGTTTACCTATGCCGCCATCTTGGTTTCTCCTTGGTTTAGTTGTAGTTTTGATGTGGTTGTGGGAGAAGGTGAGGTCCGCATTGGCCTATGCTGACATCTTGGTTCCTCCTCTGGAGTTGTGGCTTGCTGTCTTTCCACAGTTTTGGAATATTTTTGGCTTCAACTCTTTCAAATTTTGTTTCTACCATTCCCTCTCTTATCCCAATTACATGTACATTAAACAGATTCTCTTAACTTTCTGTCTCAGGCCCTTTCCTCAACATTTCCCATTCCATGCTCCATGTGGATACACGTGCACATACATCTGTGCACACACCACTTCTCAGTTAGAAGTCTCGTTGGTTTTCTCTAATCTGCTATTAGAATTGCCTATTAAAGTCTTAATACTGATTTTTATTGTTTTTAGTTCTGGAATTTCCAAACGGTCACATTTACAGGCTCCAGGGCTCCTTCGAAGTTCTCCCTGTGCAGAGGCATGCATCTCTCAGGCCTCCAAGAACCAGAATCCATGTGCTTCTCTCTCTGCTATTGTGCGTGTTCATTCATGTTGTCTTGTCTTGTGAGAAGATAAGCTAGTGAAACAAGACCAATCTGAACAGAAACTGGAGAAAAAAATTAAAAAGCAGGAAGAGCGCCTAAGGGAGCTTTGGGACAACACGAAACAAAGTAACATATGTATAATAGGGTTGCCAGAAGGACAAGAAAAGCAGCAAGGATTAGAAAATCTCTTTGAAGAAATAATGACAGAAAACTTCCTTGACATGGGGAAGAAAAAAGTTATACAAATACAGTCCCAAGCAAGATGAATCCCAAAAGACCCACACCAAGACACGCCATAATTACAATGGCAAATGTTAACGACAAAGAGAGAATCTTGAAGGCTGCAAGAGAGACAGAGAGTTACCTACAAAGGATCCCCCATCAGATTGTCAAATTATTTCTCAACAGAAACACATGAAGCTAGAAGGGAATGGAAGGAAGTATACAAAGTGATGCAAAGCAAAGGGCTGAATTCAAGAATACTCTATCCAGCAAGACTATCAATCAAAATTGAAGGGGAAATCAGGAACTTCACAGACATAAAAAGGCTAAGGGAGTTTATCACTACCAAGCCAGCAATGCAAGAAATGCTAAAGGAAATGTTGTAAAAAGAAGAACTAGAAAGGGAAGAAGGAACACAGGCTTAAAGCACAGAAATGGCTACAAAAAAGTACCTATCGATAATAACATTAAACATATATAGATTAAATGTTCCAATCAAAAGAAATTGAGTGACTGAATGGGTAAGAAAACATGACCCATATATATTGCTGTCTACAGGAGACCCACCTCAGAACAAGGGACTCACACAGACTGAAAGTGAAGTGATGGAAAAATATCTACCAGGCAAATGGAAATGAAAAAGAAAAAAAGAAAAAAAAAAGCCCTGGCCGGTGTTGCTCAGTGGATAGAGCTTCGGCCTGCGGACTGAAGGGTCCCGAGTTCGATTCCGGCCAAGGGCATGTACCTTGGTTGCGGGCACATCCCCAGTGGGGGCTGTGCAGGAGGCAGCTGATCGATGTTTCTCTCTCATGGATGTTTCTAACTCTGTATCCCTTTCCCTTCCTCTCTGTAAAAAATCAATTAAAAATATATAAAAAAAAAAAAAAAGCTGGGGTAGCAATACTTATATCTGACAAAATAGACCTCAAAGTAAAGGCCATGACAAGAGACAAGAAAGGCCACTTCATAATTCTAAAGGGATCGATACAACAAGAAGATATAACTCTGGTAAACATATATGCACCTAATGCAGGAGCACCCAAATACATAAAAAAAAAACTCCTGGAAGATATCAGGGGAGAGGTTGACAGCAATATAATCATAGTAGGAGACTTTAATAACCCATTAACATCACTGGATAAATCCTTTGATCAAAAAATTAGCAAAGAAACATCAATCCTAAATGACTCACTAGATCAGATGCACTTAATTGACATCTTTAGAACATTCCACCCCAAAACTACAGAATATACATTCTTTTCAAGTGCACATGGGACCTTTTCAAAGATAGACCACATATTGGTACACAGGCAAAGTATTTCCAAACTCAAGAGGATTGAAATAATATCAAGCATTCTCTCAGATCACAATGGCATAAAATTAGAAATCAGCTACAGTAAAAACAATCACAAAAATTCAAACACTTGGAGGCTGAATAGCATACTATTAAACAATGAGTGGGTAACCAAAGAGATCAAAGAAGAAATAAAACACATCCTGGAAATAAACGACAATGAAAACACAACAATCCAAAATCTTTGAGACACAGTGAAAGCAATCCTGAAAGTTCATAGCATTACAAGCCTACCTCAAAAAAGAAGAAAAACTGGAATAAACCATCTAACTTTGCAACTTGAAGAATTAGAAAGAGAGCAACAAGAAAAGTCCAGTGTGAGCAGAAGGAAGGAAATAATAAAGATCAGAGTGGAAATAAATGACACAGAGACCAAAAAAAGAGTACAAAAGATCAATGAAACCAAGAGCTGGTTCTTTGAAAGGACAAACAAGATTGATGAACCTCTAGCCAGGTTCACCAAGAAGCAAAGAGAGAGGACTCAAATAAAGAAAATCAGACATGAAAGAGGTGAAATAAGAGCAGACCCATCGAAATACGAAGAATCATAAAAAAAATACTATGAGCAACTCTACTCCAACAAACTGGTCAACCTAAAACAGTGGTTGGCAAACTGCGGCTCACGAGCCACATGCAGCTCTTTGGCCCCTTGTGTGTGGCTCTTCCACAAAATACTTCTGCACATGGGCCACCAAGTTTCAATCACACTGTACGTGCGCGCCCACACGTGGTATTTTGTGGAAGAGCCACACTCAAGGGGCCAAAGAGCTGCATGTAGCTCGCAAGCCACAGTTTGCCGACCACTGACCTAGAAGAAATGGACACATCCCTAGAAAAATACCAACTTCCAAAACTCAACCAGGAGGAATAAAAAAATCTGAATAGGCTGATAATTATGGAGGAAATTAAAGCAGTAACCAAAAAACTCCCAACAAACAAAAGCCCTGGACCAGACGGCTTCACAGGGGAGTTTTATCAAACATTCAAAGAAGAAATAAAACCTGTCTTCCTCAGACTATTCCAAAAAATTCAAGAGGTAGGAGCACTTCCAAGCTTTTTCTACGAATCCAGCATTACTCTAATCCCAAAACCAGATAAAGACAATACAAAGAGAATTACAGGCCAATGTCCCTCATGAACATGACTCCAAAATCCTCAACAAAATTCTAGCAAATCGAATCCAGAATTACATTAGAAAAATCATACACCATGACCAAATGGGATTTATTGCAGGGATGCAAGGATGGTACAATATCCACAAATCAATAAATGTGGAGAGAGAAACCAAGATGGCGGCATAGGTAAACACCGGAAATGGCTGCCTTGCACAGCAACTTCAAAAATACAACTAAAAGACAAAACGGACATCATCAAGAACCACAGGAAGGCTGGCTGAGTGGAAATTCTACAACTAGAAGGAAAGAGAAAAGCACACTGAGACTCAGAGGAGGTGAGAAAGTAAAGTGCAGAGGTAAGGAGGCGCACGTGGAAAGGGCTGGCAGTTGAAGATGCGGCACATGTGGAAAGGGCTGGATGTGGCGCACGTGGAAAGGGCTGGAAGCTGAGGACATGGTTGTCTTTTCAATCGGGAGGGAGTCTCAAGCTCCTGACTGCTCTGATGTCCAGTTCCGGTCGAGTCTCTGGGGACCCAGACTCATACAGGAGAAACTGGACTGTCTGGCATTGGTCGGAACTCGAGGGCAGCTTTCTCTCAGAGGTACTTGCAGCGATTACCAGGACACTGAGACATGGGGCCTCTTAGGGTAGGACTGAGGAGCAGCCATAGCTGCTTGCTCTGCCCTGTTGATCCCCAGTGACCCCGTCCCACCCAAGGTGTATGCAGAGGCTTTTGCATATGAAAGGCCTGGCCCTTTGCAATCTGAAAATTACCTAACAAACTGCAGCTGGGTCAGAGAAACCCAGAACTTCCAAAAGAAGGCCCAAGGCCCCACAGCAGCTTGCATTGCTTCACAGCTGGGCTCCTGCTGGGTAGCCTCAGGCAGAGGCTAAATTAGCACTTAGAGATCCAAGAGCCAGTGTACCCCGTGGTCAGAGTGGAACCATCCAGATTACAACTCCTCAGATCCATAAGGGACACACTCAGGGGGCAGACTCAGTGAGCACCAAAGCCCCACTGAAGCAAGTCTTGCCCCAGAAGGGTGTCTCCAGCACAGAAGTTCTCCCACTGCAGACACAGCTGACTCTCACAGTCAATTGGCCTGGAGGTCAATTCCTCCCAGTGATATCTACAACAATCAAGGCTTAAATACAACAAGACTGTGCACAAAGCCCACAAAGGGGTGCACCAAGAGTGTCCACCTCAGGTAATTGGGGAGGCTGAGCCACTGGGCCCTATAGGACACCTAGCACAGAAAGCCACTCTATCAACACAGGGAAGCTTAAAAAATGCGGAGACAAAGAAACAGGTCACAAATGACAGAAATGGAGAAAAGCAAACTACTGGATATAGAGTTCAAAACCACACTTTTAAGGTTTTTCAAGAATTTTCTAGAAACCGCCGATAAAATTAGTGAGACACTCAAGAAATCTAGTGAAACCCTCGACATTATGAAAAAGGACCAACTAGAAATTAACGATACACTGACTAAAATAAAGAATATTATACAGACTTCCAACAGCAGACTAGAGGATCGCAAGAATCAAGTCAAAGATTTGAAATACGAAGAAGCAAAGAACACCCAACCGGAAAAACAAAAAGAAAAAAGAATTCAAAATTATGAAGATAGTGTAAGGGCCTCTGGGACAACTTCAAACGTACCAACATCCGAATTATGGGGGTGCCAGAAGAAGAGAGAGAGCAAGATATTGAAAACCTATTTGAAGAAATAATGACAGAAAACTTCCCCTACCTGGTGAAAGAAATAGACTTAAAAGTCCAGGAAGCGCAGAGAACCCCAAACAAAAGGAATCCAAAGAGGACCACACCAAGACACATCATAATTAAAATGCCAAGAGCAAAAGACAAAGAGAGACTCTTAAAAGCAGCAAGAGAAAAAAAGTCAGTTACCTACAAGGGAGTACCCATACGACTGTCAGCTGACTTCTCAACAGAAACTATGCAGGCCAGAAGGGTGTGGCAAGAAATATTCAAAGTGATGAATACCAAGAACCTACAACCAAGATTACTTTATCCAGCAAAGCTATCATTCAGAATTGAAGGTCAGATAAAGAGCTTCACAGACAAGAAAAAGCTAAAGGAGTTCATCACCACCAAACCAGTATTATATGAAATGCTGAAAGGTACTCTTTAAGAAGAGGAAGAAGAAGAAAAAGGTAAAGATACAAATTATGAACAACAAATACACATTTATCAACAAGTGAATCTAAAAATAAGTGAATAAATAATCTAATGAACAGAATGAACTGGTGAATATAATGGAATCAGGGGCATAGAAAGGGAGTGGACTGACTATTCTGGGGTGGGCGGGAAGAGTGTGGGGGGTGCCGGAAGAGACTGGACAAAAAACGTACACCTTCGGATGAGGACAGTGGGGGGCGGGGGGGGGTAAGGGCAGAGGGTGGGGTGGGAACCGGGTGGAGGGGAGCTATGGGGAGAAAAAAGAGGAACAACTGTAATAATCTGAACAATAAAGGTTTAATAAAAATAAATGTGATACACCACATAAACAAACTGGGAGTTAAAAATCATATAATCATATGCATTGATGCAGAAAAAGCATTTGACAAAATCCAACACCCTTTCTTGATAAAAATTCTCAGCAAGGTGGGAATAGAAGGATCATACCTCAACATAATAAAAGCCATATATGACAAACCCACAGCCAACATCATACTCAATGGGCAAAAACTAAAAACATTTCCCTTAAGAACAGGAACAAGACAGGGATGCCCACTCTCACCACTCCTGTTCGACATAGTACTTGGTGTACTAGCCGTTGTGATCAGACAAGAAGAATAAATAAAAGGCATCCAAATTGGAAAAGAAGTAGTAAAACATGATATTTTCTATATACAATATAATGTTGCGGATGACATGATATTGTATAGAGAAAACCCTAAAGACTCCATCAAAAAACTACTAGACTTAATAAATGAATTCAGCAATGTAGCAGGATACAAAATTAACACCCAGAAGTCTATGGCTTTTCTATACACCAATAATGAACTCACAGAGAGAGAAATTTAAAAAGCAATCCCTGCCCTAACCGGTTTGCTCAGTGGAGAGAGCGTCAGCCTGCAGACTGAAGGGTCCCAGGTTCTACTCCGGTCAAGGGCACATACCTTGGTTGCGGGCACATACCCAGTAGGGGGTGTGCAGGAGGCAGTGGATCGATGTTTCTCTCTCATCGATGTTTCTAACTCTCTATCCCTCTCCCTTCCTATCTGTAAAAAATCAATAAAATATATTTTAAAAAATAAAATAAAATATATATATTTTATTGATTTTTTTTTAAAAGAGGGAGGGATAGTTAGAAACATCAATGAGAGAGAAACATCGATCAGCTGCCTCTTGCACACTCCCTACTGGGGATGTGCCCGCAACCAAGGTACATGCCCTTGACCGGAATCGAACCTGGGTCCCTTGAGTCCGCAGGCTGACGCTCTATCCACTGAGCCAAACCGGTTAGGGCAAATATATATATATATTTAAAAAGCAATCTCATTTACCATTGCACCAAAAAAAAATTAAGATACCTAGGAATAAACTTAACCAAGGAGACAAAGGACCTGTACTCAGAAAATTTCAGGACACTAAAAAAAAAAGAGATAGAGGAAGACATGAACAAATGGAAGAATATACCATGTTCATGGATTGGTAGAATCAACATCATTAAAATGTCCATACTACCCAAAGCAATCTATAAATTCAATGCAATCCCCATTAAAATACCAATGGCATACTTCAAAGACCTAGAAGAAATTCTCCAAAAATTCATCTGGAATAAAAGAAAGACCCCAAATAGCTGCAGCAATCTTGAAAAAGGAGAAAAATGTTGGAGGGATCACAATACCAGTTATCAAGCTATACTACAAAGCCACTGTTCTCAAAACTGCCTGGTACTGGTCCAAAAACAGACATATAGATCAATGGAACAAAACTGAGAACCAAGAAATCAACACAAGCCATTATGCTCAATTAATATTTGACAAAGGAGGCAAGAGCATACAATGGAGACAAGACAGTCTCTTCAATAAATGGTGTTGGGAAAATTGGACAGATATATGCAAAAAAATGAAACTAGACCACCAACTTACATCATACACAAAAATATACTCAAAATGGATAAAGGATTTAAACGTAAGATGGAAACCATAAAAATCTTAGAAGAAGCCATAGGCAGCAAAATAGCAGACATTTGTCGTAGCAATATCTTTACCGATACAGCTCCTAGGGTAATGGAAACTAAAGAGAAAACAAACAAATGGGACTACATCAAAAATAAAAAGTTTCTGCACAGCAAAAGAAACCATCAACAAAACACAAGAAAGCCCACTGCATGGGAGAACATATTTGCCAATGTTATCTCTGATAAGGGTTTAATCTCCAACATTTACAGGGAACTCATACAACTTAACAAAAGGAAGATAAATAATCCAATAAAAAAATGGGCAAAGGACCTAAATAGACACTTTTTGAAAGAGGACATTCAGAAAGCCAAGAGACATATGAAAACATGCTCAAAGTCACTAATCATCCGAGAGATGCAAATCAAAACAACAATGAGGTACCATCTCACAGCTGTCAGAATGGCTATCATCAACAAATCAACAAACGACAAGTGCTGGAGAGGATGTGGAAAAACAGGAACTCTCGTGCACTGCTGGTGGGAGTGCAGACTGGTGCAGCCATTGTGGAAAACAGTATGGCGTTTCCGCAATAAATTAAAAGTGGAACTGCCATTTGACCCAGTACTACCACTTCTAGGAATATATCTCAAGAAAACAGAAACACCAATCAGAAAGGATATATGCATCCCTATGTTCATAGCAGCAAAATTTACAATGGCTAAGATCTGGAAACAGCCTAAATGTCCATCAGCAGATGAGTGGTTTAAAAAACAGTGGTACATCTACACAATGGAATACTACACTGCTGTAAAAAAGAAGGAATTCTTACCATTTGCAATAGCATGGATGGAACTGGAGAGCATTATGCTAAGTGAAATAAGCCAGTCAGTGAAAGATAAATACCTCATGATCTTACTCATTTGTGGAATATAAAGAACATTATAAACTGTTGAACAAAAATAGAGGCAAAGAAGCATCAAACAGAGTGTCAAAATACAGCAGGAAGGTAGGGGATGCGGGGGGTAAGAGATCAAACGAAGGACTTGTATGCATGCATATAAACACAACCAACAGACATAAGACACTTGTGTGAGTGGGGGTGGGGTGTGAGGGCAAGTGCCGGGGGTAGGGGAGGCCAGAGGGAGGTCAATGCGAGGGGAAAAAGAGACCTATATACTACTATTTGTAATACCTTAAAAATATATATATACATACACACACACACACACAGACTCTAGTGGCCCGGTGCACGAAATTCGTACACATTAAAAGGGGATTAATTAGAGGAAATATTTTAATATTGCTATTTGCCCTTTCTCCATAATAGAAATGTTAGAGATGAAAGAAAATTAGTAATATGTATATGAAAATCTTCCTCCTGGCCAAGGCCGGTTTTGCTCAGTGGATAGAGCGTCTGCCTGTGGACTGAAGGGTCCCGGGTTCGATTCCGGTTGGGGGCGTGTGCCTGGGTTGCGGGCACATCCCCAGTGGGGAGTGTGCAGGAGGCGGCTGATCGATGTTTCTCTCTCATTGATGTTTCTGACTCTCTGTCTCTCTCCCTTCCTCTGTGAAGGATCAATGAAATATATTTTAAAAAAAAAAGAAAATCTTCCTCCTGTCAGAGTCTGGGGCGCACCTCGGGACGCAGAGTCAAGTCCCCGCCCACCCACGTGTGCCTCAAAATCGAATGAGACCCAGACCCGGCCAGCCCCACCCCTATTGGGTGATAGCCAGATCCGGCCAGCCCCACCCCCATTGGACTAGACCCAGACCCGGCCAGCCCCACCCCCATTGGACTAGATCCATACTTGGCTGGTCCCATCCTTGTCAAGCCCCACTGGGCGGGGGACGTAGCCTCAGGTCTCCTGGCCCAGCTCTGGGGTGGGGGGCGTGGCCTGAGGTCCCCCAGCCCGGGCCAGGGCGGGGGGTGCACCTTGAGATCCCCTGTGAAGCCCCGCTTGGGGGGGATGCGGCCTGAGATCCCCTGTCAAGCCCCACCAGATGGGGGGCGTGACCTTAGTTCCCCCATCAAGCCCTGCTGAGCGGGGGGTGGGGCGCAGCCTCAGGTCCCCCATCAAGCCCTGCTGGGAGGGTTGCAGCCTGAGGTCCCCCAGCCCAGCACTGGGGCAGGGGGACGCACCTTGAGGTCTCCTGTCAAGTTCCACCAGGCAGAGAGCGCAGCCTCAGGTCCCTGCTGATTACTCATTAAGGCTCGTTATGGGAACTCAGCCTCCCCTGTGGGTGCAGCCATCTTGTGTTACAGAAACCCCCACTCCGCTGTGGGAGGCATCTTTGTGGTGAAGTGACGGTCAATGTTCATAGTCCCTCTTTATTATATAGGAGATATATATATATATATACTAGAGGCCTAGGGGGGGCGAAGGGGGCTCCTCAGTCTGGCCTGCACCCTCTCCAATCCGGGACCCCTTGGGGAATGTCCGATTGCCGGTTTGTGCCCAAACTTTTAACAGATGACAGCTCCATTGTTGTTTCTTTCTTTTCATGCTTAAACCCATTGGAATTAGTAGGTATTCAAAGTGTGTATACATTTTGGGGGGACACCCTGTATATCTCTAGTCAGCAGTGAAAGGAAGCAATGCGGATTTGGAACCCCCAGTCCGGGAACCTCTCTCACTCCCCCCATGTCTCCCCACTTCACTTTCCACCTTCGCGGGCAGCGGGAGAATCAATGTTTTCTCTCATTAACTCGGAAAAGCACATCCTGTCACCTGCTGCCTGGCAGGAGTGCGCTAGGCCCCACGGGAGCGAGGCTCAGTCAGGGCAGCCTTCGCTCATGGGCACCAGCACCCAAAGTACACGTTCCTCCTCTGCAGTCGCCCCAACTATCCCACCGTTTCACTGAGAGGACGGAACTCCTCGCCTCCTCTGGGTTCCCGATCTTGAACGCTGACTGAAGGCACCTCAGTGAGGACCCCCTGCACCCACCAGGTGTGTCTGTCTGCACCTGCTCCTGCCTCAGCACCTGCATTAACTCCCCAGAGGTGATCTTGTCGCTGCACTGGCCTCCGTGGGAACAGGGCGTCACCACTCTGCCCTCTCACTGTTATCTCACAGGCGCCCACCCCCAGCACCCAGAACACCCAGACTCTCTCCAAAGGACATGAGCGTGCCGGAGGGGACGTGTGCACGTCCTGTGGGGAATGTAGGCATGCTGGGTTTGATGGAAGTGCGGCAGAGGGGCGGGGGGAACGTGCGCACCACATCCAGGACTGTTGCAGGTGCGCGTGGATGACAGTGCACTGGGGGACGTTCGCACACCAGGGGGGAGGAGAGGATGTGCGCACCGGAGGCTTTGCAGATCCACAAACACCCATGGCACGGCCAGCAGGGCGGCAATCTGGCCCGCTACGGTGGCTGTCCCTGCGATCGCGCACCTTCTGGGCCAGCAGGCGGGACTTGTGCAGCCACTCCTCGGCGCTGATGGCCTGCAGGCCCTGCTTCAGCTCGGCCGCAGGCTCCACTTGGCACGCTCACGGCTCCCGCTGCTGCCATGTGGGGAGTATAGGCCGCCCTCTGCCGGCCCGCCTCCCCTGCCCAGAGGCTCTCCACACGCACATCCTCTCCTCCTCCCCTGGCATGCGAACGTCCCCCAGCGCACTGTCACCCACACTCGAATGTAGTCTAATTTACCTGTGCACGTGCGCTGCCCACCAGCCCAGAGCAGCCGGGGCCAGACTCTCCTCGCCTGCGCACGCTGCCTACCGGCCCGGAGCACACTTCCCACCGGCCCAGAGCAGCCGGGGCGCCTGCATGCTGCCCACAGGCCCTCCGCAGGCGGGGCGGAATGCCTGCATCGTCGCCATGGCAAGCATCCTGGCCCGGCCGCCGCCATCTTTGTCATGAAGTGACCCTCAATTTGCATATTTTCTCCTTATTGGCTGTGGGCACCATCTTTGTTGTGGAGTGCTGGTTAATTTGCATATTACTCTTTTATTGGATAGGATAAAAGATGCAGCATTTTGGAAACTAACTCAAAGAGGGGGTTCATCATGCTTATTGTCCCCAGAGCCCTGGAGGTTGGTTAAAAGTGCCCATTGGCCAATCCTCCCACATTGTCACCGCGCCCCTTCCTGGGCAGAAAAGACCCAAATGTCTTTGTGTCCCTGGTCCCACACTGCTCCCTCCCTGGCCTTTCAAAGCAGATGTTTTTGATACTTTGTCCAGCTTTTTCTAGTTGACCTCAGTGGTTGGTGCCAGTTACAGTCCAGCAGTACTCGAAGGGTAAGCCCAGCCCTCTCATTCTATGTCAGATACTGGTATACATACATATTTATAGTTTTGTCCATCTGATGAGTAAAAACTATTTCACTGTTATAATTTGCATTTCCTTGATTATTAATAAGGTTTAACAAGTTTTCAGGTATTTTTTGGCTATATTTCTTTTTCAATTTATTTGGTCCCCATCTTTTTGGGGTTCTTTTCTTTTTCCATATTGAACTAGCACTTTTTATATTCTTGATGTTGATCACCTGTTATATGTTGCAAATATTTTCTCCCATTCTTTCACGGGTCTTTTACATTCATTATGACTAGATCATATAAAATATTTTAATTTTTAGGTATTCAAATCTTTTAGTCTTTTATGGCTTCTGAGTTTTATGTCTTCTAGATCAGGACATGCTAAATATTTTGTACTTTGTTTTTCATACGTATCTCTTAGGAATTCTTTGGACGTCATTTGTTATGTACTTTGTGAAATACCCATTTCTTAGCGAAATGAATAGTGTCAGGAGAGGAGCTCCTTTTTCATTCTACTTGTAAACTCTAGGTTTCCGCAGGCCCGGACCGGCAGTCAGTAGGCCTGCGTGCCCGCACAGCCTGGCTTGGGCAGGTAGACCGGGGAGGTTTCTCAGGGTGGGTCCTCTGGGTGAGAGACAGGGGAGTGGCTAACGGGACAGGTCTGTCACCACAAACCAGCCTGTGAGAACATGGAAGGCCCACTTCATGTTTTGTAACTAGTTCATTTTTGTAAAAGTGAGAGCTATTCAAATTAAACATTCAAATGATATAGGAAAGTCAAAAGGGACAGAATGTCCCAAAGTCCACCTGGAGGCAGCCCTCTCTGGGGATCTCTCTGTGTCTTTAACACATGTGAGCACACGCGGCTTTACAAGTCAGACCCTGCACACCTCGTGCGTGTGGTCTGCGTGGCAGCCCTGCAGGTGCTCCCGGCCGGTGTGCACACATCCACGTGGGCTGCAGCCGGTGTTGAGCTTAAGCTGCAGAGCCGAGGCTGGTGTCGTAGGGCCCTGTCATCGCCCAGCCGGGCTTTGTGTCTGCATCCATCCAAGACCCGAGCCTGCCTCCCGTGGGGCTGGCGTGACGGAACGCAGCTTGGAGACCCTGTCTGCAGCATCCTGCCAGGGGTCTGCACAGCCTGCGGGGTGAGAGGGCCCGAGGCGTGTCCTGCTGACAGGCTGCCTGTGGGGGACGCTGCACTCCCTCCTGAGGTTGGAGGGATGTCAGTGGCCGGCACAGCAGGCGCTGAGGCCACCTACCGCTCTTTCTTCTAAGGCCTGTGGCTGCCTTGCTGAAGACGAATCCCGGGTTCGGAATCAGGGTCCAAACCCCGCTGGCTGGAGGGGCGAGGGCAGGCTTGGCCCGCCGCTTCCTTCCTCCCTGGTCCCTCTTGCTGTGGTTCTCCCTGGTGTTTGCGGAGGTCTTGCTACTCTTTTCCAGTAGATGGCGCTGCATCGCAAGGTTTTTTTACCTCTGTGGTCTCCCGGAGGTGAGCCTCCGAGGCTTCCCTAAGATGGCACCGCTCTGCTGCTTGGGGGTAGGGTTTGTTTTGCCCTCACTGTAATGGCCGCCCCTGACCTCCGTGGGGTCCCCCCCAAGTACCCCTCTTGGGAAGCAGTCACAGATGGAAACCAGTTCTACTGCAGTAGCTCTTGGCTTCCAGATCATACGCTCCTGGACCCGGTGCCAAGGGCCACCGGAGGCGAGTTTGTGGAGTCCAAGCGGCAGCAGGGCTCTGGTTCTGTTTCTCTGTCTGAAACCCCACTGCTGGCCCGACAGTGGGAAGCTGCAGGGCAGAAGCCTTGCTCTGCCAGGCGTCTGCTGGCTCTGTCCCTGTTTGTTTCCTCGCCACTCGCCCTGCTGGGCTGCCCTTCCCCACCCCCAGCAGCTCTCTGTTCCTCCCTCTCCCAGCCGGCCACCTGGGCTTTCCTCCCCTCTGGCCTCCCTGCCTCCCGGCTGCCCACCTGAAGCTGTTTCGGTGGCGGGTCTCAGGCGTGTCTGTGTTGAGCAGGGTTTCTCGGTTGACTTACAGTTGGGTAACTTGTTGAAATTTCAGGGGGAGAACAAGGTGCACCCTCACGCTGCCACTCCTCCAGTCACCCCTGCAGCTTGTTCCCCCCAAGCTCCGGGGCTGGTTCCCAGACTCCCAGAGGAGGTGCCAGCTGCCCTCTCCTTGCCCGCAGGTGCAGCAGTACCGGGTGGCCATGACGGCGAAGGACTGCTCCATCATGATCGCGCTCTCCCCCTGCCTGCAGGACGCCAGGTGAGGGCCCGTGCCTGGCGCTCTGGCCGGACCGGATTTTGTGGATTGAGAAGAGGGTTTTCCCACATTTAGAGATCACAGAAGGTTGTAATTCGCTATAAAAAGGCATGGAGAATAATTTTAAAAGATTGTTCTATTAAACTGAAGGTTATTATACCATTTTCTAAGAAAATACTCTAAGGACTTAGAAGCAGTTTGGATACTGTGTGCAAATTCCTTTCTCTCAAAGAAGCCCGCTGCTGCCACGGCCAGGGGCCTGAGGAGCTGTTGCCCTGGTGTAGTCTGGCCTCGGTCAGGTGACACCTGCAAGCTGGGCGCAGTCTACTTCCATCTGTAGCATCGTCCTGAGACCCCGTCGTCACCCTGCCTCCTCCCGGCCACTTTTAGGAATTTAGGATCAACCTGCGAACCTTCTTAGTCACAGATGGTGTCGTCAGCATTGCTCTCGGGGCGCCAGCCCCCAGTGTCTGCGGAACATCCTCGTTCTGGCCGGGGCGCCTGGCACTGGCTGCCGCCAGGTTTTCTGCTTTTGACCTAACATCCCCAGGAGGCCCACTGCCGGATAGGCTCTGAGCTGTCCGTTTCCTGGTCAGGAAACATGGAGGGACATTTATAGGGTAAAACTGAAATACAGAAAAAGATGGTTCTGTTTGGTTGAAAACCACCATTATCCCCAAAGAAGAGGCCACAGTGCTTAGCTATGAGGACTCCATTGGCTGGATTAGCTGGTGCTGCATGAGAGGAAACCAGAGATGCTACGTTCTCCCACCCGCCTGACGCAAGGGTACAGTCGGGGAACAGAAATTACCCTCATAAAAACGCATGGACAGGAGCCAGGTCACGTGTCCAGAAAGTTCTGAAACGTGGGCACCAGTCTCAGCCCAGGGTGGGCAGGGTTAGGTGTCAGGAGCCATGCCCTGGACTCCTGGGGACCTTCTGGCAGACAAAGGGTCTGAGTTTTCATGAGGCGGCCCTGCTCCCATGCTCCCAGCAGCTGGTGATGGGCTCACCTCATCTTGGTGCTGGTTCTGAAGGGAGAAATGGAGTGTCCTTGAAACTGTGTAGTTCTGTCCAGGCCCAGCTGCTCTGAGCTCGGGGCTTGAGACCCTGGGAGGAGATGGAAGCAAGCCCTTGACGTGCAGATGTGTTCCCTGCTGTGTGGGGGAGGTGGGAATGGGGGGTGGGCGGGGGGGAGGTTTTGCTAAGAACCCGCAGGAGCCCAGGTCGCTGTCCTGTCAGCTGGGTCTCGAGTAGGAATGAGTCAGAGTTCAGGCCGATCAGCATTGTCTGCACAGGAGCCTGCTCGCTGCTCCCTGCTCAGGCAGAACTTTCGAAATGGGTGTTTTGTTTGTTTGAATTGTTTTTTTAAGGTGCTACTTTTATCATTTTTTAATATACATATATTTAAAATATCTATTTATTGATTTCAGAGAGGGAGAGATTGCAACATCAGTGATGAGAAAGAATCATTGATTGGCTGCCTCCTGCATGCCCCCTACTGGGGATCGAGCCCGCAGCCCAGGACCTCCTGGTTCATAGGTTGACTTGTTTTTTGATGATTTCTAGCTAGTAGTTCAGCCTGGGGAGAGCACGGCTCCTGACCGATGCCCTGCAGCCGCATGAACTCATCTCACGCCCGTGCCAGTCACCCTGCTGCCGACTGTGCCCTGAGCGTGCTCCACAGCAGCCTGAGCACAAGTTCAGACTCAGTCTCGGGTCTTCAAGTACAAGTCATTGTCCACAGAGCGTTCAGCCTGTGACTTCTGATATTTAGAAAAACTAAGCACCAAGAGACAGAACACAAAACACTGCAGACTGAGTCAAGAATAAGCCCGCAGGCAGCTGTGAGCGAGCAGAAAGGAGCGGGGAGTCTGCTCCCAGCACGTCATCATCCACTTGGCTGTTGAGTGGCCAGATCTTCCTGCTCTTTCTTAGGTTTCGTAATAGTTGGCCCAGCATTCGCTTCTTCCTCTGGGATAGGGGGAATGTCACAAATATCCTAGTAATTTGTTTTCCATCTTTCTGCACATTAACCCTTTCTTACCTGGGCACTAGCGGGTCTCACAGCAGAAGCTTCGAGCGCTGTGCACACCACGGACAGACGGGATGCATGTAGGCACAAGAATGGGTGCTCTTTGTGAGCAAGGAGAGGGTTGGGAGCGCTGACATTGTTTTGTATTTTCAGCTCTGATCAGAGGCCTGTGGTCCCTGCATCGCGGTCCAGGTTTGCCTTCTCCGTGTCTGTGCTGGACCTTGACCTCAAGCCCTACGAGAGCATCCCGCATCAGTACAGACTGGATGGCAAGATCGTCAACTACTACTCGAAGGCTGTGCACGCCAAAGACGCCGCCCCGGTGTCAGCCAGGTTCAAGGAGAGCGAAGACTGCACCTTAGTTCTCCATAAGGTCTAGCTTTTCTCCTGTGGTGTCTTGAAACTTGAACATGGGATGTGAAGGTTGAACGATAGCGCTTTGTGGTGGGTGACTGGCTGTGAATGTTGTTGCTTTCTAACCACTGTTCGGGGGCTGCTGCTGGGATGCAGGATGGAGGCCCCTCCCAGGGCAGGCGGGCCAGGGGGGCTGTGCATTGTGTCCTGGCGCCTCGGGCAGCTTCCTTCCTACCCAAGGCTCATGTCTAACCTCTAATGCAAACGCCTGATTGTAAGACCCAACGTTTGGATCTCCTACCACCAGGCTCTTAGCACACGGAACACGGACTGTCATGTAGATCTTACAATTTGGCCTTTTAAGAAAACAGGGATCCTACTGGAACTTCCTCAGCTGAGTGGCCAGCCACACGCCAATCAGCACAGGCCTGTGGCTCCTGCAGGTGAGGGCACAGTGCAGACGGCCACCATTCTGCGTGGGATCAGCAGGGGCCACGGGACTCAGGTTGGGCAAACACCATCACGTGAGCACCAACTCCTTTCCTTTCCTTTGAGTGACGCCGCTCTGAACTGTGGGGAGGCGCCAGCCGGTGCCTCTGCCCTGGGCCTCCCTCGGGTGCTGGGCCGCCTCTGCAGGGATGCCGCCCGCTGGTGCAAGAGGAGTGGCCCTGCTGGCACCCCGGGCTCTTGGTGGGGCTCCCCAGGTGCCAGGCTGCTGTGAACACGCGAGTCCTGGTGGCAGGTTCACTCCATGGTCGGTTGTACAGGCTGATTATTTATAGCATCGTTTTGAGGGATTAATAAAGGCTCATTGTAATATATTATAATGTTAGTGAAACCGTGGAATTATATGAAAATGCTACATGAAATATAAGGAGAATATTTTGCTGATTGTAAATTTTTGTGGGGAAATTTTGTGATAATTTGAGAATTACACTTGTTTGAATTACGCCAGTTTTTCTAGAATTTATTCTTTAATTCTGTCATAACATTTACTTCTGTACTCAGAGGGTCGGAAAGATACTCAAGTGCTGCCCATCTTCTCCTGTTAGTGTGGGGGCAGGAGGCATTAGACTCCACCTGCTGGACGCGCGTGGAGCTGGGGCTCACGGGTGGGACAGAGGGGGGCGGGGGGGGGGGAGGGGGGGACGGCCCAGGCCTATGGGGGACAGTGCGTCTCGCTGTCCCACTGCAGGTTGAAGTGCAGACTTGCTGTTTTGGGTCAAGAAGAGTGCGTGTCAGGACTGGCTGAGGGGAGGGGAGAGCCTCCCGGGGGTGGAGGGGGCACAGCTGCTCCTCGTGTGTCAGGCTTTTCATTTTGTGTTTAAACAGCTGCGTGTGTTTTTTATGACCTGACAGTTGATAGATCATGTGTCACCACTGCACAGACATGTGCTGAGGGTGTGGTTTCTAAGTCGGCAGCAGCCAATGTTTCTATTCAGTAACATCCCAGGCCCCTGGCGGTGGTGGGTGGGCACCGGGGCTTCCCTCCACGCAGAGCAGCCTCAGCAGGCTCTCCAGAGCCGCTTCGATGCCCAGCAGGCCCAGCAGGGCCCGGAAGTGGAGAGGAGCAGCTGCGACTGCTCCCTTCCGGTCCAGCTCCAGGGCTGTAAGGAGAACACACTGGGTCAGAAACACACCGGCAGAGACCCTGCCCACCTCCCCTGTTGCTGTTGTGTCAGCCGTCAGCGCAGCCCAACCCGCAGGCACAACCCCCTCCCCACACTGTGCAGCAGCCCAGGAGGCCTGGGGCGCAGTGCCTCCACAGGTGCTTTTGGAGTGATTATTGATCAGAATATTTTTTAAAATGACATAAAAAGTACACTGAGATTTTCAGCCTTTGATTGTTGCCATGTGAACCAGGTGAAATCAGTGGGTGTCCCTGCTGGGCACTAAGACTGCAGAGCCCGCTGGCCTGCCTACCTCGCTGTGGCACTTGGGTGAGAAGATCCAGCTTCGGCAAAACCTTCCCTTCTTCATCTATGTGCATCCTCCAGACGATGACCAGCTCAACCCTGAAAGAGGTCAGAACCGCCCCCAGGTGCCGTGGGAAGGAGGCCCCGCCCAACGCAGGCGCTGCCCCAGCTGAGCTGAGCTGGCCCCCTCTTAGACACTCACCCACCCACAGGGTCAGTCCTGGACACACAGCGCCGTGGCCAGGAAGGCCTCAGGAAGGTGCTGTTGTACCCACTAACACTAGGATGACAGTACAAGCGAAGTACAGGACGTGGAACAACAGGAACTTACACTTTCCTGTGGGAAATAAGTTGGTAAACTACTTTGAAAAGAATCTGGTGGTAACAGAAAGCTGAGTCTACGCTATGGCCCAAGGGTTGCATGTCTAGGCATATGCCCAGAGAAGCTGTGTCCGCATGGGCCCAGGACATGGACAGGTTAGACATGGTGGGAAGCAGTGAATAACCCAGATGCTCTAAGGGACACATTCGCCCAGCAGAGTGCAAGCTGACATGGCCTCCAGCCACAGGCTCCAGCTGTGAGGGATGGACACGTTCCCTTACTACGGGGCGAGTCCCAGCAGCCTGCATAATTGTGAGGCTTGAAAACAAACCCAAACCTCGGCAGGCACTCATGCCAGTCCCCAGGCCCTCCCACCCCGGCAGATCCGCGCCCCCAGGTGCCCAGCGGAGTGAAGGCCAGGTGGTCCTCCCTCCCTCAGAGCTTGCTGACCCCTGTCCCCGATCCCTCTTCACCCACATGCCCCTCCTCTTCTGCCGCCGTCGGTGGGTGTGCACCTGTTAGGGCGCCACAGACGTTTCTCAAGGTGTCGGCAGCTCGCATTTGCCCTCTACATTTGTAATCCTTGTTTTCACCAGGAAATACCATCTGGTTGCAGGGAAGGGACTTGGCGAGCAAGGAAGCCCGAGCCCACGGGCTGTGCACTCACCCTGGCTGGCTGGCGCTGCGGATGCTCATGCAGCTGGAGGAGGCCCCCTCGGGGAGCTGCACAGCCGCGGGGTACTTCTCCTGGGGGAGAAGAAAATTAACTATTTTTAAATCATTTTTTATTTTTCAATTACAGTTGACAATATTATATTAGTTTCCGGTGTACACCCAGTGATTAGACGTCACATACCTAAGTGATCATCCCAATAAATCACGTACCCATTTGACACAGTTATTACAATATTATTGACTATGTGAACGTTACATTCCAGGGACTATTCTGTAACAGCCAATTTGTGCATCTTAATCCTTTCACCTTTTTCACCGGGCCCCCAGCCCATTGCAACAAACTGTTCTCTGTATCTATCATTGTGTTTCTGTTCTGCTTGTTCATTTATTTTGTTGTGTGTTTTTTTAGATTCAATTGTTGATAGATATGTATTTATTGCCATTTTATTGTTCATATTTTTAAAATCTTCTTTTCTTCTTCAAGACCCTTTAACATTTCACATTATACTGGTTGGTGGTGATGAACTCCTTTAGCTTTTTCTTGTCTGTGAAGCTCTTTATCTGTCCTTTGATTCCAAATGATAGCTTTGTTGGGTAGAGTAATCTTGATTGTAGGTTCTTGCTTTTCATCACTTTTAATATTTCCTGCCACTCCGTCCTGACCACAAAGTTTCTGTTGAGAAATCAGCTGATATTCGTATGGGAGCTCCCTTGTAGGTAACTAACTGCTTTTCTCTTGGTGCTTTTAAGATTCTCTCTTTTTAACCTTTGGCCTTTAAATTATGATGTGTCTTGGTGTGGGTCTCTTTGGGTTCATCTTGTTTGGGACTCCGCTTCCTGGACTTGTAAGTCTATTTCCTTCACCAGGTTAGGGAAGTTTTCTGTCATTATTTCTTCAGATAGGTTTTCAATTTCTTGCTCCCTCTCCTCTCCTTCCAGCACCACTGTAATGTGAATGTTGGTATGCTTGAAGTTGTCCCAGAGTCTTCTTACACTATCTTCATGTTTTTGGATTTCTTTTTCTTTTTCTTTTTGCTCTTCTGATTGGGAGTTTTTTGCTTTCTGATATTCCAAATTGCTGATTTGATTCTCTGCTTTATCTGCTTTACAGTTGACTCCCTGTAAGTTATTCATTTCAGTTAGTGCCTCCTTCATTTCTGGTTGTTGTTTTTTTTATGGTTTCCCTGTCTTCTTTTTAATACTGTTAAACTTGTAAGTTCATTGAGCATCCTTGTAACCAGTGTGTTGAACTCTGCATCTAGTAGATTACTTGTCTCGATTTTGTCTAGTTTTTTTCCTGGAGTTTGTTGTTTTATTTGGGATATGTTTCTTTGTGTCCTCATTTTGGCAGCCTTCCTGTGTTTGTTTCCATGTATTAGGTAGAGCTGCTACATCTCCCATGCTTGGTAGAGTGGCCTAATGTAGGGTCCAGCGGCACAGCCTCCCCTCCAACCCATTGGGCTGTGTACACCCTCCTGTTGTAGTCGAACCTGGATTGCTGTTGGCACATTAATGGCAGGGATTTACCTTCAGGCCGATGGCTGCTATCAGTGACCACAGACCACAGGATCAGCTGTCCAGGGGCCCACCCCACAGAGCAGGACTTACTTCAGCAGGGCTCTGGTGCTCACTGAGTTTTCCCCTTGAGTGTGTTGCTTGTGGAGGTGGTTGAGCGGTGCTTCAATGTGGTCTGAAGCTGTCCACTGAGTGCGCTGACTCTGGGGCCTCCTAGGGCATCCAGGCCAAGATCAACACCATCTGTGTTCTGTCTGGGGCCATTTGGCATGAGCTACAAAGCGATTTGCAGATGGCTGCTCCTTGTGCTGGGCTTGGATGTGCCTAGGAGAAGCCAAGCTATGAACCAAGGCTGGCTGCTGCTACTACCAGGCCTGTGGCCACTTAGCAAGAAGTCCATAGCATGCTGAGACCAAATGCTGCTTGTTTGAAGGATTTTAGTTGAGTCTGAAGCCTGAGCCAGGACAGAGTTCATTGGTATGGAAGAGCCACTGCAAACAGCTTGCGTGGGCCTCAGGGAATTCTCCATGGTGAGGCGAACAGTGTAAGCCAGGCTGATGGAATTGATGGAATCTAAGATATGGCACCCATCTGCTGGCTCTGTGGGGTGAGGGCTCAGTGACTTCTGCCAGCACTTTTATCTGGGAGAAAACTGCCCTCCCCCCAGTTCCTTCCCTGATGCCAGACAATGTAGTTGCTCCTGTATGGCCCTGCGGCTGTTCAAGCTGCTGCCCCAGTGCTAGAGCTCAGAAGGAATGAGTCTGAGTAAGTCTGTGTGCTAGCCCTTTAAGAGGAGCTGCCTGGGTCTCCAGCAGCTTTCATGTGACTCAGCCACAAACCCCACTGGTTTTTACAGCCCAGAGTTACAGGGATTAATCTTCCCAGCACTGGAACCCTGGGCTAAGGGGTCTGGTATGGGGCTGGGACACCTTGTTCCTCAGGGGGACCTCCCAGTTTTATCGGCCACACATGGGTGTGGGACCAGCTCATTCTGCAGTGACTCTGCCTCTCCTACTAGTCTTGATGTGGCTGCTCCTTTAAATCCCTAGTTGTAGGACTTCCATTCAGCCAGATTTCAGGCAGTTCTGAATGATGGTGGTTCTGTGGTTTAGAAGCCCCCTTATCATTTTTCCACGAGCAATCTGTGGGGCACAAGGATGCTGACCCAGGGGACTGGAAAGAAGTGGGAAACCCCTGTGAGGCGTCTCACCACTCCGAAAACCTAAGTTTCTGACATGCCAGCCCCTCATCCAGCACGCGGCATCTAGGTGCCCTGGCCACGGCGCCCGCACTCCTGCCTTCTGTGCTCCCTGGCACTGTGTTCTAGATCTTTCCACAGCCACGAGACCTCCAGGCTGCCTCACTATCAACCCCCCAAGGTGAACATGTTACAGAAATTTCATTCTGATTCCTCCCGCCCTCGGAGCAGAGGCAGCCCCTCCGCCTGTCCTGCGGAGGATGGGCAGGCGGCCCCGGGGGGGCCCTGACAGCAGCACCCGACTCCCCATGGTGACTCTGCCCGACACCACAGGGCAGTGTTCCCTGCCAGCTTCCTCGCTGTAAGACGACTGCTTTTCTCTCAGCTTTATTTTTTTTATTTTTATTTTTTAAATATATTTTATTGATTTCTTACAGAGAGGAAGGGAGAGGGATAGAGAGTTAGAAACATCGATGAGAGAGAAACATCGATCAGCTGCTTCCTGCACACTCCCCACTGGGTATGTGCCTGCAACCAAGGTACATGCCCTTGACCGGAATCGAACCTGGGACCCTTGAGTCCGCAGGCCGACGCTCTATCCACTGAGCCAAACCGGTTAGGGCTTCTCTCAGCTTTAAAAGCCTTTCACACTAAGGCCTGTGGGCTGGCTGCCCACACAGTGGACACCCCCACCCCGTCCATCCTCACACTGGCTAGCACCTTGTGCGCACCCCCCCCCGCATGGCAGTGACCGTGGGCACTCGGCTTCTGCGAGGCAGGGCCACCCGGTCTCCCGCCGGCCTGTCTCCCCAGGCACGGGGCCGGCTGTGCGGGAAATGTGGTCTGCAAGTCAGCAGCTTCCCAATGAGGCTGTGTCCCATTTTAAAGTGAAAAGTGCTCTCTCTCAAACAGGAAGGTGGCGTGGGCCTCCCCCATCTCCAGGCTCACAGACTCTCCTGTCAGTTCCTAGCCGTGCAGTGGCTGCTGCCTGCTGTTTGCAGCCGGCCCAGGCCCTTCGGGACAGGGCGGGCCAAGGAGGCAGCAGCTGTGAGTGGGAAGAGCAGCCTGTATCCCTGCTTCCTGTGACTGTGTTGGAATTAACACAATGGCGAGGCTGACTCTCCGGCCACCAGCACAATAGTGCTGTGCTGTCCCCACAGAGGGACTGCCTGGGTGTCTGCAGGGACAGACTGCAGTCGGGGTGTGGTGAGCAGGCCCCACAGGGAGTCCCAGCTCACAGGGCCTGCTTTGGAAAGACACCTCCTGGTGCAGAAATGGGCACCTAAGCTGTGCCCAGACCCAGGCCCAGCTGTGGGGCCGCTCTGAGCCTCCTGGAGGGACAGGGAGGTGCTTGGTCTGGAAGCCTGAGGACCCCAAGAAGGGGCAGGGGCCAGAAAAGCAGGGGGGCGGGGGGCGGGGAAAGGATGGGGTCTTCCTGAGGCCCAGGGATCTGGGGACAGGTCCTGTGGGGACAAAGATGGAGCTGTTCCAGCAGGAGGCCAGTGCTCCCAGCCCGCAGCCTGTGTGTGAAAGACGCTGACGGGCAGAACATGTGCAAACACCAAGCTGTCTGACCACATGCTGGGCGGGCCTGGTTTATGTTACAGACAATTTCTAATCTCAGCGGAGCAGTTTCATAGGAAAGTTTATACCTAAGTGTTCTAAGTGGAAAGTGCTGGCTGGCTTTTAAACCTCAAGCTCTTCTAAGTGAATAACAACTGCATGAGGAACGCTGGGAGAACGCGTGGGTGAGGCCTGGCTCCAGGCTGAGCTGCTGCGGCCTGTGGCCTGGGCCGGCGCCAGCGCGGGGCGGGCAGCACAAGGGCTGTGGGCAGGGCCTCCACGCAGGCCTCGCGGTCTCTCCAGGCCTTCTCATGAGCAAAAGGAGGGTTTAGATTAGAAGCTTTCACTAAAAATAAATTGTGCTCCCTTTAGTTTAGTTTAGTTTTAAACATCAAAAAGGAAAAGCGGACACTAGGAAGAGGTCAGGCATCCCTGTGTTTCCGGAGAGCGTGGGGGTTGTGGGCAAAGCTCCCTGCAGGACCCATGATGTCACCCCGTCCGCCCAGCCTCACTCGTGTGCCTGGTGGCCTCTGATCTGACCGAGACAACCGCAGAGAGGAGGGCGGCAGATGCCGGCTGCAAAGGGGGTCCCAGCAACAGAAGGGCGGGGCTTGGAGGGAGGAGGCAGAGAAGTTGTATGAACGATACCGCTGGTCAGGGTGGAGCTCGCTCAACGGCAGCGGGAACTTCCCTATCGCTGTGCTGACGCTCATGACAGGGACCTGGTCCCCCGAGAAAGGGCGAAGGCACAGGTTTTGCTGAGGCAGAGGCCTGGCCAGCGCTCTGTCCCTCCTACCCCCACCACCTGGGCTCCCGCAGGACGCGGCCCAGCGGGGATTCAGGATGCCCTTATTCAGTCACACGCCTGGGGTTTGCTTGCACAGACTCTCCTGGTGGTTAGGAGAGAGATGGGCCGACGGGGCGCTTCCATCCAGGCCCCGTGTGGCCCTGAGACCCGCTTTCCCCCGGGGCTGCGGGGCGGCTTTCACAGCTTCACTCTGTCCATCGCCAGTGCCCACCCGCGGCCTGCGCCCTCTAACACAGGGGAACCCTCGTGTCCGCAGGAATGTTACTTCATCTTCATTTTAATGTTTTCCCCAGAGATTATGTCTGGCTGACTCAATGATTTTAAAAATTGGGATGTAATTCCCATTACAGAATTCACTCCTTAAAGTGTACGCTTCAGTAGGTTGCGTACATCCACAAGGTTATGTAACCATCACCACTTTCTAACCCCAGAGCGTTTCCTTCGCCCATGCAGCCCTGTGCCCACCGGCCCGGCCGCTCCTCCTGCGCACAGCGCCCACGTCCCCCTCCGCACGTGCCCAGGCCCGGCTGTGGCAGCCGCGGGGCCAGCGCTTCACCCTCCACGCACGTGCCTTCACCCCCCAGCCCATTAGCGCAGCGACCAGAGAGGCGAGGCTCCTGCTGCAGGCCAGCCCCCAGCACAGGCTGGACAGCAGGCGCCCTCTCCCCCCGCACAGAGGGCGACTCACTTTGTCCCACTTTCCTCGACCCCACGGCTGCTGGCTGAACTGCCTCTGGGGAACCACACGGCCCAGACAGGCCTGGCCCCACCCGTGTCCGCACCGAGAGCCCCGCTGGGACCAGCCCCCCGGCTGCCAGGGCGGCAGACAGACGCGTGGAGCAGTGTCCCCTCAGAGCCACCCGGGGAACCGCCCCAGAAACCCTGGGAGGGAGATGCTCAGTGCTCGGCTTGGGTGTGTGTGACCAGAGGCCCGGGGGGGGGCCTAAAACGTGTCCTGTGTCCTGAGGGTGCTTAGTAAACAGCCAACAGCCAACCAGAGCCCCCCCAACACACACACACACACACACACACACACACAGCCCCAGGCTCCTCGCCAGAGCCGCAGCCCTGCCTGGACCCCCTGCGTGTGCTGCGCGCTCCAGAGCAGCCCAGCCGCGTCTGTCCCCGCCCCCCCCTTTCTTGTTTTGTGAGACTTGGAAGAGCCAGAGGGTCTCAGGGACCCACTTTATTGGAATAGATTCCAATCGCGTTTGCTTTTTAAACAATCCTCCTACGGAGAGGGGCTGTTTTTCCCATTGGTTCTTAGAGCGGGTGGAGGGGAAGGGGCGAGAGAGGAACATCCATGTGAGAGACACTGGACTGGTTGCCTCCCACATGCACCCGACTGGGGCGGGGTTTGACCCTGCAACCAGGTGTGTGGCCTTGACTGGAATGGAACCCGCGACCCTCCCGTGCGTGGGCTGGCGCGCTAACCACTGGGAGACACTTGCCGGGCCCTAATAGCCTCTTTAAAGTGAAGACGTGGCCATGAGGTCAGGTGTGGCCACGAGGACGAGGGAAGCGCTGGCCAGCAGAAACCAGTGACTGTGAAGTCTGTGGCCCCAGCGGCCGGCTCCCAGGGCCCTTACCTTTGTGATGGAAAAAAAACCTAAAGAAGAGCTGCCGCCACTGAAAAGTACAGGGAACTCACACCGAGTGCCAGGCCAGCGCTGCGGCCGGCTCCCGGCGCCTCCGGGCGGCCTGGCCTCCGCTGCGGTGTGGACCGGCGCCCAGAGCAGGGGCGGGGCCTGGGGCGCAGCCAGAGCCGCAGGGACCACACGGCGCCCTGTGTTTCCGTGTGGGAGGAGGGGACAGAAGTGAACAGATTACACACGCGAGAAACGACCAGGTCCCACCGGGGCGAGTGGCCTCCGCCCAGCGGCGCAGACCTTGCGGCCCGGGATGAACAGGACACGTGGCAGGGCTTTCTGCTCCGCAAGACCCCCCCACCCCCACCACCTTACCACTTCACACGGCCTGTCCTCCTGGGCCCTCAGACTGAAATGTACTTTCTCTTCTTCTATTTTTCTTTTCCTTTTTTTTTTTTTTTTTTAAATCCTTAATGATTTCCAGAGAGAGTGGGAGGAAGGGAAGAGAGGGGTGATGGTGGGGAAGAGAGAGAGGAGAGAGAAACCTCCATGTGAGACGCACCCGGACAGGAGGTGGGGGTGGAACCTGCAGCCCAGGTACCCACCTGTGACTGGGAATCGAACTCACGACCCTTCAGTCCAGGGGCTGACACGCCGACCAGTGAGCAACACTGGCCAGGGCATTAAGAGCAACTCCTGTCCAGGAGAGAATGCTAATCTCCCGACTCAGTGCGATGGAACCTGTTCTACCCGAGGCCAGGCTTCAGCCTGGCACCCAGGGCCCCGTAACCCCGTGAGGCCGTGACCTCCCAGCACGTCCCTCTGCCCCCGGGGGGCCAGCCCAGCCCAGACACTACTCTGCGCCCCTCCGCAGCTCGTGTGGAAGCCCCAGGAGGTGGCTGAGGACTCACGGAGCTCTGGTCGGAGCGGCGCAGCACGCAGGGCGCAGGAGGGTGTGGGGTCCAGAGGAAAACAGCTTCCAAAGGTAGCTCTTCCACACCTTCCCATTTCAGGAAAAAAGGGGCGATCAGGGTGCGCACAGCCAGGCCCCGCCCCGCAGCCGACCTTAAATCACGCGTTCAGATGGCCAGACAGTGCACAGCGGCCGTCCTGCCCTAAGTTCATGCCCACGTCGCGGGAGCAGCTGTGCGCTGGGAGAAGCCCTTGTTCCCTCCTGTTCTAATTAAAGAGTCTAAAATGACTAAGAAGCTGGATACATACAGACATGTAAACATAATAATAAACACTAGAAACGCTTCAGAGGTCAATTCACAGCTCTCTCTTCATACAGTTACTGGCATGTAATTATGCAAGAAAACAGCAGATAATGAAAGTCATATTCCAACCTCTGCGCTAAGGGTTACGGTCTCTCCTACTTCACAAATCTCAAAGTAATGTGTCCAAAACATTGAAACTGGTTACAATGTAAAGTTTCCATGGTCTCATTTAAAAGTTTTCCATAGAATCACTGACTTTTAAGGCCTTGCGTTTCTTTCCTAAGCGACATCCTGCCCCCCTCTCCCCCATTCCCGCAGCTGAGCAAGTCCCTTCCAATGGCCCTGAGGCTCCAGGCTGCACCGTGAGGAAGGCTCCGCTATCACATCCCATGGCTCACAGCCCGCTCCCCCCCTTCTGTACACCCAGATGCAGTGGAAATACACCATCAGTGCTCTTACAACCAACTCGCAGCATAATTCATGTTGGCAGCTGACTTTGATGGTAGCAACAAAACATTTTTGTTGGGAAGCATAATCACCCCTAAAAGTTGGTTCATGCATTCCACACCCTGAGCCAGACATGAGTCAGACCTAAGCCCAGCCCAGGGCTCCCGGCCAGCAGGGCTGCTGGGCCTATTCCTACTGAGAATCAGCCGCCCTTGGAGTTCTCTCCAGGCGGGCCCCCCAGTGCAGCCCTTTCTGGAGACCCCTCTCCTTGCAGAGGCCCAGCAGCCTCCTGGGCGGTTTCCCGCCCTCCTCCCGCCTCTCAGCCCCGCACACTGTTTTTTACAGACCTCTCCGCTGTCATTCCAGGAAGGTTTTGGCAGGGCTCTCAGTACAGGCTCCCTGTCAGTATCCCATTTATTGACCTTTCATGTTCAATAATATTTTTAACGTTTCCTCATACTGGGTGAAGAGTTTGGGTATAGACATTAAGGTTTAAATAATAATTAAATTAATTTTATATAGAGAGCTAATGATATACTAGGTGTACTACCGGTTAATAATGTGGATTTTCTTCAATAGATGGAGTTACACATATGTTTATATAAATGCGATTTGATATGTATGCTATTTTGTTGTATTGACAACAAGCTTCAAAACTTCATATGTCAAATTTGCTGAAGGAGTTCACATCATAGATATTTTTACACTTAAAAAGTCAAATTTCCTGCCAAAAAAGAGCATTTGCAGGAAGTTTTAATTCAGTATTTATTTTGAAGAAAAGTGCTGCTGAATACTTCAGGAAGCTTATGGTGAACATGTTCTATCTCAAGATACTTGTGGATGCTGGTTTAAATGCTTTAAAAATGATGATTTCGATGTGAAAGACAAAGAACGTCCAGGCCAACCAAAAAAGTTTGAAGACCAACAATTACAAGCATTATTGGATGAAGATGCGTGTCAAACTCAAAAACAACTTGCAGAGCCCTAACTGGTTTGGCTCAGTGGATAGAGCATCAGCCTGCGGACTCAAGGGTCCCGGGTTCGATCTGGTCAAGGTTTTGGGCACATCCCCAGTAGGGGGTGTGCAGGAGGCAGCTGATTGATTTCTCTCTCATTGATGTTTCTAACTCTACCTCTCCCTTCCTCTCTGCAAAAAATCAATAAAATATATTTTAAAAAGAAACAACTTGCAGAAAGATTAAATGTTGCTCAGCAAACAATTTCCGATCATTTACAAGCAATGGGAAAGATTTTAAAGGAAGGAAAATGGGTGCCACATCAACTGAACGAAAGACAAATGGAAAGCCAAAAAGTCATCAGTAAAATGCTGCTTCAACTGCACGAAAGTCTTTTTTGCATTGAGTTGTGACTGGCGATGAAAAGTGGATTTACTTTGAGAATCCCAAACACACAAAATCACGGGTTGATCCAGGTCAACCATCAACATTGACTGCAAGGCCAAATCGCTTCAGAAAGAAGACAATGCTCTGCGTTTGCTGGGATCAGGAAGGTGTGGTGTATTATGAGCTTCTAAAACCAGGTGAAACCGTCAATACTGATCGATACCAACAACAAATAATCAATTAGAATCATGTTTTGATCGTGAAATGACCAGAATGTTCCAGAAAACATGACAAAGTAATTTTGCTTCATGATGACGCACCATCACACACTTCAAAACCAGTTAAAGACACGTTAAAAGATCCTGCCTGGGAAGTATTAACCCACCCACCGTATTCACCAGACCTTGCTCCTTCAGATGACCACTTGTTCTGATCGATGGCACACGCGCTTTCTGAGCAGCACTTCAAAATGTACGAAGAAGTGGAAAACTGGGTCTCTGAATGGTTTGCCTCAAAACAAGAAAAGTTCTATTGGGACGGTACCCACAAATTACCTGAAAGATGGGGGAAATGTGTAGCTAGCGATGGACATTACTTTGAATAAAGCACTTCTGATGTTTCTCTTGAAATTACCGTGTTTTCTTTGATTACAAAATCCGCATTATTAACTGGTACACCTGGTATATCCAAACTGGTACTTTAGAGTCCTGTGTTAAATGCCTGTGGTTTTTAGGAGTGGGAGGCAAATAAATGAAACATTGAGTCAACTTATGTTATTAGTAACAGAGCAAACCCCCACCTCTGGGCAAAATTAAATAGGGCATGTTTTCTTTGATTACAAAATCTGCATTAACTGGTACACCTGGTAAATTCACTTCTCCATCCAAGCCTAAACTTAAGTAATCAGCTCTAAAAAGCAGAGATGAAACTACATTTTAAAATGAGCCAGTAAAAGCAGTGCTTGAGTGGATCCTGCATGTCTGTGGTTCCTGAATGCTCTATGTGAGGAACAGTAAGAAATAAGGAGCCTGAGGGACAGGGTGCCTCATCCTCCTAGATGTGCCTGGGAAGTGCAGGGCCTGGGGGATGGAGTGCAGGGCCTGGGGGATGGAGTGCAGGGCCTGGGGGAGTGCAGGGCCTGGGGAATGGAGTGCAGGGCCTGGGGGATGGAGCGCAGGGCCTGGGGGATGGAGTGCAGGGCCTGGGGGGTGGAGTGCAGGGCCTGGGGGGTGGAGTGCAGGGCCTGGGGGAGTGCAGGGCCTGGGGGGTGGAGTGCAGGGCCTGGGGGATGGAGTGCAGGGCCTGGGGGAGTGCAGGGCCTGGGGGATGGAGTGCAGGGCCTGGGGGAGTGCAGGGCCTGGGGGATGGAGTGCAGGGCCTGGGGGATGGAGCGCAGGGCCTGGGGGATGGAGTGCAGGGCCTGGGGCTGAGGACACCCAGACAGGACCCAGGAGGTCCTCTGGGCTGCCAGAAGTGAGTGTATTAGCAGGTGAAGTGGAGCCGATTACCATGCACACTTCCAGGCTCCTGCTTTAAGGTTGCAGGCTCCACGGGGTCCCTCCAGGCCACAGTCACTTGTCACTCTGGATACAGTTGTCAATCAGGTAGGTCATGAGTCCAAATGGATGGCCACCCCAGACCGGACTGGTCAACATAAGGGTCGCCACCTGGCCCCGACAAGCTCATGAAGATACTCTCTTCCTTCACATGTGAGAACCACATGCTTCGCATTCATTTCCTGTACTTTTGGGAGTTACCCCCAACAAAGGACTTCAGTACAGTTTCTTGCTTTGTGTTGTTCTGACAAAAGCACTGCCCTGATCTCAGGAGCGGAGTATATTTAGAAACATGACATCACCAAGAACTAGGTCAACACAACGAGACTCCGCACCCAAGTCCTCGCCATGTTACTATAGATTTCTCCCCGGAAACTGGTTGCCACTCACAATACTTGCTGGCCTCAGTCACAGCCCCATCCTAGACCGGGACTCCCGCTGGCCTCCTCTGGTCCTGCCAAAGGCTATCTTATTAAAGAGCAACTTCAGATTCACAGCAACATTGAGAAGAAGGTCAGCGGTTTCCCATGTGTCCCGCCCCCTCTAACCTCCCTCATTATCAACATCCCCCACTACAATGGCACCATCGTTCCGACTGAGGAACTACACGGACACATCACAACCACCCACCCACAGGGACACTGGGAGCACTGGGGTCTCATACACTGCGTGGGTTTAGACAACTCATGGTGATGTATGATGTGTCCGTCTTTAGAAGACCACACAGAATGTTCTCACTGCCCCAGAAGTCCTCTGTGCCCACCTGGTCATCCCTCTCTCTCTTCAAACCCTAGCCAACTCAGATCTTTTTTATTTTTTGTTGATTTCAGAGAGGAAGGGAGAGGGAGAGAGAGATAGAAACACCAATGATGAGAGAGAATCATTGATTGGCTGGTGAGGTCTGGCATGGGGGGTGGGGGCGGGCTGGAGGGAGTCAATGGGGAAAAGAGGGAACATATATAACACTTTCAACAAGAATGATGGAAAAACCTATGTAATAAAGAGGGAATATGCAAATTGACAGTCACTCCGCCACAAAGATGGCGGTGCCCGGGGGTGGGGGGGAAGTTACTGTAACACAAGATGGTTGCCCCCACAGCAGAGGCTGAGTTCCCGTAATGAGCCTTAACGAGCGACCAGCAGGGACCTGAGACTGCACCCCCCCACACCCCTTGTGGGGCTTGACGGGGGACCTCAGGCCGCACCCCCCCCCCCAGCAGGTATTGACAGGGGACATCAAGGTGTGCCCCCCGCACCGGTGCTGGGCCGGGGGACCTCAGGCCGCACACCCCCGCCCAGCGGGGCTTGACAAGGGACCTGAGGCTGCACCCCCCTTCTGGTGCCAAGCCAGGGGACCTGAGGCTGCACCCCCTGCCTGGTGGGGCTTAATGGGGGATCTCAAGGCGTGCCCCCTGCCCTGGCCTGGGCTGGGGGACCTGAGGCTGCGTCCCCTGCCCAGCAGGGCTTGACAAGGGTGGGACCGGCCAGGTCTGGATCTCGCCCAATGGGGGTGGGGCTGGCCGGGTCTGGCTATCACCCAATGGGGGTGGGGCCGGCCGGGTCTGGGTCTAGCCCAATGGGGGTGGGGCCGGCCGGGTCTGGGTCTAGCCCAATGGGGGTGGGGCTGGCTGGGTCTGGGTCTCGCGTGATTTTGAGGCACACGTGGGTGGGCGGGGACTTCACTCTGGGTCCCGTGGTGTGGTGTGCCCCAGACTCTGACAGGAGGAAGATTTTCATATACATTTTACTAATTTTCTTTCATCTCTGACACTTCTATTATAGAGAAAGGGCAAATAGCAATATTAAAATATTTCCTCTAATTAATCCCCTTTTAATGAGCATGAATTTCGTGCACTGGGCCATTAGTACTAAAATAAAGAAATAAAAAGTAGATTCCCTAGCCCGTGACGGGCACTTACATGTGTTATTCATTTATTTCACAGAAAGTTGAAGGTAGTTATTAGCATCCCTGCTTAAAGAGAAGCAGCTTCGGACAGGAACGCAGGAATGCTCGAAGGCCCTCTGACCTGCTGCTCGCCGGAGACGAGGCCGTGCTGCTCAGCCCTCCTCCCTGCTTCCAGGTGGAAAGTGACCATTGCAATCACATGCACATGGAACAGCTTTCAGTCTTATTCACAACACGGCGTGTGCAGTTCCCATGGGCAGAGAGATGAGGAGGGTCACTAACACCACCCAACTCAGGGTGCCCAGGAGTGCGGCTCCTCTAACGTGGCCACATGGGCCACTCGAGCGGGGTGCACCCCAGCGGTGTCACAGAGGCATGGACAGAGGAAGGGTTTTCATGCTAATATCTATGAAAACCAGATTTCTTGACCAAGCTTCACTTCTGTCCTTCCAACTCCACCTTCTCAGCCTGCAAGATGTTTCCGCTGCTCTTGTGAGTCAGACAAATATTTCCCTTGAAAACTGTTTTCCTCGTTACTCTCTTGGCTGATTTTCTGCGTGAGAACTGTAAGGCATTTATCCCCAAGGGAAGCATTAGATTTTTACCATGGGGCAGGGACCATTTTCAGCACTCCCCTCTGTTCTTTGTTTGAAGAAAGCTCTGGTTTTGTTTCACTTTCAGCTGGAGACTTAAATGACACCAAGCAAAGCCTCCTTAGTTTAGATTTCCAGGTAAAAAAGTTTTCTGCTTTAAGTTTCTGCTACAGCATGTGGAATGGTTATAATATTTGGGTGTTTTATGTTGTAAATATGTTAACATTTCAGGAAATTAGCTCTTACTAATAGATGTTTAAAGTTTAAAATGTGCATTATTCTGTTTACTTGTTTTTCTCAGGGTAAAAAACTTCTCAAGTATTTCAAACTTTATGGAGTTGGGATTAAATATATTTTTATATGTTTAAATAGAATTACATGCTCAGTAGAAGTGTAAGTTAGTTTGAAATTTTTGCTTTCTCTATTTTTAAGTCCTAAAAGAACATAAAGGGTTAATGAAAACTTTTTTTCATTTTAAGCTGAGTGAGGTGAAAGGGATAACAGGCATCTCTCAGCTTCATGGAGAAGTTTAAAATTCTAAATTTAATGTTTTAAAACCTTACTTAAGAGTTCTGATAAAAAACTTTAAGGAAAAAAACAGTAAGTGAACTGCGATTTACAGATGATATTTATGTGGGTTGAACACAATGAGCGCTAAAAAAAGAATTCACTTGATCAAAATAATACTTGCTGTGATTAGAGTGCCATAAAATCTTTACCTCGGGAAACATTAACTCAATTGCAAAGTTGCTTATTAAATATTACATGCAGTGCGGAACTCTATAAATTACTGACAATCACAAAGGCACAGGCATGAAGGATAACATGAGTACTGAGAGGCCATTTCATAAAAATTACTTAAACATTTCAATGAGATTATTTAGATTCTAATTTTGTTAAAGTTAAGGGAGCTCTGCAAATTTATTTCTGAACATATCTATTTAGATTTCTGGATTCGTAAAAGTAGGCCAACTTGGGGGGAAACAGAAAGACGAAGGCAGACGGTTTCCAGGATGGGGTGAGCTCAGGCAGCTGGTGAGTGTTTGCAGGAGGCCCAGGGACAACAGGACCCCGACGTCCCTCCAACCCTGACCCACCACAGGGGCCTGCACACAGGGCAGCAAGGCCAGAGCTCCCAGGCCAGCCCAGCGCTGAGGCTCTCCAGCAGGGCCTGCTTGCCTTGCCACCCGCACATTCTCCCCCCAGCCCACCTCCCAGTCCGCCTTTCCCTAAGCTTCCCCTGCTGCCTTTGTTATTCCTTTCCAGGGGTGGCTTGCTCTCTGAACCCATGTTTACAATTTTTGCAGTCAATCAGCTAAGGGATTTGTTCCTTCCTTACATTTTGCATGTTAGTTTTTTTTTTAAAGTGACAAAAAGTTGTTCTAATATTGTTTCCTTTCAATGACTTACAGTAAAGATTTCAGAATGACTGCAGTAACTAATGTGCAGACACACTGAACAAAGTCTGCAGTGCTGGGCTAGCTGACATAATACTTTAGTGGCGGCAAGTCAGGATATGACCCAAGGACAACATGGCTAGAGGAAGATGATTTTTTTCGATAAAGTTATAAAAAGAACTACTGAGATTCAAGAGGCAAACTGAGCAGATTGCACACCCTCTTCTCCTCTCACCGGATCCCTAGAAATAAGAGAAGATGTATGATCAACAAATACACACATGCGTCTGCAGCTACACTAGAAAATAAGAACTCCTACTGAGGCAGACCTGGGAGGAGTCCTCGAAGACGGGAGAACATGAGGACGTGGGAGAAAACTAAGTAAGAGAGCCTGCACAGGGGAAAAGGATACATTAAAACAACAACACACCCTATACATTGTAGTAAAACTTCTGAATAGTAAAGATAAAAGAAAAATATGAAAAAGTTTCTATAGAGAGAAAAATAAATTTCTTAAGAAGAGATGAAAATCTTATTAAATTTAAAGTTTTCACTAATAACACTAGATATAAGAAACTAATGGAATAATATCTGTAAAGTATTGATGGCAAATGATTTTGAAATAATTCTATTTTTAACTAAACAGAATATTTTCTGAATATGAAAATTCAAAATTTTTACAACTCACATTCTCTTTTAGGACATGGATATATTTCAGCAGGAAATAACATGAATCTCAGGGAACTTCTGCTTCTAATAATGGCAGGCTAGGCCATCAGAGCGGCTGATACACTGAGAATAATTAGACAAGATAGGATAGTAACGGGGCCAATATACAGGACTGGACTGAAACCCACAGAGGTTTGGGAAACTTCTCTTCTGGCGGCATCTGTGGGTCCAGAAGAGGTGGAGAGAAGCTTAGTCTATGACTTTACAACAGCCTCTTTAGGCAAAAGAAACAAAAATCAAGGAAAAGGACCAAGCAAGCAGCAGCATGGCGGGGAAGGGATGTGGGAAAATCTCCAGGCTTGATTTGGGGCACAAAGTGCCTCCATCACTCAATCTATAATTGGTAGTGCCCTTAGCTTCATGCCCAAAGTAGATATCAATCCTCTTGGGATAAAGAATACATCATCCACCCTGGCTGGTTTAGCTCAGTAGATAGAGCATAGGCCTACAGATGAAAGGGTCCCGGGTTCGACTCCAGTCAAGGGCACGTACCTTGGTTGCAGGCTCCTCCCCTGCTTGAGCCATGGCTGGGGCTCGCTCAGGATGCAACCAATCGATGTGTTTCTCTCACATCGGTATTTCTCTCTGTCTTTCCCTCGCTCTAAAACTCAATGGAAAAATATCCTCCGGTGAGGATTAAAAAATAAATAAATTTATTATTAATAATAATAATAAAAGGATAATATTTAAGAATACATCATCCTAGGTCTTCAACATATTTTCATATTTTTTATACACAATGTCTGTCATGCAATCAAAAGCCATCAAGCATACAAACAGATCAACATGGCTCAAGACTTAAAGAAATAGACTACAGAAACGACTACTTAAAGAAATACAGATTACAGAGGATCTTGAAAATGGAGTCTTCAGACACAAACTTAAAAAAATGTGATAAGTCGCTTATCGTTCAGGAGGTGCGTGCAGGCCCCCAGTCAGTGGCCCAGCCTCATGTCCACGGGCAGGGGGCAGGCCGCCGGCTCACAGCGCCTGCACCTCCCTCCCTCCCTCCTTGGGCAGAATGCATTCCGTGGGTATTCACTACTGCCATCTGCACACGGCGGGATCCTCTGTCATTACACACATTGTTCTCATTAAAAAGCAAATTATACTTGGAAAAAAAAGTGATAAGTATGTTCAAAAAAGTAAAAAATAAGATTAAAATTTTCAGTAGAGTCAGAAGAACCCATTGACAACTCAAAAAACTACAAAACAAACAAACTACACAACAGAAATAAGGAAGTCAGTGTGTGGATTTAATAGCAGATAAACCACAATTGAAAAGGTAATTAGTGAGCTGAAAGACAGATTAGAAGAATAACTAGGATGAACCACTGAATCTCAGAAGGATGGAAAACACAAGGCAGGAAGAGAGACATTAAAGACATAATCAGAAACAAACAGAAACAAACTCATAGATAGAGAAAACAAACTGATGGTTGTCAGATGGCAGGGGGTTTTGGAGGGTTGGGGTCTGGGTGAAAAGATGAAAGGGTTACGTAGTACAAACTGGCAATTACAAAATAGTCCTGGGGATGTAAAGTACAGCACAGAACAGAGTAACATTGTAATAACTATGTATAGTGTGAGGTGGATGCTAGACTTATCAGAGTGATCACTTCATAAGTTATATAAATGTTTAACTAACTATGCTGTACGCCTGAAACAAATATAATATTGAGTGTCAACCAATCCTATATCCTATATAATAAAAGGCTGATATGCAAATTGACTGAAAGGCCGAATGGCCAGTCACTATGATGTGCACTGACCACCAGGGGGCACATGCTCAATGCAGGAGCTGCCCCCTGGTGGTCAGTGCACTCCAACATGGGGAGCACCGCTCAGGCAGAAGCCAGGCTCACTGCTAGCAAGCACAGAGGTAGTGGTGGGAGCCTCTCCCACCTCTTCAGCAGTTGGACATCTCCCAAGGGCTCCTGGACTGCAAGAGAGCACAGGCTGGGCTGAGGGACCTACCCCGAGTGCACGAATTTTGTGCACTGGGCCTCTAGTTGAAAAAATAAAAAAATTAAAAACCCAAACGTACAAAATAAAAATGACATAAGAAAAAGACTATCATACATGCAATTGTAGTTCTAAAAAGGAAGAGGAGAGAGAAGCAAGAAAGTATTTGAAGAGACAAGGGCTTAGAAGTTTTGAAATCTGATGAATATGAGGCTACAGGTTCAAAAGTGCTATTTAAAAAAACCCACAAGAAAATCCTATATAAACAGAGTAAAACAGCTGAAAACCAAAGCCAAGAGAACATTTTAAAAGCAGCCAGGAAAAAATGTAACTTTTAAAGGAGAAATAATTAGATTGACTCATGACCACTTAATAGAAACTATGGAAACAAGAAGACATTGGAATGAAATCTTCAAAATGCTGAACAAAAATACCTGTCAACCTATAATTTCATATCTAGAGAATATAGCCTTTCAGAGAAAACATAAATATTTTCAGACAAACAAAAAGAGAACTGGTCATCAGTTGTCCTGCACTAAAAGAATTAAAAATCTTTATCAATCGGAAATAAAATAATCCTATAGAAAACTGATGATGCTGGAAGAATAAAGATAATCAAAAAGGATAAATGTTTAGGTAGTTCTAAATTAGTGGTTCTCCTCTGGGAACAGGATAATTTCCTCTATACCCTAGGATATATTTGGTGATGTCTAAAGACATTTATGGTTGTCATAAATGAAGGGAAGGTATTAGGGGCATCTACTGGCTTGAGGCAAGGCCATCCCCTAACAAAAAAGAACTATCCAACACAAATGTTAATAGTGCTAAGCCTGAGAGAGCCTGATATAAATAAAATGTGAGTATAAAACAACAACAATAATAATAATCTTTTGAGGGTTTAACATATGTAAAGAAGTAAAATATATGACAAAAGCAGCACACGTGCCAGGATGAAGTGGAAGGTGTCCTGATCCTTGCATTGTACAGGAAATGGCAAAGGTACTGATTTGTATTAGACTTGATAACTCAAGGATGTGTGTGGTAAACTGTATAAAAAAACAGAATAGTAAAGGTGTATAGTTGCTAATGTAGTAATAAAAAATAAGTAATCAATTTTTTAAAAAGCAAGCAAGAATAGAAAAAAAAAACCCCACATAAAACAAAACAAAAAAACACCACCACAGCCCAGGCAGGATAAGTAGGAAGCAAATAGAAAACAGATTTAACCCAAAATATATCAACTGCTACATTAAATATAAATAGACTAAACATTCCAACTGAAAGACAAAGGTTGTTAGATTGCATTAACAAAGATGTGCTATAGAATGTATCTATACTAATAAAAGGGTAATATGCTAATTAGACTGGGAAACCTTCTGGACAAAGGCATGGTGGTGGGGCCGAGGCAGAGGCAGTTAGGGGTGATCAGGCCAGGAGGGGAGGGCAGTTGGGGGTGATCAGGCCAGTGGAGGGGCCAGTTGGGGGTGAGCAGGCTGGCGGGGGGTGGCAGTTGGGGGCAAGCAGGCTGGCAGGCAGAGTGTTAGGGGTGATCAGGCAGGCAGGTAGGTGAGCGGTTAGGAGCCAGCAGTCCAGAATTGCGAGAGGTATCGGGCCTAAATCAGCAGTCAGACATCCCCTGAGGGGTCCCAGATTGGAGAGGGTGCAGGTCGGGTTGAGGGACACCCACCTCATGCACAAATTTTGTGCACTGGGCCACTAGTATTGAAATATAAGACACTAGAAAATAAAATAAAATGATGCAAAAAATATTCTAAGTAGACATTATCCAAAAGAAAGCAGCTGCATTATTAGACAAAATAGATCTATGACAAAAAGCATATTAGAGATATAGAAAGTACATAATGATAAAAGCACCAGAAAAACAAAACTATAAATAAATGTGCATATACCTAAAACATAGCCTCAAAATATGTTAGTAAATATGACCAAAGTGATTATAAATATTAAACTACATCCAAAAATAAACCCAAGGGGTAATATAGTTTGAAAACAATATTATCTCAATTGTAAAGTAAAATTAAAACAAAAATACTTCCAGAAGACATATGTGCAAGAATGTTTATAATAGCAAAAAATTGGAAAAATTAAGTATCATCAAATTGTTCAATAACTTATGAAATGAAAATAGAGTGTACAGGCCTGATGGATTTATATACACTGACATACAGGGTGAGGCAAAAATTAGGTTTATAGAAGTTTGTATGGAAAATCTTTATAATAAAAGCCTAAGTTACCATTACAGCGCAATGATCAAAACGACTGATCGCTATGATGTGCACAGACCACCAGGGGGCAGGTGCTCAATGCAGGAGCATCCCCCTGGTAGTCAGTGTGCTCCCACAAGGGGAGCACCACTCAGCCAGAAGTTGGGCTCACAGCTGGCGAGTGCAGAGGTGGTGGCGGGAGCCTCTCCTGCCTTCGCAGCAGCGCTAAGGAGCAGTGAGCCAAGCGGTAAGGGGCAAGTGGTCCCAGATTGCAAGAGGGTGCAGGCCAGGCTGAGGGACTCCCCCTCCAATGCATGAATTTTGTGCACCAAGCCTCTAGTAATACAATAATTAACAAAATAATAATACAAGAATAAAGTGTTTCGCATACTCACAACTGTAAGCCTACTTTTACCCCATCCTGCATATGTCCATATTTTATTACTGAGTGAAGGGAAAATAAATTGTGGCATAATATATATCAAACAATTCTTAGAGTTTAAATATATAGTAGAGGCCTGGTGCACAAAAATTTGTGCACTCGGGGGGGTCCCTCAGCCTGGCCTGTGCCCTCTCGCAGTCTGGGACCCCTTGTGGGGGGTGACCACCTGCTGGTTTAGGCCTGCTCCCTGGGGGATTGTGCCTAAGCTGGCAGTCAGACATCACTCTGGCAGCCCGGGAGCCTTCGGGGGATGTCCACTTGCCAGCGGGGAGCAAGCCTAAGCTGCAGTCGGACATCCTTAGCGCTGCTGAGGAGGCAGGAGAGGCTCCTACCACCACCGCTGTACTGGCAGCCATTAGCCTGGCTTGTGGCTGAGCAGAGCTCCCCCTGTGAGAGCGCACTGACCACCAGGGGGCAGCTCCTGCATTGAGTGTCTGCCCCCTGGTGGTCAGTGTGTGTCATAGTGACCAGTCATTCCCAGTGTTTCTGCCGTTAGGGTCAGTTTGCATATTACCCTTTTATTATATGGGATAGAGGCCTGGTGCACGGGTGGGGGTCGGCTGGTTTGTCCTAAAGGGTGTCCTGGATCAGGATGGGGGTCCCGCTGGGGTGCCTGGCCAGCCTGGGTGAGGAGCTGATGGGTGTTTGCAGGCTAGTCACACCCCCTTCAGGGTGGGGGTCCCCACTGGGGTGCCTGGCCAGCCTGGGTGAGGGGCTGATGACTGTTTTCAGGCTGGCCACACCCCCTTTAGGGTGAAGGTACAGTCAATTTGCATGTTTGTCTTTTATTAGTGTAGATGATTATATATATATATTTAGAAGGGATCATGAAAGATACACTGAAATAGGGATTAGGAAACTATGGCCTCCAGTCCAAATCATGTTTGTTTGTTTTTTAAATATATTTCTATTGATTTCAGAGAGGAAGGGAGAGGGAGAGAGAGATAGAAATATCAATGATTAGAAAGTATATTGATCAGCTGCCTTTTGCTTGCACACACACACACACACACACACACACACATCACCACTGGGGATCAAGCCCGCAACGTGGGCATGTGTCCTTGACCAGAATCGAGCCTGGGACCCTTCAGTCCACAGGCCAACACTCTATCCACTGAGCCAAACTAGCTAGTGCCTGTTTGTTTGTTTTTAAACAAAGTGCCATCAGAACACTCTCATGCCTATCCATTATTTACTTATCTTCTATGGTTACTTTAAAATTTTTTAGTATTTATTTATTTTCAGTCCTCACCCAAGGATATTTTTTCCCATTGATTTTTTAAAAAATATGTTTTTATTGATTCCAGACAGGAAGGGAAAGGGAGAGAGAGAGAAACATCAATGATGAGAGAGAGTCATTGATCGGCTGCCTCCTGCACAGCCCCTACTGAGGATTGAGCCCACAACACCAGCTTGTGCCCTGACCTGGAATCAAACTGTCACCTCTTGGTTCACAGGTCGATGCTCAACCACTGAGCCACGCTGGCCAGTCATCCCAATGATTTTTAGAGAGAGTGGAAGGGAGGGAGGAAGGGGAGAGAGAGAGAGAAAGAGAGAGGGAAACATTGACATGAAAGAGACACATTGACTGGTTGCCTCTCACACACACCCCGACCTGGAGCTGGGGATCAAACCTGCAACCAAGGTACATGCCCTTGACTAGTAATCGAACCAGCAACCCTTCAGGCTGCAGGCCGACGCTCGAACCACATTAGCCAGTGCCTATGGCTACTTTTGGGCGACAATAATAGCAAAGTTGAGTAGTGAATTTTTGTTAATTCTCACCCAAGGATATTTTAGAGAGTGCGAGGGAGGGAGGAAGGGAGAGAAGGAATAAGAGAGAGAGGTCGAGAGAGAGATCGGTTGCCTCCCACACTTACCCTGACTGGGGCCAAGGATCAAACCTGCAACCCTTCGGTGCACAAGCTGATGCTCTAACCATTTAGCAACACTCGCCAGGGCAAAGTTGACTAGTTTTGACAGAAACTGTTGGGCAGCAAAGCCAAAAACATTTACTCTCTAAACCTTGAAGAAAAAGTGTGCCTATCCTTGTACTAAAGTATGAATTGTTTTTAAGGCAACTTATCTTTTATGCCTTATACATGTATATCATTTTGAATAAAAAATACTATTTTTATAAATTTAAACACATCTCTCTTTTTTTAAAGGGCAGTGCTATTATTATTCAACAGTCTCTTAAAAAACAATAATAATCAGAATGTATACGCAGCAGACCTAGGAAGGGCCTTAGAAAGGATTGATTTAGAGAGATTGGAACTCAGGAGAGAGAAATTGTTAATATGAACGTTACCTAAAAGTCTCTATGGGTTATCCTGTGGACAATGAATTGTAGCTCAACCCAAGGCAGACCTTTTCACAGAGCTTTCAAAACATGAACATGCAGTTCCCCATTCCTGGAAAGGATATGCCTGCAGAGACTCATTCACAGCCCAAGTCCCACCCAGCGAAGCCCCATCAGAAACGATGTAGGATGCGAGGAGACAGCCCATCATGAAGCACATGAAGGAACAAGCTGAAGGGAGAACCCTGTCAAGGACTCTGTGGTTCTGTGCATGGGCATACGTATGAGGCTTGGAAACAGATCAAAATAAAGAGTGCTTGGAATTAGGAGGAAACCTTGGGAAAGTGATCGGCATATGGGATGATTTGTTCATAACTCACCCATCTAGTTATGATACACCAGATTCTGCCTGCAAGCAACACATGACTGTCTTGGTTAAAAACCGTCAGTAACTCTTAGTTTCTCCAAACCAGGTTTCTGGGTCTTAGCACAAATGGCACTGTTTGCCAGCTGATTCCTGGCAGTGGCAGCCTGTGCTAGGCACTGTAAGGCGCTTGCCACCATCCCTGACTTCCAAAGCCTATAGCATCCCCTCCACTGTGACTCTAGAAATGTACCCAGACACTGCTAAATGCGTGCCCTGGGGGCAAAATTGCCCCCAATCCAGAAGCACAGGTGTGAACTATCGCTGGCAAACTTTTGCTGCAAGCACTGCAGGCTGCACTGTTAAGTCTCTGTTGTAATTATTCAACTCTGCCATTGTAGTGCAAAAGCGTAAACCACTTATAAATAAACTAGAAACCTGGTGCACGAAATTCGTGCATGGGTAAGGTTCCTAGGCCTGGCCAGTGATCAGGGCCAATCAGGGCCTTCCTGCTGCTGGCCGGGGCCTTCCTTCATTCCATGCCGTCCCCTGGTGGTCATCCCATGTCATAGCAGGCTATAGAACTCCCTCCTGGTCTCCCAGTTGAACTCCCGTGGGGACAATTTGCTCATTAGGCTTTTATGTATATAGATGAATACAGCTATTGCAATAAAATATGTATGGATATTGAAATTTTAATTTCATATAGTTTAATCTGTCTTAAAATATTATTTAAAAATTTAAAAGCATTAAAATATAAAAACCATTTAAGCACCCAGTACATTCAATTTGGCCTTGCGCCCTAATTTCCTCACCTCTGATCTCAGCTACTATCAACCCCACAGCCTGGTCCTCAGGGCCTTCCAGTGTCACTTTACTTCTGCCTGAAGAGAGGTCTGAGGTCAACAGCCATGCCAAGTAGCTCAGACACGTTGGAACTAAATTTTATTCATTACGTGATTTAGATGTGACTCCAAATAGCCACTCCTTGACTGAACAGCAAAGCCGCAGCCCTATCCAAATATATCTACCCATTACCCCCAGCCCATTCACCCTGGGTGATCTCTTCCACCGCCTGACTGTAAGCCCATCCCCAAGATGCTTTCTGCATAGAAAAGTTTGTATTGCCCGGCTGGGGAGGCTTAGTGGTCAAGCGTCAACCTATGAACTGGGAGGTTACGGTTCCATTCCTGGTCAGGGCACATGCCTGGGTTAGTGGGCACGATCCCTGGTGTGGGGCGTGCAGGAGGCAGTCAATCAATGATTCTCACTCATCATTGATGTTTCTACCTCGCCCTCTCCCTTCCTCTCTGAAATCAATTTTAAAAATTTTTAAAAAGTTTGTATTTTCTACAGTTTTATATAAAGGGAATCATGTATGTTTCCTCTTATGTAAGACTTCTTTTATTCAATGTAATTATTTTGAGATCCACCCAATATTATTGCTAATTAGTCCTTCACTGTATGGATATATTAGTTTGTTTTTCCATGAACATGCTGGTGGACATTTAGATAGCAATATTAATATAGCTGCTCTGCACATTTACACCCATGTCTCAATTGGTTGCCTCCTGCATGTGCCCCGACCCGACCAGGGCCCAGGCCAGGGAGGAGCCTGCAACTGGGTGCATATAACTTTTTGAATTAGTATTTTGGGTTTCTTCAAATATCTGAGAGTGGAAATGCTGGGTAATAAGATGGTTCTATTTTTATTTTTTTAAATTAAATCTTTACTATTGAAAGTCTGACATATGTCCCCTTTTTTTGCTCATTGACCCTTTCTAGCCTGTCCCCACGCCCCACCTGAGGACTAAACCAGACTACTGTCTGTGTCCATGGGTTATACACACACGCATAAAAGTTCTTTGGTTGTTCTCTTCCCACCCACCCCGCTCCCCTGCCTTCCTTCTAACACTCTGCAGTCTGTTCTATGCTTCTATGAGACTGGATCAATTCTGTTCATCAATTTATTTGGTTCATTTAATTCCACTTATTTGATACTTATCATGTGATGCTTGTCTTTCCCTGACTGACTTATTTTACTTAGCATGATGCTCTCCAGGTCCCTCCATGCTGTCTCAAAGAGTAAGAAATCCTGCCTTTTTACAGCTGCATAGTATTCCATGGTGTAAATGTACCACAGCTTTTTATCAATTCATCTACTGATGGGCACTTGGGCTGTTTGCAGATCTTAGCTATTGTAAATTGTGCTGCTATGAACATAGGGATCATACATTCGTTATAATTGGTGCTTCAGGTTTCTTAGGATATATTTCTAGAAGTGGGATCACTGGGTTAAATGGCAGTTCCATTTTTAATTTTTTGAGGAAATGACATACTGTTTTCCATAATGGCTGCACCAGTCTGCATTCCCACCAGCAGTGAACTAGGATGCCCTTTTCTCCACATACTTGCCAGCACTTGTCATTTGTTGATTTGTTGATGGTAGCCATTCTAACAGATGGGAGGTGATACCTCATTGTCGTTTTAATTTGCATCTCTCTGAGGATCAGTGACTTTGAACATTTTTTCATATGTCTCTTGGCCTTCAGTATGTCCCTTTTGGAGAAGTGTCTATTTAGGTTCTTTGCCCATTTTTTAATTAGATTGTTTGTCTTCCTATTGCTAATCTGTATGAGTTTAGGATATTAACCGTTTATCAGATGTATCATTGCCAAATAAGTTCTCCCATACAGTGGGCTCCTTTTTTGTTTTGTTCATAGTTTCTTTTGCTCTGCAGAAGCCTTTTATTTTGATGTAGTCTCATTTGTTTTTATCATTAGTTTTCTTTGCCCCTAGAGATGTATCTGTAAACATATTGTTACAAGAGCTATCTGAGATTTTGTGGCCAATGGTTTCTTCTAGAATTTTTATGGTTTTCACATCTTACATTTTGTTCATTTTAGTTTATTCTTGTGTATGGTGTAAGTTGGTGGTTTAATTATATATCTTTGCATGTATCTGTCCAATTTTCCCAACGCCATTTATAGAAGAGACTGTCCTGACTCCATTATATGTGTTTGCCAACTTTGTCAAATATTAATTGAGCATAGTATCTTGGGTTGATTTCTTGGGTCTCTTTTCTGTTCCATTGATCTATATGTCTGTTCTTGTGCCAGTACCAAGCTGGTTTAATTACAGTGGCTTTGTAGTATAGCTTGATATCTGGTATTATGATCCCTCCAACTTTGTTCTTCTTTTTTAAGATTGCTGAGGCTATTTGGGGTCTTTTGTGGTTCCATATAAATTTTTGGAGTATTTGTTCTAGATCTATGAACTATGCCATTGGTATTTTAATGGGGATTGCATTGGATCTGTAGATTACTTTGTGTAATATGGACATTTTAATGATGTTGATTCTACCAATCCATGAACATGGTATATTCTTCAACTTGTTTATATCTTGCCCTATCTCTTTTTCCAATGTTCTGTAGTTTTCTGATTATCAGTCCTTTACCACCTTGGTTAAGGTTATTCCTAAGTATCTTAATTTTTTTGTTGCAATGGTAAATGGGATTGTTTGTTTAGTATATCTTCCTGAGAATTCACTATTGGTGTAAAAATGCCATAGAATTCTGGGTGTTAATTTTGTATCTTGCTACATTGCCGAATTCCTTTATTAAATCTAGTAGTTATTTGATGGAGTCTTTAGGGTTTTCTATGTATAATATCATGTCACCTGTGAATAATGAAAGTTTTACTTCCTCCTTTACAATTTGAATGTTTTTTATCTCTTCTTCTTGTCTGATCGCTGTGGCTAGAACTTCCAGTACTATGTTGAATAAGAGTGGCAAAAGCAGACATCCCTATCTTGTTCCTGTTCTTAGGGGAAAAGGTTTTAGATTTGGCCCATTGAGGATGATGTTCGCTATAGGTTTGTCACATGGCCTTTACTAGAGGCCCAGTGCACAAATTTGTGCACAGGAGAGGTCCCTTGACCTGGCCAGTGATCAGGGCAGCTGGCTGGGGGAAGGGTCCATAAGAGGTTGGCTATGGGAGCACACTGACCACTAGGAGGCAGCTCCTGTGTTGACCGTCTGCCCCCTGGTGGTCAGTGCATGTCATAATGACCAGTCGTTTGGTTGACCAGTTGTACAGTCGCTTAGGCTTTTATATATATACTAGGGGCACAGTGCACAAAGATTTGTGCATGGGGTGGGGGTTAGTGGGGGGGGTGAGGGGGGGTCTTTCAGTCCGACCTGCACCCTCTCTAATCTGGGAGCCCTCAGGGGAGCCCTCTCCAATCGGGAGTTTCTGTCTTTGCAATCATATGAGCGAATTGTCTGAGACCCCCAACCCAGTTTGGTTTGTTACTCACAGAATGATAGCGGCATTTTTTTTTTTTTTTTTGGCTTCATTAGTGGAGATTTCCTGGAAGTTTTAGGATATTTTCACTTTAATTTTTCCTAGACGCTCTGATTTTACTTATGTCTCTCACCCTTGCTTTCACTCCATTCCCCACCGCAACAGTAACTTGCTCCAGGCTCACTTTGCTCTAGTGTCTAGGAGATCTGTCTGCCACCAGAACTACGATTCCCGGCATTCTTGGAGCTTCCCGTGCTCTGGGCTTCCGCTTCCGGTGCTGGGGCTGCCAGCAGAACTACTAGTCCCAGAATTCCTGGTGCTCCCTGTGCTGGGAGCGACCGAGGGATCCATGGCCCCCCAAGCCTCCAACTCTCCCGCTCTCCTCTCAAACCAGCGACCAAGGGAGCCTCGTCCCCCCAAAGGAGCAACCGAGGGAGCGACATCCCCGCCAAGCTGCCAGCTCTCCCAGTTCTGCTCTCTGCCAGGCATCTGTGTATGCAAATTAACCCACCATCTTTGTCAGGTTAATTCGCATATTCACTCCTGATTGGCTGGTGAGTGTAGCAAAGGGATGATCAGTTTACATGTTTCTCTTTTATTATATAGGATAACTAGAGGCACGGTGCATGAAATTTGTGCATGGGGGAGTGTACCTCAGGCCAGCCTGCACCCTGTCCAATCTGGGACCCCAAGGGGGATGTCTGACTGCAGGTTTAGGCCCATTTCCTGTGGGATTGGGCCTAAACCTGCAGTCGGACATCCCTCTCACAATCCGGGACTGCTGGCTTCCAACTGCTCACCTGCCTGCCTGCCTGATCAGCCCCTAACTGCTTCTGCCTGACAGCCTGATCACCCCCTAAGCCTGATTGATGCCTAACTGCTTCCCTGCTGGCCTAGTCGCCCCCAACTGCCCTCCCCTGCCGGCCATCTTGTGGCTGTGGGCGCCACCATCTTTGAGGGCAGGACAGTCAATTAGCATATTCCCTCCTTATTGGCTGTGGGCTCTGCCACCTTTGTGATGGTGTGAGGGTCAATTAGCATATTCTAGCTTTATTAGATAGGATGTTGAGATATGATCCCTCTATTCCCGCTTTGCTGAGAGTTTTTATCAAAAATGTGTGTTGGATGTTATTGAATGTTTTTTCTAAATCTAATGATATGATTATGTGATTTTTTGTCTTTCAATTTGTTTATGTGATGTATCACGTTTATTGATTTGCAAATATGGTACCAGCCTCGCAACCCTGGAATAAATCCCATTTGGTCATGGTGTATGGCAGTGGTTCTCAACTTTCTGGCCCTTTAAATACAGTTCCTCATGTTGTGACCCAACCATAAAATTATTTTCATTGCTACTTCATAACTGTAATGTTGCTACTGTTATGAATCATAATGTAAATATCTGATATGCAGGATGGTCTTAGGCGACCCCTGTGAAAGGGTCGTTCAACCACCAAAGGGGTTGTGACCCACAGGTTGAGAACCACTGGTGTATGGTCTTTTTAATATATTGCTGAATCCAATTTGCTAATATTTTATTGAGGATTTTAGTATCTATGTTCATCAGGAATATTGGACTGTAATTCTCTTTCTTTGTAGTGTCTTTATCTGGTTTTGGAATTAGGATAATTCTGGCCTCATAAAAAGAGTTTGGAAGTGTTCCTTCCTCTTGGATTTTCTGAAATGGTTTGAGGAGGATAGGTGTTAGTTCTTCTTTGAATATTAGGTGAAACTCCCCTGTGAAGTCATCCAGACTCAGGCTTTTGTTTACTTGGAGTTTTTTGATTACTGCTTCTATTTTATCAGTTGTTATTGGCATATTCAGGTTTTCTGATTCTTCCTGATTCAGTTTTAGGCCATATTTTTGTAGGAATTTGTCCATTTCATCCACATTGTCCAGTTTGTTGGCATATAGTTGTTCACATTATTTTCTTACAATCCTTTGAATTTCTGTGGTGTCAGTTGTTACTTCAATGCTTTCATTTCTGACTTTACTTATTTGGTTCCTCTCCCTCGGTTTCTTCATGAGTCTGGCTAATGGTTCATCAATCTTTTTTAACTTTTCAAAAAGCCAACTCTTGGTTTTATTGATCTTTTGTACGGTTTTTTTTTTAGCATCTGTGTCATTTATTTGTGCTCTAATCTTTAGTATTTCCTTCTTTCCACTTACTCTGGGCTTTACTTGTTGTTCTCTAATTTTTTAAGTTGTAGCGTAAAATAGTTTATTATTAATTTTTCTTGGGTGTGTGTGTGTGTGTTTTGAGGTAGGCCTGTAGTGCTAAGAAACTCCCTCTCAGAACTGATTTTTTGTTGAGAACTGGGGATGTTGTGTGTTCATTTTCATTTGTTTCCAGTAAGTTTTTAATTTCTTTCTTGATCTCCTTGGGAACACATTTATTGTTTAATAACATGCTATTAGCCTTCATATGTTTGAATGTTTCTGGGTGTTTTTACTGTGGTTGGTTTCTAACTTGATTCTACTGTGATCTGAGAAGATACTTGATATGAGTTCAATCTTCTTGAACTTGTAGAGACTTGTTTTGTGTCCTAACATGTGGCTTATCTTTGTGAATGACCCATGTGCACTTGAGAAGAATGTGTATTCTTCAGCTTTGGGGTGACATGTTCTATAAATGTCAGTTAAATCCGTCTAATCCAGTGTGTCATGTAGAGTCACTGTGTTCTTGTTAATTTTTTGTCTGGAAGATCTATCCAGTGAAGTCAGCAGGGTGTTAAAATCCCCTACTATGATAGTATTGCTGTCAATCTCTTCTTTAAAGTCCTCTAGAAATTATCTACACTAATAAAGGAGAAAAATGGTAATTAGCGTACGACCGCTACCCTTCCCATTGGCTAATCAGCATATCCTTATGCAAATTAACTGTCAGCCAAGATGGCGGCCAGCAGCCAGGCAGCTGGAAGCGAACATGAGGCTTGCTTGCTCCCGTGACTGCAGACTCCAACGTTCCCCGCCTGCCTTGCAGGCCTCTGAGCTGGCAGTTTGAAACACTCTAACAAATATAGCCAGCTGGGATCTCAGAGCTGGAGTTATACATTGTTTCGATTATAGAACGGCAAACAAACCAGCAGCGGAAGCCTCAGAGCTAGAGCCAGAGCTAAAGCTGGTCCAGAAGAAAAAAAAAAAAAAAGGAGTGGTTGGGAGCTTCAGTCAAAACCGCCAGCCTGAAAGCAGCCCTCAGCCCCTCACCCAGACTGGCCAGGCACCCGAGTGGGGACCCCCACCCTGATCCAGGACACCCTTCAGGGCAAACCAGCCGGCCCCCAGGCCTCTATTCTATATAGTAAAAGGGGAATATGCCTCCCAGCACCGGGATCAGCGGAGCCAAGAGGTCTCCTGGCACCAGATCAGCATGACAGGGTGCAGCGCCCAAACCCCCTGATCACCCTGCGGCTCTGTGTGTGACAGGGGGTGGCGCCCCAACCCCCCCTCCTCCATGGGCCCTGCTCTGTCTGTGACGGGGTAGAGCCATAACCTCCCAATCGGCCCTGCCCTGAGTGTGACAGTGGTGGTGCCCCAACCCCCTGATCTGCCTTGCTCTGTGTGTGACAGGGGGCGGTGCCCTAACTCCCCTATCGGCCCTACTCTGTGCGTGACGGGGGAGCTCCCCAACCCCCTGATGGGCCCTGCTCTGTGCATCACAGGGGGTGGCGCCGCAACCTCCCCATCGACCCTGCCTTGAGTGTGATAGGGGGCGGTGCCCCAACCCCCCAATCAGCCCTACCCTGAGCGTGACTGAGGGTGGCATCACAACCTCCCAATCCGCCCTGCTCTGTGCATGACAGGGGGCGGCGCCCCAACTCCCCAATCAGCCCTGCTCTGAGCCCGACCAGGGGCTGCACCTAGGGATTGGGCCTGCCCTCTGCCACCCATGAGCAGGCCTAAGCCAGCAGGTCGTTATCTCCCGAGGGGTCCCAGACTGCGAGAGGGCACAGGCCGGGCTGAGGGACCCCCCCCTTCCCCCCTGAGTGCACAAATTTTTGTGCACCGGGCCTCTAGTCCTATATAATAAAAGCCTTATGTGCAAATCGACTGAACGGTGGAACAACCGGTGGCTATGACATGCACTGAACACCAGGGGGTAGATGGTCAATGCAGGAGCTGCCCCCAGCCTGCAAGCCCCAAGCCAGCCAAGGTGGGTGCCAGCAGGGGCCCCCCGATCACCCCACCAGTCACCCCACAGATCAGCCCTAATCACCAGCCAGGCCTAGGGACCCTACCTGTGCATGAATTTTGTGCACCGGGCCTCTAGTTTTATATATTTAGATGCTCCTTTATTGAGTGCATATATGTTTACCAGGGTTATATCCTCTTGTTGGATTGATCCTTTCAGGATTATGTAGTGACTTTTGTTGTCTCTCGTGATGGCCACTCCCCCAGGTCAAAATCACCTGGATGGCACAGGTCTGTTGGAGAAAGATGTTTTCCGTAGCATGAGGGAATGACTCAGCAAAGGAAACTGGAGTGGCTGCCCTCCGAACACCAACACCAGCGCCCCCAACCCTGGACTCTCCTGACAAGGCTCCAGTCCACTCTGTCCTCCCTCTACTGGAGTCCAAAATGAGTGGCTGCACTCAAAATTTTGTGTTGGCCCTTTAAGAGGGTGCCTGCCTTTCCAGCAGTCTCTCACTGGCAGACAGCAATCCTGCTGCTTTACACAGCCAGGTGTTAGGTGGGCACCTTTCTCTGTTTGGTGCTCTGGGCTGGCGTTTAGACCTCAGGGTTCACAGTGGGCACCCCCCACAGCTGAGATATTCCTCCAGACCTTCAGTTGCTGACTGTGGTTCTCCATCCACTGCTTTCCCATCCCACCCTTCCTACCAGTCTCTGTGCTATCTTCACTTTCCACTCTTTGTTATAAAGTTTCTCTCCAGCTAGTCTTCAGTTGACTTTTCAGGGTGGTTTTTCTGTATTTTAGTTGTATTTCCAGTTTAGTCAATATTTGCTTTATATAGTAGGTGTACCAGTTAATAATGAGGATTTTGTAATCAAGGAAAACACGATAATTTCAAGAGAAACATTAAAAGTGCTTTATTCAAAGTAATGTCCATCGCTAGCTACACATTTCCCCCATCTTTCAGGTAATTTGTGGGTACTGTCCCAATAGAACTTTTCTTGTTTTGAGGCAAACCATTCAGAGACCCAATTTTCCATTTCTTCATACGTTTTGAAGTGCTGCTCAGAAAGTACTTGTGCCATCGATCAGAACAAGTGGTAATCCGAAGGAGCAAGGGCTGGTGAATACAGTGGGTGGGTTAATACTTCCCAGGCAAGATCTTTTAACGTGTCTTTAACTGGTTTTGAAGTGTGTGATGGTGCATCATCACGAAGCAAAATTACTTTGTCATGTCTTCTGGAACATTCTGGTCATTTCATGATCAAAGTGTGGTTCCAATTGATTATTTGTTGTTGGTAGCGATCAGTATTAATGGTTTCACCTGGTTTTAGAAGCTCATAATACACCACACCTTCCTGACCCCACCAAACCCAGAGCATTGTCTTCTTTCTGAAGCGATTTGGCCTTGTAGTCAATGTTGATGGTTGACCTGGATCAACCCATGATTTTGTGCATTTGGGATTCTCAAAGTAAATCCACTTTTCATCGCCAGTCACAACTCGATGCAAAAAAGACTTTCTTTTGTGCCATTGAAGCAACATTTTACTGATGACTTTTTGGTTTTCCATTTGTCTTTTGTTCAGTTGATGTGGCACGCATTTTCCTTCCTTTAAAATCTTTCCCATTGCTTGTAAATGATCGGAAATTGTTTGCTGAGCAACATTTAATCTTTCTGCAAGTTGTTTTTTGAGTTTGACATGCATCTTCATCCAATAATGCTTGTAATTGTTGGTCTTCAAACTTTTTCGGTTGACCTGGATGTTGTCTTTCACATCAAAACCATCAATTTTAAAGCATTTAAACCAGCATCCACAAGTATCTTGAGATGGAACATGTTCACCATAAGCTTCCCGAAGTATATGATAACTTTCAGCAGCACTTTTCTTCAAAATAAAGTAACGAATTAAAACTTCCCATAAATGCTTTTTGGCACAAAATTTGACATATTTAAGCATAAAAATATCTATGATGTTAACACCTTCAGCAAATTTGACATATGAAGTTTGAAGCTTGCTGTAAATACAACAAAATAGCATACATATCAAATGCATATATATCAACATGTGTAACTCCATCTATTGAAAAAAATCCGCATTACTAACTGGTATACCTAGTATTTAGGTGCTCCTGTATTGGATAAATATTTATAAGGGTTATATCCTCTTGTTGGATTGATACCTTGATCATTATGAAAAGTCCTTCTTTGTCTCCTATTACATACTGTTTTAAAATCTATTTTGTCTAATAGTTTTTACCCAATGGCCAGGGAAGTTTTATTAGAGTTTGGATGGTCACCGGGTGGGTTGACATGGCTCTCTTAGCACCCACACAGCAACTCCAAAGTTTCTCTGTAAACATCTTTATCTCTAAAATAAACAACCACTCCTCCCCCTCCAAAAAAACCCCCCAAACTATAAGTGGTGCTGTTTCTTTCTTATATGGCTCAAATAATTAAAATTTTTGGTAGATATACAAAAATCTATGAGGTTTTTTTTTTTTAAATTAAGTGCTCGCCTTCAATCTTTTTTTCCCCTTTATTGATTAAGATATTACAAATGTGTCCTTATCACCCCAATGTCTCCTCTCTTCACTGATACAGCTCCTAGGGCATTGGAAACTAAAGGGAAAATAAACAAATGGGACTACATCAAAATAAAAAGCTTCTGCACAGCAAAAGAAACCATCAACAAAACAACAAGAAAGCCCACTGCGTGGGAAAACATATTTGCCAATGTTATCTCTGATAAAGGTTTAATATCCAACATTTTCAGGGAACTCATACAACTTAACAAAGGGAAGAGAAACAATCCAATCAAAAAATGGGCAAAGGACCTAAATAGACACTTTTAGAAAGAGGACATTCAGAAAGCTGAGAGACATATGAAAACATGCTCAAAGTCACTAATCATCCGAGAGATGCAAATCAAAACAACAGTGAGGTACCATCTCACACCTGTCAGAATGGCTATCATCAACAAATCAACAAACGACAAGTGCTGGAGAGGATGCGGAGAAAAAGGAACCCTCGTTCACTGCTGGTAGGAATGCAAACTGGTGCAGCCACTGTGAAGAACAGTATGGAGTTTCCTCAAAAAACTAAAAATGGAACTCCCATTTGACCCAGTGATCCCACTTCTAGGAATATTTTATCTAATATTAAGTATTGCTAGCTTAGCTCGTTTTTTTCAAATTTCCATTTCCATGAAATATCTTTTTCCATCCCTTTACTTTCCATCTGAGTGTGATTTCCCAACTGAAATGGGACTCTTGTAGACAGCATTCGTATAGGTCTTGTTTTGTTATCCATTCGGCCACGTTACAGATTTGATTGGAGCATTTAATCCATTTATACTTAAAGTTATTATTGATAGGCATATAGCCATTTTATTAGTCATATATATGTCCTTTTTCGCCTTATTCTTCTTAGAAAAGCCCATTTAACATCTCTTATAGCATGGGTTTGGTGGTAATAAATTCCTCTAACTTTTTCTTATCTGGCCAGCTCTTTATCTTGACTTGAATTTTAAGTGATAACCTTTCTGGATAGAGTAGTCTTGGCTGTAGGTCCTTGCTTTTTATCACTTTGAATATTTCCTCCCAATCCATTATGGCCGGCAAAACTGTTGAGAAATCAGCTGACAGTCTTATGGGAGTTCTGCTGTATTTAAATAATTGCTTTTCTTTTTATGTTTTTAAGATTTTCTATCTTTAACATTTGGTATTTTAATTATGATGTGCCATGGTGTGGGACTCTTTGGGTCCATCTGTGCTTCTGGACTTGTATGTCTATATTTTTTGCCAGCTTAGGGAAGTTTTCAGTCACTATTTCTTCAAATAAGTTTTCAAAGCCCTTACTATCTCCTTCTGGTACACCTATGAAACAAATGATGTTATTCTTAATATCCCTTAAACTATCCTCTTTTAAAATTCCTTTTGCTATTCTGATTGTTTTTCACTACCTTGTCTTCCATAATATATACATTTTCCATCCTCTTAACTTTAACCTATTTAACCGATTTTCATCAAGCCTAAAAAGTGATTGGTCTTTATTTCTTTATATATAAACTAGAGGCTCGGTGCACAAAAATTTGTGCACTGGCGGGGGGGTATCCCTCAGCCCCACTTGTGCCCTCTCACAGTCTGGGACCCCTCAGGAGATAACAACCTGCTGACTTAGGCTCGCTCCCGGGTGGCAGAGGGCAGGCCCAATCCCCTAGGTGCCTGCCCTGCAGCCCCTGGTCAGGCTCAGAGCAGGGCCAATTGGGGGGTTGGGGCACCGCCCCCTGTCACACTCAAGGCAGGGTCGATGGGGAGGTTGCGATGCCACCCCCTGTCACACACAGAGCAAGGCGGATCAAGGGGTTGTGGCACCACGCCTGGCACAACCCCGGCCAATCCGGGGGTTGGGGCGCTGCCCCCTGTCACACACAGAGCAGGGCCCATCAGGGGGGTTGGGGCTCCATACCCTGTCACACACAGAGCAGGGCCGATCAGGGGGTTGGGGCGCCTTCCCCTGTCACGAACAGAGCAGGGCGGTTGGGAGGTTGTGGCCCCGCCCCATGTCACAAAAGAGCCGCAGGGCGATCGGGGGTTTGGGCGCTGCCCCCTGTCACGCTGCTCCAGGGGCCAGGAGGCCTCGAGGCTCCGGTGATCCGGTGCCGGGAGGCCTCGAGGCTCTGCTGATCCCGGTGCCGGGAGGCCTCGAGGCTCCGCTGATCCCGGTGCTGGGAGGCTCTGCTGATCCCAGGCCGGGAGGCCTCGTGGCTCTACTAATCCCAGTGCTGGGAGGCCTCGCGGCTCCGCTGATCCCAGTGCTGGGAGGCATATTACCCTTTTACTATATAGGATAGAGGCCTGGTGCACGGGTGGGGGCCGGCTGGTTTTCCCTGAAGGGTGTCCTGGATCAGGATGGGGGTCCCCCTTGGGTGCGTGGCCAGCCTGGGTGAGGGGATGATGGCTGTTTGCAGCTGGTCACACACCCTTCAGGGTGGGGGTCCCAACTGGGGTGCCTGGCCAGTCTGGGTGAGGGGCTGAGGGCCGTTTTCAGGCTGGCAGGTGATTGACGCTCCCAACCTCTCCTTTTTTTCTTTATTCTGGGATTTATTTACCTTCTATGGCTGTCACTGAAGCTGAGAGCCGGCTTTAGCTCTGAGGCTCGGCTCCAGCTCTGAGACCTCAGCTGCTGAAAGCAGGTTTCCGGGCTTTGTTTACCTTTTGTATTTGAAACTTTGTTGCAACTCCAGCTCTGAGATCCCGGCTGGCTGAAAGCAGGTTTCTGGGGATTGTTTAGCTTCTATATTTGCAACATAGTTGCTTAGACTGCAGCTCAGAGCTGGGCGGCGGCAGGCGGGGAACCTTGGCTTCCTCCGTCACTGGAGTAAGCAAGCCTCCTGTTCACTTAAGCTGCCTGGCTACCGGCCGCCATCTTGGTTGGCAGTTAATTTGGATATCTCGCTGATTAGCCAATGGGAAGGATAGCGAAGTTACGGTTAATTATCATGTTTCTCTATTATTAGATAGGATGTGCCTGTGCCTCCCTGGACACATACTGATCTGCTTGACATTTTTATTAGCCTTTTGTGTGTGCATGTGTTTCATTTTGGATAATTTCTAGAACTATGTTTTTAAGATCATTCATTTTTTCTGTAATGTCTAGTGTGCTATTTACCCCTTATCATGTAACTTTTTATCTCTCACATTGTAGTTTTCATCTTTAAAAGTTTGATTTGAATCTCTAGTATATTTCTTCTACCTTTTCAAACACATGAATATATTTATAGTAACTTTTAAAAATATATTTTATTGATTTTTTTATAGAGAGGAAGGGAGAGGGATAGAGAGTTAGAAACATCGATGAGAGAGAAACATCGATCAGTTGCCTCCTGCACACCTCCCACTGAGGATGTGCCCGCAACCAAGGTACATGCCCTTGACCGGAATCGAACCCAGGACCCTTCAGTCTGCAGGCCAACGCTCTATCCACTGAGCCAAACCGGTTAGGGCTATAGTAATTTTTAATAACCTACTTAGTAATCATGTCAGTTGAACCATTTTTGCAATGGTCTCAATAGACTGATTTTTCTCATCATTATGGGTCAACTCTTCCTGCTTGGGAGCCAGGTAAAAATTCTCAAGCACCATTAGGTGTTCTGGGAAATGGTAAATTATTGTAGATAGTATTGATTCTCTTGGAAATGCTAGTTCAGTGGAATCAATGCAGCTATTAGCTTAGGGTGAATTTTTTCCCCTCTGCTGTGCCAGTGTCCTGAGAACTCTGCCTGATTCTCTATGAAGTACAGGTTTTCCACTCTGATCGGTGGGTACACAAACTCTGCCGCCCAGGCTTTTTCAAGCCCCAGTGATTTTTCCTTCCTGGTAGTTGTTTCTCCAGCGTCAAGCAGTTTATTCATGCAGAGATGCTAGTCAGTACTCAGTACTCAGTGGAAGACTAGAGGTCTCTGGTGGCTTTCTGCGTAGCTCTCACCTTTCTGTACTCTGACCTGCAGACTCTTGCCTCTCTGGTGTCTCCAGACCTCCAGGTCTGTCTTTTCAACTGAGGCAGACTGTGGGGCTCAGCCTGGGCCCTCCCTGGGCTGTAGCCTAGGAAGGAACTCCCTCTAGGCAATAAGCAGGGGCTCACCTTGGATTTTGTGCCCCTCACCCCACCCCAGGATCCCTGTCTTATGCTGTTCCATGTCTAATATTTGAAAATGGTGTTTCAAGTTTTTGGTCAAATTTTCAGGTGGGAAGGTATATGTGGTCTATTACTCCATCTTGGCTGGCAGTAAAAGTCAGACTTGATAAGTCTCGTTACTAAATTGGAATGGCTGATAGTTCTCTCAGAAGTGACCATGACCCGTCCTTCAACTTCTCTGGGAGCTGCCCCTTCATGGATCCACTCTGATCACTAGTTGTCTAACTGGCAGGAGTGCTGGTAATGCAGGAATGGAAGCCCCCACAAAAGAGTGCTCCTACTCTTAACCTCTAGGTGATGCACCATATGGCAGAATGGAAAAAAGATGTCAGTGGGGGGAAAATGTCAGGGAATGACATTTGTACAGAGGCAAAGAACCCAGGGTGGCAACTCTGTTTTTGCTATAATCATTATAGGTTTTTACGGAGAAGCTCACAATATTTGGCTGGACTTGACATTGGTCATCTCCACTTTATATACATTTGAGTGGTAGGCACTGTGATAGGGAAGGCCTTCTTTGCCTCAAGTACACAATCTTCTCTTCAGATGCTCTTGGGGTCCCCACAGCCTTCCCGAGGTTTGGAAGCAGATAGGAGCGTCTGGATGTCAGCAGGCCACTCTTACCCAGAAAGGCTGAGTCACATGCTTAGAGGGTCACTTGTTATTTCCTAAGGTCCCACCACGGTTGCTGGCTGACAAGCTCTGTGCCACTGTTGGCCGTTTGAGCTCTCAAAGTCCCTCCAGGGCAGTTTGAAGTTCTAATCTTTGTAGCAGCAGCACCTGGAGCCTTTCCCATCCCTGGTCTTCACCAGCCAAAGTGATGTTTTCTGAAATATAACAGGTTTGTTCTGGTTGACAGAGATGAACACGGGGACTGTGAGGAGTGGGATACACTTGGAGGATCCTGGGTCCTTAGGATTGCTGGGGTTTCAGGTTCTCCTCCTCATACCCTGGCTGTGTGCAGAGGGCAGTTGATCAGAGTACTGACAGTGAGGGAACCTGGGAAGAGTGCAAGGGAGGAACTGCCAGCGGAGGTGAGGGTGGGGTGCTACTCGCAGCTCAGACAGAAAATGGACTCTGCACAAACCCTCTGCAGGTCAGAGTGTATGGCCGGGTGATCCTCCAACAAAGCCCCTGTAATCACCTTTGAAGGGTTTCTCTTTACCTGTCCCTGCACCTGACTTTACAGAGCCTGGGACATCCTGCCCGACGACAACACTGCTGTCACAGTCTTCTCACCCAGAGCACTGAGGTGTTTCTCAACTACGCTTCTCAGCTTCCCCACGTGCAGGGCCCTGTGCTGCTCTTGAGACCAGCTAATTGAGAGTTACTTTTGCCCCTTACCTCTTTATAATTGATGCTACTTCCCCTTATTATGATTTTTAAAAACATATTTTTTATTGATTTCAGAGAGGAAGGGAGAGGGAGAGAGAGAGAGAGAAACATCATTGATCGGCCGCCTCCTGCACGCCCCCACACTGGGGATGGAGCCTGCAACCCAGGCATGTGCCCTTGACCAGGATCAAACTGTGACCTCCTGGTTCCTAGGTTGACACTCATCCACGGAGCCATGCAGCCAGGCCCCTGTTATTTTTATATAGTGCAATCATGTCCCTCCCTCAACAATAAAATTATAAAGCTATTAGAGAATAAAGAACAAAGAAGAGCAGGGAAAATGGATTTTAGATAGTGTCGGTAACAAAATGACTTGGCAGACAGGTGGAAAGAAATCTCCTGAGGACCTTGGAAATCCTACAACTCAGCGCTCCAGGGAAGGGTTGGCAAACTGACCCAGGCACCACGTCTGACCCACCGCCTGTTTTGATAAACAGAGGTTTATTGGCGTAGAGTCACACTCATCTGTGTACAGACTGTCTGCTTTCGTGCTACAATGGCTTTGGGGAGTAGTTATAACAGAGAACATATGACCTGTGAAGCCTAAAATATTTACTGTTTGGTCCTTTATAGAAAAAGTCTGCTCCTGCCTGGTCAGGAAACAAAAATATTAGAAGTCTGATTCTGATGGAAAAATTCTGAATTCTGACTTGGCAATAATACTGAAGCACAGATTCCATGTATCATATGTGATATTTCTCAAAGACTGCTGCTGAGGCATATAGGCAATTAGTCAGTTTTCAGATGTAAAAATTTGGTCATCATTAACTCGGGAATTGTTTCATTCTCATTTTAGAAACTAGATGGTGAAAACGCAAGCATGAAGTTTGCAGGTTTGTCTTGTGTTTTTCTGCTTATCATTTTTCAAATTGACTTTGTACAAAATGATGAAAGTCCTAGGAAGCAAAGGAGGAAGATGTATTACAGAAGACTGAAGAAAAGTTCTTCGCCTAACCACAGGTCCAGCAGACAGCCTAGAATTCAGCAAACAACAGTGGTGATGCCAGCGGCGGCACTTCCCATGGTTAACTCGCATTCTAGCACAGAGGAGGAGTTTGAGTCCTTTTTAACTTTTCCTGGAGTAGAATCAAGCTACAATGTGCTACCAGGTAAGAAAACAGTACTAGAGAGAGAGAGAGAGAGAGAACCTCCATGAAGATAATTTTTAAAAATTAAACTTATCTTTTGGTTTAATCTATGAAGAAATTTTGAATTAATTTTAAAAATCATGCATAGAATCCATTTATAAAAGTATTGGAAAATAGATAATTAGTTGTCCTACAACTATATTTATAAAACCATAGTTACTATTTTGTTTTATTTCTTTCTAGCCTGTTTACTATGCAATGTATTTTAGTTGTAATCATAACAAAGATAATATACATATAAATTTGTAAACTGCTTTTTAACTTTCTATATTACCTAAGATATAGAAATAAATGATACAGATGATTCTATAAAAATGTATATTAATTTTAAATCAATTTATTTAAGTGTCGGTAACAAAATGACTTGGCAGAATGGAATTAAGCTATTGTATTTTATATAGACTAAATTACTGAAGTTTTTTATAATTTCATTAAAAATTATTTTCATTTATTTCAGAGAGGAAGGGAGAGGGAGAGAGAGATAAAAACATCAACAATGAGAGAGAATCACTGATGTTTCTGCAGGCCCCACACTGGGAATCAAGCCCACAACCCAGGCAGGTGCCCTGACCAGGAATCGAATCGTGACCTCCTAGTTCACAGGTCAATGCTCAACCACTGAGCCACGCCAGCAGGCCTAAATTATTGAATTTTTAAAGGCTGAAAAGATTGGAAATTCTGTCAAATATTTCAACTAGCCATTTTTAAGAACACTTTAGTATAATGATTTCAAAGTCCACATTTTTGCAGATTTAGAAGAAAAAAAATAATTATATTGTACATATTACCTTTACATAAAATTTCAAAAGACGTAAGGCAATAACACTACATAATATTCTGTGGTCAACACTTCATATATTGTCTCAAGGAAACCAAATGCTTCTACATGATGGATGGTATTTCTACGAAGTTAACGGAAATAACAAAATGTCCATGAAAATATACAACTTAGATCACATTTACAGGATGACCAGGAAAAGTCAAAGGCATGATGCTGACACTGTCCCCAGCTGCTCAAGCATGAGGAGCCCCGCGTCCCTCGCATAAAGGACCGACACCCACCATTGGCAGCACAGTGGTGGAGAGCAGTGTGCGTGATGTGATCTCAAAGCTGCTTACAAATATGTAATGGAGGCAAGTTTGCGTAACAACACATAGATATATATAAACATTTCTCAATTGTCCTAAAATGCTTTCCAGTGGTTTTATAGCACTTTTTTAAAAAAAATTGCAGCTAAATGAAATAATAAAAAACTTGCCATTTTAACATTATAAAGTGTACAATTCAGTGGTACTTAGTAAACTCACAATGCTGTGTAACAATGATCGCTATCTAATTCCTGACCAAAAGGAAATTCCAAAATATTAAGCAGTTGCTCCCCCTAACCCAGCCCTGGCAACTACTGAACTGTCTCTAAAGTTTTCAAACTCTGGATACTTCATATGAAAGGAGTCATCTGCAGCCATTGGTGTTTGGCTTCTTCCACTTTGTTCCTAACTTTTGGCTACTGTGAATAGGAAGCTATAAATGCCTGTAAACAAGTTTCTATTTGAACTCCTGTTTTCAATATTCTTGGGTATATAGAGGTGGAACCTAGAAGTGGAACATGGGGTACCTAGGAGCTGGGCCATATGGAAATTCTATGATTAATTTATTAAGGAACCACCAAATGTTTTCAACAAAGGTGACAGACACCATTTTATATACCTACAAGCAATGTTCAAAGATATCAATTTCTCTGTACCCCTGCCAACGTTTGTTATTTCCCATTTTTTAAAATACAGCCATTTTGTGGATATGAAGTTTTATTTTACTGTGTATTTCCCCAATGACTAATGATGTTGACCATCTTTTTATGTGCTTATAGTCCATTGTACATCTTCTGAGAAATGTCTATTCAAGTCCATTGCTCAATTTTTTACTTGGGTTGTCTTTCTGTCGTTGTTATGAGAGTTCTTTATGTATGCTGTGGCTATGAGGCCTTTATTAGAGAATGATTTGCAAATATTCTCTGCCATTGTGTATGCTGTCCTTTTACTTTCTTGATTATGTCCTTTGACGTATCAACATTTTAATTTTGTTAAAGTCCAATTTATCTGTTTTTTGTTGCTGGGCTTTTGGAATAATATCTAAAAACCCACAGTCATGAAAATTTACACCTATGTGTTCTTCTATGAGTATTGTAGTTTTAGCACTTATATGTATGTCGTTGATCCATTTTGAGTTAATTCTTATATTTGGAGTGAGGTAGGAGACAACTTCATTCTTTTGCATATGGATGTCCAGCTGTCCCAGCACAACTTGTTAAAGAGACTATTTTTCCCCCTACTTAACGGTCTTGGCCCTCTTGTCAAAATTCATTTGACCAGAGATTAAAAATGGCGGCAGAGGAGGAGAAACCAAGATGGCGGCATAGGTAAACACTGAAAATTGCTGCCTCCAACTACAACTTCAAAAATACAACTAAAAGACAAAACGGACATCATCCAGAACCACAGGAAGGCTGGCTGAGTGGAAATTCTACAACTAGAAGGAAAGAGAAAAGCACACTGAGACTCAGAGGAGCTGCGGAAGTGCAGAGGTACGGAGGCGCACGCGGAAAGGGCTGGCAACGGAGGAAGCAGTTGTCTTTTTCAAGCTCCTGATGGCCCAACTTCAATTCCGGGCTAGTCTCTGGGGACCCAGACTCATAGGGGGAGAAATTGAATGTCTGGCATCCGGTAGAACTCGAGGGCGGCTTTCTCTCAGAGGTACTTGCAGCGATTACCACGGGACACAGACCAGGGGCCTCTTGGGGCAGGCCTGAGGATCAGCCATAGCTGTTTGCTCCACCCTGCTGATTCCCTGAGACCCCGCTCCACCCAAGCTGCCAGCAGAGGCTTTTGCATATGAATGGCCTGGCCCTTTGCAATCTAAAATTACCTAACAAACTGCAGCTAGGTCAGAGAGACCCAGAACATCCGAAAGAAGGCCCAAGGCCCCATAGCAGCTTGCACTGCTTCACAGCTGGGCCTCATCTGGGCACCTCAAAACCCCAAACAAAGAAGAGGAATCTGCAGATCTCTCCATAGCTCCTGCTGGGTAGCCTCAGGCAGAGGCTAAATTAGTACCTCCTTAGAGATCCAAGAGCCAGTGTACCCAGTGGTCAGATTGGGACCATCCAGATTACAACTCCTCAGATCCATAAGGGACACACTCAGGGGGCAGACTCAGTGAGCACCAAAGCCCCACTGAAGCAAGTCTTGCCCCAGAAGGGTGTCTCCAGCACAGAAGTTCTCCCACTGTAGACACAGCTGATTCTCACAGCCAATTGACCTGGAGGTCAATTCCTTCTAGTGATACCTACAACAATCAAGGCTTAACTACAACAAGACTGTGCACAAAGCCCACAAAGGGGTGCACCAAGAGTGTCCACCTCAGGTAATTGGGGAGGCTGAGCCACTGGGCCCTATAGGACACCTAGCGCAGAAAGCCACTCTATCAACACAGGGAAGCATAAAAAATGCGGAGACAAAGAAACAGGTCACAAATGACAGAAATGGAGGAAAGCAAACTGCAGGATATAGAGAAACCACAGATAAATTTAGTGAGACCCTCAAGAAATCTAGTGAGACCCTCGAGGTTATGAAAAAGGACCAACTAGAAATTAAGCATACACTGACTAAAATAAAGGATATTATGCAGAGTTCCAACAGCAGTGTAGAGGATGGCAAGAATCAAGTCAAAGATTTGAAATACGAAGAAGCAAAAAACACCCAACTGGAAAAACAAAAAGAAAAAAGAATTCAAAATTATGAAGACAGTGTAAGGAGCCTCTGGGACAACTTCAAACGTACCAACATCCGAATTATGGGGGTGCCAGAAGAAGAGAGAGAGCAAGATATTGAAAACCTCTTTGAAGAAATAATGACAGAAAACTTCCCCTACCTGGTGAAAGAAATAGACTTCCAAGTCCAGGAAGCGCAGAGAACCCCAAACAAAAGGAATCCAAAGAGGACCACACCAAGACACATCAAAATTAAAATGCCAAGAGCAAAAGACAAAGAGAGAATCTTAAAAGCAGCTAGAGAAAAAAAGTCAGTTACCTACAAGGACGTATCCATACGACTGTCAGCTGATATCTCAACAGAAACTATGCAGGCCAGAAGGGAGTGGCAAGACATATTCAAAATGATGAATACTAAGAACCTACAACCAAGATTATTCTACCCAGCAAAGCTATCATTCAGAATTGAAGGTCCCGATTCAAAAAGAGTGCCGAGTCCTCAGTTGCCAGCCCTTGCAGCGTGCCCCTCCGTACCTCTGCACTTTACTTCCGCAGCTCCTCTGAGTCTCAGTGTGCTTTTCTCTTTCCTTCTAGTTGTAGAATTTCCACTCAGCCAGCCTTCCTGTGGTTCTGGATGATGTCCGTTTTGTCTTTTAGTTGTATTTTTTAATGTGTTGTGGGAGGCAGCAATTTCCGGTGTTTACCTATACTGCCATCTTGGTTTCTCTCAGGCACCCTCTTAAAGGGCCAAAACACAAAATTTCCTGTGGATTCACCTACCATGTGCTCTGCCAGAGGGAGGGCAGAGTGGACTGGAGCTGTGTGAGCAGAAGCCAGGATTGGGGGCTCTGGGTTTAGAGCTCAGAATGCAGACACCCCTGTTTCTTGTGCTGAGTCATTCCCTCACACTGCAGAGGTCATCTTTCTCATGCAAACATTTGCCTTGCCTGAGAGGAAGACAGTTGACCCATCCTATTGGAAAATACCTTGCCCTGAGGCCATGTAAGAGACTAAAAATAACAATTAGCTTCCAGGCAGAAGCAACTGCCCCACCCTGTTGCATGCGGCCATTCAAGTGGAATCCTATCAATCTGTAGGCAGAGGGAACTCTCAGCAAGATGGCGGCGATATAGGCAGACGCGTCCCAGGTCTTGTCCCGGAGCAAACGGAGTAAGCAGCTGAAACTAATAACACCCACCCCGAATTGGCAAATTTACTCAGCTGGTGAGACGGTTTGCAGCCGGGAGGGGCAGACCTCCCCTGGAAAGGTTAAAAACCAGGGATCTGGGCAGGAAAGTTTGCCAGACCTGAGCCCAGAGGGTCGGAGGGAGACCGCATGGCAGACAGTCGCGTCTCTTGGGACAGACACAGACCCTGACCAGGGTAAGGAGTTCCGCGGGTTTGCTGGCGCCAGATTTGAGATTTGGATTTTGTGATTGCGGAGAACTGAGACTAAAGGGGGCATCCTGAGGAACTGATCAGACCATGCAGTGCCCATAAGAGAGGAGCGTTTCCCAGACCATGCAGTGCTGGTAAGAGAGGAGCGTTTCCCAGACCGCAGATCCAAGCAACAGCAGCCCCCTGATCACCGCAGCCTCCTGATCACCACAGCCTCCTGATCACCACACCCTCTGTCTGTGGAACAGCAGCTGTACGTGAAGCCTCCCCCCACCAGCCAGAAGAGCCAACACAGCTGTGAACAACACCCACCAGAGGAGCTGCTGCCAACTGGAAAGCAGCTGCTACCGCAACCGTCTGAGCAGCAACCACAACCCAAGGAGCCCCTGCCACCCAGGGAGCAGCCACTGAACATCTCAACATCTACATATGTCAGCGAGATCAAACATGGGTAGGCAAAGAAACCCCCAAAGGAAAGAAAAGGAGGACTCGCCAGAAAAGCAGCTAAGTGAGACAGAGATATGCAATATGACGGAAAAAGAATTCAGAATAAGGTTCCTAGAGTACATGCACCAGATGTTCAAGAAGCAAGAAGAAACAGATGAAAAACTCAACTACTTATGCAAGAAGCTAGAAGAAACAGATGAAAAAATCAACAACTTAAGTAAGTCCCAAGAAGAAATGAAGAGTGACATAGCTTCAATAAAAAACTCCATTGAAAGTATCAACAGTAGACTGGGAGAAGCGGAGGACCAAATTAGTGAATTAGAAGACAAGGAAGCAAAACACACTCAAACTGTACGGCAAATGGAGAAAAAAATTAAAAGACAGGAGGAGAGCCTAAGGGAGCTTTGGGACAACATGAAACGAAACAACATACGAATAATAGGGGTGCCAGAACAACAGAAAGATGAACATGGATTAGAAAACCTATTCGAAGAAATAATATCAGAAAACTTCCCTGAGGTGGGGAAGAAAAAAGTCACACAAGCCCAGAGAGTCCCAAACAAGGTGAACCCGAAAAGACCCACACCAAGACACATCATAATTACCATGGCAAATGTTCAGGATAAAGAGAGAATCTTACAGGCTGCAAGAGAGAGACGGAAAGTAACATACAAGGGATCTCCCATTAGATTATCAAATGATTTTTCAACAGAAACACATCAGGCCAGAAAAGAATGGACGGAAATCTACAAAGTGATGCAAAGCAAAGGACTGAATCCAAGAATACTCTATCCAGCAAGGCTATCATTCAAAATTGAAGGGGAAATAAGAAGCTTCACAGACAAAAAAGGGCTAAGGGAGTTTATCACCACCAAGCCAGCCATGCAAGAAATGCTAAAGGGACTGGTGTAAAAAGAAGAAATATCAAGCTCAGAAAGAAAACAGCCACACACACACACAAAAAGAAATGGCTACAAACAAGTACCTTTCAATAATAACTTTAAATGTAAATGGACTAAATGCTCCAACCAAAAGACATCGAGTGGCTGAATGGATAAAAAAACATGACCCATACATCTGCTGTCTACAAGAGACCCACCTCATTAGAAGGGACTCACACAGACTGAAAGTGAAGGGATGGAAAAATATCTTTCACGCAAATGGAAAGGAAAAGAAAGCTGGGGTAGCAATACTTATATCTGACAAAATACATCTCAAAGTGAAGGCCATAACCAGAGATAAGGAAGGCCACTTCATAATACTAAAGGGATCAATACAACAAGAAGATATAACCCTGGTAAACATATATGCACCCAATGCAGGAGCACCCACATACATAAGAAAACTTCTGGAAGATATCAGGGGAGAGATCGACAACAATACAATCATAGTAGGGGACTTTAATACACCACTGACATCACTGGATAAATCCGCTAGACAAAAACTCAGCAAAGAAACAGCAATCCTAAATGACTCACTAGATCAGATGGACTTAATTGACATCTTCAGAACACTTCACCCCACAGCTGCGGAATATACATTCCTCTCAGGTGCTCATGGGACATATTCAAAAATAGACCACATATTGGGTCACAAGCAAAGTCTCCACAAATTCAAGAAGATTGAAATCATAAAAAGCTTCTTCGCAGACCACGATGGCATAATGTTAGAAATAAACTACAATAAAAACAACCCAAAATACTCAAACACTTGGAAGCTGAATAGCATGTTATTAAATATTGATTGGGTTACCGATGACATCAAAGAAGAAATCAAAAACATCCTGGACACTAATGACAATGAAAACGCAACAATCCAAAACCTCTGGGACACAATGAAAGCAGTCCTGAGAGGAAAGTTTATAGCTCTACAGGCCTATCTCAAAAAACAAGAAAAAATGGTAGTCAATCATCTAACTCTACAACTCAAAGAATTAGAAAGAGAGCAACAAGAAAACCCCAGAGTGAGCAGAAGGAAGGAGATAATAAAGATTAGAGCAGAAATCAATGAAATAGAGACCAAAAAAACAATACAGAAAATCAATGAAACCAAGAGCTGGTTCTTTGAAAGGATAAACAAGATTGACAAACCACTAGCCAGGCTCACCAAGAAGCAAAGAGAGAGGTCCCAAATAAACCAAATCAGAAATGATAGAGGCGAAATAACAACAGACCCCACAGAAATACAAATGATTGTTAAACAATACTATGGGCAACTCTACTCCAACAAACTAGACAACCTGGAGGAAATGGACAAATTCCTAGAAAAATACAACATTCCAAAACTCAATCAGGAAGAATCTAAAAACCTCAATAGGCCAATAACTATGGAAGAAATTGAAGCAGTCATCAGAAAGCTTCCAGCAAACAAAAGCCCAGGGCCAGACGGCTTCACAGGGGAGTTCTACCAAACATTCAAGGAAGAACTAAAACCTACCCTCCTCAGACTACTACAAAAAATTCAAGAGGAAGGAACGCTTCCAAGCTCATTCTATGAAGCCAGCATCACCCTAATACCAAAACCAGATAAAGACATCACAATGAAAGAGAATTACAGGCCAATATCCCTCATGAACATAGATGCCAAAATCCTCAACAAAATCTTAGCAAATCGGATCCAGCAGTACATCAGAAGGATCATACACCATGACCAAGTAGGATTTATCCCAGAGATGCAAGGATGGTACAACATCCGTAAATCAATAAATGTGATACATCACATAAACAAATTGAAAGAAAAAAACCACATGGTCATATCAATTGATGCAGAAAAAGCATTCGACAAAATCCAACACCCATTTTTGATAAAAACTCTCAGAAAGGTGGGAATAGAAGGATCATACCTCAACATAATAAAAGCCATATATGACAGGCCCACAGCCAACATCATACTCAATGGACAAAAACTAACACCATTTCCCCTAAGAACAGGAACAAGACAGGGATGCCCACTCTCACCACTCCTGTTCAACATAGTACTGGAAGTATTAGCCATTGCAATTAGGCAAGAAGAAGAAATAAAAGGCATCCAAATTGGAAAAGAGGAAGTAAAACTGTCCTTATTTGCAGATGACATGATATTATACATACAAAACCCTAGAGACTCCATCAAAAAGCTACTAGACTTAAGACATGAATTTGGCAATGTAGCAGGATACAAAATTAACCCCAAGAAATCTGAGGCATTACTATACACCAATAGTGAACTTTCAGAAAGGGAGATCAGAAAAACAATCCCATTTACCATCGCACCAAAAAAATTAAGATACCTAGGAATAAACTTAACTAAAGAGGTTAAAGACCTCTACTCAGAAAACTACAGGACGTTGAAAAAAGAGATAGAGGAAGACATAAACAGATGGAAGAACATACCATGTTCTTGGATTGGTAGAATCAACATCATTAAAATGTCCATACTACCCAAAGCAATCTATACATTCAACGCACTTCCCATTAAAATACCAATGGCCTTCTTCAAAGATCTAGAACGAACTCTCCAAAAATTCATCTGGAATAAAAAAAGACCCCGAATAGCTGCAACGATCCTGAGAAAGAACAAAGTAGGTGGGATCTCAATGCCAGATATCAAGCTGTATTACAAAGCCACTGTTCTCAAAACTGCCTGGTACTGGCACAAGAACAGACATATAGATCAGTGGAATAGAATAGAGAGTCCAGAAATTAGCCCGAACCAATATGCTCAATTAATTTTTGACAAAGGAGGCATGAACATACAATGGAGCCAAGATAGTCTCTTCAATAAATGGTGTTGGGAAAATTGGACAGATATATGCAAGAAAATGAAACTAGACCACCAACTTACACCATACACAAGAATAAACTCAAAATGGATAAAGGACTTAAATGTACGACAGGAAACCATAAAAATTCTAGAAGAATACAAAGGCAACAAAATCTCAGACATATGCCAAAACAATTTCTTCACTGATACAGCTCCTAGGGCAGTTGAAACTAAAGAGAAAATGAACAAATGGGACTACATCAAAATAAAAAGCTTCTGCACAGCAAAAGAAACCATCAACAAAACAACAAGAAAACCCACCTCGTGGGAAAACATATTTGCCAACGTCATATCTGATAAGGGCTTAATCTCCAAAATTTATAGGGAACTCATACAACTTAACAAAAAGAAGATAAACAATCCAATCAAAAAATGGGCAAAGGATCTAAATAGACACCTTTCAAAAGAGGACATTCAGAAAGCCAAGAGACATATGAAAACATGCTCAAAGTCACTAATCATCCGAGAGATGCAAATCAAAACAACAATGAGGTACCATCTCACACCTGTCAGAATGGCCATCATCAACAAATCAACAAACGACAAGTGCTGGAGAGGATGTGGAGAAAAAGGAACACTTGTGCACTGCTGGTGGGAATGCAGACTGGTGCAGCCACTATGGAAGACAGTATGGAGGTTCCTCAAAAAACTGGAAATGGAACTCCCATTTGACCCTGTGATCCCACTTCTAGGAATATATCCCAAGAAACCAGAAACACCAATCAGAAAGGATATATGCACCCAGATGTTCATAGCAGCACAATTCACCATAGCTAAGATCTGGAAACAGCCTAAGTGCCCATCAGTAGATGAATGGATTAGAAAACTGTGGTACATCTACACGATGGAATACTATGCTGCTGTTAAAAAGAAGGAACTCCTACCATTTGCAACATCATGGATGGAACTGGAGAGCATTATGCTAAGTGAAACAAGCCAGTCAATGAAGGAAAAATACCGCATGATCTCACTCATTCATGGATAATAAAGACCATTACAAACTTTTGAACAATAATAGATACAGAGGCAGAGCTGCCTCAAACTGATTGTCAAACTGCAGTGGGAAGGCCAGAGAGAGTTGGGGGGCAGGGGGGAGGGGAGTAAGAGATCAACCGAAGGACTTGTATGCATGCATATAAGCATAACTAATGGACATAAGACACTGGGGGGTAAGGGAGGGTAGGGGTTTGTCAAGGGCGGGGGGAAAAAAAATCTGTAGGCAGAGGTAGGCTCTGGAGGCTTTAAGTCTTTGCCTGATATAATTAGTCAGAAACAGCGTTTGACACTGTCCTGCACTGGAGATTGAGAGGCATAATGGATCTACCTAATACATAGCCACAAATCCAAAGAGACAGCCAAATGAGGAGCTAGAGAAACAACTCCAAATGAAAGAGCAACAGAATTCTCCAGAAGAAGAGATAAATGAAGCAGGGATAAAAAATTTATATGAAACATAGAATTCAGAGTAATGATGGTAAAGATGCTCAACAAAATTAAAAAAGGTATAGTAACTATGAAAAAAGAACAGTCGGAAATAAAGAATGACATAGCACAAATAAAGAACACATTGGAAGGAACACACAGCAGATTAGGGGAAGCTGAGGATCAAATCAGTGAATTAGAAAACAAGGTTGAAAAAAATCACTCAATCAGAGAACCAAAAAGAAAATACAATTAAAAAACAGGAGGACAGCTTAAGGGAGCTGTGGTACAATGTGAAAAGTAACAATATTAGAATGGCAGGTGTGCCAGAAGAGGAAGAAAGGGATAGAGAACATGTTTAAAGAAATAATGCAGAAAACGTCCCTGAACTGATAAAGGAAAAAATGAAACAAGTTCAGGAGGCACAGAAAACCCCAAGCAAGAAGAACCCTAATAGGCCCATGCTCAGACACGTCATAATTAAAATGCCAAAAATTAAGGACAAAGAGGGGATCTTAAAGGCAGCAAGTGAAAAGAAGTTACCTACAAAGGAACTCCCATAAGGCTCACATCTGACTTCTAATCAGAAACTCTACAGGCCAGAAGGGAATGGCATGAAGTGCTCAAGGTAATGAAAAGCAAGAATCTGAAACCAAGATTACTACATCCAGCAAGGCTATCATTCAAAATAGATGGTCAAATAAAGAGCTTCAACAAGAAAGGCATGTCCATTTTCACCATTCTTATTCAACACAGTACTGAAGTCCTAGCCACAGCTATCAGACAAGAAGAAATAAAAGGCATTCAAATTAGAAAGGAGGAAGTAAAACTCTCATTATTCACAAGATGACATGATGTTGTATATAGAAAACCCTAAAGTCTCTCACAAGAAAACTACTACATTTAATAAATGAATATGGCAATGTAGTAGGATACAAAAATCAATATCCAAAAATTGATGGCTTTTTTTATACACCAATAATGAATTCTCAGAAAGAGAAACTAAATAACCAATTCCATTTACCACTGCAACAAATAAATTAAGATACTTAGGAATAAATTTAACCAAGGAGGCAAAAGACCTGTACTCAGAAAACTAAAGGATGTTGAAAAAAGAGACAGAAGAAGATATAAACAAGTGGAAGAGTATACCGTGTTCATGGCTTCATAGAATTAACATAATTTAAATGTCCATACAATGCAAGCAATCTACTATTAAAAGACCAATGGCGTATTTCACAGAGCTAGAAAATATGCTCCAAAAATTTATATGAAATCAAAAAAGACCCCCAAATAGCTGCAGCGATTTTGAGAAAGAAAAACAATGTTGGAAGAATCACAATATCAGATTTCAAGTAATACTACAAAGACACGTGGTACTGGCACAAGATCAGGCATATAGACCAATGGAACAGAACAGAGAACCCAGAAATTGACCCAAGACATTACGCTCAATTAATATTTGCCAAATGAGGCAAGAGCATGCAATGGAGTCAAGAGAGTCTCCAATAAATGGTGTTGGGAAAATTGGACAGAAACATGCAAAAAAAATGAAACTAGAATGAACTTATATCATACACAAGAATAAACTCAAAATGGATAAAAGACTTAAACGTAAGACGTGAAACCATAAAAATCCTAGAAAAAACCATAGGCAGCAAAATCTCAGACATCTCTCATAGCAATATGTTTACAGATACATCTCCTAAGGCAAAGGAAACGAAGGAGAAAATAAACAATGGGATTACCTCAAAATAAAAAGCTTTTGCACAGCAAAAGAAACCATCAATAAAATAAAAAAGGAGCCCACTGCATGGGAGAACATATTTGGCAATGATACATCCAAAATATAAGGAACTCATACAACTTAACAATAGGAAGATAAACAATCCAATTAAATGGGCAAAGGATCTAAATAGACACTTTTCCAAAGAGGACATACAGACGGCCAAGAGACATATGAAAAAATGCTCAAAGTCACTAATCATACAAGAGATACAAATCAAAACGACAATGAGGTATCATCTCACACCTGTCAGAATGGCTACTATCAACAAATTAACAAATGACAAGTGCTGGTAAGGATTCGGAGAAAAAGGAACCCTTGTGCACTGCTGGTGGGAATGCAGACTGGTGCAGCCACTGTGGAAAACAGTATGGAGTTTCCTCAAAAAAACAAATATGGAACTCCCATTTAACCCCGTGATCCCACTTGTAGGAATATATCCTAAGAAACCTGAAGCACCAATCAGAAAGAATGTATGCACCCCTGTGTTTATAGCAGCAGAATTCACAATAGCTAAGATCTGAAAACAGCCTAAGTGCCCATCAGCAGACGAGTGGATAAAAGCTGTGGTACATTTACACCATGGGATACTATGCAGCTGTAACAAAGCAGGATCTCTTACCCTTTGAGACAGCATGGAGGGACCTAGGGAGTATCATGCTAAGTGAAATAAGCCAGAGAAAGACAAGTATCACATGATCTCACTCATATGTGGAATCTATGTAACAAAATAAAGTGAACAGAGTGGATCCACAGACATGGAATATTGGAACAGAGTGCAGGATCTTGGAGGGAAGGCAGGGAGGGTGGGGGGTGGGAGGTAATCAACCAAAGAGCTTATATGCATATATGCATGGCCCATGGACACAGATAGTGGGGTGGTGAGGGCCTGGGGCGGGGGTCAGGGGATGGGCTGGAGGGGTCAATGAAGGGGAAAGGGAGACATATGTAATACTTTCAACAATAAAGAATTATTTTTTAAAAATAAATAGAAGCAAGCAAATCTTTGTAGCTCAAGTGAAAAAAAAATCAAAAAAGTCCTTTGACCATAGTAAGGTAGTCTCAGTATTCCATTGGCCTATATGTTTATCCTGAGGCCACCGCTGACCATTGCAGGTTTGTAGTAACTTTTGAAATATCTAAGAACAAAATATCAATTTTGTTCTTGTTATTTTTCTTCAGGATTTTTTTGGATATTCAGGGCCCTTTGTAATTCTATGTGAATTTGAGGGTAAACTTTTGCATTTTTGCCAAAAGAAAGCTATTGGAATTTTGATGGAATATAGGACTTTTATAATCAGGAGAAACATTATGCGGATGTGTTTCTTCCACGCGAGGAATTGGGTGGTGGGAGTGGCCCAGGGCAAGCGTCTCGGGGGAGCTGGCAGGGCTTGAGCTGGACTGAGTGGGAGGGAAGGTTGGGACACATGTGAGACTCGCTTGGGAGTGCAACCTGGGGACAATGTGAGATATTAGGTCGAGAGTTATTAGGGGTGACACTAGGGCCAGGACAAACAGTCCCTCACGTGTCTGCGCCTGTGTGACAGCCATCCTGCGGGTGAGGATGGAAGCGCAGGCCAGTCAGCTCCCAGGAAAGGAGCAGAGGGCAGGGGCGGGTCCACAGGCTCCGTGGAGACCTCTCCCCGCGGGAGCCAGGCAGACGCCACCTTGTGTGGTTCTAGTTCCCGCCCAGGCGGTGACCGCACCAGGGAGTAAGTGTCCGGTGCTCTCTCCTAGGGCGGAAGGGCCGCTGCTCGGTGAACGGGGTGACCATGTACAACGGGGCCGCGTGGTCGCCGGAGCCCTGCACCACCTGCCTGTGCGCCGACGGAAGGGTGCTCTGCGACCGGACCAGGTGCCCGCCTCCGCCGTGCCAGCGCGCGGCCACCCCCGAGGGCGAGTGCTGCCCGGTCTGCTCGGACTCCGGTATAAACGTTCAGCCCAAAATATCACACGCGACTCAGCCTTGCCCTCCCCTGTTGACTTGCACTTGCTCTAATTTATGATAAAGTGGTCGTCAGAATACTTAAACTATTGGCACAATGATGACAGGCATAGAAATTACTTGGGAATAATACGGGAGGACAGGCACAAGCGCTCAATTAGAGCTGCGGGAAGGAGGCGGTGGGCCCCGCAGCCGCGCTGAGAGGCCGTGAAGGGTGCCGGCAGCCCGCGGTCCCTGCCCTGTGTGCCGAGGCCTGCCGGCTCCCACCGCTCGCTCCCCGTGGCACAGCGATTAGCCCAGACGCAGAGGAAGAACTCGGTGAGCAGGGAGGCTGGTCTGAGTCCGGAGCGTGTCCCGCTCGGGGCTGCTGGGCCCAGGGTCACCAGGCGGCTTTGTCGGCTGCTCACTGTCCCAGGGTCCTTGGAGGCTCATCCCTGAGGGAGGAGAGGCCCCTCAGGAGAGAGGCCAGCTCTCCCCAAGCCAGCCTGGCCCTGCCTTTTGAAATACAAACCCAGGGAAGTAGGCACGAGAGGCACTGGGGTGTTGTTTCCTCATCTGTGGGCAAGGATGATCACAGGCAGGTCTCCTGCCAGGAAGAACTTCAGAATATTTAGAAACTGTACTTTGGTGGATACTACCAACTATTTCACCAAGGTATTATGACTTTTAAAGTGTTAGAAAATAAGTGTTTAATAAAATTGACTCCCTGGGGGGTGAAACATAAAACTTAGAAAGATTCAGAAATTCTCATTTTTCAAAGGAGCTGAATTATTCCTAAAATGCTGTAGTTATTTTGGAAAAATAAACTTGGGTATACAGGAAGGATTTTAAATGTTTTAATATGACAGCTTTAGCTTCCTTCTGCTCATTTTTTTCTATTCTCCTTTTGTATTTTCTGCTAAAGATGTGAAAAAATAACTCAAACACTTTATATTATATACTGAATTGAAATCTTAAGTAATCCTTCAAATAATTATTCTTTGAGTTCTTCTAGGGATGATTTGTTTAGTATTAAATGAAGGCAAGGAGAGGCTGAATACATAGTTTTATGTATTTGATGGAAGGAAGCCTGGACACTGAGCTCACTCCTTCCTAGAACTCCCAGAGGGCGAGGCTGCAGTGCCAGCCACGCCTGCCCGCCTTTAGCAAACAGTGACAGCTAATCCCGCTGTGGGCCAGCTGTGCACTGCACACTATTTCTGCTCTTATCGCCATGTAGTAGTACACAGGGCTCTCATGTGTATCTCCGTTAGTTAAGCCAGATGTTTTCTGTAAGTCTCAAGAAGCAAAATGATTTCAGTAGAGTCCAGGAGAAAAAAACGACCTTTCTAGCAAAGGGTGCTTTTAGACTCATGGAGCTAAAAGGAAATTGGGAAAAAAAAATAATAAATCTATAAACAAAAGCCAATTTCACTACCATAAGCCTGAGAATGCACACATTCTTGCCTTATCAACAACCCACTAATAAACAACGGGGCTACTTCTCATTTTGCACCCCTTGTAGTTACCAGGTAGAATGACACCGAGTAGAAATAGTAAAACCTCAGGTAAAACAAAAATTGTCTATAATAGATCTTACAGCATAGAAATAGTTACTATTAAAACTATTCAAGCAAAAATTTTAAGCTGCATTTCATGTGTAAACTGCACTCAAACACCTGGAGGGATACTCACTAGCATCCCTTTGCTATGACTCTTCTTTTATTCATATCACAATGTGCCCTGCTGCCTCCTCCGTGCATGGTCGGAGCCTCCTACTCGCTATCAGTGCTAGAGCGTTAATGACAGATCTGACTTTTCTGGTGATTCTTCAGAACAAAGAGAACCTCCTAATTCACATCATCGGCAGCGGCCACCTCCTTGGGTGAAACTGGACCAAACATTGAGAAAAGAGGAGCTTCCGGCTGAGGAGGCTGAAGGAATGAAAGAAACTGAAGACAGGGAGCAAAAGAAAATGAGCCCGGAACCTGGGGACAGAGGAAGACTTCCTGGCCAGGGGCAGCGCAGCAGGGCTGAGCAGAGGCCTGGAGAGGAGGGCAGGCAGGCGCGTCCCCAAGGAAACACAGCCAGGGAGGTAGAGGAGGAGGAGGTGGAGGAGGTGGAGGAGGAGGAGGAGGAGGAGGAGGAGGAGGAGGAAACCAGAGGTGTGTTACGGGTGCTGTCCCAACTCCCAGCCGGTGCTCCTCCCAGACGCAGGCCAGCTCTGCCCAGTGGGTGCTCTCTGTCCTACAGGACCATCAGCTGCAACGATGCAGACCTCGCCCAGATACCATCGCTGGCAGCACCCGAGGTAACAAGCCTGGAGCTTGCTGGTAAGAGATGTCGATGTCCATTTCATTTTTAGCTTTAAAAGTAAATAACTCATTCCCCTATGAATGTTATATTTTAATCTCGTAATATAAATGGATTCTAAACAGACTATTTTCGTAATCTTTAAACACAAACTTTGCAGAAGAGGTAGGTGTTTTACTACAGTATAGCATAATTGGATGTAAAGCATAGTCCTCCAAATCCAATCATGATTTCTCATGGACTTCTTTAAAAAAAATGTTTTTATTGACTTCAGAGAGGGGAAGGGAGAGGGAGATAGAAACATCAATGATGAGAGAGAATCACTGATCTGCTGCCTCCTGCATGGCCCCTACTAGGGATCGAGTCTGCAACCCGGGCATGTGCCCTGACCTGGAATCAAACTGTGACTTCCTGGTTCATGGGTCAACACTCAACCACTGAGCCATGCCGGCTGGGCTGGACTTCTTTCTTAAAGTCAGCTTTACTGAGGGTAACTTTCATGGAGTTAAACTTATTTTTAGCATGGTACTGAGTTTTGAGACATGCATATAGTCAGGTAACCTCTGCCCAATTCTTCATGTCCCTCTGTTCACAAGCCCTGGCCACCAGGATGTGTCTGTGTCTGTAGTTTAGACGTTTCCAGACATCATGAGAACGGGGTCACTAGCACACGGTCTCCTTAGCTGGCTTCCCCCATCACACTGCTTTTGGGGTCATCCAGGCTGTTGCATTTGGTCAGCATCTTGCCCTCCCTACTGCTGAGAGCTGTCTGGATGAACCAGTGGTATCAGCTGAGGCATCTGGAGTGTTTCCAGTTGGGGGCAGTTCTGTGGTTATAAACACCCACATACAGATGTCTGTGGAGACCCCGTTTCCTTCTCCCTGGAGTACGTACCAGGAGTAGGACCACTAAGTGACACAGAGATGCGTTTAACTTGCATTCTGCGTCCTGTCAGCCGTTCTCCATCATGTTAGCTATTCTGGTGGACATGGATGGTCCCAACCTTCTACTCCTGTGTTTATAGGGCCACCTGAAAAGGTCCTTAGTGGAGGAACAGCATGACCAGGTTTGGTGTGGCTGGCTGGTAAGGAGGCTGGGCCAAATGGACAATGGTGACATGGCTCATGAGGGGTGGCCCTGCAGATGCAGGGGCCGCAGGGGCCACAGGGTCTGAATGGGGTTTCAGACATCCTGGGGGAAATCACAGCAACAAACTACCATCAAAATAATAAATGATGATATAACATCATTTATACTCAACAGGAAAAGTCTGACACCTTTGCTCAGGATGGCCAGTCTGTGACAGAACCCCCTGCATCATGGCCTCCTGACACCACGCTCTTGTGACCCCAGCAAAGCCCCTCTTGTGCCCGCATGCCAGATGTCCCACAAGAAAGCTTGGTTTGCGAAAGTCTAGTCTTATGATGGTGAATGGCCGGTGCACACACTGTCTTGGTTTTGCAGGAAGGTCACATTTGGTTTATATTGTGCTTACTCTATCTGGGAAGCTCATTTTCTTAGTTTAAAACCACTGACTACTGTATTTAACCAAGTGTCAAAACAAAACCCCATAAAGTTAAGGCCCGTAGGAACTTCTGTAGGTCACAGTCATGGGAGCAGAACCTCGGATCTGGAGGTGATGAGATTATCTCCCCATGCCGCTGATTTAGGGACTGAGCCTGGTGCTCCAGAAAGGCAATCGACACGCCCACAATGTCGTTGATTAATTGCAGGGTTATAGTTGTGAGCCAGGGCCTAAGAAATGCCAATGGGAAAAGATGAAGAGCTATAAAAACCATAACCTTCTAGAAACCATCTGTCATACGATGCCCAATGCTCACAGCATGTTCTAGCAACTACACTCTGGATGTTTTAAGCAGCTTTATCTAAAACCTGAGGTATAGAGCATGGCAAGTCCTTAGAGTGCACGTTCTGACTCTGTGAAACAGGGGAGCCCCAGTCGTTTACTTTTCTAAATGTGCATCCGCTGATGTGATATACCTCCCGGAGGCCCATGCTGTGAGTATTGCTTTTTCATACAGAGAAGACTCTCGTTTGTTCTCTGTGCAAGTGCACGTGTGTATATGTATTGGCACATCGGTCTAAAACACAACTGTCCTGTCCTAGGCAATTCCATCACCTCCATTCCCGATGAAGCATTTAATGGACTACCGAATTTGGAAAGGCTTGATTTGAGCAAAAATAGCATCACCTCTTCAGGCATAGGTCCAGAAGCATTCAAGGTAAACCCACGTTCTGATTTGTCACAATCTATTTAGATTGCTTTCCCATGACTGGCACTGGCAGTGGTGGAGATGGGGAAGAGAGGAAAAGCTGAACGTTTACCTGGTAGCATTCTCCTAAGTGGAGAAACTTTCTTCCCTGATGTCCCTAAACTGTATTGAAGTTTTACCTTGAATAGAGCCTGTTATGTCACATGTGTCTGGCTGTCATACCCTTAGAACACCAGACTCCGCACCAATAACAAAATAAATGTATTAAATTTATAGAGTAGTTTTCCCCCACGTTGCTGAGAACATGTGCGTGAGGTGCTCCAGGGAAGAAGGGCAGGATCTGGAAGCTTCCCGAACGGTGGGCGGCAGCGCATGTGAGCCCCTGCTCTGGGGCGGGCAGCACTGATGAAGGGACACGTTAGCAAGAGGGCGTCTGAAAACACAAATGGACTCGGGGTTCAGGTTGGGAAAAGAAGAGGGAAGAAGATGGGAAACAGCACAGAATAAATTTCTGAAAGACTCAGATTTGACATTTTTTTCTCTAAAAGGCAGAAAAGAAGAGAGGATCAAGGAATTTCAGAGAAACAAATGCAGAAGCAGGAAAGGAGATGGCTATGTGTACACAATACTCACAAATAGGTGTGCTTGCAGAAGCCCCAGCACCAATATCACAGTCACTGGGTCAAACTGCCCCCTCGGGCAGGCCTGTCCCCTCCTTGCACAACTCCCTCTGAGGCACACAGTTCCTGGCTCACACCCCCATTCAGGGCTGGCAGGTGAGAAGGCCCACACTCACACACAGACTGAGTGCCCCGCAGGCTAGCTGTCCTGATCGAAACCTGGGCACCCATGCACTCCCGGTATTGGATAAAAAGGAAGACATTGTAGGAAGTCACCTTCTCTTCCTGTTTGGGGGTTTCTATCCCAAACTGCTCACATTGGGCTCTGAACCCACTAACGTGAGTCGTCCACGTGGCCCCACTCAAACCCGCCAGCTGCAGTGCTCAGCGCCGGCAGCCAGGCAGTGCCGCCAACCAGCAGCTTCGGGTGGAGACGCCCCCCTCACCCCATCAAAACCGTGAGGGTGCCATGGAGCAATGGCTTGTGATGCCTGACCACTCCATGTAGAAGAATCTGCTCCATCATTAGTGCTATTATAATTCTGCTTCTATTAATGAACAGAAAACTGAGTTTTACAAATATGTTGACAGGGTTCAAATTGCTGTCCTGACACCAGCACTCATGAGGGACTCAGGCCCCTGCACTAGTACGTCATACAGAGAAAACTCTCATACGGAGAGTTTTAATAACCGTGTGTCTGCTGCTGAGAAGGTGAAAACCCAAGATCTAGCAAAATATAACCAACCCAGTGCGGTAGGAGATTTCTCTCGTTTCCGTGGCCACAGTAATGTGTGACAGATCCCTATGGCGAGTGGAACATGACTGCCTAGTGTGGCTGAAAGTGCCCGGAATAAACACTCATAGGACCGACATCTGCATGGCAGGGAGAAGATGGGGACCCCCATCTAAACCCCAGTAAGTCAGGCTTAGAGGCATAACTGCAGCTAACTGAACATTAAAGTGAGATGTACTGGACACCTGTGCCAGATGAAACAGTAATCTGAGATTTGCTTTTTCAGCATTTGAAGAAGTTGGTGCACCTGAATATGAATGGAAACAGCCTGGCAGAGCTTCCTCCGGAGCTGCCACCTACATTGGAAGAACTCAGAGTCAGCGAGAACAAGCTTCGTGCTATCGATGAAGAACGCTTGTCAGGTACCAAGCATGCGCTTGTAACATGTCCATGTACCTCTCTGTCACCTGGGGGAATTTTATTTGTGGTATTGCCGGATGAATAGCTGGCAAGGTTTTTTAGGTCACTTTACCATTTAAATGGAGACACCTTGTTTTAATATTGATTAGTGTAACTTCTTAAAATGTATTTTAAACTGTCTATTGTCATAACAAGTCCTCTACATGGAAATAAAACCTCAATGACTTCAGGTCCTCATCATCTACAAACAGTGACTGAGCTCCAGACCTGTAACACCCTGAGCGACACTAACTTCCCACACAGCCACGTGTGGGTGCTGTCGGGACAGAGGCCTGTGCCGGTGGTGGTGACGCTGCACCAGGGCTGGGACGGTCTCCTCATTGCTCCTGCATGCGCAGTGCACGCACCTCAGCCCACTGCCTGCACACATTTCGCTACTATAATCTGTCATATGTTGGCATATAGACTCTGTATCACATGAGCAAGTGGGCACAGGCAGTCCATGCAGTCTCTCTGGCCCGAGCACACAGTGGAGGATGCCAGGTGTGTGGCTGCAGGGCAGCCCGGCTCTCCTACGGGTGGGTGTTAGGGAAGGGCCCGCGGTCCATGCATCTGATACACCTAGAACTGACTCTGCTTGTGGTTGTTTCTGGACAAGCTGGAGAGCTGAAGTTGTCATATGATCTATATTATATGTAAAAGGCTAAGCGACCCTCCAACCCACTGACCAACCGTACGGTAGGTATGATGCGCACTGACCACCGGGGGCCAGACGCTCAATGCAGGAGCTGCCAAGCGACAACAACTTTGCAGAGTGTCCTCTCCCACTCTGGGACCCCTCAGCGGATGTTGGGGAGCCGCTTTCAGCCCAATCTCCGCAGGCCAGGCTGAGGGACCCCACCTGCCGGAGGCCCCGCTCACTCTATAGACGCCCTTTGAGCCCTGGCGCCACCCCAGGTGCAGCCGGCCTGCCAGCTGGGGAGGGACCGTAGGAGGTTGGCTCCAGGGCACGTCCGGCCCCTCTTGCCCAGTCCTGCCCTGCAGGACTAATTAATTTCCTTTCAATGTCACTAGTGAACTCTATAAAAAGAGGCAGTATTATATTTAGCTTTTTCAGGAACTCTAGCTAATGTCTTTGATTAGATTATGGTTTACTTTAAGACTAACTGGCAAGTTTTTTTGTTTTATCTTCCTAACAGTCTAATGTAGCTCTTGAGGTATAGTGCTCAACACTTTTTATTTGATCTGAAATATACTTATCATGTTCATGTATCTTTTAAAAAAATCTATTTTTATTGATTTCAAAGAGGAAGAGAGAGGGAGAGAGAGAGAAACATCAATGATGAGAGAGAATCATTGATCGGCTGCCTCCTGCATGCCCCACACTGGGGATCGAGCCCACAACTCAGGCGTGTGCCCTTGACCGGTATCAAACCTGGAACCCTTCAGTCTTCAGTCCGATGTTCTATCCACTGAGCCAAAATGGCCAGGGCATGTTCATGTATCTTGATAAACCAAGACTTTAAAGGAATAAAGCAATTCAATTATTTCCTTTCATTCCTAAAAAACTTCATAGGAAGAAAACAGTTCTGATGATGGGAAAACAATAATGAGAATTGCCAAATCTGAGGATTCCAGAGTTATGGAAATACTCTATTTCCAGATGAGTTTCAGGGTACACAAGAAAAACATTAATAAGCACAAATTTTGATGGGCTTTTTAATGTGGAAAAGATATTAGAAAATTCAATTTCTAACTGCTAGAAATTAAAACAGACCAAAGTAACACTTAATTTAGAAGAAGTGTACTAGGGGCTGTGTGTGAATTACATGTGAAATCATGTAATTGTGTTGTCACATGACATGTTATAAAACCTAAGTCCACATTTAGAAAATGCTATCGTACATTCCTGCATCTGCTTTTCTCCTCCTCTCCCTCATGAACAGATGCTCCCTCCTCCCCAGGAGGGACAGTCCGGGGAGCTGCCGCCTGTATGGGGGTGCAAGGAGGCACTCCTCTGCCACCCCCCAGGCCCTGCTCTTCTGTGTGGCTGTGTTCTGAGCCCTGGCCAGTGCTAACCACTCAGACTGGGTTCTCTCTCTCTCTCTCTCTCTCTCTCTCTCACACACAAACACACACACACACACACACACACACACACACACATTTCTTTTAATTAATTTTAGAGAGGAAGGGAGAGGGAGCGAGAGATAGAAACATCAATGATGAGAGACAGGCCAGCTGGACCTGGGTTCTCTCCTCAGTGCTGCAGCCCTGGAAACTGCTCAGCTCCTGAGTCCTGCTGCCCCTGCAGGTTGGGCTGACAGGCAGAGAGCTGGGCAGGCCTGCGCGCCAAGACACCAAGGCCGTCCCCAGTGCTGTCTGCTTGCTCCCGCTCCCAGGAAGCCTGGCCGGGCCATCAGGGCCTGCTGTCTTCCATTCTCTCCGGAGGCGGGGTGTCACCAGGAAGTCCAGGTTCCGGGTTCTGTAGAGTTCCAGGGAAACAGGGAGACAGACACTTCAGAGAGATGCAGCATGAGCAAAAGCGTGGAGGAAAGGAAGAACCTGGACACCACAGGCTGCACGCAGGGCCTGCCTGTCAGCTGGGATGCAGGGGTGATGGGCTTGAGGAGGCTCAGGAACTGGACAACCAGGAGCTGTGGCCTGTGCTGGCCCTGAGAGCTCCCTGGATGGGATGCTGAGATCTGCATGCCCACATGGGAGAGAGTTACCTCTACAATTGAGAAGCAGGAACAGAAGGGCAGAGAGGAACAGCAAGGGAAAACCGATGGATTGAAAACATGCCTGTCCACACCTATAACCTGTCATGCTGTCCCCCCCAACAGGAATGACCTCCTGCCAATGTCCTGCTAACAAATCCCGTCTGCCCCCATCTAACCTACACGTTTTAATCTTTTCTAACTCTATCCAGTTTCGTTACAGACAGTAACACACATACTGTGTTTCCTATATATACATTATACGGATAAATGAGAGAATTATTGCAAAATGATGCATAGTACCATAAGTTTGCATCGCGTATTAGGTTTCTCTCTTCTGAGGTAATGAAATAACCATTGGTCGACTTCTGTTACCTGTTTTTGACTGGAAAACTTCTATTAAAAGCGCAAGCCTGAAGATAAATATGCTGGATTCTCAGGATCTTCAGTTTTGAAAATTAAAGAAAATATGAGGAACTACAATCACTTATTAAGTTTACTGGTTGGCCTTACAAATTCCCGTCTCCAGTCCTTCAACAGACCCTGAACACCACCATCCAATCACGTCTGCTGCTGTCTCCTCAGGGTTCCCCTAGCATCTGTGGTCTGGACTCCAGAGAGCACTGTCTTGCTTCTCTGACAGGCCAAAAAGGAGGAAATGGATTGCACAGAGCATTTAGGGTGATGGCTGTGACTTGAGTTGAATATGAAAACATCCTCTATTCTGGAAATCTTAACCATTGAAAAAACTCCAAAGTTACACCCTGAATATCTGACTCAGATGCCTCTGGCAATCATTATTGCTGAGCTGCTCATGATTTTTTTTATAATTTTAAAAAATTATAAACAGTATAACAGATGGCCCCCATTTGCACCTGATACCCCCTTCCCACCCAGCCCCTGGCCCTACCCAGGAATCATTATACTATTGTCTGAGTCCTAGGGCTATGCATATATGCATATTACATTTTTGGTTAATCTCTTTCCGTTTCTTCCATCCCCAAGATCTGTAAGTCTGGATCTATTTTGCTCGTCAGTTTATTTTGTTCATTAGATTCCACATATAAGTGAGATTGTGTGATACTTGTCTTTCTCTGATTGGCTTATTTTGCTTAGCATACTCTCCAGGTCCCTCCACACTGTTTCAAAGATAAGAGATCCTACCTGTTTTTATAGCTGCACTACAGGTCTAGTGCACGAAACTTGTGTTCGGGTAGGGTCCTTAGGCCTGGCCAGCAATCAGGGCCGATCTGCAGGGCAACCAGTGGGTTGACTGGGGGGCCCCACTCACACCTGACTTGGCTGGCCTGGGGCCTGCAGGCTGGGGGCAGCTCCTCCATTAAGCGTCTGCCCCCTGGTGGTCAGTGTGAGTCATGGTGACCGGTCATTCCGCCAGTTCGGTCAATTTGCTTATTAGGCTTTTATTACATAGGATAGTATTTCATTGTGTAAGTAAACCCCTTTGTTTTTTAATCCACTCATCTATTGATGGGCACTTAGACTATTTGCAGATCTTAGTGATTGTAAATTGTGTTGCTATGAACATAGGGGTATATATATTTCTGATTGGTGTTTCAGGATTCATAGGATATGATCCCAGAAGTGGGATCAGGGGTGGCTCAGTGCAGCAATTCCCTATTTAGTTTTTTGAGGAAGCTCCATACTGTTTTTCACAGAGGTTGCACCTGTCTGCATTCCCACCAGCAGTGTACGAGGGTTCCCTTTTCTCCACATCCTCACCAGCACTTGATTTATTGATGGTAGTCATTTTAACAGGTGTGAGGTGATATCTCATCGTTGTTTTAATTTGCATCTCTCTGATGATCAGTGACTTTTGAGCATTGTTTCATCTGTCTCTTGGCCTCTGTATGTCCCCTTTGGAGAAGTGTCTATTCAAGTCCTTTGCCCATTTTTAATTGGATTGTTTGTCTTCCTTTTGTTAAGTTGTATGAGTTCTTTATATATTTTCGAGATATGTTCTCTCATACAGTGGGTTCCCTTTTCAATTTGATGGTGTGTATGTGTGTTTTTTGTTTGTTGTTTTTTTTTTGCTGTACAGAAGCTTTTCAGTTTGATGTAGTCTCATGTGTTTATTTTTTCCTTTGTTTCTCTTACCCTAGGAGACGTACTAGTGACAATTCTGCCATACGAGATGTCTGAGATTTTTGCTGCCTATGGTTTCTTCTACGACCTTTATGGTTCCACTAGACGCCCGATGCACAAAATTCATGCAAGGGGTTCAGCCCTTGCAGCCCTGGCTGCTGCCACCCTCTGCAGGATGATCGATCTCAGAACCCTCCCCACCAGATAGCCCCGCAGAAGGTGGCAGCAGCTGGGGCTGCGAGGGCCAAGGCAGCCGGGGCCCTGCCCACTGGTTATTCCGGAAGGTTGTTCCAGAAGGTTATTCTGCCATCCAGTCTAATTAGCATATTAGCTCTTTATTATATAGGGTGACTTGCATTTAAGTCTTTTATCAATCTTGAGTTTATCCTTGTGGATGGGATAAGTAGGTGGAGTAGTTGCATTTTTTAATGTCCCTGTCCAATGATTCCAGCACCATTTTTTGAAGAGACTCTTTATTTCATTGTATGCTCTTAGCTCTTTTGTCAAATATTAATTGACTGTAATGGCTTGTGTCAATTTCTGGGCTCTCCATTCTGTTCCAATGGTTTTTATGCCTTTTCTTGTGCCAGGACCAGGCTGTTTTGATTACAATGGCTTTATAGTATAGTTGTGATCTCTCCAACCTTGTTCTTCTTTCTCAGGATTGCTGCGACTATTGGGGGTCTTTCTTGGTTCCATATAATTTTTGGATTATTTGTTCTAGATCTGTGAAATATGCTGTTGGTATTTTAATAGAGATTGTATTGAATCTATAGATTACTTTGGGTATTATGGACATTTTAATGATATTAATGCATCCAATACATGTACACTGTATATACTTCCACTTTTTTGTATCTTCATTTCTTTTTTCAGTGTTCTATAGATTTCCAAGTATAGGTCTTTTACCTCTTTGGTTAAGTTTATTACAAGGTATCTTATTTTTGTTGTTGCAATGGTAAATGGGATTCTTTTTTAAGTTTCTATTTCTGCTAGTTCATTAGTGGTGTATAAAAATGCCAGTGATTTCTTGCTGATAATTTTGTATCCTGCTACTTTGCCCAATTTCTTTATTAAGTCTAGTAGATTTTTAGTGGAGTCTTTAGGATTTTCTATGTTCAATGTCATGTCACCTGCAAATAATGACAGTTGTAGCTCCTTCTTTCCAATTTCGATACCTTTTATTTCTTCTTCTTATCTGATTTCTGTGGCTAGGACTTCCAGTACTACGTTAAATAAGAATGGCAAAAGCAGAGATCCCTGTCTTGTTCCTGTTCTTAGGGGAAATGGTTTTAATTTTTGTCCAATTGAGTAAGATGTTGGCAATAGATTTGTCATATATGGCCTTTATTATGTTGAGGTGGATTCCTCTATTCTCACTTTGCTGAAAGTTTTCTTTAAAAAAATGGATGTTTTATTTTGTCTAATGCTTTTTCTATATTTATTGATATGATCATGTGATTTTTTGGACTTCATTTTGTTAATGTGATGTATCACATTTATTGATTTGCAAATATTGTACAGCTTTGCATCTCCAGAATAAACCCCACTTGGTCATGGTGTATGATCTTTATAAAGTATTGCTGGGTCTGATTTGCTAATATATGGTTGAGGATTTTAGCATCTGAGATTATCAGGGATATTAGCCTGTAATTTTCTCTTTGTACAACCTTTATCAGGTTTTTAAATTAGGATAATGCTGGCCTCATAAAAGGAGCTTGGAAATATTCCTTCCTCTTGAGTTTTTTGAAATAGTTTGAGGAGGATAGGTGTTAATTTTTCTTAGAATGTTTGATAAAACTCCCCTGAAGCCTTCTGAGCCATGCTTTTATTTGCTGTGAGTTTTTATTTTTATTACTGCTTCAATTTCTTCATTTGTTATCGGCCTATTCAGTTTTTCTGATTCTTCCTGATTGAGTTTTGGAAGATTGTATGTTTCCAGAAATTTTTCCATTTCACTGTTTATCCAGTTTGTTGGCATATAGTTGTTTATAGTTTTTTCTTACAATCCTTTGTCTTTCTGTGGTATCAATTGTTAGTTTTTCCCCCCCTCTATTTATTTGAGCCCTCTCTTGTTTCTTTTTTTTTTCTCATTAAACTCTGTTATTTTAATGGGTCTCAAAATTCTGTGACAGATTTTTGGTCATGTTGTTTCCATTAAAAAGTACTGATTTTAAAAACTAATAACTTAAAAACTGCCACACACACAAAAGAACCAAATGGTCCACAAAACATTCTCCTTTCCTTCTGAAGGTTTTACGATGCATTATAATCATTAACCAGTCTTTTACTATTAAACTTAAATGGCCAATTGAGACAAACAGTTCTGAGACCGTTCTTCCACCACTGATTAAGGCTGGGGTGGCAGGTGCTGGAAATAATACTCATTTAGCCTCTGAGCTTTCTGGGCAGGCTTGGGGACTTTGCTAGCGCCAGCTGCCTTCTTGTCCACTGCTTTGATGACACCCACAGCAACTGTCTGTCTCATGTCACGAACAGCAAAACGGCCAGAGGAGGGTAGTCAGAGAAGCTCTCAACACACATGGGCTTGCCAGGAATCATATCAACGATGGCAGCATCACCAGATTCCAAAAACTTGGGGCCATCTTCCAGCTTTTTCCCAGAACGACGATCAATCTTCTCCTTCAGCTCAGCAAATCTGCAAGCAGTGTGAGCTGTGTGACCATCCAGCACCGATCGGGCCTGGGTGGTTCAGGATAGTCACCTGAGCTGTGAAGCCAGCTCCTTCCCCTGGTGGGTCCTTTTTGCTGTCACCAGCCACATGGCCTCAGCGAACATCTTTGACAGACACGTTCTTGACGTTGAAGCCCACACTGTCCCCAGGAAGAGCTTCACTCAAAGCTTCATGGTGCATTTCCACAGGCTTCCCTTCCGTTGTAATGAATGTTGACTGGAGCAAAGCTGACCGACCACCTGCCAGGTTTGAGAAGACCAGTCCCCACTCGGCCCACAGGGACAGGACCAATACCACCAATTTTGTAGACATCCTGGAGGGGCAGATGCAGGGGCTTGTCAGTTGGACGAGTTGGTGGCAGGATGCAATCCAGAGCTTCAAGCAGTGTGGTTCCACTGGCATTGCCATCTTTACGGGTGACCTTCCATCCCTTGAACCAAGGCATATTAGCACTTGGCTCCAGCATGTTGTCACCATTCCAACCAGAAATTGGCACAAATGCTACTGTGTCAGGGTTGTAGCCAATTTTATTAATGCAGGTGCTGACTTCTTTAACAATTTCCTCCTATCTTTTCTGGCTACAGGGTGGCTCAGTGGAATCCATTTTGTTAACACCAGCAATCAGCTGTTTCACACCCAGTGTGTAGGCCAGAAGGGCATGCTCACAGGTCTGCCCATTCTTGGAGATGCCTGCTTCAAATTCACCACCACCAGCAGCAGCAATCAGGACAGCACAGTCAGCCTGAGATGTGCCTGTAATCATGTTTTTGATGAAGTCTCTGTGCCCTGGGGCATCAATGATGACCACATACTTGCCGGTCTCAAATTTCCACAGGGAGATATCAATGGTGATATCATGCTCATGTTCAGCTTTCAGTTTATCCAAGACCCAGGCATACCTGAAGGGGCCCTTCTCCATCTCAGCAGCCTCCTTCTCAAATTTCTTGGTGGTTCTCTTGTCGATGCCCCCACATTTGTAGATCAGATGGCCAGCAGTGGTAGACTTGCTGGAATCTACGTGTCCAATGACAACGATGTTTATGTGAGTCTTTTCCTTTACCATCTTGGGTTTGAGTTACTGGTGGTTTTCACGACACCTGTGTTCTGGCAGCAAACCCGTTGCAAAAAAGCCCCTCTTGTTTCTTGTTGAGTCTGGCTAATGGTTCATCAATCTTGTTTATGTTTTCAAAGAAGCAGGTCTTGGTTTCATTGATGTTTTGTATTTTTTATTTTATTTTTTTTAGTCTCTATATTATTAATTCTGCCCTGATCATTATTTCCTTCCTTCTACTTTCTCTGGGCTTTTCTTGTTCTCTCTCTAGTTCTTTTAGTTCTAGGGTTATATACTTTATTTGAGCTTTTTTGTTTGTTTGTTTCTTGAAGTAGGCCTGTAATGCTATGAACTTCCCTCTTAGGACTGGTTTCACTGTGTCCAGTAGATTTTGGGTTGTTCTGTGTTTTCATTTGTTTTCAGGAAGTCCTTCCTTCCTTCCTTCCTTCCTTCCTTCCTTCCTTCCTTCCTTGATCTCTTTGGTAACCCATTCATTGTTTAATAACATGCTATTTAGCCTCCATGTTTGAATGTATTTGTTTTTAATGTGGTTGATTTCACTTCATGCCATTGTGATTTGAGAAGAGGCTTGATATGATTTCAATCTTCTTGTACTTGTAGAGCCTTACTTTGTGTCCTAGAATGTGGTCTACTTTGAGAACGTCCCACATGAGAAGAATGTATATTATTCAGGTTTTGGATGAAATATTTGGTGAATGTCGATTAAGTCCATCTGATCTAGTGTATCATTTAAGGTCGCTGTTTCCTTGTTGATTTTTTTTTTGTCTGGAACATCTATCCAGTGGAGTCAGTGGAGTGTTAAAGTTCCCTAACATGAATGTACTGCTTTCAATCTCTGCCCTAAAGTCTTCTGAGAGTTTAAACACACACACACACACACACTTTAGGTGCTCCTATATTGGGTACATATATGTTTGCCAATGTTATTCTCTTGTTGGATTGATCCATTTAGTATTAGGTAGTGATCTTTGTCTTTGTTTTGAAATCTGTTGTGTCAGATATAAGTATTGCTACCCTTGCTCTATTTTTTTGTTTCCATTTGCATGGAAAAGTTTTTTCAATCCCTTCATTTTCAGTCTTTTTTTCTCAGATGGGTCTGTATAGACAGCATATATATGGGTCATGTTTTCTTATCTATTCAGCTACCTTATGTGTTTTGCTTTGAGCATTTAATACAATTAAGGTTATTATTGATACTTATTTACATATTGCAATTTTTATTCTTTTTTGCTATGTTCTCTTTCTCTCTGGCTCATTCTTCTTCTTTTAAATGTGTATTTTTATTGATGTCAGAGGAGAGGGATAGAAACATCAATGATGAGAATCATTGATCGGCTGCTTCCTGCACGCCCCTACTGGGGATCAAGCCCACAGCCCGGGCATGTGCTCTTGACTGAAATCGAACCCAGGACACTTCAGTCCACAGGCCAATGCTCTATCCACTGAGCCAAACCAGCTAGGGCTCTTTCTTCTTATTATTTCAGCAGTCCCTTCAACGTTTCTTGCAATGTTGGAAAGCTATTTATTTCACCATCTATTTTGAATGATAATCTTGATGGATATAGTAATCTTGGTTTCAGATCTTAGCTTTTCATTACCTTGAATATGTCATACTATTCCCTTCTGGCCTGTAGTGTTTCTGTTGAGAAATCAGCTGACAGCCTTATGGGACCTCCTTTGTAGGTAACAATTTACTTTGTTCTTGCTGCCTTTATGATCCCCTCTATGTCTTTAACTTTTGACATTTTAATTATGATGTATCTAGGCGTGGGTGGTCCACTTTGGGTTGTTTGTGCTTGGGACTCTCTGTGCTTCCTGAATGTGTGACTTATTAATTTATTTATTTCCTTGCCCAAGGATATTTTTCCCACTGTTTTTCAGAGAGAGTGCAAGGGAGGGAGAGAGGGGGAGATAATCTGATGTGAGAGAGACACATTGATTGGTTGCCTCCCACAAGTATTGACCAGGGCCTGGGATCAAACCTGCAACCTAGATACATGACCATGAATGGGAATGAAACCTGTGACTCTTTGGTATGTGGGCTGATGTTTTACCCACTGAGCTACACTGGCCAGGGCTGAACATGTGTGACTTTTTCCTTCACCAGTTTAGGGAAATTTTCTGCCATATTTCTTCAAACAGGTTCTCTATCCCTGGCACATTTTTTTCCTCTTTTGATACTCCTATGTTGTGGATATTGTTACTTTTCATGGCGTCTCACAACTCTCTTAAACTGTCTCCTGTTTTTTAATTGCCTTCATTTCATTTAGTTCTCTTTCTGGAGATTCCTCCTGTTCTTTCATTTGAGGCCTATTTCTTTGTCCCCCCATTTAAAAAAAATATTTGTTTCCTTGTGTTGGATAAGACTGCTATGCCTTCCAGTCTTGATGAAGTGGCCTTTCTGTGGGACACAGTGGTATAGTCTCCTTAATCTTCTGAGCTGGGTGCTCTAGTAATGACCCTTGTTTGGGTTTTATGGCCCTTCTGTTGTATTTGGGGCTTAATTGCTTTTGCCCCATTCATGGGTGGGATCCGCCCTCAGGCTTGCTAATTGTGAGGCTCAACCAGAACTACATATTGCCAGCTGTTATACATGTGCTTACAGAACAAAGTAAGACTGAACTGAAAATAACATGAAAAAGAACCAACAACAAGAAAGACTGAAAAAGAAAAAGGAAAAGAAAGGAAAATACTAAGAGTTATAAGACCTAAAGAACTAGAGGGGGTGGGGTGGGAGGAGGGAACCAAAGAAGAGAATATGGAAGAAAAAAGAACTTTGGAGTTTGTGGAGCTCGCTGGATTTTGCTCTGCTATTGTTGAGTCTGGCCCCTTGATGTGTCTGTCCCAGGCCTCCTGGTAGGTTCTCTTGTGAAGGTCAATGCGAATCGTTACCCTGTGAGGCCTTGGACACCCGACTGAAGCAGGCCCCAAGTAGTCCTGCAGCGAGGCTAGTAGCAGAGATGCTGGGTCTGCTTCAGGTCCCTGGTCTGAGATGCTCTCCCATCACCCATGGAATTGGGTCTTGAGGGGAAACTCTGGTCTTGGCCCGGATGGTTTGAACAGACTTGCACTGGAGGTGATTCCATGGTTTGGGGGGGGGGGGGGGCGGGGGGGAGGCACTACCTGTCCTTCCAATGCTTCAGCTCTGCCTGGCTTGCTGGCACCCCTCAGCACCTCAAACAGGAGGAGATAAGAAAATCAGCCCCACTTGGTATTCCAATCTGTCAATGCCATGGGCCCCTGCTGGGTGGGGCCTCCACCCAAAATACGACCAACCAGATGTCTGAGTCCCCTTGCCTCCAGACACAGCTGCACTGGGGCAGATGTGCACCTACAGCCATCTCCCTCGCTCAGGTCACTGCAGGGCAGCACAGAACCAGCTGTTCTGCAGGTTGAGGAAAAGGAGCTCCCCCATGCTTGAGCCCCACTGTCCAGTCCCCATTGGCTCTCCTACAAAAGTTACTCCAGAGAATAAAGGGTCCCTCAGATTTACTGCTGGGTCTGCCTGTTACACCCCTCTACTGGAGCCAAGCTCTGCTGTGTGGCCCTTCCCACAGGCAAGGTCAGGGCTAACTTCCCTGGTGGGAATGCAGCTGGATGATGGCACTGCTCTTTCCAGCAAGTCTTGGCCTCTCCCTCTGCCCAGAGCTCAGCTCCATGGCACAACAGCACCCAGGGCAGAGGAGGCACAGCCCGCACACACAGCAGTCCCTGCCAACTTCTGGTGTGGAGTGTGCGGGCTCAACACTGAGCCGCGTCTGCTCCTGGAACCCTGCTTACAAGGAGGATTCTGCAATATCCCCAAACCTGTTCCACACCTGCGGAGCTAGAAGCACCCCCGGCAGCAGGGTGGCAGTGGGGCGCAGATGGGGACGCACACACACACTCACCCTCCTACATGCTCTTCACACCCACATTCTCACCTTCACATGGGTCCTGTGCTATGTTCTCATCTAGCTGCCCATTCTTCTTTAAGCTTCCAATTAATTTGCATCCTACCACTCCTGAGGCCAAAAAAATCCTATCTAATAAAAAACAAAAGGGTAATTGACCATACCTTCACTATGCTTCCCATTGGCTAATCAGGGCGATATGCAAATTAACTGCCAAGAAAGATGGCAGTTAATTTGCATACATAGGCACAATGATGGGAGGTGAAGGGGAAGAATGGAAGAAGGTGATCGGAAACCTAGGTGGCAGGCAAGAGCCGGGTGGCAGGGCAAAGGCGGCCCTGGGGCCCGGGTGCCGCCTTGCCTGCGGCCCTGTGATCGCAATCGCGATCAGAGAATTGGGGTGCAGGAAAGGCAGCACCCGGGCACCTCAGCACCTGACATGCAAAGGTCGGGGATGAAATGACTTTTCCCAACCACATCTGCAAATATCCTGGGGAAGGCATCACTGAAGAGTTCAAAACAACTCTCTTACTTGGCAAGGAAGAAAAAAGTTGGCAACGGAAACAATTCCTTACATCAAAGTTAAGGTCCCTCTGGGTAAAAAAGAATATTTCCCACGTAAAGGAAGGAGCAGGCAAAAATAATAGGTTCTCATGACTTCCACTGAAGTTTGAGCATATGACAGTGTCAAAATGAACATACAAATTAAAACAGACAGTGGACATTCAAATGACCTGAATCAACTGTCACTGTTTGTCCCAATAGCAGCAATGCTTATGTGATAATGTAGTTTAACAAACACACAAAACAAGTCACATGATAAGAGAGGTTTGGCTTCTAAAGTAAATTGAATATGTTCTTTAAAAACTCTCATGTCCTCCCCTCTGACTATAATTCTTAATTTTCTAATCAGAAAATTACCCCAGTAACATGTAGAACTCCAGTAACCTAACTTATTTAAAAAAACAAACATCCCAACCATTTTAAAAATATTTAAATTGATATTTTAGGGTTAAAATTATAGAAGATATTTAGATCCAAATATATTTTCTGAATAGAAAATATTTCAGTTTTTGATTTTTAAAAAATAAACATAAAAAAATATATAAGTGACACATGTTCCCAAGGAACTCTGAATGAGTACCTTTCCCTCTAACTTTCTTCAAATTAAGAGAATCTATGGAGTTCCGTATACTGCACAAGTTTTAATGAAAGAAAATAAGACTTTCTAAGTGCATCAAATACATGTTTTCTTATTTACAAACATATATACTCTTCTCTCTCTCTCTCTCTTTTTTTTTTTTTTTTTCTCTCTCTCTCTTTAAAATATATTCTTACTGATTCAGAGAGAAAGGGAGAGGGAGAGAGATAGAAACATCAATGATGAGAATCACTGATTGGCTGCCTCCTACACGCCCCGTACTGGGGATCAAGCCCACAACCCCGGCATGTGGCCTGACCTGGAATCAAACTGTGACTTCCTGGTTCATAGGTCGATGCTAAACCACTGAGTCACACCGGCCGGGCTCAATTCTTATTTATAAATTCATTCCAAGGACATATACAGCTTGAAAAGCTTTGGAAGTAGTTTTAAAAAAATTAGCTTTTAAGTAACAAGAAAACAGTTATAGAAGAAAATTTAAATTAAAAGAAAAAAATTGTTTTAATTTATTCACGAGTGGGAACATCCTCCATGAAAATGTGTACCTTGACTGTGGATGGCTGGGTGGCCTTATCACACCTTAGGAATTCAAATGCTTTTTACAATTAAAAGAAAGAGTTTCATTTCATTTCTCTCCCAGGGTAGATTTTCTGTCAATAGAAGGTGGACATCAATAAAAGGAGGGGCTTGCACAATCAATCCAGAAAGTCAGCAATCTATGAATAATCCAGAACCGAGTATTTATCTCCTCTGCCACACACCCTCCCTCCCAGCCAGTGAGCAAGATAATTACTCTCAAGTCAAGCTAAGTGCCCCCCAGTCACAGTGGCCCAATGCTGACATACAAAGCATACAAATAATTCTCACTCTGGCATAAAAGTGACAACTTTCTTGGAAGAAAAGCAGATACTGTAAATTTCTCAAAGTCTTCCTGAAACATTTTTTAAAGCTTTTACTTCTTTAGAAAAAGTGCATACATGGCAAACCATCTGTAATAAAAGGCCTATTCTATAAAATTTTACCTGGTCCTACTCATATCTGCAATCATAATCATATTTACAGACAAATATATCTATACTAATAAAAGAGTAATATGCTAATTAGACTGGGAGCCTTCCTGGAGACCTTCCAGATGTTCTTCTGGACAAAGCCATGGTGGCAGGGCCAAGAGGGGAGGGCAGTTCTGGGTGATCAGACTGGTGGGGGGCAGGGCCGTTGGGGGTAAGCAGACCAGCAGGGGGGCCAGTTGGGAGCAAGCAGGCCATCAGTGGGGGTCAGTTGGAGGTGATCAGGACAGCAGGGGGTGGAGGGCAGTTTGGAGTGAGCAGGCCAGCAGGGGGACAGTTGGGGATGAGCAGGCCAGTGGGGAGGGAAAGTAGGGGCAAGCAGGCCAGTGGGGGGCGGGGGGGGGACAGTTTGGGGTGATCAGGCTGGCGGGGGGGCAGTTGGGGGCAAGCAGGCTGGCAGGCAGAGTGGTTAGAGGCAATCAGGCAGGCAGGTGAGCGGTTAGGAGCCAGCAGTCCCGGATTGCGAGAGAGATGTCCGACTGCTGGTTTAGGCCTGATCCCTGTAAACTGGCAATAGGACATCCTTCGAGGGGTCCCAAATTGGAGAGGGTGCAGGCCAGGCTGAGGAACACACCCTCCCCCGTGCACAAATTTCGTGCACCGGGCCACTAGTAATTGATAAAACTTGTTTGTATAAAGGCCTTTCTTGGTAGTGCAATTTGATTGCGTGGAGAGTTTTTTATTATTTCCCTTTCAAAACGTCCACTTGGTTGCATTCTCTGTCAGCAAGTGAACACTGTGATGGAAATTCAGTGCTGCATGTTCATTAACTGAGGGTTTGCCAGGCAAAGATGCTCCTTCTTGTCCCAGAAAAGGAATCCCTCATTTCACGGTACTCCTCATCCATCCCCAATTATGCTACCATTTTATACCTACCTGTCTCTACAAATGCTTCAAATGATCCACAATCTTCTACTTTTGCCCAGCTCTGTTCCAAGTCCCTGCTTGGCTATTGCTGCCTCTGTGGGGCACCCTGCCCATCCCCAAACCACCCCACCCCCACCCCCATCCCTTATAGTACATACTTTTTATTTTTATTCTTTTAAATCTTCACCCGAGGATATTTTGTCCATTGTTTTTTAGAGAGAGTTGATAGGGAGGGAGGAGGTGCGGAGAGACAGAGAGAAACATCTATGTGAGAGAGACACATCAACTGTTTGCCTCCAGCACATGCCCCGACTGGGGCCAGGGATCGAACCTGCAAGAGAAGTACATCCCCTTGAACCTGAGGAGACCCTTCGGTTGGCAGGCCGAAGCTCTAACCACCGAGCAACCAGCCAGTGCCCTTATAGTATACACTTTGATCAGATAGCATAGCAATGGTTTTTCTACAAGCCTGCCTCCCCACGGGACCATGCATTCAGTGTTTAATCTTGGCTGAACTGAGCTACATTTGCCATCAAAATAAACTGAAAATTTCACATGACATTGTAAAAATATATATTTTTATTGAATTCAGTGAGGAAGGGAGAGGAAGAGAGAGAAACATCAGTAATGAGAGAGAATCATGGATCAGCTGCCTCCTGCACACCCGCTACTGGGAATCAAGCCTGCAACCTGGGCATGTGCCCTGACAGGGAACCACACCCTGACTCTGATTCATGGGCCAATGTACAACCACTGAGCTTCACCAGCCGGGCTCACATGACCTTTTGAAATTTTATAGCAATTGCATGGTTTTCCAATTACCCTAACATCACAATGATTTTGTTTTTATAGGCTTAAGTCAACTGGTTGCCTTAGAACTGGAAGGAAACAGTCTCAGCGAAACCAATCTCAGTCCTTTCGCGTTCAGGTCTTTGAAGAGCTTGTCCTGCCTGCGTCTGGGACGAAACAGGTTCAGAATTGTACCACAGGGCCTTCCTGCTTCTATCGAGGTGCCAATATCTTTTTCCTAATATTTTGTATTTTAAATATAGTATGCTACAAAAAACCCAAACAATGCATTTTAAGAGATTATTGTGATGCATATTAAACTTGGTAGTTTTGATGTTGTGTACATAATTTACTATCATTTGAACACTGCTTTCTCTTCAAATTATATGAAATTATGAATCAAAGTTACAATTATGAGTAGAGACCCTTAAAAAAGTAATAAATGGTCCTGATGACAGCTCCTCAGGAAAGGCTGGGAAAATTAACTGGCAATTTAAACAGAAACTCCCACCTACAAAAAGTACCCTGACTTGCAAGATAGTTTTAACTGTCGCAAACGGGGACTGTGGAGGCCATCCCCAGCCTGCTCCGCCCAGAATCCCTCGTGAACTAGCAGTGACCCTGCATGGATGGAAGCAATCCATTCCCTCTGCTGGCAGCCCCCACCTTCCCAGTTCTGACAGCTCCCACCCCAGCCCACGGCTCCCCCGTCTCACCCTCTCTGGAGATGCCCCTGCTGCAGAGGGGTGGTCACCGGGGCGTGGGCTGAGAGCCCACTGCAGAGCTGCCTGGCTCAGCCTCAGATGGCTGCGCCCTGACTGGGTCTCCTTTCACACTTTAGAAAGTGCACAGTGATTGCATTGTACACAGTTTAGAGGCCAATGACCTAGTTTACACCCAAATGCACATGAAAGTAAAAGCAAACAGCTAAAAGTCTCTACCAATTTCTGATAAATAGCAAAATTAAGTGACAAAGAGGGGGAAATTTCTACAAAAGGAACAGAAAGTTACACTGAAGATACATACCAATTCTACTTTGAATTCCAATATCCTTGTTGTGTGAAAACTCTAATGCCAAATGAAACCACATATGAAGACAGCTAGCTGCTGAACATTAGAGTTCTAGTAAACTTCACCCTGACGTTAAATGAAACCTCTTAATGAGCTTTAATTAATTTAATTTCAATACAAAATCAAGTCCAGAAAACATGAGCCTAAAAATATTACAGACAGCACTTGCAGGTGGGGCCAAGCTAGGACAAGTTCTCGTCATATTCGATCAGCATGTGACACGGCACGGCTGCTCATATCCTAGGCCTGATTATCTCTAGTGCTAGGTGGGATGATACTTTCTATTTTCTCGTCAAATGAAATAAATTTATGTGAATAAAGTTTTATAAATTAGGAAATCTTTATTCAACTATTATGGCATACAATATCTTGCAACATTTTCTGGTTAAAAATAATTAAATAAAATGACAGACAATACATTTTTCTAATTAGAAAATTTGACAGCTTAGAACATGAATTCCCTTGAGGGGGCAGTAAAGGCTTTAGATAATACTAATGAGAACAGCTTACAATGCTATTGTAATTTCTATAAAATTGAATGTATTTATCAACCAACAGGAAGAAATAAGTCCTTTCTCTTAATTACAGGAATTATACCTAGAAAATAATCAAATTGAAGAAATAACTGAAATTTGTTTCAATCATACCAGAAATATCAATGTCATTATACTATGTTACAATAAAATTGAAGAAAATAGGATTGCTCCTTTAGCCTGGATAAACCAAGAGTAAGTATATGTTATAATTAGCCTTTTTGAGACAATTCCTTCCTTCTGCCATTATTAACAAGGGTATGAACGTGGAGACACGACGGAGGTGGCAGCATCCTTTCTTAGTGAACCCCCTCTCACCCCCAGGACGTGGCCACCTTCATGGGGTTCAAATCCTTGATGATATGACTGGTGTGAGGGTGACTGACCACGGTCACTACCACTGTGGACACTTGCCACATGCAAGTACTGTACTAGCCACACGGAGTGTGCACAGGGACACGAGGTCTGACGACCATGACACCCACTCTGTGGACCTCACTGGGTGGTCCTGCAGGTTAAGGGAGTGACCCCTGCACAGAGTGAGGAAGGAACCTGCCCTCCTCCCCTCTCCCCTCAGGTAAAAGCATTTGGCTGCACTGCCCCACACCCTCCAAATGTCTCTACCTCCAGTCTCACAGAACAGATGAGAATGCTTGGCCCGACAGCCTACGCAAACAGCAGAGCCCATCTGCCTGGAGAGACATGTGGCCCCAGCCGCAGCCCTCACTGAAGGGGCCAGCATGGAGGCCTCGCCGGTCAGGACGGGGAGTAAGCCGTGTGGGAAATCGGGTTGAGCCCTGATCAGATGTGGAATTAAGAATAGAAAATGCAGCCGGGCTGCAGCGCCGCTCGGAAGCATTTCGTCAACATGGCTCACCTGCCGATGAAGCTCCTGTGCAGGAAGATGGAGAAGCGGAACCTCAAGCTGCGGCAGAGGAACCTAAAGCTGCAGGGGCCTGGGATGTCAGAAACTCAAGATGAAGATGTGTCTCAAGAAATCGTAGCAAGTGAAAAAATTAAAAAATCCCTGAAACAGTCTATGAATGTAGGTTTGTCAGAAGCCCCAAATGGAGATACATGTAAAGAAACAGTGGAAAATATAAAAGTTAAAAAGTCTCCCAAGAAATCTACCATATTAACCAACAGGGAAGCAGCAGTGCAATCGCCCAATTCAGAATCTAAAAAGAAGAAAAAGAAAAAGAGAAAAATGGTGGATGATACTGGGCCTAATACCAAAAGAGCAAACACGGAAGACAAAGTGGAGCCAGAGGAAGGTGCCCAGGCCCCTGAAGAAACCGAAACCGGTGTGGGAAGCCAGGCGATGGGGAAGAGGAGAGCGCGGCGCCCAGCCTGCCCCTGGGACTGACAGGAGCTTTCGAGGACACTTCATTTGCTTCTCTCTCTAATCTTGTCAATGAGAACACTCTGAGGGCAAGAAAAGAAATGGGCTTTACAAACATGACCGAAACCCAACATAAAGTGCCAGACCACTTCTGGAAGGCAGCTGCAAAAACTGGCAGTGGCAAAACCCTGGCCTTTCTCATCCCTGCAGTTGAACTCATTGTTAAGTTAAAGTTTATGCCCAGGAATGGAACAGGAGCTCTTATTCTCTCCCCTACTAGGGAACTGGCCATGCAGACTTTCGGTGTTCTTAAAGAGCTGATGACACACCACATTCACACATACGGGTTGATAATGGGCGGCAGCAACAGGTCTGCTGAGGCACAGAAGCTTGCTAATGGGATCAACATCATTGTGGCCACACCAGGCCGCCTCCTGGACCATATGCAGAATACTCCAGGGTTTATGTATAAAATCCTGCAGTGTCTGGTTATTGATGAGGCTGATCGTATCTTGGATGTTGGGTTTGAAGAGGAGTTAAAGCAAATTATTAAACTTCTGCCAAAACGCAGACAGACCATGCTCTTTTCTGCCACACAAACTCGAAGAGTTGAGGACCTGGTGAGGATTTCTCAGAAAAAAGGAGCCATTGTATGTTGGTGTCGATGATGATAAAACTAATGCAACAGTGGATGGTCTTGAGCAGGGATACGTTGTTTGTCTTTTCTGAGAAAAGATTCCTCCTGCTCTTCACATTCCTTTAGAAGAACTGGAAGAAGAAACTCATGGTCTTCTCATCTTGCATGTCCGTGAAATACCACTATGAGTTGCTGAACTACATCGATTTGCCTGTCTTGGCCATTCATGGAAGGCAGAAGCAAAATAAGCGTACGACCACATTCCTCCAGTTCTGCAATGCGGATACGGGGATATTGTTGTGCACGGACGTGGAAGCTAGAGGGCTGGACATTCCTGAAGTCGACTGGATTGTTCAGTATGACCCTCCAGATGACCCCAAGGAATACATTCATCGATGGGAAGAACTGCCAGGGGCCTAAACGGAAGGGGGCATGCCTTGCTCATTTTGCGTCCTGAAGAATTGGGTTTCCTTCGTTACCTGAAGCAATCCAAGGTTCCATTAAGTGAATTTGAGTTTTCCTGGTCCAAAATTTCTGACATTGTCTCAGCTTGAAAAATTGATTGAAAAGAACTACTTCCTTCATAAGTCAGCCCAGGAAGCATATAAGTCATACATTCGAGCATATGACTCCCATTCTCTGAAACAAATCTTTAACGTTAATAACTTAAATTTGCCTCATGTTGCTCTGTCATTTGGGTTCAAGGTGCCTCCTTTTGTTGATCTGAACGTGAACAGCAATGAAGGCAAGCTGAAGAAGAGAGGAGGCGGTGGTGGATTCGGCTACCAGAAGCCCAAGAAAGTGGAGAAGTCCAAAATCTTCAAGCACATTAGCAAGAAGTCTTCCAACGGCAGGCAGTTCTCTCACTGAAGACCGTCCTTCCACCTTCGGGGCTTAGTCCTGAGAGGAGTGGTTTTTCTTGCTCTAACAAGGACTTCTGACTGTAGGATTGGGACTGATCTAACAAGAGTGTAAACTGGCATGGATTGCAAGTAATGAGCACTATTTCCAGCAAGTCTTGTTTATTTTGAGTCATAAAACAAAAACAACTTCATTTTTTCTTGATTTCCCAAGGACAACGCAAAGGGGTTTTTTTGGTCTTTGTTGTGATTAAAGGATATTTTGAGGTTAAAAAAAAAAGAGTAGACAATCCCCACATCACTGCCACTTCTTTGCTGGAACCACTGAAGACTTTAGGGATAGGCAATTTGATGTTGGCCAGAACTCCCTGGATTTCACTTCTGAGTCAAGTCTGACCTTAGGGATGTTTGGGGACTTCCGTGAGCCTCACGGTTACCCCTCTGAATCCTGGTGCTCCTCTCTGGTGGAAACCGACTGGCTGTGCCCAGGTAAGCACATGCACAGCGAGGGTGGCACCCGGTGGTATCCCTGCACCAAATGCTGGCAGGAAAACCTGCAAGCATCCTGACTGGCCTTGTCTAAACCTAGAGCTCACAGTCACTGCCCTGATGTACCACCGTTTACTCTTTCCTTTGCTGCAGAAATCTCGAATCCATCGACCTTTCCTACAACAGGCTCTACCACGTCCCCTCCTACCTCCCCAAGTCGCTGCTGCACCTTGTGCTCCTGGGGAACAGGATTGAGCGCATTCCTGGTTACGTGTTTGGCCACATGGAGCCAGGCCTGGAATACCTGTACCTATCGTTTAACAACCTCTCTGATGACGGCGTGGACCGAGTCTCCTTCTATGGGGCTTACCATTCTCTGAGAGAGTTATTTCTGGATCACAATAACTTAAAGTCTATACCACCAGGGGTACAAGAAATGAAAGCACTACATTTTCTGAGGCTGAACAACAACAAGATACGGTAAATTTTGGCTTTTTCAAGTACCCATTTAAATTGTTGCGACTGACAAAATATATGATTAAACTACCATGACATGATGTCTGGGATTTACTTTAAGAAAAAAAGTGATGAGAGTTACATTAAACCAGATTGGTAAATGTTAATAACAGTTGAAGTCAGAAAATAATAGCTTCATAAGAATTCATTGTTTTCTTCTACTGTTATATATTTGCAAACTTTCAGAGTAAAATTTTTCAAAAATAGAGTATTATTACAGAACTAGATGCCCAGTGCACGGATTTGTGCACCGGTGGGGTTCCTCAGCCTGGCCTATGGGGATTGGGCCGAAACCGGCTCTTTGACATCCCTCAAGGGGTCCCTGATTGCAAGAGGGCACAGGCCAGGCCGAGGGACCCCACCAGTGCATGATCGGGGACAGAAGGGATCGCAGGAGGGCTCCAGGCCATGTCCAGACTGTCTCACCCAGTCCCAATCGGCTGGACTCCAGCAGCAAGCTAACCTACTGGTCAGAGCGTCTTCCCCCTGGTGGTCAGTATGCATCATTGTGTCTGGTCAAACGAACAGTGGGACACTTAGCATATTAAGCTTATATAGATAGATAGATAGATACATAGATAGATAGATACATAGATAGATACTTAGAACATTAAAAACAGGTTGGAATAGGGCACCAGGCATTAGATTATGGTGCTGCTTCCACCTTCACATATAATTATAAACACTAGCTTGTGGAACACAAAATCTAAATATATGCTAAAATTAAAATCACTTCTATCTAGGTTCTTCTCAAGGCAAAATTCTAAATACATTAATGGAGACCCCACACCCCTCACCTGTGGAGAAACACTTTCTGCATTTGTGTCCCTCTGCCCAGGGTGCATGAGAGCCAGGGTTCACCTGGAACCTTGGTTAGTGCATTAATAGGGGAGGCAGGTCACTGACCTTGTCACTGAAGAGTACCCCCGACTCTTTTACATAGTTCTCAAATTCAAAACACATTTAAACTCCCCCAAAAAACAAGACAGGGAAAGAGTCAAGAGTTTCTAAAAACCCTTATGGAAGAGGTGCGGGTGGGATGAACTCTGTAAGATTTGGTTTCAAAATATTTGGCTAAAACCCTATTATATTATCAAAATAATACGTGCAGGTGCGCACGTACAGTGTGATTGAAACTTTGTGGCCCATGAGCAGAAGTCGTTATTTTGTGGAAGAGCCACACTCAAGGGGCCAAAGAGCCGCATGTGGCTCGTGAGCCGCAGTTTGCCGACCACTGAACTAGGGCCACTTTGTTATTCTGGAAGGTGGGATAAATGATCAATTCTCTTTTTAAACTGACAAAAGAAAAAGCTGGTTACATATCTGGAAATATGAAAGGTGACAGAGGTTAACTAAACTTACTGTGGCAACCATTTCCCAATATATACACACATCAAATCATTATGTTGTACACCTCAAATAATACAATATTATATGTCAACTAGGGGCCCGGTGAATGAAATTCATGCACGGGCGGGGGGAGGGGGGGGGTCCCCTCAGCCCAGCCTGCATCCTCTCCAATCCAGGACACCTTAAGGGGATGTCCGACTGCCGGTTTAGCCCAATCCCAGGGATCGGGCCTAAACTGGCAGTCAGACATCCCTCTCACAATCCTGGACCACTGGCTCCTAATCGCTCACCTGCCTCCCTGCCTGGTTGCTCCTAACTGGCTCCTCGCTGGCCTGATCGCCCCTCACTGCCTCTGAGTGCTGGCCTGATTGCCCCAACTGCCCCCCGTACTGGTCTGGTCACACCTAACTGCCCCCTGCTGCTGGCCTGGTTGCTCCTAACTGCACGCCCCCCGCTGGTCTGGTCACCTCTTACTGCCCCCCCGCCAGCCTGGTCATCCCCAATTGTCCCCCTTTGCCAGCCTGGTTGCCCCTAACTGCCCCCCCCTCCAGCCTAGTCGCCCCTCACTGCCCCCGCCCCCGCCAGCCTAATCGCCCTCAACTGCCCTCCTGCTGCCCCCAACTACACCTCCCCACCAGCCTGGTCACCCCTAACTGCCCCCCTCTGATGGCCTGGTTGCCCCCAACTGCCCCCGTCGGCCTGGTCACCCCTCACGGACCCCCCGCTGGCCTGGTCGCCCCACACAGCCTGCTTGTTCAGTCATTTGGTCGTCCCTCACTAACCCCCCTGCCAGCCTGGCTGTAGGCAGCCATCTTGTGAGGGTGTGAGGGTTAATTTGCATATTACCTCTTTATTATATAGGATTACATCCTTATAAAACTGGAAAATTATATAGATGCATTATATATGAATAAAAAGACTATAAAATATATTAAAATGTTAATAGTGGCTATCTCAGGGAAAAATTAATTGGTGGTTAAGTGTTTTTGTTTTATTATTTTGTTTTTGTCTCTCTGTCGCTGTCTCTGTCTCTCTGGAGAGTAAACATGGACTTATGGTTTTACAAATTCAGAATGTTTCAATCAACTACAATTCTTGCTCTTACACTGTCCTGTCTTTGGCCAATGGTAGCCCTTCAAGCTGGCTCCTATGTCCTTGGACCGTCCTCATTGCTGTTGAACAGTTAACTAGTACATTTCCTACTGCACACCTGTGCCAGCCTTGCTCCAGAGTCCAGCTCCTCTCATGGGAGCAGTACCCAGAGGATCCAATCTGCACTCCAGGCATGTTCCTCCCAAGTGTGTTGTTGTGTTTTGAGGAATTTAAGTGTACTGCCAGAAAACATGCATTTAAAAAAAAACAAAAACACATGCATTTTGTAAAGAAAAAAAATGAATTTATATGGACATTCCCAATTCAAATATAACATTATAGAGCAGGGGTCCTCAAACTTTTTAAACAGGGGGCCAGTTCACTGTCCCTCAGACTGTTGGAGGGCCGGGCTATAGTTTAAAAAAAAAATTATGAACAAATCCCTATGCACACTGCACATATCTTATTTTGAAGTAAAAAAACAAAACGGGAACAAATACAATATTTGTATTTGCATGTGGCCCGCGGGCCGTAGTTTGAGGACCCCTGTTATAGAGTATTCCTTTTGTTTTAAACTTGTTTATCTTACATTCAAAATCTAGGTTCCCAACAATATCGATTTACATTTATTATATTACAATATATAAACATTAGTATGAAAATGCTAATACTATTAATATGAGTAACAAAAGAGTTTATGATGTTTTTGGTAGCTCTATTTGTCTTTAGAGGATGTTCCACAAAGGATACATACCTGATACACAGTCGTTTTACCTGTAACAATGTGTTAACAACTTAATACATATTCAGAAATGGTCTTTATTTTTGGTTTTTATAAATTGTTATTTTTCTGTTTAATATTATTTTTCTATGTTAAACATTTATATGATTCCAATGTTAAAACTATGTAACAATGTATATTAAGAAGTCTTTCTACTACGTTTGCCCCTTACACTGTAATCCATCCTTCCCCATAGGTTAAATTTGTAAATTAACTTCTAGTTTATCCTTCCAGTATTTCTTTTGGACAACACTGGAAGCATTTTCCAGTATTTCCAGTATGTAAATGCATACATACATATTAATATTCCTCCATCCTCCCCATAATTACCATACAAATATTCCACAGAAGACTTTGTTTCCCTCTCTAGAGAATGTGCTTTCTTTTACTCTTTTTAAAAATGATCAGTATGTCAAGGATATCATTCCATATCAGTATATAAAGAATTTCCTCATTCCATTTTATAACTGAATAGTATTACACTTTGCAGATGTTATGCAACCAGTTCCTTCGATACACATTTTATTGTTTCCATCCTTTTACTACTACAAATGCTACAATGGACAACTTTTTTCAATTGTTTTGTATTTTTCCAGTCTAACTTTGGGATAGATTCCTAAAACTGGGATTGCTGGGTGATAAAATGCACATGTAATTTTGCTAGATAATGCAAAAATCCTTTTGATGGAGCAGGGAATTCCTTTCAGTGGTGTTTGGTCCTTCACAGCCTCACTGTCAGGACATGTGGATGAGCTTTTGGACGTTTGGGTAGCAAGTCTGGTGAGAGTGATATGCCAGCATAGTTTCAACTTACAGTTCTCTCATCATGAATGAAACCGAGCATCTTTTCACGTTTACACATTTCATTGTTTCTTTTGTGAACTAGTTACCTTCTTTTTTTTCTCTTTTCCCCTTTCCTTCTAGATTTTTAGGTCTTTGTATATAAGCCCTTATCTGTGATAAAAGTTGCAAATATCTTCTCCTAGTTTTCCATTTGTCTTTTAAATGTATTCTTTAACACCCAGTAGTCAATTTATTAATCTCATCTTTCAGTGCTTCTAGTTTACGTCACAAGTAGGAAGATCTTCCCCTGAACCCAGGGCCCAACCATGCTTTTGTTATTCTAACACATTCATGTCTTCATTTACTCACATTTAGATCTTTGATGTATTCTGAATCTTTTCTGGTATATAATATAAAAAAGGAATCTAACTTTATTTAATGCAAAAATAAAATTTAAAAATAAATATAAAATTTAACTCCTAAATTATGAAGGCAGAATATTACTTGGACCATTTTGACTTTCATATCTACTTTTCCTTAGGCATATTTTTCCAGAACAAATCTGCAATGCCAAAGAAGATGATGATTCAACACTGGAACATCTTCATCTTGAAAACAATTATATTAAAACAAGAGAAATATCATCCTATGCATTTTCATGCATAAGATCCTATTCAAGTATTGTTCTTAAGCCACAGAATATAAAGTAATTGCACATTTCCTTTGTTAATTAAAACCTGTATTTATATATTTACTGTAGCAGCATTTATCATCAAAAAGACATCATGTTATGTTACATTCAGTATCATTATGCTAGTCTACCTGATTCATGAATCTAGAGATGAACAAGCAAAAATATATCTAGAAGGTTTAGTCTTCTAGAACTTTTAGCGAAGGCTTCAGTTTCACGCTCGAGAATGAAGCCATCCCCTGCAGGGCTCCCTCAGGGAGCAGGAGGCTGTGCACTGCTGAGCAGACTGCGAGCATCTGGGACAAAGTATGCGAGTCCTTGACCAGCAGCCTGTGACCAGCGCTATCAGTGGACACCTGAAGTCCATTTATAAACTGTGTATGTTCTGGTTCAAAACCAGGAAGTGCACAGAAAAAAATTACAGGTGGAAGTTATGAATGAGTGTTCTGTTTATTACTCCAACATTAAAACAATAATATATTAATTTTCTTAAAGAACCGATGATACAATTATTGGTATAAGTACACTTAATTACTGGGTTAGCTTTAGTTTCTTCTATTAATTACATGTGTGAAATAAAAACACCATGTTAATTTCCTGGTGTTGATAATTGTGCTATGGTTATTAATGTGATTATTAATATTAGGGGAAGCTGGGAGAAGAATACACATGAATTCCATACTATTTTGAAAGTTTTCTGCAAGTCTAAAAAGTGTAACGGTATATTAAGATTACCGTATTTCTTTATTCAAGATCAAAAGATTTTATGAAAAGCAATGGAGTTTGCTTAAAATACATGTTCTTTATCCTTGACTACACACTTACAGACGGAACCTCACGCATGAGGTTCTGGAATCTCTGCTCCGTTGGTCACTCTTAGCGTCATCTTCTTTGCCCTGATTTGCTCAAGTGTATGTATCCTTTCACTCAGTTCAATTTAACATAAAACTGTTAAGTCACTATATACCGGACACTATCAAAACCATATATTAAAATTTTCATTATGAAATGACCTTCTATCTTTATTTCTAAAATAATTTGTAATAGACACATATAGAAACTCTGTTGACTTCTTTGTTACTATCACTTTTGTGTGTTGAAAGTTCCAGTCTTGCCACCCTGCGGAGGCTACGCTAATTGTGAATTGCAGTTATTTCATCTTCTAATAGTTCCCTCACCACCACCGTCAGAACCTCCCAGCCTCGCCTCACAAGGCTGTTATGAGAAGCACAACATGAAAAGCATCTGGGAAGTGTATGCATGTGTGTATGTTTCATATAAAATTGAGAGCAACTAGCATCTTCACCAAAGTTGATTATTACAGATAAAACTATTTCAAATTATACCGGGAATCAGGTAGCTGAGTGCCAACCGTGGTCATCCTAGCCAACTTGTGAAAAGTTCAGTTTACTCATTTGAGCATATTATTTCTAAGCCCTTCTTTCTAAGTCCCCTTGTCTTAATAGCTATTTTGAGATTATAACATAAACAAGAATAATAATGTGATGGAGACTGTTAGAATCAAAAGTCAAGGCTTAAACTAAGTGGTTAAAAACAGAAAAAGAATCTTATGAAACAAAATGTTGAGATATGTAACTAGTTTCAGAACGTAGAAGCATTAACTAATTTAAACTGACCAAGTTGAATGTAAGAGACAGGTAAAAATAAAAAGATATGGCTTTGCATTCATTTAACAAGAAACCTTGTGCAGTGCTTCTTGCTGTGTGAATATAAATGCATAGACCTACAGCGATTTTCAACTGGTGTGCCTCAAGGATTTTAGAAACATGCAATACCTGACTAGTCAGGGATACTGACCTCCTTTTCTCTTAGATTGTCAAAAAGTGACAACAGCAGCCCAGCTGGTGTGGCTCAGTGGTTGAGTGTTGACCTGAGAACCAGGAGGTCACGGTTCAATTCTTGGTCAGGGCACAGGCCCAAGTTGTGAGCTCAATCCCCAATAGGGGGCATGCAGGAAGCAGCCAATCCATGATTCTCTCTCATCATGGATGTTTCTATCTCTCCCTCTCCCTTTCTCTCTGAAATAAAAATATACTTTAATAAAATGATAACAGCCATCAAAACAATAGCCATCCTGTGGGAATGAATCAAAATTATACCTATTTTTTTGTCAGATGGGCAAAAAAACATATTTTTTTGGTATGCCACAAAATTTTAGTAATTAGTGTGTGCCATGAGATGAAAAGGTTAAAATCGCTGGTTTAAGGCAATATAAGCAGTAAACAAAATCATTGTTGGAGGGGACTCAACCTGAATAAAGTGAGTCAACAGATTTAGCATCCTGGGACAACACAGATGGATACTGAGCCTTTCCTACACTCCTTTTTCATTCAACTTTAATCAGCTGTGTCCCAGATGCTGTTCTTGAAAGGAACAGAGATAAGATTAGATAAGGACTCTGCTCTTGGAGCACCCAGTGTGGTAGGGGCAATAAGTAGGAAATCAAAAAGACAAGCAAACCAATAGGCAGGCAGAACAGGGTGATGAAGCGATGAAGCATGTGGGGTCCTGAGCACCCTCTTCCTGTGTCCCCCTGACCCCAAGTTTTAAGAGTGTCCAAGCCTCATAGACACAGGAAGACTGAGCCATTCCCAGCAGCCTTGGAGGACACCAGCCCAGGAGCACACTGAGACCCTACTGTGCGCTCAGGAACACCCTGTGGGGAGCAGAATCTCTAGGAAGGCTGAAAGTCAGAATGACTGACGGAAGCTTTGTTCTTAAGTCAGAAGAAAATATGTTATTTCAACTGATTTTACTATAATTTAAAATATGAAATGTCTGGCACTGAACTTTTGCAGCCTTGAAATTTCATCATGCTTTGCATAGGAAGTTTTAATTACATTTTTTAAAAAGTGATCAATGTCCTTATAGAAAACATTCTTCACAATACAATGTTAAAAAACATGCAGATGTCCTGTCTGGCTTCAGAAGTATGCTATAATTATTAACACGTATGTATACAAAGGAACTGCTGATCTAGTCATGGTGTGAAAATATTAATGGTGTCATCTTTGCACATATGTACAAGGAATACTAACTACATTTTTAGTTTTGAGACTTGGCTTATTATAGATAACTAGAGGCCTGATGCACGAAATTTGTGCACGAAGGGGGGCGGGGGGGAGAGGGCCCTCAGCCTGGCCTGTACCTTCTCGAAATCTGGGACCCCTCGGGGGATGTCTGACTGCTGGTTTAGGCCCGATCCCTGTGTATCGGGCCTAAACCAGCAGTCAGACATCCTTCTCACAATCCGGGACCTCTGGCTCCTAACTGCTGGCCTGACTGCCTGTCTGATCACTCCTAACCACTCTGCCTGCCTGCCTGATCACCCCTAACTGCTCTTTTGCCTGCCTAATCGCCCCTAAAAGCCTCTGCCTCAGCCCCCGCCACCGTGGCTTTGTCCGGAAGGTCGTTCAGCTATCTGGTCTAATTAGCATATTAACCTTTTATTATTATAGATACTATTTCAAAAAGCACTAAAGACATGATATGGTGAAAAACATGTATAGCCTGGAATCATAAGGAAATAACTGCCCCAGGATGGGGATACCTAGTGCCCACCTTGGTCTCTGATGATGAAATGGGCAGTCGTTTCCCTTTCCTGGGACTCACTTAGCTCAACCACAGAGCAGCCTGTGTAGACAGCCTGTGTGGCCCAGCAGGGGTCATGGGCCTGAGAAGGAAGTATTCCTTAAGACTCTTCCTTTGGATGAAGCAGCTTTGCTACCATCAGAAAGAGCTAGCTGCCACTGCTCCTCCTTTGTTCCTTAAAACAAATGGAAAGGTACTACCTAAATCGCATGCCAAGTTTTAAGATTCACAAAGAACATGCAACCAAAGTCCCTGGCCCTTCCCTCACCTTCTGCCCAACAACCAGGCTGCAGAGCTTGGTCTGAGCAAATGCTTCTCAGGGGCCAGGTCACAGGTGCCTGGATGCAGCCTAACTCTGTGTATCTAGGCAAGAAAGTTTAGTTGGTGTGTCTGTTCCTTCGAGCTCCAGCACCACAGAGTGGAATCAGCCCTGAACAGATCTGCAACAACTGAAGACTGCCGACCTTGACCCGGAAAACCCTGAAAGACAGCCAGCAGAGCGCAAGTTCTGTAGGATGGTTAGAGCGTGGCACAGACTAGGCTCATGCATTCTCCATCTCTGTCTGACTTTGGCCTTAACCTGCATCTGCTGATTGAAGTCCACAAAACGGAAAGTCTGGATGCCTGAGAATGAGCGTGGTGCACTTCTGAATTTGGGGGCACAGGTACCTGGTGTAATGGGTGCAGCCAAAAAGGGTGAGGAAGATGCAAGAACCTCTCCTTTGGCTCCCATTGTCAAGTGACTCCATCATTTAGGAGTTGGCCTCATTAGACAAAGTCAATTACTTATTAAGATAACTGATTTTGACTAAAGATCCAAGATGGCAGAGCAGTAAGTGAAGTTACACTCATCTCCACCCAGGACCAAGCTGATGTTAACACTATTCCTAAACAACAGAAAGGAAGCTGCACATTTTCAGGATTTTAAAGAAAAAGTGAGAAACTGAACTGGGAGAGATTTACATATTCATACAATTAATAAGGAGTGATTTCTCTTATTAATATTTCCTGGTAAGAACATCAGAAAGCCTAGAGCATATTTTATAAACAAGTCACATTCTGACAACTGGTAATACTTAGGAATCAACTGGCTGTTCTGCATAGCAGCAACGTTGCCTATGTTCCCAAAGCCATCATTTAAGCACACCATGGATTACTCGGTTCTTAGATGCTGACATAAAAGAATGAAATACTCAAATTCTGCTGTTTAAGTGAAAACTCCAAGGGCTGGGTGAAACCCTCTATGATATCTATTCCACCACATTGCCTTATTTAGGAAAGAGTGTCCTCATAGGAGAAGTATTTACAGACTGACGACCATAACTGTTCCTCCGTCTGCAGTTGAATGAGGTCAGCTTAAAATTCAAAAATATTAAAAGTTCCTGTGAAGAGTCAGAAGTTTCTGGGCAGCTCTAACTTATGCCAGATGGCTCGGGGCTCCGACACCCTAGAAGTCTACGGACCATGTGGTTTATCTTTTGTAGTTAAACAGGAATGAGCATCATGGTTCTGAATGGGAATCCCTTTAGCTGTGGAGTTGGCCAAGTCATACTCTGATTTCTAGTTTCCACATCCCTTCAATTGGGGGAACAACATCTATCTCCCAAGGCTGCGGGGAAGGTTGAACGAGGTGATGTCCAGGACAGTGCCAGGCACTCGGTGAATGTCAGGTTAAGGGCTGGGCAACCCGCAGGCAGGAAGGTTCAGTGACTTGGTCAAGGCTGCCAGGCCTCTAACATGGTAGATATTAATTATTCAAGGAACTTGATTCCTTAGAGCAGCGGTTCTCAACCTGTGGGTCGAGACCCCTTTGGCGGTCGAACGACCCTTTCACAGGGGTCGCCTAAGACCATCCTGCATATCAGATATTTACATGATGATTCATAACAGTAGCAACATTACAGTTATGAAGTAGCAACGAAAATAATTTTATGGTTGGGTCACAACATGAGGAACCATATTTAAAGGGCCAGAAGGTTGAGAACCACTGCCTTAGAGTGTGAAATATAATGGGAGAATGGGCGGGCCTATCACACCAGGACAGAGTCAGTGTGTACTCTCGGACGAGGGCCAGGCTCCAGCGGGACCCGCAGTGGTGCCCGCAGCGACCCGGACGTGAGGACCTGTCCTGAGTCATGCCCGCCCACATCCATCTCCCAGTGCAGGTGGCCCAGGGCAGTGCTCGCGAGCAGGGCCTCCCCTCCGTAAATGTCGAGTCTGAACTACTCCTTGTCATACACTTGGGAAAAGTATAGGAGCAGATTTTTTTTTTACTGATGAGTTTAATTATATCATTACTGCCCTTGTGACTGAACCTAATCTAACAGAACCAGAGGCATTTATAAAAAAATTTTCAGCAAAACTAAAACAGACATGCTCAGTCCTATGCATCTAAACAACACGTCAGCACGTTCTAACTCATGACCCATGTCCGAGGGGCCTCATGCCGCACAAAAGCAGCGGAGACAGCACACCAGGCTGACATTCGCTCTGCCCCCAGCTGTTTGCAGAGAAGGGAATGTCTCTCACTTGATGAAGAGCTTAGTGATCACTCAACTAAAAAAAAAGCATGACTATTTCTTCTTTGAAGTTATGTTTCTTTTTCTACATGAACATGGAGATAAAATCAAACCTTACTGTCTAGCATATTTTTTCCTTTGCACAAGATGTGAGGAATGTGAGTACACACAAGGGAAAACAGACTGCTTTAAACATAACACTCGATTGCACTAAACACACATTAGTTTAGAAAAGAAATACATCATGTTATTAAAATGTCATTGTGTGTTTCTAAGTAACAGGATCTCTGTGGTCAAATAAACTTACATTAAACTATCAGCTGATGCAAGCAAATCTTTAAAAAAAATTTTATTAAATTTATTTGGGTGATATTGGTTAATGGGATCATATAGGTTTCAAGTGTACATTTCTATGATACATGATCTGTATAGTGCATTGTGTGCCAACATAAGCAAATCTTTTTGTAAGTAAGATTCTGATGAAGGTTCATTTGTTTTGAATAAGTTGAGAATTACGTTCACAATTACCAAATTTATACGTGTACTGTCTGAAAGGCAAATTTAACTACTACTGTGGTACTCAGAATAAGGATTGCACTATAAATTGTAAATCTATTATAGAGTAATAGTTCCTAACTTTTTGAAGGATGGATGCCTTTGACGATATCATGAAAACTATAATGAACCCTCTATACAGAAAAATACTTTGCATGTTATCAAAAGATTCATATAACCTTTCACAAATTCTCTAAGGATTCATGTACTCTAGGTTAAGAATCCCTTCTAGCCGAAACCGGTTTGGCTCAGTGGATAGAGCGTCGGTCTGCGGACTGAAAGGTCCCAGGTTCGATTCCGGTCAAGGGCATGTACCTGGGTTGCGGGCACATCCCCAGTGGGGGATGTGCAGGAGGCAACTGATTGATGTTTCTCTCTCATCGATGTTTCTGACTCTCTATCTCTCTCCCTTCCTCTCTGTAAAAAATCAATAAAATATATTAAAAAAAAAAAAAAGAATCCCTTCTAGGGTAACTCCTTAATTAAAATAAAATTTACATGTAAATATTTAATTAGAGGTAAGGATACAACAAAGAGTTAAAATTACTTTTAAGGCAAACTGCCTTATTTCCAACAATTATTTAGCATTTATTCTCCCTTTATTTAGGAATATTTTTAAGGCCACATAAAAGTCAAAAGAATTATACAATGAACATCTTTATACACTTCACCTACATTCACCAGTAGTATTTTTTCACATTCATTTTATCTCTTTGCATATCTATATATCTATACATCTACACATACATATGTATGTACTTGCAGGGGACAGGGTCTGGACCATTTGAATGTAAGTTGTAGATATTATAACATATCACTTCCTTATGAATCTTATAAGAACATTTTCTTACATAACCATGAGACAATGATCATATCCTCTCACATTATGAAACCCAAGAAATTCAACATTAACTATCACCTAACATACAATCTATATTCAGATTCTCCCAAATATTCCAACAATTTCCTAATTTCCTGTATATGTGTGTGTATAGTTCAAGATCTAATCGAGCTCACATCCTGACCCTTTCATCTTCTCTAGAATAGCAATTTCTTGCCTATGTGACTGTTTCACACCTTAACTTTGTTGAAGGGTCCAAGTCAGCTATATTGTAGAATGTCACTTAATCTGCATTTGCCCAATTGTTCCCTCAAGATTAAATTTAGTTAAAATATTTTTGGAAAGAATCCTACATAGATGATGTCACATGCTTCTTTTTGCATCATAACAGGAGGATCAAAATGCTGGGCTGGCCTGTTAGTGGCAATGCTGAAACGTTAAGGTAAGGTGGAATCTTTATCACCTTGTAATTCTATATATTAAACGCTAATATGCAAATCAACCGAACTGCAGAACGACCAGTCGCTATGATGCACACTGACCACCAGGGGGCAGACACTCAGTGCAGGAACTGTCCCCTGGTGGTCAGTGTGCTCCCACAGGGGGAGCACCACTCAGCCAGAAGCCGGGCTCACGGCTGGTGAGCGCAGTGGCAATGGGGGGAGCCTCTCCCACCTCTGCTGCAGGTGGGCGGTAAGGAACAAGAGGGTCGCAGACTGCAAGGGGTCCCGGACTGCGAGAGGGTGCAGGCTGGGCTGACGGACTCCCCCCAATTGCACAAATTTCGTGCATCAGGCCTCTAGCTAAGAGATAATCTGCAAGGTAAGACTTTGGATCTCTGTGAATATCTTGCCATCCATATCCTTTCACTTAGTGGTTTCAGCTTCCATTAATTACCTTTGCCTTAATCAATTACTATACTGGAGGGTACACAGAGGAGATTTTTTCTTTTTCAAATTTTTATTTATTGATTTTAGAGAGAGAAAAACATCGATCTTGTGTAACACTTACTCATGCACTCACTGGCTGGCTTGTGCATGTGCCTGCCCGGGATGGAGCCACAGCGGGGACTTTGTCCTCCTGTGTTCACCAGTCAGCATGCTTCTCCAGGAGCTCTGACTCTTTTCTCTTGTTATTATACAAAAGATTTTGCATCTGACATGTTATAACCCACTGCCGCCCTTATTCGTCCGTGGGTGTTAACTCCCTTCCCAGTTTCTATGTTCTGTTCACACAACTGTAGTAATCTCTGTGCACGTTCATGCCTGCTGGCATGCCGAGATGCTTCATGTATGACCCATACTTTCCTGCCTGACCTGATCCCTCTAGTGGCAAACAGTCCCTAACACACACCCAGAAGTCAGACACCCTCTCTGCTCCCAAGTCTTCTCAGTGGAACAAACTAGGCAATTTATTTAAAACAAAACCTTTACTTGTAACCGTTCTTCAAAACAAACTGACTTTTCAGGCATAATTTTAAAATATTATAAACCCACATAAACTAAATTGTATAAGACCTTCATTCTTCATAAACTTACTTCATTCTAAATGAGAATTTATGGCATAAATTTATTTTCAGAGGGAAATCTCCCTCAGCTGCGCATCACAGAAGTGAGTGCTCGGGCACAGGGGACAGAAGGGAGGGAGGCCCATGTGAAGGAGGTCACTGCCCTGAGTTGGAATCGCACAGGAATTAAGAGCTGACTTTGTCAGATTGATTTTGGAGGATATTCTGTAAATTTGGATTTGATATAAACTTTCCTGGTTTTAAAAAACACCATATGCTCCAAACAAAACACATCTATAGCCTCCATCCTGCCCATGGGCCATCACCTGCAGTATATCATCAATTCATTATGAACCACAGAGCCGCCTGGTCCACCCTGAAGGATACCTGAGCATTCCACACCACCCAGAAAACACCATCCAGAAAATCAAAGCCATTCCTTTCAGAAACCTGTGAATGCGTGCTATATACAATCTTTATGTTAAGCATAAAGAACACACGTTCTTTACCATATTCTTCTGTGTATAAGATGACCCCCACTTTTCCAATCCAAAATTAAGAAATCAATATTTGAAAAATAAAACAAAACACATTTTATTTAGTAATTACCGCAGGTAATGTTCACATACCAGTACTATATTATGCAGCATATCACTTTATGCAGCCTCTGTTGCATCACTGCTCTCTTCTTCATCACTGTTAGTTCCAGGCACATCACTTTCTCCAACTTCTATTGTGTCACTGCTGTCTTCTAAGTCACTGTCTATGTATGTGAGATCACCCTCATAAACTGGTGGCATTTTCTGAGCTAACTTGTTCATGTTCTCATGGCCAACCCTTCTCTCTTCATGAAACTGAAGCACCACTTTGCCTTTCCTGTAACATCAACCATGTTCATTTCGCTTGAAAACATTCTTGCCTGACCTTGAATAAGCGTGGGTGACACATATAAGCCACTCTGGCGCTGCTCCATAATCCAAGTCTTAAGCCTCTGCTCCAAGTTTGCCCATTTTGCTGGTTTTCCTCTTAAGGCCTTCTTCTTTTTTGGCATCTTAAGGAGTTGTTCTTCCTCTTTTCTCCACTGTCTGATCATACACTCTATGGGAGGAGGTCCAAATTGTCTCTCTGCAGCTCTATTTCCATGGTCTTTTGCACAGCTGATTACATTCTGTTTGAATTTTGCAGAGTAAGACAACTGCTTACCAGTATTTATCTTTTTATTTTTTGACATCTTTATGGGCTCAGAACACTCAGGTTCCTGTTGCACCTGTGCACTTTCCACCTCCACCTCCAATTACGGCATCAGCTGATGTCAGTAACAATAAGGCTCGTGATCGGAGGAAGCCTGTTTGACAAGGTATGGGCAGCTATGCACCTATGAGGCTCCCTCCTTAGCTGACTTCCCTGTATAAGACGCCCCTCGATTTTCAGTCTAATGATTTTAGAAAAAATTAGCGTCTTATACATGGAAAAATACGGCATATCCCAGGAGTCAATGGCCTGGCCCTAGAACATTCTTAAACTGTGTATTTATTTGCAAGACATTCCTGCACAGCCCTCAGGGCTTCTCTTTGACTGACCACCCTGCCCGTCCCATTTTGCTTTTCTCCATAGCACTCACATCACTCACACAGAAGGAACAGGCCGACAGGTTCCTGGTAGCTCTGACCACATGAGAGTGACACAATCTATTCCAAAGTGCTTAGAAGGTGAGCACAGAAGAGGAAACACCAGATACCGGCTGCTGAACACCACAAAGTCAACCCGAGTGACACTGTGCTCCAAAGGCGCACCTCTAATCCACACGCATTGGACTCTTAACTTGAATGAGATGGTATCTCAGGTCTTTTCCAGCTCATCTTGGGCTTGGACCACTCCATTTAAAGAGGAGGTGGTGGTCAAGAAAGGGTCTTAGAAATTATAAATGCACTCGGTTTAAGCAATTTATTTTTATATTTACATGGATGGAATATATCAGGCCATCCAAGAAATTTGTGTTTGAAGTTTCTTTTATAGCAATCCATGTCTGTGTTCATAAAATATTAGTACAGAGATTATTACATTTTCAGTTTTGTAATTTATTTTCCTGTTTACCATGTAATAACATGTTGGTTATTCATGATTCCTAACAATATTGTTTGATATAGTAAAAGTAACTCTCCGACATTTAGAGCAAAGCCTGATGAAGCAAAACCAAACAATACAAATAAACATGTGGGAAGGATGGGTTCCTTCCACAGAGCCCTGACAGGAAGCCCAGCAGGACATTTGCTTCTCACTCTGTCAGGGCAGAGGAGGCACACTGCAGCATCTGGAACGCCTGTGGAGCTGTGGGGGAAACTTTGGGTCTTTCCAAATGGCATCCACACCTGCTGGGCCATCTCCACAGCCGTGAGGTGCAGTCCCCAGACTATGGAGGGTCTGTGCCCTGGAGGGGTCCCTAGCCACACTCTCTGCAGATTGGAATGAATAAACCGTCTGCACCACCGCCAGCATCATTCTCCAGCCCTTTGCCCAGAGCGAAGCAGGATGCTGGAGGAAGATATGCTTAGGGCTCACGAGAGGGGAGAGAAAATGGCTGTAACACACCTTTACAAAAACCACCTCCCACAGTGCTCCCAGCTCTGCAGGCAGAGGCAGAAATCCACCTGGAAGAGCTGTGCAGAGGACAGGCCTGAAAGGAGAGAGGCATGGACACTCGGGTGAGCAGAGGCCAAGGCAGAGGGAGGGGCACACGTTGCACTGAGAGAAGAGCTGCTACTCCACCCCAGCCCCGCGGTGCCTGGTAAAAGGAGTGGCACACACTGACAAAGCTTTACTTTCCAAGAGAAGCTGAAACTTTTAAATACAGCAATTGCACATAACAAAACTTCATACACATGAGCCTCAGACAAAGAATGTTCATAGCCGCGCTACAAATGGGAAAGAACCCATTGACTATATATCGAGTGTGTGATTTGTGGCATATTCACACAATAGAACACCATACAATAATGAAAACGAACAAATAACTGCTAACCAAAAGGACCCGGAGGGGTCTCAAAAACCTAATGCTGAATGAAGAAAGCAGACACAGAAGAGAAAGCACGGCCTGGCTGCCCTGCACCCGTGACGCCAGGAAGGGCTGCGTGCGGAGCCAGGAGGCCTCTGCGCCTGGGGAGGCTCTGGCCGCGCTGCGGTTTGCTCAGGGTGCAGTTTGTGAAGTTGAGCGGTACCATTATAATGTGCTTATATTTTGTCATATATACTTCTGCTAAAAGTTAAAAAATAAAACATTGTGCATAACAAATATGATTATGCCCAAGGGCCTCAGGAACTCAGGTTAATAAAATCACATCAACTTTCACAATTTCCCAGTTCATCAAGGTAACATGTTTAGTTCAAAAACAAGAGCCATTTCTGAACTACACATAACTGAATCAACAGGACATAAGCATTCTCACCAAACCGGAAGCTGCCACCCTCAGGTAGCCGCGGCTCCTGGGGCCTGTGCATGGGACGGTCCACCTCCAGGCCCAAGAAAGGGTAGTTTATTTGGGTGGGGCTGGCCACCCGACACACCTGAGCCACAGTTCTCGTTCTCTCTCTCTCTCTCTCTCTCTTTGGCTGGAGCTGCCATTTTTCTGGGAGGAGGGAAAAGATGGTCAGATCTTTACGGCAGGAGAACAAACTGCTGACTGGAGGCTCGCTGTGCGAACAGGCCTGCACGCCAGGACCCCGGGCAGCACCAGGACCTCGGCATTGCAGCACTGGAGGGCTTTCTCAGCAGATGGAGGACAATGTCCTCTCTGGAAGGATGCACCTTGCTTGATGTAGGAATTGGGCATTCTCTCAGGGTAAGTGGGAAAGTGTATGCTAACAGTTCCTTTCTTCTCTGAGAATGACGTCTTTCTGCTCCAGAGTCCTCCCTAAAAAACTGTTGTCAAGGCTGATATTCTCTTGAAAAGGGAAAATCCAAGCAGGTGTCACCTGGATCCAGGTGTCTATGCCATATCAGAACTAACAGGGCCTGCTCTGCAGTTCCCAACATGCCTGTAGGAGGGTTAAAAGCTTTGAAAGGAAATCTTGAGAAGTATGCTCTCTGCGGTAGCTTCTGTCAACAGAAGGAAACAACAGCATGGCTCCTGTCTCAGATACACTTGGAGTTTGGGTTTATACTTCAATAATGTTCATCTTCTTTACTAAGGTTGATAAATATTTTGTTGGACTATATAGGGTGATTTTTAAATTTGTAATTTGTAAGCATTCATTTAAGAATTTCATAAAGTATTTTTTCAAATCAGGATTTCTTGAATGACTTCATGTACTTTCAGTGGCCAGCTGCCATGTATTATTAAGCACTCTTTTTCTTCAGAATCTTCCAATAGACGTCTAGAGTTTAGCTAGAAGTCTTGGCTACAATACAAACAGTGATGGAAAACACATGAGCAGTAACAAGCTTTAATCTTGCTTCTCGGCACTAACATGGGCTAATCTGTGGAAGCAGCTTACCCCAGGGGCAGCCACACAGTCCTCTGTACATGTGACACCTCCTCTCCTTGCAGAGTACATGAGGACATCCCTGCAGAGAAGTGGCACATGCTGGGGAACTCGACTTTCTTGAGGACTTGCTCTCTTCTTACAAGGTATGTTTTCATGAGGGTTTTTTTCATGTACCAGTAGACAATTACCTTATAGTCGATACTAAAGGGACATTAATATTATTAACATAAATGCTTGTAAATTATAGGATAAAGTTTAAAGTTTGTTTAATTTCTTTAAAATCAGTACTTAATTACATAGCAACCTAAAATAACTCTAGCTTTTTGTTTTACATATAATGAATTTATTTTCAATATAATTGTGACTTTTTTTTGCAGCTAAGTGAAAAACTGTCATTGTGCTTTACCATAAATGCTAACAAAGTTAATTGTAAAAAATCATTTAAACAAACATCTGTATCTTCTTTTAGGAAAATAATATTACCTTAATAATTAATGATAAGGAAGTTTGAGAATATCACAAATACATTAAATGAAATAGTAAATATTTCTTTTGAAATGTAAAACTATTTTTTCTAATGTATTTAAAAATATATGAATTATTCAAATTTCATTTTTAGTTACACATTTGAATGTTCATATTTTCCCTTGATAAATGTCTTCCTTATCCTTAGGTGATGAAATGGCACTGTACAGTAAAAACAGAAATCCGTATAATTTCAAGAAAGAATAATGATCAGCAACAGTTTAACTAGCTCTATATTCAACATAAAAAATCAGGAACTTCTTTTCACAAAAATCCATAAAGTCAGAATTTAAAACAAAGTTTTCTTTTGTCCCATCCCAAAGTAAATTTTGTATTAAATCTTAGATTTAAGAAAATCAAACAATGTGTTTGGTATTTTATTTCCTCATAATTTAAATAGAGCAGAGCATTCTTTCTTGTTAACCTACTCAGAGGTGTGACAATCGGGAATGGTGGCCACATGTGTAGGATTAAATCACAGAGAAACCTGAGGGATCTAGATCTCTCTAAAAAATATAAAGTACTTTTAAAACTTAATCCCACCAAGAATCATTGAATAGTTTAAAAAAAAAGTAAATCCAAAGCCCACACATATGCAAAAGCATCTTGATATTTTGTTTTCCATATTTCACAACATTGTGTAGTGCTGGGAAGATGAGGGGACATTCAGGCCTCTATGACAACTAGCGACTACATATTAAAAATATTAAAACAGAATATTTTATACTTGATCTAAGATTCGAGACAAAACAGACTGATTTATAAGCACAAGTCTTAAGGAACCATAGGGAACGGCAGAAAAATGAAGAAGAAGTTTTTGCTTTTTAAGACAGCAGCTAGGTTGCTAGAAGGCATTGAAAAACTGATGGACAAAAATTGGAAAAGCAGCCAACAAGTTCTTTTATCAGATGTTATTTATACTTCTAAGGTAAAGTTAACTGTTTCTTTAAGGAAAGTCTAGTCTCTAAAAGTATCAGTTTCCACGACCAAAAGGTGCTGTGAATAAGATTCCAAATGCATATTTGGATGTTTAACTGACCTGGTTTACACCTGAATTTAGTCTGGATTCCACCTCTGAAGGTGCAGAATATGTTATGTAACATTGATATACTGGCACTTGTGAACTGATATAAATATTTCAGCCAAAGGGAAAAGCTGCCAAGCATGGGATTTAAAAGCAATAACGTATTTCCCTAATAATAGTGTCTGACAGGAAATACCATTTCACTTAGACAAATTTTCCATTCCAAGTTTGTGGAACATTGAAGTGGAAAACAGGAGCCTTTGCAATTTCAGAAAGACATTTCTTCGGTCCGTTGCCAACCCTGGGAATCTGGGCAAACTTCTCAGCCCAGCCTCTCCTCGGACAGTTTGGTTACTGTCTGGAAGTCACTGTGGGCCTGGGACTAGGCAAAAGCCACACAGTAGGTGGGCAGTGCAGGAGTGAGAAGGCTGGCCTCAGCTTCTTCAGAGGCAAAGAGGGCCAGGGAGGAGCCTCTATGTGCCACGCTCTGTTAATACCAGGATCAGCACAGAAATCATATTCCAAATATTATTCTGATCAAGGGAAACTTGAAACCAAAATCCAGAGCTCTCCATGAGTAAGAAACTCTGGCAAAACTGGTCTATATTGGGAAAATACTGAATCTTCCTAAGAACAAGACAAATTTTAGTTTTATAAGTAACACAATATAAATACCTTCAAAACTAATCAAGCAAGAGCCTAAGCCATATTAATAAACTCAAAACTTAAAATAAGGACAAACAACTAAAAGTCACATCATATTAAATGAGAATATTCTTTCTGAATAATAGGGGGGAAAACATTACTATGCAGTATTCCCTCCTGGACATTCCATATTTTTCTACTGATAAAGAAAACGTCTGGTCCGAGGGCCACAGGCCCAAGAAACCATTTGGTCTGGGCCTGCCAAAGGCATTAGGGGTGAGTTAATTAAATGTTTGACCAAATATAGCAGGTTAGTTTTAAGTTGATAATTTTGTGTGGCCATGAATGATGTTTTATATATAAAAATGGCCCCTGGCAGAAAGAAGGTTCCCCGCCCTGCTGTAAATGGTGAGTTCCTTGTGGAATCAAGGTTCGCCTGACTTCTCTTTTGAAGTAACCAGAATATAAGAATACAAAAATATAAGATTAATTTTACATGGCTAATAGAAGGCAAAATTAGTAAAGAGAGAAAAATGTGCCAGAAGACATTCTTGGTTTTAACATAAAGAATTTCCTATCAACCCCAGATGTGTGGCTCAGTTGGCTGGGCATTGTCCTGTGCACTCAAAAGTAGCCGGTTTCATTCCTGGTCACCTGCCCAGGTTGCAGGCTCAATCCCTGACCCCCAATGGAGGGCATGCAGGAGGCAGCTGACCTCTGTGTCACTATCACATTGATGCTTCTCTCTCTCCCTCTCCCTTCCTCTCTGTCTCTCAAAATCAACTTTTTTTAAAAGTTGCCCTTACTGTTCATTATAAAGTAAGAAAAGAAAAAGACACAAGAAGTCATTCATCATTCTACCACCCAGAGATTATCATCAATTAGAATATTTGTGTCAGGGTTTTTGTTTGTTTGCTAAGTATAAATTTTTATATTTGTTTTTCCTTAAAAAATAATATTTCATAATTTTAAACATCTGTGAAAATATCTTTTAAAAAAATATATTTATCGATTTCAGACAGAGGAAGGGAGAGAGAGAGAGAGAGAAACATCCATGATGAGAGAGAATCATGGATTGGCTGCCTCCTGCATGCCCCCGGCTGGGGATTGAGCCCGCAACCTGGGCATGTGGCCTTGACCGGAAATCGAACCCGGGACCCTTCAGGCCACAGGCTGACGCTGTATCCACTGAGCCAAGCTGGCTGGGGCTGTGAAAATATCTTATAGGTTACAAAGTATTTCAAGAATATACCATATTTCACTTTACTATTTCCCTTTAGCCATTTTTAATTTTTTGCTATTCTATATAATAAAAGCCTAATATGCTAAGTGTCCGGTCATCCCGTCTGCGGTTCAACCCATCAAAGTGTAATATGCTAATAATATGCTAAGGCTGCTCAACTGCTCACTATGATGTTCACTGACCACCAAGGGGCAAACAGTTGACCAGTGGACCAGTTGCTATGATGTGCACTGACCACCAGGAGGCAGACACTCCAACCGGTAGGTTAGCTTGCTGTTGGGGTCCAGCCGATCAGGACAGAATGAGAGATGCCCTAGAGCCCTCCTGCGGTCCTTCCCCGGCTGGCCAACCTCCCGCATCCATCCCCAGCCCCAATTGTGCACCAGTGGGCACCCTTGGCCTGGCCTGCACCCTCTCACAATCTGGGACCCCTCGGGGGATGTCAGAGAGTCGGTTTCGGCCCAATGGCGGAATGACCAGTTGCTATGACACGCATGGACCACCAGGGGGCAGATGCTCAATGCAGGAGCTGCCCCCTGGTAGTCAGTGCACTCCCACAGGGGGAGCGCTGCTCAGCCACAAGCTGGGCTCACGGCTGGCGAGCACAGTGGTAGTGGCAGGAGCCTCTCCTGCCTCTGCGGCAGTGCTAAGGATGTCCGACTGCTGGCTTAGGCCCGCTCCCCTAAGCCGTCAGACATTCCCTGAGGGCTCCTGGACTGCAAGATGCCACAGGCTGGGCTGAGGGGACCACCCCCTGCCCCAAGTGCACAAATTTCGTGCACCAGGACTCTAGTCATATATAATTCTATAATGAACATCTTTATGCACATTAGCATTGCTTCCTGAGATTAGATTCTAAAAGCATAAATACTGGATGAAAAACAAAAATCTTTTTAAAGTTTTGAATGCATACTGCTGAATTGCTTTCTAAAAGGTTGCAAAATTTACTCTCGGGTGGACAAGAATGACACTTCTGAGAAAAGTTCAGTTGCAGAATTGTGTTTCACTGTTAACTTAATCTTCAATGTCTACTTAGTCTTAGACTGGCCCTGTACACAAGACAACATGAAGGAGTGTGTGCTCCTGGTTTTCTTGGCTTTGTGCTCTGCCAAACCCTTATTTCGTCCTTCATACATGACGCTGAAGAATATGATGCTGAAGGACATGGAAGATGAAGGTGATGGTGACGGTGATGGTGACGGTGATGGTGACAACTCTCTTTTTCCAACAAGAGAGCCAATTAACTCCTTCTTCCCATTCGATCTGTCTCCAACATGTCCGTTTGGATGCCAGTGCTACTCAAGAGTTGTGCACTGTTCTGATCTAGGTAAGAACATGTCAACGTGTTTTGGAGAATAATGCTATTCTGACAAAATTTAATTTTTGAAAAGTATAACAAACCACAAAGTACATGCAAACTTATTTTAAAAATCTAGAAAATCATGAGAATTTCATATATAAAACATTTACTTCTCTACCCAAATTTGAACCAAAATGCTTCGATTTCATTTCCTTCAGAAGGAATGGATGTTACTGCAGTTTCTTCACCTTAGGGTACCAGAAGGTTGAGATTGTGCTTTCTAGTAAAACTCTACACTAAAAAACTAATCAACTGTCCAGGACAATGAACAGGTTACAGAGTTGTGAAGTCTCATTTAAAGACAATTCCCTATTTGTTTTTAGTGATTTGAGTATAGAAGTGTCTATAAAAGAAGTGGCTGAACTAAATTACTTTTTAAAGTCTGTTAAAAATGTGTAATTCTCTGCTATTTTATTTTTTTAATACTTTAATGTGTTCTCAAATAGAGGGGCACACTCAGACCCTGCTCAAAAAGAGGATGTGATAGGATTTACATGAAGAGTTGCTGTATTCAGCTATTTCCAAAAGAGGGGTGACTCAAATGTGTCACACTGCAGGAAGCCAAGGTCTAGCACCCCTCCACAGGGGCCGGGGCCATCAGGGCCGCTTGCAGAGTGAGTCTGAGCACTCGGTGCCTCGTCCTGTGGCTATGGCACTTGGGCAGTGGCCAAAGCTTGTTGCAATCCACTCCAGAGACTTTAACAAGTGTGCTACTAAGGGACAGTACGAGAGGTGAACAGAAAGCACTCGTTAAGATTATGAACTAGGATCAGTGGGAAAATCTTAATGGAATATATAGGTTAGAAAGAAATGGTTTTTAAGCTCTACCTTTGGCATTGCTGTGATGGGGATGATAAGATGAAGTGATGTTTGAGAAAAGCTAGTCTGGAAGCACAGCAGCAAGAGTGTGGAAGAGCAGCAGAAAGGAGACACTCAGAGGCTGAGACAGACCCTGTCATGAGAAACAGCTATAGTTAGGAAATATCAGAATGTACTGTCATTTCTAAGCTGCATCCCAGGCAAGAAACACTGACCCCGCTGGGTGTGAACTGGGCTGGCTCACCGTGGCTATGACTATGAGGATGCGCATCGCCAGCACAGCATCCTGAGGCCAAGGCCTTCCTAGCCGCTCCCCAGCTCTGCTCCAGGACAAGCCTGTCATCAGAGAGCTGCAAACCACCAGCTTCCAGACAGACAGCTATCTGCAAATAGTGTCCCCCTGAACATTAGCTTATAAAATAAAAATCTACTGAACGAAATCTGTACTGGCACAGACCTTAACATGACACCCCACCATTAGCAGCAGATACTGCACCTCCCCATGACACTGACAACGAAAAGCGTTTGGGTACCTGTCACTCTTCTCCCTCAGAACATGGAATTCTTTTCAGCCCTCCTAATTTCATCAGAGGCAGGGTGGGAGGAAGCTTGTCAGCATCCGTGGTACCGGCCCTTCTGCAGGACGCCCAGCTTCCTGTAAGACCTTCCACTTCATTTTCTCAAACCAGAATCATCTAACAAAATGCTAACTTGTTAGCCCATCACGTTACTAACCCCTTTTCCCTTTTCGTATCTATGGTCCAACTTCTTAAAAGAGCTGTCAACCTTAAAGTAAGGAGAGAAGGCTGTGAAATATTCATAGTCACAAGATTTAGATACTGAAGTCCTCAGCGAGGCTATTAAATGTAACACTGCCCTTCAGGAGGAAGGATAGCTCCACTGACTGTACTAACATCTGAAACTCACTTTAAAATGCAGAAAAGAAGATGAAATGATGGACAGTTTGTATAGTAAAATACTGACGGTAGAAAAAGAATATGGGTTTTCACTGTAAAATTCTTTCAGCTTTTCTACATGTTACATTTGAACAATAAAATATGAGGAAAATAAAAGATCCCATACTCATCAAGATAACTACTGTATGGAAAGTCTGACAATGAGCAGGGCTGGGTATGTTCAGCCATCCAGGAAAAGCAAAAAAAGTAAGGAAGACATGCACCATTACAGCTCCTGGTAATTTTCTGCTAGTTTTTTTTGTTTTGTTGTTGTTTTTTAATCCTCATCCGAGGATATTTTTCCATTGATTTTTAGGAAGAGTGGAAGAGTGGGAGAGAGAGGTAAAGACAGAGAGGTTGCCTTCTGCACCAGCCCTAACCAGAATTGAACCTGGGACCCTTTGGTATGCAAGCCAACACTCTATCCACTGAGTCAAACCGGCTAGAGCTGTTTTTTGTTTTTTAATTCAAAAGGGAAAAATCATTTAAGCCTTTTTAAAATAATTGAATTAATATTTATTGAGTACCTACACAAAGAAGATGTAGTTTCTTAAAATGATCAAAACCCATAGGCTCCAATTTAGTAGCACAACAGACCAAAAATGTGCAAAGAACTTGAATGCTCCTCAGTCAAAGTGCACCCACAGAAGCCAGCCCCCCTAGAGCCTCTTCCACGCCAGGGCCCCAGGCAGCAGTCCAGCGGTGACGGCTGGACCAGCCAGACATCTCGTAAAGATAAATGACTGGAAAAGGTCTAGGCCTTTCCAAAGAACAATGTTTTTGTCATACGTTACATGTTAAGTCATCTGTTATTAATGGTAACCATGGACTTTAACAAGTGCACAGCCAAACATATCAGCCATCTCCTCTAAGCAGAGTGTACATCTAACGTTTGTTTATTTCTCAGGCTTGTCCTCTGTCCCAAGCAACATTCCATTGGATACTCGAATGATTGACCTTCAAAACAATAAAATTAAGGAAATCAAAGAAAATGATTTTAAAGGACTCACTTCACTTTATGTAAGAATATATGCTCATATTTTCAAATATTTACGTGAAAATCTCTATCACTGCTAAAATAATCACTCGTATTGTGTTTGTGTAAGTAAGTCTAACTTTTCTGTGTGAAGGAGAACAGAAACTTGGCTATTCAGTGGTGTTCTGGTTAATGAAAAATTATAGATTTAATTCAACTGATGTTTACTGAAAACAATCAGGTGAAAGGCAGTGGGATAAGAATTAACTAAATGGTCCTTAAATGAGCTTATGATCTATTTAGGTAGTCACAGTCACTATACACTAACATGAATAACATTATGAGCATTTACAGGAACTTATTAGCATGCAGTGTTAAGGAAATGGGTACCCAAACCAATTGACTTAAGGCACCATAAATGTCTAACAGTGGCACATGCAATATATCTAAATGACAATATATATTTTCATTGGAAATAGAGCCTATGAATGCTTCTACCACTTCTTAACCTATTTTCAGCTATACGACCACAAGAATATTTAATGTCATATTTAATACCAAAACCATAAGAAGTTTTAAACTTAATTTGTCATAACATTATTGCACTTTAGGAGTATTCCAGGGACTTCTTCCACATGTAGTCCTGTCAATCAGTGGGAAGGAAGAATAAGAAGATGGCAAAGCCATCTTAGGCGCCTTGATGGTCTCTTAGGGCGCAGTTTCGAGGGGGCACTGTATTGGAGGGTGAGTGCAGTGCTCTACAGTAAGGCACAACGGGGCTCAAATCTTGGCACCTTCAGAAGTGTCCACTGGGAAGGCAGCTTACCTTCTAAGCCCAGCCCAGGTGTAAAAGGGGTGGAATTCAGAACAGTCATTGAGACCAGATGAGTGAGTCCATGTTAGTGCCAGCATACCGCCATTGACTATGGTAGCCACCAGCGCAGTGTTTCCAGACTGGACAAAGTACTGCTGCAGAGCACATGCTTTATACTTGACCTGTGAGTACATTACATATCTCAAAACATTTATTTAATTAGTGTCATCAGTGCCTGTGTGTAAAGAGAATAAAAATGTTTTTAGATATTCTGTGAATTCTCTATATTATGCTTCAGCTACTTGTTTAGCTTCGTGGTTCTTACACAAGAACAACACAGCATTAGAGAGTGAGTGAGATCCTTACATACACACACACATGCACTCACAGGTCACCTCCAGCCCATTGTCACAGCCACACTCATCATAGTGGCTACTTCTAAAAGGCTAATATTTTTCTCATTGTCTGGCCTTCCCTAGAAGCCAGAGCTATACTGGGTAGGGCTCTGTAACTACCCCTTTTGGAATCTATAATAATAAAAGTGTAATATGCTAATTAGACCGGACATCCTTCCGGATGAAGCCGTGGCTGCGAGGGAAGCCTGGGTCCCGGGTGCCTGCAGACAGCCGGAGGGTCCCGGGTGCCAGAGGGAAGCTGGTGCCGGCAGCCGGGGGAAGGAAGGCCTACTCTTGCACGAATTGCGTGCATCGGGGCTTTTGGTTATTATATGAAAGCCAACACTGAAAGTACAAATCACCTGGAGACAACCTGCTCACCTGACTTGCTGGGGCAGCATTTGATGGCATGCCATCAGAACGCTCACCCCATGTGTACTCCTTATACCTCCTTTTAGGAAGCTCTGACAATGGCATGTCTTACCCAGGGAGGGGAACACACCCAGACGTGATGGAGGACCTGCCTGAGGCACACATTCCCTGTGGGCTCTTGGCAGTGCAGACACAGGAAGTGCACAGATAGGAAGGGAGACTGGAGGGCAGGCAGGTGGGTCAGACAGGAGAGCAGGCGAGTCACTTGTCTGCACTGTGCCCATTTCCTCACCACCAGAAGGAAAAACATAATTTTTGCTAAATTGACCTCAAAGGGTTGAGTGAAGGTTCATCAAGTTGTTATGTCCCCCCGCCCCCCTTGCCTGACTGCACACTGCAGTGTAACCAAATGAAAAGAGAACAAAGTTATAACTGGCATCATGCATTCAGAAAGGAGTACATGTTACCATTTGGTAAAAACTGTAGTTTCATTTGTTCTCCTAGCCCTACCTTTTCTCAGGTAAAAATTCCAACAGCACTGATGATGTCTGAAAGAAGAGACAGAAAAGGGAGAAGCAAAGTGCCTACACGGAAATAGCTAAACATAATAATAAAGAGAATTTAACTGTCAAATTTAACTGAGAATTTATTTGTATCTCTTCTGTGCAATACCAACAACATGAATAACAACAGAAAGGCGTATTAACTCAGTCTGGAAACCACAGGAAGGTTGTTGCAGAATGGGACTAGGGACAACATTCATAAGAGGAATGACCCTAGAGCTGCCGCCTGAAAGAATGGGAGGATCTGGGCAGCAGAGAGGGATAAAGGCCTGAGGAATGCTACACCACCTGCCCTCCCCCTGGGGAAACACTTGCAAAAACCTGGCAGTAAAATAAGGATTAAGCAACGTTCATTTTGAAGTGAAAATAATTACTAGGGTGACTGACAAGTCCTGGCTGCCAAGGATTTCCCAGTTTGGGTTCTGAAGTTCCCATGTCCCAGGGGACCCAGATCATAGCAGCCAACACCCTCCACAGGGCACAAGGGGCTGGCACAGGGGCTGGCAGTGGAGAAGGCAGAGTCACCTGCTCCAAGTGTTTTTACTATCGGGTTGTTGTCTCCTCTAAGGGATGCTGCCTTGTCACACGGAGACGTCCCACAGAACTGAGAAAGGGTTAAATCATTCCTCAGGATCCCCACTATGTCCCCAGTATCTGAAATATGCCTGAGGGCACTTTGTAGGAGCTTATTCGGACAGGTCTATATACTGGGGAAAATGGTAAAGAGTAGGAAACACAAAAGAAGTGAGGTTAAACTTAATTCTGCAGAGTGAAACGATTCTAAGGTAAGATAAAGATAACACTACCAACCACTGCCATAAAGAGAAGTGGAAACTAGAGGGGCCTCAGCCATGTGAACACATCATCTCCTCAAAATAAACCAAAGACACAAAAACCACTCATTAAAGGTTTGCACTCTTCCAACTCAGTATACTGGCAGGTTAATCTGCTTCCTAATATGGTGCAACTTTCTATCTTTCTTCTAGACTTTGATCCTGAACAACAATAAGCTAACAAAGATACACCCCAAAGCCTTTCAAACCACAAAGAAGTTGAGAAGATTGTATTTGTCCCACAATCAACTAAATGAAATACCACTTAATCTTCCTAAATCATTAGCAGAACTCAGAATTCATGATAATAAAGTTAAGAAAATACAAAAGGAAACATTCAAAGGGATGAATGCTTTACATGTTCTGGGTAAGTTTTTGCAAATAAATGAGACATTTAGAAATTATAAGTAATACATAGAGGCAGAGATTTTTATCCTTATTAACCTTTAAGACTGATAATTTCTAAAAAATTTTTGAATCTAGTATTTTTTACCTAGATAAGCCACTTACAAATCAAATAAAATGTAAAACTGTATAGCACTGAAAGATGCCTTTTGTAATACACACACACGAGCTCTTAGACTCCTCTCTTAAATAAGTAGTATAGTTTTTGTTTTCTGACTGCTCCGTAATCGGTAAAATCTGTTAATCATTAAATTTAAAGGTAGTATTCTAAATGTACTGAACAAACTACTCAAATACAGTACAGAAAGTTCATTCAGACACTGTCTGGAATGTACATCTAACTTTTCATTAACTGCTTTAAGATTACTGAGCTAAGGACTTTTGTTGTACATTTTAAATTCCACTCTGTTTTTCCTTTACACCCATGGAATAACCATGCCATCTCCCCACTCAACATCCATTAAAAATTCCCAACCAATATTCTTATTCATTTATGCACTTTAATTCAGCCAAGTACCTGCCCTTCCCAAATAGCCTCACTTACTGGCATTTCCTTGGTTATTTTTTCTGTTAATCAAGTAACAATTTTTATTGACTAATAATTTTAAAAGTTTAGGTAACAAATTAATGTACACTGGCAAACAAATATTTTGAATTATATGAAAGCTGATCTTTTTTCTACTGTAATATTACTACAATGAATCCTTGACCATGCTTATTATTGGAAGAGAATGATAAATTATTGATTTAGTAATTGAAAGCAAAATGGTAAACCTGTTATTGTAGTCCAACCTACAAAGCAGTCTTTTTTCTGAGACTGACCGAGAAGTAAGGAAACAGAAGCAGACACACTGAGTGACAGCCTAGCACGCACCTGCTTTCTGGGATGTGCATCCCTGCAGGGTGGGCTCCTTACACAACACCCGCTAAGTCATGTGGTTCCCCCACAGAAATGAGTGCAAACCCTCTCGACAACAATGGGATTGAGCCAGGGGCGTTTGAAGGGCTGACAGTGTTCCATGTCAGAATCGCAGAAGCAAAACTGACCTCAATTCCTAAAGGTTTGTGTTCACTTTGTGTAAAATAACGTATTTTTTAATGCCATCCTTAAATGACCATTAACTGGATGTGTCTCACATTGATGTTTCTCTCTGGTTGTCTTTCCCCCTCTCTTCCACTCTCTCTAAAAATCAATGGAAAAATATCCTCAGGTAAGGACTAACAACAACAACAAAATGTTAAGGCAGACTGCCTAAATGTTATAATTCAACCATCACTGCCCCTTGTGGCAGGATGAACAAGTCCTTACCATACCTGACAAGTTAACATAAAGAGAGTGAAACTGTTTTCTTCCTATTCATTTGGAAAATCCTACTTTATAATAAATGGTATTGTGTGGAGGGGAGGAGAGGCTTGTTTGAAGATAGGACAGGAATAGAAATACCTGTATAAAAGTATGCTGATATTTGTTGGCAGTCAATGAGCTTCTACCCAAATTCATACTTTTGCTCACTTATCCTCCAGAGCCTACACTTTTCATTTTGGTTACCTACCTTCTCCAGGCCTAGGGAGAAGTCCCCTTAAGTTCTACAAACCCAAGAAGTTTCCCTGCCTCCTCCACATGAGCAGATATTTCTCTTCTTTGACTTGCTATAAAATATTCTAGAGTAGGCTAGCACACTCTGTGAACTTTTTCTAGTGATTTTTGTATGCATTTGCTCAACTAATATATAAAGTCTTTGAAAAGAGAACCTTTTCTCTTACATATTGAAGTGAGTATGTAGTTGTTTCATAAATGTAATTAGGTTCAACTAATCAGAATTCAAGAAATTAGAACACTCTCAGTTTAGAATTATTTTCCTGCTCTCTAGTTTATTTACTTTTAAAATTCAGAATAGATTCTGGAATCAACATAAACTCAGTCATGAAGAATATTGATATTTATAAGGATGTTTTAACTACCTTCATCAGTCTTTGCCACCAATATAGGAAGGAAATGTTTCAGCAAGAGTTGAAAAATAGAACACCTTTCTCAGCGAGTTAACTAAAACCCTTATTTGACAAATAATACCTTATATTTTTAATACTAAGTATTACATATAATACCAGGTCCGACATAGAATAAAATAAAATCTAACTTAATTTTCTGGTTACTATCTTATATTCCAGCTTCAATTAACCTGGGGAGGCCTGGGGTCAGAACACACAGGTTGAAGAAGAGGAGGTGCAAGCATTCACAGAGTGACTGCCATGGGCCAGGTGGCACTGGCAGAGTAAGCAATTACGAGATGCTTCTCTTGCCCTAGCCCAGTGGTCGGCAAACTGCGGCTCGAGAGCCACATGCGGCCCTTTGGCCCCTTGAGTGTGGCTCTTCCACAAAATACCGACTTCTGCACATGGGCCACGAAGTTTCAATCGCACTGTACGTGCGCGCCCACACGTGGCCGGTTTGGCTCAGTGCAAAGAGCATTGGCCTGCGGACTGAAGGGTCCCAAGTTCAATGCAGGTCAAAGGCATGTACCTCAGTTGCAGGCTCAAACCCCAGCCCCAGTCAGGGCACATGTGGGAGGCAACCAATAGGGTGTCTCTCTCACATTGATGTTTCTGTCTCTCCCCCTCCTTCCACTCTCTTTAAAAATCAATGGAAAAATATCCTCAGGTGAGGATTTAAAAAAGAGAGAGATGCTTCTCTTGATTTATGCAGAAACTACTGCTAATTGAAAAGAATAAATATTGTAATGGACCAAATATATCAAATAGAGTAAAAAACCACGTGTTCATAGTGATATTTAAAAAACTCACTGGTCACCTCTGGGCATTGTACTAATTCATTTCTTGAAAGAATTGAGCATTTATGCTGCCTTTTCTGTAAAACTGTATCACATAGTAAATAAATAAGGAAAATTCTTTAGAGAAGAATTCTACCTAATGCTTAAAGAATGACAAAATCAGGAAAATCATCGTGATTTTCCCATTCTTTTTTTTTTAAATGTTTTTATTGATTTTAGAGAGAGAAGAAAGGAGGATAGAGAGATAGAAACATTATAAGAGAGAAACATCTGCTGCCTCCTGCACCCCTCCCACTGGGGATGGAGCGGAAAACCTGGGCATGTGCCCTGACCAGGAATCGAACAATGACTTCTTGGTTCGTAGATTGATGCTCTACCACTGAGGAACAACGTCGGCCCATGTTCCCGTTCTTACAGAAGTAATGGGCCCAGCAGCACCAACGACTGCTCAGACCATCAGGGAAAGGGCTCCTCTGAGTCTGATCTGGTCTGACTCTAAATCTAACTACTAGGTCCTAAGAAGTAAGGGGGCTAGAGGACCATGATAAACTACCTTGTGGAAGTCGTTAGCTCAACCCACAAATGCATACCTCAAACAAATCAATATCTGAAACGAATCAATAGAAGAGGGAGAATGTAATAGGAGAACAGATTTAAGAACCAAATAAATGTACTTGGATAAACTTTATTAGGATACTGACTTGAACAAATCAACAATATATTTGAGATCATTAGGAAAATGAATAAAAACAAATCAATTGTTTTTAATAATCAATAATTAGGGAAGGGAGGTTGGGGGGCTGTATGAAAAAGGTGAAGGGATTAAGCAAAACAAACAAACAAAAGAACAAACACTAATAGACACAGACAACAGTATGGTGATGACCGGGGAAGAGCGGGGAGGTAAGAGAGAGTGACAGAAGGAGACTTGACTTTGAGTGGTGAACACACAATACAATACACGGATGTTGTATTACAGAATTGTACAGTTGAAACTGATATTTTATTAATCAATGTCACCCAAAAATTCAATTAAAAAATAATCAATAACTAATGGTGTAGATAAAACAAGATTGGAAAAATTAAGATAATTGTTGAAACTTGGCAACAGCATGGTGGTTCATAATACTAGCTTCCATTTTTGTATATGTTTGAAATTTTCCATAATAAAAAGTTTTAAAAAAAACAACAGATCCCTAAAAAAATACCTAAGTCTATAATGTGAATCTCAACAAGTAAATAACCAATGGGGCTGATCTTACTTGATCTAACATACATTTCTTTCCTTATCATTAGAGCTACCATCAACTTTATTAGAGCTTCATTTAGATTATAATAAAATTTCAAATGTGGAACTCGAGGATTTTAAACGATACAAAGATCTGCAAAGGTAAAAGTTCCCCAATCCTTACTTGCAAGTGGTAGTCTATATGATGAATATTCATGAAATTTCCTGGAGAATGTGTCTAGGGACCTAATGAAGATTATTGTTGGTGCTACTGGAGAGTGTGAAGGGAAAACTGGAAGGAACTGCTACTATTCTGTCTTGGTGATGAAAGAGGGCACCAAGTAGAATCACAAGACACTTTACTTTTTTAAAAAAATCCTCGCCCAAGGAGTGAGGATATTTTTCTCATTGATTTTTAGAGGCAGTGGAAGATTGTAAGGGAGAGGGGAAGAGGAAAGAGAGAGAGAGAAGCATCAATATGAGAGAGATACACTGATTGGTTGCCTCCTGCACGTTCCCTGACTAGGGCCAGGGATCGAACCTGGAACCTGACACCCATGTGTGTGCCCTTGACCAGGCGTTGAACCCTTCGTTTTCTGGCGTGCAGACCGATGCTTTGACCACTAAGCCAAGCCGGCCAGGGCAGATGACACTTTTCAAATGTTCCTTTTTTAAAATAGAAGTTACATAGAGATTTTTCTGACAGTGGAGAGGGCTGTAAAATAAAACCATGAAATACCTTTCTCTGAACACAAATATAAATATAAATAGGAAAGGTTTATATTTCTAACTCAGTCGTGTTTTGAGCTGAATTGATCACACTATCTGCTTAAGAGTTGATGAATTTTATATCATTTTTAGGCTGGGCCTAGGAAACAACAGAATCACAGATATTGAAAATGGGAGTCTTGCTAACATACCACGCATAAGAGAAATACACCTGGAACACAATAAACTAAAAAAAATCCCTTCAGGATTACAGGAGTTGAAATACCTTCAGGTAAAACATTCTACTTGTGTTTTGTAGATATGCGTGCTTTTCTTTGTTTTTATGAAGCTTATTAGTACCTAAAGCACAGACCAAGTAAGTAGCAAGGGTCAAGGAAGAGAGCATGAGAGAAGGGTTTCCACAGAAACATCACTAGTACACGCAGGTACCCATTTCCATCCTGCCCGTTCTCCCTCGGAGACTAAGGCCCAGTGGCAGAGGGACGACGAATTTCAGGGTTCTGGGATGGCAGTGGCTCTGTAACGGCAGGACTGGGCGGGAGGAAACCAAGTAGAATCACATATCCTTTCACTCTGAAAACATTTCATGAAGGCAGACCCTGGGGACAAGGTCCTATGTATTTTCACTACCAATGCGGTGCTAGATTAGAAGTGTATGCTTCTTTAAAAACTAAGGCAAGAATATAAAATCAAAAGTCTGTATTTGGAACATCATAGGTTCACATTTCTTGTTTTTCATTATTAGAAATCTTTCCCCTCTAGTTTGACAAATCCTAACTTATGAGGGAGGGACCACAGAGTCCTTGGAGAATCGAATATAGAGATTCCCAAGAACAAAAATGAAGACAGTATTTTGCACGGAATTTTAAGTTTCACAGATCTCCCCGATTCTCACCTATGGACCTCAAATAAAGAATCCCTATTTAACCCCACTTCACTTTAGCCCATTTTCTTCATATGCTTTCCTTGCTATGATATACAATGTTCTCATTTTCCAAGAAGCAAAAACATGTGGAGACCAAAACTAGGCTTTGAGCTACTTGCCTCTAGATTTCTTTCCTATTTATCTTTAGACAAGTTTTGTTAACTACACTCCTGTCAGATACAAGCCATCAATATGGAAGTGCTATATGTAAGGGTTCATCTTATGGTTATCACTTTTGCTTTGAATTTTTCAAATGCTCCATTTCAATGTCTACTGTTAACCAGCGAGCATGACCTGAGTCTTTCTTCTCTTGAGCTGTCCCATCTTTGCCTACTTACTCCATAGCTCTGATCCCAGCTTTGGAAGCTCTTAAATCTACCCATAATCTTGCTAGCATTTTAAACATCAAATAAAATTATAACACAAACAGAGAAGAACACAAGTCATACTGGCACAATTCAGTGAATGTCCACAACAGACCCTGTCCAGCACTGCTTCCCATTCCCAGTGAGACCAAGGCTGGGGAAACAACCCCTCGCACTGACACTGAGCTGCGAGAAATGCACAGCTCAGAAAGCATCGTCACAGAATCCCTGAGACACAGGGCACAGGGACTCCAATGTCAAACTGAACGGCTTTAGTAATGCCTCGAGTTCTCATGCCTAACAGCCAGAACCAACACTTAGCTTGTCCAGCAAAAGGCTCCTACTTTTTTATATGCCAAATGCTGTCAGTTAAGTAGATTGTTTTTACTTCCCAGAAATCTCAGTTCCCCAAAAAAACCAAAGAAGGAATTTAAAGGGATGTTAAGGGAATGAAGGAAAGTTTCTATATTGTCCACTCTGAGTAATAGTTTAATTTAAAGACATATACACAGCCTATAAAATTGTATTTTGTCCACTGGTGCAAATATTCAACTATTGATGATGTATTGCAGATATGTATTTAAGATGTCGACAGACATATTTTTTCTATAAAACAAACTTACAAAAAAGCGGCTCTATAATTCTTTCCCTTAATCACATAAAATGCGAACAATTCTTCACACTCATATTGCAAGCCTAATTCTTAAAGCATTAAATCCCATCCTTCTGTTCGTGTCTAACACTTTAAACGTACTGCTGCCAATATGGCACTGAGGCGACCCACACACACTTGCAGCTGTGCAGAGAAGAGTGGTGCCGAGCAGGCGAGTGCTCCAGGCCTCGGCATGAGTCTGACGCCACACTTCACACATAGAGCACTTCTGTATATAACGCATGGGCCCGAGTTGTTAAATTAAGTATTTAACAAGCATAAATGAGTACATGTATTTTAAGTGAAATACATTCAAGTCAGTATAACATAAACTAGAAATAGACTATCTTCTTTTCACATTTACTATGTATTTTAAATCCATCCTTATTCCTACTACAACAGATAATCTTCCTTCATTCGAATTCAATTACGAAAGTGGGAGTGAATGATTTCTGCCCAACAGTGTCAAAGATGAAGAAATCTTTATACAGTGCAATAAGTTTATTCCAGAACCCGATGAAGTACTGGGAAATACAACCAGCAACATTTCGTTGTGTTTTGAGTAGAATGAGTGTTCAGCTTGGGAACTTCAGAAAGTAGTAATTACCAATGAATAATGTCCATTTAATATAAAATTTAAAAGCTGTTACATTTAGGATACTTGAGCTCTATTAATAATGGTGGTATTATGCTCAGAAGCAAAAATCTATTCCCATATGGTACATCCAGTGACTTTACTTTAGGACAAAAAATTTCATCAGAATTTTGCAAAACTATTGATACATCTAAATTAAGAGAAACAGCATCAATTGCAGTTTTCTTATGCACACAAATGATTTTGCATAATCTCATGCTTGAATATTCTTTCTCAAAAAAATAAAACATTCAGTATTTAACACTTTATTATCAAGTAAAGGGTGTCCCAAAATTCACACAAGAAGTAATTTTGATAGAAAACACAGGTTTATAATTAAAAATTGTATTTTTTATTGATTCATAAAGTATACAGTATAGGGTTATGTATGGAATAGCACATCGGGTAAATGGCCTCCACCGCTTTGCTGGCACATACACAAAGCCGTGGTCTTCATTGGTCTTCACTGTCCCTGCTCCTGGGCCATAATTGGTACTTGGTAATGCTTATCAAATTGAAGGGATTGAAATCAAAGGGCAACAGATATTAGAATCTGATTCAATAAACCAAGTAAAATTAGGCTTTTATTTTTTTGTTGTTGTTGTTAATGCTCACGCAAAATTCAAATCTTGCGTGAATTTTGGGACACCCTTTATATTTTCAAAAGAACTGTACTATAAATGGAATGCCTGATGTAGCAAAATCTGTACTCTTTCATTTGTTGTTAAAAAAACAAAATTAACAAGCACACTGATATGAAGAATACAGTATACTATTCCCAATCTTTCTTTAATAACTTAGGTAATACTGTAATATTTCCAATAATGGTAAAGTATGGATTGATATCATATATTCAACTTCTCATGTCTTAGAGTCTTACTGTCTTTATGTTTAAAACTAATCCTTTCTAATAAAATCATCAGTAAGTGCATATGACCAACTCGACAGAGATTGAGCTGGTTTTTGAGCTACAGGACATGCTTTTCTTTTTTAATTATTATTATTCAGTTATGAAACCTCTATGAAATGTGCAGTGCTTATGTAAACTCTGAAACTCACATTTTCTATTATCACAGTTATTCTAAGCTGTTACAGTATGTCAATGGTTAGGTTGCACAGCATTGTCACCACAACACGAAGGAATACTTCTGAGATATCCCTCTGTAAGTTCGTGGTTGGAAGAGCCTAGTCACTCTAAATTCTGCACAGACTGGATGATTCTAAAAAACACACCTGGCATAACTAAACAGGCAGAGCATTAAATGAAACACAGAAACTAAACGCTGCCAATAAAACTTAAGAGTACTTTATATAGTTTTTATTGGCATTCAACCTACGTTAAGTAAAACTAGAAAATCAAATAAACATTAAAATTTTGGTTTGAAATAAAACATTTGTGCTTTGGTTTAATTTTTATTCTCCTACCCAGGAACTATTTGTCAGAAAACTCTAGTTTATATATAATATATTTAGCACAGTTATTAATGCTTATTCTTTTGTTTTTACTTAAATTTTATTTTTTAATTACAGTTTATATCCAATATTATTTTGTATTAGTTTCATGTGTAAGCATAATGGTTAGACAATCATATAATTTATAAAGTAAACCCCCAATTATTTCCAATACCCACCTGACACTATACACAGTTACTACAATACTATTGACTATATTCCCTATGATGTACTTTTCATCCCCCCATGACTATTCTGTTAGCAATGCTTATTCTTAATAACAGTACTGAAATATCCCAATTTACGAAATATATGAAATATAATCACCTTTATATTAAACTACCTCAAAAATTAGATTTTAAGTAATTCGGGAGGAGTAGAAAACATTACAGATATGTAAGAAGGTGCCTGGATAGCCAGGTCAAGAACCGGCAAACAGGCCTTGTTCTTGCTCATGAGACCCCCAACTGTGGCAATGCTGACACTCTGGGCTGGATCACACCCTGGGGGGAGGGGGCACCTGTCCTTTGCAGAATGTCTGGCAGTTCACTGGTCTCTACTCATCAGGATGCCAGTAGCACCTGCAACCCCAGCCCACTGTGCAACAACCAACAATTTCTCCATATACTTGCCAATGTGTGTGGAGGGTGGCGAGGAGTGAGAGGGGAGAATGGGGCTGGTTGAGAACTATTGCTTTAAAGGAAATTTACTTAATTTCTAAAAACAGCTATGTTTGTTTGGTAAATTATAGTGATGTAACAGAAACAATCCAAGGATACAGAGCTCTGAGTTGGAAGAACATAACCAGAAATGCAGCTCCATTTAAATCTTAGGCAAATCTCAATCTCTTTGAAACTGTTGCCTCATTTGTAAAGTGTAGGGATGACAATACTGATAGATTCCATTGCTATGAGAACTGAATAATAAAAATATATGTGAAAATGCTTTGCAAATCATAAAAGATTCTTAAAACACAAGTCATTATTATACTGAACAATTACTGACTGGCAATAAAAATTGCAGGCTATGAAATCCTTTAAAAAAAAAAAGAATACATTACAATGACAATCATTCTAAAATTCGAATATTCTAAAGTTCCAATAGTTTTCTGCAATATACCATAAAAATAAAACTGTGATATCATGGCACTTATAGAACCTAAGTAAAATAAATGTTCACTGAAATTAAGAATATAGTTCTTAACCTAAGTGCCCATCAGCAGATGAGTGGATTAAAAAACTGTGGTATATCTACACAATGGAATACTATGCCACTATAAAAAAGAAGGAACTTTTACCATTTGCAACAGCATGGATGGACCTGGAGAGCATTATGCTAAGCGAAATAAGCCAGTTGGAGAAAGATGAATATCACATGATCTCACTCATTTGTGGGGTATAATGATCAACATAATTTGAAGAACAAGAATAGATCAGGAGACAAATGGCAGGGGAGGGGGAGGGGGTTAGAGAGCAACCAAAGGACTTGTATGCATGAATATTAGCATAACCAATGGACACAGACACTGGGGCAGTGGGGGCTTGACTGGGGTGGGAATGGCTGGAGTGGGGTATCAATCAGGGAAAAAGGAGACATATGTAAAACTTTAGACAATAAAAAAAAAAGGATATAGTTCTTAAAGTTAATAATGAAATGAATAAGGTTAATGCTAAGGTTAAAATCATCTAAACAGATCTGAGTCGTAGAGCTTAGAATGACTAAGTTAGTCTTTTTCTAAAAAGAAAAGGCAGAAAAACTTTTTAAATACTGGAAATTATTCCTGAAATCACGGCAATTATTTCCTGTAGGTAATGTTTCTGTTTTCTTTCCATAGCTGTTAACCTTTTTGGTTATAATTTTACAAAAAACAAATCACTATTAAAAATCATAAACAACCAAACCTGCACTAAAGCTTTTTGCTATAAATCCATTTTATGATAAATACAAACTACTACCCACTTGAAAGCCATTAAAGTTTGAAAGCAAACTTTTATAACTTACTTGGTTTATTAAGGAATTCAGAATAGAAAAAAAATCGCAGTGACCATCTAACCCTATTTCCTCCAAATACAATAAAAAAAAAAGGTCATTGAATTCATAACCCAAACATTATTCTTTCAGAAAATCACTTGAAGTCAATAAAACTAACATTATTAAAAAATCAATTTGGGGGTATTCCAAAATGGCTGCGGAGTAGGTGAAAGCATTATACACCTCCTCCCAGTGCCAAACCTGAGTTACAGCTAAAGTTTAGAGCAATCAACCTAAATAAACAACAGAGAGACGCCTGAACAGGAGTGTATCAAATGCCTGGGAAAAAGAAGCTACACAGAGACTGGTAGGATGGGTGGAGACGTGGAGAGGGCTGGTCCCTGCACCCAGGGGCAGAGGCTGTGAAGCCAGAGAAATACTGGGCCTGCAAAAGCACTCCCTGGAGGAAAGTGGGGTCTCACACCGGGCCAAACCAGAGCACCAGGGCCAGGAAGAAGGGCCTGCATAGCATCTGGTAGTAAAAATAAGCAGGGACTTTGTCCACTGGAAACAGGAGGGAGTCTGCTTGAGTCCCGGGTGCTCTTAAGGGCTAACGCACAGGGACTGGCTCTTGGGCACTCAGCCGGGCTCAGTGAGAGGGAAGGAGACGCGGGGCCTGTGGAAGCACAGGAGAAGATCTGGGTGGCATAGCACTGGAGATCTGCAAGGTGCTCCTGAGGTCCTGGTCCTGAGCTAACATCCCACACTGCCCTCAGACACCATCTCCCAGGGCCCAGCACTTCTGTTCTTACAGCACCTGCTACAGAAACTGCACTAACCCCGTCCTCCAAACACTGGCGACACTACCCTGCCCTGCTCAAGTCCAGCATAAAGGATGCCTGGTTGCTCTCAAAAGGGACCAGAGGTGTGCGTTTATCCCTGGAGAAACTATAGACAGACTCTTAGCTGATCACAGAACTGAGTGGCTTTGGAACAAGGGCCAATTTCCTCCCTCCCGCAGGTTAGGCAGGCAGCACCCCCAACAGAAGGCTCCCTGGTTATGGTCTCAGGCAGCAGGCAGCTGGGGAGCTAGGGGGAGGCATGACCCTGTGCCACCACAACAAAAGGCTGCCTGGATTTACATTTCCAAGTCCTGCTGGCCTCATCCTGTTAAACTCACATCCATGGGGAAAGGGAGCACCATTCAGAGTTTGGACATTGGACAGGGTCACCTCGAGCCCTCCAGCAGGTTCTCTGGCAGTGCACTGCAGAGATAGGAGACGAGCAGCTGTCTTCCCTCGAAAGGGCTGCAGCCACCCCAAGTAGAGGGCTGCTCTGACCTATACCTCCAAGTCCCGCAGGCGGAATGCGAGCAGGGAAAGCCCAGCTGGCCCCGTCTGGCTAGGCTCAGTTTTGAGGGGAAGGAGGCTCTGCTCATGGCCGACATTCAGAGTACATCAACCTCAGAGGCTCCAGGCCAGTGCTTGAGCAGGAGAGGCCACAGAGCTAAAAGGAGAAGGGCACCTCTGGTGGCACAGCCGGTGCCACCCCCAAAAGAAGGCTTTCTTGATCTATTTGCCCAAGTCCCAGTAAATCAGTCCTGCCCTGTTGAGCTTTCTCCCACAGTGAGGACAGCAGGTTACACCCAACCTTACTGAACCTGTGGTGTGTTCCTCCTGGGGGAGGTAGACTTGGAGACTCAGGTGTAGTCTGATTGGTATGGTTTTGCAATAGGAGCCACATTCTCTCTGTTGAGTGTCAGACCACGCTGCCCCAAACAGGAGACCTACTAACCCTGTTTGCCCAACACGGTCACCCCGAACCACCAAGCCTGAGCTCTGTGGGATGGTCAGTGGGGTGTGGCCTGCATGGGCCCACTCTACAGCCTTCCAGTATAAGAGGCAGGAGGAAGCCCAGGCAACATCAAGGGTGAGCAGAGTAGCTGAAAGGTGGATACCAACCTGAGGAAGCCTTGGTCTCTTATCGATCTGACCCCAACTCAGAGCTCCAAGAACCCAACCCATCTACACAGATTAGCCCTCCCATTGCACACCCAGGTCCAGTAGATGCAGACCCAAACAGTGAACAGCGTGGAAGCTCCAGATAGATAGACAAAAACTGGTCACACACAATGTCTGAAAACAACCTATACCTGAAACCCACCCAAGTGAACACAGAATCAACAAAACCAGTGGTGGAACCCAGACAACACCAAAGTATGACCTAACCAGCCACACAAGCAAAGAAAAATCCGACAGGCAACAGGCCTTGGTAGGATCAATTACACTTTGTAGACAGGCCCTGTATAGTATCTCATACACAGTGATCAAAGTTTACCCTTAGAGCCACCAGTTTGAAGGGTTAATTACACTCACAAAAGGGCCAAGAGCATTCATCAAGACACATTAGAACAGTAGGTGCACATAACCCACAAGAAACATTCCTGGAGGATGGAGCTCAGGTGATCTGGAAGTTTTTGTCACCGAATCCAACAAGACACCTCAAGAATGCACCTGTATAGCAGCTTGCTCACCACAGCCCCCTCAGGACCTTCCTGTAGCATCTCTGGGGAGGCAATCACACCTACAATGGTCCAACAGCAATCAAGACCAAATAGCAATAGGGGGGCCACAGAACCCACACAAGGGTCATCCCAAGGGCATCCAGCTCAGGATATCAAGGAGACTGCACCAATGGGTCCCACTTATGAAACAAAGCCACCACATGAAGATTGGGGTCATAGCAGTACTATCTACTACATAGAAACAAATACAAAGAGACAGCTAAAATGGGGCAACAGAGAAACACCCAAATGAAAGAAAAGGAAAATTCTCCAGAAAAACAACAGAGTGAAATGGGGCAATGAATTTATCAGATATACAGTTCAAAGTAATGGCTATACGGTTGCTGAAACAACTTAGCGAGAACTAAAAAGAACATAATGAGAACTACAAGGAACTCAATGTGAATTATATCAGCATGGAAATGGACACAGAAACAATGAATAAGAATTAATTGGAAATGAAGAACACCATATCTGACATTAAGGTACCCTGGAAGGAATTAAAAGCAGGTTGGATGAAGTGAAGGATCAAATGAGCGATTTGGAAGACAAGGTAGAAAAAAACATGTAATCAGAACAACAAACAGGAAAAATAATTAAGAAGAAAAAGGAGAGTTTAAGGGAACACTGAAACAACATGAAATGTAACAACATCCGGATCATAGGGATGCCGGAAGGAGAAGAAAGCAAGCCAGGGAGAGAGAACTTATTTGAAGAAATAATTACAGAAAACTTCACAAGAGTGGTGAAAGAAAAAGGCACACATTTCAAGAAGCACAGAGAGTCAAATCTCGATGAACCCAAAGAGACCCACACAAAGATACATCATAATTCAAATAGTTAAGGCTTAAGACAAAGTGAGAATCTAAAGGGCAACAAGAGAAAGACAGTTACCTACAAGGGAGGTCTCATAAGACTGTCAGAAGATTTCTCAACAGAAGCATATCAGTCCAGAAGGGACTGGCAGGAAGTATTCAAACTAAGGAAAAGCAAGACCTGAAACAAATACTGCTTTATGCAGCTATCATTTAAATTTGAAGGTGAAATAAAGAGCTTCCCAGATAAAAGAAGGCTTAAGAAGGTCAGTACCACCAAACCAGCATTGAAAGAAATGCTAAATGGACTGCTTTAAAGAGGAGAAACATCGAGGAAAAGAACACAAAATACATAGGCATAAAGAAAAAATGGCAATAAATCAGTACCTGCCAATAACCACCTTAAATGTAAATGGCTTAAATGCTCCAAACAAAAGACATAGGGTAGCTGAACAGATAAGAAAACATGACCCATATATATGTTGTCTACAAAAAAACTCACTTCAGAATAAAAGACTCACACAGAATGAAAGTGAAGGGATGGAAAAATCTTTTTCCAGGAAAAAGGAAATGAACACAAAGCTGCAGTAGCAATACTCATACCTGACAAAACAGACTTCAAAGTGAAGGCCATGACAAGAGACAATGAAAGCCACTTCATAATACTAAAGGAGTCGCCCTAGCCAGTCTGGCTTAGTGGATAGAGCATTTGTCTGTGTACCAAAGGATCCCAGGTTCAATTCCAGTCAAGGGCACATACCTCGATTGCAGGAAACTCCCTGGCCCGTACAGGAGGCAATCAATTGATGTGTTTCTCTCACATCAATAATTCTCTCTGTCTTTCCCCCTCTCTCCCACTCTCTCTAAAAATCAATGGGAAAATATCCTTGGGTGAGGGTTTAAAAATAATAATAATAATAATAATAAAGGGGTCAATACAACAAGAGGATATAAAGTTTATTACTACAGATGCACCCAATACAGAAGCATCCAAATTATTTTTAAAAAACCACACATTGCCAGAACCGGTTTGGCTCAGAGGATAGAGCATCAGCCTGTGGACTCAAGGGTCGCAGGTTCGATTCCGGTCAAGAGCATGTACCTTGGTTGTGGGCACATCCCCAGTAGGAGGTGTGCAGGAGGCAGCTGATCGATGTTTCTCTCTCATCGACGTTTCTAGCTCTCTATCCCTCTCCCTTCCTCTCTGTACAAAATCAATAAAATATATTTTTAAAAAAAACAACCCACACATTTTTGGAGGATTTTAAGGGAGAGATGGACAGCAATAGAATCATAGTAGGGGACTTTAACACCAACTGACATCAGTGAATAGACATTCTAGACCAGCGGTTCTCAACATGTGGGTCGTGACCCCTTCGGGGGTCGAACGACCCTTTTACAGGGGTCACCTAAGACCATTGGAAAACACATATACAATTATATATTGTTTACAGTAGCAAAATTACAGTTATGAAGTAGCAACGAAAATAATTTTATGGTTGGGAGTCACCACAACATGAGGAACTGTATTAAAGGGTCGTGGCATTAGGAAGGTTGAGAACCACTGTTCTAGACAAAAAAAAAAAATTAACAAGGAAACAGTGATGCTACAAAACACACAAGATCAGATGGAATTAATTGACATTTATAGAACGTTTCACCCCATATACATTCTTCTCAAGTACACATATGACATTCTCAAAGATAAACCACACATCAGGACACAAACTAAGACTACAAGTTGAAGAAGACTGAAATCATAGCAAGCATCTTCTCAGATAACAATGGAATGAAATTAGAAACCAATGACAATAGAAACACTCAGAAACATTTAAACACATGAAGGCTACATTGCATTTTATTAAACAATGAATGAGTTACCAAAGAGATCAATAAATAAGGATAGAACTTCCTGGAAACAAATAAAAATGAACACACAACAACCCAAAAATCTATGGGACACAGTGAAAGCAGTCCTGAGAGGGAAATTCATACCATTACAGGCCTACCTCAAGAAACAAGAAAAGCGTCTAATAAACAAAACAACTGAATTAGAAAGAAAACAACAAGAAAAGTCCAGAGTAAGTAGAAGAAAGAAAATAATAAAGATCAGAGTGAGAATAGATGACATAGAGACTAAAAAACAACACAAAGGATCAATACAACCAAGAGCTGATTCTTTGAAAAGATAAACAAGATGGATCAACCTTTAGCCAGATTCATCAAGTAACAAAGAGAGAAGACCCAAATAAACAAAATCAGAAACGAAAGAGGCGAGGTAATAACTGACCCCCACAGAAATACAAAGGATTGTAAAAAAAAAAAATAGTAATTCTATGAACAACCATATTCCAATAAGCTGGACTACCTGGACGAAATGGACATATTCCTAGAAAAATATAAACTTCCAAAACTCAATCAGGAAGAATCAGAAAACTTGAATAGGCCAGTAACAATTGATGAAATGGAAGCAGTAATCACCTGGCCGGTGTGACTCAATGGTTGAGTGTCGACCTATGAACCATAAGGTCACAGGAACATTACCAGTCAGGGCACATGCCAGAGTTGCGGGCTACATCTCCAATGTGGAGTATGCAGGAGACAGCTGATCAATGATCCTCTCTCCTCATTGAGATTTTTCTTTCTCTCTCTCTCCCCGTTGCTGTCTGAAATCAATAAAAATATATATTAAAAAATAAAAATAAAAATGGAAGCAGTAATAAAAAAACTCCCAGTAAACAAAAGCCCTGGTCCAGATGGCTTCACAGGAGAGTTTTGCCAAACATTTAAAGAACAACTAACACCTATGGGATCTAGCAATATATTAAAAAGGTCATACACCATGACCAAGTTGGATTTATTCCGGGGATGCAAGGCTGGTACAATGTCCGCAAGTCAATAAACGTTATACTTCACATAAACAAAATAAGAGACAAACATCACATACTCATATCAATTGATGCAGAACAGGCATCTGACAAAATCCAACACCCTTTCTTGATAAAAATGCTCAGCAAAGTGGGAATAGAGGCATCATACCTCAACATAATAAAAGCCTTCTATGACAAACCCACAGCCAACATCATACTCAATAGGCAAAAACTAAAAACATCTCACCTAAGAACAGGAAGAAGACAGGGATGCCCACTCTCACCACTCCTGTTCAACATAGTACTGGAAGTACTAGCCATTGTGATTAGACAAGAAGAAATAAAAGGCATTCAAATTGGAAAAGAAGTAAAACTGTCATTATTCACAGATGACATGATATTGTACATAGAAAACTCTAAAGACTCCATCAAAAAACTACTAGACTTAACAAATGAATTCGGTAATGTAGCAGGATACAAAATTAACACCCAGAAATCTATGGCTCTTTTATACATCAATAATAAACTCACAGAAAGAAAAACTAAGACAAAAAAAATCCCATTTACCATCACAACAAAAAAATTAAGATACCTAGGAATAAATTTAACTAAGGAGGTAAAAGACCTGTACTCGGAAAACTACAGGACGATGAAAAAAGAGATAGAGAAAGACATGAACAAATGGAAGACTATACCGCATTCATGGACTGGTAAAACCAACATCATTAAAATGTCCATACTACCTAACCAAAGCAATCTATAGATTCAATGCAATCCCCATTAAGATACCAATGGTATATTTCACAGACCTAGAACAAACTCTCCAAAAATTCTTATGCAATAAAAACAAAGACCCCAAATAGCCACAGCAATCCTGAGAAAGAAGAACCAAGTAGGAGGGATCACAATACCAGATATCAAGCTATATTATAAGCCACAGTTCCCAAAACTGCCTGGTACTGGCACAAGAACAGGCATATAGACCAATGGAACAGAACAGAGAACCCAGAAATCAACACAAGCCACTATGCTCAATTAATATTTGACAAAGGAGGCAAGAGCATACAATAGAGTCAAGACAGTCTCTTCAGTTGAAACAGCCCCCGTGAGGTAGGGACGACCCCAGTCTGGTAGGGACAACCCCGGTGAGGTTGAAACGGCCCCCGTGAGGTAGGGACGACCCCGGTGAGGTTGAAACGGCCCCCGTGAGGTAGGGACGGCCCCGGTGAGGTTGAAACGGCCCTGGTGAGGCTCAGACGGTCCTGTTGAGGTTGAGACTACTCCAGTGAGGTTGGGACAAATAAAGGGGACCAGTATGGACTGATGAACAGGGGTAGATACAGAAGCAGAGCAACATTGAACAGAATGTTAAACTACAGTGGGAAGCCTGGGGAGGGTTGGGGGGAGGATTAAGAGACCAACTGAAGGACTTATATGCATGCATATAAGATTAACCAATGGACACAAGACACAGGGCGGGGGGGGGGGGGGGGCGGGGGGTAGGGACCGGGGGAATGTCAAGGGGGGGAAAAAAGGAGACATATGTAATACTCTTTGTAATACTTTAAGAAATAAAAATTATTAAAATATTAAAAAAAAAAAAAGACAGTCTCTTCAATAAATGGTCCTGGGAAAACTGAACAGATACATACAAAAAAATGAAACTAGACCACCAACTTATACCATACATAAGAATAAACTCAAAATGGATAAAGGACTTAAAAGTAAGGTGGGAAACTACAAAAAAATCTTAGAAAAATTCATAGGCAGCAAAATATCAGACATATGTCATAGCAATATGTTTACTGATACAGCTCCTAAGGCAATGGAAACTAAGGAGAAAATAAACAAATAGGACTACATCAAAATAAAAAGTTTCTGCACAGCAAAGAAACCATCAACAAAACAACAAGAAAGCCCACTGCATGGGAGAACATATTTGCCAATGTTATCTCCGATAAGGGTTTAATCTCCAACCTTTACAGGGAACTTATACAACTTAACAAAAGGAAGATAAACGGTCCAATCAAAAAATGGGCAAAGGACCTAAACAGACACTTTTCGAAAGAGGACATACAGAAAGCCAAGAGACGTATGAAAACATGCTCAAAGTCACTAATCATCTGAGAGATGCAAATCAAAACGACAATGAGGTACCATCTCACACCTGTCAGAATGGCTAACATAAACAAATCAACAAATAACAAGTGCTGGCAAGGATGCGGAGAAAAAGGAACCCTTGTGCACTGCTGGTGGGAATGCAGGCTAGTGCAGCCACTGTGGAAAACAGTATGGAGTTTCCTCACAAAATTAAAAATGAAACTCCCATTTGACCCAGTAATCCCACTTCTAGGAATATATCCCAAGAAATCAGAAACATACCCTTTCTATAGGTAGAAAGGATATATGCACCCCTATGTTCATAGCAGCACAATTTGCAATAGCTAAGATATGGAAACAGCGTAAGTGCCCATCAGCAGATGAGTGGATTAAAAACCTATGGTACATCTAGACACTGTACGCTGCTGTAAAAAAGAAAGAATTTTTACCATTCACAAAAACAGGCAGCAGCAGTAGCAGCAGCAGCAAGTGGGAATAGTCAGGCAAATCCTAAAAAAGTGTGAGGGGAGCAAGTCCTACTACCAGACATTCAAAAAGCTACAACAATTAAAGTTACACAGTACTTGTGCAAGGGTTGACAAACAGCCCAGCTGGTGTGTCTCAGTGGTTAAGTGCTGACCCAAGAACCAAGAGATCACAGGTTTAATTCCTGGTCAGGGCACATGCCCGGGTTGCAGGCTTAATCCCCAGGAGGGCGTGTGCAGGAGGCAGCCAATCAGTGATTCTCTCTCATCATTGATGTTTCTATCTCTCTCTTCCTCTCCCTTCCCCTCTCTCTCAAAATTAATAAAAACATTTTTTTTTAGAGAGTTGACAGACAGCTCGAGGGGAAAGAATGTAATACTGAGAATCAATTCGTAAGTGTATGGTGACAATAGCATGTCAGACTGGGCAGAGAAACGCAGGTATTCAGTTAAGGCTACTGGCCCACCTGGAGAGCCACCCAGCAAAACATTCAGGGGGATGACACCTCACAATAGATATTGTAAAATTCTAACAAATTAGAAATTTAAATGCAAAAAATGTAACCATAACAGTTCTAGAAGAAACTATGGATACCATGGGAGCATTTTCCTGATATTGTGGAAATAGGGAAGGTAGCAAACGCCAGGAGGACCTTAAACAGAAATGTGTAAACAACTTAAAAGTTTTCACAGCAAAACTGCTAAAAGCAAAGTCAAAGGACAAATGACAAGCTGAAAACAACAGTTATGAGTCATACATAGGCCTTATTTCCCTAATATATGAAGAACTCTTAAAAGTCAACCAGAAAGAGACCTACACAACAGGGAAAAAAGTAAAAGTTATAGATATCTTCAGAAAAAGAAGTGTACATGGCTGCAAAATATAAGAAAAGAAAATCAAAAAGGTTCACAGAGAAATGAAAACTCCAACTATAATACCATTTGACCTAGCAGATCGTCACAAATAAAAACTTGATTAACTGTATAGAGGAAGATGTAACAGGTGCCCTTGGATCCTCTGTGGAGAGCAATTCAGACCCCTCAAATTTCATATAAGAATTCTTTCCGGGCGGCAGCTAAGAAGGCGGCTGTGGTGGTGGCGGCGGTGGTGGCGGCTGAAGCAGTAGCTGAGATGGTGACAGAGGAAGCAGAAGATGGCAGATTTTTTGAAAGGACTGCCAGTCTACAACAAAAGCAATTTTAGTCGATTTCATGCTGACTCTGTATGTAAAGCCTCGAATCAACGCCCCTCAGTCTACCCGCCCACGTGGGAGTACCCATCTGAACAGATCATTGTGACAGAAAAAAATAAACCTCCTTTCACGCTACCTATATCAGCAATGGGACAAAAAAAAACGCTGCCAAGAAGAGAGACCAGGAGCAAGTGGACCTCGAGGGCGAGAGCTCAGTGCATGCACGAGGACACTTAAGACTGATGTTCCCCCATACGTGCCTCCAGTCTTGTCTGCTCCTCACCAGCCTGCTGTGTGTAAGCATCCTGCCCACCCTCCCCACTGGTCCACCTACCCACACCCCGCCATGCACACCACTTTCAACCTCATAGAAGCCAATGTATTTATTTTCCATGAGTCTTTATTTATGCTGCAAAATGTACTGAGTGATGGTTAAAGGGGATGTCAGACCCAGTAGTGTGATGCTGGTAGATGCTTCTTGAAAAACATTGTTATTCATTACCCTAGTCCCTCTCTGGAGAACCGGAGTGTGTCTTTGAGTATCTAGAGATAAGCCTTGCTGCAGCTGGGTGACAGGGGTGGGCCCTTCTTCCTGCTTCCATCCCCTGATCTGGCCTTAAAGACTTGGCGTTGATGCCCGTCCCACCAGGATCTATTCTGGCCCGAATCCTGATCTGAGAGTACGCCACAGGAAGAAGTCAACCCTTTCGGACCATTCCCTTAAGTCATTTTATCATGGACTGGAGTGTGTCCACCCCAATAAAAAATCTTTCCTTAAAAAAAAAAAAGCTTTCCAAAAATAATGATTTTTTTGGTTGATCTATTACCCTCTCCCACCCCCGTCCATCCTCCCCTGCCTTCCCTCTGAGGTTTGACAAACTGTTCGATGCTTCTATATCTCTGCATCTATTTTTGTTCATCAGTTTACTAGAGGCCCGGTGCACAAGATTCAAGCCCGGGTAGGGTCATTAGGCCTAGCCAGCAATTAGGGCTGACCTGTGGGGCGACTGGTGGGGCAATCAGGGGGTCCCGCTGGCACCGCCTTGGCTGGCCAGGGGCCTGCGGGCTGGGGACAACTCCTGCATTGAACGTCTACCCCCTGGTGGTCAGTGCACATCACAGCGACCAGCTGTTCCAACGGTCATTCTGCCACTCGGTCCATTTGCATATTAGGCTTTTATTATATAGGACTAGAGGCCCAGTGCACAAACATTTGTGCACTCAGGGGGGGAGGGGGGTACCCCAGCCCGGCCTGTGCCCTCTCGCAGTCTGGGACCCCTCGGGAGATAACGACCTGCTGGCTTAGGCCTGCTCCTGGGTGGCAGAGGGCAGGCCCAATCCCTAGGTGCAGCCCCTAGTCAGGCTCAGAGCAGGGCCGATTGGGGAGTTGGGGTGCCGCCCCGTCATGCACAGAGCAGGGCGGATCGTGAGGTTGCAATGCCACCCTCAGTCACGCTCAGGGTAGGGCCGATTGGGGGGTTGGGGCACCGCCCCCTGTCACACTCAAGGCAGGGTCGATGGGGAGGTTGCGGCGCCACCCCGTCACGCACAGAGCAGGGCCGATCAGGGGGTTGGGGCGCTGCCCCCTGTCACTCACAGAGCAGGGCCGATCAGGGGGTTGGGGTGCTGCCCCCTATCACTCACAGAGCAGGGCCCATCAGGGGGGTTGGGGCTCCGTACCCTGTCACACACAGAGCAGGGTCGATCAGGGGGTTGGGGAGCTCCCCCCTGTCACTCACAGAGTAGGGCCGATAGGGGAGCTGGGGCACTGCCCCCTGTCACACACAGAGCAGTGCGGATCAGGAGGTTGGGGCGTGGCACCCTGTCACACTCAGGGCAGGGCCAATGGGGAGGTTATGGCTCTACCCTGTCACACACAGAGCAAGGCCCGTGGAGAGGGGTTGGGGCGCCACCCTCTATCACCCACAGAGCAGGGCCGATCAGGGGGTTGGGGCGCCGCCACTGTCACACTCAGGGCAGGGCCGATGGAGAGGTTATGGCTCTACCCTGTCACACACAGAGCAGGGCCCGTGGCGGGGGGGGGGGAAGGGTTGGGGCGCCGCACCCTGTCACACACAGAGCAGGGCCGATCAGGGGGTTGGTGCGCCGCACCCTGTCAAACACAGAGCCACAGGGCAATCAGGGGATTGGGGAGCTCCCCCCTATCAGGCACAGAGCAGGGCTGATCAGGGGGTTGGGGCGCCTTCCCCTGTCACCAACAGAGCAGGGCAGATAGGGAGGTTGTGGCCCCGCCCCCTGTCACACACAGAGCCGCAGGGCGATCAGGGGGTTGGGGAGCTCCCCTCATTAGGCACAGAGCAGGGCTGATCAGAGGGTTTGGGCGCTCCCCCCTGTCACGCTGATCCTGGTGCCAGGAGCCTCGCTGCTCCGCTGATCCCGGTGCTGGGAGGCATATTACCCTTTTACTATATAGGATAGAGGCCTGGTGCATGGGTAGGGGCTGGCTGGTTTGCCCTGAAGGGTGTCCTGGATCAGGGTGGGGGTCCCCACTGGGGTGCCTGGCCAGTCTGGGTGAGGGGCTGAGGGCTGTTTTCCGGAAGCGGGTGACTGAAGCTCCCAACCGCTCCTTTTTTTCTTTTTTTTTTTTTAATTCTGGGCCAGCTTTAGCTCTGCGGCCTTGCTGCTAAAAACATCGATACAATGTTGCGGTCCGGCTGGCTGAAGCCCGGCTGAATGAAAGCCGGTTTCTGGGGTTTTGTTTAGCTTCTTATTTGCAACATAGTACATAGTTGCTTAGAGTTGCAGCTGAGAGGCCGGCAGCGGCAGGCGGGGAATGTTGGAGTCCGCAGTCACTGGAGCAAGCAAGCCTCCCTGCTCGCTTCAGTGCATGGCTGCCAGCCGCCATCTTGCCTGACAGTTAATTTGCATAAGGATATGCTGATTAGCCAATGGGAAGAGTAGTGGTCGTACGCTAATTACCATGTTTCTCTTTTATTAGTGTAGACGTTCATTATATTCCACAAATGAGTGAGATCATGTGACAGTTACCTTTCTCTGACTGGCTTATTTTGCTTAGCATAATGCTCTCCAGATCATCCAGGCTGCAGTCTGGGAGAGGACAATGGAGGGAAAAGGGGGATATATGTAATACTTTCAAAAATAAAAACTTTTTAAAAAAGTACAAATTAGCAGCTACAGAATAGTCATCGGGATATAAAGTACAGCATAGAAAATATATTCAGCAATATTATAATAACTATGTATGGTGTTAGATGGTATTAGATTTATTGGGATGATCACTTTGTAAGTTATATAAATGCCTCATCACTGGGTTGTGCACCTGAAACTATACTGTATCTCAACTTTTACTGACGAATAAAAAAATATTTAAAAAAAAGAAAACCAAAAATAATGATTTTTAAATACTCATATTTGCTTCTAGATGTATAAAGTATCTCTGGAAGGATTCACACAAAAAATGACACTGTATTCTACTGAAGGTCCCAACATCAGTGAATGTGTACCCTGGAGTCATGCAAAGTGGTAGACCTTAGCAGGGGCTCCTGGTATGGGACCCGATGGCTGGGGGTCAGAAGCTGCAGGGTGAGTTTGCATGGTGCACCTTTGTGACATAAGAAATATATATTAGGTCTCTGCCCCTATTCCTGACACAGAACTCCTAAAATCTTCTAATTCCCTAAGTGATAGAAGCAGTAAGAGCTTCTTTTATCCTAATTATTTGGTCGTGGACCCTGTTTCTGACACAGAGATCCTAAATCTTTTGGAATTTCCTGGGTGATAGGAACATCTTTTGTCTAAAAAGGCTGATTTTTGTGGGTTCATGGATAACTTCAAGATAGGGGCTGATCACTGAAAAGACTAAATCACAATTAGGATATAAAGTACAGCATGGAACTTTCAACCACACTCACAATCCTCCAGGGAAGTAGAGGGGAGGGAGATGGAGTTAATGACCCATCATGCCTACATGATGCAGCCTCCATAAAGGCCCTAATATTCAGGGTTCAGAGACCTTCCAGGTTGTTGTTGTCTTTTAATATATTTTTAATGATTTCAGAGAGGAAGGGAGAGGGGGGCAGAGAGAGATAAAAACATCAATGGGAGAGAGAAACATCCATCCGTTGTCTCCTGCACATCCCCTACTGGGGACCAAGCTGGTAACCCAGGCATGTGCCCTGACCTGGAATCAAACCAAGCTTCTGGTTCATAGCCAACGCTCCACCACTGAACCACACCACCCACTGCTTCCAGGTTACAGAACACATCTCTGATCCAGGAGGACACTGCACCCCAGCTCTGCAGGCACAGAAGCTCCTGCACTCAGAATCTTTCCAGCCCTCACCTATGTCCATCTGGCTGTACACCTGTATCCTTTATACTATGCTTTATTAGATGATAAACTTGGTAAACATATCAAGTGTTTCTCCAACTTCTGTTATAGCAAATTACCCAATCTGAGGAGGGGCTCAGGGAAACCTCTGATTTGTAGCCAATTCGGACAGAAGTTGTAGGTAGCCTGGAGCCCTACTACTTACAACTGGTGTCTAAGGTGGGGGCAGTCTTGTGGGACTGAGCCCTTAACTTGCAGGATGTGACACCAACTCCAAGTAGACATTGTCAGAATGGAATTAAACTGTAGGGACACCAAGATAGTGTCACATAACTGATTGGGGTGGGGGGAAAAAAACAGACATCTATTGTCAAAGTACTATGAGTAGAAATAGCAGAGAGGTAATAAAGTTTTTGTTTTCAATCTCTGAGTCATTTAAACATAAAATTGGCTGCATTCTACACAGACTTGAAGTTTCAAAACCTCCACAGGTGATCCAGATGCGACGTTAATAATAACCACTTATTTCTTCTTTTCTCTTTCCCTTTTCTGTAGACTTCAGCCAAGCAGTTGCCAAGTGTCCTCTTTTCTCAGTGTTACTGCATTTACGCTTTTATTAACAGAAGTTTTCTACATGCAGGACATATCATGTTCACTGATCAGCTGAGCAGTGAGGTCAGGGAGCCGACAGCAAGAGAACATGCAGGAGGACTAATATCTGAGCTGTGTGGGGCAGCTTTGCAGGACCATCTTTCCTCCAAAAGGCAAGAAGTTAGAAAGATGTTCAGAAAATAGAGAAGAGGGAGAACCATAGAAGGTATTGTGTATTCATTCATTCATCAAATAATATTTACTGAGTACCCACTATGAACAGATAATTTGGGGACCTGGCAGATACTAGAGGAAGTGTAGGTAAGAAGGAGAAATCAGACAAATATACAGCATTCCAAGCAGAAGCAAAAGAACGTGCCAAGGCATCAGTAAGGAAAGGGCAGGGCATCTTGAGGGTTAGTGTGAGGACAACCCAAAAGCACAGGCCACTGGTCCAAGAATGAGCAAGGGGTATGCTGTCAGAGCTTCCCCCAACGTGAAGGTCATGTTTAGAATTTATTTTAAAATATAATGTACCAGTGGAGGATTTTAAGCAGAGCATTGTAAAGTTAAGATTTATTTTTATTATTTTACTTATATATTTATTTGTATGTTAATCCTCACCAGAGGGTATTTTTCCCATTGATTGGTTTTGTTTTGTTTTTAGAGAGAGTGAAAGGGAAGAAGGGAGGAAGGGAGGAAAGAAGGGAGAGAGGGAGAGAGGGAGAGAGAGAGAGAGAGAGAGAGAGAGAGAGAGAGAGAAAAGACACTCAATTGGTTGCCTCCCACACATACCCTGACCACGGCTGGGGATTGAATGTGCAAACCAGGTACGCATGCCCAATACAGAGAATCAAACCTGTGAACCTTTGGTGTGTGGGCCAACACTCTAACCACTGAAGCATACTGGCCAGGGCAAGATTTATTTTTAGATTGAACACAATGAAAAATGGTTTGGAAAAGGAGATGTGTGAACAATGGGAAACTAGTTAAGAAACTACTAAAAACATCTGGGTGACAGACACTGGTCTCTGGGAAGAAGACTGTGGCAGTGAAGACCCAGTAACAGATCCGATTTGAAAGTGAGGGATGGACCTGGCTGGGTGGCTCAGTTGGTTGGAGAGTCATCCCACACACCAAGAGGTTGCAGGTCCAATTCTGGGTGAGGGCACATACCCAGGCTGTGGGTTCGATCCCCAGTTGGGGCACGTTAGAGAGACAAATGATCAATATTTCTCTCTCACATTGATGTTTCTCTCTCTCCCCCATCCTCTCTCTCTAAAATCAGTTTTTTTTTAAAACACACATATCCTCAGGTGAAGATTAAAAAACAATAATTAAAAATAAACAGTGCTGAACAGAAGGTAATTTAGATCAGTGGTTCTCAAGTTTCATGCAACCTGGTACACTTGTTAAAAATGTAAGTTCCTGGGCCTACACTCAGAGGTTCTGATTTTGCAGGTCTAGGGTGTAGAGACCCTGGAGCCTATATTTTTAAACCAGCAGCCCTAGCAATTCACATACTGATGAATCTCCCACCACATTTGGGATGCACTGATTTAGAGGACTCCCAAAATTCTGCCTTGCATAAAGAATCGGTTAATTTGGAATATGGGAAGAGTAAAGGATGAGGGAAATACACAGAAGCTAGTCATGCATTCTGTAGTGTGTGCTCTTCAAGCCCTGTGGAGGCAACTGACAAAGGTAGGCTGGGTCTGCGGGGCACATGTGACAGTCAGATCTGGACTATTTCTGTAGGGTTGCCTAAAGGTTTTTCTGACAGAAGCAGCTCACCAGCTAAGTTATATTGCCTCCTAACATGATTGGATTTAGAATGCTGGGAGACGTCCAAGCTATCAGCAACATACAGTTCTTGCTAGCCCTGGCTGACTCTATGAGGATACCCTCATATCTACTCCTGGATCACTTGGCCCTGACATATTCTAAAAAAATTTTTTTTAATTGATTTTTATTTTTAAAAATATCTTTATTGTTCAGAGTATTACAGATGTCCCCCTTTTCCCCCATTGCCCCCCCCCCCCAACCTAGTTACCACCCTACCTCAGCGCTTCACCACCCAATTATTTGTGTCCACAGGTAATGCATACATGCATGTAAGTTCTTCGGTTAATCTCTCCCTGTCCCCACCACCCCACTTTTCTCTGAGATTTGTTGGTCTGTTCCATGTTTCCATGACTCTGGTTCTACTTTATTCATCAGTTTATTTTGTTCTTTAGATTCTTTGTTAGTTTATTTTTAGATTTAATTGTCAATAAATATGTATTTATTGCCATTTTATTGTTCATACTAGTGGCCCTGTGCATTAAATTTGTGCAGGGGTGGGGGGGTGTTCCCTCATCCCAGCCAGCATCCTCTCCAATCGGGGACCCCTTGGGGGATATCTGACCACCAGTTTCGGGCCTAAACCGGCGGTCAGACATCCCTTTCTCAATCTGGGACCGCTGGCTCCTAACCGCTCACCTGCCTGCCTGCCTGATTGCCCCTAATTGCCTCTGCCTGCCTGCCTGATTGCCCCTAATCCCTCTGCCTGCCTGATTGCCTCTAACCTCTCTCTGCCTGCCAGCCTGATCACCCCTAACTGCCTCTTCCTGCCTGCCTGATCATCCCTAACTGCCCTCCCCTGCAGGCCTGATCTCGCTCCAAATGCCCTCCCCTGCCTGCCTGATCTCGCCCCCAATTGCCCTCCCCTGCAGGCCTGATCTTGCCCCCAAATGCCCTCTCTGCCTTGACCCCCACCACCATGGCTTTGTCTGGAAGGAAGTCAGACGTCCAGAAGATTGCTGGTCGACCCGGTCTAATTAGCATATTACCCTTTTAGTAGTATAGATTATATAGAATAGGATTGCTTAAATGGGGGGAAGCCTTTTTCAGAAGGAGGAGATGCTCTTGGCAGACAAAAATACATAATCCCTATATCTGGACTGATAGCCAGCCATATGCACTATACTGCCAAACCGGTCATTAAAAAATTGAACCACTTTCTTACACCTTACACCAAACAGCTGTTGTCCTTAAAACCCCTCCTCAGCCCCCACCTTAGGTTCTGCCTTTTCAGTTCACCCAGATTTGGTTCTGATTGGTCAGTTTCTATGCCAGTCAGCATCAAAAGCTCTGCCTCCTAGGCAGCCATTGGGTTCTCGCACTTCACCCAGACTTGGTTCTGATTGGTCGGTTTCTATGCCAGTCAGCATCTCCAGGCCTATCTCCGGGCCTGATCAGAGAGGCGGGGCTGATTAGCAGCGCGCCCCCCCCCACCCCCCCCCCCCCCCCCCCCCCCCCGCAGAGGCCAAGAGAGAAAGAGAGGCATGGCTGCTGGTGAAGCCCAGAGAGAAAGAGAGAGGCAACAGCTGTTCAACAGCTGCCACGGTGGCTGTGGATCAGACCCTGCCTCTCTCTTCGGGTCTGAGCCACAGCCCCCTCGGCAGTCAGTGCTGGGTCACCACAGCAACCCAGCACTGATTGCAGGACTGACTTCCGGTCAGTCAAGCCTTAGGTCGTTACGGACCCTGGGTTTTTATATATTAGGATTTCTCCTTCTCCTTCTCCCTCTTCTTAAAGAATACCCATCCATGTGGTCTGAAGCTGTCCACTGGGTGCACTGGCTCTGAGGCCTCCAAGGAGGTGCAAAGTCAGCCATTGCCTGGGGCCTCCCAACAGGAACTATGGAGCAATCCGCAGATGGTTACTACTTGTGTTGGTCTTGGAAGTGCCCAGGTGAGGCCAAGCTGTGAAGCAAGGCTGGCTGCTGCTAGTGCTGGGTCTTGCTGATGCAAGCTGATGCTTGTTTGAGAGATATTTGGAAAGTCAGAAGCCTGAGCCAGGGCAGGCCATTCATATGAAAAAGCCGCTGCAAACAGCTTAGGTGGGGCTACAAATTGGATGGGGTGGAGTCTCAGGAAATCACCAGTGGAGATATCCCTCCTGAATAAAAAAAACACATGTGGGTGTCCGGCCACCCCCTTCATGTCTCTGCCCCTCCTACCAGCCTCAATGTGCTTTCTTCTTTGCTTCTCTAGTTGTAGGGCTTCCATTCAGTCAGCTCTCAGGTGGTTCTGAATGATGGTGGTTCTGTATTTTAATTGTAATTTTGATGTGGCTGTGGGAGGCGGTAAGTACTGGCATTTACCTGCACCACCATCTTGGTTCTCCTAGGACATCTCTTGCCCTTCTTATACCACCTTGGCTTACTCCCTCACTGTATGCAGGTATTTGTTAAACTATTTAAAATAGTAACTTCCCTTTTGAAAACTTATTAATAGACTTCATCTTTTAGAGCAGTTTTAGGTTCATAGCAAATCGAGAAGAAGTTACACAGATTTCCTATATCTCTTCCTTTCTTAGCATCTCCTTACTTTCCAACACAGCAAGATGCTCCAGGCTCAGCCTTTATGTTCCCTGCCCCCGTCCTGGGATCAGCCGTTTTACCACGGATCCCTGGTCTCTTTTATTCGAGGATGGTATTAGAAGCCAAGATTTCGGTGCTGGGTGTTTGTTGCTGATAGAGTGTCATTGCTTCCCGGCCCTCTCAGCCCACAGCCTGGAGGTAGATGTGTGTACTCTGGCCCCTGTATGCACCACATCTATAAACACTTCTAGATGTAGCCACCTGTATATGTATGAAGCTGACCCTGAGTTCATACTGATGTCTCCAGCTCTGACCCATCACCACGTGGATCATTTCCACTGCCTCCCCCTTGCTTATCTGTAACCTCCACCAGCAGGGAGACACAGGGTCTCTCACTGGCCGCAGTTATATAACCATTCTGTTCCTGCACACCTCACAGTGGTGTCCAAACTGTTTCCCTGAACCCCTGTGCTCATTTGTTTTTACCCCTCTACCTTCTTTATTCTTCTCCATTGCACTTCACACCACTTGCAATGTTTATTTTCTAATTTCCTCCTCCATGACAAAAGGGACTTTCACTGCTGGGTCCCCAACCCTTAAAACTGCCTTGAATGAAGAAGGGGCTCAATAAATATCAGCTGAATTATTAAACGAATGAAAAGTCTTTATGCTTATTACCATAATTAACAAGTCTCAGTCAGGCCTTTCTTATCTAGCAATTCGTTATTTTGTCTTGAGATACTGTATCTACTTCAATCAAATTATAATTGAGGAGCCCTGGCCAGGTGGCTCGGTTGGAGCACCGTCCTGTGCACAATAAGTTGCAAGTCAGGGCACACATCTACATTGTGGGTTCCATCCCCAGTCAGGGCATGTATAGGAAGGAGGCAATCAATCAATGTTTGTCCTCCTTTTTCTATTAAAAAAAGAAAGGAAAACAAACAAAACAATAAAAACATCTTTGGGTGAGGATTTTAAAAATTATAATTGTAGAATATAATTTAACCTTTTCACCAATTCAACTGACTTCTCTCCTTAATTGCTTCAATTATAACCACCTAACTGAAACAGCGAACTATCACAATCATAGCTTCTTTTCCTCTAAGGCAGTGGTTCTCAACCTTGGCTGCACATTAGAATCACCTGGGAATCTTTTTAAAATCCTGATTTCTGGGCCTCATCCTCCGGAAATTGTTTCTTTGTTACTAATGTTGTGGCCCCACCCCATAACAAAGAAACAGAATTTCTGGAAGATGAGGCCCAGAAATCAGGATTTTAAAAAGATTCCCAGGTGATTCTAATGTGCAGCCAAGGTTGAGAACCACTGCTCTAAGGCTTTACTTGAACCACCGTCCCCACCACTTTTTAAAAATGTATCTTTATTGTTGAGAGTATTAGAGATGCCTCCCTTTTTTCCCATTGACCCCTTCCAGCCTGCATTCACCCCCCACCCCCGACCCCAGGCCTTTACCACGTCATTGTGTCCATGGGTTATGCAGATATGTATATAAGTTCTTCCCTCTGATATGCTGCTGTCTGTTCCATGTTTCTATGTCTCTGGATCTATTTTGTACGTCCACCTCTCTTCCTCCCTCCCCCAAAACCAAAACTCTCAGACACTGCCAAATTCACTTAAATTTCCTAGACGCTTTTGATTCCAGCTATCTATTGATAAATATTTTTTCACATTTGTTAGGAACTTAAACAACATAATCATTATCATAAATTCAAATCACAGAGTTAAGTGAGGAATTACATTAAAAATTAAACAACTGGTTGTAAATTAATCTTCCAAAGAACTGTGAGAGCATGTAAAATAATTTTTGAAAAAAGTACACATATTTGCTCTCTGTTCCTTAGTGTGGAAGCCTGAGGTTTAAGAACAAAGACTAATAGGAAACATATGGAAAAGATCAGTAACAAGATGAAATGTTGGTCCAAAGTCGGTCAGCCACATTTTACATACCAGCGTCTCAAATAATAAACAAGATTTTTCAATATTGCCAAAGTATCACTTGAATTAATGTACACTTTTTAAAATCTTAAGTATAACAAAATAGTGTGAATTCTTTGTAAAAACCCAATGACAAACACTATTTTGAATGGAAAGCAAAAGCAAAATGAATTCCAGAATTTACTCTACCTTATTACTTTGCATAATCTTGAAAGAATCTCCCAAAGAATGAACTCAAAAAGTTCACTGCCAAGAGATACAAGTTAACTCTCTTTTTAAAATATGAAAACATTAGTATAAAAATATATCAATTAGGCAGGAGAGACAGTTCAGTAAATCAGAAAATGGTCTACATTTGCAAAATAAAGGCAATGGTAATTGGTCAGCAGAAGCTTCTAATTCCATTTTATTCAATACTATGTACGTGTTTTTTATACTACTAATAACAGGCAAACTAGAGATATACTTTCTGAGGGCAAAATACTGAATTCTATAAAAGTAGAGATTAATTTTTATTTCGAAAGTTATTAGAAGCCATTCTAATGAGTATATTTGGGAGGAAGGTGATAGCTAATAGAAAAGAAGATATAATTCTTTGTATGAAAAAGTTATATATTTAATCTGTATCACAATGACAATCTATTTCATTTAAAAAATTAACTAGATGTGAAATACTATGTTTCTAATCCTAGTTTGAGTCTTAATGAAAGAAAGCACTGGTATGAACATTAGGGTATCAGACAAGCAAGGTCTCCAAATAATTCTGAGTTCCACCTTAAATTGCTGAGACACTGTGCTCTTTGTTACAGTGGGCCTTAATTTGAAGAATTCTTTGGCATGAACATGAAAATAAAAACAGTAATCAGTACATGCTGTTTCATTTAGCTATGTTTGCCCTTCATATTAGAGGAAATTCTTGCCACAGCTCAAACCAAACTTAAGGGGAAAAGAAAGAAGTAAGCCACATAAATCTGACCAAGAACACAAACATCTTAATTCGAATCCACAAAGTTTTGGATAATGAAAAGAAGTACATAATTTTAATTCAACCCAAGTGTTTTCCAGGCAGATTATATTTGCTTAAATTGCAACAGTGATTCAAGAGACAGTCCTATTTGAGCATACAGTTACTGTGGATTTTTAAGAGACAGAGTTAAAGAATTTAGGAATTTCTGATTCATTTACAGGATTTGCAAATTCATCAACCCCTGAAAACTAAAGCAAACTCAACAGGTATGATGATAAAATAATTTTCCATTTTTAAGAAAGTATTCCTGCTGTTTAAAATAGAAAGTATATTTGATTTGTTTGATGTTAAAATAGATTGCAACCATCATAAAAGCACAACTTTTTGAAGCAATATCTGGTAAAGGCTACATTAAAACTCTGATTAGCCAAATTATTCAGGGAAAGAAGTATTATAGTGAATTTTCTAACTTAAGATCTACCCTCTATATAATCTTTGTTTATATATATTTTTGTTTTGAATGAAAGGTTTTTAGATTAATGGAATAATTTTCTGTCTCTCAACTGTAAATGACAAACACCTAACAAGTGCCTGGAGCCATAGTTCTGAGCAGTGCGAGAGACTGGTGGCAGGGAGATGGGTGTTTGTACAAGTTTCACTCTCCACCGACAAATACCTGGTATAAGAATGTTTTTGTTTTCATTTGCTTTTCTCAAAGATATGAGTGCTCTATCTAGTACTGAAGGATCTAGTTTCTTGAGTATTGGTTATTTAAGATTTAAATGTATTATGGCTAAAAATAATTTTGAAACTTCTGTATTTTAATAGCAAAAGAGCCTTATTTCCTTAGGCCTTTGAGTGTAACAGTGATGGCATACTAATTCTACAGAGTTAAATTTAAATCTGCTTAAAAAATATTCTGAATCATATACTAATACTAAGTTTCTTATATTCTAGTTTCTGTGGCATACCAAGAAAGCAATTAAGTCTATTTTAAAATAATAAAATGCTATGAGGCTTTCCAACAACTTTAAACTTTCAAGAACAAAGTTCTATCTGGTCTTAATTAGAATGTTCCTGATGAAAGCAGGAGTGCCTTTTTCCAAGTTAGAGAAATGTTATAACATTGAAACTTTTATTGCCATAATATGGAAAATTCACACTAATAGATAGTTTTTAAAACTGGTAACTTGTATTTTACTTTCCTTTTCACATTTGTGATTTTTCTACCACATAATGTAAGAGGAAAGTGAAGAATACAGTATATTGTGATGGAGACACATTCAATAGACAAGAGAACAGCCACATTCTCTGTGACCATGTTCATTTAAAGAAATATCTGTGATGAAATAAATGCCTAGAAATAATCATCATTAAGAACATTAATGTTCTCAATCAACATTAGTTAATGAGCATCGTTAATGAGATGAAATCTATTGATTTATTAATCCAATCATACATTCAACAAAATGTTGAGCATTTATACAGTGTGAACTGTACTAGATTCTGTGAAAAATTAGAGGTCAGGAAATGAGATGCTTGACAGTGAGTTATAATGTTTTGCTGTGAATTATCCTATAGGAAACAAGGCATAAATTAAAGAACATAAAAGGTAAAAGTAATAAAAATATGCTTAGTAAATGACTGAAAAGAGATTCATTGAAATAAGAGATCATTGTAATGGACAATTATCATGGGTGAAGTTGAAAAGGAATAGAAGTAAGAGGAATAGAAAATAATGGGCATATAGATGGAGATAGGATGGATTTCACACCAGAAAGTTACTAATAGTCACAGGGCTATGATCTGGGGCCCCGGTTCTCAAGAAGTAAGGACAATGATGACAAGCTCAAATTTAGAAGAGAAACCTTAGGTCAGGGGTGGGCAACCTTTTTGTGCCAAAACCAGCAAAATCTCTAACTCAAATTCTTCTGCGTACCAACCCTAATTTTTTGAGAACATGTTACGCCTACTTGATATCTCTTAATGTGTACGTATGTGAAGAACCTTGAAGAAATAATAAAATTCATTTGAGCGACAAAAACACAGTATATGATGATGAAAAATACATTTATTTTTTAATGTATACATGTACACTGATAGTCCGACAGAAAACTTTACGAGACTTAACAAAATTCATCACTGAGAACAAAGATTCACAATTGTAAATGGAAGATTATAAGAGTGGGTTTCGCGTGCCAGCAAAAGTTACTGGCGTGCCATGTTTGGCACGCGTGCCAGGGGTTGCCCACCCCTGCCTTAGGTCTTCTTAGGTAGCCAAGGAGACCAAAAGTAAATGCACTAAGAATCCCTTCATTTCCAGAGAGACCCCATCATCTTAAGGTCTTCATTCCAGGTAAAAGGTATGCAATTAGGTACAGGATCAAAAGTCTCCTCTAGATCTTCTTTTTTCCCAATAACTTATCATAATTATTGGACAACAGAATTTTGACATTAATCCTCAAATGTAAGGTTACTAATTGATGATTGCTAGCTTTTTTTTTCATTTCATTGAATTTATTGGGTAACAGTGGTTAACAAAATTATACAGGTTTCAGGTGCACGATTCTACAACACATCATCTGTACACTGTATTGTGTGTTCACCACCCAAGTCAAGTCTCCATCCATCACCATTTATCTCCCCATACCCTCTTCTTCCTCTCCCCCCTCCCGGCAATCACATTGTTTTCCTTGACCATGACTTTTTCTCTTTTTTTTCTTTTTTGTTCTATCCCTCCACCCCCTTAACACAAAATTCAGAGTTCTGATGAGGAACACTCTTCAAAGTTCAGCTATGTAACAATAAGCTTCTGAGACTCCTACATGCCATGAGCCCACACAGCTGCTTATCTTTGCTTCTACGTCTATTTTCATCTTTCTGGGACACAGCAATCTTATAGAACTCCAACTCCATGCATGGTATAGTGAGACTGACATATAGTATGAGAAGTACTTTAAAAAGTTAATATACTATATTATAAGTATAATAAAATACGATAAGTTTAATATATAACTTATCAGCTAGTGAATAAAATGTTTAAGTTGTTCTATACCCATTCCTGTTAATGTCCAAATGCCTGGGCCAAATGAATATCTATATTAAAGACTTCCCTGTCCCTACCAAGCAGGGCTAAGCCACCAACTGCCACAGCACTTGTGTCTCTATTGTGAGTTACATTTTCCTCTGCCTGACAATATGGTGTGTTGTGTTGAGTCTCTCCCATCCACTAAACCAGGGGTCCTCAAACTTTTTAAACAGGGGGCCAGTTCACTGTCCCTCAGACCGTTGGAGGGCCGGACTATAGTTTTTAAAAAAACTATGAACAAATTCCTATGCACACTGCACATATCTTATTTTGAAGTAAAAAAACAAAACGGGAACAAATACAATATTTGTATTGCATGTGGCCCGAGGGCCGTAGTTTGAGGACCCCTGCACTAAACTATTACTCTTTATAGAAGGGACCATGCCTTCACAACTTCATTTCTATGTTCCCCACCAAGTACAGTGCCTAATCCCTAGGAATTCAAGACATTCATTAACTTTAGTTAACCAAACCAAATAACTACTAATAGTTATAAGATGCTTCCTAACAATGTTCACACTCCCCATTAAGCATAAGTCACTAAGGACAGCAGGTGAGGGAGGCCCTCCCCCCCATATCCCACCCCCCAGGGCAGCCAGCAATGAACTGCCCTCTGGAGAAAGACCACACTCCTGCATGCATGAACACTGCTGTGTGAGGATCATGGCTCAAGTACACATTAAATTATGTACGGTCCCAGAGTGTAAATTCCTCAAGTCAGAACTCAAGCCCTAAGGAATTTACAGATTTTGGTCCAGATTGACTGTAACAGTTCTATTTTGCTCCTTCAACAGTTAACCACCAGTTTCCCAACACCCCAGCCTTTGCTACTTATATATTTTTGCTCATCTCTTATATCTGGAAATCTTCCCTATCTTCCTCTATGAGCAACCTAACATTCTTTCAAAGTCTTATTCAAATTGCCACATCCTCCATGAATCCCACAGATAAGAAGGAACAATGGATCAAGTCTAATGAGATTTACAATAAGAAACTTCATGAATTTCAAAATCACAGTTTAAAATACCAAACCATTACTATTTTGACATTTTCTGTAGATAGGGATAAGATTAATATATAATGAAAATATATTAAACAAATGGTTGATCCTATTTTCTCGATAAAAAGCCGCAGCAAGGTCACCATCGAAAATCAATTGAGGTTTTGGAGGCTTGTCCAAGGAGAGAGAAGAGAATAGCCCAAGCAGATGTTGCTGGGCAGCATTTGAATGGTCATGAATTTAAAGTTCTACAAGTTGGCATGGTCCTGGTTTTTTCTTGTCATATTTAGCTACCTGAGTCAGGCCGAAAGTAAATGGAGAACTGAAATAACCAGAAGAGTATGAAGCTGTAAGGGGCCAGAAGCTTATGGCATGTGCAAAGGAGTGATGACAGTGATGCACTATGTAGTCTAGGTTGGTAAGAAGGAATTGAGTGTACTGGGAGGTATGGATAAGGGGCAATGAAAAAAATAGTAGGCTCAATATATTTTAGATCCCACTGAAACTGAAGAATTATTGCAGTTAGAGTTACTATGTAGAATAAGTTAAAAAGACAGGAGATAGTGATCAGAGCATGAAGGGGGTTGCAGCCTGGTAACGGCAAGGCCCATGGTATGGACGCATGGAAAGGAATGAAATGGTGGGGAAGACTGGAGAAAATATAACTGAAAGCAAAGAGATCAAGGGTCTCTGACTCTACTTGATTAACTACTCCAATTCCCAAATACACACAATATTTAATTCTACCAAGTTTTAGTTTCTAATAAGAAAAGATATCAGGGTCTACAGCAGCCTTTCTAAAATGAGGCTCTACCAGAGAAAATTATTTAAGTAACTATTTTTTCAATTATCCCAATGATGAAAAATGGCTAGTACCATTCTACATGAATAGGAGATAACATAATTTAATTCATATAATAACATGTTAGGACATTAATTCTCTCATAAAACCCTGGATGACAAGGACAGAGAAAAATGGATTCAAAATAAAAGGTATGATTCTTTTTTTTTTTTTAACATACTTATTACTTTTGAATCACAGTAAGTGGGCAGAGCACATCTCATATGACCCTAACAACTACCAGATGAGATAAGCAGCTAAACAATTATTTTTACTTTATTGGTGAGGTAAAAGGCAGATATGTTAAGTGAAATGATCATCAGAAGTGATAGGACTTGCCTGACCTGTGTGGCTCAGTGACTCAGTGTCAACCTGTAAACCAGGAAGTACCGGTTTGATTCCTGCTTAGGGTTCCATGTGCCTCAGAGATTAAATAACTGGATTTTGAAAACTGTTTCATGGGGAAAATCTGAAGTCATACTTAGGCGTGGGTAAAAAATAAATAAATAAAATAAAACACAAAGAGGAAACATGATAGCTATTTTTAATATCTAAAACTTTCACATAAAAGGAAGTGTTCAATGTTCTCCCAAAGGGCAGAAAAGAGTATCAGCAAACAAGTTGCAGTGGGAAATTTTGGTTAATATCAAGAAAGAATCCCTTAGATAAAAGCTCTCTAATTAAAATATAAGGTTTCATCAAGAGACCAAATAGCCATAAGAACACCCAGCATTTATAGTGAAGTAAACACTGACTTTGGAGTTGAGAAACATCCTGTTGTCACTGCAAATCTATAGTCTAGTAAACTAGCAAGACAAACTAAGATTCTCTTAAAAGATGGTTATTTAGTCTGGTTCGATGCAATATGTGACTTTAAAAAAGACAAAAAAAAACAACAACAAAAAGACAAAACATCCTTACTGCTATTTAAACATCATTTTTCTTCACCCAGCCCCAATCCCCTCCCCTCTGTCAGTCTGTTCCATGCTTCCATGCCTCTGGATCTATTTTGTTCATCAGTTTATTTTATTCATTAGATTCCCATATAAGTGAGATCATACGGTCTTTGCCTTTCTCTGACAGGCTTATTTCACTTAGCATTATACCTTCTAGGTCCATTTATGCTACTGCAAAAGGTAAGAATTCCTTCCTTTTTACAGCCTCGTAATATTCCATTGTGTAAATGTACAGCTTTTTTATCCACTCACCTACTGAGGGACACTTGGGCTATTTTAATTTTGGCTTGAGCACTGTCTATTCATTCTGGACATTTTTTAATATCTATACTAATAAAAGGGTAATATGCTAATTAGACCGGACATCTTCTGGACGTCCTTCCGGACAAAGCCACGGTGGCGGGGGGGCCAAGGCAGAGGCGGTTAGGGGCAATCAGGCCCGCAGGGGAGAGCAGTTAGGGAGCAATCAAGCCGGCAGGCAGAGTGGTTAGGGGTGATCAGGCTGGCAGGCAGAGGCGGTTAGGGGCAATCAGGCAGGCAAGGGAGCAGTTAGGGGCATCAGGCTGGCAGGGGAGAGCAGTTAGGGAGTGATCAGGCTGGCAGAGGAGCAGTTAGGGGGCGATCAGGCCGGCAGGCAGAGGCAGTTAGGGGTGATCAGGCCGGCAGGCAGAGGTGGTTAGGGGCAATCAGGCAGGCAGGGGAGCAGTTAGGGGCATCAGGCAGCAGGGACAGTTCAGGGCGATCAAGCAGGCAGGCAGGGTGAGCGGTTAGGTGCCAGCGGTCCCGGATTGCAAGAGGGATGTCCGACTGCCAGTTTAGGCCCGATGTGGAATAGGATCGGTCCTAAACCGGCAGTCAGACATCCCCCCGAGGGTCCCGGATTGGAGAGGGGTTCAGGCCGGGTGAGGAACCCCCCTGCCCCGTGCACGAATTTCATGTACCAGGCCTCTAGTATTTCAATAGATATATATGTGCATCTCTCAACTTACACAAAAATTTTTCTAAATTTCACTATCTTTTCCCACAATATATTTCCTTTTCTCCTTGCAATAGGACAAAAAGAAACTATGGGCTTTTTAAGTCCAGTATGTATCCTTTTCTTCTTTCTTGGAGGCAAAGTATATTGTCAATATGAAAGTTATCAATGGGATGAAGATTATGACCAAGAGACAGATGATGTTTACCAACCAGAATTCCATTTTCATCAAAATGTGGACTATCAAGTGCCTTTTCATCCGCATGCTTTAGGCTGTGCCAGTGAATGCTTCTGTCCACCTAACTTTCCATTATCCATGTACTGTGATCATCGCAAACTCCAGCGTATCCCAAATATTCCAGCACACATTCAGCAAGTCTATCTTCAGTTCAATGAAATTGAGGCTGTGACTGCAGACTCATTTATCAATGCAACTCATCTTAAAGAAATCAATCTCAGCCACAACAAAATTAAATCTCAAAAGATTGATCATGGAGTGTTTGCTAAATTGTCAAATCTACTACAACTTCAACTACAGCATAACAACTTAGAAGAATTTCCATTTCCTCTTCCTAAATCTTTGGAAAGACTTCTTCTTGGTTACAATGTGATCTCCAGACTGCAGACAAATGCCGTGAATGGACTAGTAAACTTGACCATGCTTGATCTCTGTTATAATCATCTTGATGATTCTATGTTACAAGAAAATCACCTAGCCAAAATGGAAAAATTAATGCAGCTCAACCTATGTCATAATAGATTAGAATCAATGCCTCCTGGTTTGCCTTCTTCACTTATGTATCTGTCTCTAGAAAATAATTCAATTTCTTCTATACCAGAAGGTTACTTCAGTGAACTTCCGAAACTTCATGCTCTAAGAATGTCTCACAACAAACTACAAGACATCCCATATAATATTTTTAATCTTTCCAACCTGATAGAGCTCAATGTTGGACACAACAAACTGAAGCAAGCATTCTATATTCCAAGAAATTTAGAACACCTATACCTAGAAAATAATGAAATTGAAAGTATGTAAATTTTCATTATTTTTTAAAGACATAATCTATGCTTTATACATTGTTGAAAATGATTGCTTTAAAGTTGGCTAGCAAAATGGGAGAAACTGGTCCCAGAGAAAGGTGTGCTATAAAGTTTATAGTCTTTTCTATTAAATTTTATCACCTTAAACATTGAGAAATAGTACTGTAGAGTATATGAAGAAATATGTGTATTCTGAGTAGTGGGACTATAGAAGATTTTCATTTTTTTCTTTTTGAGACTGTTTCTACTAAGAATTTATTACTTTAATAATTTATTTATTACTTAAATTACTAAGTTTCCAATGAAGTCATTTATTTTGATAATATAGAATTCATTTATAGTTTTATGTTCATTTTATTATTTGAGTAACTGTAAAAATAAACCTAATTCCACTTATAAGTATTCTAATTAATAAAACTAGATCTATATAACATTTTAAACAAAACCCGATATAGGATGATGAATGTAATATAGCAAGACTAATTTTTAATTTGTATTTTCAGATATCAATGTTACAGTGATGTGTCCGTCTGTTGACCCACTATATTACCACCATTTAACATACATTCGTGTGGACCAAAACAAGTTAAAAGAGCCAATAAGCTCATACATTTCCCTCTGCTTCCCTTACATACATAGTATTTATTATGGTGAACAAAGAAGCACTAATGGTCAAACAATACAACTGAAGACCCAAGTTTTAGGGAGATTTCAAGATGACCCTGATAGTGAAGAACATGATGATCACCAAGAAGACTCAGAACAAGAAGGAACAGAAGAAAATGTTGACCCTCACTATTATGGAAGTCAAGAATGGCAAGAAACTATATAGGTGTACATTTATGGCTTCACATAACTTATAGCTCATGATAATAGATGAAGAATTATGTGTTAGTATAAAATCAAATACTTAAATTTAAGGTATTGGTATACCATCTGCATAATTACATCGAATTAGAATTTACTCCAAATGATACAAGCCTTAAGAAATATAAATTAGAATAACAAGTGGAAATCAAAAACTAAACTTTAAACATAAAAATTTTATGTTGAGAAAAAGTGAATATGTCCTTTCTATTAACAGTAATTTTTCTAAGAATGATGATAGAAGTAGCATCAAAAGCTTTGAATTTTTAGGAGGATTATTTAAATGCAAACAGGTTGCATTCCTGTAATAGGCAGCCATTCACTTAAGGAATGCATTTTTTTTTTTACCTGATCTCCAGAAAAGTCTATTTGGATCGTATTACCATCACCGAATCCACCCCTTGGCCCTACCACTTAGTGCTTAAGATGATACTTCTGATTTTCAAAAGATGCCACCCTACTAAGGACCCAGGCAAAGAGATTCATAAAATAAATGAATCCTATTTTTCCCTTAGAGCTTCAAAGCAACAAAATTTTAAACTCTGTGTTTGGATAACTAAAAAACACCAAATTATCTCATTACAATCTGTATTTAGCAAATTTTAGAAAATTCCAAAACAGTCTTTACTGTGTTCATTTTAACTGGAATAAATGTTTTATAGTAAACTAAAGGCCCAGTGCACAAAATTCGTGCACTGGGGGGGGGGGGGGGGGGGGCGCTGGTCCCCTCAGCCTGGATTTCGAGAGGCCGAAGGCCAGGCCAAGGGACCCCACTGGTGCACAATTAGGGCCAGGAGGAACAAGGGAGGCTGGCCAGCCGGGGAGGGACCGCGGGAGGGCTCTAGGGCATGTCCGGCCCATCTCACTCAGTCCCAATCTGCAGGACCCCAGCAGCAAGCTAACCTACCGATCAGAGCATCTGCCCCCTGGTGGTCAGTGCACATCATAGCAAGTGGTTGAGACGCTTTAGCAAACCATTAGCATATTACACTTTAATTGGTTGAACAGAAGACCTGACAACCCGACACTTAGCATATTAGGCTTTTATATAGGAGGATTCACTCAAGAAAGATTTCTTTGTTTTAATTACATAAAGATTTGCTAATAAATAACTACTTTGTTCAGAAGGTTAATATTAGCACAAGAAAGTATATCAACATTATTAAACACTTCCATTTTTCTAGCACAATTAATTAGGAATTTATATGTGTATTAGCCAATGTTTATTTACATAATGTTAAAGTTGAATAAAGTTCCTTTAAAATTTGAACAGATGGGTTTTGACGGTCTCATTAAAACCTTAAAAAATTTTTCTTTTTTTTTTTATTAAATCTTTATTGTTCAGATTATTACATTTGTTCCTCTTTTTCCCCCCCATAACTCCCCTCCTTCCAGCTCCCACCCCACCCTCCGCCCTCACTCCCTACCCACTGTACTCATCCATAGGTGCACGATTTTTGTCCAGTCTCTTCCCGCATCTCCCACACCCCTTTTCCCCCCAAGAATAGTCAGTCCATTCCCTTTCTATGTCCCTGATTCTATTATAATCACCAGTTCATTCTGTACATCAGGTTATTTATTCACTTGATTCTTAGATTCATTTGTTGATAGATGCATATTTGTTGTTCATAATTTGTATCTTTACCTTTTTCTTCTTCTTCCTCTTCTTAAAGGATACCTTTCAGCATTTCATATAATACTGGTTTGGTGGTGATGAACTCCTTTAGCTTTTCCTTGTCTGTGAAGCTCTTTATCTGACCTTCACTTCTGAATGATAGCTTTGCTGGATAAAGTAATCTTGGTTGTACGTTCTTGGTATTCATCACTTTGAATATTTCTTGCCACTCCCTTTCTGGCCTGCAAAGTTTCTGTTGAGAAATCGGCTGACAGTCGTATGGGTATTCCCTTGTAGGTAATTGAGTCTCTTTCTCTTGCTGCTTTTAAGATTCTCTCTTTGTCTTTTGCTCTTGGCATTTTAATTATGATGTGTCTTGGTGTGGTCCTCTTTGGATTCCTTTTGTTTGGGGTTCTCTGCGCTTCCTGGACCTATAAGTCTATTTCTTTCACCAGGTGGGGGAAGTTTTCTGTCATTATTTCTTCAAATAGGTCTTCAATATCTTGCTCTCTCTCATCTTCTGGTACCCCTATAATTCTGATGTTGGTACGTTTGAAGCTGTCCCAGAGGCTCCTTACACTATCTTCGTATTTTTGGGTTCTTTTTTCATTTTGCTTTTCCGGTTGGGTGTTTCTCGCTTCTTCGCATTTCAAATCTTTGACTTGATTCTTGCGCTCCTCTGGTCTGCTGTTGGGAGTCTGTATAATAGTCTTTATTTCAGTCAGTGTATGCTTACTTTCTAGATGGTCCTTTATCACACCATCGAGGGTCTCATTAGATTTCCTGTACATCTCATCAAGTTTATCAACAGACTCTACAAGCCTCTTGAGAGACCTCAAAAGTGTGGTTCTGAACTCAATATCCTCCCTTGATAGTTTTGTCCTGTTTCTTTGTCTCCGCATTTTTTTACGCTTTCTTGGTACACCCCTTTGTGGTCTTTGTGCACAGTCTTGTTGTAGTTAAGCCTTGATTGTTATAGTTAATACTAGAGGGATTTGACCGCCAGGCCGACTGGCTGTGATAATCAGCTGTGTTTGCAGTGGAAGAACTTGTGTCCTCTAGGGAGGTGCTAATCTAGCCTTTGCCTGAGGCTATCCGGCAAATGCCTCTGTGCAGGGCTTGGGCCGGGCGGGTTCCAGGGGATCAACAGGGCAGAGGAGGGAGCAGTTATGGCTGCTCTCAGTCCATCCCCAGGGGCTCTGCCTCTCTGTCCCAGCAACAGCTGCAAACCTCGGAGGGACCGTAGCCAGACAGTCCTGCTTCTCCCATTTGAGTCTGGGTCCCTAGAGACTCTCCCGGATCTGGAGCTCTGAGTCTGAGGCTCCCTCCGGATTGAAACAGACAACCACGCCCTCAGCCACCAGCCCACGCCGCTCGCACTCCGCACCTTAGTATTTTACTTCAGCACTGCGCCTCCTCTGATTCTCGGTTCCTCCTAGTTGTAGAACTTCCATTCAGCCAGCCTTCCTGTGGTTCTGGATGATGTCCGTTCTGTCTTTTAGTTGTATTTTTGAAATGGTTGTTCGAGGCAGCAAACTCCGGCGTTAACCTATGCCGCCATCTTGGTTTCTCTAAAACCTTAAAAATTACCTATTACCTATCATTTTGAAATATTTTAACTATACCTTATAATAGAGATGATCTACCTGCTTTGATGAACTTTCTTGATTTATTAGGCTAACATTGCATAGAATTCCTCAAATAAGAAATAAACACCTATACAGAAAATCCAAAGAATAAACAACAATTAGGACAATATGCAAAGACCAGACATGTAACACTCTATTTTAGAAGCAGTTTTCAAGTTGTCTTTTTTTCTGGAAGTGACAGTTTAAATGAAGCCTCTAATGCTCTTTATAACTTTAAGTTATTAGCATTTAGCAGAAATAGTACCCACCTGACCCCAGGAACAAGCTCCACAATCCAAAATGAACAGACAACATTCCATTCTTTCCTTTAATTAACATTCATCAAGTTATTTGGTGTGTAGGGCTTAGCAGTGAGAGGTCAAGAAATGGAGTACCTACGTGGGACTGAGACATATAAGGTACAGGTGCGAGGGTAAAAGCCAGAGCAAAATGCTAGTGATGTGGGGAAAGCCCACTTTTTAAAAACAGGATTATAAATGTAAAAATTTATTATGAGTTAATATGTGGAAAATACTGTGGGTGTTTTAAGACACAAGAAATTATTAATAGAGTGTTTCTTACCTAGAATAATTTAAAAGTTACTGAAGAGCCATCACAGAACTATAAATGGGAACCACAATGAGATACCCTTTTCACACTCACAGGATAGCTATAATAAAAAGACAAAATACCAAGTATTAGCAAGGAGGTAGAAAGGGGAGCCCTCATGCAGCACTGGTAGGGATATCAAATGGTAAAGCTGCTTTAGAAAGCAGCCTGGCAGATCCTTAAAAAGCCCATCACTATGACAGCAATTAGGACAATATGCGAAGACCAGACATGTAAAACTCTATTTCCTAGGTGCATCTCTAAGAAAAATGAGCAGAGGTTCATACAAAACCATGCACAGAAATGTTCATAGCAGTTTTAACCATTAAGAGCCAGAAAGCACACACCAATGTCCATCAACTGGTGAAGCCAGGGAGCCAAGACAGGTGGAACAGGGAAACTGAGGCAGAGAGCTAAACACACTGAAGCAATTTACACAGATACACAGGTCTCCTCCCCACAGGTAACATCTAGGCTTCAGTTGTACTTCAGCTCCAGGCCCAGAGAAACAGCAAAACCAGGTGGGCGACACCAGGACCAGCTGCGATGACTGACAACCCTGGCCCTGGCACTGACCCATCAGGGGAGACCACGGCCCAGGAGGAGCCCACCTGGAAGGCTGTCGAATATTCTGCTGGAACCCTCCCCTGACACCTCCCCTAAGGTTCCCCTGTGAGACTAAGGACCCCGTGCATTTGTCTCCTCAAGGAGCAGCCCCCGAAATTCCCTCCCCTCCTTCCCCCACAGGCAGGCACCTCCTAAACCCTAAGGGACCCCACGAGGCTTGCAACCATTGGCAGCTCGTCCCAGGCTCACCCCTGAACCCCTTCCCAAGGCCCCCTTTTCTCTGCCTTCCCAGAGACCTAAGGCAGCCCAGCCTGGCTCTCCTGTTGCTGCTTCTATGCTAAGCCCTTTCTTGTTTTACTGTCCCAGCTTTAATAAAGTTCCCGCATGGTCACCTGGGCTCCTGTTGTGAATTATTTCCTGCACAAATTCAAGAACCCACACACTACCGGCTGGCCCTAGGCAGACCCACCAAGGGCCAGGTCCCCTTTTCGGTAACTAATTGATAAACAAAATGTAGTATATCCACACAATGATATATTATTCAGCCAAAATAAGAAATAAAGTAGTAATACACACTGCAACATAGATAAACCATGAAGAGATTATGCTAGTAAAATTAGTCAGAAAAGGCCACATATTCTATCATTCTTTTATAGGAAATGTCCAGAATAGGCAAATCTATAGAGACAGAGAGAGATAATTGGCTGCCTGGGCTAGGAGGAAGAGGAATAGAGGGAAAGTGGGAAGAGGCAGATAATGGGTAGAAGGTTTCTTTATGGGGTGATAAAATATTCTAAATTTATTGTGATGATGGTTGTACAAGTTTGAAAACACTAAAACACTACTGAATAATATACTTTAAAAGGGTGAAATGCATGAGATGTGAATTATCTAAATAAAGCTGTTATTAAAAAATTTTTAATGAAGAAGATCAAACAACTAATTCTAACACAAGGAGGAAAGAAATCAAATGCTAAAGTGGCAGAAACTATGAAAAGTGATGTTGCTGCCTGAGGATGACCAGGACGTGGTAGAGAAGCAGAAGGTTTCAAGTGAGTAGGAACTGACTGGTCAGAGTGGAGAAAACACACTCCCAGGGCGAGATTAATATAGAGATAGGGGAATTCCTAATTTTACCTCTTCACTCTTAAGAAACAAAAACAAAGCCCTACAATTTTCAGAATTTTGGAGCTTCTATTTTTATCTCATAAACTGATAAAAGAAAATACATTTTCATCCTCAAAGAACAACCTTAGCGAAGAATAAAACTGCACAATCTAGCAATTTACAACAAGGAATTTGAAATCAGATGCACCTGGGTGGAAGCCTGACTTCATAGTTCTGAGCTAGCTAACTTCAGAAAGTTACTTATTCTAGAAGCTTCCCTTTCCTCATTTCCATAAGGAAGGTGATTCTCATATAACTGCTATAAGGATAAAGAGAAATAGTGTACATAACAAAAAATGTAACAAGCCCATGTCAGTCACTGGCAGGCAGCAAGCCAGAACCAGGATTTCAACATGTCCGTCCAGCACCTGCTGCATCTAGCTGCTCCCCAAAAGTCAGCTGCCTTTTGCACATGTAGGTGCTCTCTCCGAGCCCCTAGAATGGATCAGCACTCTTCAGGTTCCTTCCAAGATTCTACTCATACAAAAGATCAGTGAACAAGAGAGACTTGACTCAAGTTTCCTTAGGAGATAGGGGGGTGCTTACATCACATACAGGCAACAAACCTATTCTAATAGCCATCTACTCGTTCAACCTTGCAGAGCACCCGGACAGCCTGCCAGGGAGGCAGCAAGGTCAAGCCCTTGCAGTGCATTGGGAGGAAGAGTTGCACTCTGCTCGGCTCCCTCCCAAGGCTGCACAGGGACACAGCACAGAGGGCCTCCAGCCGCAGGGCCCAGGAGAAGACAAGTTCACAACCTTCTTTTGTTATTCTAAGAATATACGCTAAGGAGCCCGCCCCAACTATTTCTCATTAAAAACAAAACTAAACAAAAAGGACAAATAACACCCAATGCTTTCTTTAGGAGAAAGTGAAGAATAAAGGACTTCTTCAACTTGCACATCAAAACTGCAGATACCTACCAGAGGTACAGATAAACCCAGTCGATCTGATATTTATAACAGGAAAGAAAAAGATAAAAATTCATCTATTTCCTCATTACACCTTAAAGTATTAGTTATATTAGCTACTAGGCTGAACTGTATGACTATTAACTAATCCAATCATACCATGAACCCAAGCTTAATAAACATAAAAGCCCAACATCCTTATAGAAAGGAAATAAAAATAAAGAGTATTTCATAAATTTGCTCACAATAATACTAGTTGAGAATGTTTAGCTTGTGTTTAAATATTAACTGAAACACTATACATTTTGCCTTTATTTCTTAAGTGGAGCCATTAAACTAAAATGGAGAGTGTGCATATCATGTAACACACTAACCACCTCCATGGGAACAAAACGGAAGAAATAAATCTGTCTCTTCTGCATTCTTTCACTATTGCAGAGAATTCATATGACCCCTAAACCAAACTCATTTCCTGATTCCCAATCTGTTTTGTCTAAACCTTAGAAATAGAGCATACTTGCAGCTGGAAACAAAATTAAATCATAGCAGCTAAAAATCCAAAGTTTTTTATATGTTCCGATTGTCTAAATAAATATAACTATGGCTAGCAAATAAATATGACATAATCATGGACATGGTCTGTCATTAAAACCTAAATATGTTCCAAATTCACCATATAAAGATTTATGTACTACTGAAAAAAATTAAACTCACAAATATGATACATTTTTGACATGAACTCTTCCTTATATTGAGTCATACTTCCCTCCTTTTAAATGTCACCCTTTAGTTTGAGAAGTTCTGGGTTAACCAACTGACTGGGCTTCAGGCATAAGTATGAGATCTGAGATGGAGATTCAAACCATAGATTTCCCATAAAATCTTGAAATATTCCAAGATTTTGTATTTAAAGAGTCTACAAATACCTGGCCACTGGGTGATTCTCAAGAGGGGCAATTGTGCCCTCCAGGGGACACTTGGCAATGCCTTGAGACCATTCTGTTGTCCTGCCGCAGAAGTGAGTGGAGACGAGTTACTGGCATCTAGTGAGCAGAAGGCAGGGAAGCTGCTAAAGGTCCAGTAAAACACATGACAGTCCCTCCCAAAAGGATTATCTGGCCCAGCGGTCGCCAACCATTTGCACCTCATGAACCACCAGTGGTTCGAGGACCACCCATTGGCGACCACTGCTCTGGCTCACAATTTCAACAGTGCTGAGGCTGAGAAACCCTAGAATCTAGACCAACAGATAAAGAAAATAAAGAATTAACCAAGATCAAGGGAAGGTTAAAAACAGAACAAAACTAAGGCTTATGTGATCTGACTCCTAAATTATACTACTTCCAATAAAGTTAGAAGATGAAGAAAACAGAGAAAAGATTCTTTGAGCTTGTTTTTGAAATGCAATCCACTTGTTGTTACATGTTCTTTGTCAGTAGAACTAAGCCTCCTCCAAAGACAAACAAACAACTCCTAGAAAACCCTTGTTTCCAAAATTCAATTCTATTCAATACATGCCTGCTGTTGAAAAACAATTAGGAGGTAGAACAAACTGCCCAACCGCACACCTTCAACAATATAAACCCCTACAAAGACACCAAGGATAATGCAATAGGGGCACCAAAAAGAACTCCATAGAGAAAACTCACTCAGTTTTGGATAAATGCCTGCTCTTAGGTCTTAGACAACTTCTATCTTTTATTACGGTGCAGTGAAAGCTAAAAGCTTTCTACTAGGATGTAATAGTTCTCTGTAGAACAGAAAACAATATAAATTTCAAACATGTTTTATTCTTGGAACTGCACAGTAAAGAACTTTACACCCATGAGAGGTCTGGGCTTAGCTGTTAGCTTTTAGGAGGTAACCAATATCTTTTAGAGTTGGGGTCATCACATTACATCTTAGGGTGAACTAGTCATACCCAATACTGGGTTGGCCATGTCAGAAAGAGACCAAAAGATCATGTGATTCAGGATGGGGACTTTGGGTCATGCAATCTGTCAACCTGGATGCTGAGTTCAACCACATGGACACTCAATCGATCATGACAATGTAATAAAGCCCCAATAAAACCTCTCAATGGGGCTTGGGAGCATTTCTCTGGTTTGCTGTCTTGCATCAAAGCCAGGAGGGTAACGCACCTGAGAATAATGGAAGCTCTGCACTTTGGAACCCTCCCATGTTCTACCTAATGTATCCCTTGGCTGATATTTATGTATATAAACCACAACTACAATGGCTTTCAGTGAGCTCCATGAATCTAGCTTCTGGCAAATTATCATATGTGAGGGTGGTTTTGGGAACCCCCCCTAATCTTGTACTTGATGTAAGTGAGGACTTTGCCCTCAAACTTTGTTTGGCTAACTCTGGGCAAGAAGATACGTTTATTTACCAGTGCAAGTCTGAGTATCTCTAGAAGCTTGCCTTGTGTAGTCATTTCCCCTTCTGTGTGGCTGTGACCTCTGACTTGCTTCTAACCAACAGAACATGGCAAAGGTGAGGTCATATATGTGATTATGTGTGCATGATTGCTAAAAAGATTACCATGTCCATCTTACTGCAAGACTGTCTTCCTTTTCAGCTGTGAAGAAGCAACCTGCTGTGTTAGGAGCGGCCTGATGGAGGAGGTGACGTGGCGAGGAACTAAGGGTGGCCGACAGCCAACATCCAGCAAGAAACGTGAAGCTCTTAATTCCACAAACTGCACGAAGCTTCAGCCAACAGCCACACGGGCTCACGCACAAAGCCTTTACTGTATCCAAGTCTTGAAGTGAGGGTGCAGCCCCAGCCAACACCTTAATTGCAGCTTTCAGGTAAGATCCTGAAGTAGAGAACCAAGCAAAGCCATGCCTGGACTCCTGACCCCACAGAAACTCTAAGATAATAAATGTATGTTATTTAAGCCACTAAAGTTGTAATACATAACCAATACAATAGACAAGTGGTGGTACTCGTCAGAAATGCAACATTAGTGGGATATTTCTAAAATGAAAATAGGATCATATTACTCACTAGCTTAAAAAAAAAAATCTCTCAGTGGTCTCTCACCGGCTATAGAATAAAGCCCAAACACCTTAGCAAGGTACAAAACTCTCCTTAATCTGACCTCCAGTCCCTTATCTGAGCTCTTAATATGTGCCACCCACTCACCACTTCTCTCCCTTCTCCAAGCTCCAGCCATATACAACGAACAAATGTTCTCAAGTATTTACTCTCCCCAGCTATGCGATGCTACCCTTCCTAGAACATCACCCTCTGTCACCATCCCCACTCGTCACCCATTTTCTCTCCATAAGTCAGGGTGGTGTAGCCCCTGTGGCCTCACCCTCTCAGGCTATCACAGAACTCTGCACATTTCTCGGTAGGAGGTCCCACTGTGCATTCTATGGTTTGTGTGCTGATTTTCCTGCTGATTTACAAACTACAAGTTGCTTGAGGGGAGTTTTTCTCATCCGTAGTTCTGGCAGAGAATGGCTGCTCCCTAAACTATGAATAAATCCCAATCTAAGTGTAGTCCTGGCCATAACTTTTCAAGGAAAGTTATAATCCACAAATTTTTTTGTAGCACAAAGTATCAAACTGTGTATACCATTAGTAAAACTATGAATCTCTAAGATTCTCTAAATCTGACACTTAATATATATCCAATTCACTTCTCTACATTCATCATTATCTTCTGTTTCATTAGATATTTTCAAAGACTTTAAAATTTTTATTGTACCCTATAAGCCATGAAATTGACAATTTTTATTAACCAAACCCAGAAAATATCACAACTAAATTTAAAATAATTCACATTCAAATAAAAACATAAATATCAAGTTTTAGTTTATCCAAGTTTTAATTTGAAAGGACCTTAGACCAGTTTTGAATAGAAAAAGAGAACAAATTAGTATTCTTTCATTTTCTATTTTTTAATATTTATCCACATGCACATTTACTAAATTTTTAGCCTAGAGGAGAAAGAAATGTTACCTTGATTGCTAAGTGCACCAAAGAGTGATAATATCACTTGACTCTTTAACCTTAAATTTAATATTAAATATTTATACAGTTTCCCTCATTTAGCAAACAAAAATATATTTTGTTATCAAACCCCAAATTATAAATCAAATCTACTTTTTAAAAGCTAACTATGGCACTTGAGTTATTTTATATGTAACTAAAACTAATTTTTACATTGGAAATTTCTTGGTTCTAAACTAACTATAGTCTGGAACAGTATTTTTACTCCTCATAAAATTAAGATCATACACTATGCTTTAGTTTGCTATTTTATTTCATTCAAAAACAGATGTTTTATCTCCTGTGAAAACATTAAAATGAAAAACATGCTTTTACAACTATGTCATTTTCATAAACTAATGTTCACAAAAAATTAGTATTCATTTTACAAGGTAAATACAACACAAACTTACAATAATTAGTATAAGCAGATTGAGTACAACAGTTACAAATATTGTAAGCACAGTTCTCGAGTGCAAGCCATTACTTTTCAGCCTAGAGAAAGAATGTTGGCAAAGCTCTCTACCACATGGAAACTGCTTTTAAAGCTGCTGGGCCCTGAAATTCTACTCAGCAGTTTAAAATCAATCCACAGCTTTCCTCATTCACCCTCCCACTTGGTGCTTATGCACAGACATGAACATCAATTGAGGAAAACCACAAAAAAACTTCATAATAGCTACAACGGTAGGCTCCCCCCTCCCCAGTATTATTTTAAATATCATTTAAGATGTGACTCAACTAACAGTCTTAATAAATGTAAAGGCTATCTCTAATTTTTTAATGTTCCAGTTACCTCAAACAATTACTTTTAACTAACACTTTAGTGTATATCATTACATAACTTTAATATCCATTGCAGGCAAGAACACAGAGCTGCAAACATCACCGACCCTGTTATTCTTAATTTTTAACCACTGATTTTTGATGAATGGCATTTACAATGCAGCACCAGCAACTCTGAGTGATTCTGTTTGAAATTATTTAAGAAAAAATCTGAAATGTGTACCACCAGATAAAAATCCACCAGTAAGCCTAAATCTTACCTATTACATTTCTCTAATCCTTGATTAAAACTTCTATCTTTTTCTAGTCTGCAATACTATATTTTTACTTTTCATAGTTTAAATTTATAAAGCAATTCTATTAACTAAAAACAGTGATACCTATGACAATGAAAAAACTAAGAAAATTAAAATTATGGCTTTTCCTACATTTTGTACAACTTTTAAAAGTGTTAATGACTACTTTTTACAATGTTAAATTTAAAGTTTAAACTTTAAAACTTTTCTTAAAACTTGTTTTTGTTCATACCAATACAAATCAAGAGTTCTTATAAAGTAGCAAAGTTGAAATATGATATTTTAAGCTCACATGAGACAGGATCTTGGGCCTTCATGTTAACCATTTATACTACAGGTATTCTAAGATTTCAAGTTCATAAAAGTACTGTGTTCAAGGCACTTAATTATTAAGAAACTAAAATTATCAACATTGCTTGGATTTTTTGATAGAAAAGAAATAAAATCATTTTCTGAAACTGTTTTTCAGAATATCACTGAAACATAAAAACGTTTAGCATGTAATTTAAGATCACTAAGGGTTAAATACTTGTTCTCTGGCCCCTACTGCATATACTCTGCCAAAAACTCCTCTAAGCTTTTAAATATTGCTTCGATGGTCTGGATTTGACTTCCATGGAAAAAGGAGTATTGTCTTACAGTCAGCAGGCCACTAGCTTATTAACTTCCAGTCGCCTTAATTTTTGTTAAAATGAAGATTCTGCAATCTACACTTCTCCTGTTACTGTTTGTGCCTCTGATAAAGCCAGCACCACCAACTCAGCAGAACACCGATAATTTTGAAGAAATTTTATTTACTCGAGATTATGAGGATCAATACCTGGATGGAAAAAATATTAAGGTACCTTATTTCCATTCTACATTTCACTTCTAAAATAGTCTAGCCTATTTAACTGCATGCTTTTGTTTTTTTGAATGTGTCTGATAAGGTTAAGAGGAAAGAAAAAGCACTTTAAGTGATTCAACTTAATTAAAAATAAGTGTCCCTAAGATTATATTTTTAAAGAACGCATGTCTCAATAAATCATACTTATTGTAACCAAACAGTATCTATAGTAACCAACACATAATATTTAAGGAAAACTAAACTTTAAGATACTCCCTGACCAGTTGAAATTTATAGTATTAAGTAGTGTTAAACAATGCCCTATATTTGTATATTATGTTATTTCAAAATAAAATAGGAGATGTGTATTAGGAGAAATAAAGATGGATTACCAGCTTAAGGTTTATTATTTTAGGAAGAGGCGGTTCAAGAAAATAAATAGAAGAGTACTGTCATTTTGGTATATATAATATTTCACAAAATTTATAAATGTCAACTATATACAGTACCAAAAATGAAAAACTACTTAATATGGGCTTTCTGTTTAAATCAGCTTCAACAATTTATATTATCAGTTTGTACCAACTTGAGTTAATACTCTACCACATCTTTCATACTCACTTATATGGGCTAAGTGATTACTTGTGGTTTTCTTATCACACAACTGGGTAAGGACAAAGTAAACACATCACAGAAGTATCTTTCGCCTGCCTATAGTGTGACACACACACTGAAAAATGAGAAATGCAGCCAAATATTTAACAATGTCGATCTCTTCAAAGTTCTTCTCCAGTATGAATAAGATGGCAAAGATTTTTAAAGTGTCCAGTTATTAAGTCAGTCCTTCCTTCCTTCTTTCTTTCCTTCCTTCCTCCCTCCCTCCCTTCCTCCCTCCCTTCCTTCCTTCCTTTTCTTTCTTTCTTTCTTCCTTTCTCTCCCTCCCTCACCCTCCTTCTTTCCTTTCATTCTCTCTCTCACACACACACGAGTAAATGTTAACACCACATTTTCTGTCAACAAAGTTAGTTAATATGCTAGTATTATTCTTGCTAACAAGAAGACAAAAAGATAGGTATAACTAGTTATAGCTTCAGATTTTTTTAAAAAAAGGCCCATCACAATAATAAACTATTGGCTCACATGTATGATCTGAATCTATCAATCAGTTAAAAGAATACTTTGAAAACTCCCTGGTCCCAAAACATGTACTAAGTAAAAGAAGCTCAGTTTTACTTCTTTATGCTGCTTTAGAAGTCTATCTTAATAAACGAAGTGGAGCAGAGTTCAATGGTATTTAACATACAAAGCGAGTGGAAGGGACTGTTCAGCCAGAACACACGAGAAAGTGAAGGAGTCGAGAGCGAGACTAAAAGTGGCAAATGCTCCTGAAGGGTACAGAAACTAGGGCACCACACAGTATAGTCTAGCCAGCCGTGGGCAAACTACGGCCCGCGGGCTGGATCCGGCCCGTTTGAAATGAATAAAACTAAAAAAAAAAAAAGACCATACCCTTTTATGTAATGATGTTTACTTTGAATTTATATTAGTTCACACAAACACTCCATCCATGCTTTTGTTCCGGCCCTCCGGTCCAGTTTAAGAACCCATTGTGGCCCTCGAGTCAAAAAGTTTGCCCACCCCTGGCTAGTCTAATGGCAGAACATGTTCCCTCCCAGAATATGAAAAAGAGTAAATGATAAAGACCCCAATTCTCCTAGAGCTAACAGCCTGGACTGGTGGTCTGAGTGTGGAGGGTAGGCTAGAATGAAAGGACTCCAAGGCCTTAATGCACGTGCATATATACCTAAGGGTCACTTCCAGAAGTGGCAAAGAAAGCCTGCTCAGGGCTGTCCAGGTAGGACACGACTGGTGCTTAGTACAGGCCCACATGGCAGAATATGAATAATTAAAAGAGCTACTTTACATAAAAATAATCTCAAGACACTATTTTCATTTTAGGTTCCACCTCAGAAAATCTTTAATTCCAAGGCATAGAATTCTCCCCTAGTTCCCATTTGGAATTTCAATACATTTGACATTTAGGAAGCACAGAGTTTGGCCTTTGAAGATATAAAAATTTTTTTAAAAGACCTGGTTCTTTTACTCAAGGAGCCCACAGTATAAGTAAAATCAAGCTAAACAACTATTTTTTTAATAAGTATATAAAACATAAAGTAAATGTCATTATGTGACTATGAGAAGACAGATGTTGTCCATATCCCTCAGTTTATATGGTGAAAATTAGATTTCTCACACTTGATAATACATTTTTATTTTTCTAATAGAAAAAAGAATCTATGATAACACCTGATGAGAAAAGTCTTCAATTACAAAAAGATGAGAGTTCAACATCATTACCCCTCAAAAAAGAAAATGATGGTAAGTATGAACAGTCTGTCATCTATTTTTTAGAAGCTTTAAAAAACAGCTTATAATGGAATTTTAGTCTTCATAGTAATCAAAACTTGTCTCTGAATAGACTGACCCCAAATAATAGAATTCTATCTCCAACAACAAAGTCAAATAGGCATGTTAGGAGTGCACATCATTTCCCACCCCATGTTAGGAGTGAGAAACATGGAATAGGAACATGCAAGAACAACCAAAGCTAATGCAGTGTAGCCCCTACAAAGTATGTCTTTCTATCTATGTAAAATCAATTCAAGAAACAGTTATTAAACACCAATTAGTTTTAAACTTAGTCCTCAACGTACATTTAGACTTAATTTTTCAACTTTATAATGGCCCCAAAGTGATACTCATAATAAATTACACAAGATACTCAACACTTTCTTGTAAAATGGGCTTTGTGTTGGGCACTTTGCCCAATTGTAAGCTAATGTAAGTGTTCGGAGCACATTTCAGGTAGGCTAGGCTACACTATGATGTCCGGAAGTAACCTCATCGTAAGTTGAGGAACATATGTACTATGTATAGCCTGAGGGTAAGGTAAATAAAATGTAACTCTTTCCCTCAAGAAAGTCACAGAAGACGGAGAGATGGTTATACAGATTGTCATCAACTTATGATAGTTCAACTTACATTTTTTTACTTTATGATGATGCAAAAGCAATACACATTCAGTAGAAACTATCTAGGCTTAAGCTAAGATGTTCAATAGGTTAGGCATAATAAATGTATTTCCGACTTAGGATATTTTCAAGTTTCAGTTTATCTACACTAATAAAAGAGAAACATGCAAATTGGTGTCACTCCGCTACGCCCACCAGCCAATCAGAGCAACTATGCAAATTAACCCAACAAAGATGGCGGTTAATTTGCATACACAGGCATGGAGTGAAGACTGAAGGCTCAGGCCAGAGTGAAGACTGAAGACTAAAGACTAAAGAGGCTTGGCTTCTCCACTGCGGCTGGACCAAAGTTCTGGGTTCCAGGTGCCAGAGGAAAACCAGTGCCGGCAGCCAGGGGAAGGAAGGCCTACTGCACGAATCTCTATGTGCAACGAGCCTCTAGTCAGTATATAACTCCACCATAAGTTGAGGAGCACCTGCATACAGTCATGTGCTGCATAATGATGGAGATACATGCTGAGAAAGGCATCATTAGGAGATGCTGTCATGCAAATGTTGTAGAGTGTACTTACACACACCTATATGGTATAGCTTACTACACACCTGTGGTGCATACAGCCTATTGCTCCTCGGTTACAAGCCTGTAAAGTATGCTACTGTATAAAACAACACAACATTAAATCAACCAGAAAAGAAAATGAAGCAATCGAAACACAGTAAACACAAGATGGTTCAGGCTGCTGCCAGTGTGATACAGCATGTAGTTTTACAGTAAACATTTGTTCATTAAGTAGAAAGAGTACACACACGCTAAAATAATGTTAAAAATTATACTGTAGTAAATACATCAGTCAGTGACATACTCATTTATTATGGACATAATTGTATGTGTTAGTTACTCTTCTGTGCTGGTAATTCAGTAGGTTTGCATCACCACAAATACGTGAGTAATGTATTTTGCTACGATGCTATGAAGGATACAACTTCTTTAGGTGATAGACATTTTTCAGTTCCATTATAATCTTATGGACTCTCATCGCATATGTAGTTTGTCAATGACCAAAACATCAATAGGTGGTGCATGACTGTATACAAATAATTATAATGCACATTTCAATTAAATCAATAGAAAACATAACAAACTACGTAGTCCTATTCAATAGTTCCTATCTATTTGATTTATTCTTATTCTATCACAGAACATTATTTCACATGACAGTAAAAAATCACATAGTAATTTCTATATTGCTACAATAAATTAAAATGAACCAAAACAGATAATATATCTTAAGAAACCTGAAAGTATCAAAGTAAAAATAGACTTGGACAAATGGAAAGATATTCCTTGTGCTTGGCTAATGTGATTCAATATCATAAAAATGTCAGCTCTCTAACTTTGTAACAATAAACTTATTTAAAGATCTGATAAGGTTGATACTCAAGTTCACATGGAAAAATAAAAGCTGCACAAACAGCAAGGGAAATACTGAAAAATGACAGGTAACTGCAGGAATCAGAAGTACCATACACATTAGAACATACTTTAAAAACTCTACACTTTTAAAAAGTGTGATACTGGTGCATGAATAGACTAGAAAGTCCAGAATCAGGCAGAAATACATGTACAAATTTAGTATATAATGAAGTCATAATCTAAAACCACTGAAGCAAAGATTATTTTTTGTTTATTTATTTTTTGTCAATCCTCACCCAAGGATATTTTTTCCATTGATTTTTAGAGAAGGACGGAGAAAGGGGAGAGAGGAACACAGATTGCTTGCCTCCCGCACATGTGTCCCAACTGGGCTGGGGATCAAACCTGCACCCAGGTACATGCTCTTGACCAGATATCAAATCTGAGACCCTTCAGTGCATGGGCCTAGGTTCTAACCACTGAGAAACGCCAACCAGAGTCAAAGATGATTTTTTTTTTAATGGTGCTTGGACAACTAAGTAGTCAACTGAAAGGAACTACAATTAGATCTATACCTTACATTGAAAAAAAACTCCGAATAAATTCAGATCTAAATGTAAAAAGTGAAACCGTATAAATCCTTGAAAATAAATTGGGTGTGAGGTACCTACAAATCCAGAGGCAACCATAGAAAATATCAATGAATTCGACTCCATAAACTGAAATTTGCATGGCAAATACATCATAAGTGAAGTCAAAGCCAACTAAAAATTGAGAAAAATATTTGCAACTTATTGCACAAAGAATTAATACCTCTAAATTATATATATTTTTTTGAAGTAAAGATCTAGGGAAAAAATCTGACTGAAAAAGACATTGGAAAAACAGCCAAAAGAGATGTACAGATAATTCACCAACTGATCCTATCTAATAAAAGGGGTAAATATGCAAATCAACCATCATTCCATCACAAAGATGGCGTGAGTAGCCTGGCAGAATGCTTGCTTCGTCGCCATGCCGACAAGGCAAGCTTTCCACCCTGGCCGTGGAGGGCATGGAGCGGCCGGAGGGGGGAATAGGGGGGGAATCTTGCGTCGTCACCCCAGCAACGAGGCAAGCATTCCGCGCCCAGCCGCAGAGGGCCTCTGGCCTGGCCAGGCGCGGAACGCTTGCATCGTTACAGGCCAGGCTGAGGGATCCTCCCCCACCATGCACAAATTTCGTGCACCGGGCCTCTAGTATAAAAATGATCCTCAAACATACAAAAATATGTTACATCTCACACAGAGCAATGCAACTTAAAATTACATTGAAATGCCATGTTTTAACCTGACTGACAAAAATTAAAACTGTGACAACATATTACTATATTCAATTGGCAAGGCTACAGGGTATCAGACAATCTCATACATTGTTGATGGAAAGCAAACTGGTACACTTTTGGACCAAAATTTGGTAATCGTATATAACAAAGAGGTAATATGCAAATTGACCGTCATGCCCTCACACAAGATGGCCAGCAGGGGAGGGCAGTTGTGGGCAACCAGGCCTGCAAAGGAGGGCAGCTGGGGGGGGACCAGGCCTGCAGGGGGCGGACAGATGGGGGGACCAGGCTGGCGGGGGGGGGGGGGCTGTTGAGGGGGAGCCAGGCCTGCCGGGGAGGGCAGCTGGGGGCAATCAAGCCGGTAGGGGAGCAGTTAGTCATTGATCAGGCTCGCAGGGAAGTGGTTAGGGGGTGATCAGGCTGGCAGGCAGAAGCGGTTAGGGGCAATGAGGCAGGCAGGCAGGCGAGCGGTTGGGAGCCAGCAGTCCTGGATTGTGAGAGGGATGTCCGACAAAACCAGCAGTTGGACATCCCCTGAGGGGTCCCAGATTGGAAAGGGTGCAGGCTGGTCTGAGAGACACCCCCCTCCATTGCACGAATTTTGTGCACCTGGCCTCTAGCATCTAATAAAACCAAATCCAAAAGAAAATACATATGCAAAATCATTGAAGCACTGCTTCCAATGGCAAAATATTGGAAACAATCAAATTTCCCATACATTGGAGAGTGTACGTATAAAGTATTGTATATCCACACAAGGGAATACTATGCAGTTGTGAAAATAAATTATCTCTATTGAACTAATATGAAATGATTTCCAGAAAACATATATGAAAAAAACCCAAGTACAACAGTCTATCTACAGTATGCTGCCTTTCATCTCACAAAGAAGGTGATATAAGTACAGGCATCAGTTCACTTGTTTCTGAAGAAACCCAAGAAGGGTATTAAAAAACTGAGACTAGTTACCTACAGGTCACAGATGGGCCAGCAGTGGAAAGGAGTGGGGATGGGAAATGAGGAGCTGTGTGAGAGGATAGTGGCACTACTCTGTGTACACCTTATTGTGTAGATTCGATTTTAGAACAAGGTTATGCTTCACATAGGCAAACGAACAAATAAATACACTGATAAATAAAATCAACAAGGATAAGATAAAAAACCAAAGTGAAATACAAACAGAAAAATAGAAACTTAATTACATTTCAAATGAATTACGTAAAACACTAAAAGGGAAAATTCTAATCCAAGTAACCTTTCAACACAATATTTTGATTGCATTCCTTCTGACTAAAAAATAAATACATACATACATACATACATACTAAAATTCCAATGAGTGGGTTTGTAGCAATAATGAAACTACTTAATGCTTGTTCCAAGACTCAGTAATGTAAAGCAAACACACTGTGGATAATGAGAGCTAGGTTCCTCGCTGTCAGAGAAGGGTGTTAGAAATATGGAAAGGAGAAAGGCTAGAATGAACACTGTGGAGCTAAACTATAACACCATCAACTCATGGCTTGTAAACAGATACAGAAACAGATATAGATGTGTCTGTCTCTGTGTGAGCAAGCATGTGTTGTGTATATATGCATATGGTGTGTTTATGTATATGCTAGAGGCCCGGTGCATGAAATTCGTGCATGGGTAGGCTCCCTAGGCCTGGCCAGCGATCAGGGCCAATCCGGGCCTTCCAGCTGCCGGCTGGGGCCTTCCTTCTGGCTACTGGCTGGGGCCTCTCTTCCCTGGTTGCTGGCTGCCAGCCAGGGCCTCCCTTCCCCAGCTGCCAACCAGAGCCTTCCTTTGTTCCGCACCACCCGTGGTGGTCAGCGCACATCAAAAAGAGCGAGCAGTCTCCCAGTCAAACTCCCACAGTGACAATTTGCATATTAGGCTTTTATATATAGATGAGTATATGGTGTATATATACGTGCATGTATATGTGTATATATATGTATACTAGAGGCCCACTTCATGAAATTCATGCACTGGGCGGGTCGGGGGGAGAGGGGAAAGGTGTCCCTCAGCCAGGCCTGCACCCTCTCACATCCAGGAACCCTCAGGAGATGTCCGACTGGCCTGCGGGGATCGAGCCTAAACCGGCAGTCAGACATCCCCCAAGGGATGTAGCAGTGCACCAATTGGCAGGCAGCCATGGAGGAGCCAGAAGCAGGGCCAGGTGCTGCACCGCTCGTGCTCATCCCAGCCTACTATGCCTACTGCCACAACTCGGTAGTGCTGCCACGGAGTCACGAGAGGCTCCCGCTGCCGCAGCTGCATTTGCCAGCTGTGAGCCCAGCTTCTGGCTGAGCGGCGCTCCCCCATGCACTGAACACCAGGGGGCAGTTTCTGCCTTGAGCATCTGCCCTTGGTGGTCAGTGCGCATCATAGCAACTGGTCGACTGGTCATTCCGTTGTAACGGTCACTTAGGTTTTTATATAGAGAGATAGGACATATGTATCATGTGTGTATGTATGTGTATTATTACATATTGAGAGAGAGAGACAAATATGCATGCATACATTTCCTAGCTCTGATGGAAAAGCCTAGAAGCAATGAGATTCCAGTAGCAAGGAGCATATCGACACCCAAATCTTGGTTTCTAAATACTATTCTCCATTAAAAGTAACTAGTACTCCTTGAAGAAATAGCTAATGTCAGGCTTGGGCCAGGGAAAAGGCAAGATTGGTCTGAGACATCTTACCAAGCCAGAAAATAGGGAAGTATTCAAATAATAATGGCAACATTTAACTTTTAAAGAATTAATCAAAATATAAAATATACCTGGGTATAAATTTGCAAAAGATGTACAAGGACCTGTACACTAAAATCTAGACAACAATACTGAGAGAAATTTAAGAAGACCTAAACTTATAAATAGATACAGTGTATTCAATGATCAGCAAACTCAAAGTTATTAAGATGTCAATTTTTCTCAAATTTTTCTGTAGATTCAATGCAATAACAATTAAAAACCTATCAGGCTTTCCTGTTTTTTAAATTAACAAGCTTATTGTAAAATTTATGTGGAAATGCAAAGAACCTAGAATAGTCATAACAACACTGAAGAATTAAATTGGAGGATTTATGCAACCTAATATCAGCACTTATTATAAAGGTAAAGGAATCAAGACACTGTGATATGAGCACAAAAAGAAACAGATCAATGAAACAACACAGTCTAGAAACAGACTTACACAATATGATTATTTATAATGATGCCAATACAACTAAAAAAAAAAGACAATTTATTTAAAAAATGGTGCTGAAAGAAGCAGATGTTTATAGGAAAATAAAAAATAAACTTTGACCCTTCCTTATACCATATATAAAAATTAACTCAAAATGGACTCTATGCTTAAATATATAAAGAGTGTAAGCTATACAACCTTTAAAAGAAAACATAGAATGGAAACTTAGTGGTTGGCAAAGATTTCTTAAAAACACAGATGAATCAACTGTTCTTCATTAAACTTAAAAATGTTTGCTATTCAAAAGACATTGATAAGAAAATAAAAAAAGCCCTAGCTGGTTTGGCTCCGTGGATAGAGCATCGGCCTGTGGACTGAAGGGCCCCAAGTTTGATTCCTGTCAAGGGCACAAGCCCTGGTTATGGGTTCATTCCCAGTAGGGGTGTGCAGGAGGCAGCCAATCAATGATTCTCTTTCATCATTGATGTTTCTATCGCTCTCTCCCTCTCTCTTCCTCTCTGAAATCAATAAATATATATAAAACTAAAATAAAATAAAAAGACAAGCCACAGAATGGAGGAAAATATCTGCAAAACATAAATCTGACAAATGACATATCTATAATATATACTCTTATAATTCAATAATATACTCTTATACTTCAATAATAATAGCAAAAAAATTGCATTTAAAAAATAAGCTAGATGAACAGACACTTCACCAAAGAAAATACATGGATGGCAAATATAAACAGATGCTTGGCATCATTAATCATTAGGAAAATGCAAATTAAAACATGAGATACCACAACCCACCTTACCTGAGTGGCTAAAATGAAAAACTCCAATCATACCAAAATGGTGGTGAGGATATGGAGCAACTGGAGCACTCATGAAGTGTTGATGGGAATATAAAATGGCACAGCCACTTTGGAGAATAGTTTGGGACTTTCTTCAAAAGGTAAACATACACCTACCCAGCCATTCTACTCTTAGGTATTTACCCCAGAAAACAAATGCATTAAGTCCACACAACTTGTACATGAATGTTTTTAGCAGCTTTCTTTAAAATACCCCAAAACTGGAAACAACTGAAATGTCCATAAAATATAACTATAACAAGGGAATACTACTCAGTAATAAAGAAGAATGCACTACGGATACAAGCAACAACAGATGAATCTCACAGTAACTATGCAGAGTGAAAAAAGTCCGACAAGAGTATATACCACATGATTCTTTCGATACAAGATTGGGAGGGAGGGATTACCAAAGGGCATGAGAAAGTTTTGGGGGTAATGGGTGTGTTAATTATCTCAATTGTGGTAATGGTTTTATGGGCATATAAAAATGTCAAAAACGTATACATTATACAAGTTAAATATGTGCAATTTATTGTATGTCATTTGACACGTTAAGCGCCAAGCCTGTTTTGTCTTTCTTTCCGTTTCAGTCACCGTTGACTGACATGGCGCTTAATGTGCTAACCACAGAAAAGCTGTGGCAGGATAAAAAAGCTTAAAAGAGTTCTCACTGGCTAATCTGTGAAAATCCTATATAATAAAAGGCTAATATGCAAATCAACCAAACGGCGGAATGACCGGTCGCTATAATGCACACAGACCACCAGGAGGCAGACACTAAACGCAGGAGCTGTCTCCTGGTGGTCAGTGTGCTCCCCTATGGGGAGTGCCGCTCAGCCAGAAGCCCTGAGCCAGGCTCATAGCTGGCAAGCACAGTTGCGGTGGCAGGAGCCTCTCCCATCTCCCGGACTGCAAGAGGGCCCAGGCCTGGCTGAACGACCCTCCCCACCCCCCCGCCCCAGTGCACAAATTCATGCACTGGGTCTCTAGTTTGATTATAAAAATAAATGTTATGATAATGTATTATGACCTATAGGATTAGGAATTCGTAAGTTCATACTGACAGAAATAAATAAATAAACAAACAAACAAGAAGGGAATGTTCCACCTTATACCAGAATGCCAACGAACAAGTATAGAAAGAATGATGGATTTAGAAAATCATTATTTGGCAACTATCCTACTGATAAACAATTCAGGTTAAGAATCAATGAATGATAAAACTAGTGGATGAGAGTTTAATGGCAAATCAGATATTTAAAATATCAAAGTACTTCTCTGAAAGATACTTATTAATTACAAAGTGAAAAACATTTACTTTACAGAGTGAGAAACATGGTGGATACCAAATGAAGCAAGTGACCAAAGACAGCATTGTTAGGAATGGGACGAATAGATACCTTGTGCTCCTTGATGCATGGCACTGAGAACCCTACACCATTTCCATGGTCTTCCTGCCCCAAATGGGGAGCCTCAGACAAATCCTAATTAAAAGACATTTTGCCGAAACCGGTTTGACTCAGTGGATAGAGCGTCGGCCTGCAGACTGAAGGGTCCCAGGTTCGATTCCGGTCAAGGGCACGTACCTGGGTTTCGGGCACATCCCCAGTGGATGTGCAGGAGGCAGCTGATCGATGTTTCTCTCTCATCGATGTTTCTGACTCTCTATCTCTCTCCCTTCCTCTCTGTAAAAAATCAATAAAATATATTTTTTTAAAAAAAGACATTTTGCAAAATATATACCATAAAACATAATTTTTTTTTAATTAAACATTTTTCAAAAAAGAGGTGAAAAATAAAGACTAATAAAACTGTTCCAGGTTAAAAGAGACAAAAAAGGCATGACAAATAAATGCAATGGATGACAGCAGAGTGAAATGGAATCTCAACAGTGTCTACACTGACTCTAATTTTCAAGTTAACAGTTTGCTTATCTAACCAGTAGTTTCTAAACTCCTTAGCTGTCACCAATCTAAAATGCGTTTGTGCCACACTAAGGAATAAATCAAGCTCCTGTTTACCTTGAGTCCTACTTTACAATTTTTTTCTGGTATTCAAATGAGGAAATATAACTGTCGATCAATTCAGCAATTAAAGAATCAATGCAAAAGCAGAGAATAAATAAGGCTGAATTACAAAATCTAAAATAAATTCTGGTGAATTATCAGTTATAATACAGGTCTTTAGCAATCATAATCGTGGTATCTTTCCCATCACCTACACTTCTGTAAAATATCTTTTTAAATCAGTAATAACATTCATAATAGCAATAACTTTGCCAGTAGAGGCCAAATGTTCTTACTGTTTATACGTTTATGACTTTTCCCAATTAGAAATGCCCACGTGCCTGCTGTGTGTGTGTTTAAGTGGCTCTGTATACTGTGAAGAAGTTGACATTGAAGTTGTACCACCCTTGCCAAAGGAATCAGCCTATCTTTATGCACGATTCAACAAAATTAAAAAGCTGACTGCCAAAGATTTTGCAGAAATACGTAAGTTAGTTTTAAATAAGATATTAGTATTAAATCATACTGGTATTTAACTCCTATAAACACAAAATTCTAGGTACTCATGGCCTATCACATCTAGGTGTATAGGTGTATTTTAAGTATCTACCACATTTCACAAAAATCCACTGATTTGTTGATGAATCTCCTTTCCATTCAGATACCCTCTGCCATCTTTCTTTACTGGTGACTTTGGTGTCTGTGTTGACAGCCCATTTTCCATATGGGCAAACTATGTCTTCTCAACCCCAATACTTCAAGATCCACTTGCTAGTCAGCAGCACCAATATAATCAGGATGCTTCTCCAATTACAATGTTTTATTTTCTACCTTCACTGTAAAAGCACAGAAACTGCTTTTCCTTACTTTAACTCACGGTTCTTAAATCTGACTGCATAATTTAAAATATCTGGGGAAGCATTTAAAAATTACCAGGCAGGGTCTGGTCGGCGTGGCTCAGTGGTTGAGTGTTGACCTATGAATCAGGAGATCACGGTCCGATTCCTGGTCAGGGCACATGCCCCAGTTGTGGGCACAATCCCCAGTGGGGGTGTGTGCAGGAGGCAGCCAATCAAGGATTCTATCTCATCACTGATGTTTCTATCTCTTTCTCGCTCTCCCTTCCTCTCTGAAATCAATAAAAATATATTTAAAATACCAGGCAGGCCCTAAGTCCCCAGAGGTTGAGGTCTGGGGAGAGGCCCCGGCATCATCAAACACAACCAAACTCCTCAGATAATTCTAGTATAGAGCTGGTGTCCTTCTTGAGTCATTCGCAATCTTGACTTCTGGCATCCTAGCAAACCAATCCTCTGTCTTCTGCAGAGCCTAGTCCTAGTCCTGGATCACTAATCCCTCATAAATTTTCTAGATTCCTATGTTGTCAAATGCTTCTGAGGAAAATCACACCGAAAAATGTACACTGGCCCCGGCCCACTACACATGTACAAGATTAACAGTAACTGGATTCATGCCGTTCTGGTGACTCCCACTGGCTGAAGTATAGCTGTTCCTCATTATTTGTGGATTCCACATTTTCAAACTCACTGACTTGCTAAAATTTAGTTGTAATCCCAAAATCAGTATTTGCAGCACTTTCACAGTCATTTGCAGACATATGCACAGTGGCAAAAACAACTGAGTTAGCCAATAGAGGTCGAAGGTGATGTTCTGACTTTTTGTTTCTGCTTTTATACTGTAAACCAGTCCTGTTCAGTCTTAGTGCCACATTTTTCACATTTTTGTGATGTTTGCTGTTTAAAATGGCCCCTAAGTGTAGTGCTTAAGTGCTGTCTAGTGTTCCTAAATGCAAGAAGGCTGGCTGTGATATGCCTTGTGAAGAAAATACATGTGTTAGTAACCTCCATTCAAGTGTGAGCTCCAGTGCTGATGGCTAGTGAGTTCAATGTTAATGTATCAACAGTATATACTAAAGGCTATATACTAAAGGCTATATACTGGTTTGGCTCAGTGGATAGAGCGTTGACCTGCAGATTGATGTTTCTATATCTCTCTCATGGGTATGAATCCTGTCAAGGGCACATGCCCAGGTTACAGGCTCTATCCCTAGTAGGGGGTGTGCAGGAGGCAGCCGATCAATGATTCTCTGTCATCACTGATGTTTCTATCTCTCTCTCCCTCTCCATTCTTCTCTGAAATCAGTTAAAAAAAAAAAAAGAAGTCTATAAAAAGAAACACACATAAAATTATGTATTGATTGCTGATGAAAATGTGTGATCAGAGGGTTGAAGGAACCTAGCCCTGCATTTCCCCTGGGAGCCATAATGTTCCATATTTACTAATTCAGTGTTTGTGGTAATTTTATACACATGACTGTCCCATATAATGAGAAGCATTTTTGTCTGTTGTCAACCAATAAGGCATAGAACAATTCAGATAACATACCCACAATGACAATGCAACATGCCAGCAAAAACGTTTGTGATTCTATTCAATCAAGTGTAATGCTTATTTTCCATGATTTGCAACAAGAATTTCTTTCAAACTGCCTGAGCATCCTGAGAATTCAGAATACAGTAGGACTCTACTAAATTCTCTTCTGAACCTGTCATTCTAGACTCCAGTTAGAAAGGCCATCAGTGAAAGCACAGAATAGATGCTCAGCATTAATTCAACAAAACTTCTTGAGCTCCTAATAGTAGATACTCTACTAGACACTAAAAACAAAATATGGCTGAATGACCTGTTAAATACTTTTCTTCAGTCCACACAAATGAAAATTTAACTTCTTATTTTTGTATATTTTCTGTATATTTCCCCTTCAAGCTAATTTAAGAAGACTCGACTTTACGGGAAATTTGATTGAAGATATAGAAGACACTACTTTTTCAAAACTTTCTCTGTTAGAAGAACTGACACTAGCTGAAAATCAACTATTGAAACTTCCAGTTCTTCCTCCCAAGCTTACTTTATTTAATGCAAAATACAACAAAATTAAGAGTAGAGGAATCAAAGCAAATACATTCAAAGTAAGTATTTTATAGTATGACTGAATACAGTATCAGTTTTATACAGCCAGTGATGATATGATAAAAAAAAGAGAAGTTCTGGTCTAGAATTTGGTTTTATGTTTTAAGATAATTTTAATTTAATAAATGAAGACATTATTTACCTAACAAATAGCCACACCATTAGGCTCATTTATGCCTGTACCTCACAAAATTATATAATCTTTATCTTATTTCATGGACTACTTTGTGTCTCATGTTTTTCACTTGCTTACAAAGCAAATACTTATTTAAACAGACACTAGAGGCCGGGTGCACGACATTCATGAATGGGGGAGTGGGGTCTCTTAGCCCGGCCTGTGCCCTCTCGCAGGCCGGGATCACTCTCACAATCCAAGACCGCTGGCTCCTAACAGCTCACCTGCCTGCCTGCCTTCCTGATAGCCCCTAACACCTCTGCCTGCCTGCCTGATCGCCCCTAACTGCTCCCCTGGTGGCCTGATCACTCCTAACCGCCTCTGCCTCGGCCCCTGCACCCGGGACCGAGACTTCCCTCCTCCGGCCAGGCGCAGGCACCCGGGACCCGGGCATCCCTGCCTCTGGCCAGCCATAAGCACCTGGGACCCGGGCCGGCTTTGCCCAGGGCCAGCCGCAGGTGGCCAGGACCGTGGGCAGCTTTACCCCGGGCCCAGCTTTGTCAGGAAGGACGTCCAAAAGGTCGTCCAGAAAATGTCTAGTCTAATTAGCATATTACCCTTTATTAGTATAGATGGTTCACAGCCGCATGGAACCAAGAACTCCAAAAGGGAGTTTTCCTGCCTTTTTCCTTACAATATGAGTAATTTACTAATGCCAGAAAAAATAAAGTTATAGAAGTGAATTTTAATTTTAATACTTCAATATATTAGACCATAAAATGTTATAGCCTTCCTTTTGAATCCCATGATGGCACCAAAAACAAAATTATCTATGTAGTAAAAATTACTTTTCTTAATTTAGTATTTCAAGGAAATGTATGTACAGGAAAAGGGGAAGGTGTGTGACTTTGGTAGCCAGGTTGTCTTGAAATGCATAGTCTATGGAGAAGTAATCATCTCAGCCCACGAAGGAACCCCAGATAAAGGATCATGCTATTGTTGACAAGAGAAAACCTCATTCAAAAAGAAGGTTTGTAGCTTGTAATGATAAGCACCTAACTATCAAATATTCGTTATCATAAATTAATGATAATCACACAATGTACAATCTGTCCACAAACATATGTGTCAGAAAATGTAAACATATTCCACTTTTCTCCTATTTCTGTCTACAATTAAGGGACCCTCTTTCTACTTTAAGGGGCATACTAGAGGTAAATCAAAGTTTCACAGAATTTAATGGATTTAGGGGACTTTTAAAAACAAACAAAAACCACCTTAGCTGGTTTGGGTCAGTGGATAGAGCATTGGCCTGAGGACTGAAGGGTCCTGGGTTCAATTCCAGTCAAGGGCACATGCCTGGGTTGTGGGCTCGATCGCCAGTAGGGGGCATGCAGGAGGCAGCCTAACAATGATTCCCTTTCATCATTGATGTTTCTATCTCTCTCTTCCCTCTCCCTTACTCTCTGAAATCAATAAAAATGCTTGAAAGAATAAATAAATAAAAACAAAAACCCCTGTAAGTTGAAGATAAATAATTCTATCCAGTAAGCCTTTGAATAACTGGCATTTTAAAGACCTACAGGAACTGATCAACATTTCAAAAAGGAATGTTTGAATATTTTGCATTTTACACATGCATTACAATAGGGATCCATGACAAGTTGACATGGAAATGATAAACTCAGCTACCTTGCAGTTTGGCTTAACACCCTAGGCTGCAAAAGCCACTGGTAAATCCGGTTACTCTAACCCAGGGGTGGGGAACCTTCTTTCTGCCAAGGGCCATGTGGATATTTATAACATCATTTGCAGGCCACACAAAATTATCAACTTAAACATTATCCTGCTATACTTGGTCAAACATTTAATTAACTCACCCCTAATGCCTTGGCAGGGCCAGACCAAATGATTTTTAGGCCTTATAGGGCCCTCGGGCTGGAGGTACCCACCCCTGCTCTACCTCAAGTGAAGAGGGCCCCTGGGGAAGACAGGAACTTGGGGTCCATATGGTGAATGATGAAATGTTAAGGAAGTATCAATAACAGCAAATTAGTTCTAAAAAAATAAAACTCGCAAATTCTGCTACAGGATGTACATCAGAGATAAGGTAAAAGATTAATGCCAGGGGAAACTACATCTTGAAATCATTATAAAATTATACTCAACTAGAGGCCCAGTGCATGAAATTCGTGCACAGGGGGTTCCCTGAACCCAGCCTGCACCCTCTCCAATCTGGGACCCCTTGGGGGATGTCCAACTTCCAGGACCGCTGGCTACTAACTGCTCATCTGTCTGCTGGCCTGATCGCCCCTAACTGCCCCCACCCCCCGCCAGCCTGGTTGCCCCCAATGGCCCCCCTCTGCTGGTCTGGTCACCCCTAACTGCCTCCCGCCAGCCTGGTCGCCCCCAACTGCCTCCCCCTGCCGGCATGGTTGCCCCTCACTGCCCCCCCTGCCAGCCTGGTCACCCCCAACTGCCCCTCCGCCAGCCTGGTCGCCCCCAACTGCCCCCCCCTGCTGGCCTAGTTGCCCCACGCAGCCTGCTGTTCAGTCGTTTGGTCGTCCCTCACTAACCCCCCTGCCAGCCTTGTTGCCCCACGCAGCCTTGCTATTCAGTTGATACTCTTACTGTGACGGCGTCCTGTACAATTTGCATATTCCTCTATTATTAGTATAGATAACTGGGTTACTGATCATGAACAGTAATCCAATATCAAACCCTTGGGGGGGGGATTTTTTTACTAAAAAGTATTTAATAAATAGCTTTGGGAAACATCTTACTAACAAGCATATACACCTCTTAGGAATATTCATTTTGCCATAAATTGGAGCTAAAATGGGAAGTTCTGGAGGTTCAAGACAAGTTATGAGAGCACCAGGATCCACCTGTAATCCTATACAATAGGGACTGTCCCATTGGCTGCTCCTAAGACAAAGTCAAAGGGCCCCAGACACTGGTGTGAGGGCTGAGCCGGGCACCGCTGGGTCTCCAGCAGGGGTCTACTGCCCTTCGTAAGAGACAAAGTACACCATTTGTGAGGCCAAAAATACCCGCAAAGCCAAAACACTCTAATAGCAATGATAAATAGTACGGACATGTCTCTGTCAGTATCAATTTGTATATCCATGTGTACATACATGAGTGTGTAGCACTGGAACCCTATGAAGAAATGCACTGACTTCACTGAAGTAAAAGTGCCTTTCCTTGCAGAAACTGAGTAACCTGTCCTTCCTCTATCTGGACCACAATGCGCTGGAATCTGTGCCACTTAATTTACCAGAAAGCCTACGTGTAATTCATCTTCAGGTAGGACCGCTCCTTTCAAATACCTGACTTTAATTTAAATTACTAACGATCAGTCTTATGACTCATTATAAAACGCACATTCACAGGTAAATTTTATCAAAAGTATCACTATGAGTCCAATGCACTCTCTGGCCACCAACCCGGGTTCTGTCCAGAGCAGGTGAAAGGACCATCAACAACAGGTCTGAGGCCTGCTCTCAGAGGATGTTAGTCCCGATCTGTGCAGTGTCTCCTAGTTAACCTGGCACATGGATTTGAAGTTGGGGAACACTAAAACCTCGGGCTTAAGTTTCTTTCTCTAAATAGCAATAAATCTTTGCTTTTGAAGCCTTTCCAACTGACTTTACTGTCCAACATCAACTTAAGGTAAAGAAAAGTGAAGAGGGTATAAAAATAAACTAAAATTGATCTTTCAGCATTATAAGAATTCCTATTTGTTCTTTTTACTTATTTAAAGGTTACTTAAGGACATAGTATGCATTTTGCGCTGACACTCTAGAATAGGATACATTTTTCCAGCTAGTATAATAGCAAGTTGTCTGTTCTTCCAAAGTCATGCTGTAGACTTAAAAGTAAAGGCTGACCTTGCACAGAGAGGGTTTAATTACCATGACGATGGATACACAGTATGTACAATACAGTAGTTTGAAAATCACTTTTTAGATAAAATATTCTGAGATCCCATTGCATGGCATATAAAAGATTGATTTCAGCTATCTGAATACCTTTTCCCTTTTGTTTTCCAGTTTAACAACATAACTTCAATTACAGATGATACATTCTGCAAGGCTAATGACACCCGTTATATTCGGAACCGCATTGAAGAGATACGCTTGGAAGGAAATCCCATTGCCCTGGGAAAGCATCCCAACAGTTTTATCTGCTTAAAAAGATTACCTGTAGGCTCATACTTTTAACCACTATTAGTGCAGCATATAAACTAAAGCACACACATTCTTATAATCTATCTCAACAATGTCTAAAGGAGCGTAAATACCTGTTTAATATTAACTTTGTATCCCACTATGAAGGAATTTTATGTTTTAAGCAAGTATGTTCAAAAGCTTACATATAAGTAAGAAGTAAGTCTGAATCTCTAAGTTTAAAACAAGGTAATGAGAAAATATTTAAACAGTACTACAAAATCTTTGTAGTCTATAGTAGAGCACCATTTAAAAGGTATGTTTTTATGCAAATACCCAAAATTAAGAAGCATTATTTCTACTACTAATGAAGTAAGAGGATAAGTCCAAGAAACTTTCAACTGTTTGTCTTTTCTGGCCTTTACTGGATCCCTAAAAGTAGTTAAGACTGACATTCCAAAAACTCTGAAAAGCTAAATATTTCCAGTGATCTCCCATTTTTCTTTTATAATTCAGACATTATTCATTATGAAGGAGAAACTCTTTCTTTCTATTAAGGCAGCTATTATCTTTTTACTTAGCCTGAGAAATAGGGTATAGTCTCATAGGTAAAACTTTCCAAATAAAGTATAATTTTACTCTGATAAAGAGCTAATATAGTAATGTTCAATGTTATTCTGCTTTGTAGTCACACAGTTAAAGGTTTTAGTAAAACAGTATAGAATTATCTTTCTTCCACATTAACATTCTAAATCTAGCATAAAATATTTTAAGAAGCCAAGCAGATAAAAACCAGTATGCTTGAGAAAAAAAAAAAAATTCACCCCATTTCTCAGAAAATAGCTATAAAGTTCTCTATTGTAAAGGCTTACAAATATGATAAATACTGCAAAACATTTTCTTTCTACATTACAGGAATGGGAATCTTATCAATAAATTTGTCCGAATGTAAGACATAAAAACCAAATGAATTCCATGGTGTTATTACATACCACCCTCCCATCCACCCATACACATCCCCGTTCACCCAAACAGACCTTATATTCACAAGAAAGCTTCTGAGGAACATTTTCTATAGATCCATAAGCAACTAATACATTTAATGATGAGAATTCATCTTCAATCTAATAGTGAAGACTTATGATGACACAATGCTGTCAGATTAGTTTCTAACATAACTTTACATTTGTCCAAACCCATTCAAAAGTCTTTATCTCCACATTATTTTGGGGTTACACACAAAATTATCAGTGCTTCAGAAACATGACTGAACTGTGTATATAAAAATTACCGCAAAAAAAAAAAAATTGTCGACATTGGCCCAACCCAGTTTGGCTCAGTGGACAGAACATTGGCTGCGGACTGAAGGATTCCGGCAAGGGCATGTGCCTTGGTTGCAGGCTCGATCCCCGGGCCCTGTGCAGGAGGCAAGCAATCAATGTCCATGTTTCTCTCTCTCCTCCTCCCTTCCACTCTCTAAAAATCAGGTGAGGCTTAACAACAACAATAAAATTACTGACATTGTTTCCAATATAAACTATACATTAGAATCAAGTTGGTCTCCGTATATTATCCCCAGAACAAATACTTATTCCTATTTTTAAGCATTTGCTTCCATTTGCTTCCATTTTTCCCTACATAGAATGACCTCCTATCTGTTTTTCATTTTTTCCCCAATTTGTCAAGGTTGACCCCAAAATAAAACTTTTCCATTAAACAATCTGTGATCTCTTTAAGGCCATAATAATTACCTCATAACACTTATTAACTCATTCATGTATTTTATTTCAGTAACTGATAATCATGACTATTAGACTGCTTTCTCATTACTTTGTGTGCAGGCCTCATTTCTCAATGACTGAAGCTCACTGAGCACATACATATTCCCTTTATACTTTCAGAGTCCTAGCATGGTAGTGAGTACATTTAAGTGAAGATAAAATAAACAGTGCAAAATAAAATCCATTTAAACAGAAGGGCTCTGTTGTATTTGAAAAAAATAGAATCTTTATGTTCTCATAATCCTGATTAAATTGTAAGTTTATCTGGAAAAATAAACTTCATGAGAGCTAACTGATGGGGTCAAAAGTGGGAAAATGGCCCTGGGTGGCAAACTTGAAAGAACAAAACTGGAGGATTCACACGTGCTCCTTTCAGATGCAACTACAGAGATACACTAATCAAAAGTGTGGTATTAGTATAAGGACAGACATAGCGACCAACGGAATATTATAGAGAGGCCAGAAACAAACCTTTGCACATATATATATATGGTCAAATGATTTTCAACAAAGGTGCCAAGACCACTCAATAGGAAAAGGACAGTCTCTTCCACAAACAATGCTGGAAAACTGAATAAGCACATGCAAAAGAATGAGGTTGGATCCTTCGCTTACAAACTAAACACCTAAACTTAAGGGCTAAACTATAAAACTCTTTTTTTAAAAATATATTTTATTGATTTTTTACAGAGAGAAAGGGAAAGGGATACAGAGTTAGAAACATCGATCAGCTGCCTCCTGCACATCCTCCACTGGGGATGTGCCCACAACCAAGGTACATGCCTTTGACTGGAATCAAACTTGGGACCTTTCAGTCCACAGGCCGAACGCTCTATCCACTCAGCCAAACCAGTCAGGGCGACTATAAAACTATTAGAGAAAAATCTTTATGACATTAAATTTGACAATAATATTTTGGATATGGCATTAAAAATAGATAATTTGGCTTCTTCAAAATTGAAAACTTTTATGCATCAAAAGACATTCTCAAAAGAATGAAAAGCCAATCCAGGGGATGGGAGAAAATATTTACCAATTATGTATCAGATAAGGGATCAATATCTAGAATATATAAACAACTACAACTCAACAATAAAAACTCCAACAATCTGATTCAGTGCGGAAAGGCCTTGCATAGATATTTCTCCAAAGAAGACATACAAATGGCCCATAAGCACATGAAGAGATGCTCAACATTGCTGGTTACTGAGAAAATGCAAATCAAAACCACAATGAGGCCCTAGCTGATTTGCTCAGTGGATAGAGCATCGGCCTGTGAACTGGAGGGTCCCGAGTTCGATTCCAGTCTAGGGCACATGCTCAGGTTGCAGGCTTGATCCCCAGTAAGGGGCGTGCAGGAAGCAGCCGATCAATGATTCTCTCTCATCATTGATGTTTCTATCTTTCCCTCTCCCTTCCTCTCTGAAATCAATAAAAATATTTTTTAAAACCACACACACAATGAGAATACCACTTCACACCCATTAGGCTGGCTATGATAAAAAAAGAAAAAAACCCACCCCAAATTAACAACTGGATATGAAGGAATTGGAAGCCTTGTACACTGATGTTGGAAATGTAAAATGGTATAGCTACTGTGGAAACAAACATGCAGTTCTTAAAAAATATTAAAGATAGACTTGCCATATAATCCAGGAATTCCACTCGCAGGTTATACTTAAGAGAACTGAAAGCAGGGATTTGAACAGATATAATGGTTATTGTACACCATGCTTCATAGAAGCATTTTCGTAATAGCCAAAAGATAGAAACACCCAGCTGTCCATCAACAGATGGATGGATCAACAGAATGTGATAAAGCACATAAAATGGAATACTATTCAGCCTTAAAAAGGAAGGAAATCATGACATATGCAACAACACAGATGAGCCTTGAGGACATTATGTTATGTGAAATAAGCCAGGCAAAGGGCTAATTTTAGCATTCTGCTTCAATGAGGTAACCAGAGTGGTCAAATTCATAGAAACAAAAGCTAGAATGCTAGTTTCCGGAAGCTGCGGGAGAAGGAAATGGCAAGTTACCATATAATGGGGACAGAGTTTCAGTTTGGAATAATGAAAAACTTCTGGAGCTAGATATTGACATGATTGTACAACAATGTGACTGTTTCTTTCCATTCTAGTAAACTTATCCCATAGAAGTGCTCTGCCTACAGGAAAAACACACAATTATACTTCACACCTGCATGGAAAGCACCTGGAGATGAACTGGCTTTGGAAATGGGACTAGTGCTCACATTCCCCACAATCCGTTCAAATGTATAAACAAACAACCACATTAGGTGATTCATAACTATAACTGGCAGCATATTCCTCAATCATTTGTGAAGAAGAACTATTTAATTGTTCTGGTGCCAAGAGCACCCGAAAGTAAACAAGATAATCGAGAGAACTCCTCAAGGGACCACAGTACAGGTACAGATATTAGCATGTTTCATTCTAAAGAAAACCCTATGCCTGACAGATTTTATTAGTTCAACCAAACTGAATGCAAATAATCTATACTAATAAAGGGTAACACGCTGATTAGACAGGACATCTTCCAGACATCCATCCGGACAAAGCACAGCAGCTGCGCCTTGGCTGGCGGCGCGGGAGAGGCCTCGCACCGGTCGGTCCAGCACCACAGCCCCTTTCACAGAGGCAGAGGGAGAGGGAGAGGGGCTGCGGGGCTGCGCGGTCCCCGTCCCAGTGCTGCCTCTTCTGCGGAGGCAGCTACAGAGGCATCGGCGCAGGCCCAGGCCCGGCGCCAGGCCTCCACAGAGGCTGGACGGGGTGCGACCTGCTGTGTCTCAACCTCCCACAGCCCCTCCCACAGCCAACCTGGCCCCAGATCACCCCCCACCCACCAGTGGGCAGGGGACAGGACCAGAACTAAGAAGGGAGAGCCGACAGCGGGCAGTCAGTCACAGTGGCCGGCTGGCAGTGGCAGCAACAGCGGGGTGATGGGGGTGGCGCCTTCCCATGATCAGTCCGGTCGCCTCCCACAGAGAGAGGCCAGACTGCGGCTTAGGCCCGCTCTCCAAGCCCGTTCTCCGCAGGGAGCGGGCCTATGCTGTCAGTAGGACATCCCTGAGGGCTCCCGGACTGTAAGAGGGGGCAGGCCGGGCTGAGGGGACAGCCCGCCAGTGCACGAACTTTCATGCACCAGGCCTCTAGTAATAATAATAATAGAAAACAAAACAAAGGAGAGTTAATGGCTCTTGGAGAAACCTGAACCTTGACATCCTACTTATGCTGACTCTTTCAGAGCTGGTTTTTGTGTGGATCACTGCTGTTAATAATTTGATGCTATCTAACTATGTAGAACAGCCATGGGCAAACTACGGCCCTTGGGCCGGATCCAGCCCGTTTGAAATGAATAAAACTAAAAAAAAAAAAAAAAAAGACCGTACCCTTTTATGTAATGATGTTTACTTTGAATTTATATTAGTTCACACAAACACTCCGTCCATGCTTTTGTTCCGGCCCTCCGGTCCAGTTTAAGAACCCATTGTGGCCCTCGAGTCAAAAAGTTTGCCCACCCCTGATGTAGAACCTGGAGGATTACAATGCAGCCAAACATAATTCTAGTTATGCCAGAAAACAAACAAAAGTAATAAAAAGGAGTTTTTTCATATATCGGGATCAGACTTAAGAATCACTACTTTATAAGAATCAGGGTTCAGTATTTAAACTTGAAATATTGATAATTAAGAAGCTTAAAATACAAAGGCTAACTCAGGAAGTAAAGATCATACTGCTATGTGATAAGCATGCTACAATTTTATTCTTTTTTTTAAAGACTTTTTAAATTGACTTTTAGAGAGAGAAGGGAGAGGGGAGAGAGAGAAACATTCATCAGCTGCCTCCTGCCCAGGCAGGCATGTGCCCTCACCAGAAATCGAACGGGCAAGCTTTTGGTACATGGGATGTGATGCCCAACCAACAGAGCCATACCAGCTGGGGCTCTTTATTAGCATCTGTCATTTCACTTCAAGTACCCTTGATAAATTAATTTTTTAAAATGTGTATTATAAGCCCTGACCGGTTTGGCTCAGTGGATAGAGTATCGGCCTGAGGACTGAGAGGTCCCAGGTTCGATTCCGGTAAAGGGCATGTACCTTGATTGCGGGCACATCCCCAGTAGGAGGTGTGCAGGAGGCAGCTGATCGATGTTTCTCTCTCATCGATGTTTCTAACTCTCTATCCCTCTCCCTTCCTCTCTGTAAAAAATCAATAAAAAAATATATTTTTAAATAAATAAATAAATAAAATAAAATAAAATGTGTATTATAAAACATATAAGAATATAACTACACTTCTTTCAAGATATTCCATCATAAAGATTCACTGATTTGTACAAAAGCATTCCTCCTTCATTTATTCCAAATAACTGCAAATTCCAGAAGCCAATTAAATTTTTCTTGTTTAAAAACTTTAAGGAAAGAATGTTATGTTAAATCTCCAAATTAAAATGAGTTTCACTTTTTCATCATATGTTTAAATTTGAAGACTTTAGACACTACCTTGAAATGTTTAAATGTGCGCTTCCGATATTCACACCATTCCACAAAAAAGTGCAGGCTTCGGAAAAACATAAACAGATCTCTTCTTTCTTCTGCTCTGTAGGAATAAAAAAGTTTATAATTAATAAATATTATTAAACGAGAGGTCCAACCTGGCTTTATTCAATATTCTTTTTTATAGATCCTTCACTAAAGCTAAAGAAAATATTAGATATATTTCTACATACTGAACTCTGCACTTTTGAGTGTGTGCCTGTGTGGTTGCTAATGCAACTTTTTCAGCCTGGAATGCCCTTTTCCCCATCTGCAAATGTTTAAATCCTACCCATCTTTCAAGGCACCACTCAGATGCCACATTCTCCTTGGAATTTTACTTGATAACTGTGGTAGAATAAAAAATATATCTTGTTTTGTCCCTAGTTGCTGGCACAGAGTTTCAAAAACCCTTAAAAGTCCCGAGTGCCAGGAGTGCCTTTGTGATGTGAATGACTCAAGGTGACCCCTCGATAGCCTCCAGATAGGGACTGGTCACCAGAATCACCAACCACTCAATCAAAGAGATTGAAACTTTGGGCCAACCAGACCTCCAGGAAGGAGAGGGGGTGGGAGGAGCTCAATCACGTGGGCAATCATTTAATCAATTATCAATAGGTAAGGAAACACCAATAAAAAATCTGGACAACAAAGCTCAGTGGAGCTGGAGGCCAATGTGCATGGATTCTGCAAGAAAGGGCGCAAAAGTCCACATTTCTCCTCGTACCCCCACCCCACCCCTGCCCCAGACCATGCCTAGTCATTGTTTCCATTTGGCTGTTTCTAGGTTGTACCTTTAATAATAAAATCACAGTTTTTAGTATAGCATTTTTCAGAGAGTTTCTTGAGTCTTAGCAAATTATCAAATCTGAGGGGGCTTGCCCTAGCTGGTTTGGCTCAGTGGATAAAGCATCAGCCTGCGGACTAAAGGCTCCTGGGTTTGATTCTAGTCAAGGGCACATGCCAGAGTTGCAGGCTCTATCCCCACTAGGGGGCGTGCAGGAGGCAGCTGATCAATGATTCTCTCATCTTGATGTTTCCATCTCTCTCTCTCTCTCTTTCTCTCTCTTTCTGTCTCTCTCTCTTTTTTCATCTCTGAAATCATTAAAAATATATTTTAAAAATATCTGAGGGCGCTGTGGGAACGCTCAAATGATTGCTAAGTAGGTCAGACATGCAGGGGCCCCTGAGACTTGTGCTGGCATATGAAATGGAGCAGTCTTGTGGAGGATTTTGCCCTTAACCTGTGGGTCATGATTCAACTGAATTGAAGGACGCCCACTTGGTGTCAGAAAATTATTGTCTGGACAATGATCTCACCATCATACCACATGTTCTATTTCAAAATCACTAGAAATATTTTCTGTGCCTATGAGTTTGTGGACAAAAAGGGGCCACATACTAACCTGTGTGGAGGTCTTGCAAACTAAGAGATCTAAAGTCAGACCACAAAGGATGGTCTCATGTTTTGACTGTTAACTATCCTGTACTCACCTAAGTAAAAGAAACATGAGCCTATCATTTTAATTTTTATCCAATCCCAGGGGTCTTCCTGCTTTGCTTTTTCCTGACTCCCTAATCTATCACCAATGAATTTCATGTAACCCACTTACGTCTCCTCCTTTTATTGTAATGTATAAAAATAGGTTAAAACCTGCCATACTCCAGAGCACTGCCGTTCTCTGAAGCATTATATTAATACTTTGAGATTCTGCTTTCCAGCACTTGTCGACAGTTTTGTTCAAATAAACTCACAAAAATTCTTTACAGGTTTGAATGTTTTTTATGTTAACAAGTTCCCATAGGAATTTATCTTAATTTTGTTACTACTTATACCTATTGTTATACTGACACCCACAAGCACAAGCAACTTGTAGATAATATGTGTGTATTCATTTAATCATTCATTAAGTGTTGGAGTAAAGTTCCCATCCTAATCATGATAGATCTAAAAGCACATTCCTCCCAGACTCCCATTAAGGATAATTTAGAACCACTGATATAATGCACATAACAAGTAATGAAAGATTCTGAAATGTGGACAGAAGGCAGAATGGGTTGAGACTTCAGGAATTAAGGGAGGATCAGGTGTTCGGTTTCCAGAGGTTTGTTTTTGACTCTTGTATATCCCAAATGAACACTAGAGGAGACTGCAACCCAGCACTGCCATAGGGTAGAGTTTTTAAAAAGGCCCAGGGAAACATTGCTCCCCTCTAGCAGCAGAGATCATGTAAGATAAAAGGGAGGACACTGGTCTTGGTAATTGTTAGGATGAACTTCCCCTAATCTCTCCTGCTTGGACATGTTTTCTGAAATATACACTGAGTGGCCAGATTATTATGACCGACCAGATTATTATGACCACCCCATCAGTACTTCATTGACACTTCCAAAAATACTGAATATTGAAAACTTCCTAAGCAAATACTCTCAAGGTTTTATTATTATTTGCGTAACTAATTCACTTCATTGTACTGATGGGCTGGTCATAATAATCTGGCCACTCTGTGCATGGTGTTATAAACCTTTCCCATGGCTTGGGGAGGACCACCTATGCCTGCAGAAGCAAGATAAGAACTCCTCTCCGCCTGACTGACCCATGCATTCTCCTCCCTCCCCTCCACTTGACTGACTTGTCCACCCACACCCTGACCCTATTTTTCTACTTCTACCCTATCTAAGAGAACCCAAGCACACCCTTGGGGCTGACACCAACACACTGGTCTTAATTGGACACCAAAAGCTAAGGCAACAAAAGCAAAATAAACAAGGGACTACATCAAACTAAAAAATTTCTGCAGAGTAAGAAAAACCGTCAACAGTATAAAAAGGAATGTACCAAATGGAAAAATATATTTCCAAAGCAAGTATCTGATAGGGATTAATATCATAAATATATAAAGAACTTATATAATACAATAGCAAAAAATAACAAAACCAAACAACAAAAAAAATCCCATTAGAAAATGGGCGGAGGCTGAGGAGACCAAGATGGCAGCGTAGGTAAACACCGGAGACCGCTGCCGCAAACAACCATTTCAAAAATACAACTAAAAGACTGAACGGACATCACCCAGAACCACAGGAAGGCTGGCTGAAGAGAGACTCTACAACTAGAAGGAAAGAGAACAGCAAATCGAGGCTCAGAGGCGGCGCAGTGTGGAAAATACAAAGGTACCAAGGTGCGCGCGCAAAGCGGGCTGGTGGCTGAGGGCGCGGTTGTCGTTTTCTGTCGGGAGTGAGTCTCAGACTCTGGGCTCCAGATCCGGGCGAGTCTCTAGGGACCCAGACTCAAACGGGAGAAGCGGGATTATCCGGCATCAGTTGGAACCTGAGGGCAGCTTTCTCTCCGAGGTTTGCAGCGGCTGCTGGGGTTCTGAGAAGCAGAGCCTCTGGGAACGGGACTGAGCGTGGCCATAACTGCTCCCTCCGCCTGCCCTGTTGATCCCGCCCCGCCCAAACCCTGCGCACAGCCATTTGCCGATCGCCTCAGGCAAAGGCTGGATTAGCGCCTCCCCAGAAGGCAGACGATTTCCATACAGCTGATTCCTATAGCCAGTCGGCCTGGTGGTCAAATCCCTCTAGTGTTAACTACAACAATTAAGGCTTGGCTAGAACAAGACTGCGCACAGAGACCACAAGGGGGTGCACCAAGAAAGCATAAAAGATGCGGAGACAAAAAAAACATGACAGAAATGGAGGATATGGAGCTAAGAATCGCAATTTTGAGGGCTTGCCATAAATTTGTGCAGAGCCTCACGAAAACTAATGAGACCCTCGATGCTACGATAAAGAAATTAGAAAGTAAGCATACACGGACTGAAATAAAGAATATTATACCCAATAGCAGACCAGAGGAGTACAATAATCAAACCAAAGATTCGACAAAAAACACCCAATTGGAAAAGCAAAATGAAAAAAGAATCCGAAAGTGTGAAGATAGTGTAAGGAGCCTCTGGGACAGCTTTAAGCGGTCTAATATCAGAATTATTGGAGTGCCAGAAGATGAGAGACAGCAAGATATTGAAAACCTATTTCAAGAAATAATGGCAGAAAACTTCCCCCATCTGGAGAAAGAAATGGACTTACAGGTGCAAGAAGCGCAGAGAACCCCAAACAAAAGGAATCCAAAGAGGACCACACCAAGACACATCATCATTAAAATGCCAAGAGCAAAAGACAAAGAGAAAATCTTAAAAGCAGCAAGAGAAAGAGGCTCAATTACCTACAAGGGAATACCAATACGACTGTCAGCTGATTTCTCAACAGAAACTTTGCAGGCCAGAAGGGAATGGCAAGAAATATTCAAAGTGCTGAATACCAAGAACCTACAACCAAGATTACTTTATCCAGCAAAGCTATCATTCAGAATTGAAGGTCAGATAAAGAGCTTCACAGATAAGGAAAAGCTAAAGGAGTTCATCACCGCCAAACCAGTATTATATGAAATGCTGAAAGGTATCCTTTAAGAAGAGGAAGAAGAAGAAAAAGGTAAAGATACAAATTATGAACAACAAACATGCATCTATCAACAAATGAATCTAAGAATCAAGTGAATAAATAACCTGATGTACAGAATGAACTGGTGATTATAATAGAATCAGGGACATAGAAAGGGAATAGACTGACTATTCTTGGGGGGAAAAGGGGTGTGGGAGATGCGGGAAGTGACTGGACAAAAATCATGCACCTATGGATGAACACAGTGGGTGGGGAGTGAGGGTGGAGGGTGGGGTGGGAGCTGGAAGGAGGGGAGTTATGGGGGGAAAAAAGAGGAACAAATGTAATAATCTGAACAATAAAGATTTAATTAAAAAAAAAAAAAAAAAATGGGCGGAGGACCTAAAGCAGTGGTTCTCAACCTTCCTAATGCCTCGACCCTTTAATACAGTTCCTCATGTTGTGGTGACCCCCAATTTCATTGTTACAAATTGAACATAATTAAAGCATAGTGATTAATCACAAAAACAATATGTAATTATATATGTGTTTTCCAATGGTCTTAGGCGACCCCTGTGAAAGGGTCGTTCGACCCCCAAAGGGGTCGCGACCCACAGGTTGAGAACCACTGACCTAAAGAAACAATTTTCCAAAGAAGGCATACAACCAAAGGACTTATATGCGTGCATATTAGTATAACCAATGGACACGACACTGGGGTGGTGGGGGCTTGCCCTGGGGGGTGTGAGTGGCCGGGGAGGGGTCAATGGGGGAAAAAGGAGGCATATGTAATACTTTAAACAATAAGAGGAAGGAAGGAAGGAAGGAAGGAAGGAAGGAAGGAAGGAAGGAAGGAAGGAGGACAACAGGCACATTAAAAAGTGCTCAACGTCACGAATCTCAGGAAAATGCAAACCAAAACCACAATGAAATATTACCTCATGCCTGTCAAAATGACTATTATAAAGAGACCAGAGGCCTGGTGCACGAATTCGTGCACGAGTGGGGTCAGCCGGCCCGCTTCTATTGGGGCTGATCAGGCCGGGCCGGCCATGGGGAGGGGCTGAAGCGATTGGTCGGCTGGCCCCGCCCCCTGGTTGAACTCCAGGTCAAACTCCCAGTAGAAGGGACAATTTGCATATTAGCCTGTTATTATATAGTACTAGAGGCCCAGTGCACGAAACTCATGCACAGATAAGGTCCCCAGCAGCTGCCAGCTGCTGGCCAGGACCTCCCTTCCGCCGACTGTCTGCTGCCACCTCCGGCTGGGGCCTCCCTTCCCCCAGCTGCCTGCCACCACCGCCAGCCAGGGCCTCCCTTCCCATGGTTGGCTGGCCCCGCCCCCTTGTCGAACTCCCAGTCCAGGGGACAATTTGCATATAAGGCTTTTATTATATAGGATAAGAAATAACAAGTGTTGACCAGAATGTGGAGAAAAGTGAACCCTTGTGCACTGCTGGTGAAAATGTAAACTGGTATAGGCATATGAAATCTGTATGGAGTTTCCTCAAAAAATTACAACTACAATGACCATATATGATCCACCAACTCCACTTCTGGGATTTATCTAAAAGAAACAAAAACACTAACTTGAAAAAATATATGCACTCTCATGCTTACTGCAACATTATTTACTGTAGCAAAGACATGCAAATAACATATCTATCAATGAGTGAATGGATAACAAAAATGCGTGCTCACACATGGAATATTATTTATTCACAAAGATATATGCACCACTATGTTCACTGCAGCATTACAGTGGCCAAGACATGGAAAGAACAAAAGCATTCTTTAATTAGGATTCAATAAAGAAGACATGGTACATCTATACAATGGAATACTACACAGGCATGAGAAAAAATGAAATTTTTTGTCACAACATGGATTAGTTTTGAGAATATTATGTTAAGCAAAATAAATGTCAGGAAAAGCTAAGAACCATATGATTTTTCTCATAAGTGGGATCTAAAATTGAAACTCATAGACATAGACAACAGCATGGTGGTTACAAGAGGGAAGTGGGTGCAGGAGTAGTAAAAGGTAGAGGGGACCAAATATATGGTAATGGAAGGTGATTTGACTTGGGGTAATGGGCACACAATGCAACATACCAATCATGTATCATAGAAATGTACACCTGAAACCTATATGACCCTATTAACCAATGTCACCCCAATAAATTTAATTTAAAAAAACCACTAGCAAAACAAATTCAGCTATATATTAAAACAACCATACACCATAATCAGTTGGGATTTCATCCAGGGATGCAAAGTTGGCTCATTTGCAAATCAATACACCACATAAATAAAATGAAAAATAAAAATCATACGATCATATCAATAGAAGCAGAAAGAGCATTTGATAAAATCCAACATAAAGACCTCAGAGAAATGGCAATGTGAAAGGTCCCCTTGGTCTCTCCCACTGATATTACAACAATTTGAATAGCTATCATTCAACAAAGGATTCAATACTCAACACATAAACACATCTGAGATATCCGTGCATTGAAACATCTGAAGGTGGGCAAGTGGAGTAAACCAAGAGGAGGAAAGAGCTGAAATGGTTCCCTGGACCCAGCCCAGAGCTCACTGTTGGTCTCAGGAGAAAGAATAAGGTTGTAATGACACTCCCTTTAGCTAGGAGGCGCCTACAGGTACAGTGAGCATTCCTGGTCAGTATGTGCTGTGGAGGAGCCCACTGATTTGGGCAGGGACAAAGAACAGAAGTGAGGTGGTCTGAAGGCCACTATCACCAGGCAGAAAAGCAAAGTCACAGAGACTGGCTGCTTCATCCCACCTCCCAGAGTGGCAGTGGACCACAGAAGAAGCTGTATGCTAAGTGTCGGGCTGCAGACCACAATGTCTGGAATTTTGAGAAATGGAAACACAGAAAGTTTTTTTTTTTAAATATATATTTTATTGATTTTTTACAGAGAAGAAGGAAGAGAGATAGAGAGTTAGAAACATCGATGAGAGCGAAACATCAATCGGCTGCCTCCTGCACACCCCCTACTGGGTATATGCCCGCAACCAAGGTACATGCCCTTGACTGGAATCGAACCTGGGACCCTTGAGTCCGCAGGCCGACGCTCTATCCGCTGAGCCAAACCAGTTAGGGCCAGAAAGTTTTTTCCTGAGTGAAAGGTGTACTCTGTGGCTAATTCCAGGAATGGAGATACAGAGGTGAGGCTGCTGATGTCTGCCACTCACCATTACTGGGAGAACAAAGCCACAAAGGCATTAGCCAGCCACTGCCAGCTCATCCCTCCCCACCCACCAGGAGACCTTGCTGGATTTCATGGACCTGGAACACTATTGCCCACCACATTCTGCTGAGGCATTGATGCCCTATGACCAAGGACTGGTCACAGAAAAGACGCTTCCCTCCCCAGAAAGCACAGAATACCTTCCTCCAGAGATTTAAAGAGCCAGAGACTTGTAATGAGGCGGCTCAGAAAGAAAATAAAAAATATTCAGAAAATAAACTTAAAGACGTGCAACTATGTAATTTATATGCTAGAAATTCCAAGACTGCAATTCTAAAATACTCAATGAGATAAAAGAAAACACACATAGGCAGTTTAATAGACTCAAATAAAATCAACAAACAAAAGGAGTTTTTTATCAAAGAGCTAGAAGCTAAAAAAGAACCAAATAGAAATTCTGAAGAGAAAGAACTCAATAAAAGAAATAAAAAACATAACTAGCAAGCTTAGGATAAAGAGCTGACCAGATGGAAGAAAGAATTAGTGATATCAAAGATATGATGCAGAGGAAAGACAGTCCTGAGAGTTAAAAAACACCTCTACGAGAGCAATCTAACTCCATCAGAAAGAGTAATACTGTATAAGAGTGACAGGCATACTAGGAGACCAAGAGGGAAAAAGGGGAATTAAGATCTAGTCAAACGAATAGTGGATGAGACCTTCCCAAACCTATGGAAAGGGCTAAATCCTTGAAACCAAAAGGCAAACAGAACACCTAATTATCTCAACCTAACAAAGGCCTTTTTAAAGTCAAATTGTATTAAAATTATCAAAAATTAATGACATAGAAATAATTCTCGATGCAACCAGGGAAAAGTAACTGATACAGAAAATCCCATTAATTATCACTGGCTTTCTCAGAAGAAACCCTACAAGCTAAGAGAGAGTAGAATTATGTATTTAAGCTACTAAAAAAGAAGAGAAATTATCGCCAAAAATAATATATCCGGCAAAGTTATCCTTTAGATATGAAAAAGAAATAGACTTTTCTAGACATACAGAAGCTGAGGAAATTTATCAGCAGAAGACCTCCATTACAGGAAATGTTCAATAGGGTTATTCTACCTGAAACAAAGAACAAAAGGACATAAAACAATGACAGAGATTACCAAGAGACAGATAGAAGCTGAATATTACAACCCTTTTTACAGAATAAGGTACTATACACTTAACTATTACTTAAAAGTTAAAGGTAAAAATATTTAAAAAGAGAAAGAAGAATACAATAGTTGCTGCAATCAGGGAATGAACTCACAACATAAGTAGGGAACATTTTTGATGACAAAAAAAAAACATAAAAGGAGAGGGTAGAAGTCTGAATTTGCAAAGGTGAATAAAGATAAACTGCTTTCAGAAAAAACAAAAAACTACTATCCTCTACACTAATAAAAGAGAAACATGGTAATTAGTGTACGACCGCTACCCTTCCCATTGGCTAATCAGCATATCCTTATGCAAATTAACTGTCAGCCAAGATGGCGGCCGGCAGCCATGCACTGAAGCGAACAGGGAGGCTTGCTTGCTCCAGTGACTGCGGACTCCAACGTTCCTCTCAGCTGCAACTCTAAGCAACTATGTTGCAAATATAGAAGCTAAACAAAACCCCAGAAACCTGCGTTAGTCAGCCTGGCTTCAGCCAGCCGGACCGCAACATTGTATCAAATACAGAAGGTAAAGGCCAGAAACCTGCTTTCAGCAGCGAGGCCTCAGAGCTAAAGCTGGCCCACAATAGAAAAATAAAAGAAAAGAAAAAAAGAAAAAAAGGAGCGGTTGGGAGCTTCAGTCACCCGCCAGCCTGAAAATGGCCCTCAGCCCCTCAGCCAGACTGGCCAGGCACCCCAGTGGGGACGCACACCCTGATCCAGGACACCCTTCAGGGCAAACCAGCTGGCCCCCACCCGTGCACCAGGCCTCTCTTCTATATAGTAAAAGGGTAATATGCCTCCCGGCACCGGGATCAGCGGAGCCGCGAGGCCTCCCAGCACCGGGATCAGCATGACAGGGGGCAGCGCCCAAACCCCCTGATCGTCCTGCGGCTCTGTGTATGACAGGGGGCGGGGCCACAACCTCCCTATCTGCCCTGCTCTGTTCGTGACAGGGGAAGGTGCCCCAACCCCCTGATCGGCCCTGCGCTGTGTGTGACAGGGTGCGGCGAACCAACCCCCTCCCCCCCACGGGCCCTGCTCTGTGTGTGACAGGGTAGAGCCATAACCTCTCCATCGGCCCTGCCCTGAGTGTGACAGTGGTGGCGCCCAAGCCCCTGATTGGTCCTGCTCTGTGACAGGGTGCAGCGCCCCAACCCCCCTTCACGGGCCCTGCTCTGTGTGTGACAGGGTAGAGCCATAACCTCCCCATTGGCCCTGCTCTGAGTGTGACAGGGTGCAGCGCCCCAACCCCCTGATCCGCCCTACTCTGTGTGTGACAGGGGGCGGTGCCCCAACTTCCCTATTGGCCCTGCTCTGTGAGTGACAGGGGGGAGCTCCTCAACCCCCGATGGGCCCTGCTCTGTTCGTGACAGGGGGGAGCTCCCCAAGCCCCTGATCAACCCTGCTCTGTGAGTGACAGGGGGGAGCTCCTCAACCCCCTGATGGGCCCTGCTCTGTGCGTGACAGGGGGGAGCTCCCCAACCCCCTGATCAACCCTGCTCTGTGAGTGACAGGGGGGAGCTCCTCAACCCCCTGATGGGCCCTGCTCTATGCATGACAGGGGGGAGCTCCCCAACCCCCTGATCAACCCTGCTCTGTGAGTGACAGGGGGGAGCTCCCCAACCCCCTGATTGACCCTGCTCTGTGAGTGACAGGGGGCAACGCCCCAACCCCCAGATTGGCCCTGCTCTGTGCGTGACAGGGGGTGGCGTCGCAACCTCCCCATCGACCCTGCCTTGAGTGTGACAGGGGGCGGTGCCCCAACCCCCCAATCGGCCCTACCCTGAGCGTGACTGAGGGTGGCATCGCAACCACACGATCCGCCCTGCTCTGTGGGTGACAGGGGGCGGCGCCCCAACTCCCCAATCGGCCCTGCTCTGAGCCTGACCAGGGGCTGCACCTAGGGATCGGGCGTGCCCTCTGCCACCCGGAGCAGGCCTAAGCCAGCAGGTTGTTATCTCCCGAGGGGTCCCAGACTGCGAGAGGGCACAGGCTGGGCTGAGGGACCCCCCCCCCTCCTGAGTGCACAAATTTTTGTGCACCGGGCCTCTAGTATATAATAAAAGCCTAATATGCAAATTGTCCCTTCAGGTGGTCATTCGAGTGGGAGACCGTGAGTTTGACTGCTCGCTATGACATGCGCTGACCACCAGGGGGCGGCACGGAACATCACAGGCATCAGTGACAGCGGGCTGCAGTGGAGGTGCTGCTGGCCTCTATGGGCCCCAACGAGAATGGGACTGCAGAGCGATTGCGGAGCAGGTGGCGGGCGGCGCCAGGCCAAGGCAGGTGCGAGCGGTGGCCCAATTGCCCTGCCAATCGCCCCGCAGACAGTGACCAGTAGGGATGGCCAGGGTGCGGCCTCCGCCCAGCTCCCAGACACTGAGGGAGCTGGGCGGGGGGCCCAGCCCTGATCAGTCACCCTGCAGGCGGGATAGTGGAGCAGGTGAGGGGACGGCACCAGGCCAAGGTGGGGAGCCAGGCAGGGCTGCAGGGCTGCGAGGTGGGGGTGCGAGCTAGGGCTGCAAAGCTAGGGACATAAGCTGGGTTCCAATCCCTGCAGGCCACCCAACCATGCACAAATTCGTGCACCAGGCCTATTATATTAGTCTATAATAATCCTATCTAATAATAGACAAAGATGCAAATTGACTATACCTTCGCTACGCCCACCATTGGCTAATCAGAGTGATATGCAAATTAACTGCCAACAAAGATGGCAGTTAATTTGCATATACTGGCTGGGAGCGACGACTGAAGACACCGTAGAAGGAAGCCAAGCAACGAAGCCAAGGTAGTGGAGACGGGTGGGAGAGAAGCGGCAGAGATGGGCGGGGTAGGAGCGGCAGAGACGTGAGCGAAACACTATTCTTGCAGGAATCTTCCTGCAAACGGGCCTCTAGTAAAAGCATAATATGCAAATTGATCAAATGACCGAACAGCAGAACGACCTTCCGGACGACCTTCTAGATGACCACATTTTGACATGCACTAGCGCCAGACCAGCCAAGGTGGGTGTGATGAGATTGCTCAGGGGACCCCGCCATCGCCCCACAGAGGGAAGCCCAGGCCACCGGCTGGTGGGGCAATCGATCATGGGGTGGGGCTCTACAATTGCCCCAAAGAGGAAGGCCCAGGCTACCCAGCCGGTGGCACTGCAGCGGGTGGGCAGGGCCACCTGGCCAGTGGCCACAGAAGGAGACCCAGACCACCCAGGTGGCAGCGCTGCGGCAGGTGGGCGGGGCCTCCCTCTGTGGGGCGATTGATCTGGGGACCCTGCGATCAATCGCCACACAGAGGGAGGCCCAGAACACCGACCAGTGACGCTGTGGAGGGTGTGTGGGGCCGGCCAACAATCGCCCCACAGAGGGAGGCCCAGGCCAGCCAAGCGATCGCACCCAACACCTATTGCCTGCAGAGGGAAGCAACCGGTGGCAGGGGAGGGAGGGGCAAGCGCTGCACAGATGGCAAGCAGTGGCAACAGCGTGGGGCGGAAAGGGGTCCTGGATTGCGAGAGGGTGCAGGCCGGGCTGAGGGACACGCCCTCCCCCCCCCGCATGAATTTCGTGCACCGGGCCTCTAGTGTATATATTTGTATATATAGATATATATATTAACCTTTCTTTTTAATAAACCTTATGATCACCACACACACACACAAAATCCGAAAACTGAGACACAACTTAAAAATAGAGGAAAATATTATAGAATACTACCACTACAACAGAGAGAAACACAAGGGAAAAGAAACAATAGAGACACAGAGCTATAGAGCTATCAGACATTAAAAGATAAAATAACTATACCAAATCCTGATACATCAATAATCACCCTAGCCCTAGTGGATAGAACTGAGCCAAACCAAACTGAAAGGTCCAAGGTTTGATTCCAGTCAAGGACACATGCCTGGGTTGTGGGCTTGATCCCCAGTGGAGGACTTGCATGAAGCAGCCAATCCATGTTTCTCTCTCATCATGGATGTTTCTATCTCTCTCTCCCTCTTTCTTCCTCTCTGAAATCAATAAAAATGTATTTTAAAAAATAATAATAAATACCCTAAATGTAAATGGATTAAATTCAATAATAAAAAGAGAGAAGCAGATTGGATCCAAAAACAAAACCCAACCATATGCTGCCTTCAGGAGACATATATAAGCTGCAAAGACAAATACATACTGAATGTGAAAGGATAGAAAATGATTCTCCAAGCAAATGGTATCTAGAGAAAAGCAGATTTAGCCACACTTATATCTGACAAAATAATAAAGGTGACAAAAGACAAAGATGATCATTTTATAATGATAAAGGGGACATTACATCATGAAGACATAACAATTATCAATATATATGTACCTAGGCAGGAAGCAACAAAATATATAACAGAACTAAAGGGGAAAACTCACAAAAAAACAATCATAATAGGGGACCTAAATACCCCATTGAGAACTATGGCTAGATCATCCAAACAGAAAATCAATAAAGAAATATCAGCCTTAAATAACACAACAGACCAAATGAATATAACTGACATTTACATCCCAGAATACCAGATTATACATTATTCTCTAGTGTACATAGAACATTCTCAAGGACAGACCATTAGTTGGGACATGAAACTAGTCTTAATAACAAATTTAAAAAGATTGAAATCATACCAAGCATATTCTCTGACCACAATGATTTAAAATTAGAAATCAAGTTCAAAAAGAAAAAGGGGGGAAAAAACCAAAAATATCTGGAGAATAAACATCATGCTACTTAAAAACCAAGGGTCCGACCAGTGTGGCTCAGTGGTTGAGTGTCGACCTATGAACGAGGAGGTCATGGTTAAATTCCCGGTCGGTGCACATGCCCAGATTGCAGGCTTGGTCCTCAGTAGGGGGGGGTGTGGGAGGCAGCTGATCGATGATTCTCTCTCATCATTGATGTTTTTATCTCTCTCTCCCTCTCCCTTCCTCTCTGAAATCAGTAAAATAATATTTAAGGAAAAAAATGAGGTCAAAGAAGAAATAAAAATAGAGATCAAAAGAAACAAACAGACAAATGAGAAGGGTAGTATGACATGTCAAAACTTTTGGAATGCAAGTAAAGTATTCCAAAAGTTTCATACTAAGACAAAAGTTTATACTACTACAGGACTAGCTCAAAAACAAGAAAAATCCCAAGGAAACAGCATAACTTTACATCTGGAAGAACTAGAAAAAGAACAAAACAAATCCAAAGTCAGCAGAAGTAATGAAATAGAAAACAAAAAGACTATGTAAAAATTTAATGCAACAAAGAGCTAGTTCTTTGAAAACCTTAATAAAATTGGCAAACATCTGTCTAGACCAGGGGTCCTCAAACTACGGCTCACGGGCCACATGCAAATACAAATATTGTATTTGTTCCCGTTTTGTTTTTTTACTTCAAAATAAGATATGTGCAGTGTGCATAGGAATTTGTTCATAGTTTTTTTAAAAACTATAGTCCGGCCCTCCAACGGTCTGAGGGACAGTGAACTGGGCCCCTGTTTAAAAAGTTTGAGGACCCCTGGACTAGACTCACTAACGAAAAAGGGAAAATACTCAAACAAAACCAGAAATGAAAGAGAAGTTACTACAAACACCACAGAAATACAAAGCAAGAAAGAATACTAAGCAAGATCATATGCTACCAATTCTAAAAGAAATAGATAAGTTCCTAGAAAGCTGTAACCTTCTTAGACTGAATCACAAAGAACTGTTAAATCTAAATAGACTGATCAACAGCAAGGAAATTGAAACAATCAAAAATCTTCCAAAAAATAAAAGTCCAGGACCAGATGGCTTCACTAGTGAATTCTACCAAACATTCAAAGATTTGATACCTATTCTTCTCAAACTCTTCCAAAAAATTTAAGAAGAGCCAATACTTCCTAACATATTTTAAGAATTCAACATAACCCTAATACCAAAACTTATCAAGGTAAGACACACATACACACAGACACACACCAATATCTGTGATAAACACAAATGAAAATATCCTAAATAAGATACTAGGCAAATCAAATAAAACAATATTCTTTAAAGATAATGCATCGCAATTAAATAGAGATTGTTCCAGGGGCACAGCATAGTTCAACATATGCAAACCATCAATGTAATTAATAAAACAAAGGATGAAAATTGACAAGATACAACATCCATTTATGATCAAAAAAATAAATGGGTATAGGATAACAGTACTTCAATAAAATAAAGACCATGTACAACAAACTCTCAGCTAATATCATACTCAATAGTGAAAACCTGAAAGCTTATCCTCTAACACAGGGCTGGGGAACATCCACCCAGCAGGCCATAAAAAGCTCGCGAAATCATTTAGTCTGGGCCTGCCTAGGCATGAGAGGTGAGTTCATTAAATGTTTGACCAAATATAACAGGCTAATTTTTAAGTTGATATTTTTGTATGGCAACGAATGATGTTAGAAACATCCAAATGGTCCCTGGAAGAAAAAAGATTCCCCATCCTGCTCTAAGATCAGGAACAAGAAAAGGGTCCATTTTGACTATTCTTACTTAAAAATAGAGATCAGGTGCATGAAATTCATGCATGGGGGGGATCCCTCAGCCCGACCTGCACCCTCTCGCAATCCGGGACCCGAAAGGGGATGTCCGACTGCCGGTTTAGGCCCGATCCCTCTCACAATGCGGGACCGCTGGCTCCTAACCGCTCACCTGCCTGCCTGCCTGATTGCCCCTAACCACTCGCCTGCCTGCCTAATCACCCCTAACCGCGTCTGCCTGCCTGCCTGATCACACCTAACCACCTATGCCTCAGCCCCTGCACCTGGGACCCAGGCTTCCCTCCTCTGGCCAGACGCAGGCAACCGGGACCCAGGCCGGCTTCACCTGGGCCAGCCGCAGGCACCCGGGACCCCAGGTGGCACCACGTGGGTCCCCGGCCATAGGCACCTGGGACAGGGCCGCCAGGGGCCTGGCTTTCTCAGGAAGGAAATGACGTCCAGGAGACATCCGGTCTATCTGGTCTAATTAGCATATTACCCTTTTATTAATTAGTATAGACTAGAGGCCCAGTGCACAAAAATTTGTGCACTTGGGGGGTCCCTCAGCCCGGCCTCTGCCCTCTCGCAGTCTGGGACCCCTCGGGGGATGTCCACCTGCTGGCTTAGGCCCGCTCCCGAGGGGATCAGGCCTAAGCTGGCAGTCAGACATCCCTCTGGCAGCCCAGGAGTCCTTGGGAGATGTCCACTTGCCAGTGGGGAGCAGGCCTAAGCTGCAGTCGGATATCCTTAGCGCTGGTGAGGAGGCAGGAGAGGTTCCCACCACCACCGCTGTGCTGGCAGCCATCAGCCTGGCTTGTGGCTGAGCAGAGCTCCCCCTGTGGGAGCGTACTGACCACCAGGGGGCAACTCCTGCATTGAGCGTCAGCCCCCTGGTGGTCAGTGTGTGTCATAGTGACCAGTCATTCCCTGTTAGGGTCAATTTGCATATTACCCTTTTATTATATAGGATAGAGGCCTGGTGCACGGGTGGGGGCCAGCTGGTTTGCCCTGAAGGGTGTCCTGGATCAGGGTAGGGGTCCCGCTGGGGTGCCTGGCCAGCCTGGTGAGGGGCTGAGGGCCATTTGCAGGCTGGCCACGCCCCCTTCAGGGTGGGGGTCCCCACTGGGGTGCCTGGCCAGCCTGTGTGAGGGACTGATGGCTGTTTGCAGGCTGGCCAAGCCCCCAGCGGGAACCCTCATCCCATGGGGGTGTGGCCAGCCTGGGTGAGGGGCTGAGAGCTGTTTTCAGGCTGCCCACAGCCCCTTTAGGGTGAGGGGTCCCGCTGGGGTGCCTGGCCAGCCTAGGTGAGGGGCTGATGGCCATTTTCAGGCTGGCCATGGCCCCCCCCCCGGCGACCCAAGCTCTCAGCCTCTCCTTTTTTTCTTTTTCTTTTTTTTTTCTGGGATTTATTTATCTTCTATAATTGAAACAACTATGAGCCCAGGTCTGGCTGGAAGCCTGAGTCTGGCAACCCAGGTTCCCAGCCCCTCCTTGAGTGGAGGCCACGGCTGGATGGAAGCAGGTATCTGGGATTTATTTATCTTCTATAATTGAAACTTTGTAACCTTGAGCTGACCCCAGGGCTGGCCAGGGCAGGCGGGAAGCTTGGCTTCCTTCATCGCCAGGGGCAACCCAAGTCTCCTGCTCGCTCCAGCTCTGTGGCCACCGTCATCTTAGTTGGGTTAATTTGCATACTCGCTCCTGACTGGCTCGTGGGCGTGGCTTGTGGGTGTAGCAGAGTGGCAGGGTAATGGAGTGATGGTTAATTTGCATCGTTCTCTTTTATTAGTGTAGATAGTTCTGGAAGTCCTAGCCAGAGCAATCGGGCAAGAGAAATAAAAGGCATCCAAACTGGGAAAGAAGAAGTAAAAGTGTCACTTTTTGCAAATGGTATGATTCTGTATATATAAAACCCTAAAGACTCCACCAAAAAAACTATTAGAAACAATAAAGAAATACAATAAAGTAGCAGGGTAAAAAAATCAATGTACAAAAATCCATTACATTTCCATTTACTAACAATTAAATTTCATGGGGGTGAGGGGGGGATGAAAAAAATAATTAGATTTGTAATTACAACAAAAACTATAAAATACCTAGGAACAAACTTAAAGAATGTAAAGGACCTATATACTGACAACTACAAGGTATTATCAAAAGAGATTTAAAAAGACACAAAGAAATGGGAAGATATTCCATGTTTACAAATTGGGATAACCAACACTGTTTAAATAGCCTTATTACCCAAAGTAATATACAGACTTAATGCAATCACCATCAAAATCCCAATGTTGTTTTTTAAAAGAAATAGAAGAAAAATCATCAGATTTTGATAGAAACACAAAAGATCCCAAATTGCCAAAGTAATCCCAAGAAAAAAGAATGGAGGTGTCATACACTCTGTCTTCATGCTATAATTCAAAGCAACAATCATAAAAAAGAATGGTATTGGGAGAAAAACAGATACAAAGACCAATGGAACAGAACTGAGAGGCCAGAAACAAACCCACTTGTATATGGGAAAATAATTTTTAAATATGTTTTTATTGATTTTTAGAGAGAGGTAGGGAGAGAGAGAGAGAGACAGAAACAATGATGAGCCCTGACTGGTTTGGCTCAGTGGATAGAGCATTGGCCTGCGGACTGAAAGGTCCCAGGTTCGATTCTGGTCAAGGGCATGTACCTTGGTTGCGGGCACATGCCCAGGGGGAGGTGTGAGGGAGGCGGCTGATCGACGTTTCTGACTCTCTATCCCTCTCCCTTCCTCTCTGTAAAAAATCAATAAATTATATTAAGAAAAAAAAAAAAACACTGATGAAAGAGAAACATCAACATCAATTAGGAGGCATCCTGCATGTCGCCTGCTGAGAATCCAGCCTGCAACCCAGACATGTGCCCTGACCAGGAATCAAACTGGAGACCTCTTGGTGCATAGGTCTATGCTCAATCACTAAACCATACCAGCTAAGCCTGGGAAAATAATTTTTTTACATAGGAACCAAAAACATCCATGGAAAACAGAAAGCCTCTTTAATAAATGGTGCTTGAAAAATTGGAAAGCCACATAAAAAGGAATGAAACCAGACTACATTAAAAAAAAAACATTGGCCCTAACTGGTTTGGCTCAGTGGATAGAGCGTCGGCCTGCGGACTGAAGGGTCCCAGGTTCGATTCCGGATGGGGGAATGTACCTTGGTTGCGGGCACATTCCCAGGAGTGGGTGTGCAGGAGACAGCTGATCGATGTTTCTCTCTCATCGATGTTTCTAACTCTATCCCTCTCCCTTCCTCTCTGTAAAAAATCAATAAAGCATATTAAAAAACAAAAACAAAACATTGATACTAAAATCATGGAACTTGGTCCTAAGTATTTTTGCTTTTACCTCCCTTGACTGTGAGGATTTTATAAATTTGACCTTATAGTCAAGGGAGGCAAAAACAAAAATAAATGAATGGGACTATATCAAACTAAAAAGTTGGGCACAGCAAAAGAAACTGTCAACAAAACACTAAGGCAACTAATCAAATTGGAGAAAATATTTGCAAACAACAACTCCAATAAACAGATGTTATATATTTAACATCCAAAGCAAGTAAAGGTCTCATACAACTGAACACACACACACACACACACACACATATCCTAGTAAAAAAAAAATAGGTAGAGGGACTAAAAGATAGTTCTCCCAAGAAAACATACAAATGGCCAACAGATATATGAAGATGTACAACTTCACTAGTTATTAGGGAAATGTAAATTAAAACTACAAAGAGAAGCGACCTCTCTCCTGTCAGAAAGGCAAGCAATATCAAGTGTTGGAGAGGATGTGAAGAAAAGGGAACCCTCATTCACTGCTGGTGGGAATGTAAACTGGTACAAGCCACTATGGAAACAGTATGGAGGTTCCTCAGATAATTAAGAGCAGAGTTACCATATGACCCAGGAACCCCTCTTCTGGGTATCTACCTGAAGAATTTGAAAAAAATTATTCACAAAGATATATGCACCCTTATGTTCACTGCAGCATTATTTACTACTAGAAGCCCGGTGCATGAAATTCGTGCACTGGACGGGGGGGTGTCCCTCAGCCCAGCCTGCATCCTCTAAAATCTGGGACCCCTCGGGGGATGTCCGACTGCCGGTTTAGGCCCGATCCAACAGGGTGAGCGGCTGAGGGCCGTTTTCAGGCTGGCCACACCCTCTTCAAGGTTGGGGTCCCTGCTATAGTGCCTGGCCAGCCTGGGTGAGGGGCTGAGGGTTGTTTGCAGGTGAGGGGCTGGGGGCCGTTTTCAGGCTGGCCACACCCTCTTCAAGGTTGGGGTCCCCGCTGTGGTGCCTGGCCAGACTGGGTGAGGGGCTGAGGGCCGTTTGAAGGCTGGCCACACCCCCTTCAGGGTGGGGGTCCCCACTGGGGTGCCTGGCCAGCCTGGGTGAGGGGCTGATGGCTGTTTGCAGGCAGGTCAAGCCCCCCAGTGGGGACCCTCACCCCATGGGGGTGTAGCCAGCCTGGGTGAGGGGCTGATGGCTGTTTGCAGGCTAGCCAAGCCTCCCAGTGGGGACCCTCACCCCATGGGGGTGTGGCCAGCCTGGGTGAGGGGCTGAGGGCCAGCCACGCTGGCCACACCCCCTTCAAGGTTGGGGTCTCCTCTGTGGTGACTGGTCAAAGCCCCCAGTGGGGGCCACAGGGATCGGGCCTAAACCGACAGTCGGACATCCCACTCGCAATCCGGGACTGCTAGCTTCCAACTGCTCGCCTGCCTGCCTAATTACCCCTAACCACTTCTTCTTGCCAGCCTGATCACCCCCTAACTACTCCTCTGCCAGTCTGATCGAAACCTAACTGCTCTCCTGCCAGCCCAATGGCCCCCAACTTCCCTCCCCTTCAGGCCTGGTCCCCCCCAACTGCCCTCCCCTTCTGGCCTGGTCGCCCCCAACTGCCCTTTCCCTAGGCTACAAATTCCATGAGGATTAAGGTTTTGCTCAGAATTTAATTTTAATGCCTAGCACAGAGTAAATGCGTAATAAGTTTTTATTGAATCAAAGAATAATAGATATAAAGAATATAGGCTTAAATATGACCCATAAAAATGGTGTCATACTTTCAGATATATTTTGATATTTATCAATCAAGAAGGGAGAAAAGGTAAACTCAAAACTATATAGTGAAAACAATCTCTAAAAAAATAAATTTGTAAATTATCTTACCTAGATACAAATTCACTTAATTCTGAATATGCGGTGGACTCCATTATTATGTTGAGGTCAGTAATAATGGAAGATAAATTTTCCTTGTTCTAAAATTTAAGAAAAGTTAATGTATCAGAACACAGTCAACTTTTAGATAAAATAAAAAGACAAAAATAATTTTAAAATTTATGAAAAATGAAATGCTGCCACCTAATAGGAAAAGGTAATCTACAGAAGTTTCTAGAAATATTGCCTACTTGTAAAAAGAATAAAACTCAGACCTGGTGCTACATACAAAAAAAAACACAAAATGAACTGCAAATAAATTACTTACTTAAATGTGAACAATAAAATACTAGAAGGAAATATTTATTTAACTGGTTACTCAGCAAGGAAGAACTATCCACAAAATGCTAATAGAAAAAAGTAAGCAAATTAGATAAAACACTCAAAATACCTATATAAAAATAATTTTTATAAAGAAAAAGCAACAATCGGAAGAAAAACTTTACCATAAACACAACAGATAGGAAAACAGAAAAGAAAAAGGCAAAGCACATTAACTAAAAACTCGAAGGTAAAAGACAATTCACATGTTGATGTACTGATGGTTGTACAACTCTGTGAACATACTAGAAACTACTGAATGTATTCTTTAAATGGATGAATTATATGGCACGTGAATTATATCTCAATGGATCTGTTACAAAAAAGAAAAAAGAAATCCCAGAGATGCGCATGTCTCTTGTTGGAGTGTGTGCGGGTGTGTAGATTTGGGCTTTCACACATCAGGACAGGACGATAATCCTATCAGCAGAAAGCGTAGGATTTACTGGCCCTTCTGTTGTTTTTGTTTTTGTTCTTGTTTTTTTGGCGGGGAGGGCAGGTCTGGATTCTGTTCAGCCACTAAAAAGCTGACTTCAAGATGCTCTTTTCCCACCTCTCTCTGGTCTGTCTACTGTTAACCAGGTCAATCCTCCCCAACTGGTAAACAAGGAAAGGTAGCTGATAAGCTGACTTCAAACACAGTGTCTGAGTCTCAGCAGCACATTCACTTCTACCAAGGTCCACTTAACTTCAGTCCCAACTTCTCATTCTTCCCTAAAACCTGAGATTGTGGGTGTGCCCTGGCCGGTTGCTCTGTTGGTTGGAGCATCGATTCCTGGTTGAGGCACATTCCTGGGTTTCGGGTTCAATCCCTGATCAGAGCACGTACAAGAGACAACCAGTCAATGTTTCTCACACATTGATGTTTCTCTCTCTTTCTCTCCTTCCCTCTCTCTCAAATCAATAAACATATCTTCCAGTGAGGGTTTAAAAAAAAAAAGAACACTAGCTGGTTTGGCTCAGTGGATAGAGCGTCAGCCTACAAACTGAAGACTCCCGGGTTAGGTCAAGGGCACGTACCTCCGTTGAGGGCTCCATACCCGGTCCTGGTCAGGGTGTGTGCAGGAGGCAACCAACTGATGTGTCTCTCTTACATCAATGTTTCTCCCCCTCCTTCCTACTATCTCTAAAAATCAATGAAAAAATATCCTTGTGTGAAGATTAAAAAATAAAATGAAATAAATACAAAGAATTGTGGGTATATACATTCAAGAAAAGGGTCCTATTAACTTTTCAAGATTTACATATTGCTCATGAGGCATCCTATATTGGATTTCAGTGTTTTCTTTCATTCACAAATGTCATCAGGTACATTTTGTTTGGAACCTTGTGATACAGAATTTTAATTAAAATTCTAATTTAATATAGTTTTCCCTTGGCCAGAGGGAAGCCGGTGCCAGCAGCCAGGGAAAGGAAGGCTTACTCTTGCACAAAATTTGTGCATTGGGCCTCTAGTTTTAGTATAACAACATTCTATAAGACAGAAATTATTTAAATTTTCTGATAGCTAAACATCTCCACCTAGTGGAAATTTTGTTTAAAATAAATGTTTTAGTATAGAGAAGGTAGCTGTGTCTTCACCATTGTTTGTTTCTTTAGCAGTCTCAACTCTAAAAATCTGCTTAACATGTAAAAAGGTAAAAACATTTTAGAAAGTAATTGGTACTATCAATCAGAATTTACATGTAGATCTCCTTTGACCTAGCATTCTACTAGAAATGTATTTCTAAAGATACACTTAACTTATAATTATACTAGTGGCCCGGTGCATGAAATTCATGCATGAGGGGAGAGGGGTCCATCAGCCCAGTCTGCACCCTCTCCAATCAGGGACCAATTGAGGGATGTCCAACTGCCGGTTTAGGCCCCATCCCACAGGGTTGGGCCTAAACCGGCAGTCGGACATCCCTCTTGCAATCTGGGACCACTGGCTCCTAACCGCTCACCTGCCTGCCTGCCTGATCACCCCTAACTGCCCTCCCGGACCAGCCTGATCTCGCCCCCAATTGCTCTCCCCTGCCAGCTTGATCTTGCCCCCAACTGTCCTCCCCTGCCGGCCTGATCTCACCCCCAACTGCTCTCCCCTGATGGCCTGATCTCACCCCCAACTGACCTCCCCTACCAGCCTGATCTCGCCCCCAACTGCCCTCTCTGCCTCAGCCCCGAACACGATGGCTTTATCCGGAAGGAAGTCGGACGTCCGGAAGATGGCTGGTCGACATGGTCTAATTAGCATATTATCCTTTTATTAGTATAGATAGATTATATAAAATAGGATTGCTTAAATGGGGGTGAAAAGCCTTTTTCAGCAGGAGGAGATGCTCTTGGCAGACAAAAATACATAATCCCTATATCTGGACTGATAGCCAGCCATATGCACTATATTGCCAAACCAGTCATTAAAAAATTGAGCCACTTTCTTACACCTTACACCAAACAGCTGTTGCCCTTGAAACCCCTCTTCAGCCCTCATCCTTAGGTTCTGCCTTTTCAGTTCACCCAGATTAGGTTCTTATTGGTCGGTTTCTATGCCAGTCAGCGTCAAAAGCTCCGCCTCCTAGGCAGCCATTGGCTCCTCACACTTCACTCAGATTTGGTTCTGATTGGTCAGTTTCTATGCCAGTCAGCGTCAAAAGCTCAGTCTCCTAGGCAGCCATTGGCTCTTCACAGTTCACCCATACTTGGTTCTGATTGGTCGGTTTCTATGCCAGTCAGCGTCTCAGAGCCTATCTCCAGGCCTGATCAGAGAGGGGGGCTGATCAACAGCCCACATGGCTGCTGGCCAGGCCCAGAGTAAAAGAGAGGCGCAGCTGCTGGCTAGGCCCAGAGAGAAAGAGAGAGGCAAGGGCTGATCAACAGCTGCCACGGAGGCTGCGGATCAGACCCTGCCTCTCTCTCCAGGCCTGATCCGCAGCCCACTCGGCAGTCAGGGCTGGGTAGCCATGCCCACAGTGGTGGCAGTCAGAGCTGGGTCACCAGGGTGACCCAGCACTGACTGCAGGATTGACTTCTGGTGTTCGGTCATCCATTTGGTTGTTTTGGATGTTACGGACCCTGGCTCTCTCTCTCTCTACACACACACACACACACACACACACACACACACACACACATATATATCCTATCTAATAAAAGACAAAAAGGGTAATTAACCGTACCTCTGCTACGCTTCCCATTGGCTAATCAGCAAGATATGCAAATTAACTGCCAACAAAGATGGCGGCCGGCAGCCATGCAGCTGAAAGGAGCAGGAGGTTTGCTTGCTTCAGTGATGGAGGAAGCCAAGGTTCCCTGCCTGCCGCGGCCCAGCTCTAAGCTCCGAAAGCAACAGCTCCAAAAGCAACAAAGTTTCAATTATAGAAGCTAAACAAACCCCAGATACCTGCAGAGCTTGGAGCGCCAGTGAAGGCAACAGAGATTCAATTATAGAAGGTAAATAAATCCCAGAATAAAAAATAAATAAATAAAAACGGAGAGGCTGGGAGCTTCAATCGCAGGCCAGCCTGAAAACAGCCCTCAGCCCCTCACGCAGACTGGCCAGGAACCCCAGTGGGGACCCCCACCCTGAAGGGAGTGTGACCAGCTGCAAAAAGCCATCAGCCCCTAACCCAGGCTGGCCAGGCACCCCAGCAGGACCCCCACCCTGATCCGGGAAATCCTTCAGGGCAAACCAGCCGGCCCCCACCCGTGCACCAGGCCTCTATCCTATCTACACTAATAAAAGAGAAACATGGTAATTAGCGTACGACTGCTACCCTTCCCATTGGCTAATCAGCATATCTTTATGCAAATTAACTGTCAGCCAAGATGGCGGCCGGCAGCCATACACTGAAGCGAACAGGCTTGCTTGCTCCAGTGACTGCGGACTCCAACGTTCCCCGCCTCACTTGCCGGCCTCTCAGCTGCAACTCTAAGCAACTATGTTGCAAATATAGAAGCTAAACAAAACCCCAGAAACCTGCGTTAGTCAGCCAGGCTTCAGCCAGCCAGACCGCAACATTGTATCAAATACAAAAGGAAAAACAAAGGCCAGAAACCGGCTTTCAGCAGCCGAGGCCTCAGAGCTAAAGCTGACCAAAAATAAAAAACAAAAGAAAAAAAGGAGCAGTTGGGAGCTTCAGTCAACCCACCAGCCTGAAAACACACCTCAGCCCCTCAGCCAGACTGGCCAGGCACCCCAGTGGGGACCCACACCCTGATTCAGGACACCCTTCAGGGCAAACCAGCCGGCCCCCACCCATGCACCAGGCCTCTATCCTATATAGTAAAAGGGTAATATGCCTCCCAGCACCGGGATCAGCAGAGCAGCGAGGCCTCCTGGCACCGGGATCAGAGTGACAGAGGGCAGCGCCCAAACCCCCTGATCACCCTGCAGCTCTGTGTGTGACAGGGGGCGGGGCCACAACCTCCCTATCTGCCCTGCTCTGTTCGTGACAGGGGAAGGCGCCCCAACCCCCTGATCAGCCCTGCTCTGTGCCTGATAGGGGGGAGCTCCCCAATCCCCTGATCGCCCTGCGGCTCTGTGTGTGACAGGGTGCGGCGCCCCAACCCCCCCCCCCCCCCACAGGCCCCGCTCTGTGTGTGACAGGGTAGAGCCATAACCTCTCCATCGGCCCTGCCCTGAGTGTAACAGTGGTGGCGCCCAACCCCCTGATCGGCCCTGCTCTGTGGGTGATAGAGGGTGGCGCCCCAACCCCCCTCCACGGGCCTTGCTCTGTGTGTAACGGGGTAGAGCCATAACCTCCCCATTGGCCCTGCCCTGAGTGTGACAAGGTGCAGCTCCCCAACCCCTTGATCCGCCCTGCTCTGTGTGTGACAGGGGGCGGTGCCCCAACTCCCCTATCGGCCCTGCTCTGTGAGTGACAGGGGGGAGCTCCTCAACCCCCTGATGGGCCCTGCTCTGTGCGTGACAGGGGGGAGCTCCCCAACCCCCTGATTGACCCTGCTCTGTGTGTAACAGGGTACGGAGCCCCAACCCCCCTGATGGGCCCTACTCTGTGCGTGACAGGGGGTGGCGCTGCAACCTCCCCATCGACCCTGCCTTGAGTGTGACAGGGGGCGGTGCCCCAACCCCCCAATCGGCCCTACCCTGAGTGTGACTGAGGGTGGCATCGCAACCTCCCAATCCGCTCTGTTCTGTGCATGACAGGGGGCAGCGCCCCAACTCCCCAATTGGCCCTGCTCTGAGCCTGACCAGGGGCTGCACCTAGGGATTGGGCGTGCCCTCTGCCACCCGGAGCAGGCGTAAGCCAGCAGGTCGTTATCTCCCGAGGGGTCGCAGACTGCGAGAGGGAACAGGCCGGGCTGGGGGACCCCCCTCCCCCAACCCCAGTGCACAAATTTTTGTGCACCGGGCCTCTAGTATAGTAAAATGGTAATATGCAAACTGACCCTAACAGCAGAACGACTGGGAATGACTGGTCACTATGACATACACTGACCACCAGGGGGCAGATGCTCAATGCAGGAGCTGCCCTCTTGTGGTCAGTGTGCTCCAACAGGGGGAGCTCTGCTCAGCCACAAGCCAGGCTGACGGCTGTCAGTACAGCGGTGGTGGTGGGAGCCTCTCCTGCCTCCTCAGCAGCACTAAGGATGTCCGACTGCAGCTTAGGTCTGCACCGGCTGGCAAGTGGACATCCCCCGAGGGCTGCCGGGCTGCCAGAGGGATGTCTGATTGCCAGCTTAGGCCCAATCCCCCGAGGAGCAGGCCTAAGCCAGCAGGTCGTTGTCTCCCGAGGAGTCCCAGACTGCGAGAGGGAACAGGCCGGGCTGAGGGACCCCCTGTCCCCCCCACCCCGAGTGCACAAATTTTTGTGCACCGGGCCTCTAGTGTGTATGTATATGTGTGTGTGTGTGTGTGTGTGTGTGTGTGTGTATTTATTTATTTATTTATTTATTTATTTATATATTAGAGGCCCGGTGCATGCACTCGGGGGGGGGGAAAGGGGGGTCCCTCAGCCCGGCCTGTGCCCTCTCGCAGTCTGGGACTCCTCGGGGGATGACCACCTGATGGCTTAGGCCTGCTCCTGGGTGGCAGAGGGCAGGCCCAATCCCTAGGTGCAGCCCCTGGTCAGGCTCAGAGCAGGGCTGATTGGGGAGTTGGGGCACCGCCCCCTGTCAAGCACAGAGCAGGGCGGATTGGGAGGTTGCGATGCCACCCTCAGTCACGCTCAGGGTAGGGCTGATTGGGGGGTTGGGGCACCGCCCCGTCACACTCAAGGCAGGGTCGATGGGGAGGTTGCGGCGCCACCCCCTGTGACGCACAGAGCAGGGCCAATCAGGGGGTTGGGGCACTGCCCCCTGCACAGAGCAGCGCCCATCAGGGGGTTTGGGGTGCTGCCCCCTGTCACGCACAGAGCAGGGCCTATCAGGGGGGTTGGGGCTCCGTACCCTGTCACACACAGAGCAGGGCCAATCAGTTGGTTGGGGAGCTCCCCCGTCACGCACAGAGCAGGGCCCATCAGGGGGTTGAGGAGCTCCCCCCGTCACTCACAGAGTAGGGCCGATAGGGGAGTAAGGGCACTGCCCCCTGTCACACACACAGCAGGGCGGATCAGGGGGTTGGGGCGCCGCCACTGTCACACTCAGGGCAGGGCTGATGGGGAGGTTATGGCTCTACCCTGTCACACACAGAGCAGGGCCTGTGTGTGTGGGGGTGGGGGGGTTAGGGGGCCGCACCCTGTCACACACAGAGCCGCAGGGCAATCAGGGGATTGGGGAGCTCCCCCCTATCAGGCACAGAGCAGGGCTGATCAGGGGGTTGGGGCGCCTTCCCCTGTCACGAACAGAGCAGGGCGGATAGGGAGGTTGTGGCCCCGCCCCCGTCACAAACAGAGCTGCAGGGTGATCAGGGGTTTTGGGCGCTGCCCCGTCAGGCTGATCCGGTGCCAGGAGGCCTCGCGGCTCCGCTGATCCTGGTGCTGGGAGGCATATTACCCTTTTACTATATAGGATAGAGGCCTGTGGGCTGGCTGGTTTGCCCTGAAGGGTGTCCTGGATCAGGGTGGGGGTCCCCACTGGGGTGCCTGGCCAATCTGGGTGAGGAGCTGAGGGCTGCTTTCAGGCTGGCAATTGATTGAAGCTCCCAACTGCTCCTTTTTTTCTTTTTCTTTTTCTTTTTTTATTCTGGGCCAGCTTTAGCTCTGGCTCTAGCTCTGAGGCTTCCACTGCTATAATCGAAACAATGTATAACTCTAGCTCTGAGATCCCGGCTGGCTGAAAGCTTTTTTCTGGGGTTTTGTTTAGCTTCTATATTTGCAACATAGTTTCTTAGAGTTGTAGCTCAGAGGCCGGCAAGTCAGGCGGGGAACGTTGCAGTCTACAGTCACTGGAGCAAGCAAGCCTCATGTTCGCTTCCAGCTGCCTGGCTGCTGGCCGCCACCTCGGCTGACAGTTAATTTGCATAAGGATTTGCTGATTAGCCAATGGGAAGGGTAGCGGTCGTACGCCAATTACCACGTTTCTCTTTTACTAGTGTAGATATATATGTATATGTATGTATATAGATGAGTAGGCCTAGAATATTTGAAGATTCACTACTACATAATAAAAATTTAAAATATAATTCTCATTAGTCCATTACATCAGAATTCTAAGCAACAAAAAACAAAAATATAAGATATTTCTTTGTTCTTTTCTTCTCCAAAAGCCCGAGTCCCACATATGGCTTATCCCTAAGATCTTGCTGACTCGAGAGTTGTTTGTCAGCCCCGGTGTGGTAGGGACAACCCCGGTGAGGTTGAAACGGCCCTGGTGAAGTCGGGACGGCCCCGGTGAGGTTGAAACGGCCCCCGTGAGGTAGGAAGGACCCCGGTGAGGTTAAAACAGCCCCCGTGAGGTAGGGACGACCCCGGTCTGGTAGGGACAACCCCGGTCAGGTCGAAACGGCCCCAGTGTGGTAGGGACAACCCCAGTCAGGTTGAAACGGCCCCGGTGAGGTTGAAACGGCCCCCGTGAGGTAGGGACGACCCCGGTGAGGTTGAAACGGCCCCCGTGAGGTAGGGACGACCCCGGTGAGGTTGAAATGGCCCCCAGGAGGTAGGGACGGCCCCGGTGAGGTTGAAACGGCCCTGGTGAGGCTCAGACGGCCCTGGTGAGGTTGAGACTACTCCAGTGAGGTTGGAACAAATAAAGGGGACCAGTATGGACTGATGAACAGGGGTAGATACAGAAGCAGAGCAACATTGAACAGAATGTTAAACTACAGTGGGAAGCCTGGGGAGGGTTGGGGGGGGGGGATTAAGAGACCAACTGAAGGACTTATATGCATGCATATAAGATTAACCAATGGACACAAGACACGGGGCGGGAGGACAGGGGGTAGGGGCCGGGGGAATGTCAAGGGGGGGAAAAAAAGGAGACATATGTAATACTCTTTTTAATACTTTAAGAAATAAAAATTATTTAAATATTTAAAAAATAAAATAAAATAAAATAAAATAAAATAAAAGAGTTGTTTGTGATTGCTCCAAGTATCTTGCTTACAGGTCTGGTCCTCAGGGAGCATCATAAAGTTGGAAAGGGGCAGATGAAGTGAGTGTTCTTAACAGAGACAGGGAGAAGAACATGTTCCTTCTGGAGCCAAGTAAAACGGAACAGTTCAAAACACTGATATACTTTGAAATGTGAGCAATGACGACTCACATTTCTTTAGAGATTCCACAATTACTGTTCTGTGTGTTTCAAAGGACATAAATTCTTCCTCTCCTTAGATGCCCCACACATACACACATACCCTAAAACAGGGCTGGGAAATCTTTTTTCGGTCAAGGTCCATTTGGATATTTATAACATCATTCACTTAATATAAATTTATGTTGCTATGAAAAAAGCTCCTAGATTTATTGAATTTCAAGTTTCACCTGCAGTTGCCATGGCAGGGCCAGACCAAATGATTTCAAGGGCCTTATATGGCCTGCAGGCTGGATGTTCCCCACCCCTGCATATGGAACAAAAACTGCTGTTACTCCCCAATTCTTCATTTCACTCTTGCCCCAAATTTTCATTAGCCACATGCCATGCATAATAAAGACTAAATTTCCAGGCTCCCTCACACTAACTTATTGGCCAAGACAATTTAGGTGAAAATTATGGGTGTTGCAATTTCTAAAAAGTGTCCTTCGACAGAAAAGGGGAGGCCTTATTTGCCAACCCCTCTCTCTTCCTGATGCCTCAAATGCTAAAGTGATTCACAACATGATTTGGAAGCCACGTGGGTGATGGCAGAGCTCGATGATCATTCAATCCCTGAAAACGTACCCTGCATTTTGTTGAAGCAACAGAGAAGTAAATTTCTAGTACCTGAAACCACCTTTTATTTTTAAGTTTTCTGTCAAGTGCAGCTCAACTAATTCTAATTCATTCAGCATATGACCTTAGGCCATAACGAAATGGTCACAAAATTTTCAATCATGCTTCGATGGTATGGGATTCGATATTAGCTTAAAATGCTGTAGACAGGGCCCTGGCAGGTGTGGCTCAATTGGCTGGGTATCTTCCCAAGCACCAAAAGTTTGCTAGTTCCATTCTCAGTCAGGGCACATGCTCAGAGTACAGGCTGGATCCCTAGTTAGGGACATGCAAGAGCAGGCAATCAATGTTCTGCTCTCATATCAGTGTTTCACTTTCTCCCTTTCCCTTCCTCTCTTTCTAAAAATCAATTTAAAAAAAAAATTTTTTTAAATACTTTGGACAGGGAAGTAAGGGCTGGGCTGGTGCGGCCACTCCCTGGTAGGAGCAGGAAACATGGCCACTGAAGCCAGGAGAGCAGCACCGGTGTGGCAGGGCCCACGTGGCTCTGGTCCTGTCTTCCTGTCTGTGTTTACAACAGCCACCCAGGACAGCAAACCAAACCATAATGGGAGCTGCAGAGCCCAGTACCAGTTCACCTGGGACTGCCTCTGTAAAATATGCAGTTTAAAAACAACCACCACCAAAAAAGCAGTCTATTGGACCTCTCAGGCCATAGTCCTACTAATGAGCACACCAATCTTTGAGCACAACTTATCCTGGAATGTCCAGCTCCACTGAGCAGCTCGTACAGTCTCCACTGCAGAGGACAGTCTCTTTTCAATTGGATTTGTGGGCAAACCTGATTTTGCCCATAGTCTAGTTTCTCCCCAGATAACCCATGGAATGACTGTGGAAAAAGACTGAGGAAATGCAGTTGGTCAGCGGAGGAAAACTCCTCTAAGATTTACAAATTAGTGGTGGTGTTCTTACAATCACTTATCTCTGTTACTTGACTATTAAGCTACTTAAATATCTATCCTTTTATCATGTTTCCTTTAACATCTATCTCAGGCAGCTTTTAAGAGTATTATGTATAGCCCTAACTGGTTTGGCTCATTGGATAGAGCGTCGGCCTGCGGACTCAAGGGTCCCAGGTTCAATTCCGGTCAAGGGCATGTACCTTGGTTGTGGCCACATCCCCAGTGGGGAGTGTGCAGGAGGCAGCTGATTGATGTTTCTCTCTCATCAATGTTTCTAACTCTCTATCCCTTTCCCTTCCTCTCTGTAAAAATCAATAAAATATATTTTTTTTAAAAAGAGTATTATGTACACACTGTGATATGCAAGAAAAAGCCTGCAGGACCCCAGGAATACTAGGACACCCCTGAGCACGTTCCTGGGCAATGTACACACTGACAGTGCAGATGTTCTTAGACATGGATTTGGACCTCAAGCCTATGACTCCTCCACCTGACATGGACTGTAGGCCTAGCCCATTAATGGAGGCCAGGATGCAGGTGGGCACTGGTATATTACCACTCTGAGTTTAGGATTGCATTACCCACAAAGAAAGAAAATGCAGTTGGTCCTTTTGTAATGCAACCTTCTACAATGGGACAATATCCATGAGTTCCTCAGCCGCAGTAAGGAGAAGCTTGGGATCCTGGCACAGGCCTCCGTCCCAAACAAGACTAATCCATTTGGGTCCATGTTCTGTCTCAGTTTTCAGCAGGTGATCATGCAGAACAATATTATTTTGGTGACCTTACATGGACCCAAGGCCTGATGCCAACCTGGGAACAATATACCTCCTCCCTAGGGCCACTCATCACCTATGTCCCTGACTATGTCATATTCTGCTCAACTGACCTTGGCAATACCACACCGTGGATGTTCTTGATCACCATGGCAGCTTCGAGACGGGGCACTCTGAGGTGAGAGCAAGCTGCTAACTCTGACATCAGATGAGGAGCCTGGAAATCCCTCAGCTCATTCTCACTCAGCCTGCCTGGGACAGTGGTGGCAGTTGAGACACGGACTACAAAGAGTTCTCAAGAAGCAACTCCTCCAGCCCAGATAACTGGACCTTGACTAGTTCCTAAGGAGACAGGGTCCTGATTACCAGACATCAACTCCTGTCCCATATAAAAAGGGACAACTTGGGGCTATTTTGTGGCTGAGAACAGGATGAGGAATCCTGGCACATGGCCATAAATGCAAGTAAGCATCCTGCCCACAGGACTTAGGACCTGGTGTGGACTAGTCTGTATCCACTTTGGTGATCTGATGAGCTGAAGCCAAGGCAGCCTTCCTGTCCTCTTATACATACTCTCTTGGTAGGCCCAGCTGGAAAACCAACAGGTTGAAAGTGCTTTCTGCTATCAAAGCATGAACCCCATCCCAGTTAGTTCACAAAATTATGCCTGGATCCCACACTTCTGAGTGCCAGTCTTTGAAGGTGTCAGACAGAGCCTTGTTCTTCCACTCCACCCTTGCTATGTGTTGTACATTACCATTCTGTCTGCTTCCTAATTTTATGTGAAAATCTTAGTTAAAAGTATCTTCCTCCTGTGCTATGCCTCAGCAGTCCAGTATAACTTGCTGGCATAACCATGAACTACCTTGGAGTCTAACCCTCCAGCCCAGAGCAGTGTTTGGATAGCTGTGGTCCCAGATGACCATAACTTCATGAGAAGCCCTAAGCAAGAACACCCAACTGAGCAGTCCCCAAATTCCTGACCCACAAGAAATGAGTGATATAATAAATGTGGTTTCTTTTTCTTTTCTTTTTTTTAAATTTGTTTCTGACGCCCATGACCGGAATCGAACCTGGAACCCTTGGGTCCACAGGCCAACGCGCTATCCACTGAGCCAAACCAGTCAGGGCAATGTGGTTTCTTTTTGTTGTTGCTTTAAGCCATTAAATTTCGGGGAAATTTGGTAAGCAGCAATAGATAAAAGCTTACAAATGGCTGGCATATCTGTGAACTACTAGAGGCATCCAGGATTGCCTCCAGCACTTCAGGACAAGCACTGGGAGCCCAGGAGCATCTTGCAACCTGCCCTCCAATAAAGCACCTATCCCCCAGCAACAACCCTCCCACATGCAGTTGTTGGGGTATTGTGTTTATACTTTAAAATTTTTGAAATGGTACCACTTTGCACAAATATGCAACAAGTGGATCCTGGTTCATGAACTGCTCTTCAGTTCAGCCACTGCTGGAGGCTAAGGGAGGGGAGATTTTTATTTCATAGCAATAGAATCTCTGTTATCACAACATAATCTTTCGTTTACCTGGAATTCCAGAATCTGAAATTCAACTTGAAATGTAATCATGTGGCAATTTCCTGATAATTTATGTCTTTGTAGAACTTTCTTTATACCTGTCGATCAGAAAAACAAATAATTTATTTGCAAATAACAATTTTCTTCAAATATCCATGTGGTGACATGGTGTGAAGTATGTGTATTTCCATTGAATATATCTAGAATAATCTGCACCAAATTGATTACCTTTGTGTGAAACAGAAGTAAATCAACTTATACTTTCTGGCTCTCAATTATACCAAAAGATTAAGGTAAAGAACAGAAATTCCCATGTAACCAGCACTGAGATCAAGATACAGCAATTTTAAAGGACCCCATGAAGTTACCTCGTGCCCTTTCCCAGGCTATATTCTACCCTCACCCAAGAAATAACCACTATTCTGAGTTTATCAACATCTAGATTTGCTAATAAAGGTATTTTTAGAACTGCACAATTCTACAAGGAGAAAGAGAAAGAGATGAGAGGAACCTAATTTTAGAGGCTAAAAATCATATGGATGAGCTAGATATCACATGGAAAAGAACTGAACTGGCAGACCCAGGGAAACTAAAACCTCAGCCTGCAATGGGGAACCCTTAAAGTCAAATCCATCTACACACAGAATACCAGGGAAAGGCATTCTGAATCAGCAGCATCAAGTACTTCAATAGATGGAAGTGAACGTGGGATTCAAAAGAAGACTGAGACTTTTGTGCTAATAAAAGTCTGACACCTGGCCTGACATCACTCTCCATTCCACCTCTTTGTTCCAAGTACCTGAAGTGTCTAAATTCCATCACTCACTTCTACATGGAATTCAATCTTGCCCTGAGGTGAGCTACCCAAGACTGAGAGTCACTCTCCCTCCTTCCCTGTCTTGAGGGTTATTTCCATGGAAGTCAGGAAACATTTCCAAAAGTGATTCCTTCTTTAGGGAATGCTACTTTGTTCAAAGTTCCTGACATCCAATTGCACAACTGAATTAGCTTCCCCTTTCCTGTTAGTGCATCACAGATGTTGGCAATAAAACTTACTGAGACCAGAAAAACCCTCCCTGGGTAAACAGTCCAGCTGCTGATACTTTTATCTTGGCCACAGACTATGTTCAATAGGAGTACAGTACTGTAGATGAAGCATCTTTCGGGTCAGTGGAGGAAAACTCCTAAGATTTACAAATTAGTGGTGGTATTGTTCTTACAATCACTTACCTCTGTTACTTGACTATTAAGCTACTTAAATATCTATCCTTTTATCATGTTTCCTTTAACATCTATCTCAGGCAGCTTTTAAGAGTATTATGTACACACTGCGATATGCAAGATACCCTACAAAACAACTTTACCACAACCACACATTCAGATAGTTACCTTGTAAAATTTTAATTCAATGACACCCCACCCAATTCCTATGCATAACAAGAAAAGCTTCAACACCACTTCTAGATAAAAATTAACACTTACGCCTTTCTGTCATCTCAGTGCTCGTTAGGTTCTCTATCTTCTTGGAGTACTTTCTGATATTGATACCAGTAAGCGTATGTAGAAATAGAAGTTCTGATTCTAAATTTCCAAGATTACTTCTCGGATCTTTTGATGTTTCCCATCCTTCAGAATCTGATTGGTATATTTCTTGAAATGATTTTCTAAAAAGCAAATATTGGAAATAATTACTCCAAAGAAGAAACCATCTAATACGTACAAATTTCTTCAAACCATTCCCATTTTGTGTTTCTTATTCTCTTCCCATTAAAACCAACTCAAAACCAATGTGGCTCATTGACACTGCCACCTTTGATCGCAACATAAAATAAACCTAACCAAATTATATTATCATATTTCTACATATTTGAAGCAACTGTAAAAAAATTATCACAGGAGTATTTTACAGAATCAAAATGTCCATGTAGGTCGAAATGTTTAAAATGTTCCCATCTAAATGTCTGATATACCAAGACATCTCAAATTATGTTAAAAGATGCCACAAAAGCAAAAACAAAATATATTAGCTAGCTTTAACTTCCAAAACAAGTAAAGTATCAGAGAGCATTATATTAAGAAAGAGATTCTCAGGAAATCTGAGAATACAGGGGGTAAAAATTCTAAAAGAATAAAACATAATTTCCTTAACACTGCAATCAGATATTCTGCACTGAGAACATGTAACTCTATTTTCCTGGAAAAACAGTAACATTTCAGTTAATATTCACACTGAATGGTACTTTACTCTTTGTCATACTATATTGCCCTCATACTCGGCCACATTCTACGGTGCTGACTTCTGCCGTTGTAAGAAACACCTTCCTTCCATTCTGGAACATGATTGTCCTACTTCTCAGTTTTTACATCATGGGTCCTCCAAATATGTATTGTTCACACTAGAGATCAAAAACTTGTACAAAGTCTGTAGTAATTTTTTTAAATGTTGCTTTAGTGATCATTTGAAATATTAACAAATATATTCTGAGAGACTATCACAAGCACTTTTGTATTTCCCATTACTGATTGATGAAAAAAGTTACTTTAAATATAGAAAGCTAATGAAAAAAAGGAGAGAGGCAATCTTCATATATAAATGATGAGTTCCTGCCAAATGAATCTATAATAATAAAAGCATAATATGCTAATTAGACCAGACAGTCGAACAACCTTCCAAAAGTCCTTCCAGAGGAAGCTGCAGCAGCAGGGGCCAAGGCAGAGGTGGTTAGGGGCGATCAAGCAGGCAGGCGAATGATAAGGGGCAATCAGGCAGGCAGGCAAGTGGTTAAGGGCGATCAGTACAGCAAGTGGTTAGGGTCGATCAGGCAGGCAGAAGCAGTTAGGGGTGATCAGGCAGGCAGGCAAGTGGTTAAGGGCGATCAGGCAGGCAGGCAAGTGGTTAGGGGCGATCAGGCAGGCAGGGGCGGTTAGGGGCGATCAGGCAGGCAGGCAAATAGTTAGGGCAATCAGGCAGGCAGGCAAATGGTTAGGGGTGATCAAGAAGGCAGGCGAGTGGTTAGGGATGATCAGGCAGGCAGGAAGAGGCAGTTAGGGGTGATCAGGAAGGCAGGCAAGTGGTTAAGGGCGATCAAGGCAGGCAGGCGAGTGATTAGGGGTGAGCAGGCAGGCAGATGAGTGGTTAGGAGCCAGCGGTCCCGGATTGCAAGAGGGTGCAGACCAGGCTGAAGGACCCTCTCCCCCACCCCCGTGCACAAATTTCATGCACCGGGCCTCTAGTACCAAATAATGTCACAGCAAACCGTGAATGAAAATGTCAAGGTATTTCTAATACTAAGTCATCAATTAAAGGATAGCTATGCAGAACACAAACAAAGAACCTGTAACTTGGAAAGGGGAGAATGGGGAGTTATTGTTTAAAGGTTACAGTTTCACTCAGGGGCAATGAAAACGGCCTAGAGAAGGACAGTGGTGATGACTGTGTGACAATGTGAAAGTACTGATGCTACTGAACTGTACACTTTGAAAAAGTTAAAATGGTAAATTTTATGTTATGTATATTTTATCACAAAGACAACCTGAATATTCTCATTCATAGCAGTGACATACTTTAAACAAAATATCATTGGTCCATTTCAATTACTGACATTGGTTGGAATGATGCTGGGTTATGAATTTAATTAGTTTTATAGTTAATTTATTATTCATAAATTTGTCTCCTTGGCATAACTTTTTGCCCAAAAGTAGAGGTTCACAAGAAACTTGTCTCTTTTAAAACAAATCTAGCCCGGCTGGTGTGGCTGAGTGGTTGAGCATCAACCTATGAATCAGGAAGTCACAGTTTGATTCCCAATCAGGGCACATGCCCGGGTTGAGGGATCGATCCCCAGTGTGGGGTGTGCAAGAGGCAGCCGATCAATGATTCTCTCTAACCATTGATGTTTCCATATCTCTCTCTCGCTCTCCTTTCCTCTCTGAAATCAATAAAAATATATTTTAAAATAATAATAACAAAGAAGAAAAGAAAACAAATCTACATGAGCCCTGGCCCGTGTGGCTCAGTTGATTGAGCATGGTCCCATGAGCCAGAAGGTTGCAGGTTTGAGTCTCCATTAGAGCACAAGCTGGGATTGTGGGCTCGATCCTCAGCACAGACGGGCAGGAGATAGGAGGCAGCTGGTGGATGTTTCTCTTTCACATCTATGTTTCTCTCTTTCTCTCTCTCCTCTCTCTCACTCCCACCGTCCCTCTCTCTAAAATCAATAAAATCATATTTAAAAAATATAGAATAAAACAAATCTACATGAGACTTGAGTTTAAAAGTCAATGAGCGGTGACATCAGAGGAATGGCCCTGTGAGAGCACACCTTTTCCTCCTCCCTGAAATTTCAACAAGTTAACCAACTACAGTTCAACAAAGAAATTCTGCTCAGACAGGAGCACTGAAACATCTAAAGGTGGGTTTACGGAGATGAGAAGGGAGGAAAGTGCAGAAGGCCTGCAGATGTAGCCCTGCTGCCAGGAGCTCCTGGATTGGCTGGCCTTTCCTTCTCCCGAAGGAACAGAGAGCTGCTGGGGGTGGGGAAGGGCAGCCCAGCAGGGCGAGTGGCGAGGAAACAAACAGGGACAGAGCCAGCAGACGCCTGGCAGAGCAAGGCTTCTGCCCTGCGGCTTCCCGCTGTCGGACCAGCAGTGGGGTTTCAGACAGAGAAACAGAACCAGAGCCCTGCCGCCGCTTGGACTCCACAAACTCGTCTCCCGTGGCCCTTGGCGCCGGGTCCAGGAGCGTATGATCTGGAAGCCAAGAGCTACTGCAGTAGAACTGGTTTCCATCTGTGACGGCTTCCCAAGAGGGGTACTTGGGGGGACCCCACGGAGGTCAGGGGTGGCCATTACAGTGAGGGCAAAACAAACCCTACCCCCAAGCAGCAGAGCGGTACCATCTTAGGGAAGCCTCGGAGGCTCACCTCCGGGAGACCACAGAAGTAAAAAACCTTGCAATCCAAAAAAAAGAAAAAAGCCCTAGCATCGGCCTGTGGACCGAAGGGTCCCGGGTTCGATTTCGGTCAAGGGCACATACCTCGGTTGCAGGCTCCTTCCTGGCCCAGGCCCTAGTTGGGGCACATGCAGGAAGTAACCCATCAATGTGTTTCTCTCAAATTGATGTTTCTCTCTGTCTTTCCCTCTCTCTTACACTCTCTCTAAAAATTAATGGAAAAATATCCTCGGTGAGGATTAAAAAATAAAAATAAAAATAAATCTTGCGATGCAGTGCCATCTACTGGAAAATAATAGAGAGACCTCTTCAGAGATAAATGTGTACACAGAGGAGACAGCAAATACCATGAAGAACCACAGCAAAGAGAATGACCAGAAAGAAAATGAAAAGTCTCCAGAAAGCAAACTTGAACACATGGAAATATGTGATATAAATGAGAGATTTCAAGATTGCAATTCTGAAAATATTCAACGAGATGCAAGAAAATACCACCAGGCAATTCAGTGCACTCAGAAAACAAATCAATAAACAAAATGAGAGGGAGAAAAAATGGCGGAGGTTTAGACGGACGTGTTGGTGCTTTGTCCCGGAGCAGATAAGGCCGAGTAGCTGAAACGGGTAACATACAGCCCAAACAAAGAGAGGAGATTCAGCTGAGAAACAGTCTGTAGCCAGGAAAGACAGAGAACTCCTAGAAAATGGGGATGGTTAGAGATTGAGGCTGAAACCTCCCCCTGGGCGCCAGCTCAGCCGCGAGACCGCGCCATCTTGAGCAGCTGTTATCCACATCCAGAGATCGGCTACTAACCCGGAGGCAACGGCTCTCTAACAGCGCGACTACATGAACTCAGAGGAGACCTGCTTCCCTCCACGGAAAGCAGATTCAAGCAACAGCGGCCTCCTGATCACCACACACTCTGGGGAACAGTTGCTGTGTGTGAAGCCTCGTCCGCCAACCAGAAGAGCCACCACAGCTGTGAACAGCACCCACCAGAGGCCCTGCTATCAACGGAGGAGCCGCTGCTAACACAACCGCCCAAGGAGCAACCACAGCCCGAGGAGCCACTGCCACCCAGGGAGCAGCCACTGCCACCCAGGGAGCAGCCACTGAACAACTCAACAACTAGATATGTCAGTGAGATCAAACATGGGTAGACAAAGAAACCCCCAAAGGAAAGAGAAGGAGGACTCGCCAGAAAAGCAGCTAAGTGAGACAGAGATATGCAACATGACGGAAAAAGAATTCAGAATAAGGGTCATAGAGTACATGCACCAAATGTGCAAGAAGCAAGAAGAAACAGATGAAAAAATCAACTACTTATGCAAGCAGCTAGAAGAAACGGATGAAAAAAATCAACAACTTAAGTAAGTCCCAAGAAGAAATGAAGAGCGACATAGCTGCAATAAAAAACACCATTGAAAGTATCAACAGTAGACTGGGAGAAGCGGAGGACCGAATTAGTGAATTAGAAGACAAGGAAGCAAAACACACCCAAACTGTACTGCAAATGGAGAAAAAAATTAAAAGACAGGAGGAGAGCCTAAGGGAGCTTTGGGACAACATGAAACGAAACAACATACGAATAATAGGGGTGCCAGAACAACAGAAAGATGAACATGGATTAGAAAACCTATTCGAAGAAATAATATCAGAAAACTTCCCTGAGGTGGGGAAGAAAAAAGTCACACAAGCCCAGAAAGTCCCAAACAAGGTGAATCCGAAAAGACCCACACCAAGACACATCATAATTACCATGGCAAATGTTCAGGACAAAGAGAGAATCTTACAGGCTGCAAGAGAGAGACGGAAAGTTACATACAAGGGATCTCCCATTAGATTATCAAATGATTTCTCAACAGAAACACATCAGGCCAGAAAAGAATGGACGGAAATCTACAAAGTGATGCAAAGCAAAGGACTGAATCCAAGAATACTCTATCCAGCAAGGCTATCATTCAAAATTGAAGGGGAAATAAGAAGCTTCACAGACAAAAAAACGCTAAGGGAGTTTATCACCACCAAGCCAGCCATGCAAGAAATGCTAAAGGGACTGGTGTAAAAAGAAGAAATAACAAGCTCAGAAAGAAAACAGCCACACACACAAAAAGAAATAGCTACAAACAAATACATTTCAATAATAACTTTAAATGTAAATGGACTAAATGCTCCAACCAAAAGACATCAAGTGGCTGAATGGATAAAAAAACATGACCCATACATCTGCTGTCTACAAGAGACCCACATCATTAGAAGGGACTCACACAGACTGAAAGTGAAGGGATGGAAGAATATCTTTCAGGCAAATGGAAAGGAAAAGAAAGTTGGGGTAGCAATACTTATATCAGACAAAATACATCTCAAAGTGAAGGCCATAACAAAAGATAAGGAAGGCCACTTCATAATACTAAAGGGATCAATACAACAAGAGGATATAACCCTGATAAACATATATGCACCCAATGCAGGAGCACCCACATACATAAGAAAACTTCTGGAAGATATCAGGGGAGAGATCGACAACAATACAATCATAGTAGGGGACTTTAATACACCACTGACATCACTGGATAAATCCGCTAGACAAACAATCAGCAAAGAAACAGCAATCCTAAATGACTCACTAGATCAGATGGACTTAATTGACATCTTCAGAACACTCCACCCCAAAGGCATGGAATATACATTCCTCTCAGGTGCTCATGGGACATATTCAAAAATAGACCACATATTGGGTCACAAGCAAAGTCTCCACAAATTGTAGAACACTGAAATCATACCAAGCATCTTCTCAGACCATGATGGCATAATGTTAGAAATAAACTACAATAAAAACAACCCAAAATACTCAAACACTTGGAAGCTGAATAGCATGTTATTAAATATTGATTGGGTTACCAATGAGATCAAAGAAGAAATTAAAAACATCCTGGACACTAATGACAATGAAAACACAACAATCCAAAACCTATGGGACACAATGAAAGCAGTCCTGAGAGGGAAGTTTATAGCTCTACAGGCCTATCTCAAAAAACAAGAAAAAATGGTAGTTAATTATCTAACTCTACAACTCAAAGAATTAGAAAGAGAGCAACAAGAAAACCCCAGAGTGAGCAGAAAGAAGGAGATAATAAAGATTAGAGCAGAAATCAATGAAATAGAGACCAAAAAAACAATACAGAAAATCAATGAAACCAAGAGCTGCTTCTTTGAAAGGATAAACAAGATTGACAAACCTCTAGCCAGGCTCACCAAGAAGCAAAGAGAGAGGACCCAAATAAACCAAATCAGAAACGATAGAGGCGAAATAACAACAGACCCCACAGAAATACAAATGATTGTTAAACAATACTACGGACAACTCTACTCCAACAAACTAGACAACCTGGAGGAAATGGACAAATTCCTAGAAAAATACAACATTCCAAAACTCAATCAGGAAGAATCTAAAAATCTCAATAGGCCAATAACTATGGAAGAAATTGAAGCAGTCATCAAAAAGCTTCCAGCAAACAAAAGCCCAGGACCAGACAGCTTCTCAGGGGAGTTTTATCAAACTTTCAAGGAAGAACTAAAACCTATCCTCCTTAGATTACTACAAAAAGTTCAAGAGGAAGGAACACTTCCAAGCACATTCCATGAAGCTAGCATCACCCTAATACCAAAACCAGGTAAAAACAACACAATGAAAGAGAATTTACAGGCCAATATCCCAAATGAACATAGATGCCAAAATCCTCAACAAAATCTTAGCAAATCGGATCCAGCAGTACATCAGAAGGATCATACACCATGACCAAGAAGGATTTATCCCAGGGATGCAAGGATGGTACAACATCCGTAAATCAATAAACGTGACACATCACATAAACAAATTGAAAGAAAAAAACCACATGGTCATATCAATTGATGCAGAAAAAGCATTCGACAAAATCCAACACCCATTTTTGATAAAAACTCTCAGCAGGGTGGGAATAGAAGGATCATACCTCAACATAATAAAAGCCATATATGACAGGCCCACAGCCAAAATCATACTCAATGGACAAAAACTAACACCATTTCCCCTAAGAACAGGAACAAGACAGGGATGCCCACTCTCACCACTCCTGTTCAACATAGTCCTGGAAGTATTAGCCATTGCAATTAGACAAGAAGAAGAAATAAAAGGCATCCAAATTGGAAAAGAGGAAGTAAAACTGTCCTTATTTGCAGACGACATGATATTATACATACAAAACCCTAGAGACTCCATCAAAAAACTACTAGACTTAATACATGAATTTGGCAATGTAGCAGGATACAAAATTAACCCCAAGAAATCCGAGACATTTCTATACACCAATAGTGAACTTTCAGAAAGAGAGATTATAAAAACAATCCCATTTACCATCGCACCAAAAAAATTAAGATACCTAGGAATAAACTTAACACTACGGTGTCGGGTGAATTTCCCGCCAAAATATAAGATGGCGCGGGCAATTATTTAGGTTTCCCGCGCAAAATCAGAGTTAGTTTAAACACGTAATAATATTCACAAAACTCAAAACTAAAGACGTCCGGACACAAGAAGTATTTCTCAATAACTATTCTCTTTGCATGGTGAGATATCCAGGGATATCGGTTATAAAATGAGAAAACAATACATTGGTACCCTAACGGTATTGTACTCGACCAGCGCCATAAAGTGTTCTCTACTTACAAGGGATTTTTATGATACCTATTACCCCAATGGGTATGAAACGGTTCGCATACGCAGGTAGGTATCTTTGTGAACGGCAAACAAACAAATATTTGGTAATACGCAGTTACAATCGGCCCGAGTTTACACGTTTCCCGCACTCCACCGCAAATCTATATGAACCGAGTTAAGACGGCTCCCGCGGAGTACGCGCAATTCACGGGAGCCGACTTAACTCGTTTCCCGCAACCCAAGTGTTAACTAAAGAGGTAAAAGACCTCTACTCAGAAAACTACAGGACGTTAAAAAAAGAGATAGAGGAAGACATAAAGAGATGGAAGAACATACCATGTTCTTGGATTGGTAGAATCAACATCATTAAAATGTCCATACTACCCAAAGCAATCTATAAATTCAACGCACTTCCCATTAAAATACCAATGGCCTTCTTCAAAGATCTAGAACGAACTCTCCAAAAATTCATCTGGAATAAAAAAAGACCCCGAATAGCTGCAGCGATTCTGAGAAAGAACAAAGTAGGTGGGATCTCAATGCCAGATATCAAGCTGTATTACAAAGCCACTGTTCTCAAAACTGCCTGGTATTGGCACAAGAACAGACATATAGATCAGTGGAATAGAATAGAGAGTCCAGAAATTAGCCCGAACCAATATGCTCAATTAATTTTTGACAAAGGAGGCAAGTACATACAATGGAGTCAAGATAGTCTCTTCAATAAACGGTGTTGGGAAAATTGGACAGATACATGCAGGAAAATGAAACTAGACCACCAACTTACACCATACACAAGAATAAACTCAAAATGGATAAAGGATTTAAATGTACGACAGGAAACCATAAAAATTCTAGAAGAATACAAAGGCAACAAAATCTCAGACATATGCCAAAGCAATTTCTTCACTGATACAGCTCCTAGGGCAGTTGAAACTAAAGAGAAAATGAACAAATGGGACTACATCAAAATAAAAAGCTTCTGCACAGCAAAAGAAACCATCAACAAAATAACAAGAAAACCCACTTCGTGGGAAAACATATTTGCCAACGTCATATCTGATAAGGGCCTAATCTCCAAAATTTATAGGGAACTCATACAACTTAACAAAAAGAAGATAAACAATCCAATCAAAAAATGGGCAAGGAGCTAAATAGACACCTTTCAAAAGAGGACATTCAGAAAGCCAAGAGACATATGAAAACATGCTCAAAGTCACTAATCATCCGAGAGATGCAAATCAAAACAACAATGAGGTACCATCTCACACCTGTCAGAATGGCCATCATCAACAAATCAACAAACGACAAGTGCTGGAGAGGATGTGGAGAAAAAGGAACACTTGTGCACTGCTGGTGGGAATGCAGACTGGTGCAGCCACTATGGAAGACAGTATGGAGTTTCCTTAAAAAATTGGAAATGGAACTCCCATTTGACCCTGTGATCCCACTTCTAGGAATATATCCCAAGAAACCAGAAACACTAATCAGAAAGGATATATGCACCCATATGTTCATAGCAGCACAATTCACCATAGCTAAGATCTGGAAACAGCCTAAATGTCCATCAGCAGATGAATGGATTAGAAAACTGTGGTACATCTACACGATGGAATACTATGCTGCTGTAAAAAAGAAGGAACTCTTACCATTTGCAACAGCATGGATGGAGCTGGAGAGCATTATGCTAAGTGAAACAAGCCAGTCAATGAAGGAAAAATACCACATGATCTCACTCATTCATGGATAATAAAGACCATTACAAACTTTTGAACAATAATAGATACAGAGGCAGAGCTGCCTCAAACTGATTGTCAAACTGCAGTGGGAAGGCCAGGGAGGGTTGGGGGACAGGAGGGAGGGGAGTAAGAGATCAACCAAAGGACTTGTATGCATCCATATAAGCATAACTAATGGACATAAGACACTGGGGGGTAAGGGAGGGCAGGGGTTTGTCAAGGGTGGGGGGGAAAAAAGGACACTTATGTAATACCCTTTGTAATACTTTCAGCAAAAAATAATAATAATAAAAAAAATGAGTACTTTACCAAAGAGATTAAAACTTTTAAAAAGAACCAATCAGAAATCATAGTATAAAGCATGCAGTTAAGGAAATTAAAAGTGAACTATTCAGCAAAGAGAACAGAACCAACCAGATGGAGGAAAGAATTAGTGATAGCAAAGATAGGAATCAAGATATGACGCAGAGGGAAGGAGAGACATGAGCATAAAAAAAATGAAGGAGCTCTACTAGACCTATCTGACTCCATCAGAAAAAGCAATATTAGAATTATAGGCATGGCGGAAGACGAAGAAAGGGAGCAGGGAATGGAATCTATTCAAATAAACAGTTGATGAGACCTTCCCAAATCTATGAAAAGAAGTAGATCCTCGAATCCAAGAAGCAAACAGAACACCTAGTTACCTCAATGCAAAGAGGCCCTCTCCAAGGCACTTTGGTACTAAAGCTGTCAAGAATTAATGACAAAGAAAAAATTCTCAAAGCAGCCAGGAAAAAGAAGGACGTGACCTACGAAGGAAAATCCATCAGAATGTCATCTAAACTCTACAAGCCAGAAGAGAATAGAACCAAATATTCAAACTCTACAAGCCAGAAGAAAATAGAACCAAATATTCAAACGTCTGAAAGAGAGAACTTATCAGTCACAAATAATATATCCAACAAAATTATCTTTTAACAACACTAATGGTAACCGCACACAAAATTCCCCAAACCAGGACACATAGCTTAAAAAAAAAAAAAAGAGGAAACAGAGGAAAGATGTATGGAATACAACCAAACAAAAACAACAGACAGAAACATAAAGAAAAAGAACCAGTGGAGGCACAGAGCACCAAAAAAACAAAAGATAAAATGGTTATAGGAAAGCCTCATACATCAATAATTACCTTAAATATAAATGGTCTGAATTCACCAATAAAGAGGTACAAAGTAGCAGAGTGGATCAAAAAACAAAACCCAACCATATGCTGCCTACAAGAGACATACCTAAGCTGCAAAGACAAAGGTGGATTCAAAGTAAAAGGGTGAATAAGGATTCTCCAAGCAAATATAATCCACAGAAAAGCAGATGTAGCCATACTTATATCTGACAAAATAGATTTCAAGATAACAAGAGACAAAGATGGTCACATTATAATGATAAAGGAAGCATTACATCAAGAAAACATAACACTGCATAATATATATGCACCCCAACAGGGAGAATCAAAATATACAAAACAACTACTCACAGAACTAAAGGGAGAAACAGATAAAAACACAATCATAATTGGGGATCTTAATACTCCCTTGACAGCTCTAGACAGATCAACCTAACAGAAAATCAATAAAGAAATATCAGCGTTAAGTGAAGCATTGGACAAAATGGACATAAATGACATTTACAGTTCATTTCATCCCAGAACATCAGATTATACATTCTTATCCAGTGCACATAGAACATTCTCAAGGATGGACCATATGTTGGGTCACAAACTAGCATCAACAAATTCAAGAAGATTGAAATTATACCAAGCATATACTCTAACCGTGATGGCTTGAAGTTAGAAATCAACTGCAAAAAGGAAATAAAGAGACCCATAAATATGTGGAGATTATACAACTAAAAATGACTGGGTCAAAGAAGAAATAAAAGATGAGATCAGAAGATATATAGAGACAAATAAGAATGACAATACAACATATCAAAACCTCTGGGATGCAGCAAAAGCAGTAATAACAGGGAAGTGTATGTCATTACAGTCCTATCTCAAGAAACAGAGAAATCTCAAGTAAACAATCTAACATCACATCGTAAACTACTAGAAAAAGAACAAAAGCAACCCCAAATTCAGCAGAAGAAAGGAAATAATAAAAATTAGAGAACTAATGAAATAGAGGATAAAAAGACTACACACAAAAAAAATCAACAAAACAAAGAGCTGTTTCTTTGAAAAGATTAATAAAATTGACAAACCCCTGGCTAGACTCATGAAAGAAAAATGAAAAAAGACCCATATAAACAAAACCAGTAAAGAGAGAAGTCACCACAGACATCACAGATATATAAAGGATCATACTAGAATATTATGAAAGACTTTATGCGACCAAATTCAATAACCTAGAAGAAATGGAAAAGTATTCCTAGAAATATATAATCTTGCTACACTAAATCATGAAGAATTGGAAAATCTAAATAGACTGACCAGCAGTGAGGAAATTGAAACAACTATCAAAACCTCCCCCAAAAAACAAAAGTACCAGGACCAGCTGGCTTCACCAGTGAATTCTACCAAACATTCAAAGAAGATTTAAAAACTATCCTTCTCAAACTCTTCTATTAAATTGAAGAAGAGGCAATACTTCCTAACACATTCTATGAGGCCAATATAACTCTGATACCAAAACCTGGCAACGGTAACACAAAAACAGAAAACTACAGACCATTATCTCTGACGAAACAGATGCAAAAATCTTAAACAAAAGACTAGCATACCAAATACAACAGTACATCACAAAAATATTATACCACAATCAAGTGGGGTTCATTCTAGGGACACAAAGAAGGTCCAACATATGCAAATCAATCAATGCAATAACCACACTAACAAAAGAGAGGATAAAAAATCATGATGCATAAAAACCACTTGATAAGACACAACATCAATTTATGATTAAAACACTCAATAAAATAGGAATAGAAGGAAAGTACCTCAACATAATAAAGGCCACATGTGATAAACCATAAACCCTCAGCTAATATCATTCTCATTGGTGAAAAACTAAAAGCTTTTCCTCTAAGATCAGGAACAAGACAGGGCTGTGCACTCTCACCACTTTTATTCAACACTAGAGGCCTGGTGAATAGATTCTTGCACAGGTGGGGTCCCTCGGCCTGGCCTGTGCCCTCTAGCAATCCAGACCCCTCGGGGGATGTCGAACTGCCTGTTTTGACCTGATCCCCCCAGGCCTGGCTGAGGGACCCCACCAGTGCATGAATCCGTGCACCAGGCCTGTAGTATGCATTCAAGATCTTTGGTTAATCTCTTCCTGCCCTCTCTCCTCCCTACTTCCCTCAGAGATTCATCAGTCTGTTCCATGTATCCATACCTGTGCATTCAACATCTGCTCCCTGGTGGTCAGTGCACGTCATAGCTACCGGTGGAATGGTCAAACAGTAGCTTAGGCTTTTATATATATAGCCTAGAGGCCCGGTGCACAAAAATTTGTGCACTCAGGGGGGTCCCTAAGCCCGACCTTTGCCCTCTTGCAGTCTGGGACCCCTTGGAGGATGTCCACCTGCTGGCTTAGGCCCACTCCCTGGGGGATTGGGCCTAAGCTGGCAGTCAGACATCCCTCTGGCAGCCCGGCAGCCCTCGGGGGATGTCCACTTACCAGCAGGGGGCAGACCTAAGCTGCAGTCGGACATCCTTAGTGCTGCTGAGGAGGCGGGAGAGGCTCCCGGCACCACCACTGTGCTGGCAGCCATTAGCCTGGCTTGTGGCTGAGCAGAGCTCCCCCTGTGGGAGCGCACTGACCACCAGGGGACAGCTCCTGCATTGAGCATCTGCCCCCTGATGGTCAGTGTGTGTCATGGTGACCAGTCATTCCCAGTCTTTCTGCTGTTAGGGTCAGTTTGCATATTACCCTTTTACTATATAGGATAGAGGCCTGGTGCACGGGTGGGGGCTGGCTGGTTTGCCCTGAAGGGTGTCCTGGATCAGGGTGGGGGTCCCACTGGGCTGCCTGGCCAGCCTAGGTGAGGGGCTGAGGGCCTTTTTCAGACTGGCCACACCCCCTTCAGGGTGAGGGTCCCTGCTGGAGTGCCTGGCCAGCGTGGGTGAGGGGCTGAGGACCGTTTTCAGGCTGGGCACACCCCCTTCAGGGAGGGGGGTCCTACTGGGGTGCCTGGCCAGCCTAGGTGAGTGGCTGATGACTGTTTGCAGGCTGGCCACAGCCCCTTCAGTGTGGGGGTCCCCACTGGGGTGCCTGGCCAGCCTGAGTGAGGGGCTAAGAGTCGTTTGCAAGCTGGCCACACCCCCTTCAGGGTGGGTGGTCCTGCTAGGGTGCCTGGCCAGTCTGGGTGAGTGGCTGAGGCTGTTTGCAGGCTGACCAAGCCCCCAAGCAGGGACCCTCACCCCATGAGGGTGTGGCCATCCGGGGTGAGGGGCTGATGGCTGTTTGCAGGCTGGCCAAGACCCCCAGCCACCCAAGCTCCCAGTGGAGGCTGGCTGGAAGCAGGTATCTGGGATTTATTTATCTTCTATAACTGAAACTTTGTTGCCTTGAGCAGAGGCCATAGCCGGCAAGGGCAGGCGGGAAGCTTGGCTTCCTCCATCGCTGGGGCAACCAATCCTCCTGCTTCCTCCAGCTCTGTGGCTGCCGGCCGCCATCTTGGTTGGGTTAATTTGCATATAGTCGCTCTGATTGGCTGATGGGCATGGCTTGGGCGTAGTGGAGGTGTGGTCAATTTGCATGTTTCTCTTTTATTAGATTAGATAGGATATCAAACTTATTGGCTGCAGCAGAAATAGTATTAAGAGAGAAGTTCATCGTAATAATTGCCTACCTTAAGAACTAAGAGATACCGCAAATAAAAGTTGTTGATAAGGGCCAGGCTAACAGGTGTAAAGTAGTATCTCATTGTAGTTTTGATTTGCATTTCCCTACATTTATACCTCAAGGAACCAAAAAAAGAAGAACAAATGAAGCCCAAAGTTAGTAAGAGGAAGGAAATAAAGATCAGAGTGGGGGAGAAAATGAAATACAAACTAAAAAGGTAATAGAAAAAAATTTCAATGAAACAGAGAACTGGCTATTTCAAAAGATAAACAAAACAAACTAAACTTTAGACTCACCAAGAAAAAAAGGGAGAATTCGAATAAAATCAGAACTTAAAGAGGAAATGTTACCACTAACATCAAAGAAATACAAGTCATCAGAAACTACTCTGAAAAATTATATGCCTAAAATTTGGACAAACTAGAGGAAATAGAAAAATTCCTAGATACAACTACCAAGACTAAAAAATAAAGAGATAAAAAATCTGAATGAACCAATTATTAGTAATGATATTAAAACACTAAACAAAAAACTACCTACAAACAAAAGTCCAGAACTAAATGGCTTCAATGGTGAATTCCACCAAACATTTGAAGAATACTAATCCTTCTCAAACTTCCAAAACAGAAAATGAACACAAAAACAGACACAGTCATTACAAAAAATGAAAATTACAGACTAATATCTCTGATGAATGTAAATGCAAAAATTATCAACAAAGTATTAGTAAATTGAATTCAATAACACATTAAAAGAATCATTCACTGTAATTAAGTGGGATTTAGTTCATGAATGCAAGACAAACATCTGCAAATCAATGTTTTATGCCTCATTAACAAAATCAAATATAAAAATCACATAAGCATCTTAATAGATGCAGAAAAAGCTTTTAATAAAATTCAACATCCATTTATAATGGAAAGTCTCAACAAACTAGGTATAGAAAGAACATAACTCAACATAATAAAGGTCATATATGACAAGCTGACAGTTAACATCATGCTCAGTAGTGAAAAGCTAAAAGCTTTTCCTCAAAGATCAGGAATAAGAGAAGGATGCCCAATTTCACCATGTTTATTCAACATAGTATTAGAATTCCAAGCTAGAGCAATTAAGTAAGAACAAAAGCATCACAATTAGAAGTAAAATTATATTTTTGCTATTGATAAGATCTTTAGAAAACCCTAAAGCACAGAGAGTTAGAACTGATAAATTCAGCAAAGTAGCAGGTTACAAAGTCACCACACAAAAATCAGACACATTCCTACACAACAAAAATAAACAATTTGAAAAGGAAATTACAAAACCAATTCCATTTACAATAGCACTGAAAAGAATATAATACTTAGAATTTAATTTACCCAAGATGGTAAAAGACTTGTACAATGAAAACTATAAAATATCACTGAAAGATTTAATATTAAAGATTTAATATTAATATTAAAGAAGACATAAATAAATGGAAACCCATCTCATATTCATGGATTAGAAGACTTAATATTAATAAAATGTCATTATTACTCAAAGCAATCTATGGATTCAATGCAATCCCTACCAAAATCCCAATGATATTTTTTGCAGGAATAGAAAAAACTCATCCTAAAATTCATACGGAATTTCAAGTTCAAAAGCCAAAATAATCTTGAAAACAAACAAAACTGGAAGACTCATACTTATTGTTTTAAAACTTACCTCAAAAGCTACAGTAGATGGCAGCTTAGGTAAACATCTGTACTTGCCACCTACCAAAACCACTGAAAATTACAACTAAAATACAGAACCACCATCATTCAGAATCACCTGCAAGCTGGCTGAATGGAAGCCTACAACTAGAGAAGTAAAGAAGCAGCGCATTGAGGCTGGTAGGAGGGCAGGAGGCACTGAACGGGCTGGTCTGACACCCACATGTGCCTTTTTTGTTGTTATCTCTTCACTTTATTTATCTTGTTTTTAAGCACAGCACACAGAAGTTCCCAATTTTATCAATCTTTTCCATTAGTTCATGCTTTTTATACCTTGTTTAAGAAATCTTTCTCACCCTAGCTAGTTTGGCTCAGTGGATAGAGCGTCGGCCTGTGTACCAAAGAGTTCCGGGTTCGATACTGGTAAAGGGCATGTACCTCGGTTGCAGGCTCCTCCGCAGCCCAGGCCCTGGTCAGGGCTTGTGCTGGAGGCAACCAATCGTTGTATGTCTCTCACATCGATATTTCTCTCTCCGTCTTTCCCTCTCTCTTCCACTCTCTCTACAAATCAATGGGAAAATATCCTCGAGTGAGGATTTAAAAAAAAAAAAAGAAAGAAAGAAATCTTTCTCTATCCAGTCCCTCTGAGACCACATGTTGCGTGGATTGGCTTCCCCTTAATCACATCAAAGTTCATAGTATTCAAGGCCCGCTCAGCGTCAGTGGCTGGAAGTTGACCGAGGTATAACCCAGGGAGCAATGAGAAGATATACTCCCATTTATCTTCTAAAGCTTTATAGTTTTGTCTTTCTCCTTTAAGAGTATGGTGTGAAGTAGAGGTCATGATTAGTTTCTCTTATGTGGATATCCAGTTGTCCCAGCACTGCTATTGGAAAGTCTGCTCCTCTTTAATGACCTGCAGTAGCATCTCTGACTTATAGTAAACCAGAGCCCCAGTGCACGAAATTCATGCAAGACTAGGCCTTCCTTCCCCCAGCTGCTGACACTGGCTTCCCTTTGGCCGCCAGCAGGCACCCAGGACTCGGGTTTCCCTTGCAGCCCTGGTTTCGTCCAGAAGGACATCTGGACTAATTAGCATATTACACTTTTATTATTATAGATGTGTTTATTCTGTTTCAATGGCCTGGTTTTCTCTTCCTGCACCAAAGCCACGATATCACAATGACAATCCTGTCTAATAAAAGACAAAAAGGGTAATTGACCATACCTTCGCTACGCTTCCCATTGGCTAATCAGGGTGATATGCAAATTAACCGCCAACCACGATGGCGGCCAGCAGCCACGCAGCTGAAGCAAGCAGGAGGCTTGCTTGCTCCAGTGATGGAGGAAGCCAAGGTTCCCCGCCTGCCGCGGGCCGGCTATGAGCTCTGAAAGCAACTAAGTTTCAATTATAGAAGCTAAACAAACCCGATACCTGCTTTCAGCAGGCTGTGGCCTCCAAGCTGGAGCAAGCAGGATGGCAACAAAGTTTCAATTATAGAAGGTAAATAAATCCCAGAATTAAAAAAAAAGAAAAAAGGAGAGGCTGGGAGCTTCAGTTGCCAGCCAGCCTGAAAATGGCCCTCAGCCCCTCACCCAGACTGGCCAGGCACCCCAGTGGGGACCCCCACCCTAAAGGGGGTGTGGCCAACCTGAAAACAGCCATCAGCCCCTCACCCAGGCTGGCTAGGCACCCAAGCGGGACCCCCACTCTGATCCGGGACACCCTTCAGGGCAAACCAGCCAGCCCCCACCCATGCACCAGGCCTCTATCCTATATAGTAAAAGGGTAATATGCAAACTGACCCTAACAGCAGAAAGACTGGGAATGACTGGTCACTATGACACACACTGACCATCAGGGGGCAGACGCTCAATGCAGGAGCTGCCCTCTGGTGGTCAGGGCGCTCTCACATGGGAGGAGCTATGCTCAGCCACAAGCCAGGCTGACAGCTGCCAGTACAGCGGTGGTGGTGGGAACCTCTCCTGCCTCCTCAGCAGCGCTAAGGATGTCCGACTGCAGCTTAGGTCTGCTCCCCGCTGGCAGGTAGACATCCCCCGAGGGCTGCCGGGCTGCCAGAGGGATGTCTGATTGCCAGCTTAGGCCCAATCCCCCGGGGAGCAGGCCTAAGCCAGCAGGTGGTCATCCCCCGAGGGGTCCCAGACTGCGAGAGGGCACAGGCCGGGCTGAGGAACACCCCCCCCCCCCCACCCCGAGTGCACAAATTTTTGTGCACCGGGCTTCTAGTCTATATAATAAAAGTCTAATCGATCATTACAGCAGAATGACCAGTCACTATGATGCGCACTGACCACCAGGGGGCAGATGCTCAGCCAGAAGCTGGGCTCACAGCTGGCAAGCACAGTGGCAGTGGCGGGAGCCTCTCCTGTCTCTGTGACAGCACTAAGGAGCAACGAGCCAAGTGGTAAGGAGCAGTGAACAGGCAGGTGGTAACAAGCAAGGGGTCCCAGACTGTGAGAGGGATGTCCAACGAGGGGTCCTAGACTGCGAGAGGGCACAGGTCAGGCTGAAGGACACCCCCACCCAGTGCATGAATTTCGTGCACGGAGCCTCTGGTAGATTTATAATACATCTTCATATCTTGCAAATCAAGTCTTCCCACTTTGTTCTTCAAGAGTGTCTTGGCTGACTCTCTCTGTCCTGGGTCACCACAGCTGGGCTCGGTAGCCATGTGTCCATGCTATCCTTTGCGGCCCGGGCTCAAAACTAATATTTTGTGTCCCTCTTCTCTGGCTGCTATAATCTTAAACTGCCAGGAGCCCAAAGCCTGTATTTGAAGAGAAACGTTTAACCCGGAGGCTGCGTGGGCACCGCTTGGTTGGCTCTAAGAATTTTTGTAATTTGGAGAGAAGTCCTCATTTTAATAAATTTGTTTTGGAAATTTGGAGCTTCAGACCAGGACAGCTGAAAATTACAAACTCCCCAGGAGGGCCATATTGTTTTTGAGAGCCTTTTGTCTACGTCCTGCAGTCTCGAGCAAGCCATCCCGACTCCTAGGTGCCCTCCTTTTTCCGAGCCTGCACCAGCTTCTCAGCTCCACTCTGTGAGCCACAGGGGGCCCAGATCCTGGAAGGACCTCTTTTGTCCTGTGTGGTCCCTGTAAGAAGTACTCCTGGTGGCCCTTGGGTGGTGGGGCTGGGGAGATGAATGATGCCACCAGCAGTTACCCCATGGCCTCCCTGTATGGGGCTGCCTGCACTGGGAGGTCACCGAAGCCAGGTTACATGAAAAGTTCAGCCCTGCAGGCCCTGTGCTGTCCATCTGGGTCTGCCTCAATATGATCATCGGCCCACATATGCCCTTTTTTTTTTAACAGGGAGGGTGACTGTTTCTACAGAGGCCACCTGTGATGAGCAAGGTGTCCCAGCCCCACAAGAGACCCCCAAGCCCTGGGTTCCAGTGCTGGAAAGAGAAGTCCCCATAACTTCGGACTGTAAAAACCAGCAGGGATTGTGGCTGAGTGACACGGAGGCTGCTGGAGACCCAGGTGTTCCATTTAAAGGGCTGATACATGAACTTACTCCTACTCCCAGTACCGAGAGGCTCTGGAGGACCCAGACACATATGGGAAGGAACTGGATTGTCTGGCATCAGGGCAGGAACTCAGGGGTGGCGTTCCCTCAGACAGGGGTGCTCGCAGGGGTGACTGTTCCTGTGCAGGGACCTCGCCTGTTACAGAGCTGACTGGCAGCCATATCTGAGTCTCCATCAGCCTGGAGCACACAGTTTGCTCCACCCTGGGGATTCCCTGAGACCCCAACCCCATCCAATTTGTAGCCCTACCCAAGCTGTTTGCAGCAGCTTTTCCATATGAATGTCCTTTCTTGGCTCAGGCTTCAGACTTTGCTAAAAGCTCTCAACCAAGCACACCCCAAACTGATCAATAAAAGGCCAAGACCCAGCACTAGCACCAGCCTGCCTTGCTTCACAGATGGGCCTTGCCTGGGCATCTCCAAGTCCAATACAAATAGCAAAAGCAGTCAGCTGCAGATCTCTCTGTAGCTCCTGCCAGGTGGTCTCAGGCAGTGGCTGACTTTGTACCTCCCAAGAGGCCCCAGAGCCAGTGAACTCAGTGGACAGCTTTCAGACCATAGCAGATTACAACTCTACACATCCATGAGTGATACACTCAAGGGGCAGACTCAGTGAGCACCAAGCCCCACTAAAGCAAGTCCTGCTTCATAGGGGTGTTTCCTGCATAGAAGCTCTCCAACTATAGTCACAGCTGGTCCTCACAGCCAATTGGCCTGGAGGTCAACTCCTCCTAGTGACACCAATAACAATCAAGGCTCAACTACAAGACTGTGCACATAGCCCACTCTAGGGGTGTACACCTAGTGCCCAGCCCAGGTGACTGTCGAGGCTGAACAACTGGGCCATACAGGACGCCAACAACTCCAGGACACATAGCAGCTCTACCTAATACATAGAAACAAACACGGGGAAATAGTTAAAATGCAGAGACAACGAAACATGTCACCAATGAAAGAAAAGGAAGCAAGCAAACTACTGGATACAGAGTTCAAAACCATGGTTATAAGGTTACTCAGGATCTTAATGAGACTTTCCAGAGTCTTAGTGAGAATGTCAAAGACATGAAAAATGACCAGTCACAAATTAAGCATACACTAACTGAAATAAACAATAATTTATAGGGATTCAACAGAATAGAGGATTCCAAGAATCAAATCAACAACTTGGAATATGAGGAAGCAAAAAACACCCAAGCAGAAGAGCAAAAAGAAAAAAGAATCCAAAAATATGAAGATAGTGTAAGAAGATTCTGGGACAACTTCAAGCATACCAACATTCGCATGGGGGTGCCAGAAGGAGAAGAGAGAGAACAAGATTTTGAAAACCTATTTGAAGAAATTATGACAGAAAACTTCCTCTACCTGGAGAAAGAAACAGACTTACAAGTCCAGGAAGCACAGAGTCCAAACAAGAGGAACCCAAAGAGGCCCACACCAAGACACATCATAATTAAAATGCCAAGGGCTAAAGACAAAGAGAGAATCTTAAAAGCAGCAAGAGAAAAGCAGTTAGTTAACTACAAGGGAGCACCCATATGGCAGTCAATTGATTCCTCCTCAGAAAATTTGCAGGCCAGAAGGGAGTGGCTAGAAATACTCAAAGTGATGAATAACAAGGACCTACAACCAAGATTAGTCTACCCAGCAAAGCTCTCATTTAGAATTGAGGGTCAGATAACAAACTTCACAAACAAGAAAAGTTATAAGAGTTCATCACCACCAAACCAGCATTACATGAAATGTTGAAGGGTGAAGAAGAAGAAGAAAGGAGGAAAAAGGAAGAAGATAAGGAGGAGGAGGTGGAGGAGGAGGAAGAAGATATGAACAATAAAATGGCAACAAATACATATCAACAATTAAATCTAAAAATCAAAATAAACAAGCAAGAAATTTAATTAACAAAGTAAACTGGTGAATAAAATAGAATCAGAGGCATGGAAGCATGGCACAGACTGACGAATCTCAAATGGGAGGCGGGGAGGGAAGAGATTAGCCAAAGATCTTACCTATGGACACAGACAACAGGTGAAGGCCTGGGGCAGGGCAGGGCAGGAACCGGGTGGAGGAGGGCAATGAGGGGAAAAAGGGTGACAGCTGTAATACTCTCAACAACACAGATGCTTTAAAAAGCTACAGTATTGGCATTGAGATAGACATACAGATTAGTGAAAAGGAACAGAAAACTCAAGAAATAAATCCATGCATATATGGTCAAAAGTGTGACAATACAATTAAATGGTGGTGGGAAAACTGGTTATTCACATGCAAAAGATTGAACTTGCACCCTTCCCTAATATATACAAACGTTAACTCAAATTGGATCAAAGGTTTAAATGTAAGACTAAAACAATAAAATTCTTGGATTAAAACACAGGACAAAAACTTTGTAATGTTCGATTTGACAACAATTTCTTGGATGTGAAACCAAAGGCACAGGTAACAAAAGAAAAAAAAATGAACAACCCAGCTGCTGTGGCTAGGTGGTTGAGTGTTGACCCATGAGCCAAGAGGTCCTCGTTCAATTCTGAGTCAGGGCATATGCCCGGGTTGCAGGCTCGATCCCCAGTAGGGGGCTTGCTGGTGGTAGCTGATCAATGTTACCCGCTCTCTCAAAAATCAATAAAAATATTTTTTAAAAGAAAAAGAAAAAAATGGGGCTTCAAGAAAAAAAATTATACATCAAAAGACAATATGAACAGAATAAAAAGGCAACCCACAGAAAGGAAGAAATGTTTGCTAACCACATATCTGTTAAGAGATTAATACTGAAAATATGTAGAAAACTCCAAAACTCAACAACAAAAAATAACCAACCTGGCTCAAAAATAGGCAAAGGATTTGAACAGACATTTCTCCAAAGAAGATATAAGAGTGGCTGATAAGCGCATGAAAAAATACTCAACATCAATAATCATTAGGGAAATAAAAAAACCTACAGTAAGCTACAACCCCACACCCATTATCCTATCTAATAATAGACATCCTATCTAATAATAGACAAACATGGTAATTGACCGTACCTTCGCTACACCTCCCATGGGCTAATCAACGTGATATGCAAATTAACCGCCAACAAAGATGGCGGCTAATTTGCATACTGCAGGCAGGACGGGACAGCGCAAGCCACCAGGGCGCCACCATCCAGGGCAGCCCCGCCCCAGAAGCTGCCTGATATGGTAGTAACTCTATCAGTAAGCACTCTGAAAGTCAGTGGCATAAATGCACCAATTAAAAGACAGATTCTGAGGGTGAATCAAAAACAAAACCCACTTTAAATATAAGACAAATATAGATTAAAAGTAAATGAATTAAGCTGCAGCCTGTTTTGCTCAGTGGATAGAGCATTAGCCCAAGGACTAAAGGTCCCAGGTTCAATTCCAGTCAAGGGCATGTACCTCAGTTGCTGCCTGGATCCCCAGTCCCTATCAAAGCTTGTGCAGGAGGCAACCAATCAATGTGTCTCTCCCTTTCCCTTCACTCTCTCTAAAATTAAATGGAAAAATATCCTTGGGTAAAGATTAACAAAAACAAAGTAAATGGATTAAGTAACATTAAAGAGATTGTAAGAAAAATATATTCCAAATTTTGTTAGTTGTATAATGGTTATGTTTAAATTATTAACACCTAAGAAATTGGGTGAAGGATACATATAATATGCTGTAGTATTTTATAGTTTTTTTACATGTATGAGATTATTTCAAATTAAAATATTAAAAAATTAAAAATTAATAAAATATTAATTGAAATGTATCTGCATTACATGAAAAATCTCCTAATTGCTTCTAGCATAATTTATTAAATTGTGCTAAAATTTACAAGGGTTCAATTAAAAAATGTCTTAATTCTAAATGATATAATAGAAAACATATAATAGTGCAGTTATAAGCACTTATCTGAAAATAAAAATTTAAAGAAGGGATTAGCCAAAGAAAATATATGCACAACCCATGGACACAGACAACAGTATGGTGATGGCCAGAGAGAAGTGGGGGGCAAGAGCTGGGTAGAGGGGACAAAAGGGAGGAAATAGGGACATCCTATATAATAATAATAAAAGGGTAATATGCACATTGACTGAACGGCAGAATGATCCGTTGCTATGATGCGCACTGGCCACTAGAGGGCAGATGCTCAATGCAGGAGCTGCCCCCTGGTGGTCAGTGCACTTCCATATGGGGAGTGCCACTCAGCCAGAAGCTGGCTCATGGCTGGCCAGCACAGTGGTGGTGGCAGGAGCCTCTCCCACCTCCGTGGCAGCACTAAGAATGTCCAACTAACCATTTAGACCCGATTCCTTGGGGGCCTAAGCCTTTAGTCGCACATCCCCCGAGGGCTCCCTGGCTGCCAGAAGGATGTCTGACTGCAAGCTTAGGCCTGATCCCCCGTGGAGTGGGCTTAAGTCGACAGGTGGTCATCCCCCAAGGGGTCCTGGACTGTGAATGGGTGCAGGCCGGGCTGAGGGACCCCCCCCCCCCCCGAGTGCACAAATTTTTGTGCACCGGGCCTCTAGTAACTGCTATAAAAAACACACACACACAACAGAAAACAAGTGTTGGGGAGGATGTGGAAAATCTGTAACCTTTGTGGACTGCTGATGAGACTGTAACCTAGGTACACCACCTTGGAAAACAGTATGGGGGGGAAGGGTTTCTCAAAAAGTTCAAAATAGAATTACCATATGCAATTCCACTTCTTGGTGTATAACAAAAAGAATTAAAAGCAGGGTCTCAGAAATATTTGTACCACATATTCATTCCAACATTATTCACAGTATCAACAACATGAGAGCAACCCAAGAATTCATTGACAGATGAATGGATAAGCAAAATGTACATACATACTGTTATGCCCAGATTTCAAGATTCCCAAGAGCCCACCAGGGAGCCAGCCAGTCCGATGCAAAAGCAAAGAGTCCTTTATTTCAAACCCGGTCTTGGCTCCCCTACCCTCCTTACTGACGCAGCAGCAAGTGGCAGAGAGGGAGAAGCCTGATGGGACCAGGAGTTTTATAGGGGGGTGGAGTAAGGGTGGGAGAGGGGACTGTGGGCCCCGCCTATTGGCCAGGCGCGAGTCGGTGTCTCATTACACAGGATGTGGTCATAGTGATGGTGTGCACTTCCCTTGATTATCATTGGTTAGTCCAGAGAAATCCTGGGTGTGGCTAGCAGAGGCTTCTTCCGGGAAGAAGCCTTTGCTGAGCACATGGCCCTGCCCAAAAATGGAGGACCCAGGGTAAGATGGAGGGCGCAGGCCCGAAATCTCGCCCTTTCAGCGGCCACAGAGGTGGACGCTGGAAATCTCGCTGAAGCTGGTCCGGCCTTTGACTGTCCAACCGTACTTGACGTTGTTCCAGGCGGTCAGGAACTTCGCCTTGAACTTGTCCACCTCGCCCGGCTCCCCAGGGGCGGCTCCGGACGGCGCCAGGCCGTTGGTGGTCCGGGCCTCGGGGCGCCCGCGCCCGGCTGGCCTCAGGGCGGCGCACGTCCTCCCGGCCCCCGCAGCGGTACTGCGCAGCGGCCGGCGACACGGGGTGCATGGGTGCCGGGTCCCGGGTCCGGCCGGAGCGCCCGGGAGGCTCTAGTCTGCTCCCGCCGCGGCCGCCAGGCCCCCGGGCCCAGCGCGGGGCGCTGTCCCCGCCGCCACCGCCTTATCGCGGCGCCCAGGCTCGCCGGGCCCCGCGGGCCCTTTCACATACAATGGATTATTCAGCTTGAAAAGGGGAGGAACTTCTGCAATATGCTACAATATGGATGACCCTTGAGGATATTAATCTAAGTATAATAAGCCATATGATACCATTATATGAGGTACATAGATAAGCCAAATTCAGAGAAAGGAGAATCGTGGTTGCCAGAGGCTAAGGGAAATGGGGAATGGGAAGTTATGATTTAACGAGAGGGCCAGTGCACAAATTCATGCACCGGTGGGGTCCAGCTCCAATTGGGGTGGATCAGGGCTGGGCCTGTCGGGAGGAGACAGCGGAGGTTGGTCAGCCAGCCCGCCCTGATCGGGGCCAATCAGAGCCAGGCCAGCTGGGGGGAGGGGCTGTGGGCAATTGGCCGGCAGGCCCTGCCCCCAACTGCAATGGAGGTAGCCAATTGGGGGTCAGTGGCAGGAGGAGGGGCTATGGGAGATTGGCCAGCCAGCCGCCACCCCCCCCCCATTGGTGTGTGGGGGCGGCAATCGGGGGAGAGCTGGCTGGGGGGAGGGGCCGCGGGTCAATGGGGTGGCCGGGCCAGCTGGGGGGAGGAGCTGCAGGCAGTTGGCCGGCCAACGCTGCCCCTGACCGGGGTTGCGGGGGCGGGCGGGGGAGCAGATCTTGGGTGGGGCCGGGTGGGAGAGGGGCTGTGGGAGGTTGGCTGCCAGCCCCACCCCCAGATCCGGCCAGCCGGCCGCAGTGGGCGTCGTTCTGGTTGTTACAGCTTCCTGGTCGCTAGCGTATAGATGAGCGTCATAGGTCCTTGACCAGCAGTGAGAACTTACTGAACATCACAGAATTCTGACTGGGAAGAAGCCTTATGAATATGAAAAATGTAGAAAAGCCATTTGCTGGGAGCCGGTCCATCCTTGCTGCTTGACACAGTTGTTTCAGGAAAGAAACATCTGCACAGCATATGTGTCAAGGGACCTGGCATATATGGCATATTGTTCTTAATATGTTTGCTCTCCTTAGTGCCATGTGTTTTAACCAAGGTCACCTCTCTGAGAAAGGTTGTTTCCCCAGGTGGGGATTTACCCTGAGGTTAGGGAGGAGAGATAACCCCTTAATTAAGTGCCAGGCGGGTAGTTAAGCTACATAATCTTTACTCCCTGGAATGGAGACAAGAAACGCCCTAACCTTTGTAATAGAAATTGACAGGATTAAAATCGGCTGGTATAAATACAGATGTAACAAGACAATAAACATCAGCTCCTCATCAGCTCCTCATCAGCTCCTAACCAGAACCTAGCCAGAGAACATGGCAAAAGATCCTGGACAGAACCTGGCTACAGAACTTCACTGGAGAACCTAGACAGAACATGGCAAAAGAACCTGGATAGAACCTGGCTAAAGAACCTGGTGACTGAACCTGGCTGGAGAACCTGGAGAACCTAGCTGGAGAACCTAGCGAGAGAGCATGGCACCAGAACTTGGCTGGAGATCCTGGAGGGAGAACCTCGCTATGCTGATGAACTGAAACCAGTTTCCATGTCATTCCTTCTTCGCCGACTCCGTCCACACCTTTGGGGACCCCTGGACCCGCTGGGGTTGGACCCCAGCAGCCATTCTTGTATTACTGTAATGAGAGACTTCATTCTGAAGAGAAACCTTACAAATTCATAGCATGCGCAAGCGCCTGTACCCACAGCTTAAATTTTACTATCAGAGGCTTTTATAGTGGTGGGAGCCTTACGCTGCAGAAAACGTGAGAACGCTCCTGGCTGGCTGTCAATGTCACCCTCTCTGTGCTGTAACAATCACATCTAACCCCTTCCTCTCCCAGGTCGGCCCCGCAGGCCCCTGGAGATTCTGTTCAGTAGTTTGAAATTTTACTAATGCTGTCACTGACATCAGAATTTGCCAAACATTGCTTTATAGTCATGAAGTAGGCAGACTACCATACAAGTGTTCATGCTGGAGTCTATAGTTTTTAATATGAATATTAATCTTTGGAATATAATAAATTGGCTTGTGTATTTAACTGGAATGCAAACAAAAGACACATACACCGAGAATTTTGGTACACAGGTCCCAATCTTCCTTTTCCACCATAGAGAAAAGAAAGCTCACATTAAACCCAACAGCCTGGACTCTTCTGGCTCCCAACTTGCCCGCTGAGGAGGCCCGGGCTGCGCTCATCGTCTGCATACACTACAGCCTGGGCCACAATGACATCCTGCGGGCGGCAGAGGACTGATTTCCCTCCACAGAACGGCCTGGCGCTTCTCAAACTTGCAAGTGCGCATGGGATCGTGCGGGGTCTTGCTGAAGCGCAGATTCCGATACAGCGGGTCGGGGTGAGGCCAACCTCTGCATTTCTGCCCGACAGAGGAACGCTCCCTTCCCACCGCGGCGCCCGGGCCCGCCTGCACGCGGGGCGGGACACACCGCTGCCCTCCCTCCCCTTCGTGACCCCGACCGAGAGCAAACTCAGGGTCAGCTCAGGAGAACCTCATTCTCTCTGCACCTGTGTCAAATAGTCTCGACTGAAAAAATGAAGATAGTTTCTGCTTCCGAGCAGCTTACAAGTTTGAGACGCTAGGTACACGCTATTACCCACCGCAGAGGCCCTTTCTCCCCTCCTCGCTGGGCAAAGGACCCGGGTTCCCGTTAGCCTCCGGGGCTCCAATCCAGATCTGACCCTTCCGCTCTTCTCTGAGGCCTGGGGCGAGCCACTCAACTTCCCGAGCCTCAGGGTCCTCAACTTCAAGACGGGCTTAAACACCGCACCTACTTCTCCAAGGGGCCGCAGGCACAAAGAGGTGCCGCCCGTGAAGAAGGGTCCGGCACGCAGTCAGTCATCGACAGACGACGCCCTGACTAGGAACAGCGACAGGATCCGCGGCAGACGGCGCTCCCCGCGCGGCTGCCGGTCCGCGGCGCCCAGTTCCCGGCTCCTTCCCGGCCGCGCGCCCACCCCTCCTCTCGGAGCGGCTCTGACGGCGCTATCTGCGTCCCGCCCACGGTCGGTGCTTCGGGGCGTCCGCGGGGAGGTGCGCACACGCAAGAGGAGACACTCCCGCCCGCCCCACGGGACCTGAGGAGGGCCACGTACTGGACTCGGGCGGTGTCTTCTCCGTGCGCCGGCAGCTCCTCCAACGCCCGCTTCAGGGCCGCGACCTCGGCTTCCAAGACGCGGACCTCGGCCTGCTCCGCGTCCATAGCGCGGCGCTCGCGGGAAGCAGCCAGATGGACCAGCGCCTCGCCCGGCGATTCAAGCCTCGCGCGCTCCTGGCGCGGACCATCCGGGGGGGGGGGGCGAGGGCGTGTGCGCGACGCCCTGCGGGCCCCCCTTGCTGGCACGCAGCCTCGGGCGCTCTATCGCCCGGACACGCTGCACCCGCTGCTCCCCAACGGTCCCCACGCTTGGAGAGAGTTGGTTCGCTCCAGCCCAAAGCCCCAGGACCGAGCTGTCCCACCCGCGCCGGCGGAGTTTGGAGCAACCAGATGCGTGAGTCACTGAGGAGTAGCTTCCGGACCGTGTGAAGGGGAGCGTCTCGTTATTTTCCTTCCGCTCTCACTTCCGCCGATAGCTGGTCCAGGCGTGGATAAACACGGGGCGATAACCCTTCTTAGTACGAATCATAGAATTACGATTCGAGAATTTTGAGGACGTTGAGGGACGGGTGGCGGGGGCATCGCGGTATCCCAGACGACGGGGAACGAAATGCAGAGCACGGGAACTGAGTGGTCACGGAACCTTAGGAGGCGGGGTGGGAAGTCGAGTAGGAAGGAATAGCGACTCTGCCTAGTGGAACACGCGACTAGGAATTAGGGCCCTACGCGGCGCTGGCTGTGGAGACAACGCGGTAAGGAGTGGGTCTCTGCCATTTGGCCTCCACTGTCCCTGCTCTTGGGTCTTGGGTCTTCAGCGGCAAAAAACCTGGGTGCGCAGGGTGGGGGCAGGGAGTCTACCGGGAAGACGCAGGTCGTGCCTCACGTCCAGAGCACGAGCCCTAGGTCGGGGTCGGACGCTGCTTTGGGGTCTAAAGTGGGAGGGGTGTCCGCTCTCGGGAAAAGGCGAGTGTGGCCCCTGGGTGCTACCGGGATTAGATCCCACGGGGCCTCCGCCGAGTACCTCCGAGAGTTCCCCGAGCCCCTTCGAATACAACAGCTTTCCTAGTTTAATGATGCATTACAGGCTCCGAAATTAGACCTGGTTTATAATTCTGGCTTCATTAATTCTCTGAATGACATTGGGAAAGTGACTTCATCCCTCCTGCTCATCTGAAAAAGGGATGCACGCAAACTATACCATACAAAGCTGACACATTTTTAAAAAGCAGAACAAGCCTATATTAGCTATGGTAGCAGTTGCTCTCTTCGCCTGAACAGCACGCTGTCTCTTATCCTGTAGCACGCCGACCGGCTGTCAGCATTGCTTAAAGTGAACAGAGGAATGTATAAACGAAGAAGCAGGATGCCTGGCGCGTGGATAGGTGACTGGGAGGGTGGAGTGCACTGGGCGCGTTTGTGGGGCAGCATTCCCCGTTCCGGTGTCTGCAGAGGTGCTGTTCCCGAGGGTTCGTGGAGAAGTGGATGTAGGGTTTGACCAGAATCTCCAGGGATAAAATTTAGAAACAATATAAGAGTGAAAGTTTAGGCAACCAATTTGGCATCCAAGGTTCCGGGTGAGTTGGGGTTGTTTTGGTTGGTTGTTTAGGTTTGAGAAGAACTGCCGGAAAGAACTCAAATGATTTTCCTACTAGAACACTGAGGGCGCCCAGCCTTGATGAAGGCCAGCCAAGAGACCACGCGCCTCTTTGTGGGTGGCCTTGGCCAGAGCGTTTCTGAGGCGGACCTGCAAAGCCAGTTCAGCAGATTTGGAGACGTGTCTGATGTGGAGATCATCACTCGGAAAGATGACCAAGGCAAGTTGATAGTCTTTCGTGGGTAAAGGCAGGTCCAAGGCAAGTCAGTTATCACAAAATAAGGGAACCGCAGAGATGAATGTTAGCACCTGTGTGTAAACCCCACGCCATGTCCTGGAGGTGTCATTCATGATGTGGAACTTGCCCAGAATTACATTCCTGAGTTCAAAAATGTTCTACATTCTAAAACACCCGATTTCTGAAACATGTAACGTTCAGTTTTCAGAGCTAAAATGCTATTACTCATTAAGTATCCTATTAAGTAGAATGTCACTAACAAAATCATATAACAACATAACATCATAACATAATTAACTGACCATTTGGCATTTTTTATTTTATTTTTTAATATTTTAATAATCATATTTAGAAAATTTCAATCTTAGAGTCCAGTGAAAAATAACAAGTTTTTCCTTTGAAAGAGTTTGTTTCCAAGAGCTCATTTTTTAAAATTTATAAATGTAATCATTTTATATTGTTTCCTGGATAAGAATTTAAATAAATGTATTTTTCTATTTTTTTAGGAAACCCACAGAAAGTCTTTGCATATATCAACATCAGAGTAGCTGAATCAGACCTGAAAAAATGTAAGATATTCCATATGACTTGCCAGTTTATGTCTGTGTAACTTGGAATAACTTTGTTCTACATCTTAACAGCCAGTTTTTAAGTCATCCAGAGGGACAACTATGATCAAGAGAATTCCAATATCCTGTAACTCAGCAGGTTTAGTTTCATACCATTTGGCGTCAGCAGACATGTGGTAGCACATTGCTAATGGTATTGCTCAACAATGGTATTCTAAAATATTTTGGACAAGAAACAAAGGTTTCATAGAAATTGCTTGTTACACATATCCCACTATGCCAGTGATGGCGAACCTTTTGAGCTCGGCGTGTCAGCATTTTGAAAAACCCTAACTTAACTCTGGTGCCGTGTCACATACAGACATTTTTTGATATTTGCAACCATAGTAAAACAAAGATTTATATTTTTGATATTTATTTTATACATTTAAATGCCATTTAACAAAGAAAAATCAACCAAACAAATGAGTTCGCGTGTCACCTGTGACGCGTGTCATAGGTTCGCCATCACTGCACTATGCCATACTCTTCCCCCTTTCCTTGTGAGTTCATTTTTTAGGGAGGTTATTTTCTTGAAATTAAATGCTGTTAGGAGAGGGCTGGCTTTAGTGTATGCCTTGTAAGACTATTCTTGAAATTATAGAATCTCTATCAAGAAGTTTAGTATATATTAAAAAAAACAACTCCCAGCTAGTGTGGCTCAGTGGTTGAGCATCAAACAAGGAACCAGGCAGTCACAGGTTTGTTTCCTGGTCAGGGCACATGCCCGGGTTGTGGGGGGCATACAGGAGTCAGGCGATAGATTATGTTTCTCACTGATGTATCCCTCTCCCTTCCTCTCTCTAAAAAGCTAATTAAAAAATATATGTATAGAGAGAGAGAGAGAAGTTTAGTAAAACTGGTCTTCACTGAAGAAGAAAGGGGAGGTAATCCATATTGCCACTGATGTGGTAATGAATTCTAGTTATTTGGAAGCTGAAAGTCAAGAGGTACTTGTTGTTCATAGGGAAAGAGGGCTATCACCCTTGACAAGTTGTGGTTAAGAACACAGCAGCTCTGATATGTAACCTGTGGCATGTTATTTAAACTTCTAAGCTCCAGTTTGCTTATCCAATGTATAGCAAAGATATTGTTTGCCTCATAATTTACTGCGAAGATTAACCCTTTTCGGTCCAACGTCGAGGCTGACTCGACAGACCAGGCGCTAGTAGCAGGTCCAACATCGAGGCTGAGGTCAACACCGCAAACCGGTTCAACATTCAATCCCGTCAATTAATTTGGACCAGACTGTTTGAATTCCAAAAATAAAATTAGACTGCAAAGGGTTAAATTGAATAGAACCTTTGTATTTAAAATATCTACCAATGCAATCTTCCCTCTGTTAGTGGTTATTATTAAGGAATCTGATAGCAAATATTGAGAAAAAGCAACTATTAGGGCATAGCATAGTTCAGTCACTTGCATCTAATTTGTTTGGAAGTTACACAGAGGTAACTAGCATGAGGTGAAAAGTGAAAGTGAGAAGCTGCATAATTCCAGTGTCCTGGTTCACCTTGGGAAAATTACATTGACATTTTATAGTTTTAGTGGGAAGTAAAGAAATGTTACTCATTCACCAGAGATTTTTGGCATTACTTTGTAAACAAATAGCAAACAAGTTTTGCTTTATAGTTTACACATTTGCCTCATTCGTATCTTCCAGTCACACTGGGAGGTAGGGAATGTAAGGGCTGCACTGGTAAGTGGTCCAGGGGAGACCAGGATCTAAGCCCTTTCACTCCAGGTCTAAAATTCCTTGTTCTCTTAGAGCTCTCCAGGCAGCTCATGGGACACCTGGTCTTCAGGTGCGTGTGGCGGCTCAGGATCGTAGCCTGGTGGAGCCCCGCACCAGGGCTGCACACATGCGTGCTGAGTGGTGACCGAGCTCAGAAGCCCAGTGTGACTTCCCATCGAGGGCTTTGTAGGGAGACTGTGGCTCTTAAGAAAGTATTGGGGAACCTGGAAAGTTGATAAGCCTTCATGGCATTGGATGGTAAAGACCAATTTTGTGGTCAGTTTTCAGTTACTCTTCCAAAAAGTTGATTAGCTGGGGTTGATTGCTCATAGTGTATAAAGGTAAACAGATGGTACCCTCGGAAGTGTCAGCCTTAAAATATGCTCTTGTGAATTTATTTTTGTTTAAGGCATTAACTTTTATTTGCGTGATTTTAAAAAATTACCAGGAATCAGATTCCGAATTTCAGAAACAACTTGTCTTAATAAAGAATTAAAAGTGGGCTGGGGCCTGGCTGTGTGGCTCAAAAAAAAATAAAAATAAAATTCCTTGTTCTGTTTTCTCTGTATCTCTTCGTGATTAACAAGTCTACTTTTCTTGGTATTAAATAATTAGAAAAGGCACATTCTGAAATGTATTTTTGCATTGTGATGTAATTGGGTAATAATTCTTTACTCTATAGGTATGTCTGCTTTAAATAACACAAAATGGAAAGGTGGAACACTACAAATTCAATTAGCAAAAGAAAGTTTTTTGCACAGGTAAGATTTGTTCTATGTGAATTTAAACAGTGTTTTTTATTTTGTAAATGGTTCTGTATATTCACTTAATTGATTTGAAACTATTAATTATATTTCTTACTAGAGGCTCGGTGCACAGTTTCGTGCACTGGTGCGGTCCCTCGGCCTGGCCTGCAGGGATCAGGCCAAAACTGGCTCTCGGACATCCCCCGAGGGGTCCCAGATTGCAAGAGGGCGGTTCTCGGGTGACGCACCCCAGAATCGGGCTCCCTCCTCTCTGGTTCCAGGTGCATAACCCAAGAACCACAGCTGCCAAGTCACCACAGCTCGGCAGCTCCTGCGTTGAGCATCTGCCCCCTGGTGGTCATTGCACATGACAGCTACCGGCCAGTCAGCCGGTCGCTTAGGCTTTTATTTTTATAGACTAGAGGCCCGATTCAAGAAAGTCAGGCAAGGATCTCAGCCCTCGCAGCCCTGGCTTCATCCAGAAGGTCATCCCGTTGTTCCACTGTTCAGCCTTTCGGTCAATTTGCATATTACACTATTATTATTAAAGATGGTATTAACAAATTCACTCAACTGTTTCTCCTCACAACCCCAACTCCACCAATAAAGATAATGCAATGCATTTACATATGCATATTTTAAGCTATAAAAATATATGCCTATGTTATCTTTTTAATACAACCTTCTGCGGTGATGTAGATCTTCCCAATTTTCTGTAACTTCTGCTTAGTACTATTTCGGCAAATAGCTGACGCACAGTGTAATTGGCTATACCTCACTGATGGACATTTATACCCTGCATGGATGGCTCCTGCATAATGCAAGGCTTCGTCTGGGGTTTGTGTTGCTGGAGTTATATATGTTTAAAATTTGAATAGACACTACTAAGTTGCCTATGTTATTTTTTACTGTTAATGCTAGTGTCATACAAAGATAAAGATAATGGGAAATTCCTGTGTGAGAGGCATAAGATTAATTTGGTAAGTGATTAAGTACAAGGCATTGTAACAGCTATTTGAGTATTTTATGATTCTGAAGGTATTCTCAGGGAGGAAAGATTGTGTAAGTTTGGGAACTTTCAAAAGAGAAAACATTTTAGGAATGTACAGATGGAGCAATCAGTGTTATTGATAAGCTTGTTCTTGATCAGGGAAAAATAGGTCTAAGGCAGGTGGCAAGCAGGAGGCATGTTTTAAGGGAGTGGTCTGATGAGACAGGTGAGAATTTGATTCTCTTCTTCAGTTGGGAACAGGGTAGTGGTGAGACTTACTCAGCAGCACTGTAGTGCCTACTATGTATAGGAACTGGTGCCCAGTCCTGAGCGGGACGAGCACTCAGTGCCCGCTGCCTAAAGTGCCTGCAGATGTGCCTCAGGATCATAAATCTGACAGTTGCTCTGGAAGGTGGGATGTTAGGAAACAGGCCAGAGGCAGAGGGTCCAGCGATGAGTGGTTAGCACAGTAGTTCAGGCCTAAATAAGGTGGGGAGTTTGAATCAGCATTCTCTTCATTATGAGGATAGGAATAATCACGACTTGGCAGACTGGGCTCTGAAAGACCCATCTTCCTCATGAGGAAGATGGGATTGAGAAGGGACAAAGTGCTTAAGTTGAAAGGGAAAATTGAGAGACTCTAAATGATCAGTATAAAGTTAAACAGCATTATATTATTTTTTAAAAATAAAAACAGAAGCTCCATTAATAGCATGGTTGATTTATTTATATTTTCTCTCTTTGATTCAGATTGGCCCGAGAGAGAGAAGAAGCACAAGCAAAGAACAAAAAATCAGTACTAGGCAACACCAACTTGTTAGAAAAGATGGGAATGGTGGATTTCCATATGAAAGCTGTGCCAGGGACAGAAGTACCAGGGCACAAAGTGAGTCTTTTCTGGTAGCCTGACTAGCCCAAGAACCTAATCCTCGGACCACCTGACTGGGTATCATGTCTAAAGCAGTTGCTTTTTAAAATACTAGTAGATAGTACTTTGAACATAGTACTTCATGGTTTTCAAAGTGCTTAAACAACTCTTGAGCAAGCACATTTATCCTCCATTTTATAGAGACAAAAATCGAAACAAGTGGAGACAGTTCTCCACTATTCATATTTGGCAGTGTGTGCTCACCACCCAAAGTCTACTCTCCATCTGTCACCATGTATTTGACCCCTTTACCCTCTTCACTCTCCCCCACTCTTCTTCCCCTCTGATAACCTGTGAGTTTGTTGCTTTACTTTTATGCCCTGTATATGAATGAAATCACACAGTTCTTGATATATCCATGTTGTCCCAAATGGCAGTATTTCATTCATTCTTTTGGCTGAACAGTATTCCATTATATGTGTATACAACATCTTTATCTAGTCATCCATCGAAGGATACTTAGATTGTTTCCATGTCTTGGCAACCATGAATAATACTGCAGTGAACATATGGGTGCATACATATTTATAAACAAGTTTTCCATTTTTTCCAGAAGGTACCCTGAAGAGAGAGTGTAGGCTCATAAGATAGCTCTATTTGTAATGTTTTGAGTAACTGCGATACTGTTTTTTTTGTTTGTTTGTTTGTTTTTTAATATATTTTATTGATTTTTTACAGAGAGGAAGGGAGAGAGATAGAGAGTTAGAAACATCGATGAGAGAGAAACATAGACCAGCTGCCTCCTGCACATCTCCCACTGGGGATGTGCCCGCAACCCAGGTACATGCCCTTGACCGGAATCGAACCCGGGACCTTTCAGTCCGCAGGCCGACGCTCTATCCACTGAGCCAAACCGGTTCCGGCGCGATACTGTTTTTTATAGTAGCTGTACCAGCTTCCATTCCTACCAACAGTGAATGTAGGTTACTTTTTCTCCACAACTTCTCCAACGCTTGTTATTATTTGTTTGTTGATAATCGTCATTCTAACAGGTGTGGAGTTGTACCTCATTGTAGCTTTGATTTGTATTTCCCTAATAGCTGGTGAAGGTGAGCATCTTTTCATAAATTTGTTGGCCATGTGTATGCCTTAAGAACAGTGCCTGTTTACATCCTCTGCCCATTTTTCAATTGGATTGTTTGTTTTTTGTTGAGTTGTATGAGTTCATTTATGTTTTCAATATGAGCTCCTTATCTCTATATATTGTTTGCAAATATTTTCCCTCATTCTGTTGGTTGCCTTTTGTTGATGGTTTTTTCTGCTGTTGCAGAAGTGTTTTAGTTTGATATAGTCCCATTCATTCCTTTTTGCTTTTCCCTTGCCTTCGGGGTCAAATTCTGAGACCAAGATCCATAAGTTTAGTATCTATGGTTTTTTTGTTTTTGAGATTTTTTTTAATGTATTTTTTTCAGGTCTTATATTTAGGTCTTTGATCCATTTTGAGCTTATCAAATTTGGTGCCCCTGACTAAAATAGTCAGGCATTGCATGTTTTAAGTTCTTGCAGCACACCAGTTGAAACTCATTGGCTTAGCATACAGTGGGGCCTTGACTTACAAGTTTAATTCGTTCTGTGACGGAGCTCGTAACTCATATTACTCGTATGTCAAATCAACAGTGAATGAGTGAGACATGTGATGCTGGGCTGATGTTGTGGCGTTCACTGTGACGTTCGCTGCGCCAACTAGCCGTGGAGTGTCTGAAGCTGGCTCGTAACCCGAATTTTAGCTCGCAACTCAAAGCAAAAAATCGGCCGAGAGACAGCTCATATCTCGAAAAACTCGTTAGTCGGGACACTCGTAAGTCAAGGCCCCACTGTATTGATAAGTAGAGGTCTTTCTTTTATTTTCCAGTAGGTGGCGCTGGAGCACAAGGTTTTGTTTTTTGTCTTACCTGCACTACAGGGGCTTCCTCGATCTCTGGGTTGGTGTCTCCTCAGTCATAGAAATTGTCCCATATCCTCCAAGGAGGTGGGCATCCTTTTAATGACTCAGTCTCCTCAGTTTCAAGGCACCACTCCCATGGTGGTGTGTGGCAGGCTATGGGTCTCCTGGTCCATGCCTCCCAGTGCCACTCTCCTGTATTCAGAAGCTGCCAGCCACACTGCTATCTTGGCTGTCCCAGCTGACTGCCATGCTACACCATGATGGGCGGGTGAGGGGTCGGCGAGGAGAAGTGGCTTCACACGTCTGAGGCTCTGTTCTTTCTAGTGGGTTAAGTCGTAGAGTGTACAGACCACTTAGGTTTGAATGTTGCTTTTGCCTTTTCATGATCTGCCGGGGCGGGGGGGGGGTGGGGGGGGGCAGGGTGTTAATGCTTGGTAGGCCGCAGGAGTATGAGGGGAGGGGTTCCCGTGACTGCTGCTTTCCTTTTTTGTGTTGGCAGCTTGTGGAGCACTGCTGTCCTTTGTACGCTTCTCTGACCATCACCCTGGGCTCAGCCTCAGCGGGTACCAGCCATCCAGGGCCATTGCTGCCTCTGCCCCTTCATTATATCCACGAGAGGTGTCACCCCGTCCCTTCGCGGCTGTCCTGTCCATTGTGCTGCAGTGAGCAGCAGACTGCATCTGCCACTCTTGTTTCTGTCCTTCACCCCTCTTCCCTCGTTGCCTACTCACTCTGCTATGCCCACCTTTAGGTGTCTCAGTGCGTGCATCCCTGGAAGCTGTTTGTGTGTTGAACAGGGAATCCTGTTTTGAATTATGGCTGTCCAACTTCTTGTAACTTCAAGGGGAAGTCCTCTCATGTTGTGTAGCATCCTACATGCCCCAATTGTCCTTCTTTTGCTTTTCTCTCTTCACATACTTTTTTTTTTGCAAACTCATTTCATTATCAGAAAACTAAACCCAGCAGTAATCATGGCAGACCGTGACTTTAAATTTTTTTTAAGTTATATTTGTGGCCTTAATTGGGTGGCTCAGTTGGTGGAGTGTCATCCCATACATCAAAAGATTACAGGTTTGATTCCTAGTCAGGGCACATACCGGAGACAACTGATCCATGTTTTTCTCTCCCTCTTTCTCGTTCTTTTCCTTTCTCCCTCCCCTTCTTTCTAAAATCAATAAACATATTTTCATGTGAGGATTTTTTAAAGTTATATTTGTGAAATGTGGTTAATCTTTTTCATTTGTGACATATATAATAAATACGTGTTTTTTTATTTTTTCAGAATTGGGTTGTAAGTAAATTTGGAAGAGTCTTACCTGTTCTTCATCTAAAGAATCAACATAAACGTAAAATATCCTTTGCAATTGGGTTTCCAGAGTAATTATTATTTAGCACAGTTTTGGCTAATTACCAAAGTTTACTTTCTATCTTTAGAATTTCACTACCTCTGTCAGGAAATCTTTAGATGTTTAACAGTTTTATGTTCCCAACTTCCAGGCAAGGTAAGACCTTACTACCTGCATGAATGGAATAATTAAGATAATAATTAAAGAATATAATGAGGTTTTATATGAGTAAGTGATACAAATGATGATTGTCAAAGAAGCTTTTCACTTATTAATTTATATGCCTTTCTCTCACTTGACATGGATTCAAAGCCTTTGCTGAAAGATCTAAAGTGGGCAATGGACATACGGCCGTTGTCACAGAAGGCTTTAGAGGAAGTGCAGGAGGTTTCACATTCCTGGAAATGTGATGGGAAGGAGGAGTTCAGGAAAGGAAAATAGTAGATTGAAATATGTAGATAAACATGAGAATGGTGGGTGGAGAAGTAGTGTGTGGCGCCCAGAATGCGCAAATTCAGATACGCCTGTTCCTTTGAGGAAATGAGGTCAGATTGTTAAGACTTTGAATTTCTGGTGTTAAGAACTCTGGGCAGAGGTGCACTTGTGTATCTTTACCTGTTCTAATGCGAGTCTTTCATTCAGAGGGGATGTCCTGTATCCAGTGTGTTTAAAATGTGCTGGGGGAGCTGGGAACTAACAGATTGCCCAGAGGTGACTGATAGGAAACCGCAGCCTCCCTGAGCTTAGAGCAGCAGAAAGGCATGTCCTCCTTGCTGGAGGCTACTATGCTCTTGAGGCCGCTGGAGCCTTCCCTGCCAGCGGCACTAAACCCAGAGAAATGGTGGGTCCTTCTTCCTCTTTCCCTTCTTGCTTCCTACCAATGGTAGCCACTAACAGCAAAGAGGAAGATTCTGAAGAGAAGTGTGAAGCTGAGAGACCATGGACACTTTATGGAAGGCCTCACATACTTGATATGTATTCAGTAGTTACTAAATGAACGAAGAAGCTTTTCAGGGGTGCTAACTTAAAGCAACTTATTATTGCCTGTTCATATGTATTAGGAAATTGGCAAATGCCAAGTGTCATCACAGCATGTTGACATTAACTAGAATCCTTCTTGATGATGTTAGCCACAAAACACATCCTGGTAAAGAGTTATTATCTTTCTAATAAAGACCTACAAAATGCCCTGCAGAGAAAAGAGATGTAAATGTAGGTTATTGAGCTGAGAGAGTCAGAGCTCGGATAGCTAGAATCAGAGAGAGTACTGAGAAGGCAGGAAAGCCAAAGGAATTTGAGACCGGAGGACATGTGGTGTCTAGCTGTGCCCCTCTGGGTACTCCGCTATTCTCTGCTTTATAGCATCAGCTCCATAGATGGGTTTCTCGGATTTACAGAAAACAGTCTTAGGTACTCTGTATCTAGAATCTAATTTGAGTGACTTTGCTGTGGTGTCTACATACAAGTGTATACTCTGCTGATTAATATTGATGGTGCTTTTGGTAATTCTGGATAGAACTCTCAATTCCAGAGAACCTGAGGTAGCCTAGTGAAATTCTCATTTTGTTGGATAGGAAACTGAGGGTAAGATTAAACAGTATTGTGCAGTGAAGGCTGAGGATGGGGCAGGAGTGGGTGGAGGGGATCAAAGGGTGGGGGAGAAATGGGGGGCATCTGTAATATCCTCAACAATAAAAATAAATTTTTTAAAAAGATTAAACATTATTCCTTTTGCTTCACCAGATTGACAGGTTTTCTTAAAACCTAGTGCCTTTGTTTTTGTTCCTTGACTTATGGAAACATAAAGTATGATCCATCAAAATACTGCCACAACTTAAAAAAAATAGGGGAGGATTTTACAAATGCCATTCCTATATCCAATCTCACTTGGGATTTGGAAGGAGGGAATGATCCTATGAGTAAGAAACAGCAAGGAAAATTTTCTGACTTTTTCAGCCCTCCCAAGAAGATAATAAAAGTGCAGAAGGATCAGAGTTCCACTGTGTCTCTGACTGTGAGACCAAGACACGGGAGGGTAATAATGGAGAATCCACACTTACCACAGCAACAGACCACACAAGAAATACCTAATGATCCTGTTACTCTTAAATCACCCCATGTACCTGATTCTGATAGTCAGAAACTTAAAACTGTGTTTCTTCAGACTTCTGGCTTGGAAAACACTGGGAACAAAAATAGCATGTCTAAGGATGATACCGATTCTGAAGATGAATTAAGACTAATGATCGCAAGAGAGGAAAACTTGGAGAGAACTACATGGTCCTCAATAAATGAATATGATTCCTTTGAAATTGTAAGGGATGATTTCAAATCAGATGTTCACAAACTTAGTTCTTTAACAGGTTTAGGCAACAAAAATGTCTCTTGTTTTGATAGTGAAGATAATGTGGGAAGTGATTGCGACAATGATTCAGGAGATACAGATGACACTGCAATGAAAAAAAATGTTGGTAAGGTTAAAAAGAGTACAGAATTTCCACAAATGGAACAGTCTGTATACAAGAAAAGTTCTTTGAAAAATAGAAAAAAGTGTGAGCTTTCTGATCATTGTACTAAAGTACAAAAAAGCAAAACCAATATGGAGCTAGCCTTAAGTCATGGAGTAAAGCAGCTTAGCTTTAAGTCCTTGTCCAACTCCAGTAGCAGTGAAGATGCTGATTCTCTGTCAGAATCAGCCGAGTCTGAGGAAGGTAAGTATAACGCCATGATGAAAAACTGTCTCCACGTGACTCTCTCTTTAGCTGATTTGGGACATTTGGCTGGCAGTGACCTAAAGGCTCCAAAGGAAGGTTCTGAGAGTGGTGGCTGGGAAACCACCTCCAAGTGTGACAGAGCCTCGAAGAGCCATGGGACTTCTGGTGGCCTCCACAGAAGTCGACAATGTATTTATCCTGAAGAGATTGTGGCTTCCCTTTTAGAAGGAGAAGAGAATACCCCTGGAAAACAGAAACCAAAGGAAAACAACTTAAAGCTAAAATTCCAGGCATTCAAGGGAGTAGGCTGTCTCTATGGAAAGCAGCCAGTGAAAAAGTCCTTGAAAGAGAATGTTGCCTCTAGCAATATTAATAAAAATGAGCATTCCTTGAAGCTTGAGGACCCCACTAGCATGTCCTTGGAAAAGGACTTGCCGTATTCGAACGGCTCGTCAAGCAAACTGACTCCTTTCCATGGTGCAAAGAAAGCAGATGACCCAAACTATATCCAACCTCAAAAGAGACAGTTTACTTTTAAGACCCAGAATCACAAAGTGCAGTCCCCTAGCAGTTCAGAAAAGGGAAGTAGAAATCCTATTTCTAGTTTGTTGCCATTGAAAGATAAGAAGCCTGTAAGGCTTGGTGCAGAAACCTCCCTGAGAGGCTTTGATGAAGACTGTTGCCACGGAACCACAAAGACAGGAGAGGACTCTGAAAAGAGGCCTGATCTAACCAGCCACATGGTTCCTGAGAATTCCCCAGAGGTCTCCAGGATGAACACTCAGGGAAGCAAAACTGACTTCCCATTTTCTCTTAATAGTTCATCTGATGCTTTTGCTAAGAATAAGCATGCTGAAGATAATCAGAAGCGTTTGTCAGCCTTAGAGGCAAGGCAAAAAGCAAAAGAAGTGCAAAAGAAGCTGGTTCATAATGCCCTGGCCAATTTGGTGAGTGTGGTTTAACAAAACTCTAAAATTGCATCCTTTTCTTCCCATGAAGGTAGGCGTGCCCCTTTAGAGGTCAGTATCTTGGCACACACCAGTTTCATTTTCTTTGTCCTTGAGTTGGAAGCCTTTATCACCATGAATATTTAGTATATTCCAACGAAAGTGAGATTAATCTATTTATGAAAACCCCTTTTAATTTGTCTTTCTCTATTTTTTTTCATAGTTTCCTGTAGGAATTAGAACTGGTATAGTTAAGTAATATATCCTAATATGTCCAAGTTTACATATAAGTCACCTCCCAAGTGATTTATGTCTTGCCACGATTTACTGTAATGAACCTTTACTCATTCTTCGAACATCTGTTAAGTACCTATGAAGTTCTAGGCCTTCACTGTAAGTACTAGATTTATAGAATGAGGTCAAGAAACATGGTTCCTGCCTCAGGTATTGGCTCTTAGTATGGTATGCAGAAGGTGACATTTGAGTTCCCAGGTCCAGAGAGCCCATGTGCCCTGGCAGCACCGGGGGGCACCAAGTGGGACAGAGGGATGGGAATAGGGGGTTTCCTCAGCCTAAACTAAGGCTAGTGAGAACTGTATACACCGATTGGGCAGAGGTAAAAGGGTGGGAAGGGAGAGGAAAGGCATTTCATGAAGAGGCAGCAATTTATACAAAAGGGAATGTGTGTGACTGAAATGTTTGGCAAGAAATAAGACTAGAGAGGTAAATAGGGACAGTGAAGAGTCTACAGGGCTTGGACTTTATTCTTTTTTCTTTTTTTTTTAAATTGATTTCAGAGTGGAAGGGAGAGAGAGGTAGAAACATGAATGATGAGAGAGAAACATTGATCGGCTGCCTCCTGCACACCCCACACTGGGAATCAATCCTGCAACCCGAGCCTGTGCCCTGACTGGGAATCGAACCATGACTTCCTGGTTCATAGGTCGACACTCAACCACTGAGACAAGCCAGCCGGGCTGGACTTTATTCTTAAGGCTGTGAAAAGACTGAATAACTTTAAACAAAGGGATGAAGATTCATTGTGTCTATATCAGAACAGGAATTGGCAAACTATAGCTCATAGGCCGTGCAGCCCACAGCCTATCTTGGTATAGCCTCCAAGCTAAGAATGGTTTTTACATTTTTAAAGCATTTTTTCAAAAAGAATACAGGACAGACCACAGATCCTTTGTGCCCCTTTACAGAAATAGTTTGCCAAGCTCACTTTGGAGAAAGTTATTCAGGCCATGATCAAGAAATCAAATGAGGCAAATCTGGAACCTGGGACAGCCTTTGGGAAGGTCATGAGCCAGAACCAAGGCAGTAACCATGGGAGTAGATTGAAAAGATACCAAGAAGGCCTAATTGATGGGACTTTGATCAGCTGGATATGCAAAGGAAGAGAAGTCATAAGTGTCCATCTTGGGAAAATAACTGGATGATGGCATTCACTGGATAAGAAAAAGGGTGGGAAGTAGACTTGGCAGGGAATGGAGCTGAGGGTTGTCTGATATAATGCCTTTAATGACCACCCTAGGATGGTCGTCCAGAGGACAAGCCAACACACATCATCTTTGGTTCTGACAGTGAAATTGAAACAGAGGAGACGTCCATTCGGGAGCAGAGCCAGCTGGTAGAGAAACCAGTAAAAGTAAGAGTTCAGGGTGTCTTTGTGGGCACTGCTTTATTTCTGCAGATCCATTTGCAGACCAAGACCTGCACACACTGCCAGGCTCAACATAAAATCCTCTGGGAACCACAGTGAAAGCCACGGCTCCCGAGTCACCACACACACAGACTACAGGGACCTTGGCGATTTTCTCCCATGTGAACATCACCTCCACATTACCTGCACAGTGGCATCAATATTAGTGAAATCCCATAGAAATTATTCCCACATTTATAGCAACTGCTGTCCTTCCCCGCCCACCGCCAGGCCCCATTTGGGCTGCATTGGGAGCCTCTGCTTGGCCTGAAAGGCCACGTAGATATCACTGAGTCAGGAGTTTCTATCCCAACCATCACCACCCTTTCCTGGGAGAGCCATCTGGGTTGTTGGTTCTTAAATGTGAGGGGAGATTGCATAATGAAGGAAACACTGATTGCCTTCGCTTTTTATACACGTTTCTGCCTTCATCTGTGTCACAGGAGGTCCTGAGCCGAGCATCTGGAACGCTGTTTGGCAGCAGCAGTGAGGAGGAGTCGGACCCTGAAGAGGACAGGAATAGGTTCAGAATCAAGCCTCAGTTCGAGGGTAGAGCTGGACAGAAGGTTAGTAAAGAATGAAAATGCTAAAACTTGCAACATGTTCTTCTTTTTTTGACATAGTCCTTAAATCTAGGCAAATGCAGGAAGACTTTGACCCACGCGCCAGTTTTTAACTTTGTTTTGGGAGTAAATCCCCCACAGCCATTCTGACTGGATCATGGATAGGTGAAGTTATGCAAACATACATTGTCATTTCAGGGTGGGGGAGGGCAACTGGAACGTCTTTTTTAGAAGCGGTTTCTTGGGACTATGGCTTTAATTGTGTATGTGTTTGTCTCGGTAGCTCATGAATTTGCAGTCTCACTTTGGCACTGATGACAGATTCCGCATGGACTCCCGATTTCTAGAAAGTGACAGTGAAGAGGAACAGGAAGGTAAATGCCTCATTGTCTGAACAGTGCTGATGTCAGAGTTGGGACCCCCTAAGAAGTCATCTGGTCTAGCTTTTGCTTAACACTGGAGAAGCTCTACATCCCAAAACAGTGGCTTATGAAGCTTATTATCCAGTGCACAGCTTGTTCAGTAGTCCTTGAGTTCGTTTGCACATATTAGTTTATTTAGAAAATTTAAATTACTTGAAGCTGCCAGAAAAGAGAGGAATAGATGGCATCCACCAGAGGCACCGTCTTTCTCTGTGCCATCTCTCGCACAAGGGCAGAGGTGAGGTCCCTGTCTGTCAGTAGAATTGGAGGTCCAGGTGAGTTCATGAAAGACAGTTAAGTCACACTTGACTCTGAAAGAGAGTATTCTTTCCTGGTGTGTTTGCTGGGTGCCGCTATTTTAAAAAGGAATGTGCTATTGAATGCCATCCTACTTGGATATGTCTTTATTTGGGTATATCTAGCAGTAATGATGCTATCAGAAGCACCCAAATTCTACTCTTTTACTTCCTTTAGCGTCTTCCATAGCAGTGGTTCTAAACTTTCTCTAGAAGACCTACTTCTGTCCTCGAGTGAGCTCCCTGCTCCCTCGGTAGTCACAGAACTTCTTTCTTTACACCTTCCTTTTTTCCTTCCTTCTTGAGTTAACCTAAACTGCATCTGAATTCCTCATTCATACATCCCGCTACCCCCTTTCTCACAGACTTCTTCATCTTCTCTTTCTTGTAGCTCCATTTCTCTTTCTACAGAAAAAGCTCTCATAGGTCCAAGATGCCATTCCTTTAACCCTGCCAATTTTCAGGTTGCCACTCCCAAGATTTTAGTTCTAAACTTGAAAAAAATAAATTACATAGAACCAGTTGACTATTGAAAAAACAGTCTGATTTGAGTACTTCAATTCTTTGAGGTGATTGTTACGTGTTGTACATTTCCAGGAACCAGAGTTCAAAGATTAAATTCTCCAGGGTCCACACAACTTACGCTTCAGAGCTTCTCACTCCAAATCCCATGTTGAACACAGGAATGGACAGACCTTGGGAGTAGCCTACATTTAGAAGCTGCACAGAGAGGTTACTTCCTTACCTTCTGCCACTTTAGTCTGTCTCTTTACAGCTCTTCTGTTAAGTGCTCCCTCAAAAGCTCTGAATTACCAGTTCACCAAATGTAGTGGCATTTTCTCAGCTTCAGCCTCTTCAGCTGACCTGCAGCATTTGTCCCTGGTGAAATGTTCTCTTTGCTTTGCTCTCCATTATACCACAACTTCCTGGTGTTTTTCTTCTTTCATTGGTAACTAATGTTCCTTTCGCCTCCAGGTGTAGGCTCTTCCCAGGTTTCTCTAAGTTGTTGCTCTAGCCTTCTCTTATATGGGTAATTTCCAAATTTGGGTCATCTTTGATTCTGATTGCTCTACAGAGTCCCATGCCTTCTTTTCTCGGTGCCTAATGGATCGTTCTCACAGACATTCCTGGGCCCATGTGAAAATTAAAGTCCCAACTTCAGTTTCTCTCTCAGCTCCTCCAGACCCTGCTGTCACTGTTGATGGCACTCTATTCCTAAGGCATGCGGACACAAGTCCTTGTGTTTTCCTCCCTACTTTTGAGGCTCATTTTCAGTGAATTGCAAATACTGTCCTGCAGGTAGGCAGCACAGCCAGCCTACAAACACCCTTTTGTGTTCTACTGTCTAGTGGTCATTATTAGGTTAAAATTGAAATTGCCATTTTCAAAGTCAAAAGCTGTCGAATTAGTAGTTTCATATGGTTCAATCTAATGCAGCATAAAACTTTGTACTTTTAAAAATATGTGTTTATTTTGTCTTCCCCTACCTGCCACATGCTCCTCCCATCACTGTGTCTGTCCTTACACTTAGCCTGGCTTATAAAGCATTTCTTGATTTATTTGAACATGATCTGTACCTCCATGGAACCCTTAGAAAGTTTTGGGACATCTCTGTTGATAATTTTTTCAAATCAGTGTTTTGTTTTAGTTTCTGTTTATTGGTTTATATCCTGTAAAAAGTTGAAAGGGTCTTTAACCCTTTACGGTCCAACGTGGAGGCTGACTAGACAGACCAGGCGCTAGGAGCAGGTCCAACGTCGAGGCTGAGGTCGATACTGCAATCCGGTTCAACATTCAATCCTGTCAATTAATTTGGACCAGACTGTTTGAATTACAAAAATAAATTGGATCGCAAAGGTTTAAGGCTTATGTCTGTAATTCAAAGTAGCTGCTTAACTTTCCTCCCTGATAAGTGTCTTTTTCTGTAACTAAGGGTAGCAGCTATCTCCTTCCATGATGCCCTGTGCATATGGACCTTGCGCTCTCTTCCTGCAATATTGATGACTGTATCAAAAGCTGGCGCAGCTGTCTACTGAAATATATTCGTCAGTAGAATCGCCATCTTTCACTTTTAGGTGTAATTTAGGTTACAGTTTAAAATGTTAATAACTCAGTCTGGAATAACTTTAGTTTTGTAATTGGTATCTTTCTACACAGTTGTCAGTCTTTACCTTAAAAACTGTTACATGTGCTAACGAAAACCATTAAATCCAGATTCAGTTTTTATAATTACAAATAAAAGTGAGAATTTTTGTTTGCTGGCTATGCAACTCCTGGGTACACTGTGGCATTGAGGGTCTTGGGAATAGGGAGATTATTAGCAAAATGAGGTTTCACTTTTTTTCTGCCTATCTTAATGTGTTTAGGTGATTGATAAGTATTTGATGAGTGAGACTCCTCAAGTTATATTTACCAAGAGATCACTAATTATCCTTTTCCCTTTAAAGAGGTAAACGAAAAGAAAACTACTGAGAAAGAAGAGCTCGCTGCAGAAAAGTTGAAAGCCTTAAATATTGTGCAGAGTATTTTGCAAACCAACTTAAGCAATTCTGCAAGCAAAGGATCAGTACCTGCTAAGAAATTTAAGTACGGTTTATGTCCTATCCCATTCCACCTTTTTTTTCTTTGCTACAAATGCCTTCCTGAACTCAGTTTAAAACGAGGCCATTTTAAACTTGCTGAGGTGGCCTGTGGCAGGATGTATCAGACCTTTAAAAATATACCTGCCTTTGACCCAGTGCTTCAATTTTAAGGAATTAATCTAAAATAATTTCTATGCCTATGCTCTTAGATATCATAGCAGCATTGCTTCCATTAAGTGTTATCAATACAATTCTTTATCATGGATAATTTTAAACATGTAATTTAGAGAAACTAGTGTAATGAAATCCATGTATACCAGACTCTGTATTACCAACATATGACCAACTTTCTTTTCTCTGCCTTTACTCACTTTCCCTTGCTTTACCCACTGAAATATTTTATGCAGACCCTAATAGTGTGTCATTTTATCTCTATATATTTTAGTATGTTTAAAATAATGTTTAATATTAACAGAAAGGTCCAGGGAAACTTAAAAGTAATAATTTAAAATATTATTTCTAATGAGATTTTTCTTTGATATCTTATAGCATTGTCTTGCTCAAAAAGTGGAATGGCTCTGGTGTTGAATTATAATTTGCTATTAACTTTTTGCATTTGTTTTCTGGTTTATCTCTTCCAACTTATCACTCTTTTTTTTACATAGGGACATCATACACTATGATCCAACAAGGCATGACCATGCCAATTATGAAAAAAAGAGAGATGATAAACCAAAAGAAAGGTAAGTCAAGCTCCTTCTTTTAGTAGCAGGTTTATGTGAATTAATCTCACTGCAAACAATGAGAAAAGTCAATAGTAATGAATATCGCATCCATTGGTCTCCACTGTGTTTAGTTTAAGACCAGGGGAGAAAAAGGACTGGAGTTATGGGTGTGGTGGAGAGAGCCTTACCTTGGGCACAGGAATGTCATGCATGTGAAGGGTAATGTGTGCTCCTGCTCTAGCATGGTGCCTCCTATGCACATTAGTTTCTTGTAGCTGCTGTAACAGATTACCACAAACTTGGTAGCTTAAAACCACAAAAAGTATTTTCTCACAGTTTTGAAGGCTAGGATTCTGTGTTGACAGAGTAGATTTCTGTGCTAGGTGTCCTATAGGGCCCAGTGGCTCAGCCTCCCCAATTACCTGAGGTGGACACTCTTGGTGCACCCCTTTGTGGACTTTGTGCACAGTCTTGTTGTAGTTAAGCCTTGATTGTTGTAGGTATCACTGGGAGGAATTGACCTCCAGGCCACTTGGCTGTGAGAGTCAGCTGTGTCTACGGTTGGGGAACTTCTGTGCTGTAGATACCCTTATGGGGCAAGGCTTGCTTCAGTGGGGCTTTGGTGCTCACAGAGTCTGCCCCCTGAGTGTGTCCCTTATGGATCTGAGGAGTTGTAATCTGGATGGTCCCACTCTGACCACTGGGTACACTGGCTCTTGGATCTCTAAGGAGGTGCTAATTTAGCCTCTGCCTGAGGCTACCCAGCAGGAGGTATGGAGAGATCTGCAGATTCCTCTTCTTTGTTTGGGGTTTGGAGGTGCCCAGATGAGGCCCAGCTGTAAAGCAATCCAAGCTGCTGTGAGGTCTTGGGCCTTCTTTTGGAAGTTCTGGGTCTCTCTGACCCAGCTGCAGTTTGTTAGGTAATTTTAGATTGCAAAGAGGCAGGCCATTCATATGCAAAAGCCTTTGCGCACAGCTTGGGTGGGGCGGGGTCTCGGAATCAACAGGGCGGAGCAAACAGCTATGGCTGATCCTCAGTCCTGCCCTAAGAGGCCCTGGGTCTCAGTGTCCCACAGTAATCGCCGCAAGCACCGCTGAGAGAAAGCTGCTCTCGAGTTCCGCCCGATGCCAGACAGTCCAGTTTCTCCCCGTATGAGTCTGGGTCCCCAGAGATTCGCCCAGAACTGGAGTTCAGAGCAGTCGAGAGCTTGAGACTCCCAGCCGATTGAAATAGACAAATGCGTCCTCAGTTGCCAGCCCCTTCCACATGCGCCTCCGTACCTCTGAGTCTCAGTGGGCTTTTCTCTTTCTTTCTAGTTGTAGAATTTCCACTGAGCCAGCCTTCCTGTGGTTCTGGATGATGTCCTTTTTGTCTTTTAGTTGTATTTTTTTTTCAAATGCAAACTTTTTCTTTTTTTTAATATATTTTATTGATTTTTTTACAGAGAGGAAGGGAGAGGGATAGAGAGTTAGAAACATCGATCAGCTGCCTCCTGCACACTCCCTACTGGGGATGTGCCCGCAACCAAGGTACATGCCCTTGACCGGAATCAAACCTGGGACCCTTGAGTCCGCAGGCTGATGCTCTCTCTATCCACTTGAGCCAAACAGGTCAGGGCTTAGTTGTATTTTTGAAGTGGTTGTGCGAGGCAGCAATTTCCAATGTTTACCTATGCTTCCATCTTGGTTTCCCAAGGCTAGAATTCTGAAATCACAGTTAATGGCAAGGCTGCATTCCTTCTGAAGATTCAGGGTGAAATCGTTTCACATCTTTCTCAGCCTCGGGTGCCTGCCAGCAGTCCATGGTATTCTTTGGCTTGTGGCTACATTGCTTCGTCCTTTGCCTCCACCCTCACATGGCCTCCTCCTCTTTTCTGTTTGTATGTCATCTTTGTGCCTTATTATATGGATGATTGTGTTTAGGGCTGACCTGGATAATCCTGGATAGTCTCTTTGTTGCCTGGTCCTTAACTACCAAGTCCTTTTTCCAACGAAGGTAATACTCACAGGTTCCAGGGTTTAGGGCCTGAACATGTCTTCTGGGGAACAACCATTCAGTCCACTACTCTAGTGTGGTAGGAGCTTCTCTTTCCTATAAATATGCTGTCAGTTTGTTAAATGTGCCAAATACATGAGGCAAACAGTAACTTCCCCTGCCTTACCACTAAAGACATGTGGTATCCTGAATTAAATCCTGGAACAAAAATGACATTTGTAGAGAAACTAGTGAAATGAAAATAAACTTTGAGTTTCGTTAATAGTAATGCAAAAACGTTAACCTTTTAGTTTTGGTAATTGTACTATAGTTATATAAGGTGATACTATGAGAAGAAACTAGGTGAACACTACTTTTCAACTTTTTTTGTAAATCTAAAATTATTCTAAAATTAAAGGTTACTTTTAAAAAGAATCACATATCAAACCAAAGTAGAACCAATATAAATATTCCCTGCAATGTAAAAATTTCGTATGTTATTTAAGGTTATCACAATGGTACATAAGTAGGGAATATTTTGTATAATATATTAGTTTTTATTTACATATAGGCTTATTATCTATTGATCCATAACAATTTGGCCAAAACTTAGCACCTTTACACCGAAAACATTTATTATCTCAAAGTTTTCCTATGTCCAGAATTTGGGAGAAGCTTTAAGTGGTTCTGGCCAGGGTTTCTCAAGAGGTTGCAGTCAAGCCCTGGCTGATGTCACTCAGTTGTTTTAGCGTCATCCCATGCACCAAAGGTTGCTGGTTCGGGTGCCAGTTCGGTTCCTGGTCAGGGCACATGCCCAGGTTGCAGGCTTAATCTCTGGTTAGGTTATGTGTGGGAGGCAGCCAATCGACTCTTTTTCTCACATCGATAGTTCTCTCCTTCTCCCTTCCTCTTGCTCTAAAAATTAATAAAAATATATTTTTAAAACAAGGTTACAGTCAAAACATTGCCTGAGGCTTCCGTCTCTGAAGATTTAACTGAGCCTGTAGGGTCTACTTCCCAGATGGCTCATTCACATGTCTGTTAGCCAATTCCTTACTTTGTTGGCCTCTAATAGACAGCTTAAGTGCCCTTGTAACTTGACAGCTGGCTTCCCCAGACCACGTGACTGAAAACAGAGAAGGAGGAAGCCATAGTGTATTTTATGACCTAGTCTTAGAAGTCACACACTGACACGTCAGTCTTATTTAATCTTCTTTCTTTTTTTTTTTAATATATATACTGATTTCATAGAGGGAAGGAGAGGGAGGGAGAGATAGAAACATTGATGATGAGAGAGAATCATTGATCAGCTGCCTCCTGCAAGCCTACACTTGGGATCGAGCCCGCAAACCGGGCATGTGCCTTTTAACGGAATCAAACCTGGGACCCTTCAGTCCACAGGCTGACGCTCTATCCACTGAGCCAAACCGGCTAGGGCTTATTTAATTTTCTTGAACCAAGTCACTGTCAACCAATACTTTCATGGGGAGTTTAAGTGCCATCTCTTGAAGAGAGAAGTATTGAGGTATTTGTGGACATATTTAAAACCAGGACAATTCACCCTCTGGCCACAAATTGTTTACATTCCTACCGCATGCAGAATATTTTCTCCTCCTCTCTAGACTCCCCCAGAAGCCTCAGCTCTTTACATTGTTAATTTAAAATCCAGGATGTTGTCCTCCAAATAAGATCTAAGTGCAGATCAGGCTTACCTGTTGTTAGTACAGCACCTTGAGTGAGGCCTTTTGATTAGAAGACCTGGGAACATGTCATGGTGGGATGAGCATAGATTAACCAATCTAATGTAAGCACTACTATTCAGTGGAGAAAACAGTAGGCAGACGGAGTCACTGGTCCATAGGAGCTCTGAAATTGAGGCAGCCAAATGTTGCGAGATCTTTTATTAGAATAATTCTCCATAGTTCTTGACTCTGCCTTTTGCGTCATCCTTTTATATATATTGATTTGAGAGAGAGACATCAATTTATTGTTCCACTTATTTATGCTTTCATTGGTTGATTTTTGTATGTGCCCTGACTGGACATTGAACCCACAACCTTGGCGTATCCGGACAACATCCTAACCAACAGAACTACGTGGCCAGAGCTGAATAATTATCTCAGCCTGCATGGTACTTGTAGAAATGTGGGAGTCTGAAAGCCTCTTTGTTGTTGACTGTCTTTGTACTTAGCTGTTCTAGCTAGAGGTGTTTCTTTTAGTATAATCCTCTTAAAATATTCGTGAGTCTCCTGTGAATATTCTTGGGGTTCATTCCATTAGACAAAAGCCACATTAGAAATCATTTTGAGGTCAGCTTTTTTTTTTTTTGTACTGTAGTCTTCTGCTAAGAGACATCATCTTTAAACTCCTTTTAAGGCTTATTATTGGAACAGTTGAAGTTTCTCAGCTATGTGTAGTGTCTTAACCAGACAATTTGTCTTATACATAGAATGGAGTGTACATACTTTTCTGCTAAGGGTCAGATGGTCTGCTGCAGTAACTTCACTCCGCCTTTGTAGCAAATGAGGGAGCTTGTATTTCAATAAACCTATGAGAAAGACACATCTGTTACATATTATTTATGAATGTCATGAAATCATCTGTTAGTTCTTTTCCCAACCATTTTAAACTATAAAAAATATTCTTAACTTGTGGTACTTATATAAATAGACAGCAACCTGGATTTAGCCCGTGTGCCATAGTTTGCCAACACCTGCTTTAGATTATCTTTTTCTGAGAGTCTTAGATTTGATCTTTGCTTAGAAGCCATTTATTAAATTTCATGTCATTTGTCTTCTTGAGATTAGGAGTCTTCAAAACCATGAGATCCTGGTTCCTGACAAAATTTTTTTCTCTAGTTTCACTGTCTCTGCTCAGATTTTATGGTAAACAGCAAGCAGAAACCAGCAAATGACTTCATCACCTTCCTGGACATCTCCTTAGCTAGAACACCTGTTCATTAGATACATTTCTACTTCCTGTGTTAATAAAGGTGACAGTGTTACTGACCTTTCCGTCCCTGCGAAGGAGGATCCCCTTTCCTGCATTTCCAATAGCACTCATTTTTCAGCACGACCTTCTTGTAGCCTCTTCAGTGGTCATGTAGTTCCTAGTAACAGTCTTCTTAAGGCTCTGCGGGCTTTTGCTAACACCCTCACTGACCTACCAATTTCTGCCCATTGCTCGGGCTCTGAAGCCACTTCTACGTCTCTTCTAGGCCCCCAAATCTGTGTCAGTTGTGTATTGCCATGTTAAAAATTGCCTCAAAACTCAACTGCTTGAAACCGCAAGCATATATTAGGTTCTAATTTCTCTGGGTCAGGAATTTGAGAGTGCTTCACTAGGTAGTTCTGGCTCAGGGTTCTCAAGAGGTTGGAGTCAAGATGTCAGCTAGGACTATAGAATCTGAAGACTTGAGATCTGCTTGCAAGATGGATCAGGCACATGGCTGTTGGCAGGAAGCCTCACTTCCTTGCCTCGCTGGCCTCTCCACTTAGCTGTTTGAATTCCCTCACAGCATGGTAGCTGTTCCCCAAATGCAGTGACCAGAAAAGGGAAAGAGCAAGGAGGAAATCAAAGGGCCTTCTGTGACCTTAGTACCAGTAGTCACACACTACCACATCTGCCTTATTCCATTAGGTAAAGAGGTGGAGTCCAGCCCACACTCAAGGAATGGGGGAATTCATCCCACCTCTTAGAGAAAAGTATCAAAGGATCTTTGGAACACTTGAAAACCACTCTATCCTAGCTCAATGGTAATCACTTAGGACTCTCTTAAGGACGCCATTTTTTATAGCGTTTGTTATCATTGGAGGCATAGCTGTCTTAAATTGTAGCTAGATTGGAAGCATTAAAAATTTCTTACTATGAGATAATCTCCACCAATAATAAGATGATCATTTAAGACATCTTGTTCACTTACTATTTCAGTAATATAAATTTTTGGCCCGATATTACTCCTGATATATAGAGTCAGCTCTAATAGGAAGAAGGATTTTAATCTTTTATTAGCTAAAAAGTTGATATTGGAAACTGCCATGTAATTTTTTATCTAAGATCAAAGAGAAAAGCATATTCCTAAGTATAGAGCAGGTCTATGGTAATATACAAATTTCATCCCGAAACAAACTAGACTTAGCATGTTGATGATTCATTTCTAAAACAGAATTATGCCTAAATTCTTTTACACCAGTTTTGTAAAAGTTACAGAACTTTTGAACTGGAAACGCCTTAGAAGTCCCCTGGTTTAACATGTTTATTTTACAGATGAGATAACGGAGGCACAGGAAGTGAGTTTTCTTGCTCAAAGCTGATATCTTAGGTGTACTTTCTGAATTGTAGTTCACAGGTTAAGAGATAGAGTATGATTGTGCTGTTGTAAGTAGAATTTTATATATGTGGATCCTACTGGTTTTTGAAAGGATGGAATTAAAGTTGTCCATGTTTTACTTTCTTGATTCCTGGAGACTGTTCAAAAACTGACTGTTTCATTGTGGTGCACATTCTCTGTCAATGCAGTAAAGCAATGCGAAAGAAGAAAAGAGAGGAGGCTGAGAAGCTACCTGTAGTGTCTAAAGAAATGTATTATGACATCACTATGGATTTAAAAGAAATATTCCAAACTACAAAGGATAGCCATGAAAAGAAAGACGCACCCTATGTGGACTGTGATGAAGAGAAAGCAAAGGAAGTCCATGTCCCTGCAGCTCCAGTGATGGGGGCCGAGCAGACCAGCGGGTTCACATTTTCCTTTTTTGATTCAGACACAAAAGATGTAAAAGAAGGTATTTTTTTTTTTTCTCTTTCATTCTAGGCAGTTTAAACTTAACTGAGTGTACATTAAGTGTAATGATTTAACATTAACTGAAGAAACTATTTTTTCTTGCACCTAAACAATATGAGGTTCTATATCACATGGCCATAAATGCAATGTTCCTGGAGCTGTGTTTAACACAGTAGAACATTGTTTCAGCTTTAAGGGAGCAAACTTCTAGCATATGAAGGGAAGCTAAAAAATAATGTGCAGCATACCTTCTGTTGAAGAGGTATACCAGTGGTTCCCAAACTTATTTGGCCTACCGCCCCCTTTCCAGAAAAAATATTACTCATCCCCTGGAAATTAATTTTTTTTAAATTTTAATAGCAGTTATTCATCGCCCCCAAATGCATCTGTGGCCATCACCGCCCCCCTGGATCGCTGCAGCGCCCACCGGGGGGCGGTAGCGCCCACTTTGGGAATCACTGAGGTATGCTAAGTCATAGATTTAAATAATTTCATATCTTGACCTAGCGGGTTTGGCTCAATGGATGGAGCGTCGGTCTGCGTACTGAAGGGTCCCAGGTTCAATTCCAGTCAAGGGCAACTGCCCAGATTGTAGGTTCGATCCCCAGTGTGGGGCATGCAGAAGGCAGTGGATCAATAATTCTGTCTCATCATCAATGTTTTTATCTCTCTCTCCCTCTCCCTCCCTGAAATCAATAAAAAAAATTTTTTTTAATAAATAAATAGTTTCATATCTTAAATGCAGTTGGAGAAGCCATGACTTATTTACAGAAGCCAGTACTATATGGTAGGAGAAAGGAAGAAATAGGTAACCTTGGCTTTATGTAAATGTGCTATTTCATGGATATCCCAGTTGTTTCAAACTTTATCCTTGAAGATTTGCCAGAATCTAGAGAAAAATACCAGTACCAGTATTGTTATTCCATTTCAGGGGGTTACTGTTGAAGGCCAACATGGTACAAAAGTTAAAAACCTTTGCCCTAACCAGTTTGGCTTAGTGTTTAGAGTGTCCGGCTTAGAACTGAAGGGTCCCAGGTTCGATTCCAGTCAAGAGCACATGCCTGTGTTGCAGGCTCAATCCCCAGTAGGAAGTGTGCAGGAGGCAGCCAATCAATGATTCTCTCTCATCATTGATGTTTCAGTCTCTCCCTTCCTCTTCCTCCCTATATGAAATGTATAAAAAACATATGTTTAAAAACAACAACAACAAAAAACCCTGTTCCTTAGGGCTGCTCTTTATCTAGTGTTCAGATTGGAAGTGCAGCTTTTTTGGAACTTCATTGTGAAAAGTAAGATAGAGGAGAATCCATCCACACCTAACTACAGTGGATTCTATTTTAAAGATCAGCAGTTAAAATAGCATCCCTGTATTTAGCTGTTAAATATTAAATGCCAGCTCTGTGGTATTCCAACAGGAGATAAAACAATCTAGTAGTTTTTCAAATATTGTTCTAAATAAGACACAATATTGTACATGTCCTGCATATCTCATTCTAATTATGAGAGCCAATTGTGAGAAAAAGGTCTTAAAATAAGTACTAAGACACCTCAGCAACCTGGGAGATGTGCTTTAAGTACTTGGAACGTTTTGGGGTCATGCACTGAATGTTCGCAGCTTATAGCAGTAGCTTTTCCAGCAGTTCTAGAAAGAGGTTTTGGAAATCGAAAGTGTATACATATGTCTCTTTCCTCATTTATGAATAAACAGGAAGGAAATCCGGTTTTACTACAGTGGGTTCTTTTTAAGGCTTCTCATGCGAGCACAGGTGCAACACTCATTTTGTTTTTTTGTTTTGTTTTGTTTGTTTGTTTTTTAAATATATTTTATTGATTTTTTTACAGAGAGGAAGGGAGAGACATAGAGAGTTAGAAACATCCATGAGAGAGAAATTGTTTGTTTTTTTAAACTATGATGCCCATTTATAAACTTTTAGTTTTTATATCTTTTTATAATATTGCTATGTTCCTTATCAATTTACCCTAGCAATGCCAAAAAAAGTGATAGTACCTTCTCAGTTAGTATTTGAAAATCTCAAAAGATACTATCTATTCTTAATTAATGATTAAGATATTGTAAATGTAGAACTATACTAACATGGTGAAAATAATGAAATGAGTATGTTCAGAAATACTTGGTTATTCATTGCAATCCTGTCATCTTTTATGGTCATGATGATACAGAGACCTATAGAGTTGAGACAGTGAAACCTGGTAGGACTGCCTGGCAGGTAGCCCCTCGTTTCCAAGATAGCAGTTCCGAAGAGGACGATGTTACTGAAGAAACAGATGACAGGAAGTCCAGCCTCGGGTAAGCAAATTGTTTCTGAACAGGTATATTTCATAATTCATAAAACCTGAGTTTGACATGCTTAGAAATATTTTAGAAAAATAGAAGCTTATTGTTTCAAGACAAATTAATTTTCTCCTCTCAGCTTATTTAGAGAACTCTGTAGCCTTTTTGTAATGAGGAGCATATTTCCTTTTCTTGAAATATGGATAGCACTGGGTGGGGGTTATGCTATGCACAGGCAAAGGAGCCTAACACTGAAGTCCCTGGTCTGGAAAGAGGATATGGCAGCTGCTGGCTTCCAGCCTCTGGGAAACATTGGTAAACGGGGTGGCAATGGTAGGGTGAAAGGATCAGCGTCCACGTGGGGAAGGGAGAGCATGGTGTGCTTACACAAGTCTTCATCACCAAAGCTTCCAGTAGAAGAGAAGAATGTTGACTAGAAAGAGCATTGGGTTACTTTTCCTCAGCAAAATGAGCAAAACACAAAGCAAATATATTTAAGGAACAGTTAATTTATGTTTTCAGTGTAAATATTTCTCCTTAAATATAGAAATTAACCAACCAATATATGTGTGTCTCTCTCTCTCTCTCTCTCTCTCTCTCTCTCTCTCTCTCCAGAGAAGTATCATTACCTGCACAAGAGACCACTAGATTTTTTTTTTTCTCTAATAATGATGAAAGACTTCTTGGTAAGTCATTTTTTTTTTAATCTCCACTGCACTGATACAATAACACATCCAGGTAAGAACTGTTCGGCAAAAATCCTAACCCTTTGCAGTGTCATGTGGCTTAGCCCTCTCTGTTAGACTGATGCATGTTGACATTAAAGTTCTAGAGGGCTGAGAGTTTCCTTTCACCACCTCCCTTATTTATTATCAACAAGAGCTTTTTTAGTTTCAAGGACTTGGGAAGATGCTAGACACAACAATCCTATGATTTTAGTACCTGAAAGTTCATGTGAAACCTCATTTCTTAAAGTCTAGTACAAATATAAACCATAAAAGTTACATAATAGTAAATGGTATACAAACAATAAAATCCTTGCAATTCTACATTTTCATTTTGTAAAAAAGGAACAAAATATATTTTTTTAAATAGCACAAATTCTTCCAGCTACAGCAGGGAAGTCTGTGCCCAGGAATTTCAGGCACCTCTGGGAGTGCAGTAGCTGCCCTGAAGGGAGACCCGAATCACACCTATTATTTTGATCAAGTTAATGGCATAAGTACTAGCATCTTCTGATAGCCACATCAAAAATACAACTGCACTACAGAATAGCCATTATCCAGAACCACTGGAAATGTAGCTGAACAGAATTCCTACAACTTAGGATATAAAGAAGCCACATCAGTAGTACGTGGGAGGGGTGGAGATGTAGAATTGGCTGGTCCCACACCCACTTGTGGATAAAAATCTGGAGGAATATTGCAGCTGCGGAGGTCCTCCCTTTGGAGTGAGGGGTCACAGCCCCACATCACACCCCTCAGCCCAGGGTTCCAGTGCCAGGAAGAGAAGTCCCCATCACTTCAGCCTTTAAGAACCAGTGGGGCCCTGACCTGTTTGGCTCAGTGGATGGAGCATCAGCCTGCGGACTGAAGGGTCCCAGGTTCGATTCTGGCCAAGGGCATGTACCTTGGTTGCGGGCACATCCCCAGTGGGGGGTATGCAGGAGGCAGCTGATCGATGTTTCACTCTCATCGATGTTTTTAACTTTCTATCCTCCCTTCCTCTCTATAAAAAAATCAATAAAATATATTTTTAAAAAAAAAGAAGAAGAAGAACCAGTGGGGATTGAGGCTAAGGGAGACAGAGGCTGCTGGAGTTCCAGATAGGCCCATACTCAGACTTATTCATCCTTCTCTGAGGCTGCAGCTTGAAAGGCACCAGGGACATATGTGGAGGAACTAAACTGCTGGCATCAGGGCAAGACCTAGAGGGGCACCTTTCTCGCAAACAGAAGTGCTGGCAGAGGTCATTGTTCCTGTGATGAGCCCTCCCCACACACAAACTGAAAGCTGGCACTATATCTGAGTTTGCATCAAGCTGGCTATCACTGTTTGCCCAGCCTGGTAATTCTCTGAAATTCCACACAACATAACTTATAGGCCCACCCAAGCTATTTCCACTGGCTTTTCCATACCAATGGCCTGTCTTGGCTCATGCTTCAGAATTTCCTAAAATCCCTCAAACAGCATCTGGCCCCAGGGTGCCCTTGACTTCTTGTTAAGTGGCCCCTGTCCTGACACTAGTCACAACTGCCCTTGGTTCACAACTTGGCCTCACCTGGGCAACTCCAAGCCCAGCACAAGTAGCAGCCATCTGCAGATCGCCTTATAGCTCATGCCACAAATTAGCATGAGCTAATCCCTCACACAGGCAGCAATTGACCTTGGCCTGGAGGCCCCAGGAGGCCCCAGAGCCAGCACACTCAGTGGACAGCTTCAGACCACATGGAAGCACTACTCAACCACCTTCCACAAGTAATACATTCAAGGTGTGGATGCAGTGGGCACCAGAGCCCTGCTGAAGTTAAATCCTGCTCCATGGAGTGGGCCCCTGCACAACCTATCCCCTCTGTTGGTTACAGCTGCACATTGCAGCTGATTGGCCTGGCAATAAATCCCTCCCATTAACGTGCCAAGAGCATTCGAGGGTCAACTACAACAGAAGAGAGTGCACAGCCCACATGGGGAGCACACCTGGAGTGCCCAGCTCAGGTGAATGGGGAGGCAGTGTCACTGGGACTATCAGATGTAAAGTTCAAAACACTAGTTATAAGGATGCTCCTTGAACTTAGTGGAAGAGTAGATGAACTTAGAACTTCAACAGCATAAAACAAAAAATAACAACAGCAGATATCAAAGTATATTACAGAGTCATTGTGATCAAAACAGCTGGTAATGGCACAAGAACAAAGACTCCTACTGGGGATTGATCCCACAACCCTGGTATGTGCCCTTGAATCAAACCCAGGATCATTCAGTCCACAGGCCAACATGGCTAGGGCTAAACCCATGTCTTTTTGGTCTAGTTATATTGGACAAAGTAAGCAAGAGCATACAATGGAGTAAAGATCATCTGTTTAACACATTGTATGCGGGAAACGTATTTATAAAACGTATAAAGTATGAAACAAGTAAACGGTTAGGCTTAAAATTTAAAAATTTCACTGTACACAAAATATGAAAATTCACAGAAAAAAGCCAATATTAAAATATATATATATTTGCCCTTGGTGAGCAAATGTATTGAGAACAAGTATAAAACGTATAAATACGTTTCCTGCATACAATGTGTTAATAAATGATGTTTGAAAATTGGACAGGTACATGCAACAACAACAACAAAAAACTGCACCACCAACTTACACCATACACAAGAATATAAACTTATAATGGGTGAAACACTTAAATGTAAGGCACGAAACCATAAAAATCTTAGAAGTAAACATAGGCAGTAAAATCTCAGACATCTCACGTACCAGAATTTTCACTGGTATATCTCCTAGGGCAAGAGAAACAAAGGAAAAAATAAGTGGACTATATCAAAACATAAAAGCTTCTGCATGGCAAAAGAAACCATCCTCAAAATGCAAAGGGAACCAAATATATGGGAGAACATATTTGTCAATGATACAGCTGATAGATTAATTTCCAAAATATATAAAGAACTTATACAACTCAACAAAAGGAAGGTGGAATGGTTAAAAAATGGGTGAAGAACCTGAATATACACTCTCCAAAGTGGACATATGGGATGGCCAAGAAATGTGAAAAAATGCTCAACGTCGCTAGTAAACAGAGAGATGCAAATGACAATGAGGTGTCACCTCACACTTGCTACAGGTTGCAAAAAGTAACAAGTACTGGGGAGGATGTGGGGGAAAGGGAAACAGTCCATTGCTGGTGGGAATGCAGACTGGGACAGCCACAGTGGAAAACAGTATGAAATCTCCCTTAAAAAAAATGGGCCCTGGCCAGTTTGGCTCAGTGGATAGAGCGTCGGACTGAAGGGTCCTGGGTTCGATTCCAGTCAAGGGCATGTACCTTGGTTGTGGGCATTTCCCCAGTCGGGAATGTGCAGGAGGCAGCTGATCGATGTTTCTCTCTCAATGATGTTTCTAACTATCCCTCTCCCTTCCTCTCTGTAAAAAATCAATAAAAAACATTTTTTTAAAAATGGAACTGACATTTTACCCAGCAAACCACTGCTGGGAATATCTACACTAATATAAGAGAAATATGTAAGTTGGTCATCATCCCACTACACCCACCAGCCAATCAGGATGATTATGCAAATTAACCCAACAAACATGCCAGGTTAATTTGCATACAGGCCCAGAGCAAAGACTGAAGACGACTGGAGACTGGAGAGGCTTGGCTTCTCTGCTGCGGCAGGAGTGGAGTAGCCAAGCCTCAAGGCTAGGCTTCTCCCCTCTAGCCGGACCAAAGGCCTGGTTCCCGGGTGGCAGAGGAAAACCTTTGCCGGCAGCTAGGGGAAGGAAGGCCTATTGTGCAAATCTTCATGCAACGTGGCTCTAGTGTCTTAAGAATCCAGAAACAGGAATCAGAACGAATATATGCATCCCTATGTTCATAGCAGTGTTATTTACAACTAGAGGCCCGATGCACGAAGATTCGTGCAAGAATAGGCTTTCTTTCCCCTGGTTGCTGGCACTGCCTTCGCTCCGACTGGAGCCGTCTTCGCTCTGGCCCAGAGCCACCTTTATGCTTTCGCTGTGGCTCAGAACCACCTTTCCTCCTTCCCACGCGGCTGGAGCGGCTGGGGCGGTGTGGAACGCCTGTGTCGTTGCCGTGGCGACGATGCAAGCATGCCACTCGGCACCTGCATATGCAAACTAACCCGCCATCTTTGTTGGGTTAATTTGCATACTCCTGATTGGCTCCTGTGCATCATGAAGGTAAGATCAATTTGCATCTTTCTCTTTTATTAGTGTAGATAGCTAAAATCTGGAACAGCCCAAGTGCCCGTCAGTAAATGAGTGGATAGAAAAGCTATGGTACATTTACACAATGGAATACTAAGCAGTTGTAAATAAACATGGATCTCTTATGCTTTGCAACAACATGAATGACCTGGAGAGTATTATGCTAAGCAAAATAAGGTAGTCAGAGAAAGACAAGTATCACATGATGTCACTTATATGTGGAATATAATGAACAAAATATACTGACAAACAAAATAGGTCCAGAGACATGGAAGCATGGAACAGAGTGATGAATCTCAGAGGTAAGGGAAGAGTTTAACCAAACAATGTATATGACTATATAGATAGCCCACTGACACAGAGAGTATTGTGGTGATTGCCTGGAATGGGGCTGGGGGAGGTTTGAGGAGGGCAAAGTTTGGAAAATGGGGGACATCTCTGATAGCTGCATAACACCAAAAAGATCCTACAACCAAGATACTCTATCCAGCAAAACTATCATTTAGGCCTGACCAGTTTTGCTCAGTGGATAGAGCATCAGCCTGCGGACTGGAGGGTCCCAAGTTCAGTTCCACTAAAGGGCATGTACCTTGGCTGCGGGCACATCCCCAGTAGGGGGTGTGCAGGAGGCAGCTGATCGATGTTTCTCTCTCATTGATGTTTCTAACTCTGTCTCCCTCTCCCTTCCTCTCTAAAAAACCAATAAAATATATTTTTTTAAAAACTATCATTTAGACTCAGAGGACAGATAAAGAGCTTCCCAAACAAGACCTCTATTACATGAAATGTTAAAGGGCTTCTTTAAGAAGAAGAAATTTAAAAATCAAAAATATGAACAATAAAATGTAATAAATACATACCAACAATTAATTAAATCTAAAAAACAATAAATGAACAAGCAGAACAATAACAGACTTATAAGTGCTTACAACTCTTTCAATTTGTCCAGCAGGTCTTCTGGGTTTACCGGAGACCAAAAAAAAAGAAAAGAAAAGAAAAGAAACAGACTCATAGATGCAGAAAACATTTTGATAGTTGCTAGATGGGATGGATGTTGAGGCGATGGGTGAAGCATGTGTTACAAAATAGTCACTGAGATCTAATGTATTTGACACTAATAACTTTGGTGTCAAATGGGTACTAGTTTTATCAGGATATTCACTTAAGAAGTTATAGGTCTAATCGCCGGGGTATACACTTGAAACTAATATAATGTATGTGAAGTGTAATTGAAAAATTAAAAATAATTTTTAAATAACAAAACTTCAAAAATTAGCATAAATTGATGGTTTTGTCTGTAGGTCCTAACTGGAATTAAAGACCTTGATGATGCCAGCACTAGAATAGTATCCTTTTTTATAGTAATTTGTTTTCTTATCTTTTTTTATCTTCCCGGAGTAGGTTCTGACTTATTCTGGAGAGGAATGGGAGGTAATATTAGTAGGAATTCTTGGGAGGCCAGAACAAACAACCTGCGTATGGTGAGTATTTGTATGTTCGTATTGTCTCCATAAATAGATACTTTGTTATCTTTGTATTAATATACTAGAGGCCCTCAGCCCAGCCTGCACCCTTTCCAATCTGGGATCCCTCTCACAATCCGGGACTGCTGGCTTCCAACCGCTTGCCTGCCTGCCTGCCTGCCTGATTGCCCCTAACCGCTTCTGCCTGACAGCCTGATCGCTCCTAACCACTCCCCTGCCACTGTGATCGATGCCTAACTGCTCCCCTGCCAGCCCGATCACCCCAACTGCCCTCCCCTGCAGGCCTGGTCCCCCCCAAAACTACCCTCCCCTGCAGACCTGGTCGCCCTTAACTGCCCTCCCCTGCTTTGTTGCCCCTAACTGCCCTCCCCTGCAGGCCTGGTCCCCCCCAACTGCCCTCCCTTGCCTGCCCAGTCTCTCCTAACTGCCCTCCCATGCAGTTCATCTTGTGTCCACATGGGGGCAGCCATCTTGTGTGTTGGAGTGATGGTCAATTTGCATATTACCTCTTTATTAAATAGGATGCCTTTTGTAAGAATATTGGCGTAAGGTATGAAACTTAAGACACCCCCTAACCACTTTTGGGTGAAAGAATGACAACTGAGAACATGATTTAAACACTTAGAATTACAATGTTGAAAGGGAACTTTGAGGTTATTTGATGCAACACACATGGTACAAGTGAAGAGACAAGACCATCCTAATTCAGTCACTGGTCCGAGTTCAGGCATGTGTCATTAAGTAACAGGGAATCACAAAGGCTTTTATGTTTTTATGTTTTTCTAGGATTGTCGGAAGAAACATAAAGATGCCAAAAGGAGAGTGAAACCAAAATAAAGTGTCATTATGGGTTTTGATACTGATTGTGAACAAGATTCACCTGTGGAAATTCGGTGACCTAGAAAATAATTTTAGCTAACAAGAACTTGGAGTTGAGGAATATTCAAAATCCAGCTAATGGATACCTTCCGGTTGTTATTGCTATGTTTTTCTATGGAGTTCCTGTATTTCTACCTAAGTACTTCAAAAAAAATTAAACTGAACTTTTTTTTGTTAATGAAGCACAAGATAGTCCCTCAAAAAAAAGAAAACTTTTTGTATGTAATCTCGTTGCCCTCCATCCTCAATGACAATGGGCATGTTCTGATACAATCTTTACATAAAGCCTTTTATAATATGTGGGTCAGCCTGGCCGGCGTCGCTCAGTGGTTGAGCGTCAACCTATGAACCAGGAGGTCACGGTTTAGTTCCCAGTCAGTGCACATGCCTGGGTTGTGGGCTCTATCCCCAGTGTGGGGCATGCAGGAGGCAGCCGATCGATGATTCTCTCTCATCATTGATGTTTCTGTCTCTCTCTCCCTCTCCCTTACTCTCTGAAATCAATAAAAATATTTTTTTAAATGATAAAATATATGGGTCAGGGCACTTGTGTTTTTCAAGTTAGGTTTTGTGTGAATTTTGGCTACTTGATTATTTATTTCTGATTGTACCAAGTAAACTTTACCTCCATTCTATGTTTTTTGTTTTAAGAGATTGAACACAAGTCAAACTTGAGTTTTGTACTTGCTTTCTGGTGAGTAGTGAACTGAAATGCAGGAACTTCCAGACCAGCGTTCTAGGAGAGTCCTGGGAAGACCAGAAAAGGACAGCAAATAGAGTTTTCCTATCCTTCACCTCCAGGAATTGATAGAGGCAAGCCCATCAATCCCACAATTCTAGTTAGAGCAGAGGCTTATGAAAAATCCAAGTGTTTGAAAGGTATGTAATCACAGTTAGGCGTCAGGACCCTAAGTCCCTATAGGGAGGCAGATTTAATACCTTATTAGATCAACTGGGCTAGAATGAAGACAATCCTATCAAACTTAGCTCTGTACAGCAGTGTGTTAGACTTGGCCTGTGTGGCTCAGTTGATTGAATGTGGTCTCCTGCACCAAAAGTTCTCCATTTGATTCCCTGTCAGGGCACATATCCAGGTTGCAGGTTCGATCCTCAGTCAGGATCTATGCAGGAAGCAACCAATTGATGTCTCCCTCACACCACTGTTTCTCCTTCTCTCTTCCTCTCTCTCTAAAAATCAATTAAAAATAAAACATTAAAAAATTGTGTTGTATAAATCCCAAGGGATTATCATTGAAACTGTGTATTTCTGTGCCCTAACCGGTTTGGCTCAGTGGATAGAACATCGGCCTGTGGACTGAAAGGTCCCAGGTTCGATATCGGTCAAGGGCATGTACCTTGGTTGTGGGCCCATCCCCAGCAGGGGGTGTGCAGGAGGCAGCTGATCGATGTTTCTCTCTCATCATCGATGTTTCTGACTCTCTATCTCTCTCCCTTCCTCTCTGTAAAAAAAATCAATAAAATATATTTTTTTAAAAAAACTGTGTATTTCTGAAATTAAGCATTTATTGATTTACATCTTGATTGAATATAACTTAATGAGGGCTGGAATGTTGTCTTTGTTATGTCCCCACTGCCTGGAATCATGTCTAGCACATAGTGGGTGCTCAGCACATAATTTTTTAATAAACAGGGTCCAAGGGACTAAGTAGCCTAAGAGTCAATCCTGTGTTTCCAATACCTCAAACTTCACGGAGACTGGAAACAACCTCTCAGCAGAATAAATAATCCAAATGTTCCACCTTGTGTTGATGTCTATTTCATTTACACATTCTTATCTACTGCTGCATAACAAGTTATCTCCTTAACAATCATTTATTGTTCTTACAAAAACCAATTTGGTCAGGCTCCTTTGGGACTATTCATCGCTTCTCCTTGCAGTGTCTTTGGCATGGCTCTGCTGCAACCAGTGAGTCCATTTCTAGGATGGCCCACTCAGTGCCTATCATGAGTTTTTTCCCAGCATGGCAGCTAGGTTTTGGGATCAGGAAACAAATGCCACCGGTCTCTTAAGGCCTAGCTCAGAAATGGCTCAGTCATTTCCACTAGAGTCTAGGTAGGAACAAAACACTGAACCCACTTGGGCTCAATGGCTGTGGACATACACCCTCACCTCTCAGTGGGAGGAGTTTTCGTTTGTGACCATGTTTAAGTCTCCAAAGCAAAAGTGATACCAAGTAGCTTTGCCCACCCCCAATTCCTGAACCCCAGATACAACCACCTTAAACAGTTTGATGTTTCCTCTGAATTTATCTCCATATTTCTACCTACTATGCTTATGCTGTGGTTTCTTGGTTTTTCCATTTTAGAGATTACCTATTGACATCCTACTCTGACAAATGAAGATTTACCCCTGGCCGGTTTCGCTCAGTTGGTTGAGCATTGTCCTGTGCACCAAAAGTTTCAGTTTCAATTCCTAGTCAGGGCACATGCCCAGGTTGTGGGCTCAATCCCCAGTAGGGAGAGTGAAGGAGGCAGCCTCTTGATGTTTCTTCCTCTCTCTCAAATCCATTTTTTTTTAAATAAGAAAAAAATAGTTTAATAAGGATTTAACTGTAATCCAAGTAGAATATTTTGGCCACATTTAACCTTGTCCTAGAATCTTTTTTTCACTTGCTCAACTTTCTATATTTAGTCCTCTCATGTTTCCCAACGATGCCATAAAGTGTGTCTCACTACAATTTTTAAGTAATCAGACTCATCCTCCTACCCCTTTTTCCCTGGTCTCATCAGTCTAAGAGCCTTCTGCCCTGTTCTAAGCTAGACTATGTAGACGGATGATAAAAATGAACTGGGCAAGGTAGCAACTTAAGGAATGCAAAGACTTAAAATACACTCCAAGTACTTCTGGTTAAGAAGCTGAAGACACACAACTGATAAATGTGTGTGTTTTCAAGCAAGTTAAGTTATTGAGTCGCAATTTACCCCTTTGAGTAAGGACATGAATCCTGCCTTACTCTAATCCCTGATACTTTGTAGAGTTTTCTTAAACCCTAATTGACTGTTGAATGAATGTTACACAGATTATCAAAATGTTCTTAAACTTAATGTTGTGCTTTCTACATATTCTTGGCCAGATCAATTAGTAGTTGTTTTGTCACTGTTAATGGGTACAGTAAGCAGTTACATGCAAAATTATTCTCAATTTGTCAAGGCCTAGAATTTCCTTTATAGTCTCTGGTGCCAAAGCCTGAGGTCTACTACCTTTGCATGGCTCCAGATTCTCTCCTATTTTCTTAAATGTATGCTTTATTGATTTTATTTTTTTAAATATATTTTATTGATTTTTTACAGAGAGGAAGGGAGAGAGATAGAGAGTTAGAAACATTGATGAGAGAGAAACATCGATCAGCTGCCTCCCGCACATCTCCCACTGGGGATGTGCCTGCAACCCAGGTACATGCCCTTGACCGGAATCGAACCTGGGACCTTTCAGTCCACAGGCCGACGCTCTATCCACTGAGCCAAACCGGTTTCAGCTGTTTTATTGATTTTAGAGGGGGAGAGAGAAAAATCAAAGATGAGAATCATTGATTGGCTGCCTCCTGCACGCCCTCTTTTGGGGGATGAGCCCGAAATCCAAACCAGCAGATCTTAAGGTGCCAGGGAGACATGCAGCACAAACAAGTAAGTGAGCAGATAAATAAGCAAATAATTTTTTTTTCATAACGGGAAAAGTTTTTAAGACTGGTTAGCAGAAATTTCTTTTTATCTCTCCATATGGCCATTTACCATAATTTATGCAGTAAAATCCAGAACTCTGTGTTAGGGTCGCTAAAGGAGGAACGCCCAAGGCCAAAAGGGGTAAAGAATGATGAATATATTAGGTCATCTGGAAACCAAATGGTTGAGCCCCAAAATGCCGATAGCACCCAGAAACAGGGAGTGGGAGATTTTAAAGGACTCTAGGTGGCTTTTTCTGAGAAGAGAATTCTCTATCCGAGTCCTAAGGAGAAAGATAATGGTCTTAGCAAGTGGATTGTGGTCTTAGCAAGTGCTGAGCAAAAGGGAATGTTGGTTGTGAAGTGGAGTAAAGTTCAGTTGCCAGGGTAGGGTTATCCATTCAATTATTTGATCAAACCTAACATTCCAGCTTTTTTGCTTTATGAAATAGGGATGAAAGTCATATCTTTTCATAATTACTTCCTGCTGAGTGGGGATGTCAAGATCACAGGGGAATGGACTTGTTTAAAATATAGTTTTATTGATTTCAGAGAGGAAGGAAGAAAGAGAAACATCAACGATGAGAAAGAATCACTGATTGGCTGCCTCCTGCAAGCCCCCTACTGGGAAACGAGCCTGCAACCTGGGCATGTGCTCTTCACTGGAATCTAACCTCGGACCCTTCAGTCCACAGGCCGACACTCTATCCACCAAGCCAAACTGGCTAGGGCAGGGGTATGGACTTTGATAGTAGTCAACTGGATGAGGGGTTGCAGCAGCATAATTTCCCCAAGAGACTGGCTGGTGAAGGCTGGAGAGTGTCCTTTTGAGTGACTGGGAGGTAAAAGCTGGTCCTGAGGCTGCCACAGTGTCACTTGTCTGGTTTTGCTGCTTTTCTGGGCCTGGAGCTGAAATACAACTGAGACCTAGATGTTGTTTTTAGGGAAGAAAAGATCAAGTGTCTAAGCTGCCTAACCTGGTAGAGACAAACCGTTTTATAAATTTTATTATTGAGGCAAAAGCTAGAAGAACAAGAATTATGGTCTGGTGGAAGGAAGGAAACATTAGTTTGGATGGTTGTAGACTACTATACCAAAATGAGGCTTATTCTCTTAGTTTCAATTATCGTTGGTTTAGGAAGATAGACTTTACTAGATGGCTGTGGACTGCTTGGCATCTGGATTTTCTAGATAGTTGCAACTGCTTTTTACTATCTCAGTTTCCCTATTCTGCTTGTCCTGGCTCACAGGCCTGTGTCATTTATATAACTTCCTTTTAACATTTCTCCCTACAAACCTTCTATAACTTTCACAAACCGTCTTACAACTTTCACAAACATTCTCTGAGGCCTTCTTTTGGGCTTTAGCCTTGGCCTGATCTTGCCTTTGTTTTTGGGTTTGGGTCTCCTCGTCTCTATTATTAAAGACATTTAAGGCCAGGATAACAGGGTCTTTTTGAGAGGTTTGTGAACCTGTGTCTATGTTTGAAATTTGCGGCATATGTTGGGGGCTTATTGGGATATAAAATGAGTGTTCACAAGAAGGATTCCCTCTGGGGAGGTGGGGTCCTTTTTGAGTCTGGCAATGAGGCAGGTGATTATATGGCTGTGGAGGCAGTGCCCTGGAGAATTAACCTGATAGGCCAGTCTCAGGTCAGTTTGGGGGACCATGTCAGCATCCTCTCTATGGAGGGCATTGGCATGGCCATGAGCTGCTAGCCAGACATGCTCCTTCTATTCTGGGGTGAGAGAGGACAGGATGACACAGATGTCATGCCAGATCAGGTCATGTACTGGGTCAGGTACTCAAATTCCTTAGTAAAGGTAGTGGGGTCGGTGGAAAAATACCTGAGATGCCTCTCAGTCTGTGTGAGGTTGGATATGGAAAATGAGATGTGTACCTGGCCAAACTCTCGGCCCTGGTCACCTCTCAGAAGGGCAGGACAGGGGGCTGGAGGCTGGGTTATCTGGGAACAAGTAAGAGTGGGGCTTGGTAAGGAGGAGAAAGAAGGGTAATTGCAGAGTGTAAAGAAGGCCTGGGTGTAGGGGATCTCTGACAACTTCCCATTGCAGTGACAGAAATTAAGTCCTGGAGAAGGTTAAAAATCTTGGGCCAGTGTGAATCATTGTCTAATTTATCTTGTGGATAAGGTGCTTTGTTCAGACCTCCATGGAAAGGCTGAGTGTGTTCAGATATGGAGGAGACATGCCAGAGGAGTGGTTTTTGGGGGGATGGAAAAAAATTCCCTGTGGTGTAAATTAGGAAGAGGAGGTAAGCAACACAGGGAGACCCGGGGAGCAAGACTAGAGGGAGGGCATCCCCACCATCTAGTCAGGCTCTGGAGAGAGGAGGACGGTCTAATCCATGTGGCAGGCATCCCTTGTGACAAGGAAGACTGTGGAACCTGGTCCCAGGGCCGAAACCAAATTGAAGAGGATTTCTGGCCTAGTGCTAGGTCTTTTGTCTGAGATGACAACAAATAAAAAATACGGAGGGGTGATCCAATTGTCACCTCTCGGAGATGAAATGAACTGGGGTTGAGTGGGGGGTCAGCAATGGGAAGGAGTGGTCCCCAATCTGGCACCCTTCTTGGCTGGTTGGGAGGGAGGCCTAATCAAGGCTGGAAATCATGTCACCCAAGTAGGATTTGGAGGTAAGCCCAGGTTGAGCTGCCACTGCCTATTGCTCTCCAAGTAGCAAACTCAGGGTGATTAAAGCTGGGGCGATGGCTCCCCTTCCCCATGGATCCCTCCCAGGTTTTGGCACCAAATGTTAGGGTCGCTGAAGGAGGAACACATGAGGCCAAAAGGGGTAAAGAATTATGAATTTGGTCATCTGGAAAAATGGTGCCAGCCCCGATATGGTGCCAGCCCCCAGGGGCAGGGAGTCCGAGTTTTTAAAGGACTCTAGGCGGGCTTTTTCTGGGCAGAAAATTCTCTGGGCAGGTCCTAAGGAGAAAGATAATGGTCTTAGCAAGTGGAATGTGGTCTTAGCAAGTGCTGAGCAAAAGGGAATGTTGGTGTAAAGGTCAGTTGCCAGGGGAGGGAGTATCCATTCAATTATTTGATCAAACTTAACACTCTGGAGGTGGCACTGAAGGACACAAAAGGGGAAGCTTCCCTGGAACACCACTGACCACCCTCTCCGGCTCCTTTCAGACATAGCATAGTGGCCTCCACCTTTTTCTGAGAAACAGCAGGGTCTCCTCAGATGGGCGGGTCAGGAATTGCAGTGTGCATCAGAATTGTCCAGGTGCCTGTTAAAGTGCGGCTTTGTTTAAAGGTCAATTTTTTAAATGATTCATTTTAGAGAGAGAAACATTTACTTATTATTCCACTTGTCTATGCATTAATTGGTTGATTCTTGTCTGTGCCCTGACCAGGGATGGAACCTGTAATGTTGGTTTATGGGGATGAGACTCTAATCAACTGAGTGCCCGGACAGGGCAGAAATGTTGCTTTTTGTGAGCCACGTCCGGAGACAGTTCCAGCAGGCCTGCTCTGTATTCTGGGCCTCTGCATTTTTGCCAGCTCCTGGGTAATTTGGTGAAGGTCTGCACTAGACTGAAAAACAGCCCTAGAGCCCAGGCTGCTTTGGGGACTGGTGCTCACAGCCCCCCAGTACAATGACCGAGGCCACTGCCGGGGGACGTGACTGGTCCCCTGCACGGGGATGTGAGCATTGACAACCGCGAACACCTGAGTGACAACTCCCAGTCTGGATGCAGCCTTAGAGCCTCCACTGCGTGACTGTCACCACCAGTCCCCACTCCGGAATCGCCCAGCTCTCTTCCCAGCACGCACCGCAGGGCCTGACCCTAGAGCCCAGAGCATCCAATCGGCGTTGGGTTTGTTGCCTGGTGCCCTCCGTCACGCGCTGATTGGCCGGTGCGGTGACGTCCTCAGCTCGCGGTCCGGCCTTGCGTCACCTCGGTCACCGGGCGCCTCGTGTGCGGTTCTTCACGGGCTCCCGTCGTGGCCCTCAGGTACGGCGCGTCGGGAACATGGTGAACACAGTTTGGTGGGGTTTTTGAATGTTTTTACTGGGCTGTCGCTTAGTTGCGCGCCTATCTAGTTCCAAAGAGGAGATTGGGAGGGTCAGCGGGGCTGAAGACCTGGGAACCGGCCGAGATTGCAGCCCTGGGAGCTCCCCTTCCTAGGGCCGTGGCGGGAACCCGGACCGGGGGCGGGGAGGGGCGGCCTTGGTGGGACGGAGCTTGCCGAGGAGCAGGCGGCGGGCTCGGTTAGGAATTACTGGGAACTCGGGGTCTCCCTGAGAACCACGAGCGGCGTGCGGGCGGGGCCGGGTAGCGGGCGGACGTGCGGTGGGCTTGCGGGTGGGAGGAGGCGGCTTCTCCGAGCTGCGATGGGGTTGGGGCCTTGAACTAATCGGTAGGAGTTGAGGTCTTGGTGTTTGGCATAATAATGCAGTGATTCTTAATCTTTTGCGCAGTAGTAGCTCCCTACAAAATGCTATCAAAGTTATGAGCCATCTTCATCATTCTCATTTATTCAAAAAAAGTTAAAAAAAAAAAAAAAAGGTAAGCCCTGGCCGATGGGCCAACGGTTACAGCATCGGCCCGGGGACCTAAGCGTTGCGCGTTGACACTCCTGGTCGAGGGCATTTACCTCGGTTGCAGTTCCTACCCCGGCCCGGCTGGGCTGCCCATGTTTCCCTCTCTCTGTCTCTCTCTCTTCCCTCCCTTCCACTTTCTCTACAAATCAATGGAAAGATATCCTCGGGCGAGGATTTAAAAAAAAAAAAAAAAAGTTCAGCTGCGTATTCCTGACTGGTCAGAACAGCTGCAGAGCCTTGACGTTCACACTGCCATGTGCGCGCGAATCCTGAGGTCTTGGTGAGATGTAGGTGCTGACTCCCGGTTCAGAGGGGGCTGGCCAGCTACTCCCACAGCCCCCACAGGCCTGGCAGTCACAGGGCCAGCCGTGGGGGCATTGGAAGCGACGAAATAAAGGTGTTGGTAGCTGAAGATCTAGTCTTCCAGTGCGATCCTGAAATGGTCCTGAAAAACGGTACTGAACGAGTAGGACCTTGAAAGGCTGGAGGTGTAACAAGAGCAGAAGGTCCAAAATGCCCCTAACTTCTGTTTAAGCCATTTAATGGCACACTCCACTCAGAAATGGACAGTAAATTAAACGGCCACTGGTACTTCACTTACTTTTTTCCTATATAAAACTGTTGCATCTCAAAAATAATGGAAAGAAAAAATCTCTTGTAACAAACTTTTTGTTTTGATGACATGGCTCAGTCTCTGTGATTAGGCTTTGGCGTTTTCAGAATTTCTCGTTAGAAACCCCAGACTTCGATAGTTATTGAATTGTTAAGGTTTTCCATCTTCTCTGTTGTTTTCTCGTTATCAGCTATCCTGTCCCCTTCCAATCTGCTGTTGGCTTGGAAATCTGGTCACCATCTTAGTTAGGATTATAAAGTAAGACTACATGGGCCTTGAGGGGGAACAGACATGAGGATACTCAACCAGATAGTTGAGCCCTGGGGTGGTCAGGGTTTCTACATGAGATTATTAGCAAAATTCTTATAAGGACACTTTTAATACCTCTCACTAGAGACTGAATCAGAGAACTCTAAGGTTTGTCCTGTCAAAAAACTACAAGCAATAAAAAGGATAAAATAGAAAATTGGAATGAGCTGGTAATTATTTGAATGTGAGATTCTCATCTTTTTAGCTTTCAAATTTTTTAGGTCTCATTCTTCAATAGCAACTTACTGTGATTGAAGTTTAACAAATGAGGTTAAAGAGATGAGGTTATTTCAACAGAAGTGCTTTCTGTCTTGTGATTGTAGGTACTAATTCTTACTATTTTTAAATATATATATTTATTGATTTTAGAGAGGAAGGAAGAGAGAGAGAGAAACATCAATGAGAGAGAATCATTGATCGGCTCCTCCTGTTGAGGACCACAACCCGGGGATATGCCCTTGAACAGAATCAAACCTGGAACTCTTCAGTCCACAGGCTGATGCTCTATCCCTGTGCCAAACCTGCTAATTCTTAACTATTTTTGAGATTCTTAAAATTATTATTATTGAATTTATATTATCATTAGATAGAATTCCCAGGATTTTTTTTTGTTTACTTTTAAAAGCATATTGTCTACAATTACTAAATGTTACATTGTAGATGAAAAATTGGTGAATAATGTGATTTGGACACAAGTTTTGCAATAATTTAAAAATACCATGTATCACCATCCCCAAGAAATGGAAACAAGAAACTCAACATTCTTATCCTACCCCCAGGCATCAAGTCATTACCCAGTCATATTTATTTCTCCTTCAAAATAAAACTTGACTCTAACTTGTTAAAAAATAACCAAAAAAACTATGTAATAAAAGGATAATATGCAAATCAACTGAATGGCTTAATGACCAGTCGCTATGACACACACTGACAACCAGGGGGCAGACACTCAACTCAGGAGATGCCCCCTGGTGGTCAGTGCAGCAGAAGCATGGCTCATAGCTGGTGAGCCTGGTGAGCCTGGTGAGCGCAGGGGTGGTGGTGGGAGCCTTTCCCGCCTCTGCCGCAGTGCTAAGGGTGTCTGGCTGTGGAGGGAGCAGGCCTAAGCCATCAGTCGGACATCCCCTGAGGTCTCCTGGACTGCGGAGGGTGCAGACCGGGCTGAGCAACCTCTCCCCTCCCCCAGTGCATGAATTTCGTGGACTGGGCCTCTAATAAATATCCCTGTTCTAAACTGTATATACAAATAACTGGATCAATGACCTAAATATAGGAGCTAAAAATTCACAACCTTGTTTAAGGTAGTGGTTTCTTTCTTTTTTAATTTTTTCTATTAATATGTTTTTATTGATTTTCAGAGAGAAAAGAAGGGAGATGGAGAGAGAGATAGGAATATCAATGAGAGAGAAGCACCAATGGGCTGCCTCCTCCATGCCCCCCTAACTGAAAACATTAGGTCCACACAAAAACATATATTCATATTTATAGCATTGTTCATAATAGCCAAAAAGTGGAAAGAGTCCTAATGAATGGGTAAACAAAACATGGCATGTTGATACAATGAAATATTCAGTATAGAAAATAATGATATCTACACTAATAAAAGAGAAACATGGTAATTAGCATACGACCACTACCCTTCCCATTGGCTAATCAGCATATCCTTATGCAAATTAACTGTCAACCAAGATGGCGGCCGGCAGCCAGGCAGCTGGAAGCGAACATGAGGCTTGCTTGCTCCAGGGACTGCAGACTCCAACATTCCCCGCCTGAGTTGCCGGCCTCTGAGCTACAACTCTAAGAAACTATGTTGCAAACATAGAAGATAAACAAAACCCCAGAAACCAGCTTTCAGTCAGCCGGGATCTCAGAGCTAGAGTTATACATTGTTTCGATTATAGCAGTGGAAGCCTCAGAGCTAGAGCCAGAGCTAAAGCTGGCCCAGAATTAAAAAAAAAAAAGAAAAAGAAAAAAAGGAGTGGTTGGGAGCTTCAGTCAATTGCCAGCCTGAAAGCAGCCCTCAGCTCCTCACCCAGACTGGCCAGGCACCTCAGTGGGGACCCCACCCTGATCCAGGACAACCTTCAGGGCAAACCAGCCAGCCCCCAGGCCTCTATCCTATATAGTAGAAGGGTAATATGCCTCCCAGCACTGGGATCAGCGGAGCCGCGAGGCCTCCTGGCACCGGATCAGCGTGACAGGGGGCAGCGCCCAAACCCCCTGATCGCCTTGTGGCTCTGTGAGTGACAGGGTGCGGCGTCCCAACCCCCCCCACCCCCCCACAGGACCTGCTCTGTGTGTGACAGGGTAGAGCCATAACCTCCCATCGGCCCTGCCCTGAGTGTGAGAGTGGCGGCGCCCCAACCCCCTGATCGGCCCTGCTCTGTGTGTGACAGAGGGCGGTGCCCTAACTCCCCTATCGGCCCTGTTCTGTGAGTCACAAGGGGGAGCTCCCCAACCCCCTGATGGGCCCTGCTCTGTGCGTGACATGGGGGAGCTCCTCAAACCCCTGATGTGCCCTGCTCTGTGCATGACAGGGGGGAGCTCCCCAATCCCCCGATTGGCCCTGCTGTGTGCATGACAGGGTACGGAGCCCCAACCCCCCTGATGGGCCCTGCTCTGTGCGTGACAAGGGGCAGCGCCCCAACCCCCTGATTGGCCCTGCAGGGTACGGAGCCCCAACCCCCCTGATGGGCCCTGCCCTGTGCGTCACAGGGGGTGGTGCCACAACCTCCCCATCGACCCTGCCTTGAGTGTAATATGGGGTGGTGCCCCAACCCCCCAATCAGCCCTACCCTGAGCATGACTGAGGGTGGCATCGCAACCTCCCAGTCCGCCCTGCTCTGTGCATGACAGGGGGCGGTGCCCCAACTCCCCAATCGGCCCTGCTCTGAGCCTGACCAGGGGCTGCACCTAGGGATTGGGCCTGCCCTCTGCCACCCGGGAGCAGGCCTAAGCCAGCAGGTCGTTATCTCCCGAGGGGTCCCAGACTGCGAGAGGGCACAGGCCGGGCTGAGGGACTCTCCCCGCCCCCCCCAGTGCACAAATTTTTGTGCACCGGGCATCTAGTATTATAGTATATCATTATAATAATTATTATATATACTAGAGGCCCGGTGCACAAAAATCTGTGCACTCGGGGGGTGGGGGGAGGGGGGTCCCACAGCCCGGCCTGTGCCCTCTCGCAGTCTGGGACCCCTCGGGAGATAATGACCTGCTGGCTTAGGCTTGCTCCTGGGTGGCAGAGGGCAGGCCCAATCCCTAAGTGCAGCCCCCGGTCAGGCTCAGAGCAGGGCCGATTGGGGAGTTGGGGCACCGCCCCGTCATGCACAGAGCAGGGCGGATCGGGAGGTTGTGATGCCACCCTCAGTCATGCTCAGGGTAGGGCCGATTGGGGGGTTGGGGCACCGCCCCCTGTCACACTCAAGGCAGGGTCGATGGGGAGGTTGCGGCGCCACCCTCTGTCACACACAGAGCAGGGCCGATCAGGGGGTTGGGGCGCTGCCCCCTGTCACTCACAGAGCAGGGCGAATCAGGGGGTTGGGGTGCTGCCCCCTGTCACTCACAGAGCAGGGCCCATCGGGGGGTTGGGGCTCCGTACCCTGTCACACACAGAGCAGAGTCAATCAGGGGGTTGGGGAGCTCCCCCCGTCACGTACAGAGCAGGGCCGATAGGGGAGTTGGGGCACTGCCCCCTGTCACACACAGAGCAGGGCGGATCAGGGGGTTGGGGTGCTGCACCCTGTCACACTCAGGGCAGGGCCAATGGGGAGGTTATGGCTCTACCCTGTCACACACAGAGCAAGGCCCGTGGAGGGCGGTTGGGGCGCCACCCTCTATCACACACAGAGCAGGGCCGATCAGGGGGTTCGGGCGCCACCACTGTCACACTCGGGGCAGGGCTGATGGAGGGGTTATGGCTCTACCCTGTCACACACAGAGCAGGGCCCATGGGGGGGCGGGGGTTGTTGCACCGCACCCTGTCACACACAGAGCAGGGCCAATCAGGGGGTTGGGGAGCTCCCCCCTGTCAAACACAGAGCCGCAGGGCAATCAGGGGATTGGGGAGCTCCCCCCTATCAGGCACAGCAGGGCTGATCAGGGGGTTGGGGTGCCTTCCCCGTCATGAACAGAGCAGGGCGGATAGGGAGGTTGAGGTCCCGCCCCCAGTCACACACAGAGCCGCAGGGCAATCGGGGTTTTGGGCACTGCCCTCTGTCACGCTGATCCCGGTGCCGGGAGCCTCGCTGCTCCGTTGATCCCGGTGCTGGGAGGCATATTATCCTTTTACTTTATAGAATAGAGGCCTGGTGCACGGGTATGGGCTGGCTGGTTTGCCCTGAAGGGTGTCCTGGATCAGGGTGGGGGTCCCCACTGGAGTGCCTGGCCAGTCTGTGTGAGGGGCTGAGGGCTGTTTTCTGGCTGGAGAGTACTAAAGCTTCCAACCACTCCTTGTTTTGTTTTCTTTTTTTTTTATTCTGGGCCAGCTTTAGCTCTGAGGCCTCGCTGCTGAAAACATCGATACAATGTTTCGGTCCGGCTGGATTTCAGTCCGGCTGGTTTCTGGTGTTTTGTTTAGCTTCTTATTTGCAACATAGTACATAGTTGCTTAGAGTTGCAGCTGAGAGGCCGGCAAGTGAGGCGGGGAATGTTGGAGTCCGCAGTCACTGAAGCAAGCAAGCCTCCCTGTTCGCTTCAGTGCATGGCTACCGGCTGCCATCTTGGCTGACAGTTAATTTGCGTATACTCACTGATTAGCCAATGAAAAGGGTAGCGGTCGTACGCTAATTACCGTGTTTCTCTTTTATTAGTGTAGATTATATATGCATATTAAGAGACATATATATATATATATATATATATATTATATATATATATTACAACATGGATGAACCTTGAACACATAATTCTAAATAAAAGAAGCCAGACAAAATAGGCTGTACATACATGATTCTTTTTATATGAAATGTCCAGATCAGGAAAATCTTTAGAAGCAGCAGATTTATGATTGTCAGGGGGCTGGAAAAAAGGGAATGGAGAGTGGCTGCTAATGTGTACAGGTTTTTAGAGGATGGGGAGGGAGCATTGATGAAAAAGTTCTGGAATTAGCATGGTGACAGTTGCACAACTTTGTGAATATACTAAAAATCACTGAATTGTACACTTTTAAATGGTGAACTTGATAGTGTGTGAAATTTACCTAAAAAACGTAATTATTTTTAAAGTAACATGTAGTACCATAGGTAGTAATATGTACACTCATTTTAATGTATGGTAATTATTTCTAGACTAGACTTCTCTTTGAGAATAATAAATTTGATTTCTCTTGCAGCAACAGAATGGTTCAGCAAGTTCCAGAAAACATCGATTTTCCTGCTGAAGAAGAGAAAATCTTGCAGTTCTGGTCCGAATTTAATTGTTTCCGAGAATGCCTAAAGCAGTCAAAACATAGGCCAAAGTATGTGAATTTCTTGGTAAAGATAGAGTCCTTAAGACTAGTCATTTCTTAGACTGTGTTCAATTAAGGCAGGAACCTTTTATTCCAGTGATGACGAACCTATGACACGCGTGTCAGAGGTGACACGGGAACTCATTTTTTTGGTTGATTTTTCTTTGTTAAATGGCATTTAAATATATAAAATAAATTAAAAAAATATAAGTCTTTGTTTTACTATGGTTGCAAATATCAAAAAATTCCTATGTGTGACACGGCACCAGAGTTAAGTTACGGTTTTCAAAAAGCTGACGTGCTGAGCTCAAAAGGTTCGCCATCACTGTTTTATTCATTTTGTATTCCCAGAGTCTCTAGCTCTATATAGTAGGTACTCTCAGTTGTAGACGTACATTGAATGAATGAGTTCTTAATTATTAGGTTAGATTCAGTTTAAGAGTTCTTCTTAATAGATTAACCTGAATGGTCTAATGAAATTCAGATGTTAAAAGCTATTTAAATTTGGACCACTATTGAATAGAGTTTACATATCACACTCTTCCTTCCCACTTTTCTCATTATCACCACCTCATTAATTACTTAGACTAGCCTTCTGTTAGATTGCCTCCTGCCTATAATCTCCCTTCACCTAACGACCAGTTTTGTTCTGTTTTTAATCATGTGTCTTCTGCTCAAAAACTTTATGAGATAGGCATTTGGTGCCCTATTTTACTGATGAATAGCTTTATCGTTTACCATCAGGATGAATAACCAATGAAGAATGGGTGGCCCAGTGGAGGCCTCTCCAGCTCCCCCATAACTAGCTTTTTTCAAGGCAGGACCTGCAATAAATAATCATTTATCTGAATTTATCCACTCACCTACTGATGGGCTGTTTCCAGATCTTAGCTATTGTACTTTGTGCTGCTATGAACATAGGGGTGCATACATTCTTTCTGATTGGTGCTTCAGGTTTCTTAGGATATATTCCTAGAATTGGGATCGCAGGGTCAAATGGCAATTCCATATTTAATTTTTTGAGGGAACTCCATACTGTTTTTCATAATGGCTGCACCAGTCTGCATTCCCACCATCAGTGAATTAGGGTTCCCTTTTCTCCACATCCTCTCCAGCACTTGTCATTTGTTGTTTTGTTGATAGTAGCCATTCTGACAGGTATGAAGTGATAGCTCATTGTCATTTTAATTTGCATCACTCTGATGATCAGTGATTTTGAGCATTTTTATTTTTATTTTATTTTATTTTTTTAATTAAATCTTTATTGTTCAGATTACATTTGTTCCTCTTTTTTTTCCCCCCCCATAACTCCCCTCCTTCCAGTTCCCGCTCCACCCTCCGCCCTCACTCCCCACCCACTGTCCTCATCCATAGGTGCACGATTTTTGTCCAGTCTCTTCCCGCATCTCCCATTCCCTTTTCCGCCCCCAAGAATAGTCTGTCCATTCCCTTTCTACGTCCCTGATTCATTATAATCACCAGTTCATTCTGTACATCAGATTATTTATTCACTTGATTCTTAGATTCACTTGTTGATAGATGCATGTTTGTTGTTCACAATTTGTATCTTTACCTTTTTCTTCTTCCTCTTCTTAAAGGATACCTTTCAGCATTTCGTATAATACTGGTTTAGTGGTGATGAACTCCTTTAGCTTTTCCTTATCTGTGAAGCTCTTTATCTGACCTTCAATTCTGAATGATAGCTTTGCTGGATAAAGTACTCTTGGTTGTAGGTTCTTGGTATTCAGCACTTTGAATATTTCTTGCCACTCCCTTCTGGCCTGCAAAGTTTCTGTTGAGAAATCAGCTGACAGTCGTATGGGTATTCCCTTGTAGGTAATTGAGTCTCTTTCTCTTGCTGCTTTTAAGATTCTCTCTTTGTCTTTTGCTCTTGGCATTTTAATGATGATGTGTCTTGGTGTGGTCCTCTTTGGATTCCTTTTGTTTGGGGTTCTCTGCGCTTCTTGGATCTGTAAGTCCATTTCTTTCACCAGGTGGGGGAAGTTTTTTGCCATTATTTCTTCAAATAGGTTTTCAGTATCTTGCTGTCTCTCATCTTCTGGCACCCCAATAATTCTGATATTAGTGCGCTTGAAGCTGTCCCAGAGGCTCCTTACACTATCTTCGTATTTTCGGATTCTTTTTTCAATTTGTTTTTCCGGTTGGGTGTTTTTTGTTGCTTTGCATTTCAAATCTTTGGCTTGATTCTTACGCTCCTCGGGTCTGCTATTGGGTATAATATTCTTTATTTCAGTCCATGTATGCTTAATTTCTAGTTTCTTTATCGTAGCATCGAGGGTCTCATTAGTTTTCATGAGGCTCTCCACAAGTTTATTGCAAGCCCTCAAAATTGCGTTTTTTAGCTCCATATCCTCCATTTCTGTCATGTTTTTTGGTCTCTGCATTTTTTATGCTTTCTTGGTGCACCCCCTTGTGGTCTTTGTGTGCAGTCTTGTTCTAGTTAAGCCTTGATTTTTTTAGTTAATACTGAGGGATTTGACCACCAGGCTGACTGGCTGTGAGAATCAGCTGTGTGGAAAACTTCTGTCCTCTGGGGAGGTGCTAATCTAGCCTTTGCCTAAGGCGATCAGCAAATGGCTCTGCGCAGGGCTTGGGCGGGGCGGGATCAACAGGGTGGGTGGAGGGAGCAGTTATGGCTGCTCTCAGTCCCTTCCCAGAGGCTCTGCTTCTCAGAACCCCGGCAGCCGCTGCAAACCTCGGAGAGAAAGCTGCCCTCAGATTCTAACTGATGCCGGACAATCCCGCTTCTCCCGTCTGAGTCTGAGTCCCTAGAGACTTGCCCGGATCTGGAGCCCAGAGTCTGAGACTCCCTCCTGACTGAAAACGACAACCGCGCCCTCAGCCACCAGCCCGCTTTGCGCGCGCACCTCGGTACCTTTGTATTTTCCACACTGCGCCTCCTCTGAGCCTTGGTTTGCTGTTCTCTTTCCTTCTAGTTGAAGAGTCTCTCCTCAGCCAGCTTTCCTGTGGTTCTGGGTGATGTCTGTTCCGTCTTTTAGTTGTATTTTTGAAGTGGTTGTTTGCGGCAGCAGTCTCCGGTGTTTACCTGTGCCGCCATCTTGGTTCCCAGATGATTTTGAGCATTTTTTTAAAAAATATTTATTGACTTCAGAGAGGAAGGGAGGAGAGATAGAAACATCAGTTATAATTATGAGAGAGAATCATTGATTGGATGCCTCCTGCATGCCCCCCCACTGGGGATCAAGCCTGCAACCCAGGCATGTGCCCTTGCCCGGAATAGAACCTGGGACCCTTCAATCCGCAGGCGGTCGCTCTATCCACTGAGCCAAGCCGGCCAGGGCTTGAGCATTTTTTCATATGTCCATTTTGGTCCACTTTGGAGAAGTGTCTATTTAGGTCCTTTGCCCATTTTTTTTTTTTTTAATATATTTTATTGATCTTTATTACAGAAAGGAAGGGAGAGAGATAGAGAGTTAGAAACATTGATGAGAGAGAAACATCGATCAGCTGCCTCCTGCACACTCCCCACTGGAGATGTGCCCGAAACCAAGGTACATGCCCTTGACCGGAATTGAACCCGGGACCTTTCAGTCCGCAGGCCGACGCTCTATCCACTGAGCCAAACCGGTTACGGCTCTTTGCCCATTTTTTAATTGGATTGTTTGTCTTCCTTTTGTTAAGTTGTATGAGTTCCTTATGTATTTTGGTTATTAATCCTTTGTCAGATGTATCATTGCCAAATATGTTTTCCCATGCAGTCGGCTTTATTGTTGTTTTGTTGATGGTTTCTTTTGCTGTGCAGAAGCTTTTCATTTTGATGTAGTCCCATTTGTTTATTTTCTCCTTATTTTCCTTTGCCTGAGGAGCTGTATCCATAATCATATTGCTACGAGAGATGTTTGAGATTTTGCTCCTGTGGTTTCTTCTAGGATTTTTATGGTTTCACTACATACACTTAAGTCCTGTATCCATTTTGAGTTTATTCTTGTGTATGGTGTAAGATGGTGGTTTAGTTTCATTCTTTTACATGTATCTTTCCAATTGTTCCAATACCATTTATTGAAGAGACTGTCTTGACTCCATTGTATGCTCTTGCCTCCTTTGTCAAATATTAATTGATCGTAATGGCTCGGGGCGATTTCTGGGGTCTCTTTTCTGTTCCATTGGTCTATATGCCTGTTCTTGTGCCCGTATCTTCCTGTTTTGATTATGATGACTTTGCAGTATAAATTGATATCTGGTATTGGGATTCCTCCAACTTTGTTCTTCTTTCTCAAGATTGCTAAGGATATTTGGGGTCTTTTTGGTTCCATATAAATATTTGGAATATTTGTTCTAGATCTGTGAAATATGCAGTTTGTATTTTAATAGGGATTGCATTGAGTCTGTAGATTGCCTTGGGTAGTATGGACATTTTAATGTTAATTCTACCAATCCATGAACACGGAATACTCTACCACTTGTTTATATCTCCCTTTATCTTTTTTTTCAGTGTTCTGTATCTTTCCAAGTACAAGTCTTTTGCCTCCTTGGTTTATTCCTATGTTATTTTAATATTTTTGTTGCAGTGGTAAATGGGATTGTTTGTTTAGTTTCTCTTTCTGAGAATTCATTATTGGTGTATAAAAAAGCCAAAGATTTTTGGTGTTGATTTTGTATTCTGCTACATTGCCAATTTCATGTATTTATCTGAAATCAAAACATCGATCAGCTGCCTTAAAAAGAAAGCAAAATAGATTTTAGTCACTTTTCTTTTTATTTTTTTAATATATATATATATATTTCTTTTAAGTATATTTTTATTGATTTCAGAGAGAAAGGGTAAGGGAGAGATAGAAACATCACTGATGAGAGAGAATCTTCAATGGGCTGTCTCCTGCATGCCACACACTGGGTATGAAGCCCGCAACCCGGGGATGTGCCCTGACCGGGAATTAAACCGTTCCCTCCTGATTCATAGGTCCACGCTCAACAGCTGAGCCACGCCAGCCAGGCACTCACTACTTTTCTTCCTGAACACTCCACTGAGACAGTTGCCATCTATTAAAAAAAGTTGTCCTACATTTTTGTTGTTTATTTTAAAGTAATCACATATTTTTATTCTTCTTGTTAGATTTACTTTCTATGATGGGCCTCCTTTTGCAACTGGACTACCTCACTATGGACATATACTTGCGGGGACAATTAAAGATATAGTTACAAGATATGCTCACCAGAGTGGGTTTCATGTTGACAGAAGATTTGGATGGGATTGTCATGGCTTACCTGTGGTATGTTTGAGTCACCAGCCTTATGTTTTGATTTTTTAATAAGCATTAGATTTCATTATATACTATGTATTAGTATGAATTTTTACTATAATCAGACTTTTTCTTCATTTCTATAATACTATTTATAGTTCATTTTCTCTAGATTTTTTGAGAACTTATTTCAAAATGTTTTATTTTCTAGAGTTCAATTGCATTTTGTTTCAAAGGCAGCGTTGTTAACAATTTTATTGTAAATTTTCAGGAATATGAAATAGATAAGATACTCGGAATCAGAGGACCAGAGGATGTAGCCAAAATGGGGATTATGGAGTATAACAATCAGTGCCGAGCAATTGTGATGAGATATTCTACTGAGTGGAAGGTATGTTCAGTTATTTTCAGTAGAATGGACCAAAACTTGTAGTTTAAATGGATATTAAAATGGCTTCTGGTCCTTTGTGCATTTTATGATGCTCCCAAAAGTATTGCTGTCCGTGTGAAGTTGTAACTTAAGGTGTCAACCATTCCTTTTTAAAGGAGTGTTTTGCTTCCACCTCCAACCCTAGTACATAGACTAGTTAAACTGAAGCCTCTGTTATTTCTGTGTGTTTGATTAATCCTCCGTATTTAATCCTTTACCTGCACACAGAATATGAAAGGAATCAGACTGACCTAGCAAATAAGTTAACTTTAATATTGTAAAACAAACAAACAAAAAAATCAAATGTTAAAAACAATTCTAGTTTGGACTGATTGTTACATGGACTCCCATCTTGCCCACTCCTTTTAGTGGTGGTGCTCCCACAGCTGGAACCTGTACGTAACTGTCCAGTGCTATCAGAGCTCTGCCCTCTCTGAAGGGCTTAGCAACACAGGTCCTCACCTCCTTATTTTCTCCCTGGCCTTTTGATTAATTAGATTGTGCCACTTAACAGCTTTGTTGTATTTTTTTTTATCTTTGCCATCTTACCACTTTGATTTCCTAAACTTGCTGTTCCTCAGAATTCACTATTCTGCCAGTGGACTCAGGCTTTAAACATTAATCCTCACAATCAAATCTGTCAAATTCTATCAATTAGCATCTCTTATTTAGTCATTTATTTTCATTTCAACAACCTCTCTCTAGCTTCTCACCTCTTCATTTCGGTAACAATCTCCTAATTGGTCTCTTGCTCATGCTCTTTCCACTCAGCCTGTGAAGTTCTCTCTCCCACAAGATTGTGCTCATCTTGCTCTTCTCTGCTCAAAGCATTGAGTAACTTCTTTTCATTGGTGAATAAAATTTTATTTCATGGACCTAAAAAATCAAAGCTTCTAAATTTTCTCCTAACTTTCTTTAATCTAACTTTCCTTGCCTGGTTACCAGTAGGGAAAAATCCTTATTATAACATGTATAGGTCTTCCCCCAACCCCCTTGTTTTTAAATTGTTCATTGTGAAATAATTCCGGTTTATTAAAAATTACGAAGTTGTATCAAGAGTTTTCTTTTATCCTTTACTTATTAGCTAACACCTTCAGTAACTATAGTATAATTAACAAAAGCAACTTTTTAGCCCTGACTGGTTTGGCTCAGTGGATAGAGCGTCGGCCTGCGGACTGAAGGGTCCCAGGTTCGATTCCTGTCAAGGGCATGTACCTTGGTTGCGGGCACATCCCCAGTGGGAGGTGTGCAGGAGGCAGCTGAACAATGTTTCTCTCTCATCGATGTTTCGGGCTCTCTCTCCCTCTCCCTTCCTCTCTGTAGAAAATCAATAAAATATATATAAAAAAAGCAACTTATTAGAAAAAAATGAACATTGATACATTACATTAGACCTCTTTCAAATTTAACCAGTTCGACTAATTTTTATTTCTGATCCAAAATACAGTTTAGAAGCAGACACTGCATTTAGTTTTCATACCTCCGTAGTCTCCTTTAATCTGGAACATGACCTCTATCTTTTTTGTCATTTATGACCTTGTCACTTTTTTTTTAATCTTTTAAAAAGTTTTAAATTTATATTTTAGAAAGGGGGGAACAGCAATTTTTTTAATCTATTTATTCATCCACTAGAGGTCCAATGCATGAAGATTCATGCAAGAAAGGCCTTCCGTCCCCTGGCTGCCGGCACCAGCTTCCCTACGGCATCCAGGACCCAGGCCTTCACTCAGGCTGCTGCCTTCAGCGTTTGCTCTGGGCCAGAGCCGCCTTCTATCTTCGCTTCGGCCCTGCCACCCTCCTGTAGCTCCCTCCACCTCCTGCCCTCTCCCCCATAACAAGTGTCCTGCTCTGCCCAGGCTGCTCTGTGGGTACTGCCCAGAGGCCTGGAGCGGCAGAACACCTGTTTCCTGGCCCAGCCACTGCCATCTTCGTTGTGTCAATTTGCACATTCCCTTCTTATTGGCTGTGGGTGCCGCCACCTTTGTCACAAAGTGACGGTCAATTTGCATATTCCATCTTTATTAGATAGGATTCATTGGTTGGTTCTTGAATGTACGCTGAACCCAAACCTCTGTGTATCAGATGTGGATGCGCTAATCAAATGAACTACTCAGCCAGAGCTTGCTCTTGTCACTTTTAAATAGTACAAACCAGTTATTTATTTATTTTTAATATATTTTATTGATTTTTTATAGAGAGGAAAGGAGAAGGATAGAGAGTTAGAAACATCGATGAGAGAAACATCGATCAGCTGCCTCCTGCACACTCCTTAGTGCGTATGTACCCACAACCAAGGTACATGCCCTTGACTGGAATCGAACGTGGGACCCTTGAGTCCGCAGGCCAACACTTTATCCACTGAGTCAAACTGGTTAGGACCAAACCAATTATTTTTAAGAAACTCCCTCAATATCTACTGTTTTTCCATGATTCAATTTAGGATTTGCATTTTTGGAAAAAATGTCTCAGAAATGACAGCATACCTTTAGTCTATCATTAGGAGGCCTGTGATACTGTTATGTTTCATTGATTATGTTAACTTTGGTTACTAAGGTGATCTGTGTCAGGTTTCTTTATTGTAAAGTTGGAGTTTTTCCTTTCTAATTAATATTCTGTGGGGAGATTCTTTGCAAATATCCTGTTTCTCATACTTTAACTCAGTAGTTTTAATATCCATTAATGATTCTTGCCAGCAACCGTTATAGCTATAGCTTTTGTTGAATGGTAACTTTGGTAGACTGTAAGGGCATATTGATAACTTGCAAATAACATTTTCATATAGGATGAATGCCAGAAGAATCTGGTGCTTAATCTTACATAGTATGTTGATAGCAATATAGATTTACTTCAATCATTGATTGTTCTGTTTTCCAAAAATCATTACATGTGCTGATAAAGAAGTAAAACACATTGATTTACAATTACAAATATTCTCTAACAACTAATATTTGTATTTTTTTAGTCTACTGTTACCAGACTTGGCCGATGGATTGACTTTGACAATGACTATAAAACACTCTATCCAGAATTCATGGAATCTGTCTGGTAGGTTCATTTGAAATTGTAAATATAATGAATATTTTGTCATGCAGGGGTGGACAAAAATAGCTCTCCGGATTTTCATATAGAAAATGTAGTAATTAGCCTTGGCTGCATAGGTTAGTTGGTTAGAACATTGTCCTAATGTACCACAGTTTCAGGTTTCATCTTGGTCAGGGAACATACAAGTATTAACTAATGAATGCCTGAATGAGTGAAGCAACAGATTGATATCTCTATCTATCTCTCTAAATTCACTAATTTTAGAGAATAGGAAAAATAGAAAATACAGCAATTAAATAATACAAGAATGAACTATATTTTGCATACTCATAACTATAAAACTACTTTTGCCCATCGCTGTATTACATAATAGAGTAATGATGGGTTGTTTTGGTGTTTAAAGATTTAAAACTTTTAATTTTTTTTATAGCATTTTTAGGTTCATAGCAAAGCTAAGAGCAAGGTACAGACAGTTCCTTTATGCCCTGTGCCCCACACACATTGCCTAGCCCAGGGGTGGACAACCTTTTTGTGAGTGCATGCCAAAACCAGCAAAATCTCTGACTCAAAATTCTTCTGTGTGTCAGCCCTAATTTTTTGAGAACATGTTACACCTACTTGATATCTCTTAAGGTGTGCATATGTGAAGAACCTTGAAGAAATAATAAAATTCATTTGAGCGACAAAAACACATTATATGATGATGAAAAATACATTTATTTTTAATGTATACGTGTTATGTAAAATTTTTTATCTAAGATGCACCTACACTGAATTTATCTGAAAAATAAAAAAGTCAATATTAAGAAAAAAATTGTAAATGTAAGATTATAAGAGAGGGTTTCGTGTGCCAGCAAAAGTTACTGGCGTGCCATGTTTGGCACACGTGCCAGGCGTTGCCCACCCCTGGCCTAGCCATTATTATGTTTGTTATGTAGAACAGTATGTTTGTTACAATTGAACCTTCATTGACACAATAATTACCCAAAGTCCACAATGTACTTTAGCTTTCACTCTTTTTGAACATTCTATGGTTTGGTGTAAATGTGTAATGGCATGTATGTATCATTTTAGTACACTATAGAGATTTGTCTTTGAGCCACAGTTTGATAACAGACCATTTATATTTTTTATTCTACTTAGTGTGTGCAATTGTATGCACTGATGCAGAAATACCAATATATTTGATTACTGCTTGCTGCACAATCTACTGGGGCCATTGTCTACGACGAAATACATAGATATCTTACTATCCAGAATCCAAAATTAACTAAATTCAAAAACCAACCACTAAAGGACACTAGAATCATAGATGCATGTCATTACACAGTTACGCCAAAGCATAGAATGTTCAAAAAGACTGAACACTAAAGTAAACTATGGACTTTGGGTAAAGATATATAGAAAGGGAAGCCTTATGCATTGTTGGTGGGATTGGAAATTGGTGTAGCCAGTGTGGAAAACAGTATGGAGGTTCCTAAAAAAAATTGAAGATAGAACTATCTTATGAACCAGCAATTCCCCTTCTGGGTATTTAGCTGAAGAAATCCTAAACATTAATTTGAGAAGATACATGCATGCCTCTGTTCATAGCAGTGTTATTTACAACTAGAGGCCCAGTGTATGAAATTTTGTGCACTGGGCGGTTCCCTCAGCCCGGCCTCCGTCCTCTTGTACTCTGGGACCCCTCGCGCCTCACCGCCCGCCTGCAGCGGAGGTGGGAGAGGCTCCTGCAACAGCCACTACACTCGCCAGCTGTGAGCCCAGTTTCTGGCTGAATGGGGCGCAACTCAGCCAGAAGCTGAGCTCACTTCTCTTTAGCGCTGCCTCAGAGGCAGGTCTCCGGCCACCACCCCTGCACTTGCCAGCCGTGACCCCATCTTCTGGCTGAGTGGCGCACCCCTGGTGGTCAGTGTGCGTCATAGCAACTGGTTGTTCTGCTGTTCAGTCGATTTGCATATTAGGGTTTTATTATATAGGATAGCAAAAGTATAGAAGCAACCTAACTGTCCTTTAATAGACAAGTGGGTAAAGAAGATGTGATCCTTATGTACAATGACATATTACTCAGCCATTAAGAAAAACAGCCATTTTTTCAGCATGGATGGACCTAGAAGACATTATGGTAAGTGAAATAAATCAGAGAAAGAAATTGTATCTAATAAAGAGGGGATATGCTAATTGACCCTCACGCCGTTGCGATATGGTGGTGCCCACAGCCAATAAGAAGGGATATGTTGCCGAAACCGGTTTGGCCCAGTGGATAGAGTGTCAGCCTGCGGACTCAAGGGTCCCAGGTTCGATTCCGGTCAAGGGCATGTACCTGGGTTGCGGGCACATCCCCAGTGGGGGATGTGCAGGAGGCAGCTGGTCGATGTTTCTCTCTCATCAATGTTTCTAACTCTCTATCTCTCTCCCTTCCTCTCTGTAAAAAATCAATAAAATATATTTAAAAAAAAAAAAAAAAAAAGAAGGGATATGTTGACTGCCCCACCCTCAAAGATGGCAGTGACTACAGCATTAAGAAGGGGATGTACTAATTGGCCCTCACACCATCAAAATATAGTGGACACCCACAGCCAATAAGGAGGGAATATGCTAATTGCCTTCCCCGCTCTCAAAGATGGCAGCGATCAGCCCCATCGGGGCGGCAGGCTGTGCAGCAAGGCCTGCCTCCAGAGTTCCCCAGTTCCCTCAGCACCCCTAGCCGCCCAGGGCCGGCCCGAGGCGCAGGTAACCATTGCTGGCCGAGGCTATGATGGGGTGTCACCTTACCCTGATTGCTGAGTTGCCTCCTGCCCCTGAGGGCTCCCAGACTGTGAGAGGGTGCAGACCGGGCTGAGGGACCACCCCTCTAGTGCATGAATTTTCATGCACCAAGCCTCTAGTATACCATATGATTTCACTTATATGTGGAATCTAAAGGACAAACTCATAGATAAACAGAACAAACTGGTGGTTGCAAGATGGGAAAGGGAATAGGAGGCTGGGTGAAAGGGTGAAGAGATTAATTGGTAGTTAACAAAAAATAGCAATGTAAAGTATAGAATATGGAATATAGTCAATAATATTACAATAATTGGTGCAGAATGGGCACTAGACTTAAAGGGGTCGGAGGTCACTTCATAAATTATAGAAATGTATTACCACCATGTTGTACACCTGAAACTAATAAAATAATATGTCAACTGTAATTGAAAATAAATTTAAGAGAAATATCAGTTAAAGATATTTGCCAAATTGATTGGTATAACATTTAGGGAAACTAGTTTCAGAAGTTTGTTTTTTTTTAAGGAATTAAGTCTATGAGGCTATGTACTTGAATTTTATACTGAGAGAAAAGTTGAGCACAGTTCTATGCCATAACTGTTTCAAAATGGATTTTACTTATCGACCTAATCCTATCTAATAATAGACAAACATGGTAATTAACCGTAACTTCGCTACCCTTCCCATTGGCTAATCAGCGAGATATGCAAATTAACTGCCAACCAAGATGGCGGCCGGCAGCCAGGCAGCTGAAGCGAACAGGAGGCTTACTTGCTCCAATGATGGAGGAAGCCAAGGTTCCCCGCCTGCTGCTGCCGGCCTCTGAGCTTCACTCTAAGAAACAATGTTGCAATTATAGGAGCTAAACAAACCCAGAAACCTGCTTTTAGCCAGCCGGGCCTCAGAGCTGGAGCTGCAACAGTGTTTCAATTATAGAAGCCAAACAAACCCAGATATCTGCTTTCAGCAGCCAAGGTCTCAGAGCTGGAGCCAAGCCTCAGCGCTAAAGCCGGCTCTCAGTTCCAGGGATAGCCATAGAAGGTAAATAAATCCCAAAAGAAAAAGAAAAAAGACAAAAAGGAGAGGTTGGGAGCTTCAGTCACCCACCTGCCTGAAAACGGCCGTCAGCCCCTCACCCAGACTGGCCAGGCACCCCAGTGGGGACCCTCACCCTGTGAAGGGGGTGTGACCAGCTGCAAACAGCCATCATCCCCTCATCCAGGCTGGCCAGGCACCCAAGCGGGACCACCACCCTGATCCAGGACACCCTTCAGGGCAAACCAGCTGGCCCCCATCCATGCACCAGGCCTCTATCCTATATAGTAAAAGGGTAATATGCCTCCCAGCACCGGGATCACAGTGAAGCCATGAGGCCTCCTGGCACCGGGATCAGCGGAGCCGCGAGGCCTCTTGGCACCGGGATCAGCGGAGCAGCGAGGCCTCACTGCTCCTGTGTCAAGCAGAGCCGCGAGGCCTCCCAGGACTGGGATCAGCAGAGCCGCGAGGCCTCCTGGCCCCTGGAGCAGCGTGACGGGGCAGCGCCCAAACCCCCTGATCGGCCCTGCTCTGTGCCTGATAGGGGGGAGCTCCCCAACCCCCTTTTCGGCCCTGCTCTGTGTGTGACAGGGTGTGGCGCCCCAACCCCCCCATGGACCCTGCTCTGTGTGTGATGGGGTGGAGCTGCAACCTCCCCATCGTCCCTGTCCTGAGTGTGACAGGAGGGAGTGCCCCAACTCCCTGATCCGCCATGCTCTGTGTGTGACGCGGTGGTGCCCCAACTCCCCTTTCGGCCCTACTTTGTGCGTGACAAGGGGGGAGCTCCCCAACCCCCTGATCGGCCCTGCTCTGTGTGTCACAGTGTACGGAGCCCCAGCCCCCTGACCGGCCCTGCTCTGTGTGTGACGCGGTGGTGCCCCAACTCCCCTTTCGGCCCTACTTTGTGCGTGACAAGGGGGCACCGCCCCAACCCCCTGATCGGCCCTGCTCTGTGCGTGACGGGTGGCGCTGCAACCTCCCCATCGACCCTGCCTTGAGTGTGACGGGGTGGCGCCCCAACCCCCCAATCAGCCCTACCCTGAGCGTGACGGGGTGGCATCGCAACCTCCTGATCTGCCCTGCTCTATACTTGACAGGGGGCAGCGCCCCAACTCCCCAGTCGGCCCTGCTCTGAGCCCGACGAGGGGCTGCACCTAGGGATTGGGCCTGCCCTCTGCCACCTGGGAGTGGGCCTAAGCCAGCAGGTCGTTATCTCCCAAGGGGTCCCAGACTGTGAGAGGGCACGAGTGGGGCTGAGGGACACCCTCCCCCCCCGCCAGTGCACAAATTTTTGTGCACCAGGCCTCTAGTCGTATATAATACAAGTCTAACAAACAAATCAATCAAACGGCAGAATGTCTGGTTGCTATGACGTGCACTGACCACCAGAGGGCAGACGCTCAATGAAGGAGCTGCTCCTTTGTGGTCAGTGTGCTCCTACAGGGAGAGCACCACTCAGCTGTGCTCATGCTCAGATTGTCCGATTGCTGCTTAGGCCTGCTCCTCTTGGGCTCCCGGAATGTGAGAGGGCACAGGCCAGGCTGAGGGACACCCCTTAACCCCCACAAGTGCATGTTTCGTGCACTGGGCCTCTAGTTTATTATAAGACAACTGTTGCAGTGCCAGTCTTTTTTTTATTTTAGTATATTTTACTGATTTTTTATAGAGAGGAAGGGAGAGGGATAGAGAGTTAAAACATTGATGAGTGAGAAACATCGATTCAGCTACCTCTTGAATGCTCCCTACTGGGGATGTGCCCACAACCAAGGTGCATACTCTTGACTAGAATCAAACTTGGGACCCTTCCGTCCATAGGCCGACACTCTATTCACTGAGCAAAACCAGTTAGGGCTGCAATGCCAGTCTTGATAGGTGACTTTAACTTGAGCCTACTACTATCATCTGAAAATCATTATATATATATATATATTTTTTAAGTATATTTTATTTATTTTTTACAGAGAGGAAGGGAGAGGGATAGAGAGTTAGAAACATCGATGAGAGAGAAACATCTATCAGCTGTCTTCTGCACACTCCCCACTGGAGTTGTGCCCACAGCTAAGGTACATGCCCCTGACCGGAATCGAACCTGGGACCTTCCAGTCCACAGGCCGACGCTCTATCCACTGAGCCAAACCGGTTACGGCCGAAAATCATTATATATTACTAGAGGCCCAGTACACGAAATTTATGGAGTTGCGGGGCGGCTCCCTCAGCCTGGCTTGCGCCCTCTCACAATCCGGAATCCTGAGAGGAGCAGGCCTAAGCTGGCAATCAGACATGTGGGGTTCCATGATCGATTGCCCCCAGAGGGAGGCCCCGCCCACCCATCACAGCCCACTGGTCGGTTGTCTGGGTCTTCCTATTTGGGGCGATAAATTGCGCAGCTCCCTGATTGATCACCCTGTAGAGGATGGCCTGGGCATCCCTCTTTGGGGTGATAGCGGAGGCCCCGCCCAATCAATCGCCCCTCCGGCTGGTGGCCTGGGCATCTGCTGGGCGATCGATCGTGGAGTCCCCTAATCGATTCCCCTGCAGAAGATGGCCTGGGTCTCCCTCTGTGGGGCAGTTGCGGAGCATGCCACCTGCCCCCAAGATTGATCGCCCCACCGGCGGTGGCTTGGTCCTTCCTCTTCGGGGCAGTCGGGCAATGGGAGGGCCCCCCTGACGAATTGCATCGCACCCGCCTTGGCTGGCCTGGCACCAGTGCGTGTCATAGTGTGGTCGTTCAGATGGTCATTCTGCTGTTCGGCCGTTTGGTCAATTTGCATATTATGCTTTTATTATTACAGATTAATGGTTATGCAGGCATCATCATTAGAATTGTAAAATCCCCTCTGTATATATGTCGGGTACATTATACATAATTACAGGTGAGTAGCAGCACTATTCTGTAGGATGCACTTGCGTTGCACTGCATTGTAGGTGCTTGTGGCCCATATTGCTTTCCTGTCTACTTGCTCACATTTCTGTGATCCAGGATCTGGTGCACATGCTTGGCACAGAGGAGCAAGACACCATAGGACAGTTCTTAGACTCTTTGAGTCTGGTGTGCCCCTGTTGATATATCTCTAGACACATGTACCCAAGTTATAAGGTGATCAGATTATCTGACAAGCTAGGGCAGGGGTGGGCAATCTTTTTGTGAGTCCGTGCCAAAACCAGCAAAATCTCTGACTCAAAATTCTGCGTGCCAACCCTAATTTTTTGAGAACATGTTACACCTACTTGATATCTCTTAAGGTGTACGTACGTGAAAAATCTTGAAGAAATAGTAAAATTCATTTGAGTGACAAAAACACAGTATATGATGATGAAAAATACATTTATTTTTTAATGTATACATTATTTATTTATCTAAGATCCACCTACACTGAATGTATCTGAAAAATAAAGTCGATTTTAAGAAAAAAACTGTAAATGGAAGATTATAAGACAGGGTTTCGCGTGCCAGCAAAAGTTACTGGCATGCCATGTTTGGCACGCGTGCCTGGGGTTGCCCACCCCAGAGCTAGGGACTTTGGGCAGGCAGCTTCCTGTTCACTGAATAGTTGGAGTTTTCATGATTACAGCATCCAAAAAAACAGGGTTCATGTTAAACATCTGAAAAAGCAGGCACTATTTATGCTCTGTACATGGGCTATTAAGCACTTAAATGTGATTGAGAAACTGAATTTCTAATTTTAACGAATTTAAATTTAAATGAGCACCTATGGCCAGTACCTACATGTTGGGAAATACAGCTCTACATTATACTTTTAATTTACACAAAACATACTTGACTCAGGAAAACAGTTTTTAAAGCCGGTTGGTATTGAGATGTTAGTCTTCCTGAGGAAAGTCTTGGCATATAAATAAGGCACATAGTTAAGCTTTTTTTTTTCTATTTTAATATATTTTATTGATTTTTTACAGAGAGGAAGGGAGAGAGATAGAGAGTTAGAAATATCGATGAGAGAGAAACATCGATCAGCTGCCTCCTGCACATCTCCCACTGGGGATGTGCTCGCAACCCAAGTACATGCCCTTGACCGGAATTGAACCTGGGACCCTTCAGTCCGCAGGCCACTGAGCCAAACCGGTTTTGGCATAGTTAAGCTTTATCTGCAGCCAAAAGAATACCATGAAAAAATATAAAGTTTTCATAAAACTGTATTTTAGCAAAGGAGGGAGGGTTTAGTTCATTTATTTTGACAGACATAGAAGGAATGAGACTGAAGATGAATTTTAATATGGCAGAATTAAATAAGGGTTCTCACTAGTGCATTCTTGCATCTAATTGGGAGAGGTGAGTAGTCATGGGAAAATCTAGGATGATTCTTATGGATGTTTGCAGTCCTGTTAGTACATTTAACTTAAAACAAACATGATAAAGTTTTTAGCTAGGTGTAGCAGACATACTGACTTTAATCCCAGTGCAGTAAAACTACCCATTATAGTGAAATGTAAGCAGTACACCAGAAAACTATTTAAAAACGAAAAACTAAAATGCCAGCCATAGTTAAGATTTTATTGGAAATCTATTTTTTCATCACTCCTGAAAAATGTAAATATGTGTACAGTAGGTCCTCGGGTTACATCGGAGATCTGTTCCTATGGCATGATGTAACGCAATTTTTGCCTTAAGTTGGAACCCACCTATGTAAGCACCTATGTCAATGGTCGGCAAACTGTGGCTCGCAAGCCACATGCGGCTCTTTGGCCCCTTGAGTGTGGCCACGAAGTTTCAACTGCATTGTATGTGCGCGCCCGCACGTGGTATTTTGTGGAAGAGCCACACTCAGGGGGCTGCAGTTTGCTGATCACTGACCTATTTCACTCACATGGAGTACATACACAGCAGTAATGAAGTGAAACAGTAAAAAAAATTTAAAAGAAAGATAACAATTCTTGACCTTGTGGTAAATAAATAAGAAAAAACGTAAAGCACATACGTCAAAATGACGGAACATATATATATATGTATATGTATACATATATATATATATGTATACATATACATATATATATGTATATATATATATAAATAAATAAATGGGAGATGGCAACATAACCACGAAACGACATACATTGAGACTGACATAACCTGAGGACTGTCTGTACTGAAATGTGCAGTTTTGCATAATTGGTACCTTTCTGTACATTATGGTGTCAACTTTTTTCAGTCAACATTATGATATGAACATGTTTTCATGTCAACAGATATTAGGATTTTCATTTCTATATAAAGTCTCATTCTTATTTGTTGTAATTTACCAGTGAATCTTCAAGTTGAGAAACATTGTGTTTTCATGTCTGTGGTTGACAGAAACTGTATAAATAAAACCTGGCATAAATATTTGCCTTTGGGGAAAGAGAATTTTGGTTATATAATTACTAGAGGCCTGGTGCACGACATTCGTGTGCTGAGGGATAGAGGGGCCCTCAGCCCAGCCTGCAACTTCTTGCAGTCCAGTACCCCTCGGGGGATGTCCAACTACTGGCTTAGGGAGCGGGCCTAAGCTGGCAGTCGGACATCCCCCAAGGGGTCCTTAGCGCTGCCACAGAGACAAGAGAGGCTCCCGCCACTGCACTCGCCTGCCGTTAGCCCAGCTTCTGGCTGACTGGCATTCCTCCTGTGGGAGTGCACAGACCACCAGGAGGCAGCTCCTGCATTTACTGTCTACCTCTTGTGGTCAGTGCATGTCATAGTGACCAGTCGTTCTGCCGTTTGGTCGATTTGCATATTAGCATTTTATTATATAGGATTCTAAAACGTCTCTTTACTTGACAGGTGGGTCTTCAAACAACTTTATGATAAAGGCCTTGTTTATAGAGGTATGAAAGTCATGCCTTTTTCCACTGCATGCAACACTCCACTTTCTAACTTCGAATCTCACCAGAATTACAAGGTATGTAAAAGATCCTTGGGCATTCAGTTATGTTCTTGGAAGGTAAAAGGTGTGGTGACCAAGGTAACAGTCCTAATGTAGAGTGTCAGCCTAGGGAGTGTTGTTAATTTGATCATTCATCCTGCATGTTGGTGATGTTGTCAGTCACTGAACCAAGGCTCTGTTAAATTTAAAAACAAGGGATCTCTCCCCCCAACCCCTCATGAGATTTGTTAATGATGTGTCTTAATGTCATAGGTTTTGCTTGTTTTGACCAAGTTTGTGCTTCTCTTGGGTTTACAAGTTCATCTCTGCCCTGTTTCCCTCCACTCACTGTTCCACAGGGGTTGTTGGTTTTGGTGATTTTTATCACTCATCTAGGATCTCATAGTTCATCTATTTGGGAAAAATTCTGATTGGGGATTGGTGCACAGTATTTTATTTTATTTTATTTTTTTGGTGCACAGTATTTTAATCTTTTCTCTAATAAATGGAATTTTCTGTTGTTGGTATGATAGAAGAGTTTAGACTCTTTATCTAGCACTTTATAAAGTACTAGAGGCCCGGTGCATGAATTTGTGCACCATTGGGGTCCCTCAGCCTGGCCTGCGGTATTGGGCCGAAACTGGCTCTCCAACATCCCCCAAGGGGTCCCGAATTGCGAGAGGGCACAGGCCAGGCCATGGGACCCCACTGGTGCCGATCGGGGCTGTGGAGGGTCTCGGGAGGTTGCCCAGCCATGGAGGAACCGTGAGAGAACTCCAGGGCATGTCCAGCCTGTCTCGCTCTTTCCCAATTGGCCGACCCCAGCATCAAGCTAACCTACCAGTTGGAGCATCTGTCCCCTGGTGGTCAGTGCCCGTCATAGCGACTGACTGGTCGACTGTCTGCCCCTGTTGGTCAGTGCATGTCATCGCGAGTGGTTGAGAGGCCTTAGCATATCATTAGCATATTACCCTTTGATTGGTTGAATGGACAACTAGGCATTTAGCATATTAGGCTCTTATTCTATAGGATACTCCTTTACCTTATCTAGAAAGATAGTAAAAGAAGTAAGTCTTCTGAAACTATCTGTGACCTATATGTTCTCGTGTGTGTGTATCTGTGTGTATCTAAGAGGTGATTTCATTTCTAAAATTTATCTAACCCCTTTTGTTTTTAAAGTACATTGATTTTAGGGGGGAAGTCTTCATAGCTCAAATTTGAAAATATTAAAACTTGCATTCTGAAAGCACTTTGTATATTATAGAATGCTTTTCATACATTCAATTTGATCCTTGCAAATTCTGCTGAGATGGACATGATTTCTGTTGTCTCCAAAATATGCTTCAATGACAGTGCTCATATTGTGCTATATTTTTTTAATAAAATATTTTAAGTACATACAAATGTAGAGAATTACATCCTAAGCACATTAACACATTGCAGATCAGTAGTTTTTTGCTAGCTTTACCCAGTGGCCAGATAAGTTTCTATTGAACGAGTACAAAAAACGTTTTACATAAATGTTAAAGGTACGCTTTAAATTAAATACCATTGCATTTTGAAGTTATTTATTACATGTTCTTACAAACTAATATCTTTTTAAAGTATGATACTTTGTAAAACACTGTGTAATAGGAAGTGAGAATTCTCATGATCTGTCCACAATGTCTTAACATAGTACCGTTATCTTTCCTAAAAACGTCATGACTAGTCATTCTTAATAGTAAATATTTTATAACTTTTAAATTCTGGATATAATTGATGTTCATATTTCTCTTTGTCTCATAAATACAATACCATTTGTCCCTCAGTTATATATATATATTTTAAATTAAATTTTCATTGTTCAGATTATTACAGTTGTTCCTCTTTTCCCCCCCCCATAGCTCTCCTCCACCCAGTTCCCACCCCACCCTCTGCCCTTACCACCCCACCACACAGTCCTCATCCATAGGTGTACGATTTTTGTCCAGTCTCTTCCTGCACCCTCACACCCCTTTCCCCCCAAGAATTGTCAGTCCACTCCCTTTCTATGCCCCTGGTACTATTATATTCACCAGTTTACTCTGTTCATCAGATTTTTTATTCACTTGATTTTTAGATTCACTTGTTGATAGATATGTGTTTGCTGTTCATAATTTTTATCTTTGCCTTTTTCTTCTTCCTCTTCTTAAAGAATACCTTTCAGCATTTCATATAATACTGGTTTGGTGGTGATAAACTCCTTTAGCTTTTCCTTATCTGTGAAGCTCTTTATCTGACCTTCAATTCTGAATGATAGCTTTGCTGGATAAAGTAATCTTGGTTGTAGGTTTTTGCTATTCATCACTTTGAATATTTCTTGCCACTCCCTTCTGGCCTGCATAGTTTCTGTTGAGAAATCAGTTGACAGTCGTATGGGTACTCCCTTGTAGGTAACTGACTTTTTTTCTCTTGCTGCTTTTAAGATTCTCTCTTTGTCTTTTGCTCTTGGCATTTTAATGATGATGTGTCTTGGTGTGGTCCTCTTTGGATTCCTTTTGTTTGGGGTTCTCTGCATTTCCTGGACTTGTAAGTCTATTTCTTTCACCAGGTAGGGGAAATTTTCTGTCATTATTTCTTCAAATAGGTTTTCAGTATCTTGCTCTCTCTCTTCCTCTGGCACCCCTATAATTCGGATGTTGGTACGCTTGAAGCTGTCCCAGAGGCTCCTGACACTATCTTCACATTTTTGGATTCTTTTTGCTTTTTGGTTTTGTATTTTTTGCTTCTTCATATTAGAAATCTTTGACTTGATTCTTGGGATCCTCTTATCTGCTGTTGGATCTCTGTATATTATTCTTTATTTCAGTCAGTGTATGCTTAATATCTAGTTGGTCTTTTTCATATCCTCAAGGGTCTCACTAAATTTATCGGCAGTTTCTAGAAAATTCTTGAAAAACGTTATTACCGTGGTTTTGAACTCTATATCCAGTCGTTTGCTTTCCTCCATTTCTGTCATTTGTGACTTGTTTCTTTGTCTCCACTTTTTTTATGCTTCTCTGTGTTGGTAGAATGGCTTTCTGTGCTAGGTGTCCTCTAGGGCCCAGTGGCTCAGCCTCCCCAATTACCTGAGGTGGACACTGTTGGTGCACCCCTTTGTGGGCTTTGTGCACAGTCTTGTTGTAGTTAAGCCTTGATTGTTGTAGTTATCACTGGGAGGAATTGACCTCCAGGCCAATTGGCTGTGAGACTGAGCTGTGTCTACAGTGGGAGAACTTCTGTGCTGAAGACACCCTTATGAGGCAAGACTTGCTTCAGTGGGGCTTTGGTGCTCACTGAGTCTGCCCCCTGAGTGTGTCCCTTATGGATCTGAGGAGTTGTAATTGAATGGTCCCACTCTGACCACTGGGTACACTGGCTCTTGGATCTCTAAGGAGGTGCCAATTTAGCCTCTCCCTGAGGCTACCCAGCAGGAGCTACGAAGAGATCTGGAGATTCCTCTTCTTTGTTTGGGGTTTGGAGGTGCCTAGATGAGGCCCAGCTGTGAAGCAATGCAAGCTGCTGTGGAGCCTTGGGCCTTCTCTTGGAAGTTCTGGGTCTGTCGGGCCCAGCTGCAGTTTGTTAGGTAATTTTCAGATTGCAAAGGGCTAGGGCATTCATATGCAAAAGCCTCTGCTGGCAGCTTGGGTGGGGCGGGGTCTCAGGGAATCAACAGGGCAGAGCAAGCAGCTATGGCTGATCCTCAGCCCTGCCCTAAGGGGCCCCGAGTCTCAGTGTCCCAGTAATCGCTGCAAGCACCTCTGAGAGAAAGCTGCCCTGGAGTTCTGAGTTCTGCCCACTGCCAGACAGTCAAGTTTCTCCCCGTATGAGTCCTGGGTCCCCAGAGACTTCCCAGAACTGCAGTTCAGAGCAGTCGGGGGCTTGTGACTCCCTCCCGATTCAAAAAGACAGCTGCGTCCTCGGTTGCCAACCCTTGCCGTGTGAGCCTCCGTACCTCTGCACTTTACTTCCGCACCTCCTCTGAGTCTCAGTGTGCTTTTCTCTTTCCTTCTAGTTGTAGAATTTCCACTCAGCCAGCCTTCCTGTAGTTCTGGATGATGTCTGTTTTGTCTTTTAGTTGTATTTTTGAAGTTGTTGTGGGAGGCAGCAATTTCCGGTGTTTACCTATGCCGCCATCTTGGTTTCTCCCCTCAGTTATATTTTATTTTGAGTTTTTTTTTAAAGTCAGGATCTAAGGGCGGTTTATACATGCTAGTAACTGCTGTTTGTATTAATTTGTAGGTGTCTTTTTTCCTAATTTTTTTCCTTGCAAATTATTGTTGAGGAAACAGGTTTTGTTTGTGGAGTTTCCCACATTATGAGTGTTTTTTATTGCATATACACGCTCTACTTTAAAGTAGAGCATTTGCTCTGTCCTGTCTATTTTATCAATTAAATCTATCTGATCTACTGTGTCATTTAAGGTGGCTCTTTCAATGTTGATATTTTGTCTGGAAGATCTATTCATTGATGCCAGTGTGGTGTTGCAATCATTTACTATGACTAGGTTGCTGTCAGCCAAGATTTCCTTTTATATTTAAGTGCTCCTATGTTGAGTACATATATGTTTACAAGGGTTATTTCCTCTTAGTATTATGTAGTGACCTTTTTTGGTCTCATTTTATGGCCTTTGTTTTGAAGTCTATTGTCAGATATAAGTATTACTACTGCTTTTTGTTTTTTAATTTACATGGAATATTTTTTTGCATCCCTTCACTTTCAGCCTGCATAACTCTTTTTTCCTGAGGTGGGAATCTTGTATACATCATATATATGGGTCGTGTTTTCTTATCTGTTCAGCTTCTGAATGGAGCATTTAATTCATTTACATTTGAGGTTATTGTTCATAGGTACTTATTTATTGCGTTTTTCTTTATACCTATGTTCCTCTCTAATCTTTTTAAATCAGTCCCTTTAACATTTCTTGCAATGCTGGTTTGGTGGTAATGAACTCAGTATGTGTGTGTCTGGATATGTCTGTGTCTGTCACTTTCTATTTTAAATGATAGCCCTTGCTGGGCAAAATTGTCTTGGTTGCAGGTCTTTGCTTTTCATTATTTTGAATACATCAATTGATAGCCTATGGGAACTTCCTTACAAGGTAACTTTCTCATGCTGCGTTTATCATTTTTTTTTCTTTAACCTATTCCATTTTTAATTATGTGTCTTGGTGTGGGTCTCTTTGGATTCACCTTGATGGGTTTCTGTGCTTCCTGAACTTGTATAATTTTTTTCTTCACTGGGTTAGAGAAGTTTTCTGTCTTGATTTCTTCAAACAGGTTCTCCATCCCTTGCTCACATTCTTCTCCTTATGCGGCCTCTATGGTGTGCATGTCCTTGCATTTCATGTTGTCCCAAAGTGCCCTTAACACGTTAAGCGCCAAGACTGTTTTTTCCGTTTAGCCCACAATATCCGATTTCACTGATGTGCTGGCGCATGGAGACTGACGAGGTCCACTGCTGACTGCCATGGTGCTTAACGTGTTAAATTATCCTCATGCTTTTTTTTTTTCCCCAATATATTTTTATTGATTTCAGAGAGGAAGGGAGAGGAAAAGAAAGATAGAAACATCAATGATGAGCAAGAATTACTGATCAGCTGCCTCCTGCATGCCCCCTCCTGGGGTTTGAGCCCACAACAGGGGTATGTGCCCTTTAGGAACCTGCAACATGGGTATGTGCCCTTGAGTGGAATTGAACCTGGGAACCTTCAGTCTGCAGGCCCACACTCTATCCACTGAGCCAAACCAACTAGGGCTTTTTCAGTGTATTCTTGGTGTCGAACATCATATTCTTAGTTTCTGACTGGTTCTTTTTCATGGTTTTTATTATGTCATTTTTCCTACTGTTGTAGTTTTCACTAAGTTACTTGAACATCCCTATAACCAATAATTTGACTTCTATATCTGATAAATTGCTTGCCTCCCTATTTAACTTTTTTCTCTATATTCCTCCTATTTCTTCATTTGTGGCCTCTTTCTTTGTCTCCCCATTTTGGCTGTTTGTTTGTGATTGTTTCTATGTGTTAAACTAGAGGCCCGGTGCATGAAACATGTGCACAGGTATGGTCCCTAGGCCTGGCTGGCAATGAGGGTCAATGGGGGCCTTCTGACTGCCAGCCGGAGCCTTCCTTTCAGCTGCCCACCCAGGCCTTCCTTATCTGGCTGTTGGCTACTGGCCAGGGCAGCCGTGGGCAAACTACGGTCTGCGGGCCGAATTTGGCCCGTTTGCAATGAATAAAACTAAAAAAGAAAAAAGACCGTACCCTTTTATGTAATGATGTTTACTTTGAATTTATATTAGTTCACACAAACACTCCATCCATGCTTTTGTTCAGGCCCTCCCGTCCAGTTTAAGAACCCATTGTGGCCCTCAAGTCAAAAAGTTTGCCCACCCCTGGGCCAGGGCCTGCCTTCCCTGGCTGCTAGCTGGAGCCTTCCTTCATTCTGTGCTGCCCCCAGGTGGTCAGCGCACGTTACAGTGAGTGATCGAACTCCTGGTCTGTCAGTCGCACTCCCAAGGGGACACTTTGCATATATAGATAGATCTGCTATGACTCCCAGCCTTGGTATGGTGACCTTATGTAAAGTCATTGGGTTTATCTTGATGCGTTTCTGTGCTTCCTGAACTTGTGAACTTTTCCTGCCAGACCCAGTGGTGCATTCTCTGTTTTACGAATGTCCCTTGTGTGGGTTATGTGGGGCCCTCCTATTTTAATTAGGTCTTGATTGCTGTTGGCCCGTTTGTGGGTTCAGTCAACCCAGGGCTGGCTGGCTGGGGCTAAACCCAGTGCAAACTGCTGTGCAGGTGTAATATCGAGATGTCTTGTTGGGCTCAATAACACAATCTTCCAGATGACCTGAGCTCCGTGTTCCAGAAATGTTTCTGTGAGCTATGTGTACCCCCTATTTTAGTTGGGAGTGAATGCTGTTGGCCCTTTTGTGGGTGGAGTTAACCCTTCAGGTTGGGTGAATCTATATATATAAAACCCTAATATACAAATTGTCCCTGCAGGAGTTCTACCTGGAGACCGATTGCTGGCCATGACATGCGCTGACCACCAGGGGCAGCGTGGAATGAAGAAAGGCCCCGGCCGGCAGCCAGAAGGCCCCGATTGGCCCTGATCGCTGGCCAGGCCTAGGGACCCTACTCGTGCACTAATTTCATGCACCAGGCCTCTAGTATGAGGATAAACCTTGGTCACCTTGTATGAGACACTGTGTCCAAAGTCAGGTTGTTCTGGCAGGGTCTGGTGCCTGCCGGTATCATCTCCCTGTGGCTAGTAGGGTTGAGTTCTGGTGAGGTCTAAAGCGTACCGTTGGTTGTGTTGGGTCTTGGTTCCACTTGGGTGGGATTCAGCTGCAGGTTGCTTTCAGACATTGTGTGTAACCAGCCTTGGGGTACCTGTCTGTAGCTACCATGCTGATCACTTTCTGTGTATGTGTCTAGTGGACCTGAGTGTGCATGGGAGGGGCCAGTCTATGTAAAAGGGTTGGCTTCTTCCTGCTCAGAGTTGATCACAGACCTGTAAAAGTACTAAGTCTCCCCAAGGTCCACCTTCTCTTGTCAGCTACTCTGCCACCCCATGAGATTGCATGGTCTGCCTCCAGAACCTTCCCAGGAGAGACTGTAGAATGAGTCCAGGTTAACCAAGATAGGGCTAGTGAGTCCCCTACTTGGGGACCACACTGTAAGGCACTCAATGAGGGGAAATTGGCCCCTTCTTCAAAGCCAAACCCCTTTCTCTGCCAGAGTTTTCAACTCTAGTTCCCCCTAAGGGAGCTTGTTGCAGCTTCAGGTTGGGTACAATCAGCCATCCCCACTGTGGGACCAAGCTCAGCCCCACTGGGGTCTGGAGGATAGATTAGGAGTCTTCATTGAGGAGAATGTTGGTCCAGCTCACAGGTGGCTAAGCACTTCATCCCAGCCCAAGCCAATAGCCTCTGAGGGTCTCATGCTTTGAATGTCCCCACTCTGAGCTACTCTCCTCTCCCCCATAGAACCTGCGCCCAGCAAGGTTATCTAGGACTTGGCAAGGCTGATCCAATCAGTCTCTTGTTGTGGGTGGGCACTTCTCCTTTGCAGGCTAGTACAGTGCTGAACTTGCAGGGGAGCCTGGGCTTGTCTCCTCCCAGTCCTAGCCCAGCACTCGCCCACCTGATCTCTGGGCGATACAGTCCAGAAATCCCAGCTCTGCACAGTTTCCTGGACAACCCCCTTCCTGGCCCCCTCCCCCCCGCCTCTAAGTCTCTGATAGGTGTGGTTGGCAGACCCATTCACAGCCTCTCCAGCAGGAGTCTAGTGAATTCCCCAGACTGATACTGTAACTTTAAGAGTGCTCCCTGAGATGGTGCTCTCCAAGCCTCTCAGGCAGACGGAATCCCTACGCACTCACACCACCAGACATCATTCAGGCTCCTCTTCCCCACTCTTGTTCTCTGGGTTTGGGATCCGCATGTGGAGTTGATAACCCACAAACCTAGGAGGAGGAAGTTCCACAACTGCAGTATCCCTCTGGTTTCTCAGCTGCCTCTTCTCCACCCTTCTTACCAGTCTCTAAGTAGTTTCTTCTGTACTCCTTGGCCATAGTATTTCAGAACAACTAAGCTCCAATTAGGTTTTCAGGTTGATTGTTCTATAATTTAGCTGTAAATCCATTTTGAGGCTTGGAACTACAGCTTCCAGCTACTCTGCAACCATCCTGGAATTTTCTAAGTTTATTTATTTATTTTTAAAAATTTTTTTAATTGATTTCAGAGAGGAAGGGAGATGGAGAAAGAGAGATAGAAACGTCAATGATGTGAGAGAATCATTGATCAGCTGCCTCCTGATCGCCCCACACTGGGATTTAGCCCACAACCTGGGCATGTGCCCCGACCGTGAATTAAACCGTGACCTCCTGGTTCAACACACAACCACTGGGTCACGCTGGCTGGGCTAAATTTATTTTTAACTGTTATATAGTGTACAGCAAATAGGTTACAATGTTATTCTTTTAATAGCTATTTGAATGGTTTTGAAAGGTGTAACTTCCTTTTTCATGGTAACAATGTTACTATGAAAATGTAAATGTTGGGTTTCCTTTGACAACTAAATTTTTACATGTTAGATCTCCATAATAGCTTGTGAGTGCCTAGAGTTTTCAAAGGTTATTCTCTTCCATAAGTAAACAAATACCTTTTCTTTTTGGAAGAGCAAGCTGTGCAGAAGTAAATTGAGTTTTGGGAGAAAGTCCCTCCAACTGCTCCAAAGGATAGGCTAGCTTTGGGTATAGAAAAATACTTGTTAGGAACTTCATCTTCATTATGAAATATATGGAAACCATTAGAAGAGATATAGAAGGAGATAAAACAATATTAATTAGAGTTTTATTTAGGTTTCCATTTAGAGGGTTTTTTTAAGCTTATTTTTGAACAGTCGTTTCTATACATACTAAATCCATGTTTTACATCTTAGTGCCTATTCCAGTGATGGTGAACCTTTTGAGCTCGGCGTGTCAGCATTTTGAAAAACCCTAACTTAACTCTGGTGCCGTGTCACATATAGAAATTTTTTGATATTTGCAACCATAGTAAAACAAACACTTATATTTTTGATATTTATTTTATATATTTAAGTGCCATTTAACAAAGAAAAATCAACCAAAAAAATGAGTTCGCGTGTCATAGGTTTGCCATCACTGGCCTATTCCTTGTTTTAATGATAAGACCTTTTTTTTGCTCCTCCTTTTCTTGCTCTATTCCATGTAGTTGCACAAAATGAATACATCTCTGAAGCCAGCACCCAGATTAAAGAACCTTATCAACCTGTCAGTAGCTCTCCCATCTCATGTTACCTTCAGGTTAAACACACACCTCACTCCTACTTTCAACTGCATTGAGTTGTTTGCTGATTCTAAGTTATGTATAAATGGAATCATACAATGTGTTCTTTTTTGTGTCTGGCTTCTCTTGCTCAAGATTACGTTTAAAGTCGTCCATTTTGTGTGTTTGTAGGTCACTATTTTCATTACTGCCTGGTATTTATCCTACTGTTGATGGGCATTTCACTAATTTTCAGTATGTGCTTCTGCGAACTTTCTTATCAATAGTGCTACTGTGAACTTCCCAGAACTTGTCTTTTGGGGCATATACTGTACATATTTCTGTTGGACTGGAATGCTTGAGTCAATTGTTACATTTAGCTCCAATATACAGGTTGGCAAACTCCATAAAGAGCCACATAATAAATATTTTAGACTTTGTGAGCCAAATGGTCTCTGAATCAAGTACTCAACTCTGTCAAAACCATTCTCATCCCTTGGGCTGTATGAAACAGGACACCACCAAATTTGGCTTGTGAGCTCTGGTTTGCTGCCTTCAATTCTAATAGACTAGAGGCCCAGTGCACAAAAATTTATGCACTGGCGGGGGTGTGTGTGTCCCTCAGCCCCACTTGTGCCCTCTCACAGTCTGGGACCCTTCGGGACATAACGACCTGCTGGCTTAGGCCCACTCCCGGGTGGCAGCGGGCAGGCCCAATCCCTAGGTGCAGCCCCTGGTCAGGCTCAGAGCAGGGCCGATTGGGGAGTTGGGGCGCCACCCCCTGTCATGCACAGAGTAGGGCGGATCAGGGGGTTGGGGCTCCGTACCCTGTCACACACAGAGCAGGGGCAATCAGGGGGTTGGGGAGCTCCCCCCTGTCATGCACAGAGCAGGGCGGATCGGGAGGTTGCTATGCCACCCCCAGTCACGCTCAGGGTAGGGCTGATTGGGGGATTGGGGCACCGTCCCCATCACACTCAAGGCAGGGTCGATGGCAAGGTTGCGGCGCCCCCCCATCATGCACAGAGCAGGGCCGATCAGGGGGTTGGGGCGCTGTCCCCTGTCACACACAGAGCAGGGCCCATCAAGGGGTTGGGGAGCTCCCCCCTGTCACGCATAGAGCAGGGCCGATCAGGGGGTTGGGGAGCTCCCCCCTGTCACGCACAGAGTAGGGCTGATAGGGGAGTTGGGGCACCGACCCCTGTCACACACAGAGCAGGGTGGATCAGGGGGTTGGGGCGCCGCCCCCTGTCACCCACAGAGCAGGGCCGATCAGGGTGTTGGGGTGCCGCTGCTGTCACACTCAGGGCAGGGCCCATGGGGGGGTTGGGGCACTGCACCATGTCACACACAGAGCAGGGCCGATCAGGGGGTTGGGGCACCTTCCCCTGTCAGGAAGAGAGCAGGGCGGATAGGGAGGTTGTGGCCCCGCCCTCTGTCACACACAGAACCGCAGGGCGATCAGGGGTTTGGGCGCTGCCCCTTATCACGCTGCTCCAGGGGCCAGGAGGCCTCACGGCTCATCTGACCCCATTGCTGGGAGGCCTCGCGGCTCCGCTTGACACAGGGGCAGTGAGGCCTCGCTGCTCCGCTGATCCTGGTGCTGGGAGGCATATTACCCTTTTACTATATAGGATAGAGGCCTGGTGCACGGGTGGGGGCCTGCTGGTTTGCCCTGAAGGGTCTCCCGGATCAGAGTGGGGGTCCTGCTTGGGTGCCTGGCCAGCCTGGATGAGGGGATGATGGCTGTTTGCCGCTGGTCACACCCCCTTCAGGGTGTTGGGGTGCTGCCTTCTGTCATGCACAGAGCAGGGCCGATCAGGGGGTTGGGGCGCTGCCCCCTGTCACTCACAGAGTGGGCCCATCGGGGGTTGGGGCTCCGTACCCTGTCACACACAGAGCAGGGTCGATCAGGGGCTTGGGGATCTTCCCCCTGTCACGCACAGAGCAGGGCCGATCAGGGGGTTGAGGAGCTCCCCCCTGTCACTCACAGAGTAGGGCCGATAAGGGAGTTGGGGCACTGCCCCCTGTCACACACAGAGCAGTGCAGATCATGAGGTTGGGGCACTGCACCCTGTCACACTCAGGGCAGGGCCAATGGGGAGGTTATGACTCTACCCCGTCACCCACAGAGCAGGGCCGATCAGGGGGTTGGGGCATCGCCACTGTCACACTCAGGGCAGGGCCAATGGAGAGGTTATGGCTCTACCCTGTCACACACAGAGCAGGGCCCGTGGGGGGTGGGGGGGCGAGCGGGCTTGGGGCGCCGCACCTGTCACACACAGAGCCGCAGGGCGATCAGGGGATTGGGGAGCTCCCCCCTATCAGGCACAGAGCAGGGCTGATCAGGGGGTTAGGGAGCCTTCCCCTGTCACACACAGAGCCGCAGGGCGATCAGGGGGTTTGGGCACTGCCCCCTGTCACGCTGATCCCGGTGCCGGGAGGCCTCACTGCTCCGCTGATCCCGGTGCTGGGAGGCATATTACCCTTTTAGTATATAGGACAGAGACCTGGTGCAGGCAGGGTGGGGGCCGGCTGGTTTGCCCTGAAGGGTGTCCTGGATCAGGTTGGGGGTCCCCACTGGTGTGCCTGGCCAGGCTGGCTGAGGGGCTGAGGGCCGTTTTCTGGCTGGCGGTTGACTGAAGCTCCCAACCGCTCCTTTTTTAATTTTATTTTTTATTATTCTGGGCCAGCTTTAGCTATGAGGTCTCGCTGCTGAAAACATTGATACAATGTTTCGGTCAGGCTGGCTGAAGCCCAGCTGACTGAAAGCCGGTTTCTGGGGTTTTGTTTAGCTTCTATATTTGCAACATAGTTGCTTAGAGTTGCAGCTGCGAGGCCGGCAAGGTGGGGAACGTTGGAGTCCGCCATCACTGGAGCAAGCAAGCCTCCCTGTTCGCTTCAGTGCATGGCTGCTGGCCGCCATCTTGGCTGGCAGTTTATTTGCATAAGGATATGCTCATTAGCCAATGGGAAGGGTAGCGGTCGTACACCAATTACCATGCTTCTCTTTTATTAGTGTAGATACTGGAATAGAGTGCTTCAATGTGGTAATACTGATGTGTACTCCCACTAGGCAGTTCTGATTACTCTGCATTCTGGCACTACTTAGCATTTTATTTTTCTACTTTCGCCATTCTATGATTGTGTGTTGGTTGCCTCTATGTTTGTTTTATATTGTATTTCTTTGATGAACTGAATTATTGTAAACTAGAGGCCTGTCGCCTTCCTTCCCCTGCCTGCCGACACCGGTTTTCGTCCAGCACCCGGGACCCAGGCCTTTGTTCTGGCCTCGAGGCTTGGCTTCTTCTCTTCGGCCGCAGCCGCGAGGCTTGGCTTCTCCTCTCCGGCTGCAGCAGCGAGGCTTGGCTTCTCCTGTCCGGCTGAAGCAGCAAGGCTTGACTTCTCCTGTCTGGCTGAAGCAGCGAGGCTTGGCTTCTCCGCTCTGGCTGAAGCAGCGAGGCTTGCCTTCTCCACTCCCGCCACAGTAGAGAATCCAAGCTTCATCAGTCTTCAGCCGTCTTCAGTCTCCGCGCAGGCCGGAGCCTTCAGTCTTTGCTCCACACCTGCGTATGCAAATTAATCTGCAATCTTTGTTGGGATAATTTGCATGCTTATCCTGATTGGCTAGTGGGTGTAGCGGGGTGACGACCAATTTACATATTTCTCTTTTATTAGTATAGATGAGTCCAAGTTCCTATTCTTTGCCGCACAACAGCCAGTGAGTTGAGTGATAAGATGATAGAGCAAAGAAGTGACTTCATTCAGATAGCCAACAGCCAACAAGATGCCAGGCTAGCATCCTAAAAAAATCATCTCAAGAAAGTACAGAATTCAGCCTTTTGTGTCAAGGGAAGAGGAAGACAGGAGGGCAAAGAAGTGATTAACAACTGCAGGTATTTGAACGCCATCATAGGTCCAAGGAAGCTTGTAAAACTTCCTTGTTCTTGATGTGTTGACTCTAATTTATGTGAGTCCATTTAAATCTTTGATAATCATTTTTGTACATACTTCCTTTATCTCCTTGGGAGCCCAGAGCAGAATTTTCCAATGATTAGCATTTCTATTTGCAAAACTAAGCAGAAGCTGTAAGGCCCTGGGAACAAAGCAGGCTTAAACAAGATGGAGTCAGAGAGACCAAGTATTTCACTCTGTTAAAATTTTGGTGTGTTATGCCCTAGCCCGTTTGGCTCAGTGAATAGAGCGTCTGCGTGCGGAATCAAGGGTTCCAGGTTCGATTCCGGGCAAGGGCATGTACCTGGGTTGCGGGCACATACCCAGTGGGGGGTGTGCAGGAGGCAGCTGATCAATATTTCTCTCTCATCGATGTTTCTAACTCTCTATCCCTCTCCCTTCCTCTCTGTAGAAAATCAATAATATATATTAAAAAAAATTTTTTTTTGGTTTGTTATAAGTTCTTCATGTATATGGTGTTTCCGAATGACTCGTACTTAGATTTTTTAATAAAGAATAACTTTTCCTAAACAGTTATTTTGTTGGTGTGTTGTATCGCAAATCAGCTAGCTGGACAAGACGCCTAATGAGCCAATTAGTTAGGAGTCATCTTTATTGCGTGCAGGTTCAGAGCAGATTACTACCTCTGTCAAATTCTGAACACTCAAAGGAGGACGCATTTTCTTTTTATATTCTTTTAGGTCCTTGTGTAAATTATTTTTACAGACAATTTGTAACTTTGAGTATGTATCATATCTAACAAACACCTGTCATATCTATACAGACAGTTTTGTAATCTTGAGTACATATCTATATAGACACCTGTAACCTTGGATGAACAAACACTTGGCATGAGAATATGAGAATTATTATCAATACTAGTAGCCTGGTGCACGAAATTCTTGCACTGGGAAGGGGGGGAAAGGAGCCCCTCAAGTCTGGCCTGCACCCTCTCCAATCCGGGACCCCTCGGGGAATGTCCGATTGCTGGTTTGTGCTCGCACTTTTAACAGATTACAGCTTCATTGTTGTTTCTTTCTTCTCATGCTTAAACCCATTGGAATTAGTAGGTATTCAAAGTGTGTATACATTTTGGGGGGACACCCTGTATATCTCTAGTCAGCAGTGAAAGGAAGCAATGCGGATTTGGAACCCCCAGGCAGGGAACCTCGCTCACTCCCCCCATGTCTCCCCACTTCACTTTCCACCTTCGCGGGCAGCGGGAGAATCAATGTTTTCTCTCATTAACTCGGAGAAGCATGTCCTGTCACCCGCTGCCCGGCAGGAGTGCGCTAGGCCCCACGGGAGCAAGGCTCAGTCAGGGCGGCCTTCGCTCATGGGCGCCGGCACCCAAAGTACACATTCCTCCTCTGCAGTCGCCCCAACTATCCCACTGTTTCACTGAGAGGACGGAACTCCTCGCTGCCTCTGGGCTCTTAATCTTGAACGCTGACTGAAGGTACCTCAGCTAGGGCCGCCTGTGCCCACCAGGTGTGTCTGTCTGCATCTGCTCCCGCCTCAGCACCTGCATTAACCCCCCAGAGGTGATCTTGTCGCTGCACTGGCCTCCGTGGGAACAGGGCGTCACCACTCTGCCCTCTCACTGTTATCTCACAGGCGCCCACCCCGAGCACCCAGAACACCCAGACTCTCTCCAAAGGACGTGAGCATGTTGGAGGGGATGTGTGCACTTCCTGTGGGGGACTTAGGCATGCTGGGTTTGATGGAAGTCCGGCAGAGGGGTGGGGGGGAACTTGTGCCTGCCTTGGTCTGCAACTGTTGCAACTGCACGAGGGTGACAGCGTGCTGGGGGATGTTCGCATGCCAGGAGGGGCGGAGAGGATGTGGGCACCGGAGACCTGTGGCTTCGCAGATCCGCAAACCCCTGTGGCAGGGCCAGGAGGATGTCAATCTGGCCTGCCACGGTGGTTGTCCCTGCAATTGCACACCTTCTGGGCCAGGAGGTGGGACTTGTTCAGCCACTCGGTGCGGATGTCCTGTAGGTGCTATTTCAGCTCAACCCTCAGGCTCGGCTTGGCGCGCTCATGGCTGCCACCGCAGCCATGTGGCGAGTACAGGCCGCCCTCCGCCGTCCTGTCTCCCCTGCCCAGAGGCTCTCAGCATGCTGCCCACAGGCCCAGAGCGGCCTGGGCGGGGCAGTACGCCAGCGAGCACTGCTCACCTGCCTGGAGTGACCGGGGCTGGGCGGAAGCCAGGTGTCCCGCCCCACCACGACCACTCCTTGCCTCCACATGCTGTGCACCAGCCTGGAGCAGCCAGGGCTGGGCGGAAGCCAGGCGTCCTGCCCCTCCTAACCCCCCGGCCGCTCCACCCCTGTGCGTGCTGCCCACCGGCCTGGATGGGCTGGGGCGGAGCGGTGTGGGACGCCTGCCCCCAGCAGCTCGGTGCCTGTGCACATGCGTGCTGCCCATAGGTCCGCCATCTTTGTCAGGTTAATTTGCATATCACTCTGATCGGCTGGTGGGCGTGGCTTAAGCGTAGGGAGGGATGGCTAATTTGCATGTTTCTCGTTTATTATTAGAGTTCAGTGTATCAGCCCCTTTAAAATATATATTTTATTGATTTTTTACAAAGAGGAAGGGAGAGGGACAGAGAGCTAGAAACATCAACGAGAGAGAAACATCGACGAGAGAGAAACATCGATCAGCTGCCTCTTGCACACCTCCTACTGGGGATGTGCCCGCAACCAAGGTACATGCCCTTGATCGGAATTGAACCTGGGACCTTTCAGTCCACTGGCCGATGCTCTATCCACTGAGCCAAACCGGTTAGGGCATGTATCAGCCCCTTTACATGGCTAGCTTGCAAGGTCAGTTAAATTTATCTTTTCTATTATTCAAGCCAAAAACAAAGTTATTTTACAATCTAAAAATAACAGAGTTGACCTACAGAATAAGAGACTAAGAATAACAGAGTAGTTCAAACAGCAGTTTCAAACAGCAGTTTTTCCAAAGGAGGGACCACTGTGCTTCAGGTGTACCACTTTATGAACTTATTATGAAATAGATCATTGTAATAGTGAAACCTTCATTATATATCCATATTGATACACTTAAAATGTTTTATCTGTGACTACAGTCATGCTCTGCTTAAGGATCTGTTCAGTACATTTGTCCTTGCAAGAACATCAGAGTACATGTACACAAATCTAGATGGTACAACCTATTACATACCTAGACTACATGGTATAGCTTATTTGTCTTTAGGGGTAGGAAAATAATTTCCCTCTACCCTCCTGGGTTCTTGGCTCAAATACCCTGTAATAAAAGATTAACAGGAGAAAAAAAAGATTTAAATAGCATGTATACCTTCTATATATACATGGTAGATACCTTGGAAAACTGAGTAACTTGCCAAAATTCAGCTGAAGGCCAGAGATGTTGGTGGTGGGGGCGGGGAGTCAGTTGTGGGAGGTTATCAGGAAAATCACAGCAAACAAAAGTAAGGTTGCTAAGTAGATTTACATAGTTTCCTGCATTGATAAAAGTTTCTAATGATAAGTTCTTCCTCTTCCTGACACCCTTACAAGTGGAGATTTCTCTTACAAATGTAAATGTCTTTTACAAAAAGCTAACTTCTTAGTTTTCAGAGCTTCTCCCATATCTGCTGTTTCCTGTGTTAATCAACAAATTCTCTTTCCCTACAATTCCTAGGCTACATGCTGTATACCAGGGGTGGGCAAACTTTTTGACTCGAGGGCCACAATGGGTTCTTAAACTGGACCGGAGGGCCGGAACAAAAGCATGGATGGAGTGTTTGTGTGAACTAATATAAATTCAAAGTAAACATCATTACATAAAAGGGTACGGTCTTTTTTTTTTTTTTTTTAGTTTTATTCATTTCAAACGGGCCGAATCTGGCCCGCGGGCCGTAGTTTGCCCACGGCTGCTGTATACACAGCATGTTACTATACTGAACATTGTAGACCATTGTAAGGCAATGCTACTAAGCGTAACCAGACAATCAGTGGGCCCATGCTGCCTGTCACTCCTTGAGCCAATTAAGCAGAGACAGGGTTGAATCATATATGAGCCTTTATTCCAATACTTACAGCAGTATGGGAGAGCAGCAGAGCAACCACAAAAATCTTTTCTGCAGGCCCGCCCCCCCCCCCCCCCCCCCCCCCCCATAAACCAGCTGCTTATATAGGGTAGGACAAGGATTACATGGAGAAGTAGGGATTACAGGCCTGGGAAAGTAGGAGGCTGGGGTGGGACTCCATTGTTTGGACAGCAAGGCAGTTAACCTTTCCATGATGATAGGCAATTCTTGAATGAGAATGGTTCCAAGGTTGACTCCCAGGGCCTGGGAGCATACGACTCCCAGCCAGGTCAGAAAGTCCTTTCTTTAACCAACACAAGGAATCATGGTTAACAGAGCATGATTAATATTTCCCATAACCAGAGCTAGTCCCCAATGTTCTATTTCTGCCCCTAACATAAGTACTTGTGTAATACATTGCCTTATGACCTTAGGGAACGTATGGCATCATTAGCCTAGTCCAGTGATGGCGAACCTATGACAGGCGTGTCAGAGGTGACACGAGAACTCATTTTTTTGGTTGATTTTTCTTTGTTAAATGGCATTTAAATATATAAAATAAATATCAAAAATATAAATCTTTGTTTCACTATGGTTGCAAATATCAAAAAATTTCTATAAGTGACACGGCACCAGAGTTAAGTTAGGGTTTTTCAAAATGCTGACACGCCGAGCTCAAAAGGTTCGCCATCACTGGCCTAGTCTATAGCAATTTTTCAGCTCCATTGTAATCTTAAGGGATCACCACCATATCTTCAGTCCATTGATCATAATGTCATTATGCAATGTGTAATTGTTAAAACTTTTAAAGTATACTAAAAAATATATTTGGAATTTCTTGATTTATATATTTTTTATAAATGTGGCAAATGGTTTTTTAAAAGCTCAATTTATTCTGAAAATCTTTTATTCTTTAGGTTTATTTTCTTTTTCTTCAATGTTTGTTATTATGGATTTTTTTAAAAAAATACTTTGTCTCATTTTATTTGAGGACGTTCAAGATCCTTCAGTATTTGTTACCTTTCCTTTGGAGGAAGACGAAAATATATCTTTGGTTGCTTGGACAACTACTCCCTGGACTCTGCCTAGTAACCTTGCCCTCTGTGTTAATCCGGATATGCAGTATGTCAAGATTAAAGGTACATGTGAGCTTGGTGACTTATGATTAACATGGATATGATAATTGTTAACATTTTGGGAAAGAGTAAACATAACATTTTTTTGTGGAGTAAACAGTAATCTGTAAAGAGTTTTGTTGTTTTGTTTTCATTGCTAATCTGTTAAAGAACAATTCAGCCAACTAAAGTTGAAGGTCTAATTGGCTTTTATAAGTGGGCAGCATCCCGTCTAGCAAGTAGAAGGTTGCTGCTAAGGATAGTACAAAATGAAGCATTTTTATAGGAAGAGGGGTAGGGCAAGGAGAGCTATTAGGGAAAGAAAAGAAAGGATTATTTTTACACCAGGACATCTGTTTGCTATGTGTGTATTTTTTGAGGAAGCTAATAGCAAAGGTTTTTGTTTGTTTGTTATTCAGATTGCCTCCTTTTCCTTTGGGGTGGATATGGTGAGAGTCTCTGCCACAGATTACCTCATTGGTGTTGACCAGAAAACTCCAGACTTGTTGATTAATGGTGTTTTTGGGAGAGGTTGAAACAATTAGATCAAATGATAAACCTGGGTTTGGTATCATGGGCTTTTAGCATGAGTGAGGCCATTTTGGCTCTGTGCTTTTCTTTTTGACAGATTAAAAATATAGCATACCAAAAAGCAAAATAGTGCAGATATACAAAGTAAAAATTCCTTTATAATTTTCTGATTTTAGCATACTTTTGCACGTCATGCCCCCATTATAGATGAAGTATTGAAGGTTCAGAGAGCTGGCATCTCATCATTCCTAGGAATCTCTAATGTGTGTGGGTTGCTTGTTTTTTCATCTTCACTGAGCATGTGTTTAGAGAGCAGAAGGGCAAGAAGAGAGACAGACGGGGTGGGAGGGGGTGTGGGGAGAGAGAGAAATACTGATCAGTTGCCTCCCATATGCACCCGACTGGGGATGGAACCAAGAAACTTTGGGTGTAAGGGACTACGCTCCCCCCAAATGAGCCACTCAGCTAGGGCTCTGATGTGTGCTTTTTATCTTTATTTTTATTTATTTTTTTAAATATATTTTTATTGATTTTTTACAGAGAGGACGGGAGAGGGATAGAGAGTTAGAAACATAGATGAGAGAGAAACATCAACCAGCTGCCTCCTGCACACCTCCTACTGGGGATATGCCCCCAACCAAAGTATATGCCCTTGACCGGAATCAAACCTGGGACCCTTCAGTCCACAGGCCGATGCTCTATCCACCGAGCCAAAACACCACCAAGCAATTTACTCAATTCAGATACTAGCTGTGATAAAAACTCTCAGCAAGGTGGGAATAGAAGGATCATACCTCAACATAATAAAAGCCATATATGACAGGCCCACAGCCAACATCACACTCAATGGACAAAAACTAACACCATTTCCCCTAAGAACAGGAACAAGACAGGGATGCCCACTCTCACCATTCCTGTTCAACATAGTCCTGGAAGTATTAGCCATTGCAATTAGACAAGAAGAAGAAATAAAAGGCATCCAAATTGGAAAAGAAGAAGTAAAACTGTCCTTATTTGCAGACGACATGATATTATACATACAAAACCCTAGAGACTCCATCAAAAAACTACTAGACTTAATACATGAATTTGGCAATGTAGCAGGATACAAAATTAACCCCAAGAAATCTGAGGCATTTCTATACACCAATAGTGAACTTTCAGAAAGAGAGATTATAAAAACAATCCCATTTACCATCGCACCAAAAAAATTAAGCTACCTAGGAATAAACTTAACTAAAGAGGTAAAAGACCTCTACTCAGAAAACTACAGGACGTTGAAAAAAGAGATAGAGGAAGACATAAAGAGGTGGAAGAACATACCATGTTCTTGGATTGGTAGAATCAACATCATTAAAATGTCCATACTACCCAAAGCAATCTATAAATTCAACGCACTTCCCATTAAAATACCAATGGCCTACTTCACAGATGTAGAACGAACTCTCCAAAAATTCATCTGGAATAAAAAAAGACCCCGAATAGCTGCAGCAATCCTGAGAAAGAACAAAGTAGGTGGGATCTCAATACCAGATATCAAGCTGTATTACAAAGCCACTGTTCTCAAAACTGCCTGGTACTGGCACAAGAACAGACATATAGATCAATGGAATAGAATAGAGAGTCCAGAAATTAGCCCGAACCAATATGCTCAATTAATATTTGACAAAGGAGGCAAGTACATACAATGGAGCCAAGATAGTCTCTTCAATAAATGGTGTTGGGAAAATTGGACAGATATATGCAAGAAAATGAAACTAGACCACCAACTTACACCATACACAAAAATAAACTCAAAATGGATAAAGGACTTAAATGTATGACAGGAAACCATAAAAATTCTAGAAGAATCGAAAGGCAACAAAATCTCAGACATATGCCGAAGCAATTTCTTCACTGATACAGCTCCTAGGGCAGTTGAAACTAAAGAGAAAATGAACAAATGGGACTACATCAGATACTAACTGTCTGCAGTTAGATCCCAAAGGTTAAGGACTCACTTGTATAAGACTGTCCCCACCACCACCCCCACTTTAGACTCCAATTGTAAGTCCACAATGTCACATATATTTCTGGCTAACCCAGGACCTCCTCCTCAGATGCCATTAATTTGCTGAAGCAGAACGCAGAGAAATATTGTACATACTAGATTATCAGTTTGTTACAAAAGGATATTGTAAAGTCTACTCATAAACAGCCAGATAAAGAAGTTCATAGGTGACGTCTAGAAGAGTCCCAAGCACAGCTTCCTTTCCCATGGAACTTGGGTAGGCTGCATGGCTCTCATCACTTAGGAAAGTCTAAGAGTGGAAGAAAGAAGCCAGGGAAAGAAAAGAAAAACTCAAGGCCAGAAAAAAAAAATTCCATTGCTCACTTCGGCAGCACATATACTAAAATTGGAATGATACAGAGAAGATTAACATGGCCCCTGCGCAAGGATGACACCCAAATTCGTGAAGCATTACATATAAAAAAACAGAAAAGAAAAGAAATTCCTCCTTTCATGACAGTCAACTTGATCCAGAATAGCTTTTACTCGGGCAGGTCCGATACTCACGTGTGCTGTTTTTTTTAACTGGGAGGGATATCTTTGCTGTGGAGGCCTCCTGTGAGGAGCAGAGGGTCCCAGACTCCCAGCCCAGGGTTCCAGAGTGGGAAGATGTGTCCCCATAACTTTGGGCTTTAAAACTAGTGAGGACTGTGGCTGGGTGACCTGGAGGCTGCTGAAGACCCAGGCAGTCCCTCTTAAAGGGCCGTTGCACGAACTTACATGGACCTGCTTCCTCTGAGTCCGAGCCCTGGGGCAGCGGCTTGGAGGGATCCAGGGACATACAGGGAGGAATTGAATTGTCTGACCTCAAAGCAAGAATTTGGGGGCAGCTTTCCCAGACAAGCATACTGGCAGGGGTCATTGTTCCTCTGCTGAAACGTGCCCTATCTCAGAGCTGGCAGCCATATCGAAGTTTCCTTCAGCCCTACTCACACTGTTATTTCCTGGCTCAGCCCTGGTGATTTCCAAAGACACCGCACATTCCAATTTGCAGCCCCACTCAAACTGTTTACAGCAGCTTTTCCATATGAATGACCTGTCCTGGCTCACACTTCAGACTTTCCCAAAATCTCTGAAGTCATAGTGAGACCCAGCACTAGCAGCCTGCCTTGCTTCACAATGGGCCTCTCCTGGGCACTTCCAAGCCCAATACAAATAGCAGCCATTTGCAGATCCCTCTGTAGATCCTGCCAGGTGACCCCAGAGTCAGTGTGCCCAGTGGCCACCTTCAGACCACACCAGATTACAGCTCTACACATCCATGAGCTACAAAGAATTTATTCTTCTTGACTTGAATCAAGGGATTCAAGAGTAGAATAGAGGATGCCTAGAATCAAATCAGCGATTTAGAATATGAGGAAGCAAAAGAGACCCAATCAGAAGATCAAAAAGAAAAAAGAATCCAAAAATATGAAGATAGTATAAGAGCCTCTGGGACAACTTCAAGCGTACTAACATCCGCATGGGGGTGCCAGAAGGAGAAGAGAGCGACCAAGATACTGAAAACTTATATTATAGGGGCTTGTGTTTGTGAGCTTCTTGGTTTGTTAATGTTAGGACTTTGACTCATTCACATATATTAACTTTGGTAGGAGAAAATAAAGATTAATTCACTTTAAATGGCTAGAGGTGCAATTAATGACAATTGAGCTGCCTGCTGCTTTTTATGCTTTGTCATGTATATAGAAAGTAGTGTGTGCTAGCCCTATGGGCAGTGCTGCTCTGAGTGCTGGGCACGCTGGTTTGGGTGGCCTGCGGTGGCCTGTGGTAGAGCTGAGCTGAGGTTTGTCTTTAGAGTAAGCCACGATCTGGCTGTCACTGAAGTCCTCTTTTCCTGTTGCTCTTGTAGATGTTGTCAGAGGAAAATCATTCATTTTAATGGAAGCCAGATTACCGGCCCTCTACAAATTGGAGAGTGACTATGAGATCCTTGAAAGGTAAATATACAAATCAAAAGACACTTTATTACCCAGAAGTTATGTTTTTCAAGTTTAACTTGAAGTATATTACCATTTTTAATACTAAGTACTTAAGTACTATTTTAAGTATTAGTCTGTTCGGTAACCTAAGGCAGTAGTGACTTCATGTGGGTGCAACCTAGTTTCGTTGATAATTTGAATCTAATTGTGAGTTTGCGTTCCTCCTTTTTTCCCTAGATTTCCAGGTGCCTCTCTCCAAGGCAAGAAGTACAGGCCCCTGTTTGACTATTTTGTGAAGGTGAGCTTAGGGAGCTCTACCACAGTGCTCTCCACCACCCTCTGTAGTATTGATCACTGGACCAATGTAATGGTAGCCGGCATGGGCTTCACATGGCCTGATTGTTCTGCTTTTTCCATGAATGTGCTTGAAGCAGTCTACTTTAGTGTTAACAGGATTCAGTTCCGTTTGTATTGCCTTCTTGTACTAATAATTTTAAAAATACTCTTCTCAAATTGCATAAGAAGTCACATTTCATAAGATTTATTGTGTATATATTTATTGTTTATGGTCTGCATATTCCCAAGGAATATGAGGGATTGTTTTTGGCTATTTTATAAATTTAGGATAATGCTCAGAATAAAACTGTGTGTAAAAGTAAACAATTTATTTCCAATAAATTGATTAGGTGGGTCCTTTAAAACCTAGGCACCACCGCAAAGCTCACACATTTAGTAACTTAGTTCTCTTAGGAATCATAAAGGTGCTTTATGTGGTGTGGTCTTCGTTTTCTGACAGAGAATTTGCAGCTATAGTTGCAAACCTAACCACCAACAAAACAACAAGGTCAGCAGGACTTGATCCTCATTTATAGGTCTTAGAACAAGCATGTCTTTTATTTAAACGAGGCATGCTGGCCGCTGGTCATCCAATGATTTGACATGCTTGTCTTAGAGTAAAATGATGAGCAACGCCCTCAGAACTGACCTAGCTTTGTATGTTATGTAAGAAATATATTCAGCTTGGCATAGCATTAGCCATAAACAACTTGCATTGTGGCCCAGGATAAAACATTTGCTTATCTCTGTTTTCAATGCAGGGGTTGAGTTTGGTTGGTGCAGATGACCTCAGCCTTGTGGACTCTTTGCACAATATTGCTCACATGGGTCTTTCCTTGAGTGCTTCCCCGTGTTCTTGTCACCTAACTAGGGGCCTTTTCCTCATTACTTGTTGCTGCTGGTGGTTATCCCTACGCTTTGCCTGGTCTGGTCCCTCCTGTGAGCCTGTAGTTTCGTTTGCCAGCACATTCCTCGCCGGGTGCTCTCCACTAGGCATGAGGCAGACCTGACTCCTAGTCACATCCCCTAACATATCTTTTGCCTCAAACTGCCGTGGGTTTTTTTTCCCCCCTTTCTGCCTTTCTTTTCATTAGATTCTCCTTTTTAAATTTGCTTCACCTTTCTGAAATGGCCTGTATCCTCGAATATAACCCACTCTTCAAGGCTGAACTTGGATGCCATCTGCAAAACAATGTTTTCTGAAGTGTCTCTTAGTTGTGTTCCTCGGAATAATGCCATTATTGCATTCTTTTCTCATGTATCTTAACATATTTCATGTGTTTTTGTCTTAAAACTCTTCCATTAGGTCAATGACTTCTCAACTTTCTGAATTACAGGCCCTATTGAGAGCCTGAGGAAAGCTGAGCCCTCTCAGAAAATGCACATGGACACTCTAGATAGGAGCTTTGGGTTAAGTCAGTGGAATATGCATTCAGTACATAGGTGATAAGTAAGACCTATCCGATTCATTCAGTTAGCTTCCTGAAATTTCTGGGACCTGTGAATTTTAGACAAAAGCTACAAATTCCTTGAATTAGGACAAAATCATTTGTTGTATATCTAAAATACACATGCTCTGACCTAACCAGTTTTGCTCAGTGGATAGAGCATCAGCCTGCAGACTCAAGGGTCCCAGGTTCGATTGCGGTCAAGGGCATGTACCTTGGTTGTGGGCACATCCCCAGTAGGGAGTGTGCAGGAGGCAGCTGATCAATGTTTTTCTCATCGATGTTTCTAACTCTCTACCCCTCTCCTTTCCTCTCTGTATAAATCAATAAAATATATTTTAAAAAAAATAAAATACACATGCTCTGAAATATTAAATGGGAGCTGTGAGAGTATGTGGGGGCAGGATTCCAGTGCTCTGTGCTGACTGCTGGCCAGCCTCAGCAGGCCTTGATCCAGAGCTGCACCCAGAGAGATGGGAATGCAGTGTGGGGTTTCGTGGTATACAGTGATAAATAGCAAGATACCTTTGTGTTCCCTATTCTTACATCTGATTCTGAGGACACCCATGTTCTCTCCACGTTTAAATGATTGAAGACACACCTCTCAGTACCTGTCACACCACACCATAAACATTTCCAGGTGAGTTAGGTTACAGCAATTGAAAGTCTATAGTTATTTGTCACGTTTATTTTTACCAAGTGCCAACAGTTAAAGAGCTGTGATGCCCTTGTGCTGTATTTTGAACCAGAAGACCTTGTTTCAGGTCTCAGCTTCATCATTGCTGGTGTGTGATTAGGCAAACCATTTCATCAGCTTTGTTCTGGGTTCACTGTGAAATACAAATGCAACCAGAATATTTTTTTAACACTCCGGTGTGGGGTGAATTTCCCGCCAAAATATAAGCTGGCGCGGGCAATTATTTAGGTTTCCCGCGCAAAATCAGGGATTTTTATGATACCTATTACCCCAATGGGTATGAAACGGTTCGCATACGCAGGTAGGTATCTTTGTGAACGGCAAACAAACAAATATTTGGTAATACGCAGTTACAATCGGCCCGAGTTTACACGTTTCCCGCACTCCACCGCAAATCTATATGAACCGAGTTAAGACGGCTCCTGCGGAGTACGCGCAATTCACGCGAGCCGACTTAACTCGTTTCCCCCACTCCAAGTGTTAATATATTTTATTGATTTTTTACAGAGAAGAAAGGAGAGGGAGAGGGATAGAGAGTTAGAAACATCAATGAGAGAGAAACATCGATTCAGCTGCCTCCTGCACACTCCCTACTGGGGATGTGCCCGCAACCCAGGTACATGCCCTTGACCGGAATCGAACCTGGGACCCCTCAGTCCGCAGGCCGACGCTCTATCTGCTGATCCAAACCAGCTAAGGCACAACCAGAATATTTTTAAAACATGGAAATACTAATACATTTTCATAGCAGTGTAGGTTTAATTGTGAAAATCATTTCTGAACGTACTTTTTGCAAACGCAGAAAGGTAAGAAAGCAAAGGGGTTTTAGTTGGGCTAAAACAAAGGGCTTCTGAAAAGAAATACTAAGAGATGAAGTAGAAAAAGTAAGTCTGTAGCTTTATATGTACTAACCTAACTTTATTGTTGTTACAAATGAAGTCAAATTGGAAACATTTCCCCTCTGAGGGTAGAATGTCTGCAAATAGAAGATAGAACAGGTGGGCAAACTTTTTGACTCGAGGGCCACAATGGGTTCTTAAACTGGACCGGAGGGCTGGAACAAAAGCATGGATGGAGTGTTTGTGTGAACTAATATAAATTCAAAGTAAACATCATTACATAAAAAAGTACGGTCTTTTTTTTTTTTTTTTTTAGTTTTATTCATTTCAAACGAGCCGTAGTTTGCCCACGGCTGAGATAGAACTTGTAGCTCTTTGTTCTTCCCCTCATTTCTTTAAAGGTTTGCCTTTTACTGCTGAATAACTTGAGCTGGACTGGAAGGAGAAAGAGAAGCAAAGTGTATGCAGTGATTGAAAATACAGTTGACCCTTCAATAAGGCCCCGGTTCACTTATACATGTATTTTATTTAACCAACCATGAATAGATAACAGTTTTTTGCATTCCCAGCTGCAGATTGAAAATACAGTTTTCAATTTATGGTTGGTTGAATTCAAGGATGGGAGGGGCCAACTGTAGTGTCAAAAGTTACACTCAGTTTTCCACTGTATGGGGATTGGTGCCCCTAAGCCCTGCATTGTTCAAGGGTTAACTATGTACCAGGACGGGAATAATTTGAGGAGTATGTTTTCTGAGACTATGATAAACAGCATACTGCGGGGAGGGGTTTAGTCCAGGAGAAATAATGAAAAGCCCCAGTTTTTGCACTAAAAAAGTTGGACATTTTTTTCTGCCACTTCAGATAATTATTTATTAGGGATGAATTATTCATGTGATGTATAGAATTAGCATGTTTCTTTCCAGTTTGAATTATTGCCATTTCCATCCCTGAAAATAATTTCATTTTAAAATTTTTTCGGGCTCTAAAAATGGTGATCATATTATGATATGATATTGTTTCATCGTTTAATCTTGTCATCATTTCTTTTCCAGTGGAAAGAGCATGGCGCCTTTACCGTGCTTATCGACAATTATGTGAGGGAGGAAGAAGGCACTGGGGTGGTACATCAAGCTCCTTACTTTGGTGCTGTGAGTAGTATATATCTTACCAATGTTATAAGAAAGAAATGTCAGTGGCCACTGAGTCGTTGTCTTGTGTATGTGTGTTTGCCTGTGTGCATGCATTTTTTGTGTTGGTCACCACTGTTGGAAAACAGTCAACCTCTTTTCAAGCTTATAAAACTTGTATCTGCAATGTCTTTTCACCCTGAGCTGATTTCTTAAAATGGTGGGCTAAGGACATTTGGTCTTCAAAGGCATGCTGTGTTTTGATTCATTCATATTTGATTTACATGACACTTTGCTCTTTTTTTCTTTTTTTTAATATATTTTATTGATTCTTTACAAAGAGGAAGGGAGAGGGATAGAGAGTTAGAAACATTGGTGAGAGAGAAACATCGATCAGTTGCCTCCTGCACTCTCTCCACTGGGTATGTGCCTGCAACCAAGGTACATGCCCTTGACCGGAATCGAACCTGGGACCCCTGAGTCCTCAGCCTGAGCCAAACCTGCCAGGGTGACACTTTGCTCTTTATGATGTACAGTTCTGTGAGTTTTGATGAGGGCATGCAGTCACACAGTCACTTGATAAATCAAGGTTCCCATCACCTCTGCAGTCCTGTTCACTAAATACTGCACGTTCAGAAGGGAGAATTTGACCTCTCTTTTCAAGGTGGGAGAGTGTGCTGAATTTTAAATTTTGTCCAAAGTAATTTTTCTGAAAATGTAATCCTTTTTTCTTTAATTTTCTTTTTCTTTTCCTTCTTTTTCTTTCCTTTTATTTCTTCTTTTTTCAAAATGTCATTCTTTTAATGTAATTTGTATATGAATTAAAGAGTATAGGGATTAAGGGCACATGTTTTAGAGCAAACCAGAACTCACATTAAGTCAAAGCTCTGCAATAAATTAGTTGACCTTTCTAGAGTTTCTTTTCCTTTCCTGTAACAGGGTGTTACTACCTGCCTATCTGGTGACCTGGAAGGATTAAATGGAATCTTTCTATAGAGAGTGTTTCTATAGTTTGTGACACTCAAAGAGTGTACACTCTCACTGCTGCGAGTGCCGCATGCACTGGGCCCTACAGACTCCTCTCAGCTTGATCATTTTGTCAGTGATAGGGGTGAGAAAAATAAAGATAATAAGTCCTTATGTTTATATCATCCAGCTATATTATCAACATTTTGGGAATTCTGTTTTATCTACTTAATCTCTCACCTTCCCTCATGCTTTTAATTTGACTGGACAGTTTTGGAGCAGATCCTAAATATCTGTACACATCTCTGATTGATAAGAAATTTTATTTTTCTATATTTATTTATTTATTTTTTTTAAACCTCACCCAAAGACATGTTTTTATTGATTTTTAGAGAGAGGGGAAGGGGGGAAACATTGATGTGAGAGAGAACAACAGCTCGATTGCCTCCTGTATACATCCTGATTGGGAATTGAATGCACAACCTTTGGTATACACTCCAACCAACTGAATCACCTGGCCAGCACAAGGCATTTTATTTTTATTATAACCACCATGCTAATGTTGAACCCAGTAAAATGAATGATTTTTTAATATCACCTATAACCTGTTCACTATTCAAATTGGGTGGGAGCTCTATTCATCTCCTGCCACAACCACACCAAAATTAGAACTAAACTTCAGAACCACCTGAAGTCTAGCTGGATGGGAGTCCTACAACTAGAGTAGAAGCTACACCCAGATAGTAGGGGTGGAGGTGCAGGCCAGCTGGTCCCATTCCCCATGTGGCAGATAAAAATTGGGAAGGATATCTCATCTGCAGAGGTCCCGCCCTGAGGAGTTCTCAACCCCTCACCAGACCTCCCAGCCTATGGTTCTAGTGCCAGTCCTCATAACTTCTGGCTGTGAAAATCAGCTGGAATTAAGGGAGACTAAGGCAGCTAGACCCCCACCTATTACTCTTAAAGGGCCCATGCGTGGACTTAGTCAGCCTCATTCTCTGTGATCTTCAGCACTGGGGCAGCAGTTTGAAAGACAGCAGAAACAAATGGGTCTGTCATCGGGGTGAGAGCTGTGGGGGCAGCTTTTTTCAAGACAGAGGTGCTGGCTGAGGCCAGTGTTCCTTTGATGATCCCTCCCGGCACAGAGCCTTGCAGGCATCATCTCTGAGACTCTGTCTCAGCCTGGCTATCACTGTTTCCCCAGACCTGGTGATTTTCCAGGCCTACCCAAGCGGTTTCCAGTGGCTTATTCATACCAAAAGCCTATGTTGGCTCATGCTTAAGAATTCCCTAAAGTCTCTCTAGCAGCATCTGACCTCAGTGTGCCCCATACCTCTCACGAAGTGGCCCCAAGCCCTGGCACTAGCAGTAGTCGGCCTTGGTTTCCAGCAGCTTGACTTCACCTGGGCACGTCTAAGCCCAGCACAAGTAGCAGCCAACTGCAGATAACCTTGTAGCTCATACTGGATGGTCCCAGGCAGAACATAGGCAGTGGCTGACCTTGGCCTGTACCTCCTGGGAAGCCCCAGAGCCAGCACACCCAGTGGACACCTTCAGACCACGTCAAAGCACCACCACCCAACCACCTCCACAAGCAACACACTCAAGGGGTAGACTCAGCAGACACCAGAGCCCCATTAAAGTAAGTCCTGCTCTTTGGGGTGGTATCCTACACAGCTGATCCTACAATTGGAGGTTATTGGTCTGTGGTCACAGCCAGTCTTTGCAGCTGATCAGCCTGGGGATAAATCCCTCCCATTGACATGCCAAAAGCAATCAAGGCTCAACTATAAGAGCATGGTGGCACAGCCCCACAGCAGGGGCAAGGTACACCTCACGGGCCCAGCCTGGCTGATAGGGGAGGCTGTGTTGCTGGATCCTACAGAACCCCTACTACATGAGTCCATTGTGCCAAGCTTGAGAGACATAGCAGCTCTATTTAACACATAGAAACAAACACAGGGAGATAGCCAAAAAAAGGAGACAAACCTGTCCCAAAGGAAAGAGCATAACAAAACTTCAGAAAAAGAAGTAGACAAAGGAGTGACAAGCAATCTATATATAAGGATGCTCAGTGAACTTAGTAAGAACCTCATCAGCATAAAAGAGTACCAGTCAGAAGATGACACCAACTGAAATGAAGAATAAGTAAGGGATCAACAAGAAAGTCGATGAAGCCCAGAATCAAATCAGTGATTTGGAATAGAAGGAAGCAAAAAACTCCCAATCAGAACAGCAAAAAGAAAAAAATATAAAATTATGAAGATAGTGTAAGGAGAGTTGGACAACTTCAAGTGTATCAATGTTTGCTTCGTGGGGGTGCCGGAAGAAGAGAGAGTAAGAAATTAAAAACTTATTTTTTTAAAAAAATGACAGGAAACTTCCCTAATCTGGTGAAGGAAATACACATACAAGTGCAGGAAGTGCAGTCTCAGACAAGATGAATACAAGAGGCCCACACCAAGACTCATCATAATTAAAACACAAAAGGTCAAAGACAGAATCTGAAAAGCAGCAAGAGAAAAGCAGTCAGTTAACTACAAGGGAGCTCTCACAGGACTGTCATCTGATTTCTCTGCAGAAACTTTGCAGGCCAGAGGAAAGTGATGAATAGCAAGAACCTACAACCAAGATTACTCTACCCAGCAAAGCTATCATTTACAATTGAAGAACAGATAAAAGAGCTTCATAGACAAGAAAACCTGAAGGAGTTCATCACAACCAAACCAGTATTACATGATAGGTTAAAGGGTCTTTAAGAAAATGAAGGAAGTAAAAGAAAAAACTATGAACAATAAAATGGCAATAAATCCATATCAACAATTGAATCTAAAAAACCCAACAGGCAGAGCGGAAACAGTCTTATAAACACAGAGAACATTTTGTTGGTTGCCAGATGGGAGAGGGTCCTCCCATGGACCAAGAGGTCCCGGGTTCGATTCCTAGTCAGGGCACAGCCCGAATTGCAAGCTTGATCCTGTGTTGTGCGTGCAGGAGGCAGCTGATCGATATGTCTCTCTCTCATTGATGTTTCTCTCCCTCTCCCTTCCTCTCTGAAATCAATAAAAAAATATTTTTAAAAAAATGTACAAACTGTTCATTACAGAATAGTCCTGGGCATGTAAAGTACATCATAGGTTATATATAGTCCATAATACTTGAATAACTGTATGGTGTCAGATGGGTGGGAGATTTGTCAGGACTTAGTTGTGTAATGTCTCATCACTGAGGTGTGCACCTGATATTAATATAATAATTTACATTAACTGTACATGACTATTTGTCATTTCCTGTAGTAATACTATACCTTATGTATCTGCCCTGAATGCCCGGCAGATTAACGTTATAGAAGATCAGATCTCTGAACTGCAGCCTCTAAACCCCATTTGGTAGAGATCCTCTGAGAGCCCTCCCTTGTGGCAATTTGCCAGGTGAGACACTATGTGGCCTCTGCAGAGTCATACTTCTGCATAACCGTGACCTGTCCTTCTGGCTCCATTCGGGAATGCTGCTCTTAGCTAGTCAAGTTGGATGTGTCTCTACTAAATATTTCAAATTGCCGGGTTTCCGGGCTTCCTTTATGGGCCGGTACCCACATGTTTCATCACTAGGGAACCCCTCAGAACACAAGGCCAGGTGGGAACACACTGGCTTTCCATCTTGTTTTGGATTCAAACAGTATGGTTTCTCCATCTAACCCTAAGACAATCCTTTTTAGATTTGGGCAACATAGCACAATAAAGACTTTGGACTCTGGAGCCAGGCTGTTTGGTTTTGAACGGGAGCATTGCTACAGCTTCCTCGTCTGTTCAGTGGAGATAGTTGCTGGTTTTTGCAAGGGGAACACCTGGTTAAACTGTGCCAGTCAGTCCTCTTCACAGTGGTGAAACTTAAACAAGCTAAGTAGTAAAATGTCAGAGCACTATGTGATCCAGCGTTATATAAAAGTTTGCTCTAATTCACACTGCTCAAAATGTATTCCTGAAGCATTGTGGGTAATCTAGGTGAGTGATGCTCAGTGTTGTGATCTTTCAGTTGCCCCTCGACAGGGTGCAAATCCATATGCATACCAAGTATCATGCAGGACTAAATAGGTCATGCCTTACACCTGTATGTGCTTCTGTTTTGGTGATAACATGTATGTACATACATGTTGGTGTTATAAGTCAAGTTTAATTAGTTTTAATATATTTACTAGAGGCCTGTTGCAGGAAGATTCCTGCAAGAATAGGGCTTCGCTCCCGTCTCTGCCATTCCTACCCCGCCCTCCTCTGTCCCTTCTCTCCCGCCCGTCTCCGCTACCTAGGCTCTGTTGCTTGGCTGCCTTCTACAGTGTCTTTGGTCTTCGTTCCCAGCCGGCATTTGCAAATTAGCCGCCATCTTTGTTGGTGGTTAATTTGCATATCGCTCTGATTAGCCCATGGTGGGTGTTGCGAAGGTACGGTCAGTTTGCATCTTTGTCTGTTATTAGATTGAATATCTCATCTCACTTAGTGGATAGATACTCTCATATGTGTAGGGGTCTGTGAAATAATGTCTGGTTAGACGAGGCTAGATGTTAATCCTCCACAACTATAATGCTCTGTTAATCTCTGTGCGGTCTTTGAGTTAACTTTAGTTGAGAGGATAATTGCAGTTGATTAGAGGTATGTATCAGAATACAGAAAATTATTCCTGTAAACCTCCCTCATACTGGGCTCTGACTGGTGACCCATGAAGCAACTTTGTGACCTTGGGGTAGTCATTGCTGATTGAAAACTGCACTATCTCCTCCTACACTTGAACTGTTTTATTCTTCTCTCCTTTCGCCCCAGGATGACTATCGGGTCTGTATGGACTTCAACATCATTCAGAAAGATTCTGTCCCTGTGTGCCCTGTGGATGCTTCAGGCTGTTTCACAGCGGAAGTGACAGATTTCATGGGACAGCATGTGAAGGTCTGTGACTGTAAGGCATACAAAGGTCTCGGTTTCATCGGACTGTTTTTATTCATCAGTTTTTATCAAAAAGCTTCCACATCTTGGATTGTTTTTTTTTAGGAAGCTGCTTCTGTTTTGTTTTGCTTCCGCACATAAAATCAGTACAGGTAGACAGATATTATCAGCTGCATTCGAGCATCTAGTATCTTCAGAGGAAGCAGGCTGTAGTTTAAAGGAGTTGGGAAAAATGGGCTCTGTCTGGTGACTCATGAAGCAACGTTGTGACCTTGGAGTAGTCACTGCTGATTGAAAACTGAATTACCTTAATGATATGGCATGTATTTTAAAAGTCCGTGCAGTTACATGGTGGCTAAAATATAGATGCATTATTTATATAATACATTTGTTATTTGTGCCTTTTACTCATAGTAAAGGTATCCAAATACCAGATTTTAGTAATAAATACCCAATTATATTACCTTACTAAATACTGGAAGATATTTCAGTAGCTACATTTTAATTTTTTAACAGGATGCTGACAAAAATATCATCAGGATGCTGAAGGAGCAAGGCCGACTTCTTGTTGCCAGCACCTTCACTCATAGCTACCCTTTCTGCTGGAGGTGAGGAGGGGACTGTTTTAGCCAGAGCTTTCGATTTGTGCGTACACTTATGTTTGTGCCACTCCATCAGTTTGTGGTTTCTATCTCATTTGTATTCTTTAGAGCTTGTGTTTGGATACTGCCTTCTTGCTCCAAGGAGAATGTTATGAATGCATACAATTATTTCTTTTCGCAGGAGTTGTGTTAGAAATACGGACACAGACAAGAAAGAAAAAACCTATTTCTTCCCTACTTTGTTTCTTGTTTTTTTTTTTTGGTGTTTTTTTTTTTAAATACATTTTTATGTATTTCAGAGAGAGAGAAACATTGATGATAAGAGAGAATCATTGATCGGCTGTCTCCTGCTCGCCACACACTGGGGATCGAGCATGTGCCCTGACTGGGAATCGAACTGTGACCTGGTTCATAGGTCGACACTCAACCACTGAGCCATGCTGACCGGGTCCTACTTATTTCTTTATCTTGTGATCTTCTTTACAACTTACATAAAACACTTCACTGTGACATTTTTCAGTATTGTGGATGTTTTTTCCCATGCCAAGCAGTTCAATTCTCTGTGACACCAGCTGGGTGTCCTACAATTTAATTCGACACCATCTACCTACAGCAGCGGTTCTCAACCTGTGGGTCACAACCCCTTTGGAGGTCGAACGACCCTTTCACAGGAGTCGCCTAAGACCATCGGAAAACACATATATAATTACATATTGTTTTTTGTGATTAATCACTATGCTTTAATTATGTTCAATTTGTAACAATGAAAATATATCCTGCATATCAGATATTTACATTACGATTCATAACAGTAGCAAGATTACAGTTATGAAGTAGCAACGAAAACAATTTTATGGTTGGAGGTCACCACAACATGAGGAACCGTATTAAAGGGTCGTGGCATTAGGAAGGTTGAGAACCACTGGCCTAGAGGCATCATCAGGTCCCAAAGATTAATCCCTGATATACGGACTGGCTTTAGTTCAGAGGTTCCATCTGATCCCTCCATGGATGGGTTCAATTAATTTGCTAGTCAGGCTCAGAATTCCAGGAAACACATTTATTGAAGGATGCAGGTAAACAGCCTAATGGAGAGGTCTGGGAGGGTCCTGTGAGCATTATCATGTGTCCCCTGGAGTTGGGGAGTGTCACCCTCCCATGGATGCATTTATCAACCTGGAAGCCATTCAGCCCCCGTACTTTTATAGGCTTCACCACAAAATCATGATCAACCATTAGCTCTATTGTCAGCCCTTCTCTCTTCTCAGGGATGGAGACAGGACTGGAATTCCAAGCTATCATGGCTTCATCTTTTCAGTGACCAGCACCCATCCAAGGGCCCACACAGAAGCACATTAGAAGAAAAGACACTCTTGTCACCCAGAAAATTAGGATTTCAGGAGCTCTTTGCCTGGATCCAGTGGCAAAGACATATGTGCATATTTTCTATCATCCTACATGGACAAATATCTTCTGTGTTGGGGGTCACATTTCTTTAGGATGAGATACATCTCTAAAATTTTCTAATGGAATTAAGTGAGATGTATGTGATATTAATACAAGATTATAAAGATGTGGGTGAAATGGAATCTTCCGTGGGTTAGGGTTAGGGTTAGGGTTAGGGTTAGGGTTAGGGTTAGGGTTAATGTTATGTTCTCAGGCCTCATTTTTTGCTGAGTGTGATACTGTTTTTTTTAATGTTTTTATTAATTTGAGAGAGGAAGGGAGAGAGATAGAAAAATTGATGAGAGAGAAACATTAATCAGCTGCTCCTGTAGGCTTTGCTGGGGATGAAGCCCAAAACCAGGAATTGAATTCGTGACCTCTTAGTACATGGATTGATGCTCAACCACTGAACCACACAAGCTGAGTGAATGTGATATCTTTCCTGGACAGCTGTCACACAACAGGAGAACTATATATTTTTTCTTGTATTCTTTTACTAGCTTGCCTTTCTTGGTTTTGTGGAGGGTGGTGACCAATACTGAGGATGTAGACATTACTTTTGCAGAAGGCCAAGTAGGTGGTGGTGACATAAGTGAGACACTAAAGGTGGTTGTCCTGGGTGCCTGCACACCTTCTGACCAGCTGCACCTCCATTTCTGCTTTTCTAGATCAGATACCCCCCTCATTTACAAAGCGGTGCCCAGCTGGTTTGTGCGGGTTGAGCACATGGTGGACCAGCTGATGAGGAACAATGACCTGTGTTACTGGTGAGCAGTAAGATGTGTGTCTTCAGAATGTTCTTTGTCATGCAGTTAGTAAGTATTGGTTTACACTCCCCCAAATCAATAATTTTAGTAGCCATCATTTATTGTATATTGTAGTAACATCTATTTTTATTTCTTTTTAGGAACACAAAACAATTTAAATAAGATATAACAAAGTACCATTTTTTTTATTATAAGGCATATAGAGTATTTTTACTTTTTTTTAAAGGCCAAATGGAAATGAGAAACTGCTGTTTATTCATTTTACAGAATGGGATGACTGAAAAACATCTGGCTGTACTCTCATTGTTCATTAGCCGTAAATAATAGTCATTTTCAGGGTAAACATTTGTTTTTGGATATATATCCACAAAAGCCATTTATGATGACAGTTGGCCCTTAAAAAACACTGGAGTTGGCGGCACGAATCTCTGCCTCGTCAAAAATCCGTGTGTAACCGTCGGCTCTCCACATCTGTGATTTCCCAGTCTTGGCGTTGACCATAAACAACCCGGGTTTGAACTGCGTGTGTCACGTGAGAAAATTGGCATATAATTGGACTCCTGCTGTTCAAACACATGTTCAAGGATCAGCTGTACTACTTTTGATAGTTTTTGAGTTCCCAGACTGTGATGGTCTTGTTCAGGCTGGCTGCACTGAGGGGACAAAAGCTCTTAGCTAATACCTAGTCATAAAAAAAGTGTTACTCAGCTGTTACAAAAATGAAGTAAGACTGGATCTATGTATAGCAAAAGTATGTTTTTCACTGAGAGTTTGGAGGGTAATCACTATTTTTTTTACTCCCCATAAGAACTTAAAGACTGCATTTGATTTTGGAAGAATGGGGAGCATCTCAGGGCAGTAAAAGAAAGTGGCTATAGCTTTTCTTTTTTTTTCCAGCGAAGTGACTGATTTCTCAAGTAAAAGCTGTTCTTTCATTTTTATACCTCAAACGCTCCTTAGTTCTCCTAATGTGTGATGTGGTAGGTATGGAATATTCATAGTCTGAGTGTCCTGTGGGAGGTGCCAGCCTATAAACTGCCATCTATGATACAGGACTAGGGGACCCTAGTGGTCTTAAACTTGTTAAGTTTTTCTGTAAAGCTGAACCTCAAAGGATAGGTGCCATTTATCAATCTGAGACAATAAAAATTTGGGGGAGGAGTTGTTGATGGGAGTTCTGCCAGGTGAAGCTTATCACAGAGGAGGGATAGTACTAGCGAAGGCATTGAGGTGAGAAGCGCATTTAAGGAACTTGCCTCATTTCTGGAGCCTAATGTACAATGTGCAGGTGAGCCTGGGAAGGCATCTACCAGCCAGCTACTAATACCCTACCTGTTCGGACTCTTATTTTCTAGGTGATTGGTTCCCACCCCAGTGAGTTATAATTAAATAAAGCGCTGTTGTGTGGGTGACCCAGAAACTAGCGTGGCCAGGCTAGCTAGCTCGTGGTGACTGTTCAGACGACTGTGGCCGTCCCTCAGGGGAGGCCAGGGGAGGGAAGCCTGGGTGCGGTGATGTTTTCTACTAAAGAGCCATCTTCACTGGGATGAATTCACAGCAGGTGCTGCCACTGTGGGCCATCTGGTGCTGCCCATGCAGAAAACCACCTCTCAGGAGTGAGCTCAGCGTTTCCAGGGTGTCTGGTCCACAAAGCCTATGCAGGTGCCCTTCACAGATTTACTCAGTAATGTTCTCGGGTGATTTGGTGTCTGACCTGCTCATCCAGGGTGCCGGAGTTTGTGAGAGAAAAGCGGTTTGGAAATTGGCTGAAAGATGCACGAGACTGGGCCATTTCCAGAAACAGATACTGGGGCACCCCCATCCCACTGTGGGTCAGCGAGGACTTCGAGGAGGTGAGGCTGTGGCGCTTTCATGTGTTGATTTTTATTGAGGCCCTTTGTTCATTCGTTCCATCTGAATATGAGGTAGAAGAATATGGCTTCTTTCTTTTTTTTGGCCCCTTATTTCATCTTTTTCTCATTCCTTCCTATAATAATGACATAAATAAGAATGTTTTTAGAGCTTTAACTTTATTTTGACTCTAATGCAATTTTTAACAATTTCCCTTTGTGTAAAAGTGAATGTAATTTCCATTTTTCTCAGGGAAGCCACACATTAAGTTGTTTGTGTTGCTCATATCTCTGTTTCTTCTTGTGAGTTATTTATGAACAGAACATATACTCTGCACTAAGTCATAGCATGTTAAGCCCAACTTATAGTGACGGGAAAGGAAGATTGAAAAAAAATTACCCAAGCATTGCAGACCTTTAACCTACAAAACCAAGTGATTGTGTATGAGTTTAGGTCTATGTAAATGTTACATGTAGGACTTAGATGTATTCCCTTGATGGGGCTTTCTGTCCATCATTGAAAGCTGAGAGCATTAGAGCCGTCATGAGCCACAGCAGCCCAGGGACCTCAGTAAATTTCCAATGTGGCTGAATCAAGGCTTTTCAGAACCAGTTAGGGAGGACGAGGAAAGAGACCAGGGTGCCTCCAGGTAGCGGAGAAGCCCCAGCAGCCCTGTCAGATGGCTTCCTTTGGGAGCGCCTCAGTGGGCCCATCTCAGCCTCCTTACCCGGACATGATTCTAACATCTTGCAGTTGGACTATTTTGACTCGGCACAATAATTTAGTTCTAGCTTTCACTTCAGAAGATTCCAGCTTAAAGAATCAAATTCAAGTGCCAGGAAGAAAATAAGATGCCTTAGCTTAGAGTAATAGTCTAGGCCAGGGGTGGGCAACCCCTGGTATACGTGCCAAACATGGCATGCCAGTAACTTTTGCTGGCACATGAAACCCTCTCTTATAATCTTTCATTTACAGTTTTTTTCTTAATATTGACTTCTTTATTTTTCAGATAAATTCAGTGTAGGTGCATCTTAGATAAAAAATTTTACATAACATGTATACATTAAAAAATAAATGTATTTTTCATCATCATATACTGTGTTTTTGTCGCTTGAATGAATTTTATTATTTCTTCAAGATTCTTCACATACGTACACCTTAAGAGATATCAAGTAGGTGTAACATGTTCTCAAAAAATTAGGGCTGGCACACAGAAAAATTTTGAGTCAGAGATTTTGCTAGTTTTGGCACGCACTCACAAAAAGGTTGCCCACCCCTTGTCTAGGCATTTCACTTCTGCTGGTCATTTTTGCAGATTTGGACACAGTAAACCCTCAAAAAATGCTTGTTGAGATGATGGCTGTGAATGTTGAAAATCTGCATGTAGAGCCTCCTCTGATATGGGGTCAGTAGCAAGGAAGGGAAGTCTGCTCACTTCTTCAGACAGTGACCTGTCTTTCCTGAGGGTTAGCCATTTTGGTGGTAACTGTCCTGAAGATTAGAGATCTCTAAAACTAAATAGGAATGAACAGAAATAAACTCTGTGATCTTTGCCTCTGCAACACTCCTGCTTTTTAACTTTGTTTTGACAGATAGTATGCATTGGGTCAATGGCAGAACTTGAAGAACTGTCAGGAACAAAGATCTCAGATCTCCACAGAGAGAGGTCAGTTTCTAAGTGTGTGATTCATGTCAGTTCTGTCATTCAGAGCTTGAGCCAAATATCAACAGTACAACGAGTGAAATTTCTTTTGAGAGCCAAAATTTTTAAACTTAAACTATATAGGTAGGTACATTGTTATTAACTTAATTAGGGTACTCCTAAGCTGGCCTTTGCTAAAAACGTCCTCAATCTGATTAAGGTATGTTCGCTAAGGTCGACCCCTTCCAACTCTCCCATCCACACTCGTCTTGTATACTTGTTTCGTCTGTCTCCTTTCCGAAAACAGACTTCTGCGCATGGGCCACGAAGTTTCAATCGCACTGTACATGCACGCCCACACGTGAGATTTTGTGGAAGAGCCACACTCAAGGGACCAAAAAGCCGCGTGTGGCTCGCGAGCTGCGGTTTGCCGACCATTGGTTTAGCCTATTAACACATTGCAGACCAGTAGTTTCACTGCTAGCTTCACCCAGTGGCCAGATAAGTTTCTATTGAACGAGTACAAAAAACGTTTTACATAAACGTTAAAGGCATGCTTTAAAATTAAATACCCATTGCATTTTGAAGTTATTTATTATTCTTACAAGCTAATATCTTTTTAAAGTATGGTACTTTGTAAAGCACTGTAATATGAAGCAAGAATTCTCGTGATCTGTCCGCAGTGTGTTAAGATGTGGTCTCTGTAGCAGATCCTAGAGCTGCATATAGAAATCAAACTCTAGTTTGCTGAATTACATTGTTGATAACTTGTGTCATAATGAGGAGGGGTGGCTTCTGTCCTTGCGTCAGATGGCAGGGGCCTCTGGTATACAGCCTTCTAGGTCGAGCACTCCTGATGCTCTCTGAAAGCCTGTGATAATTGCCAGTATTTCTGTTCGTATGAAGAGCTTTCAGGAGATTGTGTTTCCTACTGGCAATTAAACTGCAAGTTCTGTTGTGCTTAAAATTAATAGAAATGGCACGTTTTTGTTTATTAGCATTGACCATCTGACCATTCCTTCACGCTGTGGGAAGGGATTGCTGCGTCGCGTGTCTGAAGTGTTTGACTGTTGGTTTGAGAGTGGCAGCATGCCCTATGCTCAAGTTCATTATCCATTTGAAAATAAGAAGGAGTTTGAAGATGCATTTCCTGCAGACTTCATTGCTGAAGGCATTGATCAAACCAGAGGATGGTATGTTTTTTTGTTCTTTTAAGTGTTTTGTTGATTTCATTTTATTTAGCAGCTACTTTACTGAGCACCTGGTCTTTATCAGCTATGTTCAGGGAAGACTGTGTTAGGGAGAGAGGCTCTCCTGCCCGCTGCTCCTCATACCAAGCAACCCGTTAGTGTCTTGAATAGGCGTCTCTCCCATGGTAGGCTGTAGTTTCAGAGTTTCAGTTATTTCACTGACATCTTGGAGTATAGAGATTTGTTTCACTGGAAATGTGATAAAAAAAACAATGTGTGATGATCATAGCTTGTGTATTTCAAATCATTTACTCAAATGTGTAATGGGTATTAGAGGATAAAGAGTGAGGTACTACAAATGCAAAAAGGGATGCTTGGAAATGTGCTTAGATGTTAGACTAGCTTTACAAAATTAACATTCAAAAAAATCTAGATTTTAAAAGATCATGGGGAGAGGATTTGAGTATTGGTTTTATCTGGTGCCTTATTTAAAGCCATATCTTTGCCCTCTTAATTATAAAAAAGTTACCTTCTTTTTGTGGATGATCTTGGTTGGCCCAGGTTCTAATTATATTTTCATTAATAATGGTTTTACAGTTGTTGTTTAAGGAATTTTGGTGGTGTTTTCTGCTTTTACAAATTGCAGGAGTCATCACAAACTGATTAAATTCCAGCCTAATGTTTTGGGATGTGCTATTTTCAGCTTTCAATCCATTTATCTGTAGGAACAGTACCAGGCACAAACTCCTCTTCCCAGGGAGTTTCTCAGAGGAGCGGTGACATCTGGCAACTGTTAGCAGTCCTTAGTGAATGGGATGTCTTGTCAGGTGTTCATGTTAGCCATGGGGTCTGGTCTCCACCCTCATCAGTTCATGTCCTGGGCTGTTCTCAAAATCAGATTAGAGGTGACAAGAGCCGCACTATCAGGACAGCTTACAGGGATGTGATGCAGTTCTTTTAGGGAATAAGCTAGCAAGCAGAATAAATGACATATTTGATATCTGACCAACAGAATAAAAACTGCCTCTGCTCCTGTCATCTATCTTTTGACTTTTGAATGAGAGAGATGTTGTTTTTGGTGGGGAGAGAGGTTTGTTTATTTGTTTTTTGTCATACGACTCTCATACGGCCCTGTGCTAAAGGTGATATCTGTTGATTTTCAGTTTTGTCTTTTGGGGAGGTCCTGAGAAACCAGCCCTCTCTGACCTTCTCTGCCTTGTAGCTGTCCAGCTGGCTTCCCGAGGAGAGTGATGGTGCTGTCCTCAACTGGGTCAACACCTGGCTCCAGGCCTTTATGCACTTTCAATAAAGCAATTCATTTTCTGATCAGGGGCTGCTTTGCAGTGGGTCCTGTGTGTAATTTTTTTCAGTGATCCTGACAGGACTTAATAAGTCATCAGAATTAAGAACCTTTGCTTTATGTGGTTATCAAGAAGGATAACAGATCCAAAGTAGAAATTCAGTTCAACAAGTAAACACAGTTTTTCCCTATGCTGGGTTTCTTTTCCGGTTCTTGTTTTGTTTCTTAACTCTTTATTTTGACATTTTTTCCAGGTTTTACACTCTGCTGGTGCTGGCCACAGCTCTCTTCGGACAACCACCTTTCAGGAATGTGATTGTGAATGGGCTCGTCCTTGCAAGGCAGGTGCATTCCTGTGTAATGACAAGGTTCTCCGTTCCCCTAACCTTCCTTTGTGAATAGAGGAATTCAGGAATGCCCCCCTCTGTTCCTACTATTTCTTCTCTGCTTTTTACATGTTGCTGCTCTTTTCATCCCACACCTTTCCTGTGCACTTGTCCATCTTTTGCGTTCCGTCTCCCACCCACTCCCCTCTGTCTTCGGAAGCAGGGCTGGGTTGAGAGCTCAGCCTAATGGAAGGGGAGGTCTTTTCTGGGATCTCCTAGTGATAAAATAATGTGTGTGTGTTTTTAGAATTTCATGAAGTTCTTTTGCTTATAGCTCATATTTAATCTGTACACTGGACCTTTAGTATAGATTTTTGTTGTCTTATTTTTAACATGAGGAATTTACAGGTTATAGAGGTTTCTAGTATTGCATAGGAGTCTTATTCTTCTTTTCCCTGTACTTCCTCAAGTTATGAAAAGTAAAACATAAATAAAAATAAGAAACTACGAATATTTACGTAGGTGCCCAGCTTTATGTGCAGTGAGGGCGTGGCAGTAGGCCCTGTTGTGAGCTATTACACATCTTCACACACTTAATCCCCATAGCTCTTTTGACATTTGAGGAGTTGAGGTTCAGGAAAATTAAGTAACTTTCCCAAAGTCACACAGTAAATAAGTGGTAAGTTCAAGTATCCAGGCAGTCTGGCTATACAGGCTGTGCTTTCACATTTTCAGTTGAAATTTTTATTGAATTGTAGATTTGCATGCAGTTGTAATAAATTACAGAGGCCCCTTTTGAGTTTTCCCAGTTTCCTTCCCTTTGAACATCTCACGGTCCCTCTGTTGCCTTTTTATAACTACAGCCACATCCTCCTGCCCTTTCAGCCTCCTCCCCAACCCCTGGCAACCACTGATCTGTTCTCCATCTCTGAAATGGTATCATTTCAAGTCTGTTATGTAAATAGAATCCTACCATGTATAACTTTTTGGGATTGGCTTTTCTTGCTCTGTGTTACTCCCTGGAGGGTCCTGGGGGGCTTGTGTATCTGGTTCCTTCCTTTTCTTTGCTGAGCATGTGGGTGACCCAGAGTTTGACTCTTCACCTGCTCAAGTGAGTTGTTTCCAGTGTTTCTGACAATGAATAAAGCTGTCAAGTTTGTTGAAGGTTTGTGTTACTATAGATTTTCATTTCTGTAGGGTAAATGCCTCATCTGTATTTTTAACTGTTACACTATAATGTCTTCCTTCATCTCTCCTGAAGCTTCTCTGTTGATTCAACACAGTATTTAAAAAGAAGCTTACAGATACTGACAGACAGCTTTATTGTTGTACTTTAACATTGTCTGTATGCCCTTTGCATTTATGTGTTCCAGTTGAAAATACCTGTAACCATATATAAAGATAAACTGTGACATTGACTTTTGTTTTTCAAGTGATGGCCAGAAAATGAGCAAACGAAAAAAGAATTATCCAGATCCACTTTCCATCATCCATAAATACGGTGCTGACGCCCTCAGGTAAAAGCCCATGCTTTGCCCTGTGTGTGTTTGTTGTCTTTTTTTTTTTTTTTTTTACATTTAATCACTTTTATTTATTTATTTTTTGTTAATCCTCACCCGCTCGGATATTTTTCCATTGATTTTGAGAGAGAATGGAAGAGAGAGGGAGAGACTGAGAGAAACATCGATGTGAGAGAAATCATTGATTGGTTGCCTCCTGCAGGAGCCCTGACCAGGATCGGGGCCAGGGAGGAGCCTGCAGCCAAGGTACATGCCCTTGACCAGATTTGAACCCGGGACCCTTTGGTCCGCAGACTGATGCTTTATCTACTGAGCCAAACCAGCTAGGGTGTGTTTGTCATTTTTATGTAAGCATTTCTCATTCTGTTAGTCATATTCCTTAGATGTGGTTTAGAATTTGCTTTTTAAAAAATGTATCTCTACTACAGGGGGAGCTACATTTGTATGATGTTGACTCAAACCCCCCAAAGTGGTTTTTTAATAATGGTGACATTTTCAAATCCAGAGATCATTGAGTGTTCAAATTAAAAGCCCCCCAGCCCTCTGCCCTGGCAGAGCACACACAGCTGCTCCTGGGGAGTCTTTGGTGCCTGCATTGTTCTGGGAGGAGGGCCTGGCCGACGCCTTTGAGTTCTGCTGCACCCACCACCAGTGGCCTGCACTGGGCTTACATCTCCTTTTATAATGTGCTTGGCCTCATGCATGTAACAGTAAGAGCTTTATCAGTTTTAAATAGATCACGAGAAGAGTATTCATAATTACCTCTTTTGTAGCAGAAATGCTAGTATTGGTGTTGCCCTGTCAAAATGTCACATAATAATTGTTTACTGTCTACATTCCTTTTCGGTATAATTTTTCTCTTCCAGATTGTATCTGATTAACTCCCCTGTGGTGAGAGCAGAAAACCTCCGCTTTAAGGAGGAAGGTGTTCGCGATGTTCTGAAGGACGTGCTGCTCCCTTGGTACAATGCCTATCGCTTCTTCATCCAGAATGTCCTGAGGCTGCAGAAGGTATGGACTGCCGTGCTGTGGTTGAGCTCTGCCTTCCCAGCTGTGTCGAGCTGGGTTTGCACAGTCCCTGTGGTGTGGAGGGTCAGAGACACTTGAGGGGCCATTGGTAAAGTTAGCCGGGGTCCTTGTTGCGCCAGTAGCATGGGACTGGGGCTCCTCGGCAAGCTCACCTGTGCAGACAGCAGCCTCACCTGTAGAAGAGTTGCATTGGACATTCATTTAGTCAGCCAGTTCCCCTCCCTTGTGGAACCAGTGCGGGTGGGGCATGGCAGAGCCAGTGAAGGGTCAGCTACTGTCTCAGAGTAAAGGCCCTCCATGGGTGCCTTTGGGCTGATACTCTGCGTGAGAGAAATTCTCATTGGGGTCTTAGGACTTAAAGTAATGATTGTGATGTATATGAAAGTGCCTTCCGAGCAGTGTCCTGCTACCCATGACATTCTTGGAGAAGCTGCCTCTCCTGCTCCATGACGCAGGCTCCTGTCTTAGCTTTCAGGACTCCATTGGGGTTAGGGCCCGGTACCACTGATCTTTTTACCTCCAGCATCTTACAAGTAGAATTGCTTGGTAAATTACTGTTGACTAAACATGGGATGTTATGCCTTCCTGAGAAATTGGTTGGGAAGCTGAGCTTTGAACATCACACTCCAGCAGTCCGGTCACTTGCTGCTTCTGCCTCTGGCTTGTCTAGATCTGCTAATAAAGCTTCCCAGGGGGCATTTTCCCCTGTGTTTGAGAAAGGCAGTCGTTTTCCCCAGGTCCCTAGTGCTCCTGCCTTTTTGTTCCAACCACCTCGTTGGGCCCACAGTTCTTAGGCAGGGCCACTTTGCAGCCTCTGCCGGTCTGGCGCCTGGTCTGGGCATGGCAGCAAGACACGGGCTCTACAATCAGTGCTCATTTTCAATTTGTAGACAGTCATCCAGTGCTTGCAAATTTTACTGTCGTTCCTCTCTCAGATTTAAAGTAACTATACCCTATAGTTATTGACAATATTTTGGAATGTTTCTCAATTCATAATCATTCTTTGGTGCAGAAGAATAATTTTTTTCCTAACTTCTCCTTCTTTCAAAAAGGTAATTCACTAATTGAAGACTTAATATCCCAGGTTTAGAGCTTATCCTGAAAATATTACTGAAAATTAGAAATTTAGATTGCCAATGGGCCTGGATTGGGGGAGGCGGGGCGTGGTATTGGCTATTTCAGTTTAAGTGCTTTAAACAGCTCATTTGTTTACATTAATTTCCCCAAGCAAACAGAATATTTCAATAATTGTCAATTCTTAGGAGGAAGAAATGGAATTCCTCTACAATGAGAACACGGTTAAAGAAAGTGCCAACATTACAGACCAGTGGATCCTGTCCTTCATGCAGTCGCTCATTGCCTTCTTTGAGACCGAAATGGCAGGTGTGTCTCTCTTTGGCCCTCCTCCCAGGACTAAGGACTCTTAATCTTTATGATTGCCCTTTACATATTTAACTTTTTATTGATAAACAATGGGGATTTTATAGAAATTTTAAGAGATAAAGAACAGTAGGTAAATAGTTATTTCTTTCAACACTCAAATATAATTTTGTCAAGACTAGTTGTAGACGGTGCTGTTCCAAGGCCTGGGGGATCATCTCTGAGGATGCCCAGTGGCTTCATCCCTTCATAGGCTCAGTGCTGAATGACTCTGTGCCTGTTCCCTCATTTGGGAACCTCAGTTTCTTTCTGTGAAAAACACCTGATTAGAATTATTCTAAGGCTCTAATAGAGATCGTGTACTTCAAGTATCTGGTAGGTAGTAGGTACTCACTAAATAGTACATGTTAGTAGGTCTTTTATTTTTTTACTAGTGCTCCGGTGCACAGATTCGTGCACATTGAAAGGAAATTAATTAGAAGATGGCCAGCGGGGCGGGACTGGGCTAGACGGGCTGGACACACCCTGGAGCCAACCTCCAGTGGTCCCTCCCTGGCCGACTGCACCTGGGGTGGCACCGCGGCTCAGAGGGAGTCTGTGGAATGAGTGGGGTCCCTCTGGCAAGTAGGGTCCCTCAGCCTGGCCTGCAAGGATTGGCCAAAACCAGCTCTCCAACATCTCCTGAGGGGTCCCAGATTGCAAGAGGGTGGTTCTCAGGTGATGTACCCTGGAATCAGGCTACCTCTTTTCTGGTTCCAGGGTGCGTTACCCGAGAACCCCACTGCCAAGTCACGGCGGCTTGGCAGCTCCTGCGTTGAATGTCTGCCCCCTGGTGGTCATTGCACATCATAGCTACCGGTAGTATGGTTGCTCAGCCTTTTATGTATATAGATTTTTTAAATTTCTATTTTCAAGTCTACTTTATTAAATAAGTGTCCTGTTCAGTCCAGAAAAATTAGGAAATATAGCAAAGCAATAATGAAGTAGACATTTTCCTATATTTGTTACCTACAGCAATGAATTTGGTTTTATACAGAGGTTGGAAAGTAGGTTATGATGGAACAACCGGAAGTCAGGGTGGAAAATTCTAGAAAGCATTAACTCAGATACCTGAGATGGGTGGGTCTGATAAAGTAAGCTGGCTTTCCAGTGCTGCACACCTTAGCGAGGTTGCCCTGCCTCCCTCAGCACCTGTGGGTGCCAGGGGCTGCCGTGCAGGTGCAGTGCTCATGGTTTCAAGGAGCAAAGCCACCCTTTGGTGCAGGCAGGAGCCTGCTGTCCTCAGCTGGTGCATGGCTCCTACTGGAGTAGGTGCCTTTTATCCTGGCGCAAAGGACAGTGAGCACAGGAATTTCCACATGCTCACCAGTCATCCTGACGGACTATGTCCACCCCTTAAACATAAGGATCATTATGATTGCCAAGCTGTTGAACAGAAGTGACGATCCCAGGACAAGGGCTCACAGCCACACTCACTCCCTCCTCCTGAGTGATGTGAGTGGGAGGGGCTTATTGCTTGGGGCTCCTGCATCTTTAGGCAACTGCCCTCCTGAAGAGTGTGCCCAGTCTGACTAGGGTGTTAGAGGTTAGGCAGCTTGTGCACATCAGCTTAGTGGTAAGAAAGAGCCAGATGTGAGAGGCCAGGTGTGCTCCACACAGGCTGTGTGATGCAGCTTGTGCCCTCAGCTCCCTCGTCAACAGAGTCTGAAGTAGCATCCTTGAAGCGTGATGCTTTTATAGTGATCTCAGTGATAGTTGCTACTGCTTCTGTGTGCTCGTTACCCATAGGCTTCATCTCTCTAAGCTGAAACCTGAATATAGGAAGTAGGTTATGATGGCTTCCTGGAAGATGAAAAGTGTAATGAACACTAAGAATAACTTAGGCCTCTTTCTTTTCTTTTCTTTTTTAATATTTTTTATTGATTTTAGAGAGGAAGGGAAAGGGAAAGAGAGAGACATCAATGATGAGAGAGAATCATTGATTGGTTGCCTCCTGCAAGCCCCCTACTGGGGATTGAGCCCGCAACCCGAGCATGTGCCCCCGACCACAGTCGAACTCAGGATCCTTCAGGCCACAGGCCGACACAGCAAGCATGTCAAACTCAAAGGCTACCATGGGCCAAGTTTATGTGGGCCACAAAAAAAAGCTTCCATTTTCATAGAAACGTTGATTTATTTCCATAGAGACATGCTGAGTACAAAGGGCTAAAATAAATTAGTCATCGTTACCACAAAATAACTGAACATTTGAATAATAATATTTTTCTTGAACGTTAATGTACCAGACACTGAATAACTGCACAAATTAATAAGCATAACGCAACTAAACCTATTTTTCTTGTTCTCTGAAAGCTAAATATTTCCTGTTGCGCACACCAAACAAGTCAGTTCAAGACTAATGATGTGGCCATCGGCTGCTAAAATATTCACTGCTAGTATTGGTGGAGAGAAATGGTGTGCCTGCGCGTAAGGTGCTTAAGGGAAACGAATGCAACACGATTCTAGTAATCAGCCTTTAGCGAACGTTGTAGTTTGTTATTAATAATTATGTATAATAGGATATTGTAAAAATTAAGTTATGAAATTTTTATTAAAATGTTTCTTACATACGGTTAAATTGGCTGGGCCGCAAATATATTCTTTGTGGGTTGCATGCAGATCTTGGGCTGAGAGTTTGACCTGCTTGCTTTACAGGGTAGGCCTCTGATCACAGACATCATCTGTCTGGGAATGTGCAAACAGCCAGGGACTGGACGGGGATGGGCCTGCAGCACCTCTTTCTGGTCTTTGTGAACCACCGCAGAGAGCAGCTCTGCCCTTGGCAATTTCTCACCATGTTGGCTTAGACCAGCAGCATTATTAACAGTCACTGAACATTAAAATAAATTGTGTTGTTTGAGCGACAGAGTTTCAGTGAAAGGGAACATGAGTGGGAAAATCCCTAAAATAAGCCTGTGCCTCAAAAAAGATGGGCTAAGACATCCTTACTTTCCTGTTTGCCCTCGAGTTCCTCACAAGAGCCTTCCAGTCTTTCTAATGCTTTACAGATCTTTTTGCCTTTCACTAACCCCTTTAGCTTTCCTTCTTTGACTATAGGCATGTCATGGAGATAGTGTGGGTTCGGTTCCAGACCACCACAATGAAGCAAATATCCAATAAAGAGAATATACAATAAAGCAAGTCACATGAATTTTTTGATTTCCATTGAATATGTAAGTTGTACTTATAGTATTAACTGTGCAATAGCATTGTGTCTAAAACAATGTCCACACCTTAATTTTAAAAACAGTTTACTAAAAAAAAAAAAAAATAGTTTAATGCTTGTCATGGCTGGTGGTGTTCAGTGGTTAGAGCATAGATCCGTACACGGAAGGGTCACAGGTTCAAATTTCAGTGAAGGATATGTACCTGGTTTGAGGTTTACTCCCTGCCCCTGGTTGGGGCACATGTAGCAGGTATCCAGTCGATGTCTCTCTCCTCCTCTCCCTCTTGCCTCCCTTCCACTCTCTCTAAAAAGCAATGGGAAAAAATATACTTGGGTAAGGATTAACAGCAACAAAAAATGCTGCTAAAAAATGTTAGCCATCATCTGAGCCTTCAGTAGGAGCTATTTTGCTGGTGTGGGTTCTTTCCTTTTATTTATTTATTTACTAGAGGCCCAATGCACAAATTTGTGCATGGATGGGGTCCCTCTGGGTGGCCTATGAGCATCTTGCCAAAACCCACAGTCCAATGTCGCCTGCAACTCCTACTTGCCGCTCCCACTCATCCTGGCCCCACTGTGCCTGCCGAGGGCTTGCACCCAATCAGTCCCAATCGGAAGACTCTCACGCCGTCGCAGCAGCGCTCACCAGCCATAAGCCCTGCATCTGGCGCCCTCCTGAGTGAAGTGGCCTGCAAGATTGGGCCAAAACTGGCTCTCCGACATCCCCCAAGGGGTCCCAGATTGCAAGAGGGCACAGGCCAGGTCAAAGGACCCCACTAGTGCACGATCAGGGCCAGGAAGGGTCTGCAGGAGTGCCCTAGGGCGTGTCCAACCCGTCTCACTCAGTCCCGATTGGCTGGGCCCCAGCAGCAAGCTAACCTACCCCTGGTGGTCATTGCACGTCATAGTGAGCGGTTGATCGGCCTTAGCATATCATTAGCTTATTACACTTTGATTGGTTGAACGGTCGACCAGTCACAAGATGACCACTTAGCATATTAGGCTTTTCTTATATAGGATTTATTGATTGATATTAGAGAGAGGATAGGGGGGAGAGAGAAACATTGATTTGATGTTCCGTTTATTTATACATTCTTTGTTTGATTCTTGTATGTGCTGACCGGGGATTGAACCCTCAACCTTGGCATATTGGGATGACACTCGAGCCAAATGAGCTGCCTGGCCAGGGCTCTTTTCTTCATCTTGATGCCTGCTCAGTGATCAGGGTGGTGGTGGCTGTGGCAATTTTTTAAAATTGGCCAACAATGAATGAAGTTTGCTGCATCAGTTGACTTTTCCTTTCATGAATAGTTTCTCTATAGCATAGGATGCCGTTTGATAGCATTTTACCCACAGTAGACGTTCTTTCAAAATTAGAGTCAGTTTCAGAACCTGTTGCTGCTTCACCAACTAAGTTTATGTAATATTCTAAATCAGTGGTTCTCCACCTGTGGGTCACGACCCCTTTGACGGTTGAACGACCCTTTCACGGGTCATCTAAGACCATCCTGCATATCAGATAATTACATTACGATTCATAACAGTAGCAACATTACAGTTATGAAGCAGCAACAAAAATAATTTTATGGTTGGGTCACAACATGAGGAACTGTATTTAAAGGGCCGGAAGGTTGAGAACCACTGTTCTAAATCCTTTGTTGTCATTTCAACAGTCTCCACAGCATCTTCACCAGGAGTAATTGTGTGACTCTTCTTTCATTTGAGCACTTGGAGGCCATTGTAGTTTTATTAATTGCCCTAATTTCAATGTTGTTGTATTCTCAGGGACTGGAGAGGCCTGAGGAGCAGGAGAGAGAGAGGGGAATAGCCAGTCAATAGAGCAATTGGAACACACAACACTTATCGATTAAGTTTGAAATGTTTTGTGATAGTTCATGATACCCCAAAACAGTTGCAATAGTAACATCAACGACCACTGACCCCAGATCATCATAACAAGTATAGTAATGAAATAATTTGAAATATTGAAAAAATCATGACTGACACAAAGCAAGCAAATTATGTTGGAAAAATGGTGCCGATTAACTTGCAGGTTTGCCAGAATCCTTCAGTTTGTATTTTAAAAAATCTGAAACATAATAAAACAAGTGCAGTAAAATGAGGTATGGGTGGAAACCCCCCACCCTATTTTGGTCTTCAGAAAGTCTATTCTATTTTATTCATGGTTCTTGCTAAGTTTCTCGGTGGCATCATGAAGGATAGCTTGGGCTTGTGGGTTCTCTGGTGGGCCTGGGCTGTGTGTTATATGATGTTGAGCAGCAAGTATCACTGGGCTTCCTTTGCCAGATGCGTGGAGCACCCATATGCTCAGTTATGACAAGGATGTCTCGAGGCATTGCCAGTGTCCCTTGTGGAACAGAGTTGCTCTAGTTGAGAAACTGTGTGTCAGTCTTAGTTGACGTACAGAGCAGCACAGTGAAGGAAGTTGGGCCTGTGTGGTGCTGTAGCATTGTACAGCTCCAGGTAAACCTGCCTCCTGGCGTTGTGTGATGGGTAGTGTTGGCCTCTTGGCCACACATACAGGATATCCATTTTTCTCACTGACAGTGGCTCACAGGGCAGTTGTGTGCACCCCAAGACACTTTATGGTCATTGAGTATGTCCTTAGTGCAGGAGCCAGTGTGATTGCTTCCCTTTTGGTTCATTCTGTCTCAACAAGCATGGGGACCCTTGGATGACAGGGCTACTCGTTCTTTCCTTGTGTCCACTCCTTCCCCAAGCACCCCAAATGCTTAGTCTATTCTCAGTTCCTGATTGATTGGTCTTACTTTTAGCTTATAGGCTTTATACTGTGGTGCCCCGCCTGGTCAAGTTTGTCGATGTTCTGACCAATTGGTATGTCAGGATGAACCGCCGAAGATTAAAGGTAAGTCCAGGTTGTTTTTCAGAAGAGCAGAAAGTGTAGGAAGTGTGAAAATAAGTACAGCCCAATGCTATAATGTTTTGAAGCAATTTTTTTTCTTTTTACGTTTCGTATTAACTATATTTATCGCCATTTGATGGCTAGGGACCTGTAAGTTTTAAAAGTCATGGCGCATATTTTCAGAACACAATTATGGACATGCCATATTAGAGGGAGGCTCAGGGCCACGTAGCAGTAAACTAAGCATACCTCTTAAAACCCAAAACAAGTTATGCAAATATTTTCAAATGTCATGTACAACTGTGATCTCCAGAGGAACTCTGAGCTATAGAGGGTCAGTTATTGATAAAACTCTTCCTTGAGCATGTTGGGGACTTTTAACGAATGAAGAATAAGTCCTGTCTCAAGACTTCAGCCATGCATAAACAATCTTCTATCTACACTAATAAAAGACAAACCTGCAAATTGACCGTACCTCCACTACGCCTTAAGCCATGCCCACCAGCCAGTCAAAGTGACTATATGCAAATTAACCCAATCAAGATGGCGGCTGGCAGCCAGGGAGCTGGAGCAAGCAGGAGGCTTGGTTGCCCCGATGATGGAGGAAGCCAAGCTTCCCGCCTGCTGCAGCCGGCTCTGAGCTCCACTTAAGGCAACAAAGTTTCAATTATAGAAGTTAAATAAACCCCAGATACCTGCTTTCAGCAGGCCATGGCCACTGAGCTAGAGCGAGCAGGAGGCTTCCCTCCCACCTGCCCTGGCCGGCTCTGAGCGCCTCTCAAGGCTACAAAGTTTTAATTATAGAAGGTAAATAAATCTCAGAATAAAAAAGAAAAAAAGGAAAGGCTGGGAGCTTCTGTCGCCGGGTGGCTTGGCCAGCCTGAAAATGGCCCTCAGCCCCTCACCCAGACTGGCCAGGCACCCCGGTGGAGATCCCCCACCCTAAAGGGGGTGTAGCCAGTCTGAAAACAGCCATCAGCCCCTCACCCAGGCTGGCCAAACCTCCATGGGGCGAGGGTCCCCACTGCGGGGGGGGGGGGGGCGCTTGACAACCTGCAAACAGCCATCAGCCCCTCACCCAGGCTAGCCAGGCACCCCAGTGGGGACCCCCACCCTGAAGGGGGTGTGGCCAGCCTGAAAACAGCCATCAGCCCCTCACCCAGGCTGACCAGGCATCCAAGCGGGACCCCCACCCTGATCCGGGACACCCTTCAGGGCAAACCAGCTGGCCCCGACCCATGCACCAGGCCTCTATTTTTATATAATAAAAGGGTAATGTGCAAACTGACCCTAACAGCAGAACGATGGGAATGACTGGTCACTATGATGCACACTGACCACCAGGGGGCAGACGCTCAATGCAGGAGCTGCCCCCTGGTGGTCAGTGCGCTCCCACAGGGGGAGCTCTGCTCAGCCACAGGCAGGCTGATGGCTGCCAGTACAGCGGTGGTGGTGGGAGCCTCTCCTGCCTCCTCAGCAGCGCTAAGGATGTCCGACTGCAGCTTAGGCCGGCTCCCCGCTAGCAAATGGACATCCCCCAAGGGCTGCCAGGCTGCCAGAGGGATGTCTGACTGCCTGCTTGGGCCCGATCCCCCAGGGAGCGTCCTAAGCCAGCAGGTGGACATCCTCCGAGGGGTCCCAAACTGCAAGAGGGCATAGGCCGGGCTGAGGGACACCCCCGACTGCACAATTTTTATGCACCGGGCCTCTAGTCTATATATATAAAAGCCTAAGCAACTGTTCACTCAGTAGCTATGACGCGCACTGACCACTGGGGGTAGATGCTCAATGCACAGGCATGGAAACATGGAACAGACTGATGAATCTCAGAGGGGAGGGGGTACAAGGGTGGGAAGAGATTACCAAAGATCTTATATGCGTATTAGAGGCCCAGGGCATGGATTTGTGCACGGATATAGTCCCTAGATCTGGCCTGAGGGGATTGGGCCAAAACTGGGTCTCTGACATCCCCTGAGGGATCCTGGATTGCTAGAGGGCACAGGCCAGCCTGAGGGACCCCACCAGTGCACCAGTTCGTGCACTGGGCCTCTAGTGATTATATAATACAGGAGATACTTATACCAAAGGCCAGTTGGGTGCCCACCGCACATCATTTTTGTTGTTGTTTGTGGGTGTTCTGTTTTTTTAAATCCTCCATTGATATTTAGAGAGAGCTTAGGGAAGGGGAGAGACAGAGAGAGAAACATCAATGTGAATGTCAAATTGACTGGTTGCCTCCCGCACAAGTGACCGATTATCGAGCCTGCAACCGAGATTCATGCCCTTGACTGGAATTGAACCTGCAACCATTCAGTATGCTGGCCAGTGCTCTATCCACTGAGCCAATCTGGCTAGGGCTACCCATTAGCTTTTCCTTCAAATGTGTTGATGACAAAAGCCCAGAACAGAACAGTAATTCATTTTTGTTAAAATGTGCACATGTAGCCCTAATTGGTTTGGCTCCGTGGATAGAGCATCGGCCTGCGAACTGAAAATGTGCACATGTATACATGTATGTCTTTATACACACAAAATCTACAAGGACATGGATTAAAATGTTTACAGTAATTTTTTCTGGGTAACATAATTATGGTTCAGTGTTCTTTTTTATTATCTTTGTTTTTTTAATAATGAATCAATATAATTATTTTTAAATACATAGTGTATATATTTTTTAAAGTTACCTAAAAGTGCTTTAAAGTTTTTATGTTAACCCCTAGAGTGCCGGGGAGCACGATTGTGCTCCTCCTGGCTTTTGCCAAAAGTGCCAGGAGCGCTATCACGCTCCTCCTGCAGTGTCCAGTTCTAAGTCTGCTTTTATTAGTGATGATGATATTGCTAAATATGTCAATTCTTGCTGTGAAGATGACGATTTTGTGGCAGATATTGAATATATAACTTCATTTACTTGCAATGCATAATTTTTTTCCTAAACTGCTGTAAAATCAGCAAAAATGCCTTGGCAATTTTAGCATAGTTCCTAGGATATTGGTTGGCACTCAAAGGGTTAACAACTACTTGTCCATGGTGTGGGAATCCCACTCTCAGACATCGGGTTCTCTTAACTCATCTTTACCTCACAGTTACAGAGCCCTTCTCCATTAGCTTGGCCTCAGGTGGTATGGGAGGGAGTAAGGGTCTCATCCTGGCTTTCTGCCCTGGCCCCAGATCACCTCTGCTAGTCACATCTCCTTGCTCTCTCTGTCCTATCTGTACAATATGTACTCCCTAGGGATTGTCTCTCTCTCTCTTTCTCTCTCTCTCTTTAATTGTGTGCTCCCTATGGGTTGTCTCTCCTTTTTTAAAATATATTTTTATTGATTTCAGAGAGGAAGGGAGAGGGAGAAATAGAAACATCAATGATGAGAGAGAATCATTGATCAGCTGCCTCCTGCTCGCCTTCTACTGGGGATCGAGCCTGCAACCCAGGCATGTGCCCTGACTGAATCGAATCCAGGACCCTTCAGTCCACAGACTGATGCTCTATCCACTGAGCCAAACCAGCTAGGGCTAGATTATCTCTTTTTAATAAACTTCTTACTTGGTTTTAACAGTTCAGTATGTGTTTCTTTTTTATTCACTAGGGCGAAAATGGGAAGGAGGATTGTGTTACGGCCCTGGAAACCTTGTTCAGTGTTCTGCTTTCTCTGTGCAGACTGATGGTAAGATTCTTTGCCCCATTCTATAACTCGTCCTGTGGGCTGCTCACAGCGCCCTATTGCTTCAGTGTCCTCTGTCTGTATTCTGTATTTGGTCCACTGGAAATAGAAATTGAGTTTTAAAGCAACTTAAATCTCTAGTTCCTTTTCAGAAATCTTACGTGTGTCAAGTAAGGACTAAGCAATAGTTTTGAAAGTTGGGTTTTTGTGGTGATTTCAGGGGGAGGTTGATGGGGAGGTGGAAGGAGGGTATATAGGGGGGATAAATGGTGATGGGACAATTAAATAAAGGTGGTGAAAAGTTAATACTATAAAACAATTTGGATTTTTTTTTTCTTTTCACTACTGGCAGTATGTTTCAGGTCAAGGTTCTTGCATCTAGATTGAATTGCCAAAGTTCCCCTAAACATTGGACCTCTTCTTCACTATCATTGTCACAGTGAAGCTCTTGAACTAACATCTCGCCAAACATATTACAAACAGTATTTTACTTGACACATATTCCTACCAATTAAAATATTAATTAAATAACATACAGTATATTTGTACTTGTTTTAATTCCTCATATCCTATTTCGGCTACTCCAGTGGTCGGCAAACTCATTAGTCAACAGAGCCAAATATCAACAGTACAACGAGTGAAATTTCTTTTGAGAGCCAAAATTTTTTTTTTTTAATATATTTTATTGAATTTTTACAGAGAGGAAGGGAGAGAGATAGAGAGTTAGAAACATCGATGAGAGAGAAACATCAATCAACTGCCTCCTGCACATCTCCCACTGGGGATGTGCCGGCAACCCAGGTACATGCCCTTGACCGGAATCAAACCTGGGACCCTTGAGTCCGCAGGCCACGCTCTATCCACTGAGCCAAACCGGTTTCGGCGAGAGCCAAAATTTTTAAATTTAAACTATATAGGTAGGTACATTGTTACTAACTTAATTAGGGTACTCCTCAGCTGGCCTTTGCTAAAAACGTCCTCAATCTGATTAAGGTATGTTCGCTAAGGTCGACCCCTTCCAACTCTCCCATCCACACTCGTCTTGTATACTTGTCTTGTCTATCTCCTTTCCGAAAACCGACTTCTGCACACGGGCCACGAAGTTTCAATCGCACTGTACTGGCACACCCGCATGTGGTATTTTGTGGAAGAGCCACCCTCAAGGGGCCGAAGAGCCGCATGTGGGTCGTGAGCCGCGGTTTGCCAACCCCTGGGCTACTCCATTGTCACTTATATGCCTTCTGTATATTTCCTAAACATACACAGAATGAGAGTCTGCTTTGTATGAGGTCTCGTGCCTGGTTCCTCACATCTCTTCTCATTCATTTTTATCCTAAGAAGCAGGTTGTATTCCCCCAGGTTGCAGATGAGGTTCTGACTTTTGGGGACATTGATTCCTTTTTATATTGACTTTGCTGGCACATGGTCAGTGACTCCTTTTGTTTGTTTGTTAATTAATTTACGGGGGTGACATTGGTTATTAAAATCATATAGGTTTCAAATGTACAATTCTATGACACATCATCTGTATATCGCACTTGTGTCCACCACCCAGTCAGATCTGTCACCATTTATTTGATACCCCCTTTCTCACCCGCTTCCCTGCAATAAGAACTATACAGTTACCTGTGTCTGTGAGTTTTTGTTTGTTTGTTTTTCTTATTTGTTCATTTGTTGTTTTCAATTTTATATCCCACATACGAGTGAAATCATATGGTTCTTAGCTTTTTCAGTCTGACTTAATTTTGCTTCCATGATATTCTCAAGATCCATCTATGTTGTTGCAAATGACAGTGTTTCATCTTACAGCTGAGTGGTATTCCATTTTATATATGTACCACCTCTTCTTGATCCAGTCATTGATCAAAGGACACTTTAGTTGTTTTAATGTCTTGGCCACCATGAATCTGCTGCACAGAACCTAGGGATGCATATATCTTTGCAAATAAATGTTTTCAAATTTTTCCGCTAGATACCCAGAAGAGGGGTTGCTGATTATATAGTAACTCTATTCTTAACAAATTTGAAGAACCTCCGTACTGTTTCTGTTCTTCATATTTGCTGTAACAGTTTATATTCCCATCAACAATGAATGAGGATTCTTTTTTTTCACAACCTCTCCAACACTTGTTATTATTGCTTTCTTATTGATGATAACATTCTAACAAGTGTGAGGTGGTGACTCATTCTAGTTTTGATTTGCATTTTCCTAATAGCTGATGAAGTTGAGCGTTTTTTCATATGTCTGTTGGAGAGTTCTGTGTCTTCTTGGAAGAAGTGTCCAGGATTTCTGTCCCTCTTGTATGTAATTGGATTATTTCTTCAGTGTTGTGTTCTTGATATATTTTGGATATTAACTGCATGTCAGAGCTATTGTTTGCAAATATTTTCACCCATTCCTTTGTGTTTTTGTTGTTGTTGTTCATGGTGTCTTGCTGTTCAGAAGTTTTTTAGTTTGATATAGTCCTATTCATTTATTTTTGCTTTTACTACCCTAACCTTTGGGCTCAAATTCATAGAATTCTCCATAAGACCCAGGTCCATAAAATTTAGTACCTAAGTTCTAATATATATGGATAAACACTAATTTGCTTCTTTTGCATGTGGCTTTCTAATGTCCCCAGCACCATTTATTAAAAAGTTTTTCTTTTTTCCATTGTATGTTTTGGGCTCCTTTGTCAAAAATCATTTGCCCGCATACATGTGGGTTTGTTTCTGGGCTCAGCTCTTAATTCTGTTCCCTTAAATTTTGTGTCTGTTTTTCTGCTAATACCATGCTGTTTTAATTATTGTTGCTTTGTATAATTTGAAGTTGGGGAGTGTGATACCTTCGGTTTTGTTCTTTTTTCTCAGGATTGTTTTGGATGTTTGGGGTCTTTTGTGGTCCAATACAGATGTGATGATTTTGTGTTCTATTTCTTTTTTAAATGCCATTGGGGTTTTGATGGGCGATTGCATTAAATCTGTATATTGCTTTGGATAATATGTCCATTGTAACTATGGTGGTTCTTCCAATTCATAAATATGGAATACCTTTCCAACTTATTGTGTCTTTTTCAAACTTTTTTAATAATATCTTGCAGTTTTCAGTGTACAGGTCCTTCACATCCTTTGTTCAGTTTATTCCCAGGTATTCTACTTTTGTTGCAATTGCAAAAGGATTTTTTGTTATTGTTGTTCATTTTTTAGTTTGTTTTTAAAATGTCATTGTTAGTATATAGGAAAGCAGATCAGTGTATTTTTGTATATTAATTTTGTATCCTGCCACTTCCTGCATTTGTTCATTGTTTCTAATAGTTTTTTGGTGGTGTCTTTAGAGTTTTCTATATAAAGAATCATGTCATCTACAAACGGTGGCACTTTCACTTCTTCATTCCCAAATTGGATGCCTTTTATTTCTTTCTCTTGCCTGATTACTCTGGCTAGGACTTCCAGTACTATTTTATCCTAGAGGCCCAGTGCATGAAATTCGTGCACTTGGGTTCCCTCAGCCCTGCCTGTGCCCTCGCGCAGTCCGGGAGACCTCGGGGGATGTCCAATTGCCACAGAGGTGGGAGAGGCTCCCACCACCGCTGCTTCACTTGCCAGCCGTGAGCCCGGCTTCTGGCCAAGCAGTGCTCCCCCTGTGGGAACGCACTGACCACCAGAAGACAGCTCCTGCGTTGAGTGTCTGCCCCCTGGTGGTCAGTGCGCATCATGGCGACTGGTCAATTTGCATATTAGCCTTTTATGCCTGCGGGATCGGGCTGTAACTGGCTCTCCGACATCCCCCTAGGGGTCCCGGATTATGATAGGGTGCAGCCACGCTGAGGGACCCCACTGGTGCATGATCACGGCTGGGTAGGGACGCGGGAGGTTGGCCAGCCAGGGATGGATCACGGGAGGGGTCCAGGGTATGTGCAGCCATCTCGCTCAGTCCTGATTGGCCAGATCCCAGCAGCAAGCTAACCTACCAGTCAGAGTGTCTGACCCCTGGTGGTCAGTGCACATCATAGCGACTGGTCAACCGGTCGACTGTCTGCCCCCTGGTGGTCAGTGCACGTCATAGCGAGCAGTTGAGCGTCCTTAGCATATTATTACCATATTACTCTTTGATTGTTTAAATGGCTGACCGGACACAGCATATTAGGTTTTTATGCTAAGTGTCCAGCCAGTTGGTGTGCAGCGCATTGACCACCAGAGGGCAGATTCTCAATGCACTGGCCACTTACAGAGAAATGGCACTGCGGACCTTGTGCCCACAAAGCAACACTTGGCTTCCCCCAAGTGGGACACAGGCCCCACCACCACCCCAGAGCGACAGCCCACCAAATTGATGCTGATGCTGCCGAGACCCCATGGCGCAAAATGCAGCCCACAACCCAACTCAGCCTGGAAATGGTTGCTGTGGGTGCCAGGTAATGATGTCACGTAGCAATGCCTGGCTTCCTCTCCCTAGCAACGACTAGCCTCCTTACAGTTTTTTCAGCTCAGGAACACAACTTCCTTTATAGTCAGGTGCAAACATTTCACACTTTAAATGTCTGTGAAGCATTTTCCCGAGCCTCATCTCGTTTGATCTTCACAGAAGTCCTGGAGTAGGTAGATAGGAGACTCGGTGGAGTTCTATTTTCTTTTCATTAGCCGGAAAACGGAAATTTAGAAAGTTTAGAAACTTGTTCCAACTGGAAAGAAATTAGAAATGGTGGACCTTGGAAATGACTTCAGGTTTTCTCACTGCGCAGATTATAGTCAAACACTGCTGCAGTTAAATATTTTACCCTTTGTTCTCTCTATATGATCTACAATAATAATTTGCTTCATGTTGATATTTACTGCTGTGTTGTTGACAATTACTTGAAAGAGAAGTTGGGGTGCTTCACTGGGCTGGAAAAAGTTTAGCAAAATCAGAAAGCAGGTCTAATTAAGCAAATTTATTCTGTATATATAAAAGGCTAAGTTGATTTGTGTATGTTGAACCATCCTTGTACCCTGGAATGAACCTTTGATCATGGTATATTATTTTTTAATGTACTATTCGATTTGCTAGTATTTTATTTAGGGTTATTGCATCTGTACTCATCGGAGATATTGGTCTGTAAGTTTATTTTTCTGTGTTATCTGTGCCAGGTTTTGGTATCAAGGTTATGTTGACCTTATAAAATGTATTAGGAAGTATTGGCTCTTCGGTTTTTTAGAAGAGTTTGAGCAGGATATGTATTAAATATTCTGGTGAAGCCATCTGGTCCTGCACTTTTGGCTTTTAGAAGGTTTACTTTGTTGTGGGGAGTTGTTTAGTTTGGTTTATTTTTTGTTTTGGTTTGTTTGTTTGTTTGTTTGTTTTTGTTAATCCTCACCCAAGATTTTTTTTTACATTGATTTTTATTTTTTTAGAGAGAGTGGAAGGGAGTGGGAGAGAGTGAGAAACATCAATGTGAGAGAGACACATCAATTGGTTGCCTCCTAAACGTGTCCCAATCAGGGTTCTGGATTGAGCCTACAACTGAAGTATGTGCCCTTGGCAAGAATCAAACCCAGGACCCTTCAGTATTTGGGCCAATGCTCTACCCTATGAGCCAGACTAGCTATGGCTTGTTTGTTCTTTTATGTTTTCATTGATTTTTTTTTTTTTAATATTCAAACCTTTTGTTTATTTACTTATTTATTTTTTAATCTTTATTGTTGAGAGTATTACAGGTGTCCCGACCACCCTCTCCCCTCCTCCCTCTGAGATTCATCAGTCTGTTTCATGATTCCATGCCTCTGTTTCTATTTTATTCATCAGTTTATTTTGTTCATTAGATTCCTTGCACGTGTTACCTGTGTATGTGTAGTGTTGTAATACGGTGTGGTCTGAAGCTGTCCACTGAGTGCACTGGCAGGAGCTACAGAGCGATCTGCAGTTGGCTGCTATTTGTATTGGGTTTGGAGGTGCCCAGGCGAGGCCTAGCTGAAGCAAGGCATGCTGCTGCTGGTGCTGGGTCTTGGGCTTCTTATTAAGAGGTATGGAGCATGCTGATGCCAGCTTCTGCTTGTTTTAGCTATTTTAGGAAAGACTGAAGCCTGAGCAAGGACAGGCCATTCATATGGAAAAGCCACTACAAACAGCTTAGGTGGGGCTGCAGATTGAGTAGGGAGGGATTTTAGAACACCAGGGTGGAGCGAACAGTGTGAGCAAGGTTGATGGAGACAGATATGACACCTGTCAGTCAGCTCTGGGACGGGAGGGGTTAGGAGGGAGGTCTCAGCATAGGAATGATGAACCCCTGTGAGCACTCCTTTCTGGGAGAAAGCCACATTCTAGTTCTTGCTCTGCTGCCAGACAATCCAGTTCCTTCCCATATGTCCCTGGATCCCCCCCTGAGCAAGTCTGAGTAAGTCTGTGTATCATCCCTTTAAGAGGAACTGCTGGGACTCCATGTCACTTAGCCTCAATCCCTGCTTGTTTTTATAGCCTGAAGTTATGGGGACTTCTCTTTCCAACACTGGAACCCTGGACTGAGGGGTCTTGTGTGTGGCATGTGCTTTCTTATTTACTTCTCTAGTTGTAGGACTGACATTCAGCCAGATTTCAACTGGGTCTGAATGATGGTTGTTCTGTATTTTAGTTATATGTTCATATATATATACACACACACACACACACACACACACACACACATATACACATACATACATACACACACACATATATATATAAATAATATATATAAATAATATATATAATATATATTATATATATAAAATCATTTTTATTTATCCATTTTGTTTTTTAATTTTTTTTTTTTATTGATTTCAGAGAAGGGAGAGGGAGAAAGAGATAGAAACATCAATGATGAGAAAGAATCATTTATCAGCTGCCTCCTGCACACCCTCTAGTGGGGATCGAGCCCGCAACCCGGACATGTGCCCTTGCCCAAAATCGAACCTGGGACTCTTCATTCCCCAGGCCAACACTCTAACTACTGAGCAAAACCGGCTAGGGCTTTAGTTATAATTTTGATGTGGTTGTGGAAGGCAGCAAGTCCTGGCATTTACCTGCGTCACTATCTTGGTTCACTCTTCGAATATTCTGTTTTTTATTGATTTTTTAGAGAGATAGAAACATGGCTGAGAGAGAAGCATCAATCAGCTGCCTCCTACACACCCCCTACTGGGGTTAGAGCCCCCAACCCAGGCATGTCTCCTGATGAGGAATCAAACCGGGGACCTCTTGGTTCGTGAGTCAGCACTCAACCACTGAGCCACACTAGGAGATTTTTGATGGTTCTTTCAGTTTCCTCACTGTTAATCTATTTAGATTTTTCCAGTTCTATATGTCTGGGGACTTACTCATTTCTTTTAAGTTACTAAATTTGGTGGTCTATTTTAGTGTGATCCTCTGTGATGTCTGTGGTAACTTCTCTTTCATTTCTCATCTTGCTTATTTCTCTTTTTGTTCTGTAATGAGTGTAGCCAGAATTTGTCAATTTTGTTAATCTTTTTATATAGAGGCAGCTCTTTGTTGCATTAATTTTTTGTGTAGTGTTTTAGTTCTCCACTTCATTTTATTCTGCTTTAATTTTTCTTTTCTTCTGGAATTTGGGCTGCTTTTGTTCTTCTTTTTCTAGATCTTTAAGACTAATGTTGTTTACTTGGGATTTTTCTGTCCTGTCTTGACATAGGACAGTCACTCTTCTTTTTATTGCAGAAATCCTCCAGGATGCTTTGGGTCCTGGCTTGTACTCCACTGTGCTTCACAGGAAGGTCCTCTCTCCAAAGTCAAAATGAGGTCCTTTCTCTTTTGTAGTACATGCTTAGTTACCTCACGTCCACTTCTTTGCAGATATCTTTCTCGAAAAAGGTTTAGTTCCCATTTTCCACTCTGAGGTCAGCTAATGATGGTTGCCTATGAATGACATGATGTTCTCTGCTCTATCCTTAATAGGCCCCGTATACACCTTTTCTTACTGAATTGATGTACCAGAATCTTAAGATGCTGATTGACCCTGTTTCTGTCCAGGACAAGGACACACTCAGCATCCACTACCTCATGCTGCCCCGTGTTCGGTAAGAATCTAATACAGCCCCGGCCAGTTACTCAGTGGTTAGAGCATAGGTTGACACACCAAAGGGTAATGGGTTTAATTCCTGGTCAAGGTCACGTATCTGGGTTCCAGGTTTGATCTTCGGCCCCGGTTGGGGTACGTGCAGCAGGCAACATCTCTCACATCAATGTTTCTCTGTCTCTCTGTCTGTCTCTCTCTCCCTTCACTGCCTCTCGCTCCCTCCCTTACACTCCCTCCCTCCTCTTCCATCATCATATCTCTAAAAAGCAAAGGGAAAAATATCCTTGGTTGAGTATTAACAATAAGAAAAAAACAAACAAACAAACAGAAGAATCAAGTATATGTAAGCCTCACCGGGACCATGGGAAGGGAAGTTGCCAAAGATGCACTGGTGTGGGGCCCCTAGCTGGCCCCTTGGTTCCGTACCTCTCACCTGAGCTGCTCCTAAGGGTACAGAATAGGTAGAAATGGGGATGCTCAGTGTGAAACCACTTATGGCGCTGCAGCACGTGTGCTGTGACTAGGTTGTTCGAGTCACCTAGGGGAGCTGCTGGGTACTGACCAGGAGACTCTAGCTTGCCGCCTACTTCTTGCCATGTACCCCCAAGGCCAGTGCACGCTGTCCTTCCCCAAGTGCCTCACGAGTAGGCCTAGCCACACCATCATATCTTTAACCTGTCCCTCTTTCTTATGTAGGCATGCCTATTGTTTGGGATTTTTTTCCTTTTTTTTTTTTTAATACAATGTGATTTATTTATAAATGAGAACAAATTAACAATGAACACTTTCAGAAGTTGAAAAAGGACACCAACAGTACTAAATACATAGGCTTTTAATTTTCTTCAAATTCGGAGTTTTAATTATACAAAGATGAGTAGTCAATTATGTAACCTAAAAATATTTACTTATTAAACTATATTAATACTTTCAATAAACTATACAAAAAGATAATGAGACAAACATGTGCATTTATAGAATTGCATGTCAGCCATGCCAGATCCCTGTGAGGGAATTCCCAACACGACCTCATTCGTCTGTGAGGACACAGAGTAATTCTTGTTTAGACATACACATTCATTTACTTGTCCAGCCTGGTCAGCCCTCCACTGCTTGATGGTTTCCTTCCGCTATGAATGTGCATGTCCAGTCGTCTGCTTCTTAGGGCAGACATTTACCTTCCTCATCCACAAGCCATTGGAGGAGGACCGGGCCACGCAGATGGTTAATTCGACCCATTATTCTGGGAGGGTTTCCTGGGGGCCCTCTTCCATCATCATATCTGGAATCAGATGAGTTTCCGTAGCCTCTTCCCTTTTTCAGATTTTGCTGAAGCAGAGTTTTGAAAAACAAAACCACGAACTCAGCTATTTCCCAGAAGACATCTGTTATCAAAGATAATCTCCATGGAGACTGACTCCTGCTGTCCAACACTTGTCCGTTCACAATGTAGACCATCTTGATCCTCGTTCCCCTCCTCCCCGGGATTTTTTCCTTTAAATTTAATACCTCTTATTTCCCCGCTTCTTCTAATCAGAGAGGACTTGATTGACAAGAAAACTGAGAGTGCAGTATCTAGAATGCAGTCTGTGATTGAACTTGGGCGAGTGATTCGTGACCGCAAAACTATTCCAATAAAGGTTTGAAATTTTATTTATTTTACATTGCACAGACCTAAATAATTATGTCTTTGAGTATTTTCTTTGTATAGAGAGCTTCCAGCAATGGCAGTTTTTATTCATTTCTACAGTAAGGGTATGAATGACTTAATACAAGTTGAGCCTAGTTATTCTTTGAACCTGACATTAGATTAAAACATTTAACGTTCCATTTTTCTCTGGTTGTGAGGACTGGCTGCTTAGTGAACTTGTTCTTATCTTTTCCTCCTAGTATCCTTTGAAAGAAATTGTCGTTATCCATCAAGATCCAGAAGCTCTCGGTGATATCAGATCTTTGGAGAAGTATATTATTGAGGTAAGGCATGTGATTTGTCCCTGGGTCTAAGCAGACTTCTTTCATTGAGAAGATTATTTTGATTAGGACTCTCCAATAAACTACACTTTGAGTGTATAATTTATCCTTTTTTATTTTTTATATACATAATTTAACTCTGAACATTTCCTTGCTGCTAAGAATCATCATCAATTTTCACATTGTTATTTTAATTCTCTATAAATTATGTCAAGGTTGTCCTTGCAGCTCAGTGGTTAGAGTATCAGCCTGCGCACCAAATGGTTGTGGGTTCAGTTCTCCATTCCAGGTCGAGGGCACATACCTGGGTTGTGGGTTTACACCCCACACCTGGTCAGGTTGTGTGTGGGAGGCAACCAGTTGATGTGTCTCTTGCATCGATGTTTCTCTCTCTCACTCTCTCTCTTCCTCCCTCCCACTCTCTGAAAAGTAATGGAAAAAAATATCCTAGGTTAGGATTCACACAAACACACAAAAAGATTTCAAGGTCAATTAATTTCCTTGCCTTAATTGGATCATTTATACCTTCATCCACTTCTCTTCCCTAAAGTACTTGCTGATAATTAACAAAAAAAACTTGGTTCCTTCAGATTATCTATGTGACAAGTGAACATGTGGTTTGTAAACAGTTCAAGCTCTGACATAGTCCTTCATATCCCATTTGCTCCCTGCACTCTCACCCCTCCTAAGCCTGTTCACTAGGCTGTCTTCTGCCAGGGTTGTTCCTAGCATTTTATAGACCTATTCACACAGTAAAGTGCATCTCAGGTTAGAACATACAGATGTACTTTCTTCTTTTTACAGCTGCATCATGTTCACTTTCTGGCTGTATCATAATTACTGTCTCTCCTATTGTTGGAAATTTAGGTTTCCCATTACAAACAAAAGGTTTGTGTGTATCTTTGTGCCTGTGTCAGAGTATGGACCTTGGATAGATTGCTAGAAGGGAAGATTTGAGGTCAAGAGTTTAACATATTGTCAGTTATCCTGTAAAAAGGTTATATTCCATGATGATTTAAAAATATATATATCATATTGTAGAAAATCCTATATAATAAAAGCCTAATATGCTAAGTGTCCAGTCGTCCATTCAACCAGTTAAAGCGTAATATGCTAATGATGTGCTAAGGCCACTCAACCACTCACTATGACATGTACTGAACACCAGGGGGCAGACGGTCAATGCAGGAACTACCCCCTGGTGATCAGTATGCTCCCACTGGGGAAGTGCTGCTCAGCCAGAAGCTGGGCTCACAGCTGGAGAGTGCAGTGGTGGTGAGAGTGCCTCTGAGGCAGCGCTAAGGAGCAGGGAGCAGTCCGGCAATAAGGAGCAAGGGCTCCCGGACTGCGAGAGGGCACAGGCCAGGCTGAGGAACCGGACCTCCCAGAGTGCACAAGTTTTCGTGCACAGGGCGTCTAGTATTATAATATTTACTAGGGGCCCAGTGCACGAATTCATGCACCTTGAAAGGAACTGTGGGCCATGAGGCTGCAGTGGGCACAGGGGCAGGTCTCTGCCCATCCTCCGTGCCACTGCCTGGTCCCTCTGCCGTGGCCCTCCAGTCCCCTGTCTGAGGGCATCCCCGCTCCTGCTGTCCCGCTTACACCTGCTGACAGCATGAAGAGATTGAGGCCAGTGCCAGCAGCAGGTGTGAGCGGTGGCTGCTACCCCCAATTGCCCCTCAGGAGCAGGGGGAGGTGGAGAAGCTCTCAGGGGTGATCAGGGCCAGCAGCCGCCACTTACACCCACCGAAGGTGCCAGAGCTTCTGCTTGCATTCACTGCCAGCACTGGCAGCAAGTCTGAGCACCGGGCAGGACTGTAGCACGTAGGAGCAAAGAATTTTCAGAAACCACCATAGGCTTGCCCTGATGACAGTGACCAGTGCCCCACCTTGGTCTGGTGCCCCTGCTCACCTGCTCCACCATCCAGCCATGGCCAATGCCTGCCTTGTTCTGTGCATGCCCGCTCGTGGTCAGTACACATCATAGCGACCAGTTGTTTGGTTATTCAGTTGTTCGCTGTTCAGTTTATTTGCATATTAGCCTTTTACTATATAGGATACTGGTTTTGAATTGCTAAAGAATTACAGAAAAATATTAGAAAGTAAATAGTTATAAATTTTGTAAGTAATGCTTGCAGATGTGGATAAAAATAGAATATATTTAAATAGAACATCTTAATCACTATAATAAGGTCATGTAACACAATTATGTGTAATGGGAAAACTAGACACTTCCTTACAATTTGTTTCAGTCACATTTTCTGTGCTGTCATCAGCTCCTGTTGCATTAGTGATGTTGAATAGCTTGATGGAGGCATGAAATGTTTTGGTTAACTGATTCTGCTTATTGGTTAACATGTGGTGCTCTGAAATGGCTTGAGCAAAGGTTACCTACCCTTGAGAGATACAACCTTTTTCTAGAGTTGTTTTTTTTTTTTTAATTTTTCGGTAAAAGTATTACAAAGGGTATTATATAAGTGTCCTTTTTTCACCCCCGCCCTTGACAGACCCCTGCCCTCCCTTACCCCCCAGTGTCTTATGTCCATTAGATGCGTACAGGTCCTTCGGTTGATCTCTTACTCCCCTCCCTCCTGTCACCCAACCCTGCCTGGCCTTCCCACTGCACTTTGACAATCAGTTTGAGGCAGCTCTGCCTCTGTATCTATTATTGTTCAAAAGTTTGTAATGGTCTTTATTATCCATGAATGAGTGAGATCATGTGGTATTTTTCCTTCATTGACTGGCTTGTTTCACTTAGCATAATGCTCTCCAGTTCCATCCATGCCGTTGCAAATGGTAAGAAGGATAGTATTCCATCGTGTAGATGTACCAAAGTTTTCTAATCCATTCGTCTACTGATGGGCACTTAGGCTGTTTCCAGATCTTAGCTATGGTGAATTGTGCTGCTATGAACATAGGGGTGCATATATCCTTTCTGATTGGTGTTTCTGGTTTCTTGGGATATATTCCTAGAAGTGGGATCACAGGGTCAAATGGGAGTTCCATTTCCAATTTTTTGAGGAAACTCCATACTGTCTTCCATAGTGGCTGCACCAGTCTGCATTCCCACCAGCAGTGCACAAGTGTTCCTTTTTCTCCACATCCTCTCCAGCACTTGTCGTTTGTTGATTTGTTGATGATGGCCATTCTGACAGGTGTGAGATGGTACCTCATTGTTGTTTTGATTTGCATCTCTCGGATGATTAGTGACTTTGAGCATGTTTCTAGAGTTGTTTTTAGTTGATTTTATGCTCAACTATTTTGACTGAGCAGGACAAGAAACGTGTTTTTTATACCTTTCATTTCAGTGGTTTTTAGTATGAATTTATAGAGTTGTGCAACTAGTCACCACAATTTTATAACATTTTCATTGCCACATAAAGAAGTCCCATATCCTTTAAATTAATGCACCGTTTCTCCTCAACATTCCACCATCCCTGTCAGCCACACACCTGTTTTCTGTCCCTGGACATTTCCTATAGATAGAATCATATGATACATGGTCTTTTGTATCTGACATCTACTTTATTCATGTTTAGCATGAATTAGTGCTTCATTTCTTTATATTTAATATTTAATAAGAATCCATTCTATGGGTAGACCACATTTTAAAAATATATATATATCTTTATTGATTTCAGAAAGGGAGGGAGATTGGGGGAGAGAGAGAGAGAAGCATCAATGATGAGAGAGAATCATTGATAGGCTGCTTCTTGCATGTCCCCTATTGGGGATTGAGTGCACAACCTGGGCATGTGCCCTTGACCAGAATTGAACCCAGGACCCTTCAGTCTGCAGGTCGACACTCTAGCCACCGAGCCAAACCAGCTCAGGCTGGATAAACGACATTTTTTTATCTGTGTTCACAGTTGATGGATATTTGAGGTCTGCTTTTTGTTTAGTGAATCATTTTATTGCTGTCAACATTTGTTTGTCTATTTTGTTGTTGTTAATCTTCATTTGAGGATATTTTTCCATTGATTTTTAGAGAGAGTAGAAGGGAGAGGGGGAGAGAGGGGAAGAGAGAGAGAAACATCAATGTGAGAGAGACACATTGACTGGTTGCCTCCTGCACGTACCCTGACCAGGGCGGGGGAACCTGCGATCAAGGTACATACCCTTGACCAGAATCAAACCCGGACCCTTCAGTTTGCAGTTCGATGTTCTATCCACCAGCTCGGGCTGGATAGACAACATTTTCTAAGCTCTGTTCACAGTTGATGGACATTTGAGGTTGTTGTCCACTTTTTGTTCATTGTAAATCATGTTACTGTCAACATTTGTGAGCAGTTTTTTGACATTTGTTTTATTTCCCTTGTTTTTTCATCTTGTCTACCAATCATAGGAGTTGAATGTTCAAAAAGTTACACTGTCTACAGATAAAAACAAGTATGGTATTCGCCTAAGGGCAGAGCCAGATCACATGATCCTGGGGAAGCGGCTGAAGGGAGCCTTCAAGGCAGTGATGACATCCATCAAGCAGCTGAGCAGTGAAGAGCTGGAGCAGTTCCAGAAGCGTGGTGAGTGTCGTGGATGGAGCCTTGGCTCAGGGAGGGTTCTGCTTGGCATTCACTGTCATAAACTTCAAGAAAAACGTTTATTAGAAATAATTCTGATAATTTAGAAAAACTTAAAGAAGGCAATAACAATGATCCCTAACTCATCATCCGTTCATGTAATGTAGATGCAGTGCCTTTTCTCTGCTGTTTAATATGTTAGGTGCAGCCCTAGCCAGTTTCCCTCAGTGGGTAGAGCGATGACCTGCAGACTGAAGGGTCCTGGGTTTGATTCCATTCAAGGGCACATGCCTGGGTTGTGGTCTCGATCCCCAGTAGGGGGCGTTAAGGAGGCAGCTGATCCATGATTCTCTCTCATCAGTGATGTTTTGTTTTGTTTTTAAATTTATTTTTTTACAGAGAGGAAGGGAGAGGGATAGAGAGTCAGAAACACCGATGAAAGAGAAACATCGATCAGCTGCCCCCTGCACAACCCCCACTGGGGATGTGCCCGCAACCAAGGTACATGCCCTTGACTGGAATCGAACCTGGGACCCTTCAGTCCGCAGGCTGACGCTCTATCCCCTGAGCCAAACCGGTTAGGGCTCATCAGTGATGTTTTAATCTCTCTCCCTCTCCCTTCCTCTCTGAAATCAATTTTATTTAATATATATATATATAAAATTGATATATGAAATCAATAAAAAATATACACACACATATTTTAGAGGTATATAATATGTTAGGTGCTGGAGCACTGTTAAAATTCTGATTCATTTCCTTTTAGTTACATAGAAACAGATCACACTGTAACTTTAAATTTTGTTTCTCATTCATTTTTGCATTTTGTTTCCCCTTTTTATTTTACTTTTTTAAAAAATATATTTTATTGATTTTTTTTTTTAAAATATATTTTATTGATTTTTCACAGAGAGGAAGGGAGAGAGAGAGAGAGAGAGTCAGAAACATCGATGAGAGAGAAACATCGACCAGCTGCCTCCTGCACATCCCCCACTGGGGATGTGCCCGCAACCAAGGTACATGCCTTTGACCGGAATCGAACCCGGGACCTTTCAGTCCACAGGCCGACTCTCTATCCACTGAGCCAAACCGGTTAGGGCTTATTTTGCATTTTTAATAATATATTATAAATTTGCCGAAACCGGTTTGGCTCAGTGGATAGAGCGTCGGCCTGTGGACTGAAAGGTCCCAGGTTCGATTCCGGTCAAAGGCATGTACCTTGGTTGCGGGCACATCCCCGGTGGGGGGTGTGCAGGAGGCAGCTGGTCGATGTTTCTCTCTCATCGATGTTTCTAACTCTCTATCTATATCCCTTCCTCTCTGTAAAAAATCAATGAAATATATTTAAATATATATATATATATATATATATATATATATATATATATTATAAACTTTTCTAAGTGTTTATTTTAAAATCCTATTTCAATAACTGTCTAATTTGCCTTCATATTGATATCTGATAATGGTTTTAATCAGTCTTTTATTATTGGTACCTTATGTTTTTTTTTCATTCTTTTTAATACTATGTTATATTTCAATGAATATTTTCATGTGAATATTTTGTGAAATTGATTTCTTTGGACTAAATTTCTAGGTAGAAATTACATAATCAGATGGTTACCATTGAATTCTACAAATGTTAATGTGGGCACAGAAAATCTGCCCTCGTCAAAGAGAAAGCAGAACCCTTGGGTGTGCTATTGGGAAGAGGGGGGGGAGATGATGACTTAAGTCAGAACCTGTCAGTTTCCCTAAAATTTCTAGAATTCACACACTGGTCTCTTAATTGGCCAAGGCTGGCTCTGTTCACTCAGAGCCCTTCTGTTTGGGTGGCACTGGCAACATAGATTTTAATAATAATAAGACAGACGTTGTCCTCACCCTCATTGTGCTGGTTGACGTGGAAGACATATGGAGGTAATTGTTGAAAGTGCTGGGATGGAAACCTGTGGGACACTGAGGAGTTTAGGAAAGGAGTCAGCTCTCATATCCATGGGTTCAGAAGTTATCGGCTCTGCTGTGATTAGAATCATGATTGGCCTCTTTACAGCCACTTAGCATCTGCAGCTGTCCGGGGATGCAAGGTTTTGGAAGTTAAGGGCTCCCTCTAAAGTTGAAAATCATAAGCACAGAAGTGACATGAAAAGATATTTAAAGACTCAGCTCAGATGAGTGATGATGGAAATTGATGGAAATGTCCTTAGGATTCCTCAAATTGTTTGATAAAATTTATCTGGAGGTCTTACATGAGAGGCTAGCAACTAAAAGTTGAGTCATAACTAATTTAACTTGATATATTAAATTAATAAAATCTTTGATCATCTTTCCAGTTGTGAATCTAAGTTGTTTTATCAGATAGCCAAAATATCAAAAATTTCTGAAATACATCATATTTGAAACCAAAAGGCAGCCATTTTTAAACTGTAGTTTCTGAATAGACTGATCTGCACTGATGGAAAGCAAAATAATTTTGAGATCCCAGTGACAGGAAGTGAGAATGGCAGCTCAGTGCTCAGAGACCAAGAACATGAATGGTAACCACATGGGCTTCCTGAAGATGGGAATTGCCAGCTTTGGTGGTTCCTCTGCTTTGGCTGGCAGGAATTACACTGAGAATATCATACTGTTCACCTTATTTAACCTACCTGATGGCACACTGCTCAGCACACAATGGGACCGAGGCCCTACCATCATTGAGGGGTGGGCCTTCATTTGATTTGACTCTAAAGACTGCATCCTTCATTACATCATGAAGTCTGTATTTAAGGCGGGGATTCATGGCCTCCTGGCATGTCTTTGGACCTGGGAGTTTATATACAGTCATAGACATTGGGTCAGGAGGACTTGATATCATGAAGCCTCTGTAGAGGCTACAAGTATTTTGTCAAAAAGTGGCACAATGTACTTGTAGCAGGACAGTTTGTGGAGGAAGAGGGACTGATTAACAGTGGCAGTTGCATCTCTACTAGGGTCCATTGTTGTGGAAGGCCATGAATTGCATGAAGATGACATTCGCCTTATGTACACCTTTGATCAAGCAACAGTTGAGACAGCCCAGTTTGAAGCACACTCGGACGCTCAGGTATTTTTCTGTGCCCTAGAGCATTTCTTGATAAAAAAATAAGATCATAGTGGAGAAATTATACTGTACCTGTGCCTTTCCTGAAAGTGTTATTAACAGCTTGTGTTGGTGTTAAACAAACCAGTTATTCATTTTAAATTGGCTGATTAAACTTCTCTATGATATGCTCTTTACATATGCCTTTTAACCAGTGCATAAATAGTTATTTTGTGACTTCTACATGGGAGTACTTGTCCTAAGTATTGGGTCATACTACAAGGAGTCAGATGTTACCCCACTCTTCAAGGAATAAGCCAGTCATGGAGATAGGAGAGTGAGCCACATGTTATTCTGCCTGATAAATTATCTGGAAGAAATAAGTCCAGAGAAGAGCTCCTATCGAGTGTGGGTAGATGGCTAGGGAGTGCGGGCAGTTTTGGATTCTGGGGTCAACATTTTTATTGTGATGGAGCACAGCATCTCCTTTCACTCCTGATCAGACTTCTCGGGGTAGATAGGTTGTTGGGGCTCCACTGTGGGAGTGGGGGCTTGATGGAGACCCTCTGTGGCTACCATGCCAGATGAGGGGAGGGGAGGAATACCTTGTCTGAAGAGGCCAGCCTCCTCAAGCCTTTGCACAGGGCTTAAGCTAGTTGTAGACAACATGTAGGCAGACTGCTGCAGAGCCAAAGGCGAGGTAGCCAGAAGGGCAGGGAGGATTGTGAACACAGCGGGTGCAGTCCTTCCGGGCTCCAGCCAATGGGAGGGAAAGCCTGAAGTGGTCAGTGTGGGCCCACCACCCTGCCTGACTCCTCATCCATTTCCAGTGCTGACTTCTGCACCTTCACAAAGTTTAACTTCTCTGATTGAGTTTCCTTTACGATAATTGGTGATCTTACCTACTTTATAAGTATATTCCCCTCTAATAGAAGTGATACTTATATTAGTACATCATCATTAACAACCTTCAGAATAGGTGAGAGAGAAAAGTAGACAAAGTTGACAAGAAGGTGGCAATTTAAACTCATATAAAAAAGAACTGTGTCCATTGTAGAAATTGCTTCTTGAATCCCACTAATAAACCAAAGGATAAAAAGGGGTCATGGCTTAAGAAACTGGAAGGTACTGCCTTTAATTCATTTGTTGTGGTAGATCCATTTGAAAAGCTGTTCTACAGGCTTTATGACTACTGATATTTTTATTACAAGAGTTGGCACTATTTGTTAAACAGACCAAAAAAGCAGACTTGAGAGACTAACAGACCAGTCTCACGGTCTCCTGTGAGCACACCCTGCAGAAGAAAAAGGGAAAGCTGCCCTCTCTGCAAATATGAAGGACCCTGGTTACAAACAGGAACCGAACTATAAAGAAACTAGATTAACTGTGTTCTTTGCTTAGTTTTGTGAATAAATAGTGCTGCATGTTAGACTTCTCAGAGCTTAGTTTTAAATAGCATTTTGCTGAATTTGAAAGAACTGTTTTTCTCTATTTGATTGTCATGGTATGCTCTGTTCATTCCTGCAGGCTTTGGTTCTCTTAGATGTCACCCCTGACCAGGCGATGGTGGATCAAGGGGTGGCTCGGGAAGTCATCAATCGCATCCAGAAACTTCGCAAAAAGGTTTGTCACATTGAGAGTAAGCTGCTGATTTGAAGTTTTGTTTGTTTTGTCTTATTTGTTGGGGAGGTTGGGAGGGGTAGGTAATGACTTAATGAACCTGAGTTCGTTCAGCTGGTCCTCTACAGGAGATGGGCCCCCCTCCCTGCTTATTCACTCCCAGGCTGGATGCGGGTGTTTTGTTTCTCTGACTGGGAGCTTTCAGCCAGCGGTGCCCCTTGTCCTCCTTTTCCCACTTCCCTGAGCTTCCACAAAACCATCTTCCAGGTCCGTAGCCCTCCTGGCGGGCGCAGAAGGCCATAAGAGGGCCATTGTGTGAGACGGGAGGTGCAGTCACATCAGCATCAAAGGGCTTCTGGCTCAGGGGAGGTAGGGTTGTATCTGGACAGAAGGATTGATCCTTCCTTATTCAGAAGTTGGGAGCCAGGACAGGAGGGCTGAGGCCAGGTTTGAAATCTGTAGTTTAGGGTCTGAGGAGGCCACTTCCAGCAGAGAAACAGGCGCGTGGAACTCTGGGCTAGCACAGAGCTCTGGGAGTGGCTCTCACTGCGCCACGCCTTTGCCTTCGTTTCCCAGGAGAGCAGGACGAAGACTGGTCCCTTCCACGATGACTCAGCATGGAATTGTCAGCCCTTCTTCAACAGCATCTTACCTGCTGACTAATCAAGTGCTTCCCATTTTACTTTTTCTGTATGTGCTTTCAGTGCAATCTGGTTCCCACTGATGAAATAACAGTTTATTACACAGCAAAGTCTGAAGGAAATTATCTGAGCACCATTATTGAAAGCCACATGGAGTTCATATTTGCCACCATAAAGGCTCCCTTGAAACCATATCCAGTCGCTACATCAGATAAAATCCTTATTCAGGAAAAAATGCAGGTGAGTTCTGTGGAACTATTAAGAGATTTAGTTATAGATTTTAGTTAAGTTTATGTGCTCACATCTTGATAATTCTGTCTCCCCATTAGCAATGGCTCTGGATGACAGTCAGGAGGGTTAGAGAGATGACGTCCAGAGCAGGAGAGGGGAAGGAAGGCGGCCAGGAGTTACAGTTGTGTCTGAAACTACAGAAGCCCGTGTCATGGCTTCTGAGAATCACTGTTAAACTGCAATTGACTTGAAAAGCAATTAACTTTTAAGGTAGTAGGTTATACATGAAACTAAAATTTCATTTCCTGTTGGTACATTTTAGAGGTGACTATGGAAATCTGATAACAAGGCACAGCCCGAAGTTGGTCATTTATAGCAGGGGAAGAAAATCTGTCAGTAATTTATTGAATCTTTTGCTTCCTATGTTGTTCCGACTTGGTATAGGGCAAATAAGATAGACAGGTAAGGGCTGGAAATGACTGTCTTTTCAGTGGGGCAGTTTACAAGATGGTTTCATTGTCTATTTTGTGTATATTTTTAACACATTGTTTGCGGGTAGTTTTTGTCGCGCACTAACAGGTGGCGCGGGCCATTTTTGCTAATTTTTTGCGCAAATGGCAACGTTCAGTAAAATTACGATAACTTTAGTTTTACATATTTTTTTTCAATGAAACTTTTTGTGATTTACTATAAAATGTATACTGAATTATTTTTCTTAAATTTTAGACAAATACTGGAAAACTCACTGGAAATTGAAATAAACGTAATAAAATATGTAAAAATTCCGAAACTTATAAATACGTTTCCCGCATACAATGTGTTAAAAAACAAGGTAAAAAGAAAAGGGGGGAATATAGCCCTTGATTGTTTTATTGATGGGATTGAATAATCTCTCAGAATTGTAGAAAGTTCTTGCTCTTAAAAAGAAATGGTTGCTATGTTATTTGTGACCCTGTGGTCAGATGCTGCAGTTACACAATCACTTCTTCCTGTTGCTCAGTTAAAGGGGTCTGACCTGGAAATTACACTCACCAGGGGATCCTCCACACCTGGCCCTGCTTGTGCATATGTCAATCTTCACATTTGTGCAAATGGCAGTGAGCAAGGTAAGAGTAGATAATTCTATGGTTTGTATTTTATTTTTTACTTAAACCTATGAATATCTTTGAAGCGATTATAATAGAACTAGAGGCCTGGTGCACGAAATTCATGCTGGGGGTGGCCCTCATCCCAGCCTGCACCCTCTCCAATCTGGGCCCCTCAGGGGTTTGTCCGACTGCCTTTCACAATCTGGGACCACTGGCTACTACCTGCTGGCTGCCTGCCTGCCTGTCTGCCTGCCTGGTTGCCCCATCCCCTCTGCCTGCCTGTCTGATCGCCCCTAACCACCTCTGCCTCGCACCGCACCCGGGACCCAGGATTCCCTCCTCCGGCCTGTCGCAGCAGGGGACCATGGACAGGCGGCTTCATTGGGCCGCAGCCGCAGGCACCCGGAACCGCAGAATGGACAGCTTATCCCTCTCCCAAGCCACAGCCTGGCTGGTCCCCATTCCTCTCTCTTGTGAGCTCATTTGTGCCTGGCTGGTCTCCATTCCTCTCTCCCCCCTTGTTGAATGTCTGAGCAGTTCCAGCGCGAGGGTGTGATGGCCATTTGCATATTAGCTCTTTATTATATAGGGTTGGTAAAACTGTATAAATTTTTTTTTTAATTGTTATCAAAATGAACCCACAGCATGTCCAGCATGGCTCAGTGATTGAGCATTGACCTATGAACCCTTCCTCTCTGAAATCAATAAAATATATATATATATATTTTAAAATGAACCCACAAAAGCTGAGTGATATAGCTCAGTTAGTTGAACTTTGTCCCATGTACCAAGAGGTCACTGGTTCGATTCCCCATCAAGGTACATGCCCAGTTTGCAGGCTTGATCCCCAGTAGGGAATGTACCAGAGGTAGTTGATCCATGTTTCTATCCCCCTCTCCCTTCCTCTCTCTCTCAAATATCAATAAAAACATTTTAAAAAAAGGAACCCACAAGAGTAAATTTCTAGACCTGCACCACAAGGATGATAGAGTAGATGTACTTTTCCCTATTCCTCCAACAAAGTACAGCTATAAACACGCATCATTATAAAAATCAACATGAGGAGACTGTTTGTACTGTCCCAGCCTGTCAATAGCCAAGGGTATTGGTAGACCAGCCTTTTGACTCTTACTATGATCAAGACACCCTTCAGCAATAACCATCAGGAACCTGGGAATATGCAGATTTCTGACTAACAAAACCTAGACGTTACACGGCACACATGGGGCCACACAGTAAGGTTGTGGGGGCTGGGTTATTGGTGAACTTAAAACATAAGCGTGGGGATGTAAAGCATTGGAAGAGAAAACAGGTAGCTCCAACGTCAGTTATTGAAGTCAACCACGATCCCTAAAACAAAGGAGCCGCAGTGCAGGACCTCAGCCTGGCTCTTTGTCCAGTCAAGTGGCTGGCGATGTGTGTGTATTGGACGTAGCTGTCTTTGAAATGGACTCCTAGGCAAACAAAGCTTAAGCTTAAGCTTTGTACTTGCAGTACAAAAAAGAAAAACTGCAGCTTACATTTCCAGGACTCTTACAAGGGAAGGGAAGAAGGCACACCAGCCAGGGACCTAGGGACCAAGCAACAAAACAGCACTGTGTTCTCTGGGTTTTCTTTTTGCCTCATATGTATTCCAGACTTGGAGTTGAAGAAGCCGGCAGTCTGGAAATGCCAGTGAGCATGAACAAACGGTCCGGCAAAATCCTGCTCTCTCTAGATGAAGGACCAGGAGAGCAGCAACCCAGCAAGTCGGAAAACTTTTAGACAACAACTGTTCTCTTCCCGCGAACATAACAACATTTGTAACCTCACTACTACTCACACGCTAAGTGGGGAGCCTAGACCCCTGCCTCTGCCAAGCTGAGGAGCTCCCAGCCCCACTGCCATGGTGGTGTCAGAGAAGACCAAGTGGGGAGCTCGGACTTCCGTCCTACTCAGGCATGTGTACTAAGGCATCCCTGAGTAGGTAATGAGGCCACATACATCCTGACAAGCTATCATTGAAGGCCATTTGGGGAGCAGTGAGGAGGCCATTCAACTCTTCGTAGCCAGGAGGGCTTGTTACTGAATGCCAAGAGAGAAGTGGGAACTCCCTTGTCCCCATACCCCAGCAGTGACAAGGAGTGTCAGTGATAGGAAACCTGGACTTATCCTCTCACTAAGCAGCAACGAAGCAGTGCCAGCTTTCCCCTGACATTGTGATGTCAGACAAGCTCAGCTAAAATGAATTTAACTAAGAGCCAGCTCATAAAACCTACCGGGTCCAGGTTTTTACTGAAAATTAAGCATCATACCAAGAACTGAGATTTTTTTTTTTTTTTTAGAATAAACACCTTGGTTACCTGAGCTAAGATGGGCGGGAAGAGGAGTCACTTGCCTTTCTGGGCTGTGACTTTACTGATAGAACTGCAGGTCCTTGCCCTCGGGCACACAGCCCTCTGGGTGGCCACACCTGCCTGGTCTGGAGCGATGCAGGCAAGGAGCTCGCCTGCTGGCACTGCTCCTCCAGAAGACTGCTGATGATGGCATTCTTTTCCCTTCCATCATATTTCTAATGAATTTTCTGTCATCGTTTTTTGTTTAAAAACTTCCTCTTCAGGAGTCAGCTTGGCCCCCTTTGTGTGGCCCAGGGGCAGTGCCCAGTGGGACTCGTTCCACTGTCGGTATCGTGTGCTGTCCGCGAGCACGATGCAGTTCTGTACTAGGGGCTCGGTGCGGACCAGTTTGTTGCTGGGTGCATTGTAGACAACATCAGTCATCCTTGTTTTGCGTGTACCACACTCTGAGCCCCAGGAGAAGTTGTCCACGTCCAGCCTCTAGGCTCGTCCTTCTTGTTGCCTCCCAGCTTGGACTGTATCTGCGGCTAGGTCCAATCTTAGTGTGGCAGCGGGGAGTCCCAGGTCATGTTTTCGCTTCTTGTGGTAGGGCTTTCTCGTGCCCCCCGTCTTGCGGCGCTTGTGCCAGTTGTCCCGAGAGATGCCCATGGCTTGGCACCGGCTGGAAAGAGACAAGAACCAGAAGATCTCAAACTAAATGAAAAAAAGCAATCACTATCTGTGAATGAACATCAAGATAACAGAAATGTTAAAATTATTCCACAATAGAAAGCAGCCATAATGAAAATGTTTCCCAGAATAATTGCAAACACAATAGGAAAAAATGAAAAGTAGAGTCTCAGCATAGAAAGGAAAAATCAAATGGAAATTTTAGAACTTAAAACTATTACTAAAGTACAAAAATTCATTGGATGAGCTAAACAACAGTTTAAAGGAGATGGGAAAGAATCCGTGGACTGGAGGATATAATAATAGAAATCACCCATTCTGATCCACAGAGAGTAAAATAAACTTGGTTTAAAAGAAAATGGCCCTAGCCTGCAGACCGAAGGGTCCTGGGTTCTATTCTGGTCAAGGGCACATGTGGGCTCAATCCCCAGTAGGGCGCGTGCAGGAGGAGCCAATCCATGATTCCCTCTCATCATTGATGTTTCTCTCTCTCTCTCTCTCTCCGTCGCTCCCTCCTTCCTTCCCTCCCTCCCTCCCTCTCCCTCTCTGAAATTAATGAAAAAGTTAAAAAAAAAAAATGCAGCCCTGGCCATGTGGCTCAGTTGGTTAGTGTTATCCCGTACACCAAAGGGTCCCTGGTTCGATTCCTGGTCAGGGCACTAATCCAAGTTATGGATTCAATCCCCAGTTTGGGTGCCTATGGGAGGTAACAGATCAATGTTTCTCTTTCTCTTCCTTTCTTCTCTTTCTAAATAAAAATCATCCTCAGGTGAGGATTAACCCTTTGCGGTCGTATGTCTGCTCTCAGCCACCACAGCAAGGAACCGTAGGAATCTTAACTCTATTCATTCATGTATCAGTTCATAATTTCTCTGAAAGCTCTTAAGTGTCTAAGCGACCTTGTCACGAACCAAAACATTGCCCCGACAAATCGGAGATATCGAAACTCAATATAAACAAACACGGTCGTTCCACACTCGCCATGCAAAACACCGTGGCGAGTCAGTCGCCTTTTGAGAGTGAAGAAATCGACAAGCTTCGGAGATACTTCGCAGAATTTCAAATAAAGCTTTACAAATTACGTTTAACTGTAATTAGGCATTCTCGCTTGTTAAGATATTTCAAAATAATACTCCAAAATGGCAAAAAGAAAGTTACCGAAAGAAGTGTACTGCGAATCTGAAAGTAACGATGAAGAGTTTTATTTTGGCACCTTGAATACTGACTCTGACGTAGAAAGTGATAACGTTTGTAGTGATTCTACTAGTAGTGACGTAGTTCCAAAAAAGAATTAATAAATCTTGTTTAGCCTTCATAATCTTGCATGTTATGTATCACTGCTCTTTCAATGGAAATTAATTCCGACCAGTACGACACCCATATCCAAATTTAATACGACCTCAAAGGGTTAAAAATGACATAATACTAAATTTAAAAGGTTTTTTAAAAAGGCATTGGAAGAAAGAGATTTTTTCTATCTCCAGCTGTGTGGCACTCTGTTCTTTATAATCCCCACAGGACATGTGAGGAAATGCCACTGAAGTGCTTCTGGCTCATCCCACTTACGTTAAATACATCACACCAGGACTGCCCACGGGCATCCTGAGAGCGTATGGTATACACACTCAAAAAGAAAGAAAGGCCAGCTGAACACCCTGTGCCCTTCACTTTACATTCACATTTACCTTTTTCTTCAGATTTACTTATATTTTTGGCCTTTTAGGTGGAGTACTGCTTCTGGAAAACCCTAAAGGCGATAATCGGTTAGACCTCCTAAAGCTGAAGAGTATTGTTACCAGCATTTTTGGTGTGAAGAACACAGAGCTGGCGCTCTTCCACGGGGAAACAGGTGTGTGGAAAGCTAGCCATGGCCTTTGACACAGGTGGAGTGTGTGAGTCAGGCCAGCTCTTCAGCAGTGCCTGCCTGTGCATATGGCAGCAAGAACACCATCCTTATCAGGAGATGACAGCTCCCCCTACTCTCTCACCTGTTAGCCAGGTGCAGGATTCTGAGCTTCACAGACTTCCCTAGGGTGTTTTAACTTTCTTAAACATAGTGTCTGCATCTTGCTAAATCCAGATTCTCGGTAAGATAAGCCTAAATAGAATTTTTAAAAGTTGTAAGTACATTCTCTCCCACTGTCACAGGTTGAAATATGAGACCAATCGACCAAAAAAAGAAAGAAAGCAAAAAGATACATTGAAGTTTTTACCCATAGTACCATGGGCCTTCTTTGCAAATAGGGTCCTTGCAGAGGTAGTTAGATGAGGTGCAGTGGGCCCTATTACGTAGGACTGGTATCCTTGTGGGAAGACACAGATACCTTGTGTGATGGCAGGCCTAGACTGGAATTGTGCAGGTGCAAGCCAAGAAACAGCGAGGATTGCTAGGGACTTCCAAAGCTGAGAGGAAGGGAAGGGTTCCCCAAAAGGCATCAGAGGGAGCGAGGGCCTACTGACACTCAGGCTTCTTGCCTCAAACTCTGAGACAATAAATTTCTGTTGTTTTAAGTCCCCTAACTTATGTTTCTTGGCAATAGATGTAGGAAACTAATAATACTCATTTTATGAACCTGAATGCTTATTTTAGAAACCTTTAAATAGCCTAAAAGAGAACATCTAAATGGGCAGTAACTAAAAGAATACCTGCTGAACCTCAGTAGTAAAAACCACAGTGTGGTACTATTACTTGATACCAGATTGGCAAAAACTAGAAAAATTTCACAGCCTTAAACGTCATCAAAGGTGTGTAATAGGAACTCCCATTCCCTGCTGGATTGTAAATGCATACAACCACTATGGAAAACCATGTGCCATCCTATCTGTCAGGGGCTGAAAAAGGGAAGCAGAAGTGATGAGAGAGAGAAAGCCAGGAAGTAAAAGTCTGGATGAGGGCGGCTAGTTGGAAGATCGGAGAAAAATCTGTGACCTGGATCCACCCAGGGCGTCTGATTAGGGGGGCTGGTCCTGCCCCTGAAGTCTCTGGGATGAGAAGTAGAGGTCAGCAAGGAGAGGCTGGAGCTCCTCTGTCGGGCACATCTAACACTGGCAGGCCCTGCAGAAGCAGCTTGGCAAGCGAGTTGCTTGTGCACCTGGCTTGGACGTTGGAAGAGCACAGACGTGTAGGCCGGTTGCTGTCCCCTCTGACCCTGTGAGTGGCAGTCCCTGAAAGCTGAGTGGTGCCTGGGCCCCACATTGACCTTAGGAAACAGTGGCTGTAACTAAAATCCTGTGCACCTTTCTCTGGTCAGCCCTAACCCAATCCAGGACAGTCAGAAAGTTCTGGGAAGCTTTTAGCTTAGCTAAGTGAGCAGCGTTAAATCTCCACCGTCCACCCCTTGTGATTCAGGCATCTATACGTGGCTCTGTAAACCACGTCTGACTTCCTGACAAAACAGTATTTTCCATCTGAAGTTGAGAATGTGAAAATACTGTTTCTGATCCTTGGATGCAAAACCCATGTATAGAAAGGGCCAACTGTATTTATTGAAAAAATCTGCAGTCTTACCCATTTTCAAGAGTCGGCTATACAGGGAAAAAACTAAAGGGAAACAAAATAGTTTGCATTTTAGGTTGTGAATATTATGCCATTTATTTTGCACCAATAACATTTCCTACTAATTGCGTGTGATTTTATAGAAAAGGCAATGTCCTTTCATAAACAAGTAGAAAGTATCACTGTAAAGATACACATATGGTAGTTTAATAAATATGGAAAAGTGAATGACTTCAGATATATAAACTATCTGCCCCTGAAAGAATGATGTCTTTTACTATTTTTTCTTATTTGTAGAAATACAAAACCAAACCGACTTACTGAGTCTTAGTGGAAAGATGCTGGGTGTGACTGCAGGACCAGCTCCCTCTGTGATTGACAGTCCTGGTACTCTTCTCTGTCGGTATATCAACCTGCAGCTCCTGAATGCAGACCCACAAGGTACATGCCTTCCTTAATTGTAAACATCTTCAGCAGGTGAGTGGTGGGGTGTTGGATGGTAAGGTTTCCTTTAATTTTCAACCTCTTTTACTTGTGTGGATTTTTCACATTGGCTTTAATGTACTAATTTAAAGGAACACACACAGGCTTGTTTCTTTTGCTTTATTTATGTAGAAGTACTCTCATCCATCTGATATGGAAAGGAAATGAGATAAATTGAGTAGGTAAAAGTTACAGCTAAATCTGAATTGTTTAAATGCCAACACATTTTAATCCAGCCTTATTTTTTCTTCTTGGAAAGTGTTTTGAAAACTTAGTTTTTTCCAGTTGTTTGGTGTTCTCATTGTACACATTGGTTACTGAAGCCTTCAGGCTCTTTGTTATGCATTTGCTGAATACTTCTTTTCCAAGCTGCAGGGATTTTTATACTGATCGGTTTTCTTTTTCTCCTTCCCCTTTCCCTCTGGGAGATGTTTGAGACTTTTCTGCAAACTGTACAGCTGTCCCACTGGCACCCTACACTCAACGGCTGCCTTTCCAAGCCTGCAGCAGTCCCCCCTTCGTTAGGGATGCCGTAGCTTGATGGTGTTGACTCTCGGGGTTTAATCCAATCTGTTCTTCCTTCTGTAGAGTGTTTAATGGGAACAGTGGGCACCCTCCTGCTGGAAAACCCACTTGGGCAGAATGGACTCACCTATGAAGGTCTTCTGTGTGAAGCAGCCAAGATGTTTGGCCTTCGCAGCAGGAAGCTAAAGCTGTTTCTGAATGAGACTCAAATGGATGGTGAGATTGTAGAACATGCTAAATTTTTGTTTTATTCTTCTTTTGTTGCATTATTTTCTATATGAACAACTGTAAACCTCCTTTTGCCCCACCCTGTATATGCTTCTAGGAAAATTAGCATATTCTAAATTTGCTGATTCAAAATTATTCTCTTCCCCAAGAATTAAAATGATCCCAGTATTTAATTTAATAAAAGCGAAACATTCAAATTGGCCATACCTTCGCTACGCCCCAAGTCACACCCACCAGCCAATCAGAGCGACTATATGCAAATTAACCCAACCAAGATGGCGGCCGGCAGCCACAGAGCTGGAGCAAGCAGGAGGATTGGTTGCCCCAGCGATGGAGGAAGCCAAGCTTCCCGCCTGCCCTTGCCGGCTATGGCCTCTGCTCAAGGCAACAAAGTTTCAGTTATAGAAGATAAATAAATCCCAGATACCTGCTTCCAGCCAGCCTCCACTGGGAGTTTGGGTGGCTGGGGGCCGTGACCAGCCTGCAAACAGCCATCAGCCCCTCACCCAGGCTGGCCAGGCACCCCAGTGGGGACCCCCCACCCTGAAGGGGCTGTGGCCAGCCTGCAAACAGCCATCAGCCCCTCACCCAGGCTGGCCACACCCTCAGGGGGTGAGTGTCCCTGCTGGGGGGCTTGACCAGCCTGAAAATAGCCCTCAGCCCCTCACCCAGGCTGGCCAGACACCCCAGTGGGACCCCCACCCTGATCCGGGACACCCTTCAGGGCAAACTAGCTGGCCCCCACCCATGTACCAGGCATATAATAAAAAGGATAATATGCAAATTGACCCTAACAGCAGAACGACTGGGAATGACTGGTCACTATGACACACACTGACCACCAGAGGAAAGACGCTCAATTCAGGAGCTGCCCCCTGGTGGTCAGTTCGCTCCCCCAGGGGGAGCTCTGCTCAGCCACAAGCCAGGCTGACGGCTGTCAGCACAGCAGTGATGACAGGAGCCTCTCCCGCCTGCTCAGCAGCGCTAAGGATGTCCGAGCGCATCTTAGGCCTGGTCCCCGCTGGCAAGTGGGCATTTCCAGAGGGCTCCTGGGCTGCCAGAGGGATGTCTGACTGCCAGCTTAGGCCCGATCCCCTGGGGAGCAGGCCTAAGCCAGCAGGTGGACATCCCCCAGGGGGTCTCAGACTGCGAGAGGGCACAGGCCGGCCTGAGGGACCCCCCGAGTGCACAAATTTTTGTGCACCGGGCTTCTAGTCTTATACAATAAAAGCCTAATATGCTAAGCATCCAGTCATCTGGTCGGCCATTCAACCAATCAAAGCGTAATATGCTAATGATATGCTAAGGCCGCTCAACCGCTTGCTATGACATGCAGTGACCGCCATGGGGCAGACGCTCCAACCAGTAGGTTAGCTTGCTGCTGGGGTCCAGCCGATCGGGACTGAGTGAGATGGGCCGGACGTGCCCTGTAGCCCTCCCACAGCCCCTCTCCAGCTAGCCAACCTCCCACGTCCCTCCCCAGCTCCAGTCGTGCACCAGAGGGGTCCTTTGGCTGACCTGCGCCCTCTCGCAATCTGGGCTGAGGGACACGCCCCCCCCCACCCCAGCTCCCTCCCCGCGGTGCATGAATTTCGTGCACCCAGCCTCTAGTTGTCAAATAACAGTGGAAAGTTAGAACTGACATGATTGCCTAGCACACTTGCTTTTCAACCTGAAGGACTCCCTTTACCATGTTTAGTAAAAATGAACTCCCTCAACTTCTCTTTTTTGGGGAATGCTTTAATTATTTCTTCTTAATTTTGAAGAACAGTTTTGCCAGATAGAGATTTTGTGTTGATAGTTTTTCAGTATTTTAAATATGTTATTCCACTACCTTTGGCTTCCATGTTTTCTGATTGGAAATTGGCTACTCATGAGTATCCCTGTCATGTGGTTTCTCTTTTGTTGCTTTCAAGATTTGCTCACTATTTCTTCAAATGTTCTTTCTACCTTTTCTTCTCCTTCCAAAACTCTCATAATTTATATGTTAGTCTATTTGACTGTGTTATTTCAAATGTTCTATTTCAAGATCACTGATTTTTCTGACTGCTCAAATATGCTATTTACTAGTAGCCCCTCTTGTGAATTTATTTCAGTTGTTTTACTTTTCCACTCCAGAATCTCTCTTTGGTTTCTTTTATACTTTCTCTATTGATATTCTTAATTTGTTGATACATTGCTTTCTTGGATTTCTTTAATTATTTGAGGCTTCCATTGGCCTTTCCATTGGTTTGTGGTTTTCCATTTAAGAGAGTTACTATAGAGTGTAAGTTCAAATATTTGCACTTTCTAAAGGACAGATTCTGTCTATTTAGCTTTTCCTCTGACTGTGCCATAACTTTCCTGCTTCTTTGTATGCCTTGTGATATTTTTGATGTTGAAAATTGGACATTTGAATATTAGGCTCTCCCCCTCCCCAGGGTGTGTGCTATTTCTGATTTTTTTTTTTTAATTAATTTCAGGTAGAAGAAGGGGGAGGGAGAGAAGGATCGAAACATCAGTGATGAGAGAGAATCTTTGATTGGCTGCCTCCTGCACACCCCCTACTGGGGATTGAGCCCACAACCAGGCATGTGCCCTTGACCAGAGTTGAACCTGAGACCCTTCAGTCCACAGGCCAATGCTCTATTCACTGAGCCAAACTGGCTAGGGCTATTTCTGATTTTTGAAAGCTGTAATTGTTCATTTGGTTTATGACGAAGACTATATTCTTGTTGTGTGTAGTCATTGCAGTCTCTGTTCCGTTAGCTTGTTTTCAGCTACTGCTTGACAGATTATCTTGACCCCCAGGAGCTAAAAGCATAACAACGAAATACCCACCTCTCTTAGTCTTTGGAGACTGGCTTATGATGGGCCACTCATTCAGCACAGCCAAGCTGTTTACAGCTCTGCCTCCGCCTTTACTTTCTGTTTGCACTGAGCCTAAAGAGCAGCCAGACTTAGCCAGAAAAGCCTTTTACCTTTTTCAGAATTGAAAACTTTGGGTCTTCTCAGGTGTTTTCTGTCTATACATCTGGGCCTGGACATGCATGTAGCTTTCTAAAATTACTCAGGATGCACGGGCAATTGTTAAAGCCCCAATTATCCAAACAATCTCTCTCCTACTTTTCCTCCCAGGCCTTAGATAGCCTATGTATGTTTCAGTGATAATCTTTTTTTTTTTTTTTTAAATATATTTTATTGATTTTTTTTACAGAGAGGAAAGGAGAGAGATAGAGAGTTAGAAACATCGATGAGAGAGAGACATCGATCAGCCGCCTCCTGCACATCTCCCACTGGGGATGTGCCCGCAACCAAGGCACACGCCCTTGTCCGGAATCGAACCTGGGACCCCTCAGTCCACAGGCCGACGCTCCATCCCCCGAGCCAAACCGGTTTCGGCTCATTGATAATCTTTTATTCCACACAGCTGTGGGGTTTTTGTTTGCCTTATAATGTTTTTAAGCAATACCTACCACTTTCCACCCTGACCGAGTTCCAAGTTAGGCAAAACAGAGACAAGTGCCTTATGTAAGCCCTTCATAGAGGTTAGAACAAACACAGTATTTTTGCTCTGTTTCTCCTAGAAATAGGTGCCAGGGTCCCACACTGGGCACATGGGCTGCTGTCATCAAGCCCACCACCAAGACAGCAGGTGACGGCACACACACTGGTATCTTTGGCCTCATTTGCACTGTATTTTTTTTCTCTAAAAATTGTCTTTCATAAAAGATTAATATTTTGGTAAATAGAAGGATCATGTAATGCTCACAGTTTTAAACACTCACTGATGCCTTCCTGCTTGTTCCACTAGATTCTAAATATCATCTCCAGATCCTGGAGTTACTATCTGTTAAGGAGGCAGCTTTGAGAGTATTTTTACATTCAGGATTCCTGCTTGGACAAGAGCCATTTTTAAAGAAAGTTGATTTCTTCTTTGAATTCAGATCTGGGTAGAAGCAAAATGCAGCAGAGTAGGCAAAGAGCTTTTTAAACTTTTCTTTTGTCACTGAGTTTTTATATATTGGGTGTTAATTGCATTTGTGTTATACTTTGGATACTGGAATTTTTTATCTTTGGGCATATTGGGTCCTATATTCTTTGACATGAGCTCTTCAGTTTTGGAAAAGTTCCTGTTATCAGTGTGGTTCAACAAAACCAGTTCTTGTTTTCTGGCATTTCCTAGGTTTACCATGTACTCTTATTCCCCCAGACCTGGAAATAGCTTTTCTTCCCATTACTGGACGTTAATATTTAGAAACCACAAATCTGGGCCACTGGCTTGGTTTTATTCTAGGCCTTTTCTGTGTGTCTAGGAAATGCCTGTGGTGTGATATGGAGGGAGGGGTATGAGGACAATAGGGGCAATGCCCAGCATTACTTAGGTGGAGGCACAGTCCTTCATAAGTTAAACAAAGAATGAGCCCTCAGCTATAAGCAGTCAGGGGTCCAACTACAAACATGGAGGGAGGGCTTCATACAGGGCCTCTATCACTTCTGGCACCAACTGCAACCTCTCAGGTTTGACAATATGTTAGCAGGTTTCACAGAACTCATTGGAAGCGTTTGCATTCATGACTACATTTACTGCAGGGAAAGGAATAATGTGTAGGGTCAAATAGGAGAGCTGTGCAGGCGCAGAGCTTCAGCTGTCCTCTCCCAGGAGCATAGACGGGGTTTCCTTCTTCTGACCCTGGTGCCTGCCAGTGTACAGTGGGCTCCCACACAGGGAAGCTCACCCTTGGTGCCTTGCTTTGTATTGAGGCTTTATTACATTGGCATGATTGAGTCATTGCCCACATGGTTGAACTTACTTTTACCTTGAATTATGTGGTTGATCTTTCTGGTGTCGCTTCCAACCCCCTGAGTCAGCTATCTCCCTTGCATAAATTATCAGGTGTGATGAAAGGTCAAATCTCTCTTGGGGTGAGGCCAAATTTATTGCTTACTCAGGCAGCTGACATTTTTATGGTATGTAGAATAGGAAGAAAATTTATTTATTTTTTATCTCTTTTCGCTCTAGAAATTACAGAAGAAATTCCCCTGAAGACTTTGAACACGAAGACTGTGTATGTTTCTGTATTTCCAACAACGGCTGACTTCTAACTTTCTGTTATCAGTGTGGTTCAGTCAACCTTTCCCTACAAACACACACACACACACACATTCATGTATTGAAAATAATCCTTTCAGGTGCATTTGGTCTAAATGTGCTGCTTTTGGTCTAAATGTGACGTGGCATTGGTTCATCAAGTAGCTTAAAACCTCACAGCAATATTCACATTTAACCTTAAGCACCTATGTAGTCATGTTGGGAGAAGATTGCAATGTTACCTCAGCACTAGAGTTTATTTCTGTACTTGAATTCCTTAAGTATAGAGGGAGAAAGTTATTAAAGTGGCATAATGTTTATCCTTTTATGGTCTTTTAAAACCTTGAGGAAATGGATAATTATCTAGATTTCCTTGGATAATTTGATGGAATATGTTGTTCCATTAAAGCAAGAAAAATAACCAAGCTTTCTCAGGTAATAAATATGTTAAAAGTAATTCATTCTCCCATTGTTTATTGAAACTTGAAATGTATAATCTTCAAAAAACACAAAAACTTAATAGTGACTTCTGTATTAAGACAGTGGGCTAAGTTGGTTAGAGCATCATCCCAGTATGCCAAGTTTGCAAGTTTGATCCCCCATCAGGGCACATAAAAGAATCAACCAATGAATGCATAAATGAGTGGAACAACAAGTCTTTCTCCCCTCCCTCCCTCCCTCTCTTTAAAAATCTTTTTTAAAAGATTTTTTTTTTAAAAATAATGTACTAAATAAATATCTCATTTTACTTCTTCCCAAAACCCTTTGTTTACAGATGCCCAAACAGAATTAGATGTGTTAGATTTATTGGGGGAAACACATAAGGGATAAAGGGGGACAGGATAAAACATAGGTAGAAGAAACCTTCAGGCTATAATTTAGGTTTGACACCATGAAAATTTAAGAAGAAAGAAGGAAGATTGATTAGAGAAAGTTGAGACTGCATTGCAACTCTCAGAAAACCTTGATCAGGCTAATCAAGAGTCCCTAGGCAAGGATTCCAAAATAAAGAGTCCAGATTTGGGTAGCTGTTCTCCCCGTGTCCGCCTTATCTACAGGTGTGTTTGTTTATGGTCTCAGTTACACAGTCAACTGTGGTTCAAAAATAATTCGTAAGATTTTTGTTTGTTGTTAAAATATATTTTTATTGAATTAAGGGAGAGGGAAACATCGATCAACTGCCTTCTGCATGCCCCCTACTGGGGATTGAGTCTGCAAACTGTAATCCAAGCAGTGGCCTCGCAGTGTGTGATAATGCACAAACATGAGGCCGAGCCACACTGACCAGGGCCATAGGTTCAAATCCAATCTTGTCATCTGCAACACCATGGATGGACCCTACTGCGTACTGTGCTAAATGAAATCAGAGCGAGACAGGTATCATATGATTTCACTTGTATATTGAATCTAGAGTAATCAGAAATAGAACATTTTGATGGTTGGGGGTGGGTTAAAAAGTATAAATTGGTAGTTACAGAAGAGTCACAAGGATGTAAAGTACAGCATAGGGAATATACAGTCAATAATGCGGTAACTGTGGGGCCAGTTGGGTACTAGACTTAGGGTGATCACTTTTCAACTTACATAAATGTCTAATCATTGTGTTGTACACCTGAAACTAATATAATATTGTATGTCAGCTGTAATTGAAAATAAAAATTATTTTTTTAAAAATCAGTTTTAAATTGCACACAGTCTGAGTAGGTGATGAATCTTGAGCTGTTCTTCATCCTTTCTGGTATGTGAATCATCCCTTTGTTCAGAATATCCATCCATGTGTTAGATGCTCCCTGCCCATTAGAGGCCAAAAACTAGTGGCACAATATTTTGTAAGTAACGGGGGGAAGGAAACAAAACAAAACTGTGAACTATAAATTCCCTGCACTTCAGTTATTAAAGAGTAAAAAAGATACTTTCAGACAATTTTAACTAAAATAATTTGTCAATGGAAGACCTGTTAAAAATTGGCTAGAGGAAGTTATTGAAATAGAAAAGGAAAAAACCTTGAAATACCAACAGAAAGAGCAGAAATATGGTAAATACAATGAATTATCCTTTTCTTTTTTTTTTTTTTAATATATTTTTATTGATTTTTTACAGAGAAGAAGGGAGAGGGATAGAGAGTTAGAAACATCGATGAGAGAGAAACATCGATCAGCTGCCTCCTGCACACCCCCAGTGGGGGTGTGCCAGAAACCAAGGTACATGCCCTTGACCGGAATCGAACCTGGGACCCCTCAGTCTGCAGGCCGACGCTCTATCCACTGAGCCAAACCGGTTCGGCAATTATCCTTTTCTTAATGAGATAACATCTGATATTCCAATCAATGATACTTAAAAGTGTGGACTTAGCCCTGGTGACTGTGGTTGGGCATTGGCCTGTGCACTGAAAGGTTGCTGGTTCTTGAGCCCAGTGACCTAGGCAGGGATGAAGGACAGAGGTGTGGCCAGTTTTTTGACAATCAGCATTCCAAACAGAGAGCCATGGAGCCTGACTACCTCTCCTCACCCTCCCAGAGCCATCAGCAGGCCCCAGAAGAAGCTATAGCAGTGAGGGTTGGCGCATTATCTGAAATTTTTTCCCTGAGTGACAGGCACAATGTGACTAATCCCAGGGTAGGTTGGAGACATGGAGGTGATGCCACAGATGTCTGCCAGTCAACCTTACTGGGAAAGCAAAGCAACAAAGGAAGTGACCAAATTCTCCCAGCTCACCCCGCACCAACAGATGACAGCTTCTCTGTTGGCACCATCTGGCTAAGGTGGGCAGCACTGGCATTTCACGGATTCGGAACCCCAGTGGCCACTACATTCCCCTGGGGGATTTGTTTTTTGAGACCAAGATGACCAGAGCACAGAGGAGACACATACCTTCTATTGGGACACAGGTGATTTTCCACCACGCACATACATCTGAAATGCCAGAGGTGCTAGAGACTTAAAGATCTTGCTTCAGCACCACCACCTGTAAAGCAATAAGAAGACTTTTTATCTATTAGAGGAGTGCCATTTATACATAGATATCTAGAGAGAGGAGGAATCCATCAAATACCATGAACAACCAAGGCAACATGGCAGGCCAGGAACAAAATGAAAATTATCCCAAAAATAAAATCATGGAAATATGTGATTTAAGTCAGCGGTCGCCAACCGTTCGGACCTCACAGCCCACCAGTTGGTGACCACTGATTTAAATGACAGAGAATTCAAGATTTTAGTTCTCAGAAACAAGATACAAGAAAATAGTTAAATGAACTCAAAGTCAACTAACTAAATTAGTACTTTACCAAACATTACAACTTTTAAAAAGAACCAAACAAATCCTGGAGATGAAGGATTCAATAAAAGAGAAAAGTGAACTAGTAGGCATAGGAAATAGAGCTTATCAAACAGTTGAGGACTTCCCAAACCTATGGAAAGAGCTAGGTCCTTGAATCCAAGAAGCAAACAGAACACCTAGTTACCTCGGTCCAGAGGCCTTCTCCAAGGCACATTGTATTAATACTGTCACCAATGATGAGGTCCTGGCCAGGTTGCTCAGTTGGTTAGAGTGTTGTCCCAATACACCAAGTTTGTGACTTTGGTCTCCAATCTGGGCACATACAAGAAGCAACCAATAAATGCGTAGATAAGTGGAACAACAAATCAATATCCTCCCCCCTTCCTCTCTCCAATCAATAAAATAAATTCATGACAAAAATTCTCAAGGCTGCCATGAAAAAGAACCTATAAAATAAATCCCATTAGGTTATCACTAGACTTCTCAGCAGAAACCCTACAAGCTGGAAGAGAGTGGGACCAAATATTCAAACTACTGAAAGAGGTTACCAAACTAAGGATAAGACATCCAGCACAGCAGTGCGTTAGATAGGAAGGAGAAATGAAGCCCTAGACACACAAGCTTAGGCAGTTCGCCACCAGAAGGCCTCATCGCAGGCAATGCTCAAGGAGTTTTACAGACATACAGCATAGTTAGGCTTAATTTCTGACAAAACAAAAGCGAAGATTACATGCGTTCAAAAAACACACTATATATCAAACTTTTTTTTCATAAACCTAATGGTAACCACAAAACCCCAAAGGAGAGACATAATGAATCAGAAAATGTATGGAATACCACTTAATAGAAACACTAAGGGAAAAAAAAAAATCAATGGAGGCACAGAGCCACGAGAAAAAAGAAAGTGGCCAGCCTGGGAAGTGTGGCTCCGTGATTGCGAACCTATGAACAGTTCAATTTCTAGTAAAAGCACATGCTCAGGCCATGGGCTTGATCTCCAGTGTGGGTTATATAGAAGTCAACTGATCAATGATTCTCATCATTGATATTTCTATCTCCCTATCCTTTCCTCTCTGAAATCAATAAAAATATATTTTTAGAGATTACAGATGGCATGGAGTAAGGGGATGCTACACTGATATGCTTCCAGGACCAAACTGGAATTGTAACTAAAATACAAAAAAAAAAAGCCCTGACCGGTTTGGCTCAGTGGATAGAGCGTCAGCCTGCAGACTGAAGGGTCCCAGGTTCGATTCCGGTCAGGGGCATGTACCTTGGTTGTGGGCACATCCCCAGTGGGGGGTGTGCGGGAGGCAGCTGATCGATGTTTCTCTCTCATCAATGTTTCTAACTCTCTATCCCTCTCCCTTCTTCTCTGTAAAAAAATCAATAAAATATATTTAAAAAATAAATAAAATAAAAACAGCCTGAGCAATCAATTGAAGACCAACTGGAGAGAACCCTGATAACCAAGCATGGAAAGTGGAGACCACAGAGACTGGCCGGAAGGGTGGAGGTGCAAAAGGGCTGGCCCAGCTCCCACACAGCACCTGAAGTTCTGGAGAGAGATCTCAGCTGGGGTCAGGGTGCCACTGAGAACTCTGGCATCTAAGCCCTAAGCTGCTCCCCCACCCCACCCCACCACACCCCAGCAGAGAGCATCAGAACTGAAAGGTGCCCACATAACCTCTGGCTGTGAAAAGGAGCAAGGCTGCTGTCTGCCAGGGAGGGACGGCTGGAAATTCAGGCACCCTCTTAAAGGGCCAACACGCAAATCCTGTGTACAGCCACTTATCTTGGGCTCCGGCAGAGGGAGGGCAGAGTGGACTGGAGCTGTGTGAGTAGAAGCAAGGGTTAGGGGCTCTGAGGTTAGAGCTCAGAAGCAGACACCCTGATTTCCTGTGCTGAGCCATTCCCCTCACGCTGTGGAGGTCATCTTTCTCAGGCAAAAACCGTCATCCAGTCAGTTTTTGCATGGGGTAAGGATTAGCAAATGAGATCCAGCAATATATTAAAAAATTACACACCATGACCAAGTGGTATTTATTCCATGGATGCAAGGTTGGTACAATATTTGCAAATCAACAAATGTGATACATCACAAAGAAATTTAAAGACAAAAAGCACATGATCATATCAATAAATGCAGAAAAAGCATTTGACAAAATACAACACTTGTTTTTGATAACTCTCAGCAAAGTGGGAAGAGAAAGTATATCTCAATGTGATAAAGGCTATATATGACAAACCTATAGCGAACATCATACCCAATGGGCAAAACTAAAACCATTTCACCCAAGATAGGAATATTTACTTTCACCACTCTTATTCAACCTAGTCCTGGAAGCCCTGGTCACAGCAATCAGACAAGAAGAAGAAATGAAAGGCATCCAAATTTGAAAGGAGGAAGTAAAACTGTCATTATTAGCAGATGACATGATATTGCACATAGAAAACCACCAAAAAAAATACTAGATTTCAATAATGTAGCAGGATAACAAATTAACACCTAGAAATGAATGGCTTTTTAAATAATATATTTTTATTAATTTCAGAGAGGGAGAGATAGAAGAATCAATGATGAGGGAGAATCATTGATTGGCTGCCTCTTGCACACCCCCTACTGGGAATAAAGCCCACAACCTGGGCATGTGCCCTGACTGGGAATTGAACCATGACCTCCTGGTTCACAGGTCAACACTCAACCACTGAGCCACACTGGACAGGCATCAGTAGCTTTGTGGAGAGAGAGCTCAGCTGGGGTCAGGGTGCCACTGAGAACTCTGGCATCTAAGCCCTAAGCTGCTCCCCCACCCCACCCCACCACACCCCAGCAGAGAGCATCAGAACTGAGAAAGGTGCCCACATAACCTCTGGCTGTGAAAAGGAGCAAGGCTGCTGTCTGCCAGGGAGGGACGTCTGGAAATTCAGGCACCCTCTTAAAGGGCCAACACGCAAATCCTGTGTACAGCCACTTATCTTGGGCTCCGGCAGAGGGAGGGCAGAGTGGACTGGAGCTGGCAAGGAAGCAAATGACTTATACTTGGAAAGATACAGGACATTGGAAAAAAGTGATAAAGGAAGATATAAACAAGTGGAAGAGTATTCCATATTCATGGGTTGGCAGAATTAACATCATTAAAATGTCCATACTACCCAAGGCAATCTACAGATTCAATGCAATCCCTATTAAAATACTGCGTATTTCACAGATCTAGAACAAATACTCCAAAACTTTATATGGTACCAAAAAGACCCTGAATATCCACAGCAATCTTGAGAAAGAACAAAGTTGGAGGAATACAATACCAGATACAAGTTATACTACAATGCCACTGTAATCAAAACAGCCTGGTACTGGCACAAGAACAGGCATATAGATCAATGAAACAGAACAGAGACGCCAAGCCATTAGGCTCAATTAATATTTGACAAAGGTGGCAAGAGCATACAATGGAGTCGACAGTCTCTTCAATAAATGGTGTTGGGAAAATTGGACAGACACATATAAAAGAATGAAACTAGACCACCAACTTATACCACATACAAGAATAAACTCAAAATGGATAAAAGACTTAAATGCATGCAATGAAACCATAAAAATCCTACAAAAAAACCATAGGCAGCAAAATCTCAAGACATCTCTCGTAGCAATGTGGTTATGGATACATCTCCCAGGGCAAAGGAAACTAAGGAGAAAATAAACAAATGGGACTACATCAAAATAATAAGCTGCACAGAAAAAGAAACCATCAACAAAATGAAAAGGGAGCCCACTGTATGGAAGAACATTTTTGGCAGTGATATATCTGATAAAGGGGTTAATATCCAAAATATATAAGGAACTCACACAACTTAACAAAAGGAAGCCACACAATTTAATTTAAAAATGGGCAAAGGAACTAAATAGACACTTCTCCTTAGTGGACCTAAAGATGACCAAGGGACAGATGAAAAAATGCTCAAAGTCACTGATCATCAGAGAAATGCAAATTAAAACAATGAGGTATCACCTCACACCTGTCAGAATGGCTACCATCAACAAATCAACAAATGACAAGTGCTGGCGAGGATGTGGAGAAAAGGGAACCCTAGTGCACTGCTGGTGGGAATGCAGACTGGTGCAGCCATTATGGAAAACAGCGTGGAGTTTCCTCAAAAAATTAAATATGGAACTGCCATTTGACCCCATGATTCCACATCTGGCAATATATCATAAAAAATCGAAACACCAATCAGAAAGAATGTATGCACCCCCATGTTCATACCAGCATAATTTACAATAGCTAAGATCTGGAAACAGCCCAAGTGCCCATCAGTAGATGCATGGATAAAAAAGCTGTTGTACATTTATACCATGGAATACTATACAGCAGCAAAAAAGAAGGACTTATAACCCTTGAGACAGCATGGAGGGATCTGGAGAGTATTATGCTAAATGAAATAATCTAACCAGAGAAAGGCAAGTATCACATGATCTTGCTCATATGTGGAATCTAATGTACAAAATAGATTCAGAGACATAGAAGCATCAAACAGACTGCAGAATCTCAGTGGGAAGGTGGAGAAGGTGGGAAAGTGTGGGAAGTGATCAATCAAAGAACTTGTATGCATATATGCATAACCCATGCACACCGACAATAGGGTGGTGAAGGCCTGGGACTGGGGATGGTGGTGGGCTAGAAGGGGCAATGGAGGAAAAAGGGGGACATATGTAATACTTTCAATAATAAAGATTTAATTAAAATATATTTTTTAAAAATGAGAAAGAAAGAAAAGGAAGAAAGAAAAGAAAGAGAGAGAGAGAGAGAGAGAGAGAGAGAGAGAGAGAGAGAGAGAAGGAAGAAAGAAAGAAAGAAAAAGAAAGAAAGAAAGAAAGAAAGAAAGAAAGAAAGAAAGAAAGAAAGAAAGAAAGGGAGGGAAAGAAAGAAAGAAGAAGAAAAAAGGAAGAAAGAAAGAGAAAAAGAAAAAAAGGAAGAAAAAGATAAAGTGGCTGTGGGGGATCATTATACATCCATTATACATCAATTAACACAATTGTAAGTGGACTAAATTCACCAATGGAATGACACAATAGCAGATATGATAAAACAAAACAAAACCCAAGTTTGGCCGGTGTCACTCAGCAGTTGAAGGCCAGCCTATGAATCAGGAAATCATTATCTTATTCCTGGTCAGGGCAAATGCCCAGGTTGCAAGCTTGATTCCTGGTAGGGGATGTGCATGAGGCAGCCGGTCAATGATTCTCTCTCATCATGAATCTATCTCTCCCTCTCCCTTCTCTCTGAAATCAATACAAAAATATATATTTAAAAAATCAACCGTATGCTGTCTTCCGATGACACATCTAAGCTGCAAAGACATATATGGACTCAAAGTGAAAGGGTGGAAAATGATTCTCCAAGAAAATAATATCCATAGAAAAGCAGGTGCAGCCATATGTATATCTAACAAAATAGTAAAGAGAACAAAGTTAACAAGAGACAAAGATGGACATTTTATAATGATAAAAGCAAAACTACATCAAGAAGATATAACATTCTCTGACCTGTTTGGCTCAGTGGATAGAACGTCGGCCTGCAGACTGAAGGGTCCCAGGTTTGATTCTGGTCAAGGGCATGTACCTTGGTTGTGGCACATCCCCGGTGGGGGTGTGCAGGAGGCAGCTGATCGATGTTCCTCTCTCATCGATGTTTCTAACTCTCTGTCCTTCTCCCTTCCTCTCTGTAAAAAATCGATAAAAAATATATTTAAAATCTAACATAGCAATGAGAATTTAAAAAAAAAAGAAGATATAACACTTCTCAATATACATGCACCCAATCATGGAGAACCAAAATATAAATAGCAATTGCTAACAGAAGTAAAGAGAAAAAACAGGCAAAAATAATCATAGTATGGTACCTAAATATTCTATTGACAGATTTAGATGAATCATTGAAACAGAAAATCAATAAAGAAATATTGGCCTTAAATGACACATTAGACCAAATAGACATTATTGACATCCCAAAATATCAGATTGTATAGACTTCTACAGTGCACATGGAACATTTTCAAGAAAAGACCATATGTTGGGACTCAAAACTAATCTCCACAAATTTAAGATTAAAATTACATCAAGTATATTCTCCAACCACAGTGCTTTGAAATTTGAACTCAAAAATAATAAAATACATATATTACACAACTACTAAAAAATGACTGGGTCAAAGGAGAAATAAAAGGTGAGATCAAAAGATATGTAGAGACTAATGAGAATGAGACTATGACATATCAAAACCTCTGGGATGCAGCAAAAGTAGTAATGAGAGGGAAGGTTATAGCATTACAAACCTATCTCGAAAAAATCTCAAGTAAATAATCTAACATTGCCCTGGTTGGTCTGGCTCAGTGGATAGAGCGTCAGCCTGCGGACTGAAGGGTCGCAGGTTCGATTCCGGTCAAGGGCTTGTACCTTGGTTGCGGGCACATCCCCAGTAGGGGGTGTGCAGGAGGCAACTGATCGATGTTTCTAACTCTCTATCACTCTCCCTTCCTCTCTGTAAAATATCAATAAAATATTTTTTTTTAAATAATAATCTAACATTATATCTTGAACTTTAAAAAAAAGAAAAGCAGGGAGAAACCAAGATGGCAGCATAGGTAAACACTGGAAATTGCTGCCTCCCACAACAACTTCAAAAATACAACGAAAAGACAAAACGGACATCATCCAGAACCACAGGAAGGCTGGCTGAGTGGAAATTCTAGAACTAGAAGGAAAGAGAAAAGCACACTGAGACTCAGAGGAGGTGCGGAAGTAAAGCGCAGAGGAATGGAGGCTCGAATGCGCGCGGAAAGGGGCTGTCACCTGAAGACGTGGCTGTCTTTTTTAATCGGGAGGGAGTCACAAGCTCCTGACTGCTCTGAACTCCAGTTCTGGGAAGTCTCTGGGGACTCAGGACTCATACGGGGAGAAACTGGACTGTCTGGCAGCAGGCAGAACTCGGGCCTCGAGGGCGGCTTTCTCTCAGAGGTGCTTGCAGCAATTATTGGGACACGACACTGAAACGTGGGGCCCCTTAGGGCAGGGCTGAGGATCAGCCATAGCTGCTTGCTCTGCCCTGTTGATTTCCTGAGACCCCGCCCCACCCAGGCTTTGGCAGAGGCTTTTGCATATGAATGCCCTGGCCCTTTGCAATCTGAAAATTACCTTACAAACTGCAGCTGGGCCCGACAGACCCAGAACTTCCAAGAGAAGGCCCAAGGCCCCACAGCAGCTTGCATTGCTTCACAGCTGGGCCTCATTTGGGCACCTTCAAGCCCCAAACAAGGAAGGGGCATCTGCAGATCTCTTCAAAGCTCCTGCTGGGTAGCCTCAGGCAGAGGCTAAATTAGCACCTCCTTAGAGATCCAAGAGCCCGTGTACCCAGTGGTCAGAGTGGGACCATCCAGATAACAACTCCTCAGATCCATAAGGGACACACTCAGGGGGCAGACTCAGTGAGCACCAAAGCCCCACTGAAGCAAGTCCTGCCCGAGAAGGGTGTCTCCAGCACAGAAGTTCTCCCACCATAGACACAGCTGATTCTCACAGCCAATTGGCATGGAGGTCAATTCCTCCCAGTGATACCTACAACAATCAAGGCTTAACTACAACAAGACTGTGCACAAAGCCCACAAAGGGGTGCACCAAGAGTGTCCACCTCCAGTAATTGGGGAGGCTGAGCCACTGGGCCCTAGAGGACACCTACCACACAAAGCCACTCTACCAACACAGGGAAACATAAAAAATGCGGAGGAAAGCAAACGACTGGATATAGAGTTCAAAACCACGGTTATAAGGTTTTTCAAGAATTTTCTGGAAACAGCCGATAAATTTAGTGAGACTCTGGAGGATATGAAAAAAGACCAACTAGAAATTAAGCATACACTGACTGAAATAAAGAATAATATACAGAGATCCAACAGCAGACAAGAGGATCCCAAGAATCAAGTCAAAGATTTGAAATACGAAGAAACAAAAAATACCCAACTGGAAAATCAAAAAGAAAAAAGAATCCAAAAATATGAAGATAGTATAAGGAGCCTCTGGGACAGCTTCAAGCGTACCAACATCCGAATTATAGGGGTGCCAGAAGAAGAGAGAGGGCAAGATATTGAAAACCTATTTGAAGAAATAATGACAGAAAATTTCCCCTACCTGGTGAAAGAAATAGACTTACAAGTCCAGGAAGCATAGAGAACCTCAAACAAAAGGAATCCAAAGAGGACCACACCAAGACACATCATAATTAAAATGCCAAGAGCAAAAGACAAAGAGAGAATCTTAAAAGCAGCAAGAGAAAAAAAGTCAGTTACCTACAAGGGAGTACCCATATGACTGTCAGCTGATTTCTCAACAGAAACTATGCAGGCCAGAAGGGAGTGGCAAGAAATATTCAAAGTGATGAATAGCAAGAACCTACAACCAAGATTACTTTATCCAGCAAAGCTATCATTCAGAATTGAAGGTCAGATAAAGAACTTCACAGATAAGAAAAAGCTAAAGGACTTCATCACCACCAAACCAGCATTATATGAAATGCTGAAAGGTATTCTTTAAGAAGAGGAAGAAGAAAAAGGTAAAGATAAAAATTATGAACAGCAAATACATATCTATCAACAAGTGAATCTAAAAAATCAAGTGAATAAAAAATCTGATGAACAGAGTAAACTGGTGAATATAATAGAACCAGGGACATGGAAAGGGAGTGGACTGACAATTCTTGGGGGTAAAGAGGTGTGGGGGTGCAGGAAGAGACCGGACAAAAATCGTACACCTATGGATGAGGACAGTGGGAGGGGTAAGGGCAGAGGGTGGAGTGGGAACTGGGTGGAGGAGAGCTATGGGGAGAAAAAAAGAGGAACAACTGTAATAATCTGAACAATAAAGACTTAATTAAAAAAAAAAACAGAAAAAAAAGAAAAATCAATTGGCCATAAAAAAGAAAAGAAAAGAAAAGCAGCAGAAGAAAGGAAATAATAAATGTTAGAGCTTAATTGAATTAACTAGAGAACAAAAATATACAAAAAAATACAACAGTCTTTTTTAAAAAAATTAAATTGACAAAATCAGAAACAAAAGAGAAGTCACCATAGACATCACAGAAATACAAAGTATCATACTAGAATGCCATGAAAGATTATACGTCATCAAATTCCACCTAGAATATGCCATCAAATTTCATTGAGTGCCGAAACCGGTTTGGCTCAGTGGATGGAGCGTCGGCCTGCGGACTGAGGGGTCCCGGGTTCGATTCCGGTCAAGGGCATGTACCTTGGTTGCGGGCACATGCCCAGTGGGGATTGTGCAGGAGGCGGCTGGTCGATGTTTCTCTCTTGTCGATGTTTCTAGCTCTCTGTCTCTCTCCCTTCCTCTCTGTAAAAAAATCAATAAAATATATTTAAAAAAAAAAATTTCATTGAGAATATATGCCACCTAGAAGAAGTGGATAAGTTCCTAGAAATATATAACCTTTCTAGACTGAATCATGAAGAACTGGAAAATCTAAATAGATCAATCAACAATGAAGAAATTAAAATATTCATAAAAATACTCCCAAACAGTAAAAGTCCAGGACCAGAGTCTTCACTAGTGAATTCTACTAAACATTGAAAAAAATTTGGTACTTAACCTTATCAAACTCTTACAAAAAAATCAAAGAAGAGAGAATACTTTCTAATACATTTTATGAGGCCAACATAACCCTAGCATCATAGGCACAGTTTCTCAGACTGTTAATGGAAATCGGGTTGGCTATTGTTAGAGTTTGGCTGGTGATGTGGGTTGTGAAAGGATTCACAACTGGAGAAGAGACAGATGCAGAGAGAAGGAGTTTATTTCACTTTCTGGAAGAGAAAGGACTAATGAATACAAGGGCAAGAAAAAAAAAGCAGCTTCCCCTTTTAAAGGGTGAGGGAGGGGGATTTGGGCTAAAGATCAGTTTGCTTTTCAGGAGACAGTCCAGGCAGATGTCCTAGGTAGGTGTCTTGTCAGTATCTTTCCAAAGCCTATAAAACGTGCTTAGAGCAAAAATTATGAAGAATCTAAAGAGGCTTGTTTGAAGGGGTGGGGTAGAGGGTAACTAGAGACTCCTTGGTGTAAATTACCCCGGAGTTGTAAAAATAGCAGGAGGGAGGTGGATGTAAGAATGTAGCCACTTCCCACTGTGGTCTGATGCACCTTATTTAATCCCCCAAAAAGTAGCTTATTGAACCCTTTGAATCAGAGGAGCTAACAATCATGGGGTTTAATTGCCAGGTACTTCTCATACCTTATGAAAGATTACAGTAAGGAAAAAGAGGCCTTTTTCTTGTCCTAACAGCTATATCTATCAGCATGTTGGAAACACTTCAATCCAGTAATCCTGCAGCCAGCACCAACCCTAACATCTAGTTGCTCCCTGACCATGTATGTGAAGTGCCAACAATGTACACCATTGAGTGTGCCTTCTGCAGACACTAGTTATCTAATTTTGTGGTAAAAATTGTTTCCAATAAAGAACAATTACACAAATTGACAATGGTTAAAGTTGGGTGATTATGCCTGGAAGTTCCTGTTATTGTTGCACTTGTTTCAAATATTTTATTGCAAAGATCAAGAGCAGTCAGGCCTCACATTCTCTGCCCTTTCCAAGAATCGGTGCTAAATGCAATCAGACTTTATTTTTAAAGGTAAACTGAGTTTCATTATCTCCAGTTGATTTTTTAAAATCATGTCTCAAAAGACATTTTCCCTCATAATTTCCTAGATTTTTTATTTTTTATATATTTTTACTCTTCATGCTTATTGATTTTAGAAAGAGGGAAAGGATAGGAGAGAGAGAGAGAGAAAGAGAGAGAAACATGGATCCACTGACTCCTGCACAACAAAAGGTTGTAGTTTGAATCCAAGGATCCAAGGCGGGGAGTGTATGGGAGGATGCTCCAACCAACTGAATCTCCTGACCAAGGCAATTTCCTAGATTTTGATCTTTCCCTTGAGTGAATGTTCTCTAAACACTCTTTTTGTACCACTTACTACCTCATCTCAAGGCCTCCTGTTTTGTGTGTGTGTTTCATTGTGTGGTAGTTGTGGACATGCAAACACAAAGCCTCACTCACTCACCTGGGCCTGGGTCACGCTCTGTGATCTGAAAGGATGGTAGGCATCCTGGCCTCACTGTCCTGGACTATGGACACAGGAGTCTTCCTGAGTTCTTTTTTTTTTTTTAAATATATTTTATTGATTTTTTACAGAGAGGAAGGGAGAGGATAGAGAGTTAGAAACATTGATGAGAGAGAAACATCGATCAGCTGCCTCCTGCACACACCCCACTGGGGATGTGCCCGCAACCCAGGTACATGCCCTTGACTGGAATCGAACCCGGGACCTTTCAGTCTGCAGGCCGATGCTCTATCCACTGAGCCAAACTGGTTAGGACTCTTCCTGAGTTCTTGGTCTGGATCATATCAGATTCTCTCCCGTGGACCTCGAGACAAATTTGAGACCCTGGGACTCTAAGAAGAGGCCTCCCAAGGCTCTGCAGGAACAGAGGCAGAGCAGACAGGGAGGCAAGGAGGTGGCAGGTCACTGCCCAGGAAACCACCACGAAACCAACTCTTGACTCAGGCAGATGGAGTTCAAGACAGGCAGAAGGCACGGACCTACTGGCCAGGGGGACAAGAACTCGAGTCTGTGAGGCCCCCAGGCAGCCACTTCCCACTGTGGTCTGACACACCTTATTTAATCCCCAAACAGCCTGACTTAGAGATTGTCAGTGTCACGGGTGACTCCCATAACTTCACAGGCAATCAGTACTCCTCGACACTCCACTCTCCTATTTAAGTGACTGCAGCCTCTTCCAATGAAGACAAAATCCCGCCCTGCCCCAGGCGGGCCTGCCCACACTGCCCCGCCTCATGTGCAGGGCATACACATGAACCCAGCCTCCCACCAGTGGGGCATGTAAGGGAGACCCAATGAAACGCACATTTTTACTGTTGAAACATGTCTCCAGACTCAGAAAAAGAAACAATGACCTGGCCCAGGATTCTACTCTCCCAACCCCAGGGGCTCTCCCAAACAGTAAGCTCCTGGGGTTTGGGTCCCTGAAGATACAGGGCACTGTGTCCTGACGCCGCCTGCCATGATTCCATGCCGCTTCCCCAGCTGAAACGACCACCACACCCAGAGAGGAGGTGAAACTGCCCTGGTAACTTATTGGACATTCTACCCCACGACCCCAGCAAGGTCCTCCTGCTTTAGCTCTAAGTGCATTTCCCCCCCTACAATAGCCTTCATTTTATTCTTTAAAACTGATTTTACACATAGGCCATAATAAAATCCTCATGACTTTTTCTTTTAATCTTTATTGTTGAGATTATTACAGATGTCCCTCTTTTTTCCCCCCATAGCTCCCACCACCCAGTTCCCACCCCACCCCAGGCCCTTGCCACCCTATTGTCTGTGTCCATAGGTGCTTCATACATGCATATAATATCTTTGTCGAATCTCTTCCCGCACCCCTGACCCCCTTCCCTCTGAGAATTGTCAGTCTGTTCCATTTCCATGCCCCTGATTCTATTCCATTCACCAGTTTATTCTGTTCATCAGATTTTTTATTCATTTGATTTTTAGATTCACTTGTTGATAGATATGTATTTATTGTTCATAATTTTTATTTTTACTGTTTTCTTCTTCTTCCTCTTAAAGAATACCTTTCAGCATTTCATATAATACTGGTTTGGTGGTGATGAACTCATTTAGCTTTTTCTTATCTGTGAAGTTCTTTATCTGACCTTCAATTCTGAATGATAGCTTTGCTGGATAAAGTAATCTTGGTTGTAGGTTCTTGCTATTCATCACTTTGAATATTTCTTGCCACTCCCTTCTGGCCTGCAAAGTTTCTGTTGAGAAATCAGCTGACAGTCATATGGGTACTCCCTTGTAGGTAACTGACTTTTTTTCTCTTGCTGCTTTTAAGATTCTCTCTTACCAAGTTTTAGTGAGAGAAAATAAAATATGAAAAAAAAAGATTCTCTCTTTGTCTTTTGCTCTTGGCATTTTAATTATGATGTGTCTTGGTGTGGTCCTCTTTGGATTCCTCTTGTTTGGGGTTCTTTGCGCTTCCTGGACTTGTAAGTCTATTTCTTTCACCAGGTAGGGGAAGTTTTCTGTCATTATTTCTTCAAATAGGTTTGCAATATCTTGCTCTCTCTCTTCTTCTGGCACCCCCATAATTTCGGATGTTGGTATGCTTGAAGTTGTCCCAGAGGCTCCTTACACTATCTTCATCATATTTTTGGATTCTTTTTTCTCTTTGGTCTTCTGGTTGGGTGTTTTTTGCTACCTCGTATTTCAAATCATTGACTTGATTCTTGGGATCCTCTGGTCTGCTGTTGAATCTCTGTTTATTATTCTTTATTTTAGTCAGTGTATGCTTAATTTCTGACTGGTCCTTTTCCATTTTTTTTGGCATTTTCACTAAGGTCCTTGAAAGTCTCACTAAGTCCTTGAAGGTTTCTAGAAGATTCTTGAGTAACCTTATAACTGTGGTTTTGAACTCTATATCCAGTAGTTTGCTTTCTTCCATTTCTTTCATTTGTGACAAGTTTCTTTGTCTCTGCATTTTGGCTGCTTCCCTATGTTTATTTCTATGTATTGGGTAGCTGCTAAGTCTCCTTGAGTTGATAGAGTGGCCTTGTGGAGTATGTGTCCTATAGGGCCCAGTGGCTCAGCCTCCGCAATCACCTGAGGTGGACACTCTTGGTGCACCCCTTTGTGTGCTTTGTGCACAGTCTTCTTGTAGTTAAGCCTTGTTGCTGTTGGTGTCACTGTGAGGAGTTGACCTCTAGGCCAATTGGCTGTGAGGCCCAGCTGCAAGTACAGTGGGAGAGCTGCTGTGCAGGAGACACCCTTATGGGGCAGGACTTGCTTCAGTGGGGCTTTGTGCTCACTGAGTCTGCCCCTTGAGTGTGTCTCTTATGGATGTGAAGAGTTGTAATCTGGATGGTCTCACACTGATCACTGGGTACACTGGCTCTTGGATCTAAGGAGGTGCAAAGTCAGCCAGTGCCTGGGGCCACCCAGCAGGAGCTACAGAGAGATCTTCAGATTCCTTGTCTTTGTATTGGGTTTGGAAGTGCCCAGATAAGGCCCAGCTGTGAAGCAAGGCAGGCTGCTGCTGCAGGGCCTTGGCCTGTTATTGATAGCTTTGGGGCTCCCTGACCTAGCTGCAGCTTGTTTGACAGGTTTTAGGCTGAGAAAGGGCAGGCCATTCATATGCAAAAGCCGTTGCACACAGCTTGGGTGGGGTTATAAATTGGGTGGGGCGGAGTCTCAGGGAATCTCCAGGGTGAGCAAACAGAAATGGCTGCCAGAGTAGCTGACCGGCATCGAGGACAGGAAGATGCTACCCAAGCGTGTGGCTAAGAAAAGGTCACCCCCAGAAGATGCTCTCCCCAAAAGCAAGAAAGTAAAGGTCTCACATAGGTTCCACCGCACAGAACCGGGCTTGGTGCTGACACTGGGCCAGGGTGATGTGGGCCAGCTGGGGCTGGGCGAGAATGTGATGGAGAGGAAGAAGCCAGCCCTAGTAACCATTCCAGAAGACATTGTACAGGCTGAGACTGGGGGCATACACACCATGTGTCTAAGCAAAAGTGGCCAGGTCTACTCCTTTGGCTGCAATGATGAGGGTGCCCTGGGAAGAGACACATCAGTGGAGGGCTCAGAGATGGTTCCTGGGAAAGTGGAACTGCAAGAGAAAGCGGTACAAGTGTCAGCAGGAGACAGTCACACTGCGGCGCTCACCGAGGATGGCCGTGTCTTCCTCTGGGCCTCCTTCCGGGACAATAATGGTGCGATTGGGCTCTCGGAGCCCATGAAGAAGAGCATGGTAGCTGTGCAAGTGCAGCTAGTGTGCCTGTGGTGAAGGTGGCCTCGGGAAACGACCACTTGGTGATGCTGACAGCTAATGGAGACCTCTACACTTTGGGCTGCGAGGAGCAGGGCCAGCTGGGCCGTGTCCCTGAATTATTTGCCAATCGTGGTAGCCGGCCCGGCCTTGAACGACTCCTGGTCCCCAAGTGTGTGATGTTGAAACCCAGGGGAACCCGGGCCATGTGACATTCCAGGATGCCTTCTGTGGCACCTACTTCACCTTTGACATCTCCCTCGAGGGCCATGTGTATGGCTTTGGCCTTTCAAGCTACCATCAACTTGGAACCTCAGGCACAGAATCTTGTTTTGTACCCCAAAACCTGACATCCTTCAAGAACTCTACGAAGTTCTGGGTGGGCTTCTCTGGTAGCCAGCACCATATAGTCTGCATGGATTCGGCAGGAAAAGCAGACAGCCTGGGCCGGGCTGAGTACGGGAGGCTGGGCCTTGGAGAGGATGCTGAGGAGAGGAGCATGCCCACCCTCCTCTCCAGGCTGCCCATCGTCTCCTCAGTGGCTTGTGGGGCCTCTGTGGGATACGCCGTGACCAAGGATGGTCGTGTTTTTGCCTGGGGCATGGGCACCAACTACCAGCTGGGCACGGGACAGGAGGAGGATGCCGGGATCCCCGTGGAGATGACAGGCAAACAGCTGGAGAACCGCCTGGTTCTATCTGTGTCCAGCGGGGGCCAGCACACAGTCTTACTAGTCAGGGACAAGCAACAGAGCTGATGAAGCTTCTAGGGCCTGGCTCCCACCCCCCGCCCCCCTCCTGGAACACAGAAGCTGTGATGACTACAGGCTCCAGCAGGCCTTCCCCAGCCCCAAGTACTTTGTCATCACCTGCCTTTTTTCCCATCCATGGGACAGAATCACTTTCCTCTTTTTTATTCCTCCTTTCTGGAATTAGCCTGTAACCTACAGGATGGAGAGGGCGGAATGGAAGAGGGGAGTGGGGTTGGCTGGAATGTTGCTCACCCTAGAACTATGCGATTAGACCTTTCCCCTCATCCCTACCTCCCATGGTCCTGGCTGACCTTGGTTTTGTCTACAAAAAGCCAAAACTTCCTCCCCTGGGGGCATTTGATTCCCACACCCTGAGAAGTTGGGGCTCCATTGAGCCCTGCTCTAGTCATGTGCCACTCTTACTGTCCTTCACAATCCACAGGCAGACCGATGGTACAGTTGTCGGATCCAGCTCTCATGCACCTATGCCTGGGGGAAACTGGAGAAGGGGCAGGGCTACCAGCCATGGGCAAGCCCAAGCCAAATACTTGGCCCTGAACAGGTGTCCAAGGGGCAAATAAAGAGTGATCCTCCACTTGATCAAGAAAAAGGCCAATCAGCTTTTCTCCCAGAAGCACAAGTGTTCTGTCCTGCACGGCCCATCCACCTGCCTCACCTGCCTGAAGTCTGGAAAGGAAGCTGGCCTGCAGAGCAGGACTTGGGGGCAAGGGAAGGAGGGCTTTATAAACAAACAGCAATATCAAGAGTGAAGGGAGGGCAGGGAAGAGGGTTGGATGGGCAGAGACTGGTTCCCAGAAAGGGAAGCAGAAGCTTGTTCCGTGTCTGAGAAAATAGCAAGCAGGTTTTTTTTAATGTAAAGTATTTTAGAAGAGATGAAATCTTTTAACATTTTGAATAAATTTAAAGTTTTATTATTATTAATTAAATCTTTATTGTTCAGATTATTACATTTGTTCCTAAAAAGAGAGAGAGAGAGAGAGAGAGAGAGAGAGAGAGAAATGGCTGCCAGTCAGCCCTGCACCCAGGGAGGTCCCAGCAAGGGAACAATGACCACTGTGAGCACCTCCACCTGGAATAAAGCAGCCCCTGAGTTCCTGCCCTGATGCCAGACAGTCCAGTTTCTCCTCATATGTGTCTCGGTCCCCCAGAGCCTCGCCCGGCACTGGAGCTCAGAGGAAGTGGGAGCTTGTAAATTCAGTTTGAGGTGCCGGCCTTTTAAGAGGCCGTGTGTCACTCCAGCAGCCTGTGTGTCACTCAGCCCCAATCCGCACTGGTTTTTACAGTCCGTAGTTCTTACTGCCCGTAGGGACTTCTTTCCCCAGCTCTGGAACCCTGGGCTGGGGGTCTGGTGTGGGCTGGGACCGCTCGCTCCTCTGGGCAGCCTTCACCGAGGTGATCTCCCTCCTGATTAAAAAAGCAGCACACCCGGGTGCCGAACCAGCCTGTTCCGCGCCTCCGCACCTCCTACCAGTCTCAGTGTGCTTTCTTCTTTACCTCTCTAGTTGTAGGACTTCCGCTCAGCCAGCTTTCCCAAGGTTCTGGATGATAGTTGTTCTGTATTTTAGTTGTAATTTTTATGTGGTTGTGGGAGGTACAGGTGTTTACCTGTGCCACCATTTTGGTCCACCCCCTCATGACTTTTTTACACTCCCTCCTCCCTGGCACCCAGAGTAGACTTTAAAATTGAAGGAGATCTCTTTACTCCTCTACTTTAATATTCTAGTGGCTTCTCTCAGTCACACCCTCTTAGACCATTTTCCTCACTGCATTTAACATGACATGAAATCACCTTCCTAAACTCTTTGTGTATTTACAGAATATCCTGCCTGTCACTTCCACCATAACATGAAGATCTTTCCCTTGTACATGTAGGTGCACAACAAATATTTTCTGAATAAAGGAGTTTGGGGAAGGAACACCAGGCAGGCAGGCAATTTTTGTCCATTGTCTTAAGTGAAGCTGCCATGTGGCTTCTGACAGCTCCTGACTCACTCAGCTGTCCACACGGGACATACTGTGGTGAAACTCTCATACACGAATTCATATAGCAACTGACATTTCGAGAGGATCCAAGATGGCAACAAAGTAGGTGAAAGTTACACTAACCTGCTTCCAGGACTAAGCTGGAATTACAACCAAAATATACAACAATCAACTTGAATAAATAATGAAGATTAGCTCAGCAGAAGTCTTATAACCCAGATTTACAGAAGCAGCCACATGGAGACTGGTAGAAAGGGTAGGTTACGAAAAAGGCCGGCCCCACACTATGTGTAGTGGTTGAGAATCCAGAGGGACACCTCAGCTGCAGAATATCCCCCCGAGTAGTGTAGGGTCTCAACCCCATACCAGGCTCCCAGCCCAGAGCACCAGAGCCAAAAAGGAGAGCCTGAATAACATCTAATAATCAGTGGGGATTCTGTCCACAAATGATAGACAAAAGTCTGCTAAAAACCCAGGCATCCCCTTAGAGGGCCAATGCACAAAATTTTGTTCTCAGCCACTCACCTTGGGATCCAACATAGGGAGGGCAGCTCAAAGTGGACTAGAGTTGTGTGAGGAGGAACTGGATGATGTGGCTCCAGAGAGAGAGCTAAAGAAACAACCGACCAGGATCCCTGTGTTGAGTCCCTTGCCCTTACTCTGCTGAGCACTCTCCTCCATAGGGCATCACTCTGGGCGAATGCAATCGCCCCACCCTCCTGACTCACTATGGCCCTGCCCTGCCAAGGTCATAGTCTGCAGAAGAGTCAGCTGCCGGGGTCCCTTGTGTAGAGGTCCAGGTGAACTCAGGGAATGTCAGAGACTGAGTTGTGTGATTCTGAAACAGGACCCATTCTTCCCCTTTCCGAAAAGCATGACTGAAGATGCCACTCAATGGGAGACCCACCGGGCCCTTCACCCTGATTCTAGGTGGCCCTGCCCTGCCAAACTAAGGCTGTCAAGGAGGTTCAGCCAGAAAGTGGAATTTATTCCTGGGATGCCAGGTTGGTACAATTTCTGCAAATTAATTAACATGATACACCACATAAACAAAATAAAATATAAAATCAATAGATGCAGAAAAAAATCAATAGATGTAGAAAAAATCAGCACCTTTTTATGGTAAAAACTCTACAATGTGTCCTGACCAATATTCTCCAGTGGTTAGAGCATCAGCCAGTGCACAGAGGGGCTTGGGTATAATTTACCTGAATTTCAGGTTTCATCTCTGGCCCAAGTTGGGGATTATGCAGGAGGCAACCAATTCATGTGTCTCTCTCATGTCAATGTCTCTCTCTCTCTCTCTCTGACACTCTCCCTCCAATTCTCTCTCTAAAAAACAAAAAAATGCACCTCTCTACCATGTGAGAATAGATGGAACACATCCTCATATATAAAAACCCAGGGTCCGCCCTTACTGGTTTGGCTCAGTGGATAGAGCGTCAGCCTGCGGACTCAAGGGTCCCAGGTTTGATTCCGGTCAAGGGCATGTACCTTGGTTGTGGGCACATCCCCAGTAGGGAGTGTGCAGGAGGCAGCTGATCGATGTTTCTCTCTCATTGATGTTTCTAACTCTATTCTTCTCCCTTCCTCTCTGTAAAAAATCAATAAAATATATTAAAACAAACAAACAAACAAAAAAACAACCCAGGGTCCATAAGGACCAAAGGCTTGACTAATCAGAACTCAGTCCTGCAGTCAGTGCTGGGTTGCCATGGCAAAAAATCAATAAAATATATTAAAAAAAAAAAAGATTACGACCTAACATTATCGAAGCTGAAGTATTAACAGGATCTGCAGACAGAGAGGTTGTTCTGATTCCAAGAATTGATTTGTCCCCATCTGACACTGGCCTCCCATTTAAATTCATTCGAAGACAGTTTCCCGTGATGCCAGCATTTGCAATGACAATTAATAAATCACAAGGACAAACTCTAGACAGAGTAGGAATATTCCTACCTGAACCCATTTCGCACATGGTCAGTTATATATTGCTTTCTCTCGAGTTTGAAGAGCATGTGACGTTAAAGTTAAAGTTCTAAATACTTCAGCACAAGGGAAATTAGTCAAGCACTCTGAAAGTGTTTTCACTCTTAATGTGGTGTACACGGAGATATTAGAATAAGTTTAATCACTTTATCAGTCATTGTTTGCATCACTGTTGTTTTTATATCATGCCTCTGTTGTTGTTATATCCTTTTGTTCCTGTTTATTTATTAATACATTTATATATTATTTTCATATACATCTTACTAATTTCCTTTCATCTCTCACACTTCTATTATAGAGAAAGGGCAAATAGCAATATTAAAATATCTCAGCTAATTAATTACCTTTTTTAAAAAAATATATTTTATTGATTTTTTACAAAGAAGGGAGAGGGATAGAGAGTTAGAAACATCGATGAGAGAGAAACATCAATCAGCTGCCTCCTGCACACTCCCTACTGGGGTTGTGCCCACAACCAAGGTACATGCCCTTGACCGGAATCAAACTGGGACCCTTGATTCCGCAGGCTGATGCTCTATCCACTGAGCCAAACCAGTTAGGGCAGGTCGTAATCTTTTGATAATAAATCTGGTACCATTACAAAGATCCCATTTACTATTAAGATTTCTCAATAGCATCATGATTGCACCCACTTTCAATTTTAATTTATGATATGGCATTCCCGAAGGAGTAATACTATTAAGAAATTCGATGGGAAAATTTTCCTTTTCAGCATCATCTGTGGAATCAATGGAATGATCACTCAGATATGTGTGAAAATCTTCGAGTATATCCAAAATTTCTTCATTTAATTTTTGAACATGCTCATTTTTTGGACAAAGAATTGCACGTTTAGATACATTTTTAATATTATCTATAGATATAGTATTTCCAAAGGTAGCTTCAATAATAGATCCATTACAAATCATTTCACAAGGGATTTCAATAATATCCATTCCTAAATGAAAACTGCTACCAAGTTTGCCATCTCCAAGTTTTACTAACCATCCACTATAAGCAGAATCCTCTGATTTCATATTTGTTGTAAGAGACAACTTTCTGAAACATCCCCAAATATTGCAATACTTTAAACTCGTTTGTACTATGGCCGATCACATAGCATGCGTACAATACTGAGACATTGTCGAAAATCCCCTCCAAGAAGGAGAACTTTCCCACCAAATACAACATTCAAATTTCTCTTAGTAATCTGTCTACGGCATTTATAGCATGACTGGATGCCATGGTGCATTCATTAATAATGAGAAGTTGGGCCTTTTTAATAGTTTTAGCAACTTCACTGTTTATATCGAGTCTAGAAATGGAAGTTTCATTTAGTGGACAGGGTAATTTATATTGGGAATGAAAGGTGCTTCCACCGAGAAATAAATTTGCAGCAATTCCTGTAAATGCTGTGGGTAAAACAGTACCACCACGACCTCTAATATAATGTATTAAAACTTTATACAGATATGCAGGTGAATAGGATTCCTAGCTGGCAGGCCCCTGACAGCAAGCTGGCCACCTGTAGATTCCGTGAGGAATGGGGCTCCCTCTTTCCTCCTGTCAGGGTCTGGGGTGCAGGTGAATGGGGTTCCTGGCTGGCAGGCCGGCCACTGAGAGCAAGCTATCCAAGAGCAGATTCTGTGAGGAATGGGGCTGCCTCCTCCCTACTGTCAGGGTCTGGTTTGAAGGCCGGCTATGCCCCCTTTTGGGCCAGACCCAGAGTTCTACCACGCTGTGGCCTCCACCTAGCAACCCAGGACTGACTGCTGCTGGGTGCTCCTGCTGCTCCGAGGGTGGGTTCTTCTCTCAGGCCTCGCGGGGAAACAGCTCAGGGAGGGCACAGCCATTGGCAAAGCGACCCAGGACTCAGTGGGTCCACGTTCCGAGTGCCAGTTCCTGCCTCAAACCTCGCCCTTATCGGAAATAGCTTGGGGAGGGCACAGCTGTTGCTAAGAGGACCCAGGACTCAGTGTGTCGATGCTCTGAGCACTGGTTCCTGCCTCAAACCTCACCCTTACCAGAAACAGCTCCAGGAAACAGCTTGGGGAGGGCACAGCTGATGCCAAGACAACCCCTGCAGGACTGACTTCCTTCCGGTTGGTGAAGCCTCGGTTGTGATGTTACACCCAGGGTTTTTATAAATATAAATATAAATATAAATATAAATATAGCCCTAACCGGTTTGGCTCAGTGGATAGAGCATCGGCCTGCGGACTCAAGGGTCCCAGGTTTGATTCCGGTCAAGGGCATGTACCTTGGTTGCGGGCACGTCCCCAGTGGGGAGTGTGCATGAGGCAGCTGATCTATGTTTCTAACTCTCTATTCTTCTCTGTAAAAAATCAATAAAATATATTTTAAAAAAATATAAATATAAATATAAATATAAATATATATTATATACATATATATATACTAAAGGCCCAGTGCATGAAATTCGTGCACGGGAGGGGGGGGGTTGGTTTGTCCCTCAGCCCAGTCTGCACCTTCTCAAATTTGGGACCCCTTGGGGCCTAAACTGGCAGTCGGACATCCCTCTCACAATCCGGGACTGCTGGCTCCTAACCACTCACCTGCCTGCCTGATTGCCCTTAACCGCTTCTGCCTGCCTGCCTGATTGCTCCCTAACTGCTCCCCTGCCGGCCTAGTCACCCTCAACTGCCCTCCCCTGCTGGCCTGATGGCCCCCATCTGCCCTCCCCTGCCGGCCATCTTGTGATGACATGGGTGCAGCCATCTTGTGATGATGTGGGGGCGGCCATGTTGTGATGAATTGAGGTTGTCGCATTAGGGCACAAGGGCCACCTAGGCTTTTATTAGTATAGATATGCATTGTCCATGTGATAACGGGAACAGTGAGCCGAGGATTTTTCGTGGGGTTGTGTCGCACGATGCCAAAGAGTAAGCTCCACAGACCAGAAGATTTAAGCAAAAGTGTGGAGATTTTATTACAAGCAGATTCAGACTCCCCTCACAGGGAAGAGGGCTCAGTAATGGGCTTCCCATGAAGCCTTGTCGTCCAGGGGTATATATTTGCTACAAGCCTGCTTCTATATTTACCCATGTCCTCACCTGATTGATTCTCTCAATTGTTCTTGCCCAGCATGGACCTGAACTTTTCCTGTTTCTATGTCTTCTTTTTCTGTTCCTATGCTGTACTTTCTCTGTTTCTATGTGGCAATACACCTTGTTGCTGCAGGCCCTTCCTTGGTTTCTCATGCCTCCTGCTCTGAGTTCAGAAACTTTTTATTATTTCTGCTTGGTTGGTTCCTGTGATTAGGCTATTCAAACTGCCCTGCCTATGTTCCACCTGTCTTTGTTTTCCACTGGACCCCTGCACTATCTGCCTATATTCCAAGTTAATCCTTTCAGTTCCCCTCCGATTAGGAGACCCCAACTGCTGCTGGGAGCAGGTGCGACGACCACTCTGGCTACTTCCTGCTGACAGTGGGTGTTGTGCGGGAGCAGTTGTCAGGTCCCATCGGAAGAGGTTGGAGTAGGGGTCTATGGTAAAAGGCAGTCATATCCATCTGGGGCTAAATTTGGAGTTTTATAGCCTCTATGTGAGAAGAAGCAAAACAGCCTTGGCTGGTTTGGCTCAGTGGATAGAGCGTCAGCCTGCAGACTGAAGGGTCCCAGGTTCGATTCTGGTCAAGGGCATGTACCTTGGCTGTGGGCACATCCCCAGTAGGGGTGTGAAGGAGGCAGCTGATCAATGTTTCTCTCTCATTGATGTTTCTAGCTCTCTATCCTTCTCCCTTCCTCTCTGTAAAGAATCAAAATATATTTAAAAAAAGAAACAAAACATATTAGGAGATTTAATAAGCAAAGGCCAAAGATAAGCAATAAAAATAGCTAAATAAAGGGCTGATAAGAAGGACCAACCTCTTAGGGATGGAATTATTTCTTTAATTTGTTTTAAGTCCTGTATGGAAAAAGACACCTTGACCTGGGTGGGCCAAAACTATCCCTCTGCCATTGCCTGGAGAAGGCAGATAATAGTTGGGGCCTGGATGGCTGAGACCCTTGGGTCTTGGTGGGACTTGTCCTTCCAGGAGTTTTGTATTATAAGGAGGACCAGATGGCTTAGGTGTGTTCTGTGGGCCACTCGGTCCCAGCGCCTGCTTAGGGGTCCTTGACTCTCTGGTATTGTTTTGGGTCAATGGCCGTCAAGAGCTAGGGTTCAATACTGCATTGCTGACATAATTTTTTATTGTTTCTTAAAGAAAGCCTGAATATATAAGAGCATAAATACTTCCCTTCCCTCATCTAGAAAAAATTCAATTGTAAGATGGTATTGTAGTTAATACTTCCCTCTGGCGGCTATGTCTCTCTATCTACCAGTTGATATTGAAGCCAGGCCTGGGTACAAAAGAAAATCAGGCATTTCTTTTTAAGGGCCTGAGGGTCGAATGTGGACAAAGCGCTTCCCATCTGTAAGAAAACACACGAAAGGATGTCCTGCATCCTCTGTGATCTTCCCTTCTCTGTTCAGGGTGTCCCCCTCCTAGATAAGGGATGTGAGATCTGTGCCTTTCTATGTGTGACCACAAAAGAGGATCTGCTGGTCTAGTAGCACTTACCGGTTGAGATTTAGGGCGAGGAAGCCTGTTATTGTGCGCCCACTAACAGAACTGACCTCCTGGACTGTGTGCACTTACCAGCGTGGGCCTACCAGGCACCCGTCCTGCTTCAGACGTGGGGAAGCCGTGGCTAATCCGTGTCCCTAATTGAAAGTGTCTGAGATGGTTCCAATGTTTCTGAAGTACCATCAAGTTTCCTAGGGGAGTTTAAAAGGAAGTGACTCTAAGCTGAGGGCTCGAAGAGTTTGGCCAATACCCAAAGCTCTGGACTGGCCACCACCCAGAGACCTGGGGAGAGTACAAACAGCTCTGGCCTTATTCCTATGTACACCCTTGCTATCAAAAGATCCATCTTTTGCCTTGGCCGGCTTGGCTCAGTGGATAGAGTGTTGGCCTGAGGACTGAAGGGTCCCAGGTTTGATTCCGGCCAAGGGCACATGCCTGGGTTTCGGCTCGATCCCCAGTAGGGGGTGTGCGGGAGGCAGCCAATCGGTGATTCTATCTCATCATTGATGTTTCTATCTCTCTCTCCTTCTCTCTTCCTCTCTGAAATGAATAAAGAAATATATATATATATTTTTAAAAAAGGTCTATCTTTTTCATTCTGGTCTCCCCAGTCTGTCAGTAAGGAGGGACTTATGTCGAAAGGATGGAAATCTACTTTCGCCAAGCCTAGGGCTTTACGTCCACCTGAGGTGATCTTGATGACATAGGTGTCTAGCATATGACTTGCCTGGAAACATGGAGGGGCACTGCCAGTCGTGCTGGAGGGCTTGTTTTTTTTTTTTTTTGCTGTCAGACTTCCTTTAATTCAACAAATCAACAATAGAGTGCTAACTTTTTTTTTTTTTAAATTAAATCTTTATTGTTCAGATTATTACATTTGTTCCTCTTTTTTCCCCCCATAACTCCCCTCCTTCCAGCTCCCACCCCGCCCTCCACCCTCACTCCCCACCCACTGTGTTCATCCATAGGTGCATGATTTTTGTCCAGTCACTTCCCGCAACTCCCACACCCCTTTTTCCCCCAAGAATAGTCAGTCTATTCCCTTTCTATGTCCCTGATTCTATTATAATCACCAGTTCATTCTGTACATCAGGTTATTTATTCACTTGATTCTTAGATTCATTTGTTGATAGATGCATGTTTGTTGTTCATAATTTGTATCTTTACCTTTTTCTTCTTCTTCCTCTTCTTAAAGGATACCTTTCAGCATTTCATATAATACTGGTTTGGCGGTGATGAACTCCTTTAGCTTTTCCTTATCTGTGAAGCTCTTTATCTGACCTTCAATTCTGAATGATAGCTTTGCTGGATAAAGTAATCTTGGTTATAGGTTCTTGGTATTCAGCACTTTGAATATTTCTTGCCATTCCCTTCTGGCCTGCAAAGTTTCTGTTGAGAAATCAGCTGACAGTCGTATGGGTATTCCCTTGTAGGTAATTGAGCCTCTTTCTCTTGCTGCTTTTAAGATTTTCTCTTTGTCTTTTGCTCTTGGCATTTTAATGATGATGTGTCTTGGTGTGGTCCTCTTTGGATTCCTTTTGTTTGGGGTTCTCTGCGCTTCTTGGACCTGTAAGTCCATTTCTTTCACCAGGTGGGGGAAGTTTTCTGCCATTATTTCTTGAAATAGGTTTTCAATATCTTGCTGTCTCTCATCTTCTGGCACTCCAATGACTCTGATATTAGACCGCTTAAAGCTGTCCCTGAGGCTCCTTACACTATCTTCACACTTTCGGATTCTTTTTTCATTTTGCTTTTCCAATTGGGTGTTTTTTGTCGAATCTTTGGTTTGATTATTGTACTCCTCTGGTCTGCTATTGGGTATAATATTCTTTATTTCAGTCCGTGTATGCTTACTTTCTAATTTCTTTATCGTAGCATCGAGGGTCTCATTAGTTTTCGTGAGGCTCTGCACAAATTTATGGCAAGCCCTCAAAATTGCGATTCTTAGCTCCATATCCTCCATTTCTGTCATGTTTTTTTGTCTCCGCATCTTTTATGCTTTCTTGGTGCACCCCCTTGTGGTCTCTGTGCGCAGTCTTGTTCTAGCCAAGCCTTAATTGTTGTAGTTAACACTAGAGGGATTTGACCCCCAGGCCGACTGGCTATAGGAATCAGCTGTATGGAAAACGTCTGCCTTCTGGGGAGGCGCTAATCCAGCCTTTGCCTGAGGCGATCGGCAAATGGCTGTGCGCAGAGTTTGGGCGGGGCGGGATCAACAGGGCGGGCGGAGGGAGCAGTTATGGCCACGCTCAGTCCCGTTCCCAGAGGCTCTGCTTCTCAGAACCCCGGCAGCCGCTGCAAACCTCGGAGAGAAAGCTGCCCTCAGGTTCCAACTGATGCCGGATAATCCCGCTTCTCCCGTTTGAGTCTGGGTCCCTAGAGACTCGCCCGGATCTGGAGCCCAGAGTCTGAGACTCACTCCCGACAGAAAACGACAACCGCGCCCTCAGCCACCAGCCCGCTTTGCGCGCGCACCTCGGTACCTTTGTATTTTCCACACTGCGCCGCCTCTGAGCCTCGATTTGCTGTTCTCTTTCCTTCTAGTTGTAGAGTCTCTCTTCAGCCAGCCTTCCTGTGGTTCTGGGTGATGTCCGTTCAGTCTTTTAGTTGTATTTTTGAAATGGTTGTTTGCGGCAGCGGTCTCCGGTGTTTACCTACGCCGCCATCTTGGTCTCTCGAGGGCTTGTTTTAGTCTCTCTCAGCCCTCCTCTTTCCAGTTCTCTGTTCTACTTGTTTTTCGCACGAAAGAAAAAGTCCTCAACTCCAGGGCCTCCATGCCCTCCTGCACGGGGAGGTGTAGCCCCCAGAAGCAGGCCACGCCTGCGGAGCAGGAGTCCTTCCTTCCAGGCTCTCCTATCATTCTGGTAAGGAGCAGGACTTCCTCCGACTCCCAAGTCTAAGGCTAGTCCCTTAAAATTCAAACCCTGGGAAGGTTGTCAAACTTATTTGACCAAAAGACACAACTTTCCTTTTCACAGACTGGAAAGGACTAACAAATCCCACGTTAACGGGGGTGACATTTTTCTTCAGAGATAAGAAATTCTTGTTCTCTGTCAGAGGAACGATGGGGCCGGACACGGAAGGTGGCGGCCATGGTCTTCCCTGTGTGCGCCTAGGGCTTGTTACCAGGTGGAGACAAACTGAATAACAAGAATTATGACAAGTGAAAGGAAAGTGTTCAGTGTTCAATGATCAGAGGTAAAGGATGGAAGAAAAGCAAGTATTAGTCTGGAGAGTAGTAGCTAAACATCCAAGAAAACTAGACAAATTTAAGATTCAGTTCAATTCACAGGTGAAAGATAAAACTTTAAAACAATTAACTGGAATCAACTCACGATTGTGTATAATAGAGTTGAAACATGACTCCCCCCCTAAAGTTACCCTTATTTTTATTAAAGACCGATTTATTTATTGTATTGAGCCTAGTTTTAATTTGGTCTGAGGGTTTGTGTGGACACAGTAAGAACAGTAACCGGCTGTACAGGCTCCTTTAGAACCTGTTTTGCCAGAATCCCATGATTGAGTTTCAGTGAGCCCCTCAGGCCAAGAAGCCAGCCCCCCAGCTGAGGCCTGGCTGCAGTGCCTGCAGGTTCAGGGTGCAGGCCTTGAGGCGAGGTCCCCACGGGTGTCTTGAGGTCCTTTTGTACTGTCTCTCAGGAAAGCAACCTTTGTTCCTTACCTGGAAAGACTGCCATGAACCATGGTACCAAGCAGGTACCAGGCTTTTCTCTAAGGCGCTCACCTTGGCTCTGAGTCTTCTGGCGGCATCCAGAGTCCAGGCCTGTCTCTCAGACACAACACCCGAGCGAAAGTCTTGGTTACCAAAACTATCATTGGAAACTGGTCTCATGGAGCCCATGCAAAGAAACACATTGACTTATTCATTACGGACTGCCAAAATCCAGAGGGAAATGTATCATTTATGAAATTGTCCTGTTTCCTTGTATTTGAAAAACAAAGCCCAAAAAATCAGGAATACCTTTAATAAAAGTCACAAAACCTGAATTTTGTCTTCTCAGATAAATGAATTTATATGAGACCTTGACTATATTGTAAAAAGCCAATCAATTAAAGCAATCAAAGTATGTATCTTCATTGAAAAAGTAAAGCAAGTAAATCTGGCTCATGAAGCAGACGGACCCCCAGCCAATCGGAAGAGCAGGCTGAGTGGGGTCCCAGGCATCATACACGCCCCTGACTGTAGGTCTTAACACGGCTCCGTGGGATATTCTAGTGCAGCTCAATCCCCAAGATTCCCTGTTACTTTGTTGTCGTCTTTTCAGAAGTCATGAGAAGCACCTGGCAACTTGATCTTGCCAAGCCTGGGGGCTGCCGGCCTCTGCGAGGGAGTAAAACAGCCTTTTCCCCCATTTCCCCTCTTTCCTCCCTTTCTGTAGGGAGGTGTTTTTTTGTTGTTGTTTTTTGTTTTTTTTACCATTTACTTTGTGTCCTTGGCTGGGGAAGATAATGGTTACAGCTGGCTGCAAATTGCCCACACTGGCTTTAATTTCCTTTTAACATTTTCCTTATAAATCTTCTCTAATTTTCACAAACCTTTCTACAACTTTTAGGAATAGTTTCCAAAATGCATCTCTATGAACCATGCCTTTTATTACCAAAATCACATAATTTCCAATTAATAATTCTTAGAAGCCTCAATCCTCAAGAAACCAAGAAAAGCAAACAACCAGCATTCTTTAGATTGACCCTTATGAACACACTAGAGGCCCAGTGCATAAACTTGTGCACAGGTAGGGTCCTTAGGCCTGGCCGGCAATCAGGGCCGATCTGTGGGGTGTCCAGTGGGCGGGGCAATTAGGTCCCCCCCCCCCCCCCCCCCCCCGCACCTGCCTTGGCTGGTGGCCTGGTGCCGCCCACTCGCCCGCCCCGACCAGGGGAAACTCCTGCGTTGAGTGTCTGCCCCTAGTGGTCAGTGCGCATCATAGCGACCAGTCATTCCCCTGGTTGTTCAGCCATTCAGTCGATTTGCATATTAGAGTTTTATTACATAGGATTTTCAACATCGTTTCAAAGCACATTCTCAACAAAGCCAATGACATTTTAACAGCGCCAAATCCACCTTACAGACTTTAAGCAACGAAGATGAAAGCAGGCGATCTAGCAATGAAAGCTGTAATGAGTTAATTTGATCTGCACATGCGGCTGTTTTTCCCAGAAACTTGTACCTTTAAAGATGGCCCAGACTGGAGTTTTTGACCAGGCACTTGCATTTCAAAGGCCCCAGGAACCGGGGAGCACTGCAGAAGGTGCTGAGGGGCCTTGAGCACTGAGCACTGCTGTAAACCCAAACCCTGCAGTCCTCCTCCATCCTGTCTGGTGACCTAATGCCCTCATGTATGGAACCGCCCTGATCTACCTCCCCACCCTACTTCAATGCTCGCCAGCACATGGCGTGGTGTGAGCACCAGGGGCAGGCTGTGCCCCAGGCAAGGGCATTCCCTCCCAGGCTCCCCTAATATTCTATTGAAGACCCGAACCCCCCTGGGCCCCACAAGGTCACTGTGAGGAGCTGGACGGAGTCAGGTCTGTGGGGGTCAGGTCCAAGGAGGCATTGAGGGGATGGGGGAATCCTCCGCTCACGCATGGCTGGGCCCATCTTGGCCGGGGACACCAAGAACGGCAGACCAACCAGCCTGGGCCAGGATCCGAAGGACTGGCAGGAGGAGGAAAAGGCAGGGAAGTTTGAGCAGATCTCCGGCAACAGAAATCCTAACAAGGGAACAGGCCGGGTTGGGCTGTATGTAGTGGGTCCAAGTGTGCTGCTTGCGGGGGGAACTCCCAGAGGCGTGAAACCGCTGGTCACTTCCCTCCTCTTGCACCCCTCAGCTCTCTCCCCGCGTCTCAACAGCCGTGAGGACCCAGAGCGTGGAGTGACCAGCTGTTAGTGCACTCCTGGACAGGTCAGAGTTTAACTTTACAGTTGTATTCTGGAGTTCCTAGGAGGCCCCTGCACATCTTAGGGGTCAACCCCAGACACCTCTGCGAGGTCCTTATGTGAGGACCTTGGAGATTCTCAAACCAGAGGGAGCAACTTGCCTCTCTGATCTTCGGAGCCTGGGTAGGGACCAGGCACTCGTCACTGGTGGGACTTTCTCTTGCAACTGGCGGGAAGCCTGCTGCTTTCTGACCCGTCGACAGCGCTCATCCCTCCATGGGCCTTTTCATGTGGCAGCCACCCTAACAACGGTTTTTAAGTGGCTGACCCAAGCCCGGTTTCAGATGGGCCAAAGGCCAGAGACCTTATTTGGAAAGTGAAAGAGAAAAATGCCCCCTAAGTGGCTGGCGGGCACCCGGCAAGCCTCCAAATCACAGGCTCAAGCCCCCAAAGCTGGTAACTGGAACAGTGAGCCGAGGTGTTTTCCCGGGGTCGGTCCTGCGACACCAAAGAATAAGCTCCACAGACCAGACGATATAAGCAAAAGTGTGGAAAGTTTATTGAAGCAGATGCAGACGCCCCGCATGGGGACGGGCTCCGTGATGGGCTGCCCGTGAAGCCTTGTAGTCCAGGGTATGTATTTGCCACAAGCCTGTTCCTCTATCTATCCGCGTTGTCACTCATTGCGCTTGTCCAGCACGGACCTGAGCTTCCCCGCTTCCCTGTGTCCTTTCCCTGTTCCTATGCGTTCGTACACCTTGTTACTGCAGGCCCTTCCTGGGTCCCAGGCCTCCTGCTCTGAGTCCAGAAACATCCTATTATTTCTGCGTGGTTGGTGCCTGTGATTAGGCTGCTCAACGGCCCTGTCTGCCTGCCTGTGTCCCACCCACCTTTGTGTCCCACTGAACCCCGCCCTGTCTGCCCGCCTGTGTCCCACCCACCTTTGTGTCCCACTGGACCCCGCCCGCCCTGTCTGTGTGTCAACTTAACCCTTTCACATGAATCCAGATAATAGGGTGGCAAAGGCCTGGGGTGGCGTGGGAACTGGGTGGAGGGAGCAATGGGGAAAAAAGGGGGGGACATCTGTAATATTCTCAATAAAGATTAAAAAATTCGTGATGATTGTTACTAAAGGGAGTTTTTAAGGAAGTTTGTTAAAAATTAAACTTTGAAAATACACATACATTTTGCATTAGCTTAAAGATTAGCAATTTATTTTAGTTGAAAGCCACCCAAAAGAGAACCCAAAGAGCAATGGTACTATTTACTTTAAAGAAGCACAAAAGACATAAAAATACCCAGTACAATTTATTGTGCGTCAGGAAGCTTAACTTAAAACCAACAGCATAGTAAAAAGATATGTCATTTTTGTTCATAGCAGAACAGGTTTCAAAATATATTTTCTTTTAAATGTATTCAAGCAGTACATAATAATCCTTTATAAAAGTTACATATATATTTTTTCTGTCAATACCTTCATTACATTTATAAATATTTGATTTGCACAGCACTCCATCAAAAAAATTTAAAACCCCTTAAAAATATCTACATGTATTTCATATCTATAAACCCTTCACAGGCACAAGGGAGGCCTAGTGAAGGGTTCATTTACTGTTGCAACAAAATGCATGTAAATCTGTAGTTTTGTCTGTAAAACATCTTGAAAAATTAGCAAGACACTTACTGTGAAACTGAGTTTCCTAAGCCACCCTTTGCAGAAAGGAATTTGATGTGCACATTCCCATGAGATTCAAATGTCAGACACGCAGGTGGGAAGAGAGACCTACTGAACACAGACGCGTACACACAGGGCAGTTAAGGCAGGAGGTGATGACCGAGAACCGAGAGGACGGTGTGGGAGGAACACAGTCCCGCACCGAGTCTGCACCTGGCTGGGAACTCGCGGCACCTCCTCCTCCGCTCACCGAGGAATGTCTCCGTGTGAGCACTTCCGCAGAAGCACAGGAATGCCTGATGTGTGCTTCTGTGACATCCCCTCGGATCCGACCAAGACACTCGGTCAAGGAATCTGAATTGCTAATTCTGCAAGATTTAAACTCGTAGGAAACATCTCCTTCGCTGGTAAAGGACGTCACGGATCAGTATCACGAATACCCAGGTGCGTGCGCTGGGTTTCATTCTAGCCAAGAATATTAAGCAGAGACAAGGAAAGGGGAGTAAGACCGGCTTTGTTTGACCTTTGAACAAAGGCAATAGGTCCCCAATGCTGAGTGGCTCTAGGAACACCCACTCCTCCACACCTGTGGGCCACGTGCACTTTTCAGAGAAGCAGGAAAGAAGGGATTCTTCACCTTGAATCTGGCCATGGATGGCAGTCCCTCTCCAGGCCTGCAGCTCCTCCGGAACAGGACCTGGGGTTGCTGACCCTCGTCTCTGGAGGTGAGGAAGGAAAGCCACCCTTTCTCAGAGACGTGACCTTTTTCATTTGAATTTGAAAGCAGAACTCCAGATAACTGTGAGAGTTGCATACTGTTTGCAGCAACGTATTTCAAATCCTAACTTGTTCTAATGTACAAACGGAAAGAAAAAGAATGGAAGAAAAGGAACAGGAGGAGGGAGAGGGGGGAGGCAGAGGGTTACTCATCAAACTTGGCCCTGAAGGATGCCACTGCATCTCCCCTCCAGCACCAGAAAGTCTCCCCATGGTGTGGCTCCAGGCGACTTCAGAAAGACAGCGCCTGCAGGCCTCCCTTCTGCCGTCACAGCTCGGTGCACTGGCTCCCTGGCTCCTCGAAGGCAGCGAGGCCCCAGACGCTGCCATTCGGCAGCAGGGGCTCAATGTCCTCGTCACTGCCCCGCTCCGGGCTGTCGGTCACAGTGCCGCTGGCGCTGTTGCTATGTTTCTTAGCCCCATCATTGCATTCAGGGATGAATAAGGCAACCAGGAAAGATATAAGAACTATACATGCCCCAAATAAAAACGGCGGGCCTGGGACGAGGGCTCCCTGATGGTGTGGAAACAAACGGAGATGAAGAATTGGTTAGTCTTTTCAATGCAAATTAGCTCTGGGTGACCCAAACTCCGCACCACCTCCAAGAGAATCACTTTCGATGAGCAAATGTCTCCTTGCAGCCAGGGCACACTCGCCCCACAGGGGCGGCCTCTCACCACTGTCATCACTTCTCAGCAGCTGAACCCAGGCCTGTAACAGTCGTTTATCTCTAATCTTACCCTCTGATACCAGATCGTGCATTCTGTACATGAACATCAGTTCCAATTCTGTATAGAAATCTCTATTAAATACTGCTTAGAAGGAAGGAGGGAAAAATACTAAATAAAGATTAAGAAAAAAACTCTAGTTCAATTTCTAGCTGGAATTGTAGGTCATTTTATATATTTGTCTTGGGCTTTTTCAGAAGACAAGGTTCTGATCAGAGTTACTGTGTAGGTGAGAACAGAATTGAGAGAAATCTTTTATATGAGACATCAAATCAACGAAACCGCCCCTCCCCAGGCCCGGAGCACTGAGCACAGCCTCCCTACTGCTGGGTCCAACAGTCTTATTGTGGAAACAAAAATGTGCAAGGACACGCTCCACATTTAGGGTCAGAGGGTTTGCTACAGTCAGACATATTCATGGTAACAACACTAGACTTATCACCAAATTACCTGCAAAGCAGCATTGTTAGAATTCAGTTTCGGTTCCAACTCAGTCAGCTCTACATGGAACATGTAGAATATGAAGCCATACAGCGCTGGCCCCAGGCCATTACACAGTCCTCGGATGCCAGTTATGATGCCCTGGGCAACGCCTAAGTGAGAACAAAAAGAAGGCATGTCAAGACTGGGGACTCGACCGAGCTCTCGTACTAACTGTGAGCACTGAGTCAGCGGGACTGGGGCGTCCGTGCTGAGGAGGCAGGGGATTCATTCATTACACAAATGTGTTCTTGGTTTTACTATGTCCTTTTAATGTTGTCACTCTGTGCCAGGGGTCCTCAAACTGCGGCCCGCCGAAAACATTTATCCGGCCCGCCGGGTGTTTTTGCCGCCGCAGTGTGCATAGGAATTTGTTCATAGTTTTTTTTTAAACTATAGTCTGGCCCTCCAACGGTCTGAGGGACAGTGAACTGGCCCCGTTTAAAAAATTTGAGGACCCCTGCCTGTGCCCTAGAGTCCATGAGATGAAATGACAGTGATGTTTCTGAAATACCACAGGGACCGAATCTTCCTCACAACAGCTAGATATTCCCATAAATGGGGAATAACAAAATGAAAAACTTTAATATTCTCCATTTGCAGACAATTTCCACTTTTCTGTGGATTAAGAGTTTCCTGCTCTACTTATTTAATGTGCTTTTACAATTAAATCTGCTCTCTGCCTCCTGCAGCCCCATGCATGTGAGTCCACAACAGTCCTGATGCTGTGTGGGCCCAGCGTCCAGACAGACTGCTCCTCAAGGTGATGCCCCATTTCAGATGCATCTTCCTGTAGACCTGCACTGAAATACCCCACAGGTGCCAATTTCTAGATACCTCTGGTTTCTAACCAGAAAAGAAAAAACTTAGCTTGAATTGTATGACATGCATGTTACTGTAGGTCAAAAATGGTCAAAGATTATTCAAAACAATGCAATGTGCTATAATAGTTTTGTACGCGGACATTTAGAAACATCTGTACTAACATATATGAGCATAAAAAGAGCCAAAGAGGATTCAGTCCATGAAAGACAGGTGCGCACTTGTCAGGCACCGAGCAGCGCCCGCCCACAGGGCCGCCTTCTCCCGGGACGGTGCCTCCACGGCTGTGCAGCTGACGGGGGCCATGGCAGGAGACACACAGAACCTGTGGCCACTATTTTAAAATGTGGCTATGAACTAGATGGCTAATTTCTGATGAGGAAAAATGGGTGCAATAAGCAAACTATCTTTTCCAATTAAGTTTTTATTGAAGTTTTTAAAGGGCTCTCCCTTTAAAAATTTATAATTTTTTTCAAATTGACTACTTCCTGACTACAGTGAGGTGAGTCATTGAAAGAGGAAGTGGAAAAGGATGAACTCGGTCGTGGGAGATGCCTGACGGTGAACCAGAGACACGAGAAGGGTGGGGTCCACACGCTTCTCTCCACACAGCTGTCCCCACGCTGCCTCTCACTCGGCATCCGATACCAGCAACCACACAGATCTGCTCTTCATCCTCTCGGAGAATCACTTCCTGCATTCAGCTCATGGCCTTCGAGGGAGTCCAAATTAAAGAAGTCCCAGTGATGACAGTGAGTAAATAACAAGCTCGCTATCTGACTAACTAGTCCGTCATTATTTAACAGACATCTGTTATCGTTTAGTTAATTTTTATGGCATCACAATAAAGAGGAATCAAAACCAAAGAGAAAATAGTTCTGTTTCTATTTCTTAGTGTTCTGAACTGCTGAGTCCACATTTTAAAACCATGAGTATAATTTCAGAGCAGGAAGGAAAGCAAACAGGTGCGGTCATTGGGTGAAGAGAGGCTCAGAGCTGCTCAGGTTGCCGGCAGGTCCGTCTCAAGTGACGGAGGGAAACAGAGGGGACAGTGCTCTCACCTTGCTGATCGGACTCTGCGTTCTGCGAGACCAGGGCACTGACCGCCGGGAAGGTGATGCTGGACACGGCGGCCACGGCCCCTGCGGCCCACACCATCCTGCAAGGACAGGGAGCGTCAGGCGGCAGGCTGGGGCTCGCTGTCAGAGCGTAGTCAGGGGCGGAGCATGAGATACTTTCTGTTTCCTCAGGTTACGTTGCATTTAATCTTTCCTCTTTACTAATGGATTTTTTTTTTTAACCTGGGAAGTTATTCCTCACTTCACAGGCTAGAAAAGTTTCATTTACTTATTTCACCTCTTTCAAAATCTGTTCTCCTTGATTTCCCTTTTACCACCTTTAGATGTACGCTCAGTGAAGTTCAGAAGGATTTATTTTTACAAATGCCACCTTTCCTCCCCGATTCCCACTTTCTGTCTGAGGCTGGCTGCACACTGCCTCTGAGCTGCTCATTTTGCTGCCCCCTGGCAGAGCGAGGCCTGGCACGCAGGACGACACCTGCAGCCTCCCAGACCCGCTTGCTTTGGACCAAGCCTGTCACACGCAAAGCTGACACGGGCCACGCAGACCAGGCATGCGGCCCACGGGCCCACGTTGGACATGCTTCCTTTAGACTCTTGTCCTTTCCTCAATGAAAGAAACGTAAGTGCAGGTCAATATGAATCATCTGTGTGAGGAAGGTGAGCCCCCAACTCGGCTTAAACCCTGCTCGGCTAGGCTTCCTTGGGGACGGCTGACATGCACATCCTTAAAGGAATGATCCTTCAGGTCGACAAAGGCCTTTGCCTGCACGAGCCTGACTGACTCAGCTATGGAACCAAAGTCCATTGGACAGAAATTTTAAAGAACAAGAATCTTCTCCTGACCTGTAAAGCATTTCTCGTTTCTGTAAATTCTGTCATGCATGCAGAATGAGGAGTAACTAATATTTAAAGAGATAGCACCTCTGGATTTGGTAACCAGGCATTGGGGACACCAGCCACATAACAGAACAGCACTCGGGATTCTTGTCATTTCTTCTGGCTCAGGGCTTATTCTGACCTTCCTGTGACGGGAGTAGAATATGCCAGCAGGAGTGACTGCCCCAGGATACACTTGATTTTGGAAGAGATCTTAGGATTCATCTCACTCAAGTTCTTACGTTATAAAGTCACTCAGCTAATTACAGCAAAGAGCCCTGCTATCATTTTTCCTTGTCTTTTTGTTTTGTTTTGGACCACGCTGTGCTGGTGGGAATCGGGGGAGGGAAGGTGGCATTTGTCCCTAAAAACTGACAAATGTGTTTAAAATATTTGGAGGAGTTGGAGGAGGAAGCACACACATTTAATTAACAACTCACTGAAAGCCATGAAGGTGAAGACAGTTTTTACAAATAATCCTGTCACCTCGCTCAGCCTTCCCCAAATTAAGTCCAAACAGGTTTTGAAATGTTGAGCACACCCAACGGGTAAGTAGCCCTGCTGCCTTCACACCACCGTCAGCTCAAGCTCCCCTAGGAGACGGTCTTCCTCTAGTTGGTGAGGACCCAGGGGAAGGCTTACCAGGCCTGAGATCCGAGCCCGTACCAGGCCAGCTGAAGCACCTGGAAGCCCAGGCCCAGGAGCACGGTGTTCTTCTTCCCCAGCGACCTCATCAAGGCGGTGAGCAGGGCTGTCTGCAAAGCCAAGGAGAGCCCTGAGAAGCACGCGGAGGGAGCCGGGAACGGGGACCACGCTGTGCTGGTGCAGCTCTCCAGGGGCGCAGGGCCTTTGGCCTCCTCCCCAACGCTGTCTATCGGGGGCTTTGCTAGCACTTCCCCAGGAAGGTCACAGAGCCATTCACCAGCTGTTGTGACTGAGAGGGACATGGCCTCAGTCTTTTCTGAGAAACGCCAATCACTTAATCACTCAGTGACTAGCAGGCTCTGCTGAGTATTTACAGAATATGTGGAATTCTGCTGGAGGCTAGCAGTTTTGCAAAGTTGGACTGATGTAAATTTGATTTTAACAAATACATCCTCTGTTAGAAACCAGTAGAGATAGTCTGGGCTGATGACTAACTAGAGTTCACATAAACCCCACAAATTATGAGCAACTGAGAGTGTAACGCAGTTTACATTTGCCGATACCACCGGACAGAATGAGTAAAAGGTCTTTGCCTTGGTGCGCTCCTGTGAGCCTTGTTCGTGCTAACACGTAGGCAAGGCAGCCCTGTAGCCTCCTCTCCTGCGCTCCCAGCCACTGTGCCAGGGAGCAGCCCCCAGGAGGCCCAGGACACAGGGAAGGCCTGTCGGGTGATGTGAGGCACGTGCACCCAGCCTTGTGGGCCTGTATCTGTAACAGATGGAGAAATCGATGCTCTTTACTCATTATACGTTCCAACCCACTCATCTGCCACATTCCTTTGAGCAGAGGTCGGAACAGCTGTCGATTTTCATTTCTGCTTTTCACTTCTCCACATTAAAATAACACGGAAACATTCTCCTGGTGAAGTACATTTCTGGATACCTGGAGCCCATGTCAGTTTCCTGGGTCTGCTATTGTACCATAGATATGCAAGATGTCACTACCATGGCAGGGGGAGCGAAGGCAGGCGTGCGGGAGACATTCGAGAACGCTTCCTACAGCTTCCTGTGAACCTATGTTTATTTCAGAATAAAAATATTTTAAAAAGAGATGAGAAAAATGACACTCACCTGAGCCACAATAGACAGAATTCCCAGCACAGCTATGAACTCTGCAATTTTAACAGATCCAAAACCTATGATCTGTGAAATAGAGGGGGAGAAACACTATTGTTAACATAGATATTATAAAAATAAGAAATGTTATGTTTTAGTAAAGCTATAGGACAAAACAGTTGGAAAAAGTTCACAAAACCTTAATTATGGCAAATTAAGGCAGTGCTGAAAGTTGGACCTATTTAACCAGAAAATTACATCTAAATCTGATAAAAAACCATTACAAGCAAGCATAACTTAAAAAATATTTTAAAGATATTTTCTATTACAGACCTATCTATCATTTCATATTCCTTCCCATCCCCAACCCACCAAAAAAGAAGTATGTTATCAAGCATTAGAGAAAATATAAAGGAAATAATCTGACTTTTGATGCAGAATTTGGAATTTACTCATTAGCAAGTTCAGTGGCTCTCAGCGATGGCTGCACATTAAAATCATGTGGGGCCGAGGGGAGGGGAGGAAGGGGAGGGAGCAGTGAGACTGCAACCGTGGAGACCAACTGGGCAGAGTCTCAGGCCTCGACACAGGCATGTTCCAAAAGCTTCTGATGAGCAGCCTCTTCACCTTAACAGCTCTGATCTGCCAAAACTATTCGTTTTAAATACCAAGTTTTAAAAAAATATATTTTTATTGATTTCCTAGAGAAAAGAAGAAGGCAAGATATAGAAACAATAGAAACACCAATGATAAGAGAGAATCACTGCTCAGCTGCCTCCTGCACGACCCCTACTGGGGATCAGGGCATGTGCGCAGTCCAGGCATGTGTCCTTGACCAGAGTAGAATCTGGGACCCTTCAGTCCGCAGGCCAAACCATTGAGCCAAACCAGCTAGGGCTTAAATGTCAAGTTTTTAAAGTTAAATTATTTTCCCCTCTTAAAATTCTCTGAAATTCAGAAAAAGGAATTAAAAAATTATTAATAGAGAATAAAAAGATAATAGAAAACTAAGAGCTAGTTCTTTGAAAAGATAAATAAAATCGACAAACCTTTAGTTAGAATCACACAAAAAAGAGAGATGTCTCAAGTAAATAAAATCAGAAATGAAAGAGATTTTAAAACTGATACCACACAAAGATTCACAAGAGACTACTATGAACAAAATTATATGCCAACAAAGTGGTCAACCTAGGAGACATGGATAAATTCCTAGAACCATAACAGAATCACAATTAAATAAACAACCCAAACAGACCGATGACTAGCAAGGAGTCTCAAACAGTAATCAAAAACCACCACCCAACAAAAGTCTAGGACCAAATGGTTCACTGGTGAATCCGTTAAACATTCAAAGAAGAATTAACACAAATCCTTCTCACACTCTTCCAAAAAACAGCAGACAGAAGAACTCTCAAACACACTTTATTTTTAAAATATTTTTATTGATTTCAGAGAGGAAGGGAGAGGAAGAGAGAAACATCAATGATGAGAGGGAATCATTGATTGGCTGCCTCCTGCACGTTGGACCGAGCCCGCAACCGAGGCATGTGCCCTTGACCGGAATCAAACCTGGCATCCTTCCGTCCACAGGCCGATGTTCTATCCACTGAGCCAAAACACCTAGGGCTCTCAAACACATTTTACAGGAGGGCCAGCATTATCCTGATACCAAAACCAGACAAAAATGCCACACAAAAAAATAAAAATAAAATTACAGGCTAATATCTGTGATGAACATGATGTAGAACTTTTCAACAAAGTAGTAGCAAACTGAATTTAATAGTACATTTTAAAAAATCATGCATTATGATCAAGCGAAATTTATACCAGAGAGGCAAGGATAGTTCAACATCTGCAAATCAGCTGATGTGATATACCACATCAATAAAATGAAGGATAAAAATATTAAGACATTTCAATAAATGCAAAGCATTTGACAAAATGCAAAACCCATTTATGATAAAAAACAAAAAACAAAATGGGTATGGAAGAAAAGTACCCCAATATAATAAAGGCATCATATGATAAGACCGCACATACACAGCTTTTTCTGTCAGATCAGGAACAAGACAAGGATGTCCGCTCTTGCCATTTTATTTGATGCTAGAGGCCCAGTGCACTAAATTCGTGCACTCGAGGGCAGGTGGGGTCCCTGAGCCCAGCCTGCGCCCTTTCACGGTCCAGGAGCCCTTGGGAGATGTCCGACTGATGGCTTAGGCCTGTCAGTCAGACATCCTTAGTGCTGCCGTGGAGGCAGGAGAGGCTGCTGCCACTGCCGCTGTGTTTGCCAGCTGTGAGCCTGGCTTTTGGCTGGGCAGCACTCCCCCTGTGGGAGAGCACTGACCACCAGGGGGCAGCTCCTGCAGTGAGCATCTGCCACCTGGCGGTCAGTGCACCATAGCAACCAGTCATTCTGTCGTTCAGTCAATTTGCATATTAGCCTTTTATTATATAGGCCTAGAGGCCTGGTACATGAAATTCGTGCATGGGTAGTGTTCCTAGGCCTGGCTGGCGAACAGGCTGGCCAGGGCCTTCCTTCCACTGGCTGCTGGCTGCCAGCTGGGTCTTTTCTTCCCCCAGCTACTGGCCCAGGCCTTCCTTCATTCTGCGCCCCCCCGCATCACCCCCGGTGGTCAGTACACATCATAGCAAGAAGTCAAATTCCTGGTCGGCCGAACTCCCAAGTGGACAGTTTGCATATTAGCCTTTTATTATATAGGATAGTAATGGTAGTCCTGTCAGCAGAAAAGAGGCAAGAAAAAGAAATAAAATGTATCCACATTGGAAATGAAGAAGTAAAACTGCCTGGCTGGCGTGGCTCAGTGGTTGAGCATTGACCTATGAACCAGAAGGTCACTGTTCGATTCCCGGTCACATGCCTGGGTTTCGGGCTTGATCTCCAGTGTGTGGTGTGCAGGAGGCAGCCGATCAAAGATTCTCTCTCATCATTGATGTTTTTATCTCTCTCCCTCTCCCTTCCTCTCTGAAATCAATAAAAATATATATTAAAAAAAGAAGTAAAACTGTCACTATTTGCAGATGACATGATAATATACTTAGAAAACCCTAAAGACTCTATCAAAAAAACTGTTGTAACACATACACAAATTCAATAAAGTTGCAGAATACAAAACCAATATAAAAAATCTGTTGCCTTCCTATATATTAACAACAAAGTATCAGAAAGAGAATGAAGAAAACAATCCCATTTACAATCACAACAAAAAGAATAAAATACCGCCCTAGCTCGTCTGGCTCAGTGGACAGTGTCAGCCTGTGGACTGAAGAAGGGTCCCAGGCTCGACACCGGTCAAGGGCACGTGCCAGGGTTGCAGGCTGGGGCAGGGGCACGCAGGAGGCAGCCAATCAATGATTCTCTCTCATCAATGATGTTTTCATCTCTCTCTCTCCCCATCCTTTCCTCTCTGAAATCACTAAAAATATACTTAAAAAAAAAAAAAAAAAAGAGAATAAAATACCTCGGAACAGTCTTAACAAAGGAGGTGAAGATTGTACTCTGTACTCTAAAAATTACAAGACATTATTGAAGGAAACTGAAGACAAAGCTATTCTGTGTTCATGGATTGGAAAAATTAACATTGTTAAAATGGCCAAATTAACTAAAGCAGTATACAGATTTAATGCAATCCTTACCAAAGTCCCAATGGCATTTTTTCAGAAATAGCACACAAAAAAATCCTCAAATTTATATAGAGCCACAAATGACCCCAATAGTCAAAGCAAGCCCGGGGAAAAGAAAGTCCAAGATATCACACTCCCTGACTTCAAGCTACACTATAAAGCTGTTGTAATAAAACCAGTGTGGTACTGGCAGAAAAACAAACACAGAAATTAATGGAACACAACAGAAAGCCCAGAGGTAAACCCACACCTATATGGGCAACTACTTTTTGACAAAGGAGCCAAAAACATACAATGGAGAAAGGACAATCAGTCTCTTCAATAAACAGTGCTAGGAAAACTGGAATGCCACACGCAACAGCATGAAACTGGGCTGCTATCTGACACCATACACAAAAGTTAACTCAAAATAGATGAAGGACTTGAACATAGGACCTGCAACAATAAAATACATGGCAGAAAACAAACACAGGCACTAAACTTATGGACCTTGGGATTTTGTGAACTTGACCCTAAAGGCAAGAGAAGCTCAAAAAAAAAAAAAAAAAAAAGAAATGAATAGGACTATTTCAATCTTAAAAGCTTCTGTACAGCAAAAGAAACCATCAACAAAACAAAAAGGAAACCAACCGAAAGAAAGAAGATATTTGCAAATGATACCTCTGATAAGGTGCTAATTTTAAAAGTATTTAAAGAACTCATAAGTACAACTCAAAAACAAAAAAATTTTCAATTAAAAGATGGTCAAAAGATCTGAATAGATATTTTTCACAGAAAACATACAGATGGCCAACAGGTACATGAAAAAAATGCTTAATACCGCAAATTCATGTCAGCACCATAATGAGATACCATCTCAAAACTATCAGAATAGCTTTTATAAAAAGAGAAGAATTCAGCCCTGGCTGGTGTGGGTCAGTCAGCTAGAGCACATCCCATATATCAAAAGGCTGCAGGTTCGATTACTGGTCAGGGGACATATTGGAAGGCAACCAATTAATGCTCTCTCTCTCTTGCCCCCTTCCCCTCTCTCTAAAATCAATAAGCATATGCTTGGGTGAGGAATTTTTTTAGAAAAGAAAAGAACTGACAAGCGTCAGGGATGATGTTAAAAAAAGAACACTTGTGTACTCTTAGTGGGAATGTAAATTGGTGCAGCCACTATGGAAAACAGTGTGATGGTTCCTCAGAAATTAAGAATAGAACTACCATTTGACCCAGCAATCCTTCTTCTGGGTATCTACCTGCAAAACTAAAAACACTTATGCATAAAGATATATGAACCCCATGTTCACTGCAGCATTACTCACAATAGCTAAGACATGGAAACAACCAAAGTGCCCTTTGATGAATGACTGAATAAAGAAGATGTGGTCCATACAAAACTGAAGACTACTCAGCCATAAAAAAGATAAAATATTGTCATTTGGGACAACATGGATGGATCTTGGGAGTACTATGTGTAAGTGAAATAAGTCAGACAGGAAAAAAAAAGAACTGTATGATTTTTAACTCATATGTGGGATATGAGATAAAAAACAACAAATGAACAAACAAGACAAACAAACAAAAGCCATAAAAAAGAAAACATCTCACAGATACAGACAACAAGATGGTAGTTACCAGAGGGGAAGGGGGTGGGGAGGAGAAAGAAGGCAAAGGGGTCAAGTACTTGGTGACAAGAGGATAGTAGGCTTCAGAGGGTGAACACTGGAAGCCACACATCTGAAATGTACGTATTGTTATTAACCAATGTGACACCAATGAACTTAATTTAAAAATAATAAACAAAATTAAATACCTAAGGGGGGAAAATTGGATGCATTCCTTTACACTAATAATGAACTATAAAGATTAATCAATTCCATTTTCAATTGCATCAAAAAGAATAAAATATGTAGAAATAAATTAACCAAGGTGGAGAAAGACATGTATATTTAAAACTTTTAAGATATTAATGAACAAAATTGAAGAAGGTACAAAGAAATGGAAGGATATTCCATGCTCATGGATTGGAAGAATTAATATGATTAAAATGTCCATACCCTATCCCAGTGGTCAGCAAACCTCGGCTCTCGAGCCACATGCGGCTCTTTGGCCCCTTGAGTGTGGCTCTTCCACAAAATACCACGTGTGGGCGCGCACGTACAGTGTGATCAAAACTTCGTGGCCCATGCGCAGAAGTCGGTTTTTGGCCTGGGCGAGTCTATTTTGAAGAAGTGGCGTTAGAAGAAGTAGGGGGTGTTGGTCGGGCGACGGGAGACGTGCCACAGGCAGCCCCGGGATATGTAGCGGAATTCATGCATGAGTTGAGTGAGCCAGTCAGTCAGCAGTTTCATTGTGCAGTGGTTGGTGCTAGTCGTGTCCGCAAATCGCGCGCGGGTGACCAAAGTACCTATTCGAAGCATAAAGTTACCTGTATTTTTCCAACCAGCTGCAAATCCTACAGGTATTTTTGTCATCAATTTAAGAATAGACAAAACAAGTATACAAGACGAGTGTGGATGGGAGAGTTGGAAGGGGTCGACCTCAGCGAACGTACCTCAATCAGATTGAGGACGTTTTTAGCAAAGGCCAGCTTAGTAGTACCCTAATTAAGTTAATAACAATGTACCTATCTATATAGTTTGAGTTTAAAAAATTTGGCTCTCAAAAGAAATTTCAATCGTTGTGCTGTTGATATTTGGCTCTGTTGACTAATGAGTTTGCCGACCACTGCCCTATCCAAAGAAATATAAAAAATCAATGCATCCCTATAAAAATTCCAATTAGATTTTTACCAGAAATAGAAGAAAATCCTAAAATCTGTAAGGAACCACAAAAGACCCTTAATAGTCAAAGCACTCTTGAGGAAGAACAACAAAGCTGGAGGCATCACACTCCCTAATTTCGAATTATATTAGAAAATTGTAGTAATTAAAACAATATGATACTGGCATAAAAACAGACACAGATTAAAGAAACCAATTAGAGAGCCCAGAAATAAACCCATGCATACATAGTCAATTAATTTATGATAAAGGAGCCAAGAATATACAATGGGGAAAAGATAGTTTCTTCAATAAATAGTGTTGGAAAAACTGGACAGCCATGCAAAATAATGAAACTAGACCACCAACTTACACCACACAAAAGAAAATAACTAAAAATGGATTAAGGATTTGAATGTAGGACCTGAAGCCATAAAACTCCTAGAAGAAAACATAGGTGGTGAGCTCCCTGACTTAGGTCTTGGAGATGATTCTGTGAATCTAACACCAAAATCAAAAGCAAAAGCAGAAATAAAGAAGTGGGTCTATATCAAACAAAAAAAGGGTATCATCAACAAAATGAAAAAGCAATTTACTGAATGGGAAGAAATAACTGGATGTCATGTATTGGATAAGGAACTAATATCTAAAATATATAAAGAATTCATGTAACTCAGTAGCAACAAACAAACAAACAATCCAATTTAAAATATGGGCATAAAACGGAACAGGCATTTTTCCAAAGAAGACATACAGATGGCCAATAGGTACATGAAAAGATGCTGAAATCACTAATCATCAGAGAAATGCAATGATATCACCTTACACTAGTTCAAATGGCTATTTTCAAAATTACAAGTGTTGTTGAGGATGTGGAGGAAAGGGAACCATCATACACTCTTGGTGGGAATATAAATTGGTGCAACGACTATGGAAAACAGTATGGAGGTTCCTCAGATTGTGGCAGGCAGTTAAGACAGATATGAGCAGAGCAAGGAGGATGGGCACTGTACAGAAGGTCAGTAGGGAACAAAGCCCCAGGTGCCAAACAATGGACAACTGTAGGTTCGGACCTTGACCCCAGGGTGATCTTTCCTCCCCTAGCATTTTGCTAGTTATGCAGTTTGGACCCTCTGACCTTAGAGATAACATTGAGGCCTCAGCTGTATTTCAGCACCAGGCCCAGGAAAGCAGCAAAACTAGATAAGTGACACCCAGCCTGCCCTCAGGACCAGCTGCATTGGATAATGCATGGCCTCCTGCCCTGGGGCTGACCAACCAATCAGTGGAGACCCAGATCCTGAAAGGACACACCTGGGAAGCTGCTGAACATCCCATGGCTCCTTCCCCTGGGACCTCCACCCTCAAAGCCCTTAGGACGAGGAGCCAGCTGCTTCTCCTGGAGCACTCCGCCTTTCCTTTCTCCCTCCCCCTCCCCATCTCCCCTGGGCCTTGGGTCACCTGTATCTTCTCACTTTTAAGCTCCAAGGGCCTTTCCTTTACCTCTATAACTTGTTTCCTAAGCCTCTTTCTTCTACGAATTACTTCTTCTACCTCTGTGATTTTCCAAATAAGTGTTCTCTTACAGTTTGGGTCTTGGCTCTGAATTCTTTCCTAACCTGAACTCAAGTATCAAGGTTGCTGAATCCAGGTTGTCTGAACCCACCAATCTAACACCAGTGCCTTTCTCACTGCCCCAACAAAACAACTAAAAACAGAACCACCACAGGACACAGCAATTCCACTTCTGGGCATTTCTCTGAAATTAAACTAATCTCGAATGTGAAATGATACATGTACCCGTTAGGTAGGAAGTTGGACAGGGGCTGGGGTGGGGCACTGTGGCCTTCAGACCTGGCCTAGCAGACGGCCGGCAGGCAGGTTCGGAGCAGCTGGCTCCTGGTGTAAGCTCAGAGGGCAACGACAGGACCTCAATGCCAGTGCTGGTTTGACGCCCACCCCCACCTGGGTTGTTCTGTTCGCATTATGGGTAAGGGCACACCCAGAAGAAAGCTTGTGTCAATCGCCCCTGAATGCAAATTAAAGTCTCCATCCAGAAAGTCCCTCCTTTTGCAAAACAAAATTCCCGTTTATTGTTGGACAACATTGTTTCACACACATCAAACTGGCCAGAGAGAAAAATAAAAACCCCCAGCAACTTCATAGACAGAAAAAGGGAGAAAAAAAAAAAGAAACCTTTTTATCTTTGGCCTTTTTAACCATTTCACACAAACCAACTATATACTTATCGTGTAGTTAAGTGCTACACAGTTACTGAATGCTGGGAATAAGATGGTTATTTTGCTGTTGTTTTTGCTTTTTTACAAGGTTTTCTTTCTCTTTTGAGAGGATACACCCTAAAGTCAAGTCAGAAGTAGGACAGAGAACGCTCCCATCATTAAAAACGGATGACCCCTAATGACATGTACAGAAATACAAAACGTAAATAAACAATACAAATTTCCCTTTTAAAGTACTTTTAAGAAAAAAAGCAGGGCCTGGAAGTTGTGGCTCTTCTCCTCCCTGCTGCCGTCCCTGGTGCGGTTTGGTTGGGTGGAGCCACGTTTAGATCCTGAGACGGGAGTGGCGGGTGAGTAGGTCACGGAGGCCTTTTTTCCAGTTTAACTTTTCCTTCTCTGCTGCCTTGTCATCCCCATCGGCCTTCTGCTTCTCGGTGTCCACATGTCACTCTCATCTTCAGCTGCCCACCTGCCTGTAGCTGCCTCCTCCTCTTCCTCCCCCTCCTCTTCCTCACATCACCTTCCTCCCCGCCTGCATCCACCTGGCTGCCGGCCTCCCCCACAGCGCCCTCTTCTCCTTGAGGCCTGGGGGGGGGGGGGGGGGGGGTGAGCTGGAGGCCGGTGGCCATGCTGTTTAAAAGCAGGAGTGGAGGGCTCTGGCGAGAAGCTGCCGGCGCCCGCGGCGAGGTGGTTGCAGCGGAGCAGCAGCCACAGGAACAATGGAGAAATGGCTTTTCAGAGCAGCCCCTGGGGCCAGAAAATCCCTCTTGTAAACCCTGGAGGTGGGGCCCATGGTCTTCTCTCTTGCGCACAGGCTCTACCTTCAAGGAGCACACCCAGGCCATTCCCTTTCCCCTCCCCCACAGGCACGGATCCCCCATCTCTAAGGGACCCCATGAGACCTGCAACCAAGGAAGAAATGGGCAGCTGCGCTGGTCCTGGGCTAAGCCCGGAACCGTCTCCAAGGCCCCCTTTCCTCTGACTTCCCAGTGAGCAAAGCAGCCCAGCCATGGTCTCCCTCAACTGACTGGCTCCTGGCTTGATGTAAGCAACCAGCCATATTGTCTGTCTGTCTGCACCCCTCGTCCCCTTCTCTCATGGCCAATCCTCGTTTGGAATGTATCTTCAATAAGCCCCACATTGCTTTACTTTTATTTTTGTTGACCTTAAAATCTTTTCTACATCAACAAAAAGAACCAAGGTCCTAGCCAGTAACCCCAATCAATAACACCCCCATATGCAGCGTTATTTACTATAGAGATAATGTACCAACCTAAGAGTCCATTGCTGGGTACATGGATAAAGAAATATGGCATTCACCTTTATGTGGAACCTTACATTTAAAAAAAAGAGCTCATGAATACAGAACTTATTGGTAGCAGCCAGAGGCAGCTGGGGTGGGTAATAAGAAATGGGTAGCTCTAACCGGTTTGGCTTGGTGGATAGAGCATCAGCCTACGGACTGAAAGGTCTCAAGTTCAATTCCGGTCAAGGGCATGTACCTTGGTTGTGGGCACATCCCCAGTAGGAGGTGTGCAGGAGACAGCTGATCGATGTTTCTCTCTCATCGATGTTTCTAACTCTCTATCACTCTCTCTTCCTCTCTGTAAGAAATAAAAAATATATATATTTTTAAAAAATGGGTAAACTTTTTAAAAAAATACATTGAAAAGAAAAATACAAAAAAAGCCCCAAAAACACTTAGAGATAAAAAGGTCAAGGGCTAGAATAGGATGCAAGAGCAGAAAAGAAAAATTAAAAAGAAATATTATCCTTCTAGAAGATGCAGCTTAGAATAAGACATTTTCAGAGTGGGGTGGGATGGGGTGGAGGGAAGGCAGGAGGAGGCAGGAGGCAGGAAGCTGGTGACTTTATAAATGGCAGTCCTGCACTAAAGAAAAGATTTTCTAATCAACAAAACAAAATGGGTCCAGAGACATGGAAACATGGAACAGACTGACAGATCACAAAGGGGGCGGAGTTGGGGTTTGGGGGGACAGAAAGAGATTAACCAAAACATATATGCATAGCCCGAGGGCTCAGACAATAGTTCAGGGAAGGTCTGGGGAGGCGCCCTGGGGGGTTGGGTAAAGGGGGGAAAGGGGAGGGAAACTGAGGGACATCTGTAACACTGTCAACAATATAAAAAGAAAAGAAGAAAAGAAAGGACTCAAAGGAAATTTCAAAAAAAAAAAAGAAAAGATGTTCTTCAGATAGAATGAAAGCAGCCTCAATGATTTATGATAATGAAGAGCTATTGAAATGGAGAATGTGTCAATTTTACTTTAATAAAAAAGACAGCCGAAACCGGTTTGGCTCAGTGGATAGAGCGTCAGCCTGCGGACTGAAAGGTCCCAGGTTCGATTCCAGTCAAGGCATGTACCTTGGTTGCGGGCACATTCCCAGTAGGAGGTGTGCAGGAGGCGGCTGATCGATGTTTCTCTCTCATCGATGTTTCTATCTCTCTCCCTTCCTCTCTGTAAAAAATCAATAAAATATATTTTAAAAAATAAAAATTAAAAAAATAAATGAATAAAAAAGACAGGTAGCCCTGGCCAGTTTGCTCAGTGGATAGGGCGTCAGCCTATGAACTGCAGGGTCCCGGGTTCGATTCAGGTCAAGGGCAATTATCTAGGTGGCAGGCTCGATCCCTGGTCCTGGTCAGGGTGTGTGCGAGAGGCAACCAACTGATGTGTGTCTCTCAAGTCTCTCTTTCTATAGCTTCCTCTCCCTTCCACTGTCTCTAAAAAATCAATGGAGAAATAGACTCAGGTAAGGATGAACAAAAAATAAAAACAAAAATAAATAAATGAAGTGAGGGAGGGAAGAAAGTACTTCTTAAAAAAAAAAAGACATTAAATATGTAAATAAATCTAAAAGAACATTGATTATATAAAACAATTGTACGTACATTTGTTAAGACTTAAAATATAATCACACAAATTACTTGACAAGTACATACAGTGGTAGGCAACAATAGGCTCACAGTTGTGAGTGCAAAAACAGAGTTTACTATCGTATTATTTATTTATTATTGTATTATTTATTTGTACAACTGTAAACCTACTTTTGCCAACCCCTGTGTAACTTAAGAGGATTAGGAGAGTCAAAACAAAGGTCCTTAGGTAAAGTAGGGACTGTCACTAGTACTATTTCATTAGAGACTAAATAACTCAGACACAGTGTAATCTCCAAGGTAGGCACTGAAGTGTGCAGCTAATGAGCTCATGGAAAGAACAAAATTAGTTCCTTCACGGTTGAACAAAATTACTTTAAAGAGCAAAGAAGCAATTCTAAGCAGACAAAACGGAATGCATGAGACAAAAAGGAAAAATAATTATTGTGTACATTATACATTCTTCTCATTTCATGTCACACAACTATAGCTAAAAACGAACTAGAGATAGATCCTGCTTCTAAATCAGTGTTGATGACATTAACAACATTCTTAGCTGCTAATCAAATGCAATTAAAAATTAGAAACAAAAAATGTGGCTTTAAGGATTATTTCCCTGCCTACCATTTGTAAATAAGTATATTTTTAAACATTTTATTGAGATAGAATATAAATGCCACAGGACTCACCCATTACAAGTGCACATTCAATGGCTTTGTATATTCAGCGTTGGGCAGTGATCACCACAATCAATGGTAGAAGGTCTCATCACTCCTCAAAGAAACATCCTACCCTTCTAGCCTCCCCTCCACCCAGTCAGTCATCTGCTCCTGTCTGTATGGACTGTTTATTCTGAGCATGTCCTACGAATGGTATTGAGAAGACAGAAGGAAGCTAGTCAGGAATTGGGGCCTGGGGTGGGGAGGAAGTGGCACCGGAACTAGCTGGGTGGTTACTAAGGCACCCAACTGGGTGGGGAAAGGAGGAGGCGCACAGAGACCTGAGCTTCAAAATGGGTGAACTGCTAAGACAGGCAACCTGCAGATAACCAACCAAGACAAGGCTCTAAACAACCCCAAGAATGTTATTAAAGCAGAATTCTTTTTAAAAAATATATCTTTATTGATTTTAGAGAGGAAGGGAGAGGGAGAGATAGAAACATCAATGATGAGAGAGAATCATAGATTTGCTGCCTCCTGCACGCCCTCCACTGGGGATCGAGCCCACAACTCCAGGCATGCGCCCTTGACTGGTCCACATGCTGATGCTCTATCCACTGAGCCAAACCAGCTAGGGTCGTGGTCGGCAAACTGTGGCTCGAGAGCCACATGTGGCTCTTTGGCCCCTTGAGCATGGCTCTTCCACAAAATACCACGTGTGGGTGTGCACGAACAGTGCAATTGAAACTTCGTGGCCCATGCACAGAAGTCGGTATTTTGTGGAAGAGCCACACTCATAGGGCCAAAGAGCCACTTGTGGCTCGAGAGCGCAATCTGCTGACCACTGAGCTAGAGCAACACAGATTTCTTTGAAAGGACCAATCAGGACCTAGCAAGGCATGTATCTGCCCGTAGATTAAAAAGCCCACGCTTCCTCTCGTCCCTCGCCACCTCCCCCCCACGTCCCCCAACAATGTGCAATGGCAAACTTGACAAATTTCATTTAAAAACGTCACCAATATAGAGGACTCTTCCCAGAAGGCCTGCTGCCCAGGCTGAGTGAACCACTAGGACTCGCAGTGAGGTCAGTGCAAGGCCCTGCAGGGCAGGACTGTAATGGAGGGCAGCTCAGGTCCCAATGATCCCAGAGACCTGAAACCACAGCTCAAAAAAAGAACTTTGTGGGGACAAAGTAGTGTATACATTTTTAAAGAGGAATGAAAATCAGGAGAAACAGTATTACTGTCGTTACTGAGAGCCACCGCGGGTCCATAGCAGGGCGCTTCTGAAGTCAACGTTCCCTTTGCAAAATTTAATGGGTGTTAAAGTTTTAAAACATTATGATGAATTGCTTCTGCTAATTCTATTTCTCTATAGTTCTCAAGGAAATTTTTTCCACAGTAAACATTTCACTACATTTCAAACACCACTGTATTAAAGGTTTCCTGCCTACTCATTACATGTCAGCACCTACATTTATAACTTGAAGCAAGTTGACACATTTTTTTTCTTGACACTGTTTTCCCCAAAATACCTTTAAACAGATGCCAATCCTTGCCTTTTCCTTATGTTCGAAAGCTACTAGGCACCCACTACCCACCTGTCTGAGGTAGAGAAAAAAACTTGAGTACTGTCCAGCTTCAGGAAGGTAAGAAAGAAACACAGTGATGCAGATCAGTAACACGGTAGGATCTTTTCCAACTTTCTTCAGTGGCTAAGAAAAAGCAGAAAGATAAAAGGAGAAATAGTCAGATGGGTTCGAAATTTATCGGACAATCACTTAGTAAGTTCTATCATGTCTAATCACTGGGTGCACACCGGAAACTAATGTAAGATTATATGACAACTGTAATTGAAAAATAAAAAGCAGCAAATAGAAGCTAATGTCAGATATTCTGCCATACTGGCTTCATTGTTTCCATCTATTGAGGTAGAGTAACAACTGCTGATTGGACTACAAAAGGAAGTGAACCTTCACATTAAATCTATCACCATCTCTCTACGGAGGTTATAAGTCCTCATTTCTGAGATATGTGCTTCAAATATTACAGCGTAAATGCAGATACACACGTTTGCTCCTGTTTACTTAACAACATTGGTTCGCATCCTGAAACAGACCCTGAACACCCTATAAACACCCTGTAAACATGCTACTCCAGAACCTTTAAAGAAAAATCTCATCTCTCTTTTTCATTCATAATATAACTTCTTTAAAGCCATAAACAGTATAGGCGTTTCATTACATATAAATTCACTCTATTCTTTAAAATGTTAGCATTCAATTTGCCTGTAAATTGGTCAACAAGGTAGGTGGGAGGCCTGCCTGCACCTGGGTGTGCCTGGTCTCCTCCTTTCTCTACGGGGCACAAATGGATGGGAACACACAGAACAGGCAGGTCCCCAGGCCATGCCCTAAGGAGCTTTTTGGAAAAGAATTTCTCGTGAGTTAGTTTTCTTATTACATGTATTTTCCTAAAGGGTAAACTTGGAGGATAAAAAACAAATATCAAATCTTTGGTTAATTTTTTTCTGCACCTATTTTCTTCAAGGACAGTTTCAAATCAAGAGGGGGAACTAATGCCCTGGCTGGCTTAGCTCAGTGGATAGAGCATCAGCCTGTGGACTGAAGGGTCCCAGGTTCGATTCTGGCCAAGGGCACATGCCTGGGTTGCGGGCTCGATCCCCAGTGGGGGGTGTGCAGGAGGCAGCTGATCAATGATTCTCTCTCATCATTGATGTTTCTATCTCTCTCTCCTTCTCCCTTCCTCTCTGAAATCAATAAAGAAATATATTAAAAAAAAAAAAAAAAGAGGGGGAACTAAGGTTCTTCTTCTGAGGACTTTTTTGAGTTGTTAATGGGATTTCCCAATGCAAAAAATAAATAAATAAATAAATAAATAAATAAATAATTTTTTTTAAAAAGAGAGAAAATGAAGAATCCAATCTATAAAATACAAGTTCAAAGCCTCTGGTCTAAATGGAAGTATTTCAATAACTTAGAAAATAACTACTTTAGTCAGATCTGATATTTTTATCCTTTTTCAATTTAGCAATTGAAAACATCTACTTTAAATGGCAACCTTCATTTCTTTGTTAAAAAATATAAACCACCATGCAAAACCAAAAAAAAAAAATTCGTTCCCTCATCAGGAATTAACTGGACATTTTTTCTCTTTTGTTGTGATAACCGCATGCATGACTTAAGAAATATCAACTCTATATATTCCTTGGTGCACACTCTACCTCAGTCCCTTCCTTGCAATTAATTTGTTTCTATTACTGGAGACAGAAATGGATTAACAATTGTGGGGATGCTTGAGGTTGCAGAAATATTCTTTTATTTGCATGGCTTAGAAAGATACTTAGAAAAATAATGTTTTCAGATTTTTATTTACCGCAAAAGGATCTGCTTGTTTCCAAGAAACCTGAGCTCCCCAGGAGAGTGGTCTAATTTTCTCTGGCAAGGATTCTGGAACAGCCAATAAGATGAAGCAGATGTCTAGAAGAGCCACCACCGTGGCCACCAGCACAACAAGGTTGTCTCCATAGCTGGCTGAGAGGTATGCTCCAATGGCTGGGCTGCTGACCAGACTGGCTGCAAAGGTGGCTGAGACCTGTGGAAAAAGCACGCTCTCCCCCTGAGTCCCACTTGCAGCAGGTGCACACCTACAGCCACCCTCCCTCGGTTTTAAACAAGACAAAGGAATGTGTTGCACACAAATTTTAAGAAACAAAGAGAATCCAAGTCATTTTGTTTTAAGAATTTTTTCATCCACTACTAACTAATTGGAGATATTGTGTAAAAGTACAAGAGAAAAAAAAAAAATTGTGGCCCTGGCAAGTGTGGTTCAGTGGGTCAGAGCATCATTCCGTACAAAGAAAGGTTGCGAGTTTGATCCGTGTTGGGGTGCATGCAGAAGGCAACTGATGGATGATTCTCTCCCACATTGATCTCTCTCTTTCACTCCCCCTCTCCCCCATCTTTCCCTCTCTCTAAAATAAATGAAAAAATATCCTCCGGTGAGGATGGAAAAAAATAAAAATTGTGCAAACCTTCCTTATAAAGAAAACACACATGCTTTAGTCTTCTTTAATTGAGAAATAGGGGGAGATAGGAAGATGGCGGCATAGGTAAACACCGGAGACTGCTGCCGCAAACAACCACTTCAAAAATACAACTAAAAGACGGAACGGACATCAACCAGAACCACAGGAAGGCTGGCTGAGGAGAGACTCTTCAACTAGAAGGAAAAACAACAGCATTACGAGGCTCAGAGGAGGCGCAGTGTGGAAAATTTAAAGGTACGGTGGTACGCGCGCAAAGCGGGCTGGTGGCTGAGGGCGCAGTTGTTGTTTTCAATCAGGAGGGAGTCTCAGACTCTGGGCTACAGATCCGGGCGAGTCTCTAGGGACCCAGACTCAAACGGGAGAAGCGGGACTGTCTGGCTACGGTCCCTCCGAGGTTTGCAGCGGTTGCTGGGACAGAGAGGCGGAGCCCCTGGGGACGGACTGAGAGCAGCCATAGCTGCTCCCTCCACCCGCCCTGTTGAGCCCGCCCAGCCCCAGCCCTGCGCAGAGCCATTTGCCGGATCGCCTCAGGCAAAGGCTAGATTAGCACCTCCCCAGAGGACAGAAGTTTTCCACACAGCTGATTCTCACAGCCAGTCGACCTGGTGGTCAAATCCCTCTAGTATTAACTACAACAATTAAGGCTTAACTAGAACAAGACTGTGCACAGAAATAAATTCTGCGGAAACCAAGATGGCGGCATAGGTTAACGCGGGAGTTTGCTGCCTCGAACAACCACTTCAAAAATACAACTAAAAGACGGAACGAACATCATCCAGAACCACAGGAAGGCTGGCTGAATGGAAGTTCTACAACTAGGAGGAACCGAGAATCAGAGGAGGCACAGTGCTGAAGTAAAATACTAAGGTGCGGAGTGCGCGCGGCGAGGGCTGGTGGCTGAGGGCACGGTTATCTGTTTCAATCCAGAGGGAGCCTCAGACTCAAACGGGAGAAGCAGGACTGTCTGGCTACGGTCCCTCCGAGGTTTGCAGCTGTTGCTGGGACAGAGAGGCAGACAGGGGACGGACTGAGAGCAGCCATAACTGCTCCCTCCTCCGCCCTGTTGATCCCGTGGGACCCGCCCCGCCCAAGCCCTGCACAGAGCCATTTGCCGGATAGCCTCAGGCAAAGGCTAGATTAGCACAGCCAGTCGGCCTGGAGGTCAAATCCCTCTAGTATTAACTATAACAATCAAGGCTTAACTACAACAAGACTGCGCACAAAGACCACTAGGGGGTGTACCAAGAAAGCGTAAAAAATTCGGAGACAAAGAAACAGGACAAAACTATCAAGGGAGGATATTGAGTTCAGAACCACACTTTTGAGGTCTCTCAAGAGGCTTCTAGAGTCTGTCGATAAACTTGATGAGTTGTACAGGAAATCTAATGAGACCCTCGATGGTGTGATAAAGGACCAACTAGAAATTAAGCATACACTGACTGAAATAAAGAATATTATACAGACTCCCAACAGCAAACCAGAGGAACGCAAGAATCAAGTCAAAGATTTGAAATGCGAAGAAGCGAGAAACACCCAACCGGAAAAGCAAAATGAAAAAAGAACCCAAAAATACGAAGATAGTGTAAGGAGCCTCTGGGACAGCTTCAAACGTACCAACATCAGAATTATAGGGGTACCAGAAGATGAGAGAGAGCAAGGTATTGAAAACCTATTTGAAGAAATAATGACAGAAAACTTCCCCCACCTGGTGAAAGAAATAGACTTCCAAGTCCAGGAGGCACAGAGAACCCCAAACAAAAGGAATCCAAAGAGGACCACACCAAGACACATCATCATTAAAATGCCAAGAGCAAAAGACAAAGAGAGAATCTTAAAAGCAGCAAGAGAAAGAAACTCAGTTACCTACAAGGGAATACCCATACGACTGTCAGCTGATTTCTCAACAGAAACTTTGCAGGCCAGAAGGGAGTGGCAAGAAATATTCAGAGTGATGAATGCCAAGAACCTACAACCAAGATTACTTTATCCAGCAAAGCTATCATTCAGAATTGAAGGTCAGATAAAGAGCTTCACAGATAAGGAAAAGCTAAAGGAGTTCATCACCACCAAACCAGTATTATATGAAATGCTGAAAGGTATCCTTTAAGAAGAGGAAGAAGAAGAAAAAGGTAAAGATACAAATTATGAACAACAAATATGCTATCAACAAATGAATCTAAGAATCAAGTGAATAAATAATCTGATGTACAGAATGAACTGGTGATTATAATAGAATCAGGGACATAGAAAGGGAATAGACTGACTATTCTTGGGGGGAAAAGGGGTGTGGGAGATGCGGGAAGAGACTGGACAAAAATCGTGCACCTATGGATGAACACAGTGGGTGGGGAGTGAGGGCAGAGGGTGGGGTGGGAGCTGGAAGGAGGGGAGTTATGGGGGGAAAAAAGAGGAACAAATGTAATAATCTGAACAATAAAGATTAAAAAAAAAAAAAAAAAAAGACTGTGCACAAAGACCACAAGGGGGTGCACCAAGAAAGCATAAAAGATGCGGAAACAAAAAAACATGACAGAAATGGAGGATATGGAGCTAAAAATCGCAATTTTGAGGGCTTGCAATAAACTTGAGCAGAGCCTCACGAAAACTAATGAGACCCTCGATGCTACGATAAAGAAACTAGAAATTAAGCATACACGGACTGAAATAAAGAATATTATACCCAATAGCAGACCAGAGGAGCACAAGAATCAAACCAAAGATTTGAAATTCGAAGAAGCAAAAAACACCCAACTGGAAAAGCAAAATGAAAAAAGAATCCAAAAGTGTGAAGATAGTGTAAGGAGCCTCTGGGACAGCTACAAGCGTACCAACATCAGAATAATAGGAGTGCCAGAAGATGAGAGACAGCAAGATATTGCAAACCTATTTGAAGAAATAATGGCAGAAAACTTCCCCCACCTGGTGAAAGAAATGGACTTATAGGTCCAAGAAGCGCAGAGAACCCCAAACAAAAGGAATCCAAAGAGGACCACACCAAGACACATCATCATTAAAATGCCAAGAGCAAAAGACAAAGAGAGAATCTTAAAAGCAGCAAGAGAAAGAGGCTCAATTACCTACAAGGGAATACCCATACGACTGTCAGCTGATTTCTCAACAGAAACTTTGCAGGCCAGAAGGGAATGGCAAGAAATATTCAAAGTGCTGAATACCAAGAACCTACAACCAAGATTACTTTATCCAGCAAAGCTATCATTCAGAATTGAAGGTCAGATAAAGAGCTTCACAGATAAGGAAAAGCTAAAGGAGTTCATCACCACTAAACCAGTATTATACGAAATGCTGAACGGTATCCTTTAAGAAGAGGAAGAAGAAAAAGGTAAAGATACAAATTGTGAACAACAAACATGCATCTATCAACAAGTGAATCTAAGAATCAAGTGAATAAATAATCTGATGTACAGAATGAACTGGTGATTATAATAGAATCAGGGACATAGAAAGGGAAGGGACTGACTATTCTTGGGGGGGAAAGGGGAATGGGAGATGCGGGAAGAGACTGGACAAAAATCGTGCACCTATGGATGAGGACAGTGGGTGGGGAGTGACGGCGGAGGGTGGGGCGGGAACTGGAAGGAGGGGAGTTATGGGGGGGGAAAGAGGAACAAATGTAATCTGAACAATAAAGATTTAATTTAAAAAAAAAATTGAGAAATAGGGCTGTGGGAAGAAGGGTATTTAAAAAATGCCCACTGGCTTATGATAAAAATCTACTCAGGGACTGTACTTGATTTTCTCTCTCAGAAATATGCACTGTTTGAGCTTCCGGTCAAGATGGCAGAGTAGGAAAACGCTGTCCTTGCCTTCTCCCACAACCAAACAAAAATTACAACTCAACTACAAAGCATTGTCATTAAGGACCTCCCAGGTACCAGCGGGGCAGAGACCCAGAACGGGCTGGTCCCACACCCAATGTGGCAGTGAAGTCAGGACTGACGTCTCAGCTGCGGAGGCCCAGCTCAGGGTGCCAGTGCCAGGAAGAGAAGTCCCCAGAACTGCTGGCTGGGAAAACCAGCAGAGAGTGCGGCCAAGTCAGAGAGGCTGCTGGAGTACTGGGCGTTCTTCAAAGGTCCACGCATGGACTTATCGTTGGCGCACTGGGGCAAAAGCCCGAAAAGCTCCGAAACACGTGGGAGGAACTAAATTGCCGCCATCAGGACAAAAGTGCTGGCAGAGACCAGTGTTCCTTTGCTGAGCCCTCCCCCTTCATGCAGGCAGGGACCATATCTGATCTCCATCATCCATCACCCTGGCAAGTCCCTGAGACCCAGCCCCACCCAACTTGTGGGACAACCCAAGCCACTACCAGTGCTATTTCCATACAAATGGCCTATCTAGGCTTACGCTGCAGACTCCTAAATTCTCTCCAAGGTTCATAAGCCCCAACACCAGCATCTGGCCTCAGCATGCTCTTCACCTCCTGCTAAGCGACCCCTGGCGTGGCACTAGTGACAGTGACTCAGTTCACACCTGGGCCTCCCCCAGGCACCTCCAAGCCCAGCACAAGTGGCAACCATCTGGAAAACACTTTGTAGCTCATGCCAGATAGGGTGAAAGCAGCGGTGGGCACTGACCTGCACCTCCCAGGAGGCACCACAGTTAGCTCACCCGGTGGACAGCTTCAGATCACACTAAAGCACAACCCAAAAATCTCCATGAGCGACACACTCCAGGGGTGAGCTCAGCAGGCACCAGAGCCCCACTGAGGTGAATCCTGCTCCACTGGGTCAGCCCCTACCCAGCACATCCTCTGTGATTGCGGCCAGTCCTCACAGGTGGGTAAAATCCATCCCACTGACTTGCCAACAGCAATCAAGGATCAACAACAATGGGAGGGTGCACATAGCACAAAAGGGTAGGGTGGTACCTGGAGCACCCAGCTCAAGTGACTGGGGAGGCTGAGCTCGAGGGTCCCACAGGACACCTACTACACAAGCCACTTACCAAGATCTGGAGCTATAGCAGCTCTACCGAATACATAGAAACAAACACAGCGAAGAACCAAAACGAGGAAACAACAGAAACAAGGCTTCAAAATGTAAGAACAAAACTCCAGAGAAAGAACTAAGCAACATGAAGACAAGCAATCTATCAGATGCAAAATTCATAACAAGGGTTATAAGGATGCTCAATAAACTTAGGAGATGAATTTAGAGAGAACTTCAAGAAAGAGGCAGGAAACAAAAATAAATAAAAAGATAGAAAACATAAAAAAGAACCACTCAGAAATAAAGAATACAGTAACTGAAATGAAGAACACATTACGGGGGAGGCAAGATGGCCTATTTCAGCCAGCGACCAGATTTTCTTCTTTTTAAATATCTTTTTATTGATCTCAGAGAGGAAAGAGAGGGAGAGAGAGAAACATTAATGATGAGAGAGAATCACTGATTGGCTGCCTCCTGCACGCCCCCTACTGGGGATGGAGCCGCAACCCAGGCATGTGCCCTTGACTGGAATCGAACCTATGACCCTTCAGTCCGCAGGCCGACACTCTAGCCCAGGGGTCCTCAAACTTTTTAAACAGGGGTCCAGTTCACTGTCCCTCAGACCATTGGAAGGCCGGACTATGGTTTTAAAAAAAACTAGTCGGCTGTTCAGCAACAGGCAGCGGCGGCAAAAACACCCGGTGGGCCGGATAAATGTTTTCGGCAGGCCGCAGTTTGAGGACCCCTGCATCTAGCCCCTGAGCCAAACCGGATAGGGCTCGACCAGATTTTCAGCTAAAATACTGAGCATTAAATTTGGAAAATGAAGAGAAGTATAGCTGATTGGACATACTGTATCTAAGGATCACTGAGGAAACAACCTAGAGACTGGTAAGAGGAGGGGAGTCACGGAAAAGGGGAGGCCCCTGGAGCAGGTGCATGGCTGAGAGGCTGAGTGACATAATCTGCAAAGAGCCCTCCCCTTAGGAGTGTGGAATCTCAACCCCACACAGGGATCCCAAACCCACAGCAGCAGAGACTGGAAGAAGAGCTTGCATAGCAACGGGCAGAGGGAACGAGGGGAACTCTGCCTGGGACTGGGTCCCACCCTCCCAGTGAAGGAGCGTCCTCCTGTGGGCGGCCCAGCCTGAGAGGCTTGCCCTGGGCTCTGACTGCTGCGGAGTCTGCGTTGTAGCGGGTGGGTCCAGTGGAGGGTCTAGAGCAGTGGTTCTCAACCTTCCTAATGCCGCGACCCTTTAAATACAGTTCCTCATGTTGTGGTGACCCAACCATAAAATTATTTTCGTTGCTACTTCATAACTGTAATGTTGCTACTGTTATGAATCGTAATGTAAATATCTGATATGCAGGATGTATTTTCATTGTTTACAAATTGAACATAATTGAAGCAGAGTGATTAATCACAAAAACAGTATGTAATTATATATGTGTTTTTTGATGGTCTTAGGCTACCCCCAAAGGGGTCAAGACCCACAGGTTGAGAACCGCTGGTCTAGAGGCTGCACCCAGCAGTGACTATGAAGGACCCTCTACTCTCTTGAAAGTCATTGTGCGGAGGCCCTGTCATTGAGTAGATGATTGGTTTGGAGACAGGAGAAAGTCTGACACAGTCCCAACTGTTTATTTTTTCTTTTGTTTTCCTTGCCCATAAAGGTGTCAGAAAAAATACTGTTAACAGAAATATCCAACATTTTACTGCCTATGTTTTCTTCTAGGAGTTTTATTGTTTCAAGTCTTATATTTAACTCTTTAATCCATTTTGAGTTTATTCTTACATATGGTGTAAGGTGGTCTAGTTTCATTTTTTTGCACATTATCTGTCCAATTTTCCCAACACCATTTATTGACTAATTCTTTACCCCATTGTATGTTCTTGTCTCCTTTGTCGACCATTAATTGACCATAAAGACATGGGTTTATTTCTGGGCTCTCTAATCTGTTTCATTGAGCCATGTATCTGTTTTTATGCTAGTGCCGTGCTGCTTTGGTTTTCTCTGGTATTGTGATTCCTCCAGCTTTGTTCCTCTTTCTCAAGATTGTTATTTGGGCTCTTTTGTGGTTCCAGATAAATTTCTGGATTATTTGTTCTGGTTGTGTAATGTATGCCGTTGGTATTTTGATAGCTGTTTTGAATCTATAGATTGCTTTGGGTGTTATGGACATTTTAATTATGTTAATTCTTCCTAACCACAGCATGGTATATGCTTTATTTGTATCTTACTCAATTTCCTTTTTTCAGTATCTTATAATCTTACAAATACAGGTCTTTTATCTCCTTGGTTAAATTTATTCCTAGGAACTTTATTTTTTTATGCAATTGTAAATGGGATTGTTTTCCTTTCTTTGTTGGTGTATAAAAATACAACCAATTTATGGATATTGATTTTGCATCCTACTACTTTTACTAAATTTATTTATCAGTTCAGTGGAATCATTAGGGTTCTCCATATGCAGCATCATGGCATCTGCAAATGACAGTTTTACTTTTTTCTTGCCAACTTGGATGCATTTCCTCCCCCCTTATCTCACTGCTGTGGCTAGGACTTCCCAGTACTATCTATAATAATAAAAGGGTAATACGCTAATTAGACTGGACATCCTTCTGGACATCATCCTGGACAAAGCTGGGGCCAAAGGGAAGCCAGCCTGGGTCCCGGGTGCCAGAGGGAAGCCAGTGCGGGCAGCCAGGGAAAGGAAGGCCTACTCTTACAGGAATTTTGTGCATCGGGCCTCTGGTCTATATATAAAAGGCTAATATGCTAAGTGTCCCACCACCCACCCGACCAGTCGCTATGATGCACACTGACCACCAGGGGGCAGACACTCAATGCAGGAGCTGGCTGAGCTGCAGTGACTTGGTAGCGGTGGTTCTCGGGTGACACATGCTGAAACCAAAGAGGAGGGAGCCCGATCCCTTGCGAGGCTGCGCGATTCCACCTTTGGCCATGGGTTATGTTGTTTCTGGGGCACTGTGGGACCTGAATCTGGTTCACTGCACACTTACATTTGCGTTCCACACCCTGTACGACAGCAACTTTACAGAGTGCCCTCTCACACTCCAGGAACCCTCGGGGGATGTCGGAGAGCCGGAGGGATCCTGCTCACTCTGCAGACGCCCTTTGAGACACGGTGCCACTCCAAGTGCAGCCGGCTGTGGAGGGATCACGGGAGGTTGGCTCCAAGGCGTGTCTGGTCCATCTCGCCCAGTCCTGCCCTGCCAGCCACCTTCTAATTAATTTCCTTTCAATGTACACGAATCCGTGCACCGGGTCACTAGTATTGAATAAGAGTGGTTGGGAGTGCACGTCCCTGGTTCCTGATCTTCAGGGAAATACATTTAGTTTTTATCATCGAGTATAATGTTGGCTGTGGATTTGTCACATATGGCTTTATGTTGAGGTATGTTTCCTCCACTTTCAGGTTACTGAGAGTTTTTAGGTTAAATGGGCTCTGAATTTTGTCAAATACTTTCCCTACATCTATTAATATGATCATTTGATCCCCACTCCTTCATTTAGTTTATATGGCATGTCACATTAACTGATTTCCAGATATTATAGTTTTTTGTCATCTTGGAAGGTCCTTAATTTACCTTTAATTTTAACTGATAGCCCTGCTAGGTAGAGTAGTCTTAATTGTAGATCCTTTCTTTTTATCACTTTGAGTATTTCCTGCAAATCTCTTCTGGCCCGAGATGTTTCTGTTGAGAAATATGCTGACAGTTTTATGGGAAGTAACTGTCTTTCTCTTGCTTCTCTTAAGACGATGTTTGTCTTTAACCTTAGCTATTTAAATTATGATGTGTCTGGGTGTGGGCCTCTGAGTTCATCTTGATTGGGATTCTGTATGTTACCTGAACAGACTAGGCACAAGTTTTTAGTGATTATTTCTTCATTTTTTCAAATCCCTTGCTGTCTCTTCTCCTTTTGGTACCCCTATAATGTGACTGTTGTTAAGCTTGATGTTGTCCAAAACATTTCTTAGACTTTCCTCATTTAAAAAACTTTTTTTTCCTTTTGTTGTTCTGCTTGGGTGTTTCCTGTTATCTTTTCCTTTAAATTGCTGATTCGATCCTCTGCTTCATCTATTCTGTTATTGATTCCTTCTAGTGTATTCTTCTCATTGAGTTCATCCATTGTTCCCCTAAATTCCGTATAACCATTGTATCCATATAACCATTGTTTTGAATCTGTAGTAGATTGCTTGCCTCCATTTTATTTAGTTCTTTTTTTCTGGGGATTTCTCCTCTTCTTTCATTTGGGGCATGGTTCTTTGTCTCTTCTTTCATTCGGGCATGGTTCTTTGTCTCTCTATTTTGCCTGCCTTTTTGTATTTGCTTCTGTGTATGAGGTATATCTGCTATGTCTCCCAATATTGGTATGCTGGTCTTATGTAGCTGGTGTCTTGTGGGGCTCAGTAGTGCTATCTTCCTGATCACTTCAGCTAGGTGTTCCAGAAATGTCTCTTGGGTGGGTTATGTGAGCCTTCTTGTAATGGCGTCATGACTGCTGTCAGCCCATCTGTGAGTGGACTAATGCTCAGGCAAACTGACTATAAGGATCAATCCTGATCACAGTGTATGAGTCACTGTGTGGGACTTCCCCCTCGAATCAGAGTTGGCCCCAGCAGAAAATGGCGACTGCTGAGATTTCCCTGTGAATGTGCCACTTGTGTGGTTGGTTGGTCGTGCTCTGGTTTGGTCTGAAGCCCACCTCTGGTTGTGCTGGTTCTGGGTCCATTTTGGGAGGAACTCTGGTGCAGGTGAATGTCAGAGGCTGCCTGTAACTGGCTTTGGACTACGCTGTGTGGAGCTACCATGTAATCCACAGTTAGTGACTGCCTCCACTGGGTCTGGGTGTGTGTAGGAACAGACAAGCTGTATACAAAGGTCGGCTTGAGAAACTCCAAGCCTGGGGCAGATCAATAAAAGGCCCAAGGTACTCAGAGATCAGCCTTCATGTGGCAGCTGCTCCACCACCCTGAGGATGCCTGGACTTCCTCCAGAGTTGCTTGAATAAAGCCTGTAGTGTGGGCCCCGGCTGGAGGTAGCCTACAAGGTGTGAGCTCAATAGGGCATGGCAACCGGGGACAGAACAGGGCTAGTGGATCTCCTGTTTGGGGGTGGTATGGGACAGGCACTCAGTGGGGGAAAGTGGTCCCTACTCCAGAACCACAGCACTCAGTCACTGCATGAGTCTCCAAGGAGAGGATCCTTAAAAAAGAGCTCACTGCAGGTCCAGGCTGGGTGCAAGAAACAGACTTTTCTGAAGGACATAAGCTTGGCAGGGCAAGGCCACAGGGGTTGGGAGGCCAGGTCTAGTGGGTCTCCTGGTGATGGATAGCACTGGTGGGGTACAGTGGGGCGGGGGGAGGGGAGGGGGGCGAATGCCCCCTGCCCTGGAGCCACACAACCCAATGCCTGTCTCAGTTGCCAACAAGAGATCCTCAAGAAAAATTAAAAGCACACCACAGGTTTGGGCGATTGCAGCCAGCAGTCTTTTCTGCAGGATGCAAGCTCAGCAGGGCGGGGTTACCGCAAGCCAGAATGAGGAGACTAGTGGGTCTCCTTGAGGGGAGTGGGCACCAGGGGCCACAGGGAGGGAAAATGACCCCTGTTCTGGAGCCACAGAACTCAGTGTCTCTGTCTCCACCAAAATCTCCTCAAGAAACAAAAATCGCACCAAAGGTCCCACTGGGTACAGTCAGCCAACGTGAGGTCAGCACAGTGGGGCCACTGGGAATCGGAGGGATAGGTTTGTGGGTCTCCTATTGGCCAACAGACAGCACCAGTGGTGGGCAGGGTGGAAACATGGCCCACGTTCCAGAGTTACATAATTCACCGACTGCCCTAGGCTCTAACAACTACTGTGTTTGCCTGAATGTCTTTGTTTCACAAGGCAGAACACACTGTGCCCAAGCTGCAACAGACCTTTCTGGAGGTCATGAGCTCCGCCAGGTGTGGGTACCAAGAGTTGGAGGACTGGGTTAGTACACTCCCCCAGACTGGTGCTATGAGGACAGAAGTGCTTGACCCAGGGGAGAGGCACCTGTGGGCCTTTAGATGAAGCGGGTGAACAAATAAGTGGTTTGAAGACATGGTGGCGGAAAACACCCAATCATAGCAGCAACAAGAAAAAAAAAATTTTAAAGTAAAAATAGTTTAAGGGACCTCTGGGACAACAGGAAGTGTAACAACAACCCTTACAATAGCCAAGATGTGGAAGCAACCCAAATGCCTATCAATTGACGAGTGGATAAAAAAGTTGTGGTTCATATATGCAACCGAACATTACTCAGCCATAAAAAAGAAAAAAAACACACAAAATCTTACCATTTATGATAGCATAGATGGACCTAGAGGGTATTATGCTATGTGAAAAAAGTCAGTCTAAGAAAGACAAATACCGTATGATTTAACTTACATGTGGAATCTAAAGAACAATATAAACGAACATACAAAACAGAAACAGACAGATACAAATAACACCACCTGGAACCAAGATGCTAGTGTAGGTAAAAGCAGGTATTCCCAGCCTCCCACAACCACATCAAAATTGCAACTAAAATCCTATATAATAAAGAGCTAATATGCTAATTAGACTGGACATTGGAACCACCTTCTGGAATGACCAGTGGGTGGGGGGGTGGGGCCATGGGGCTTTGAGGCAGACGGGGCTGCAAAAGCTGAGCCCCTTGCTTAAATTTTGTGCATCGGGCCTCTAGTACAGACTGACCATCATTCAGAACCACCTGAAATCAGATTGAATGGAAGCCCTACAACTAGAGAAGTAAAGAAGAAAGGACACTGAGGCTGGTAGGAGGCGGGGAGGCACGGAATGGGCTGGTCTGATACCCACTTGTGCCACTTTTTTAATTGGTAGGGAGAACTCTGTGGAGGCCGCCCATGAGTAGCAAGGGGTCCCAGCCCTACATCAGACCCCCTGCCTAGAGTTCCAGTGCTAGGAAGAGAAGTCCCCTTAACTTTGAGCTGTAAAAACCAGCAGGGGTTGTGGCTAAGTGACAGTAATGCTATTGGAGACCCAGTAGTTCCTCTTAAACAGCTGGTGCATAGACTTACATGGTCCCACTTCCTCTGAGCTCTAGCACTGGGTGGCAGCTTTGAGGGATCCAGGGATATAGGGAGAGGAACTGGATTGTCTGGCAGGAACTTGGGGGCAGCTTTCTCCTAGACAGGACAGGAGTGCTCACAGGGGTCATTGTTCCTGTGCTGAGACCATCCTGTGTCACAGAGCTGACTGGCAGCCATATCTGAGTCTCCATCAGCCTGGAGCATCTCTTTGCTCTGCCCTGGTGATTTCCTGAGACCCCACCCCATCCAATTTGCAGCCCCACCCAAGCTGTTTGCAGCAGCTTCTCCATATGAATGGCCTGTCCTGGCTCAGGCTTCAGACTTTGCAAAAATCTCTTTAAAAAGCTGCAGCTGGTGTCAGCGTGCCCCAAACCTATCAATAAAGGGACCAAGACCCAGCCTGCCTTGCTGGGCTGCACTTGGGTACCTTCAAGCCCAATACAAATAGCAAATAGCAGCCATCTGTAGATCCCTCTCTACCTCCTGCTAGGTGGTCACAGGCAGTGGCTGACTTTGCACCTCCTGGGAGGCCCCAGAACCAGTGAACTCAGTGGACAGCTTCAGACCATAGCAGATTACAATCCTACACATCCACGAGTGATACACTCAAGGGGCAGGCTCAGTGAGCACCAAAGCCCCACTGAAGCAAGTCCTGCTCCACAGGGGTGTCTCCTGCACAGCAGCTCTTTCACTGTAGTCCCAGCTGGTCCTCTCAGCCAATTGGCCTGGAGGTCAATTCCTCCCAATGACGCCAACAGCAATCAAGGCTTAACTACAAGACTGTGCACAGAGCCCACACAGGGCTGCACCTAGAGTGCCCAGCTCAGGTGACTGGGGAGGCTGAGCCACTGGGCTCTATAGGACACCTACTACACAGGCCCCTCTACCAATTTCAGGAGACACAGCAGCTCTACCTAATACATAGAAACAAACACAGGGAAGCAGCCAAAGTGCAGAGACAAAGAAACATCTCCCAAATGAAAGAACAGAAGAAATCTCCAGAAAAAGATCAAAATGAAATGGAAGCAAGCAAACTATCAGATACAGAGTACAAAACAATTGTTATAAGGATGCTCAAGGATCTTAGTGAGAGCTTCAAGGAACTTGATGAGAACGTCAAGGGATTTAGTGAGACTTTCAAGGATCTTAGTGAGAATGTCAAGGATATGAAAAAGGACTAATCAGAAATTAAGCATACACTAACTGAAGTAAAATATAATATACAGGAACTCAGTAATAGAGTAGAGGACTCTGAGAATCAAATCAGCGATTTGGAATATGAGGAAGCAAAGAACACCCCATTAAAAAAGCAAAAAGAAAAAGAATAAAAAAATATGAAGATAGTGTAAGGAGCCTCTGGGACAATCACATTATAGGGGTTCTAGAAGGAGAAGAGAGAGCGCAAGATATTGAAAACCTATTTGAAAAAATAATGACAGAAACCACCCCCCCCCCCCTTCTGGGTTTAGGAAGCACAAAGAGTCTCAAACAAGAGGAACCCAAAGAGGCCCACACCAAGACACAGCATAATTAAAATGCCAAGAGTTAAAGACAAAAAGACAATCTTAAAAGCAGCAAGAGAAATGCAGCTAGTTACCTACAAGGAAGAGCCCATGTGACTGTCAGCTGATTTCTCAACAGAAACTTTGCAGGCCAGAAGGGAGTGGCAAGAAATACTCAAAGTGATGAATAGAAAGGACCTACAACTAAGATTACTCAGCAAAGCTATCATTTAAAACAGAAGGTCAGATAAAGAGCTTTACAGACAGGCAAAAGCTAAAGGAGTTCATTACTATGAAACCAGTATTACATGCAATGTTAAAGGGTATTCTTTAAAAAGAGAAAGAAAAAGAAAACCAAGATAAAACATGAACAATGAAATGGCAATAAATACATATCTATCAACAATTTAATCTAAAAATCAAAATAAACAAGAAATGAACAAAATAAACTGATGAATAAAATAGGAGAATAAAAGGCATGGAAACATGGAACAGACTGAGAAGGGGTGGGGGTGGAGGTGGGAAGAGATTAACCAAGGATTTATATGCATACTAGAGGCCCGATGTACGAAATTTGTGCAAGAGTAGGCCTTACTTCCCCTAGCTGCCGGCACTGGCTTCCCTCTGGCACCCGGGACTTGGGCTTCCCTCACAGCCCCGGCTTCATCCTGAAGGTTGTCTGGTCTAATTAGCATATTATGCTTTTATTATTATAGACTAGTGGCCCGGTGCATGAAATTCGTGCACAGGGGAGGGTGTGTTCCTCAGCCTGGCTTGCACCCTCTCCAATTTGGGACCCCTCGAAAAATGTCCTGCCAGTTTACAGGGATCGGGCCTAAACCAGCAGTCGGACATCCCTCTCATAATCCGGGACTGCTGGCTCCTAACCGCTCACCTGCCTGCCTGCCTGCCTCTAACCACTCTGCCTGGATAGCCTGCTCGCCCCCAAATGTCCCCCCCCCCCCCCCGCTGCCGGCCTGCTTGCCCCCAAATGCCCCCCCGCCAGCCTGATCACCCCAAACTGCCCCCCCCCCCCCGCTGGCCTGCTCGCCCCTACCTTCCTTCCCCACTGGCCTGCTCATCCCCAACTGTCCCCCTGCTGGCCTGCTCACTCCAAACTGCCCCCCCGCTGTCCTGATCACCTCCAACTGACCCCCACTGATGTTCTGCTTACACCCAACGGCCCCCCTGCTGGTCTGCTTACCCCCAACGGCCCCACCCCCCACCAGCCTGATCACCCACAACTGCCCTCCCCTCTTGGCCTTTAATCGCCTCTACCTTGGCCCCGCCACCATGGCTTTGTCCAGAAGAACATGTGGAAGGTCTCCTGGAAGGTCTCCCAGTCTAATTAGCATATTACCCTTTTATTAGTATAGATATATTTGTCTGTAAATATGATTATGATTGCAGATACGAGTAGGACCAGGTAAAATTTTATAGAATGGGCCTTTTATTACAGATGGTTTGCCATGTATGCACTTTTTCTAAACAAGTAAAAACTTTAAAAAATGTTTCAGGAAGACTTTGAGAAATTTACAGTATCTGCTTTTCTTCCAAGAAAGTTGTCACTTTTATGCCAGAGTGAGAATTATTTGTATGCTTTGTATGTCAGTATTGGGCCACTGTGACTGGAGGGCACTTAGCTTGACTTGAGAGTAATTATCTTGCTCACTGGCTGGGAGGGAGGGTGTGTGGCAGAGGAGATAAATACTCAGTTCTGGATTATTCATAGATTGCTGACTTTCTAGATTGATTGTGCAAGCCCCTCCTTTTATTGATGTCCACCTTCTGTTGACAGACATCTACCCTGGGAGAGAAATGAGATGAAACTCTCTTTCTTGTCATTGTAAAAAGCATTTGAATTCCTAAGGTGTGATAAGGCCACCCAGCCATCCACAATCAAGGTACACATTTTCATGGAGGATGTTCCCACTCTTGAATAAATTAAAACAATTTTTTTCTTTTAATTTAAACTTTCTTCTATAACTGTTTTCTTGTTACTAAAAAGCTAGTTTTTTTTGAAACTGCTTCCAAAGCTTTTCAAGCTGTATATGTCCTTGGAATGAATTTATAAATAAGAATTGAGCCCGGCCGGTGTGACTCAGTGGTTTAGCATCGACCTATGAACCAGGAAGTCACAGTTTGATTCCAGGTCAGGCCACATGCCCGGGTTGTGGGCTTGATCCCCAGTACGGGGTGTATAGGAGGCAGCCGATCAATGATTCTCTCTCATCATTGATGTTTCTATCTCTTTCCCTCTCCCTTCCTCTCTGAATCAGTAAGAATATATTTTAGAGAGAGAGGGGAGGGGAGGAGGGAGAAGAGTGTATATGTTGGTAAATAAGAAAACATGTATTTGATGCTCTTAGAAAGTCTTATTTTCTTTCATTAAAACTTGTGCAGTATACGGAACTCCATAGATTCTCTCAATTTGAAGAAAGTTAGAGGGAAAGGTACTCATTCAGAGTTCCTTGGGAACATGTATCACTTATATATTTTTTTATGTTTATTTTTTTAAATCAAAAACAAATATTTTCTATTCAGAAAATATATTTGGATCTAAATATCTTCTAATTTTAACTCTAAAATATCAATTTAAATATTTTTAAAATGGTTGGGATGTTTGTTTTTTTAAATAAGTTAGGTTACTGGAGTTCTATATGTTACTGGATCACCTGGGGTAATTTTCTGATTGGAAAATTAAGAATTATAGTCAGAGGGAAGGACATTAGAATTTTAAAAGAACATATTCAATTTACTTTAGAAGCCGAACCTCTCTTATCATGTGACTTGTTTTGTATGTCCGTTAAACTATATTATCACATAAGCATTGCTGCTATTGGGATAAACAGTGACAGTTGATTCAGGTCATTTGAATGTCCACTGTCTGTTTTAATTTGTATATTCGTTTTGACTCTGTCATATGCTCAATCTTCAGTGGAAGTCATGAGAACCTTTTATTTTTGCCTGCTCCCTCCTTTACGTTGGAAATATTCTTTTTTACCCAGAGGGACCTTAACTTTGAAGTAAGGGATTGTTTCCGTTGCCAACTTTTTCTTCCTTGCCAAGTAAGAGAGTTGTGAACTCTTCAGTGATGCCTTCCCCAGGATATTTGCAGATGTGGTTGGGAAAAGTCATTTCATCCCCGACCTTTACATGTCAGGTGCTGGGGTGCCCGGGTGCCGCCTGGCCTGCACCCCGGCTCTCCCGCCCTCCGATCGCCATGGCGATCACGGGGCCGCAGGCCAGCCGGCAACTCTGGCCCCTGGGGGTCTGGGGTTGCTGCCTGGCCCTCCGATGGCGATCACCTGCTGGGGGGTGGGAAAAGTCGGCCTTTGCCCGCCCCCAAGCTCTTGCCTGCTGCCTGGGTTGTCGATCACCATTCTTCCATCTTTCCCCTTTCGCCTCCCATCATTGCATGTATGCAAATTAACCGCCATCTTTCTTGGCAGTTAATTTGCATATCGCCCTGATTAGCCAGTGAAAAGCGTAGCGGAGGTATGGTTAATTACCCTTTTTGTCTTTTATTAGATTAGATATGCATACCTAATGAACACAGACAATAGGGTGGTCAAGGACCAGGGTGAGGCTGGAGCCAGGTGGAGGGGGACAATGCGGGGCAATAGGGTGGATATCTGTAATACTCTCAACAATAAGATTGAATGAATGAATAATAAAAGCACCTTCCCACCCCCTCAATTTGGAGGGGATACAATAGCTACCTCAGGTGTAAAGGGGGAAGAAATATTACGAGATAAATGCTCATTATTAAATAGTGCATTCTGAACCACTCTGAACTGTGAGAAAATTACCTTTCCCACCAGGCAGTGCACCCTGCAACAGTGCTCTGAGGAAGTGCTCCGATCATTTTCTGGTATTTTCATAATTTAAATATGTGTAAATTGCCATGGAAAAAACTGAAAATTAGTAAAGGCAGAAATCTTTTTTTTTTTAACATATTTTATTTATTTTTATTTTTTTAAAATATATTTTATTGATATTTTACAGAGAGGAAGGGAGAGAGATAGAGAGTTAGAAACATCGATGAGAGAGAAACATCGATCAGCTGCCTCCTGCACATCTCCTACTGGGGATGTGCCCGCAACCAAGTTACATGCCCTTGACCGGAATCGAACCTGGGACCTTTCAGTCTGCAGGCCGACGCTCTATCCACTGAGCTAAACCGGTTTCGGCAAGGCAGAAATCTTGATAAGACTTTTTTAAGTCTTGCAAATGAGGAAGAAAGGAACATTATTATTTACAAGTCCATACATCTAGAGCAGTGGTTCTAAACCTATGGGTCGCGACCCCTTTGGGGGTCAAAGGACCCTTTCACATGGGTCGCCTAAGACCATCAGAAAACACATATATAATTACATATTGTTGTTGTGATTAATCACTATGCTTTAATTATGTTCAATCTGTAACAATGAAAATACATCCTGCATATCAGATATTTACATTACGATTCATAACAGTAGCAAAATTACAGTTATGACATAGCAACGAAAATAATTTTATGGTTGGGGGTCACTACAACATGAGGAATTGTATTATTGGGTCGCGGCATTAGGAAGGTTGAGAACCACTGACCTAGAGAGTCAAAAGCCTCACACCTGACTGAGAAGGCACAGCAGACAGAGGGGCAGGTCCTACCCTTACCTCTGAGAGCAGTTCAGTTAGGCCATTGTCAGCAAACTGTGGCTCGCGAGCCACATGGGGCTCTTTGGCCCCTTGAGTGTGGCTCTTCCTAAGCCTTAGGAGCACCCTAATTAAGTTAATAACAATGTACCTACCTATATAGTTTACGTTTAAAAAATTTGGCTCTCAAAAGAAATTTCAATCGTTGTACTGTTGATATTTGGCTCTGTTGACTAATGAGTTTGCCAACCACTGAGTTAGGGCATCCTGTGCTCAGGACTCCTTCCTGTCACCTCTCCCTCCACTACTGCCTACTTGCCCCAACCTTCTCCCTTCCAACATCAGAGAAGCAAATCTTATACTTCTGCTGAGCACTGCTCTCACTGACTCTCTCAACACCCCTCTGAACAGATGAAGAACTGAGCTAGTGAGGGGAGCTAAGTCACTGGTTCCAGAACTTTCTCTCTGAAATCTCCTTAAAGCCCTAATGCTCAGCACAACAGTTTGTGACTGGTTTTTCGGCTGAAAGCAAGGAACAGAAATCTAGTAAATTGGAGGGAAATGAGTCTCTTAACAGGTGCTTCCTACAATGTAGAGAAAATCTGCACAAGTGTGGTAAGAGGCTTTGGCACCTGTACATTTCTCCGTTGACCAACCTCTGAGAGCCACTTTGACCACCCTTCCCATCAGCTTCCTCCGTCCTCCTTTGCAGGACTCTGGAGATGCCCTGGTTTTAGGACATGGCATGGAGAAATTCAGGAGAGGAGGGAAAGGGAAAGGGAGGAGAGAGCAGGGAGTAGCTAGAAGGGAAGTTGGGTTGGAAGGGAAGTTTTTTAAACTACTGAGGTCTAAAGTCAACAAAGTAAAAATTGGTATTGTGTTTAGTGGGACAGCAGTAATTGACCTATGTCCATGACTGATTTCTGCAATTAATCATTTAATGAGTCAACATTGAATGACTCCTTAGTTACTATCTCCCAGGAAGTGGGATTTAAGGAAAAAGACTTGGGAAAATAGAGAAGTAACCTGGGTTTCTGGCATTCAGTCCCCCTTCAAATTATTCAACAATCCAGCCAGATAATTCTTCTTCTACCTTCTTACTGTAAACATTTTCAAACACAGGAAAGTGGAGGGAAAAGCACAGTGCACGTTGGGGGGAAGTGGAAATAACACCCTAAAATATGGCATTCTGGCATGTGGATCGTTTTGAGCTGAAAGCAATTAACAACACCCAAAAGACTCAGGAAAAGCTTGATACTCTCCCATAGCAGCCTAACAAATGTGAGATAGGGAGCCGGTATCTGCATGGCAGGGCAAACACCTGATCACTGCTCTTCCTGTGAATTGTCTTCCTCCCGCTTTGAAGTTCCAGAACCCGACCCCTTTCTCCTCAGCTCAGGATGGCATATAAGCCTCAACTGCCTGACTGCCTTTGAGTCACTCATGTCTTTGTGGAGTTCTTGTACATATAAAATTAAATTTCTTTTCCCCTGTTAATCTGTCTTATGTCAATTTAATTATTAGGTCAAAGAACCTAGAAGGTTTAAGACGGAACAATTTTCCCTCCAACAACACCCCCACGTGCCGGGGGTGCGCACACTGAGCACAGGCTCACACGCCCTCTTTCCCCTGGAACCGGCTGAGCAGCTCTCAGAGACGGGATGCTCTGGCATCAACAGTTTCAGCCTGTCATTGACAGGTCTTTCCTTCGCCTACATGACCAGAATGCCATGATCAGGCCTACGAAAATTAGAAATGACTGTCTAATATTCAAGTATCCAAAAAGAAAAGGTCTCTTACAACTTTTGCAATGCATTCAAGAATTATTTGCTGAATGAATGTGTAGTCCTTTTCTGCAATATTAGATTCCAAATAAATGCCTGAGCCACACACCAAATAATATAGTAACAATGTATTAACATGGCTGAGGTTCTAACACCTCTCCAATTCAAAACAGGTGCACAGAGACTTGTAATCTGCCTATTTATGATCTGTCAAGAGATCAGCTAACAAGAAACAAATCAAGTCAATTTTCTTTAAAAAATATATTTTATTGATTTTTTACAGAGAGGAAGGGAGAAGGAAGAGAGCTAGAAACATCGATTAGAGAGAAACATTGATCAGCCGCCTCCTGCGCACCTCCTACTGAGGATGTGCCCGCAACCAAGGTACATGCCCTTGACCGGAATCGAACCCAGAACCTTTCAGTCTGCAGGCCGACACTCTATCCACTGAGCCAAACGAGTAAGGGCTCAAGTCATCTTTTAAAAAACTTTACATCACTAATCATCTGAGAGATGCAAATCAAAACAACAATGAGGTACCATCTCACATCTGTCAGAATGGCTACCATCAACAAATCAACAAACGACAAGTGCTGGAGAGGATGTGTAGAAAAAGGAACACTCGGGCACTGCTGGTGGGAATGCAGACTGGTGCAGCCACTATGGAGTTTCCTCAAAAAGTTAAAAATGGAACTCTCATTTGTCCCAGTGATCCCACTTCTAGGACTATATCCCAAGAAACCAGAAACACCAATCAGAAAGGATATATGCACCCCTATGTTCATAGCAGCACAATTCACCATAGCTAAGATCTGGAAACAGCCTAAGTGCCCATCAGCAGATGAATGGATTAGAAAACTGTGGTACATCTACACGATGGAATACTATGCTGCTGTAAAAAAGAAGGAACTCTTACCATTTGCAACAGCATGGATGGAACTGGAGAGCATTATGCTAAGTGAAATAAGCCAGTCAATGAAGGAAAAATACCACATGATCTCACTCATTCATGGATAATAAAGACCATTATAAACTGATGACAAAAATAGATACAGAGGCAGAGAGTGGTATCGATCAGACTGTCAAACTACAGAGGAAAGGCCGGGGAGGGTTGGGGGGTGGGGGCTGGGGGTGGTAAGAGATCAAGCGAAGGACTTGTATGCATACATATAAGCATAATCAATGGACACAAGACACTGGGGGGTAGGGGAGGCCAGGGGATTGTCAAGGGGAAAAAAGGAGACATATATAATACTCTTTGTAATACTTTAAGCAATAAAACAAAATTTAAAAAAATAAAAAATAAAAAACTTTACAAATGACAACTTATACATTCCAACCTTAAAATCAGAGAATAAATCAATAGTAATTTCTATCTTGCTATTTTTAACATTTTTAAAAAATGAAGGGAGAGGGAGAGAGAGAAACATCAATGATCAGCAGCCTCCTGCACACCCCCAAATGGGGATCCAGCCCACAACCCAGGCATGTGCCCTGACTGGGAATTGAACTGTGACCTCCTGGTTCATGGGTCAATGCTCAACCACTGAGCCACACTGGTCAGGCTATTTTTAAGTCTCTTTTTAAATTTCAATTCTTTAAATTTTCTTTTATATGTCAATATTTACTACATATTTTAAATCTCACTTTTCAGTGACCTTTCAATAGAATGTTAATTATTTCTTTGGTTAAAAAAAATCCATTCTCTTACCCATCCATAAGCAGTACTTCGCTCATGCTCCTGAGTGATGTCAGCTACATAGGCAAATATCACAGAGAATGTGACTGAGAAGACTCCAGACACAGAAATCATTCCAAAATACCACCTATAAAAAGATTATTTCAGTTACCCAGGAGAGAGGTAGTGTATGTACATTTTTATAACCACAGTCAAAGATATCATGTAGATTATAAACAAAGAAATAAATTTTATTTATATGCATGTATAACATATAAAGGACAACTAACAAAATTATAATCACATGGAGAGAAAGAAGTAGAAACATACTAATTTTGTGACTGCTCAAAGGGTGTCAGTACATGCAGTTTAAATAAAGTTACCCGGCCGGTGTGGCTAAGTGGTTGAGCATCCACCCATGAACCAGGAAGTCATGGTTTGATTCCCGACAGGACACTTGCCCGGGTTGTGGGCTCAATCCCTAGTGTGGGGCGTGCAGGAGGCAGCTGATCAATGACTCTCATCATTTATGTTTCTATCGCTTTCTCCCTCTCCCTTCCTCTCTGAAATTAATAAAAAAATATTTTTAAAAAACTAAGTAGCTGTGGCCGGTTTGGCTCAGTGGATAGAGCGTCAGCCTGTGGACTCAAGGGTCCCGGGTTCGATTCCGGTCAGGGGCATGTGCCTTGGTTGCGAGCACATCCCCAGTGGGGAATGTGCGGGAGGCGGCTGATCGGTGTTTCTCTCTCGTCGGTGTTTCTGGCTATCTCTCTCCCTTCCTCTCTGTAAAAAATCAATAAAATGTATATTTAAAAAAAACACAAAAAACTAAGTAAAGTTATAGTTTTAAAGGAAGCTAAAATAAGAGAAACAAAAACTTTCTAAATTTCCTACCTTTAGTTAAGAAAAAGACATATTTAGCAAATGACTTTATGAGAGCTACACAAAAGCAGAAAGGGTAACAAAAATATTAATGTAATTAAGACCAAACATTTTGATCACATGCATAGATGCTTAAAAAAAACTAGTTAAAATACTAGCAAACAGGACAAAACGTAGGGTTTATTCCAGATATAATAATGTTTCAATATTAGAAAATATATTAATATAATTCATTATGGTAACAGATCCCAGGAGAAAAATGAAATGATCTCCACTGATGAAAAAAGGCATCTAATAAAATTTGGCATCCAATCTTGATTTAAAAAAAGAAAATCTCTGGATAAAATAGAAATGAGCATTTTTCAATCTAAAAGCTAGCATTAAAATGTGTTCTTTATGAGGAAGGTAAGTCTATAATCATCACTTTTATTTATCATTATTCACACAAGTAACAAAAGCAGCAACAAGAAAACTGGAAGAGGTAAAATCATTTAAAGATCTATAAAACATTTTTAAAGAATCTCGAGAACATAAAAAAGCTCTAATTCATTGGGAAAAGCAGGACATTCTTGGAAAGAAAGGCTTAATACCAAGTAGTTTTTTAAAATTCTTCATCTGGTAGGAAAGAAAATGCTCCAGTATGGTTACAAATTTAGAACATGATGATAATCTATAATAATAAAAGCATAATATGCTAATTAGGCCAGACGTCCTTTCTGACGAAGCAGGGCCCGGAGGGAAGCTGGTGCCAGCAGCCAGGGAAAGGAAGGCCTACTTTTGCACAAATTTTTGTGTATAGGGCTCTAGTGTTGACACAAAATCCCTATAAAATAATGAAATGACATATTTTCACACAAGAAAAAAAGAAAAGAAAATCTATTAATTGAATTAAAAACAAAAAACAAAAATCTTCCATCATAAGGTATGTCCTTCACATTGCTTAGATCAGCAACAGGAATTCTGGCCAAATTAGCATCCTTTGGACTCCAGGAAGACAATAATGTTACAAGCTCAGGTGCAAATTCCAACCCATCTTTGGTAACTATATAGACTTGTTTACATGCTAAATATTCTCTCCCTATTTATCACAAAAAAATGAGATCTAATTAAAATTCATATTATGGCCCTAGGGGGGTAGCTCAGTTGGGTTGAGCATCGTCCCGATATGGCAAGGTTATGGGGTAGATCCCACTCAGGGCACATACAAAAAATCAACCAAAGAAGGAATGAATAAGTGGAACAACAAATCCATGTTTTCCTTTCTCTCTCAAAATCAATAAATAAAAATTTTTAAAAAATTCATATTATGATTTAGAACAGGCTATTGGTTTGACTGCATTATACACAAAAGTGACCCCTGACTATTGACATAAATTATGTTCAGATCAGTGTCCTAGACCAGTGGTCGGCAAACTGCAGCTCTTTGGCCCCTTGAGTGTGGCTCTTCCACAAAATACCATGTGTGGGCACGCATGTACAGTGCGACTGAAACTTCGTGGCCCATGTGCAGAAGTCGGTATTTTGTGGAAGAGCCACACTCAAGGGGCCAAAGAGCCGCATGTGGCTCGTGAGCCACAGTTTGCCGACCATTGCCCTAGACCAATGAGCTGACTAAAACAATTACATTCCCAAAGGAACTTGAGCCACAGGAGCTAGTGGGATCCCCAGGCCCCCTTCCCCACAAGACCTGAATCCTATAACTGACTCATGGCAACTATAGCTTTCACTTCTCTTTCTTTACCTTGGACTTAATTATGTAATCTCTTCATCTCCCCATTATAATATGGGCAAGACAGCAACTGCCCAAACTGGCTTTCAGTATTAGCAAAGAGAGCAACTAAAAACACAGATACAACTGCTTTGAGATTGCTAAGAAGGGCTTGCAGATTCATATGTGACCCAAGACAGTCAGGATGATGAAAGGCTGAGCACTCACCACGGGCTGATCACCATCAGGGGTATTGGGAAGCAGGTAAAGAAGACGGTGCCCAGGAGGAAGGGCTTCCTCCCCCACACATCGGACAGGGCACCTATGAGCGGGGCACTCAGAAAGGAGAGCAGGCCCTGGAGAAGAAAACAGAAGCAAAGTCAGAGTTACGATACAATCCCCCAGTTACAGTACTTGTAATTCTCATTTTCTAAATGCTGCAGTTCACTTTTTGGTCCCCAAACAAAATAACTTAAAACATTAAATATAAACGATCGTTTTTAAAAATTCTAACAAAATTTCTAAATATTATTAGAAAAGGAAGAGAGGGGTAAGAGCTTGTTTTCTGGCACAAGTTGAAAAGGTGATATGAAATATATTTACAGCCACAGTTGGCCCTTAAGATGAATATTAATAAATTCATTTTAATAAATATTCACAGCATATGTATTATGTACAAAGCTGTGAATTAACTGGTGCCATAAAGACACCGAAACAAATACACACCTGCTACTCTCAAACCACTTGTAAGCTAATAGGGATAAACAGAACAAGTATGCATATACCAAATGTCCATAAGAAAAGTTAACGACCTATCTTCCTGTTGAATTTAGCAAGAAGAGAATGCAACTTGACAACAGGCTAAAGAGTAGCAAGAAACAAGAACACCACACATTCGCAAAGGAAGTAAAGAAACTCACACTTATTATTTGCCAGTCTCTGTTAGCTGGCACTTTTATAATCACTTCCTTTTTGACTTCAGGGTCCTCTGAGGTGGCCACAGGCCTGACCCGCAGACCCTGCTGGTGGCACAGTGCTCACTTCACATGTTCTGTGCACATTACAAACACATTTTCAATCTCTCTTTTGAGCTCCATGCTTACAGCCAAACAGGCTTCCCTATTAGGACATTTAAGATGCACACTCTCACTTTACAGCAGTCCCCCTTTATCCAAAGGGCACACATTCTAAGCCCGCTAGTGGATGCCTGAAACCACAGATAATACCAAATACTGTATATGGCATGTTTTTTCCTATACGAATATATCCATGATAAAGTTTAATTTATAAATTAGACACAGGAAGAGACTGACAACAATAATAATAACATATACTATAATAAAACTTACGTGCCTGTGATCTCTTTATCAAAGTATCTTATTGCACTGTATGTACTATGTGGATGCTCTGGACAAAGGGACGATTCAGGTGCCAGGTGGGATTGTGCAGATTTCATCATGGTGTGCAATTTAAAACTTATGAATTGGCATATAAGCATAACCAATGGACACAGATAGTAGAGGGGCGAGGGCATGTGCTGGGTGGTGCGAGTGGCCAGGGAGAGGTCACTGGGGGGCGGAGGGGAGGAGACTTACGTAATACTTTAAAAAATAAAGAATTTAAATTTTAAAAATCGTATGAACTGTTTACTTGTGAAGTTTTTCATCTAATATTTTCAGACTGCAATTGACCACGGGTAACTGAAACTGAGGAAAGAAATCCCAACAGATAAGGCAGGACACACCATACTTCTTGGCTAAGAAGCCCTCCACAGCTTTTTCCTTCATCCCTCCACTCCCCGAGACCATTGTTTAGACCACTGTCTCTAAATGACCTCTTATAGCCATCCCTGCAGCACTGCTACTGAATGAAAATAAAACCATCTTCTAACGGCCCCTGATCTTGGTCTTCCTCCCTCCAGTATGTTTTTCACATACCCCCAAGAGCAACGATGAGCTGCTTGCTGTCAGAGCCAGCAGGGGCAACGCTCAGCTGAGTGGCTCTGAGTCCATGTATTCTCAATTCTTCCCAACTACGTCAGGGCTGGTCCTTCTCCAACCCTGCCCTCTGTACTAACTGTTGGGAACTTAGTCCAAGTTCCTCTTTTATCTCCTGCTCACAGACACAGGTCAATTCTCGGCGGCAGGGCAGATAGAGAAGCCATGAGAGGTTGTGGGTGTATAAGAATGAGTCTTTATTGCAGAAGCCAGTGGCCACACAGCCACCAGACAAGGACAATTCATTACCAGCAGGCAGCCGCACACCGGCTGGTGAATAGACATCCTTCTGACAAAGTAGTGTTAATCTCTGTACCCACAGTTGGTATCTGAGCAGCCGCACGCTGCCCACTAGACTCACCGCCTCACATCGTAGCTGGCTCAGCAGCTTCTCCTGTCTCCCCTGACCAGCACACTGGCTGGTTAACATGGCAGCTATAGCTGAGCTCTTGTGAGCTCTTAGCCTCTCCTGCACACATAGGAGCTACATCCTATCTCCTAAGCCTCCACTTCTCTGAGCTCTCTAGTCTCTGCTCTGCCCAGCTACTCTCTCTAGCAGACTTCTTCACACACTCCTGGTCAGTAGCCTATTACTCCAGGGGCAAAGAAGGATGGTTGCCAACAGTGACATCAATCATTTGGCTGCAGAAGGAAACAGTATACCGTGTGTCCTTGCATCCGCTCCTGGTATCTTGGCCTAATTACGGTTCCCAGGCTCGGTGTCCTTGGATACCCCGATGAGGCTCATGCTCAGAGCAGCCTTGGCCATTCTGGTGCATTGGTAACAAGGCTTCTGTGCTCCAATTGGCTTTGACTATCTGGGAACCTGGCGTGGTTTCCACACTTGATATAGTCTCCATTGTGAAGAGTTTAACTCTTCATCATGCATTTATGGCTGAAATAATGTGTCTGAACTCTGCTTTTAAATACTAAAGATAAAAAAAGTGGTGGTGGTAGAGGGGAACTGGGGTAGATGAGACAAGAGTGGGAAAATGTTGATAAGTAATGAACTGGATGATGAGTATATGGGTTTTCATGGTATTATTTTCGATTTATGTGTATTTGATTTTTTTCTTTTTTTTTTTTTATTGCTAAAAGTATTACAAAGGGTATTACACATGTGTCCCCCCCGCCCTTGACAATCCCCTGGGCTCCTTTACCCCCCAGTGTCTTATGTCCATTGGTTATGCTTATATGCATGCATACAAGTCCTTCGGTTGATCTCTTACCTCCCTTCCTCCTGCCCGCCAACCCTCCCTGGCCTTCCCGCTGCAGTTTGACAATCAGTTTGAGGCAGCTCTGCCTCTGTATCTATGATTGTTCAAAAGTTTATAATGGTCTTTATTATCCATGAATGATTGAGATCATGTGGTATTTTTCCTTCATTGACTGGCTTATTTCACTTAGCATAATGCTATCCAGTTCCATAAATGCTGATGCAAATGGTAAGAGTTCCTTCTTTTTTACAGCAGCATAGTATTCCATCGTGTAGATGTACCACCGTTTGTAATCCATTCATCTGCTGATGGGCACTTAGGCTGTTTCCAGATCTTAGCTATGGTGAATTGTGCTGCTATGAACATATGGGTGCACATATCCTTTCTGATTGGTGTTTCTGGTTTCTTGGGATATAGTCCTAAAAGTGGGATCACAGGGTCAAATGGGAGTTCCATTTCCAGTTTTTTGAGGAAACTCCATACTATCTTCCATAGTGGTTGCACCAGTCTGCATTCCCACCAGCAGTGCACAAGTGTTCCTTTTTCTCCACATCCTCTCCAGCACTTGTCGTTTGTTGATTTGTTGATGATAGCCATTCTGACAGGTGTGAGATGGTACCTCATTGTTGTTTTGATTTGCATCTCTCGGATGATTAGTGACTTTGAGCATGTTTTCATATGTCTCTTGGCTTTCTGAATGTCCTCTTTTGAAAGGTATCTACTTAGATCCTTTGCCCATTGTTTGATTGGATTGTTTATCTTCTTTTCTTTAAGTCATATGAGTTCCCTATAAATTTTGGAGATTAGGCCCTTATCAGATATGATGTTGGCAAATATGTTTTCCCACGCAGTGGGTTTTCTTGTTGTTTTGTTGATGGTTTCTTTTGCTGTGCAGAAGCTTTTTATTTTGATGTAGTCCCATTTGTTCATTTTCCCTTTAGTATCAACTGCCCTATGAGCTGTATCAGTGAAGAAAATGTCTGAGATTTTGTTGCCTTTGGATTCTTCTAGAATTTTTATGGTTTCCTGCCGTACATTTAAATCCTTGATCCATTTTGAGTTAATTCTTGTGTATGGTGTAAGTTGGTGGTCTAGTTTCATTTTCTTGCATGTATCTGTCCAATTTTCCCAACACCATTTATTGAAGAGACTATCTTGGCTCCATTGTATGTACTTGCCTCCTTTGTCAAATATTAATTGAGCATATTGGTTCAGACTAATTTCTGGACTCTCTATTCTATTCCATTGATCTATATGTCCGTTCTTGTGCCAGTACCAGGCAGTTTTGAGAACCGTGGCTTTGTAATACAGCTTCATATCTGGCATTGAGATCCCACCTACTTTGTTCTTCCTCAGGATTGCTGCAGCTATTCGGGATCTTTTTTTATTCCAGATGAATTTTTGGAGAGTTCATTCTAGATCTGTGAAGTAGGCCATTGGTATTTTAATGGGAAGTGCGTTGAATTTATAGATTGCTTTGGGTAGTATGGACATTTTAATGATGTTGATTCTACCAATCCAAATACATGGTATGTTCTTCCATCTGTGTATGTCTTCCTCTATCTCTTTTTTCAAAGTCCTGTAGTTTTCTGAGTAGAGGTCTTTTACCTCTTTAGTTAAGTTTATTCCTAGGTAGCTTAATTTTTTTGGTGCGATGGTAAATGGGATTATTTTTATAATCTCTCTTTCTGAAAGTTCACTATTGGTGTATAGAAATGCCTCAGATTTCTTGGGGTTAATTTTGTATCCTGCTACATTGCCAAATTCATGTATTAAGTCTAGTAGTTTTTTGATGGAGTCTCTAGAGTTTTGCATGTATAATATCATGTCATCTGCAAATAAGGACAGTTTTACTTCCTCTTTTCCAATTTGGATGCCTTTTATTTCTACTTCTTGTCTAATTGCAATGGCTAATACTTCCAGGACTACGTTCAACAGGAGTGGTGAATGTGGGCATCCCTGTCTTGTTCCTGTTCTTAGGGGAAATGGTGTTAGTTTTTGTCCATTGAGTATGATGTTGGCTGTGGGCCTGTCATCTATGGCTTTTATTATGTTGAGGTATGGTCCTTCTATGCCCACCTTGCTGAGAGTTTTTATCAAAAATGGGTGTTGGATTTTGTCAAATGCTTTTTCTGCATCAATTGATATGACCATGTGGTTTTTTTCTTTCAATTTGTTTATGTGGTGTATCACGTTTATTGATTTGCGGATATTGAACATCCTTGCATCCCTGGGATAAATTCTACTTGGTCATGGTGTATGATCTTTCTGATGTACTGCTGGATCCAATTTGCTAAGATTTTGTTGAGGATTTTGGCATCTATGTTCATGAGGGATATTGGCCTGTAATTCTCTTTCATTGTGTTGTCTTTACCTGGTTTTGGTATTAGGGTGATGCTGGCTTCATAGAATAAGCTTGGAAGTGTTCCTTCCTCTTGAATTTTTTGTAGTAGTCTGAGGAGGATAGGTTTTAGTTCTTCCTTGAAAGTTTGGTAAAACTCCCCTGAGAAGCCGTCTGGTCCTGGGCTTTTGTTTGCTGGAAGCTTTTTGATGACTGCTTCCATTTCTTCCATAGTTATTGGCCTATTGAGATTTTTAGATTCTTCCTGATTGAGTTTTGGAATGTTGTATTTTTCTAGGAATTTGACCATTTCCTCCAGGTTGTCTAGTTTGTTGGAGTAGAGTTGTCCGTAGTATTGTTTAACAATCAATGGGGTCTGTTGTTATTTCGCCTCTATCGTTTCTGATTTGAGTTATTTGGGTCCTCTCTCTTTGCTTCTGGGTGAGCAGAGGTTTGTCAATCTTGTTTATCCTTTCAAAGAGCCAGCTCTTGGTTTCATTGATTTTCTGTATTTTTTTTTTTTTGGTCTCTATGTCATTTATTTCTGCTCTAATATTTATTATCTCCTTCCTTCTGCTCACTCTGGGTTTTCTTGTTGCTCTCTTTCTAATTCTTTGAGTTGAAGAGTTAGATGATTTACTACCATTTTTTCTTGTTTTTTGAGATAGGCCTGTAGAGCTATAAACTTTCCTCTCAGGACTGCTTTCATTGTGTCCCATAGGTTTTGGATTGTTGTGTTTTCATTGTCATTAGCGCCCAGGATGTTTATAATTTCTTCTTTGATCTCATTGGTAACCCAATCAATATTTAAAAACATGCTATTCAGCTTCCAAGTGTTTGAGTATTTTGGGTTGTTTTTATTGTAATTTATTTCTAACATTATGCCATCGTGGTCTGAGAAGATGCTTTTTATGATTTCAATCTTCTTGAATTTGTGGAGACTTTGCTTGTGACCCAATAGGTGGTCTATTTTTGAATATGTACCATGAGCACCTGAGTGGAATGTATATTCCGTGGCTTTGGGGTGAAGTGTTCTGAAGATGTCAATAAAGTCCATCTGATCTAGTGACTCATTTAGGATTGCTGTTTCTTTGCTGATTGTTTGTCTAGAGGATTTATCCAGTGATGTCAGTGGTATATTAAAGTCCCCTACTTTGATTGTATTGTTGTCGATCTCTCCTTTGATATCTTCCAGGAGTTTTTTTTATGAATTTGGGTGCTCCTGCATTGGGTGCATATATGTTTACCAGGGTTATATCTTCTTGTTGTATTGATCCCTTTAGTATTATGAAGTGGCCTTCCTTATCTCTGATTATGGCCTTCACTTTGAGATTTATTTTGTCCAATATAAGTATTGCTACCCCAGTTTTCTTTTCCTTTCCATTTGCCTGAAAGATATTTTTCCATCCCTTCACTTTCAGTCTGTGTGAGTCCCTTCTAATGAGGTGGGTCTCTTGTAGACAGCAGATGTATGGTTCATGTTTTTTTATCCATTCAGCCACTTGATGTCTTTTGGTTGGAGCATTTAGTCCGTTTACATTTAAAGTTATTATTGAAAGGTACTTGTTTTTTTTTTTTTTTAAATATATTTTATTGATTTTTTACAGAGAGGAAGGGAGAGAGATAGAGAGTTAGAAACATCGATGAGAGAGAAACATCGATCAGCTGCCTCCTGCACAGCTCCCACTGGAGTTGTGCCCGCAACCCAGGTACATGCCCTTGACTGGAATCGAACCTGGGACCTTTCACTTCATTTCTTCTTGGGTCTTACTTAAGTTGTTGATTTTTTCATCTGTTTCTTCTAGCTTCTTGCATATGTTATTGATTTTGTCCTCCGTCCAGTGTATGCACTCTAGGACCTTTATTCTGAGTTCTTTTTCTGTCATGTTGCATGCCTGTGTCTCACTTAGCTGCTTTTCTGGCGAGTCCTCCTTTTCTTTCCTTTGGGGGTTTCTTTTGTCTACCCATGTTTGATCTCACTGACATATCTAGTTGTTGAGGTGTTCAGTGGCTGCTCCCTGGGTGGCAGTGGCTCCTCTTGTTGTGGTTGCTCCTTGGGCGGTTGTGGTTGCAGCTGCTCCTCTGTTGGTAGCAGGTCTGATGGGTGCTGTTCACAGCAGTGGTGGCTCTTCTGGCTGGTGGAGGGAGGCTTCACACACAGTAACTGTTCCCCAGACAAAGTGTGTGGTGATCAGGAGGCCGCTGTTGTTTGGATCTTTCCGTGGGGGGAAGCAGGGCTCATCTGAGATCATGTAGTCGCGCTGCTTGAGAGCTGTTGCCGTTGCCTCCGGGTTAGGAGCCGATCTCTGGATGCCAGTAACAGTTACTCAAGATGGTGCGGTCTCGCAGCTGAGCCGGCGCCCCTGGGGAGTTTTCAGCCTCAATCTCTAACCGTCCCCATTTTCTAGGAGTTCTCTGTCTTTCCCGGCTGCAGACTGAATCTCCTCTGCTCATTCGGGCTGTATGTTACCCATTTCGGCTGCTCGCCCTTATCTGCTCCAGGACAAAGCACCGACACGTCCGTCTAAACCTCTGCCATTTTTTCTTTTGTATTTGATTTTTTATAGTATGTTTTAAAAATTTCTCAGCATAGCATGTAAATAAAACCATCCAAAAATCTGGCATCTAACACACATCCTGTGCTGTGCTATATGCAGTACTTTTTAGTGTTCAGAATATACTGTGTCCTTTTGTGCCAATGTACCTTTGCACACACTGCCCTGCTGTGCCCACATGCAATTCCGACATGTGGACCAGGTAAACTAGTCATTCTTCACCTCCTCCTCGATTTTCTGAGCTATTGAAGCAGAATTAACTGGTAATATCTGCTCTATTGTAATCATAACCCTCTATTAAAATTGCTCTTATTTGTCTATCTTCTCTATTGGCTTAGAAATTGAAATTAAGGTCAGAGGAATAATTTCTTTTCATTTCAGCTTTGTACCTTTGGGGGCCTATCACAGGGCCTGGTAAAGAATGGCTTTCAAAGGGGTTTGCAAAAATCAATAGAACTTTTTTTTTTTTTTTTTAATATTTATTGATTTTTTGCAGAGAGGAAGGGAGAGGGATTGAGAGTTAGAAACATAGGCACTAAAAATATCCTCTGGGAGGAACTACTTTTTAAAAACGGTTTTTATTCATTTTCAGAAAGAGAGGGACACCGGGAGAGGGATAGAAACATCAGTGATGAGAGAGAATCATTGATTGGATGCCTTCTGCTCACTTTCTACTGGGGATCGAATTCACAACCTGGGCATGTACCCTGATTAGGAATTGAGCCGTGACCTCCTGGTTCATGGGTTGATGCTCAACCACTGAGCCACACCAGTGGGGCTGATAGGACCTACTTTTATAGTAAGATACTAAAATGCAATCTAATAATATACTTGCCTCTTTGGAAAACTTGTATTTTCTAAAAATCAAAGATTTTCTTCTGTCTCAGTTATTTTTTCACTGCCCACTGTGGCCCTAGATCCTATCCACACACATTATTAAAGTAGCAGATTGAGAAGGGCATTTGTTCTTGGATTGATTGGGCATCCAATCAGTCCTAAGGATGCTAAGCACATTCTGCAAATGAGAACAAAAATTAAAACTTATGAAGTGATCAAAATTAAAACTTATGAAGTAGGTTGTTTTAGCAATTTTATTCACAGATAATAAAAAGAAGTCTTTATTCAAGTTACTGTCCAAATTAAGAGAGCAATTTATTATGTGTGTGCATGTTTGTGTGTGTATATGAAAAGCATTTTTGTACTTACTAATCCCAAAGAGTAGCTATGAGGGTGCTTTAAAGGCATCTTTAAACATCAACCAACAATTTCTGTGTGTGCTTATGCTACGCTGCTTAATTTAATTCATGTCAATAGCAGCTGCTAGGACTACAGAAACGTTTGCCTGTTAGATGCCCCTGGAAGGGCATCATGGCAGAGCGAGGTGGCCATCTTCTTGATCAGACTTGATGGTCAGACCTGGATTGGAAGAAGCACATTGCATGTGAAACCCTGTGGCCAAGAGCTGAGCGGGCTCACTGGGTCTTGGAACCCCCCTTCCCAAGCCCCTGCTGTAGTCCACAGCAAGACGAGATGAAGACTGCCTACTCTGGTGCCCCTCTTTACATTGGTCACTCCAGGCATAAATCAGCCCTGGGCATCTGGCCACAGTTTTAGTGAGTTTAGAACACCAATGAAGATCTCTAATTTTATGATAAATAAAAAACATCCCTTAGAAAGAAGCTTCCAGAAGTTTCAATGCAGACATTGGGCAATCAGACCAGCTGGTCTTAATGAAGAAACTGATTACAACCACTCCACCTGCTGCTGTTAACCAGTGGTCAAAACCACAATATCTCAATTTGATGTCCTAGTTCTCACAAAGTACAGCCAAAACTTCTGTGATGGTTAGTTTATGTGTTAGCTTGACTAGGCTCCACTACCCCGTTATTTAATCAAACATGAGTGTGGGTGTTGCTATGAAGGTTTTTTCTTCTTTTAAACAATTATGAATTTACTAGAGGCCTGGTGCATAAAAATTTGTGCACTCAGGGGGGAGGGGCCTCAGCCCGGCCTGTGCCCTCTTGCAGTCTGAGACCCCTCGAGGGATGTCAACCTGCTGGCTTAGGCCCACTCTCCAGGGGATCAGCCCTAAGCTGGCAATCAGACATCCCTCTGGCAGCCTGGGAGTGCTTGGGGGGTGTACACTTGCCAGTGGGGACCAGGCCTAAGCTGCAGTCGGACATCCTTAGCGCTGCTGAGGAGGCAGGAGAGGCTCCCACCACCACCGCTGTGCTGGCAGCCATCAGCCTAGCTTGTGGCTGAGCAGAGCTCCCCCTGTGGGAGTGCACTGACCACCGGGGGCAGCTCCTGCATTGAGCGTCTGCCCCTGGTGATCAGTGTGTTTCATAGTGACCAGTCATTCCCAGTCGTTCTGCTGTTAGGGTCAATTTGCATATTACCCTTTTACTATATAGGATTAGGCCATCTGGAAAACCAGATGGGCTGAGCCCCAAAATGGCACCAACCCTGGGAAGGTTTATTTGTGGATGTGGTTAACATCTGCAACAGGTGCCTTTAAGACGCATCACCCTCAATAATATGGGCGCCTTATCCAATCAGCTGATGAAGGCCTCACCGGAGAAACCTGAGGCTCCCAGGAGAGGAGAGAGTTCAGCTTCAGGGCTGAGCACAGTCTAGCGGCTCACAGGCCTCCCTCCGAGTTTCACACTCACCAGCCCCACACCCGTGTGAGCCAATTCCTTAAAACAAGTCCACACACACACACCACACCACAAACACACACCACACACACCCACCCAGACAGTACACACAGACACAACACACACACACACACCACACAGACACACATATCACACACCACATACACACCACACACACACACCACACACACACACACCACACACACCCACATATCACACACCACACACACCCATACACACACATATCACACCACACACACAGACACACACACATCACATCACATATCACACACCACACACACACACACCACACACCACACACACACACCACCCACACACATATCATACCACACACACACCACACACCCACATATCACACCACACACCCACACAGACACACACACACCACATCCTCCCCCCCACACACCACACACACATAAACACCACACCACACACACACAAACACCACACACACACGCCCCCTACTGGGGATTGAACCGACAACCCAGGCACGTGCCCTTGACTGGGATCGAACCTGGGACCCTTCAGTCTGCAGGCCGATGCTCTATCCACTGAGCCAAACCAGCCAGGGTCAGAGCAGAGATTTAAAGCTAAAATAATGTCAACATAAGAAACATTTAAACCTCTGAATCATTTTTGTGAATTTATTTTAGCCAAAGTGTCAACAGCTCTCAGGAAGCAAAATTTCAGCAGACTAAGAAAATCTCCAGAGAATGGTAGTTTTGCAACTTATTTTATACATTACAATCAAGAGAGAAGAAGTGGGCTATATGAAATCCATTAATGACAAATTAGGGAGATGGGGGAAAACATAGTGGGGAAACTTGTGGGACTGGATAAAAAGTAAAATGGTAGACACATAGCTCTTTTATACAGGATAGTTAACAGTCAATAATTAATTAAATAACAATGAGGGCATTTGTGGTCTCTGTTCTAGTGTGGTATCTGTGTTTTGATGGGTTTGGAAAAAGGGAATTACTTGGATATTCCAAAGTATGTTATCCTATATAATAATCCTATATTATAAAGAGGAAATATGCAAATTGACCCTCACACCCTCGCACCACAAGATGGCCGCCCCACGTCGTCACAAGATGGCCGGCAGGGGAGGGCAGTTGGGGGGGGACCAGGCCGGCAGGGGAGGGTAGTTGGGGCAATCGGGCTGGCAGGAGGGGCTAGGGGGCGATCAGGCAGGCAGGCAAGTGGTTAGGAGCCAGCAGTCCCGGATTGTGAGAGGGCTGTCCGACTGCCAGTTTAGGCCCGATCACTGTAGGATCAGGCCAAAACCAGCAGTCGGACATCCCCCAAGGGGTCCCAGATTGGAGTGGGTGCAGGCTGGGCTGAGGGTCTTTTACCCTCCCCCTAGCTAGCCCAGCCTCTAGTTGTAGATATAAAAAGACTAGAGGCCCAGTGCCCGGATTCGTGCATAGGTCGGGTCCCTCGGCCTGGCCTGCGGGGATTGGGCCGAAACCGGCAGTCCGACATCCCTCAAGGGTTCCTGGATTGTGAGAGGGTGGTTCTCGGGTGATGCACCCTGGAATTGGGCTCCCTCTTCTCTGATTCCGTCACCCAAGAACCACAGCTGCCAAGTCACCACAGCTCGGCAGGTTCTGCACTGAGCATCTGCACTCTGGTGGTCATTGCGCATCATAGCTACCAGTTGGACGGTTGAATGGTCACTTAGGCTTTTAGATATATAGACTAGAGGCCCAGTGCATGAATTCGTGCACGGGTGGGGTCCAGCGGGCTCACCCTGACAAGGTCGGACCAGCTGGGGGGATGGGGCCATGGACGGTTGGCTGGCTGGCCCTGCCCCATGGTCAAACTCCTGGTCAAGGGGACAATTTGCATATTAGCCTTTTACTGTATAAGAGGATAATAGGCATAATTAAGATAAAGTCTGACCTTTGTCAGGGAAGATTCTAGCCTAAGACAACTACCTGCCATAAACAGCTTTTACTAGTAAGTTTCAGTTTCAGGCCATCCTTTGTGATTACTTTAGATCTGAGTTTGTAAGGTTGCAACGCAGGCCACCCTTTTTAAAAATATATATATTTTATTGATTTTTCACAGAGAGGAAGGGAGAGGGATAGAGAGTTAGAAACATCGATGAGAGAGAAACATCGATCAGCTGCCTCCTGCACACCTCCTACTGGGGATGTGCCTGCAACCAAGGTACATGCCCCTGACCAGAATCGAACCTGGGACCCTTTAGTCCGCAGGCCGATGCTCTATCCACTGAGCCAAACTGGTTAGGGCAACACAGGCCTCCCTTGAACTTGTTGGGCATTTTCGTCCCTACATCCATCTTTTGGTCATAAATTGACCTAAAGTATGTATTCATGACCAATCTTTTAAATGGGTAATGATGTCTTATGGTGTTAGGAAGGCTTATTTTTAGGAAGTTTTAGAGTCAGTGTTAGTCTTGTTGAACAGAGTGGACCACTTGGGATGGGCAAGACTATAACCTTAGATGGCATTCAAGGTTGAATTATTATTGTTGTTTAAAAAAAAAAAAGGCAGGTATATGGGAGGCAGTTAGATTTTATATGTCCTTGTTAAAAAATATTCTGGATTATATTTCATTTTTGAGTTATGACTTGATTTTTGTGGGTTTTTTTGTATTTAGTATAATATTTATATACTAGGAATAAAAGTATTAAATCAGTAATACTGATTAGAAACAGAAAATGTCTAATATTAGAAAAAGAATACTGAGGGAAATAAGCATTTCAATCAATTGAACCATCTTTTAGTCCAGCCAGCATGGCTCAGTGGTTGATCAACGCCTGCTGGCCTGATTGCCCACAACTGCCCTTCCCTGCCGGCCATCTTGTGACGATATGGGGTCAGCCATCTTGTACGAGGGTGTGACGATCAATTTGCATATCACCTCTTTCTTATATAGGACTAGAGGCCCGATGCACAAAATTCATGCAAGAGTGGGCTTTCTTTCCCCTGACACCTGGGACCCAGGCTTCCCTCCAGCTGCTGGCAGGCACCCAGGACCCGGGCAGCCCCAGGTTTGTCCAGAAGGTCATCCGGAAGGACATCTGGTCTAATTACCACATTATGCTTTTATTATTATAGAGGATATTAGAGGCCGGCGATCAGGACCGATCAGGTCTGCAGGCTGGGGCCTTCCTTCATTCTGTGCCGCCCCCTGGTTGTCAGCACACATCATAACAAGTGATCAAACTCCCGGTCTTGTGGTTGAACTCCCGAGGAGAATCTTTGCATATTAGCTGTTTATATATATAGATATTGTTATGTGTTGGGGTAGATATAATAGGCCAGGATTGGGTGAATTTAGTATTTTATGTAGATTGGTGGCATAATTTTTCACTTTATTTTTACAATTAGTGAAATAGGTTTTTATTGTTTATTATTTTTAAATTGGCCTATTTCTTTTTTATTAAAAGTACTTTAGTGTTATTGAGGATGGTCTCTGCCAGTCAGTTGAACAATTGCAATTAGGGAGGTGTTTTTAAAGTTATTTGTCCAAGATGGGTTTTTATAATGGATATATCCAGAAAAAACTGTACTAAAGCTTATATTTTTAGTAGGAGAAAGTCAATGTGTGGCCAATAGAGTGTTAACTTTATTGTAACCAATAATCAGAATATTATTGTCTAGTAGATGTGAAAGATTAGCAGGTGCAGAGTAGTTAAAACTTTTTATGTCTAATGAGGGAAAGGGTCTGAGAAGAGAGATATTAATTCCATTAGGAAACCATAAGGGGGATAACAATAATATAAAAATAATTTTATTTATTTAATTAATAACAATTAGGTGATACTGGAATAAGGTTTGAACAGTATCAATTTGTTGCAGTTTTGGGATTGTTTCCTGCCTTTGGTGTCAATGGCTTTTTGTCCTTGAGAAGTTTTTGATTTCAGCTATAGACAGAGGCGAATGTCAGAGATAGAGGCAGACATTCATTCATGATTAGGCATTTGGTAAGGTTTTTTCCAACAGTGCTGGAGTCTTTAACAAGTTAAGCGTCATGTTAGTTACTGGTGACTGACACTATACTTTCTGTTTGGACCTCGTCAATCTCAGGCTGCCAGCATATCAGTGAAATCGGATATCGCGGACTAAACAGAAAGGAAGACAGAACAGGCTTGGCGCTTTAACACGTCTTTTCCAATGGACACATTTTTGGTTGTAAATCGTGGTTTTTGAAGTCTTTTTTTTTTAATGGGAGTATATTGTGAAATGAATGTTAATTTATTAGTTTTTATAAGTTGGTTCTCGATAATAACCAAGAAATAGGTTTTTCTTAGAATGTATTTTTCTTTTTAGCTATTTTTATTTAGAAAATAAAAAGATTTTTAAAATCAGTAACATTTTAAATAAGTTATAAGAATAATTATTTGCTATTTATTTAGTACCATAACCAATTTTTTGTTCATTCTGATTATTTGCATTTTCACAAATTTATTTATTTTTTAGAGTTTTATAAATTTTTATTTAAAGACTAGAGGTCTGATGCATGAAATTTGTGCAAGGGGCTCAGCCCCTGCAGCTGCAGTGGCTTGCCTCGGCCCTGGCAGCCCCAGCTGTGTCCAGAAGGTCGTCCGTAAGGACGTTTGGCTGTCCAGTCTAATTAGCATATTATACTTTTTTTTATTATTATAGATATGAGCTGTTTAGAAATTTTTAATTTAGAGTGTCAGAGTCATTCTCATGGATTTTTTTTTAAAAGTAACATATTTGCAAATGTATTAGAGTAAAATAATGATTGTCCATAAATGAAATGATAAAACCTAAAATGACATGGTTATAGATCTGATTACAATGATTTAAAAAAAAAAATGTTTTTTAAGATCTAACATTTTAAGATAACAGTTTTTTGGAAAATAATCGACACAAAAGAATAATATAAAGTCCATACTTTTTTAGATTTAATATAGAATTTTAATGTATTTAGAATAAATAGGTAAGATTTTGAAATACTATATGTGGCACACTGGAAGTGTATATCGAGTATTGGAAACAATTTATAAATTTCCAACGTGTGGATTATAAATACAAGGAGTATTAGTGGATGCCCCCTATGGGAAACCATCACTCTTGGCTGCCCAGTGTCACTGACAGGACACCTACTACCTGAGAGCTTTCTGTTTGAATTTGGCTTTAACGTTTTGTAAGTTTTTCCCTGGAGCAGGCTGAAATATCTGAAACATTCATTTTAATAAAAATATATGTATGTAAACAGAATATAGTTATTATTATTATCATTAGGTAAAACTTCCCATGCAATTTTAAGTATATTAAATAGGCTTAATTATTTTAAAAACTTTTCTTTTATAAGGGCCCACTGAAATAACCCAAAGTAATTTCTCAGTTAAAAAGTCTTTTAAAATTTAAACGTTGGCCTGACCAGCATGGCTCAGAGGTTGAGCGTCAACCTATGAACCAGGAGGTGATGGTTAAATTACCGGTGAAGGCACGTACCTGGATTGCAGGCTCAATCTCCTGTGGGGGGCATGCAGGAGGCAGCCAACCAATAATTCTCTCTCATTGATCTCTTTATCTCTCTTTTCCTTACTCTCTGAAATAAATAAAAATATGTTTTTAAAAAAAATTTAAACTGTGGAAAGGTTGTCAAACTTAACCAAAAGATTATGATATAAACTTTGTAAACCCAGGTAAAATAAACATTTTTATGGTAATAATTTTAAAAGACATTAGATTTGAAATAGTTTTAATATTTAATATTAATATTAAAGACTACAGGATTTTGCTTAATTTATATATGTATTTAATTTTTTTTAGGCCAATAAAAGATTATAGCCTAGTAATGCCATTTGAGGCAAAAAATGTGCCACACATTCTATATAATAAAAGGCTAATATTCAAATCGACCGAATGGCGGAATGATCAGTAACTATGATGCGCACTGACCACCAGGGCGCAAACACTCAACACAGGAGCTGCGCCCTGGTGGTCAGTGCGCTCCCACAGGGGGAGTGCCACTCAGCCAGAAGCTGGGCTCAAGGGTGGCGAGCACAGTAGCGATGTCAGGAGCCTCTCCTGCCTCTGCGGCAGCGCTAAGGATGTTCAACTCATGGCTTCGAGGGAGTGGGCCTAACTCGTCAGTCAGGCATCCTCCAAGGGCTCCTGGACTGCGAGAGGGTGCAAGCCCCGCTGAGGGGCTTCCCCCCCCTAGTGCATGAATTTCGTGCACCAGGTCTCTAGTCATAAATAAATGAAATGTATTACATAAAGATCACATATATAATTTGATTATTTACTTTTTTCTTTTCTCTTAAAAATGCATTTCCATATTTTATATTATTAAAATTATATACATTTTAACATAGTTAGAATGTCTAACTTTTAGAACCCTTACTTTTTTAGAGATAACCAAAAAAGCAATCAGTATTCCCTAGACCAGTGATGGCGAACTCATGACACGCATGTCAGAGGTGACACGCGAACTCATGTTTTTGGTTGATTTTTCTTTGTTAAATGGCATTTACATATATAAAATAGATATCAAAAATATAAATCTTTGTTTGATTATGGTTGCAAATATCAAAAAATTTCTATTCTTTTTTTTAAAATTAAATCTTTATTGTTCAGATTATTACATTTGTTCCTCTTTTTTCCCCCCATAACTCCCCTCCTCCCACCGCCCTCCGCCCTCACTCCCCACCCAATGTCCTCATCCATAGGTGCACGATTTTTGTCCAGTCTCTTCCCGCATCTCCCACACCCCTTTTCCCCCCAAGAATAGTCAGTCCATTCCCTTTCTATGTCCCTGATTCTATTACAATCACCAGTTCATTCTGTACATCAGCTTATTTATTCACTTGATTCTTAGGTTCACTTGTTGATAGATGCATATTGTGCATAATTTGTATCTTTACCTTTTTCTTCTTCTTCCTCTTCTTAAAGGATACCTTTCAGCATTTCATGTAATACTGGTTTGGTGGTGATGAACTCCTTTAGCTTTTCCTTATCTGTGAAGCTCTTTATCTGACCTTCAATTCTGAATGATAGCTTTGCTGGATAAAGTAACCTTGGTTGTAGGTTCTTGGTATTCATCCCTTTGAGTATTTCTTGCCACTCCCTTCTGGCCTGCAAAGTTTCTGTTGAGAAATCAGCTAACAGTCGTATGGGTATTCCCTTATAGGTAACTGAGTTTCTTTCTCTTGCTGCTTTTAAGATTCTCTCTTTGTCTTTTGCTCTTGGCATTTTAATGATGATGTGTCTTGGTGTGGTCCTCTTTGGATTCCTTTTGTTTGGGGTTCTCTGCGCTTCTTGGACCTATAAGTCTATTTCTTTCACCAGGTAGGGGAAGTTTTCTGCCATTATTTCTTCAAATAGGTTTTCAATATCTTGCTGTCTCTCATCTTCTGGCACCCCTATAATTCTGATATTAGTGCGCTTGTAGCTGTCCCAGAGGCTCCTTTCACTATCTTCGTATTTTTGGATTCTTTTTTCATTTTGCTTTTCCAGTTGGATGTTTTTTGCTTCTTCGCATTTCAAATCTTGGACTTGTTTCTTGCGCTCCTCTGGTCTGTTGTTGGGTGTCTGTATAATATCCTTTATTTCAGTCAGTTTATGCTTAATTTCTAGTTGGTTCTTTATCACAACATCGAGGGTCTCATTAGATTTCTTGTAGATCTCATTAAGTTTATCGGCAGTTTCTAGAAAATTATTGAAAGACCTTAAAAGTGTGGTTTTGAGCTCTATATCCTCCAATTCTGACATTTGTATCCCGTTTCTTCGTCTCCACATTTTTCTTGGTGCACCCTCTAGTGGTCTTTGTGCGCAGTCTTGTTGTAGTTAAGGCTTGATTGTTGTATGTAATACTGGGGGAGATTTGACCTCCAGGCCAACTGGCTGTGAGAATCAGCTGTATCTGCAGTGGGAGAACTTCTGTCCTCTAGGGAGGTGCTAATCTAGCCTTTGCCTGAGGCTATCTGGCAAATACCTCTGTGCAGGGCTTGGGCGGGGCGGGTCCCAGGGGATCTAGTTATGGCTGCTCTCAGTGCCGTCCCCAGGGTCTCTGCCTCTCAGAGTCCCAGCAACCGCTGCAAACCTCAGAGAGAAAGCTTCCTCTGAGTTCCGACCGAAGCTAGACAGTCCCGCTTCTCCCGTTTGAGTATGGGTCCCTAGAGACTTGCCCGGATCTGGAGCTCAGAGTCTGAGACTCCCTCCCGATTGAAACAGACAACCACGCCCTCAGCTGCCAGCCCGCTCCGCATGCACTCCGCACCTTAGTATTTTACTTCAGCACTGCGCCTCCTCTGAGTCTCGGTATGCTTTTCTCTTTCCTCCTAGTTGTAGAACTTCCACTCAGCCAGCCTTCCTGTGGTTCTGGATGATGTCCGTTACGTCTTTTAGTTGTATTTTTGAAGTGGTTGTTCCAGGCAGCAAACTCCGGCGTTAACCTATGCCGCCATCTTGGTTTTTCCTTCCAAAAAATTTCTATATGTGACACGGCGATAGAGTTAAGTTAGAGTTTTTCAAAATGCTGGCACGCCGGGCTCAAAAGGTTCGCCATCACTGCCCTAGACTGACTTTTATGAACATATTTCATAAGCTTTAGAAATACAGGTTTTTCGATTGGTAAACACACTTTCATGAAATACAACTTTAAGAAAGCACTAGACATTTATTAAGAGTTAAGTTCATTCCCAGCCTCTTTGTAAAAAAGCCAGAAGCAGGTGAACCCAAGACTTTTCTAGCAACCAATGTTTTAGTATTTAAGTTATTTTGAAATATCTACATACTTAATAACTTTTATAAAATTTATTAATTTAGAAAGGAATAGTTTAAATAAGTTAAATAGATTTTATTTTTAGCCAACTGATAGGCCTGAATTAGCAATTAGGCTTGTTGGGTAGATTTTATTTAGATAAATAAGAATCTTCAATTATGTTTACTGTGGAAGTTATTGTATATTCAGTTTGGTAACAGTCCTGTTTATTCTTTAAAGATTGATTTATAAACCAAATTAACTCAGTATTAGATGAAGAAGTTTCCTATAAACCATTTCTAGGAATAAGAATGTGGTCATCAAGCAGAATTCAATTGTGCATGTGTTTCTTCTGTAAATAAAGGAGCAAAGTTGTTTGGTTAAGACCCTTATATTAAGTTTAAGTGAAATTGGGTGAAGAAGGCAAGAGCCAGTGTGCTGACAGAAGTGCTGAATGTGATTAGAATTTGGTGGAGACTTAGCAGCGGTTCTCAATCTGTGGGTCGTGAACAATGAAAATACATCCTGCATATCAGATATTTACATTACGATTCATAACAGTAACAACATTACAGTTATGAAGTAGCAACGAAAATAATTTTATGGTTGGGGGTCACCACAACATGAGGAACTGTATTAAAGGGTCGCAGCATTAGGAAGGTTGAGAACCCCTGCTTAATAGAATGAGGAACATTAACAAAGGCGAGTCCATAGCTTTGTTGCTGCGTTTTTGTATACCGTCTATAGCAGAAATGGCTGTCATGGAGGGAGGAAGCCTTCTGGCTATTGACTTTAGTTGTTGACTGTAACAGATCATAGGTCTATGATGATTTTATTTTTGAGTTAAAATTTTTATAATTAAGGTGTACCAGAGTGGAAGTTCTAGATTCTTTTTTAGAAATTTTATAACCTGTTTTCCTTCTGAGTTCCACTGAATTGAATCAGGTTAATTTGATTTTAATAAGACATAAAGGCTGGGCCATTAATGATAAATTTGGAACCCCATTTTTTTTGTGACAATATTCAGTCAAACTAGGAATCCTCTAAGCTAGTTTTCTTGGAAGAGGAAAAGATAGGATTTACCTGAGTTTTTTAGGGTTAATAGCCCACCTTTAGCTATTAGATTACCAAAGTATTTTACCAAGTGTAAACAGAGTAAGAGCTTGTTCTATGATATTCTTGTCCTTTTACGGCTAGCTGTTGTAATAGATATACTGTGTTTTTTTGGGAGCCTAGTAATTTTTTAGAATATAAGATTAAATCATCTACATATTGGATTACAGTGGAATTATTAGGAAATTTAATATTATTTAAATCAGCTTTTACTATCTAAAACAATAGGGGGGAAATTTTGTATATTCTGGGGTATTACTGTCTGAGTAAATTTGTAATCTTCCCTGGTGAAAGAGGTATTATTGTAAGTAAAAGGTTTCTTATCAGAGTACTAATGAGGGCTGGGATCTGGGAGTCTCCAGCCTTGGAGGCCTAATTTTTCATGTTAAATTTTGTGTTTTTATTTTTTAAAAAAATATTTTTTATTGATTTCAGAGAGGAAGGGAGAGGGAGAGGGAGAGAGAGAAGGAAATATCAATGATGAGAGAGAATCATTGATCAGCTGCATCCTAGACACCTCACATTGGGGGATCAAGCCTGCAACCCGGGCATGTGCCCTGACCAGGAATCAAACTGTGACCTGGTTCATAGGTCAATGCTCAACCACTGAGCCATGCAGGCCGGGCAGTGGTGTTTCTTTTTTAAAAACATATTTGTAGAGTCTCATGAAATTTTGTAGGGATCCTATGTAGTGGGTCAAGGTGTGTTGCTTATGGGTCGAGTCCTATGAGGCTTTCACTCTCTAGGTCCCGTGGTTTCTCTCCACAGCTGTTTATACATCCACGAGAACTTGGAGTGTTAAGTGACTAACCTGTATGCACGTGTCCCCAGATGAGTCCATGGTTTAATAAGAGTTGAATTGAAATTTCACTATGGAGCTGCTGTATGTCATGAGGAATGACCTCTGACACATTACAAAGATTTTTAATCGCTTAAGAACACCCAAGATTTGGCTGGAGGGAGGACGTGTCCTTTATCTTTGGAACTGAACAAGTTCAGCTCTCACTTATACGGGAAAGGTTTTTGTTCAGACTCTCAAGAAAGCAATTCCAATTGAAAAGCCAAAATTAAAAACTAGCCATCCATTTTCCTCCTCTCTCACCATAGCATGAGTTCTGTTAACACTTAACCTTACTTTCATTTTGAGGATTTAAAAGTGCAGTTTAAATAAAGTCAGAGTCTTTACCACAAGTGGGGGAGGTCCTGGATACAAGAAACAATTCATCCAGTTCACCCGATGTGGTGAGAGCTCAATGGGCCCTTTCCTGGATCCTAGTACCAGGTCCTGGTCCGAGGGGTGGTCCCAGCTGAATATGGAAACCTACCCTCTGTGTCAAGTAAATGTCAATGTAAGAAACATTCAAACCTCTGAAGAATTTTTGTGAGTTCATTTGAGCCAAGCTGTTGACAAGTGCCAGGAAGCAAAATCTAGACAGACTGAGATAATGCTCCAGAGAATGGCAGTCTTGCAACTTATCTATACCAACGGTTCTCAACGTATGGGTCGTGACCCCTTTGGGGGTCGAACAACCCTTTCACAGGGGTCGCCTAAGACCATCGGAAAACACATATATAATTACATATTGTTTACAGTAGCAAAATTACAGTTATGAAGTAGCAACGAAAGTAATTTTATGGTTGGGGGTCACCACAACATGAGGAACTGTATTAAAGGGTAGTGGCATTAGGAAGGTTGAGAACCACTGATCTATACTAATAAAAGCCTAGGTGGCCCTCATGTGACACCCTCACGTCATCAGAAGATGGCTGGCAGGAAAGGGCAGTTGGGGGCAATTGGGCCGGCAGAGGAGGGCAGTTGGGAGCAATTGGGCCGGAAGGGGAGGGCAGTTGGGGGTGATTGGGCCAGCAAGGGAGCAGTTAGGCGTCAATCAGGCCAGCAGGGGAGCAATTAGGGGGCGATCAGGCTGGCAGGCAAAAGCGGTTAGGGGCAATCAGGCAGGCAAGTGGTTAGGAGCCAGCAGTCCTGGATTGTGAGAGGGATGTCCGACTGCCGATTTAGGGATGGGGCCTAAACTGGTAGTCGGACATCCCCCGAGGGGTCCCAGATTGGAGAGGGTGCAGGCCGGGCTGAGGGACACCGCTCCCCGCCACCCCCCCCACCTCTGCACTAATTTTGTGCACCGGGCCTATAGTCCTATATAAGACCCTATGCAAGCTGGCTGAATGGCAGAACAACCAGTTGCTATGACGCACACTGACTACCAGGGGGCAGATGCTCAACGCAGGAGCTGCCCCCTGGTGGTCACTGCCAGAAGCCCGGCTCATGGCTGCAAGTGCAGCGGCGGTGGTGGGAGCCTCTCCTAGCTCCGGGGCAGCGCTAGAGACCCCTCGGGGTCCCGAACTGTGAGAGGACGCAGGCTGGCTGAGGGACACCCTCCTCCCTAGTGCACAAATTCAGCAAATTCTTAGGGCATAACTTAAAGTGTGCAGTTCAGTACAAAGTAAAATTATGCACAGATTTATATGATCTAAGCTGGGAAAGGCAAATTAGACACTATATTCATATACTTTACGATAAAGTGGAACTGGATTATAACATTATCTTTATCATTTTATTTAAATGAAAAATACTTACAAGCTGTTCTAATAGCACATTAAAATATAAACAATAAAGTAAGGCTAATTATGTTAAGAGGCTGAGAACTCAAAAAGTGTGGCTAGGACCTGGAGATTATTATGCTGAACAAAATAAGCCACTTAGAGAAAGACAAATATCACGTGATCTCATATGTGGAATCTAATGAACAAAATAAATTGCCAAACAAAATAGGTCCAGAGGCATGGAAGCATGGAACAGACTGACAGATCTCAGAGGGAAAGAGGTTGGAGGGGACGGTTAGAGATTAATCAAAGAATATATATGCATATATGCATAATCCATGGACACAGACAATAGGGTGGGGAAGGCCTCAGGTGGAGAATAGTTGAGAGGGGGAAATGAGGGACATCTGCAGTACTGTCAACTAAATCTTGATTCTTCTTCCTCAGTCTAAAAGTATTTCTCAAAAGAAGACAGTAACACTTGCCCATTATATTCTGTTGATAGGTAGAGAAATCAAAAGCTCACAAAACTGAATCCTCTATGAACTGCAGGGTACATGTGAATAAAAACAGTCTTTCATTTACCAGTAAATCATTTTCTGCCTTACTGATTTGGATTGTATTTTATTTTGACTTTGATAATCCAGCTAAAAACTTAAATTTAGGTCTACAAAACAAATAATAACTGTTTTCCTAAATCCCATCTAAACTTCCAGAGTTAAACTACTAAGAATTCCTGGCTTTATTCACAATTATTCTTACCTTTACACCTTGAATGAGACCATTCATGAGGAATGTGTGTTGAGGAAATGTTTCATGTAGAACCTACAAAAAGCAAACAAACATTAAGGTAAATTCAAAAGCAAATTAAAGGAAAATATTTCTGCTCCTGTTAATGGCAGGCTAGGTAAGTAAGATGGAACCATGTAATGAATAATTTTTAAATATAGATGAAATTTTAAAAGTATCTAAAAGTATATAAAGTTAACAAGATAGTGAGGCAGAAACCTAAATAAGAGCCCAAAAAGGCACTTCAGTCATTTGGTTGCTTTTGTTATAAAAGCACCTGCAGTAAAAAAATAAACTGTTATTTAGCTACCCCCTCAATCACCAACAATTTTAAACAGGTACCACAAATGGTTACACAAACCCCAGTTGGACCTGCAGCTCAGTTTTATGTCACTGAGGCAGTCCAGGAAACAATAGCCTTAAATGTGGATTATAGTGACTCCAGATTGGTAACCTCCTTCTGTCTAAGAGGGAAAAATCTAAAGTTACTGCTGAAAAGGCTATCATCTAGACTTCAAACCAACCATACATATACTTTTTTCAAATATAATGAATAATACCTAATCAAAGGAAATCAGATACAAAAAGAAGACACCATACACAAAACATAGCAACAGACAAACTAATGGAACAAACATATAAACTTCCCTATCCTGATGAAGGAAAAAGACCCACAAGTGCAGGAAGCACAGAGAGTTCCAATCAAGATGAACCCAAAGAACCCCACAATAAGACACATCGTGTTTCAGTCCCAGCAACAACAACAACAACAAAACCACAGACATTCCAGAAAACTGGGATCTTAAGCCAGCCAAAAGAATGACATTTCAATTTTTCATTTTTAATTATTATTTTGTTAGCTTTTTGTTTTTGCTTTTTTTTGTTCTCCTTTTTTTTGTTTCTTCCTTTATTTCCTACTTCTTTTCCCATTATTTTTTCAACCATGTGAGCAGCAGACATGTGAGCAGAACGCTCTTGTACAGGGAGCATCAGCCCCGTAAGCAGCCTGCCTCTAGCCTAAGAGCAGCAGCCTCATGTGGCCTGCCCCTGTCCAAGGAGCAGCAGCTATGTGAGCAGCCCGCTTCCCCGTCCGAGTAGGAGCAACCACGCGAGCAGTCTGACCTGTCCGAGGAGCAGCAGCCACACAAGCAGTCTTCCTACGTTTGAGGAGCGGGAGCCCTGTGCAGCCTGCCCCCATCTGAGGAGCAGAAGCAGCGCACTCCCTGCAGTAGTCCAAGGAGCAGCAGCTGCACAAGCATCTTGCCCTCGTCCAAGCAGCAGCAGCCGCACGAGCAGCCTGCCCAATCCAAGGAGCAGCAGTTCTACGAGTGGCTCGACCCCATTCGAGGAGCACCAGCAACCCAACCCAGTCTGAGAAGCAGCAGCCACACGAGCAGACCACCCACATCCGAGGAGCAGCAGCCCTGCGCAGCACACGCCGGTCCGAGGAGCAGAGCCACAACAGCCTGCACCTGTCCATTGAGCAGCAGCCGGGTGAGTGGCACGTCCCCGTCTGAGGTGGAGCAGCCATGTGTGCAGCTCGCTCCTGTCCAAAGAGAAGCTGCCTCTCAAGCAGCCCACCCCCGTCAGAGGAGCAACAGACAGGCAATCAACCTGTCCAAGTCCTTGGAGCAGTAGCCCGACAAGTAGCCCACCACATCAGAGGAATAACAGCAGCATGCAGCCAGCCCCCATCCAAAAATCAGCAGCCACGTGAGCAGTCCGCCCCAGTTCAAGGAGTAGCAGCTGCGTGTGTAGCCCGCACCCATCCAAGGAACAGCAGCCTCGTGATCAGCACACCCTCTGTCTGAGGAACAGCAGCTGTGTGAGAGGCCTGCCCCCACCAGTGAGAGGAGCCACCATGGCTGTGAACAGCACCCACCAGAGTAGATGCTACCAACTGAGGAGCAGCTGCTACCACAACCGCCCGAGGAGCAACTGCAGCCCAGGGACCACTGCCACCGAAGGAGCAGCCCCTGAAGGACTCAACATCTAGATATGTCGGTGAGATCAAATATGGGTAGACAAAGAAACCCCAAAAGAAAAGGAGAACTCGCCAGAAAAGCAGCTAAGTGATACAGAGGCATGCAACATGACAGAAAAAAAAATTCAGAATAAGGGTACTAGAGTGCATAAACTGGATGGAGGAAAAAACCAACAACTTAGGCAAGAAGTAAGAAGAAATGGATGAAAAAAATCAACAACTTATGTAAGAATAAAAAAGAAACGGATAAAAAAATCAATAAATTATGTAAGAACCAAGAAGAAATGAAGAGTGATACAGCTGCAATAAAAAACACCATTGAAAGTTTCAACAGTAGACTAAGAGAAGCGGAGGACGGAATTAGTGAATTAGAAGACAGGGAAGCAAAATACACCTAAACTGAACTGGAATTGGAGAAAAAAATTAAAAGACAGGAGGAGAGCCTAACGGAGCTATGGGACAACATGAAACGAAACGACATACGGATAATAGGGGTGCCAGAACAACAGAAAGAGGAACAAGACTTAGAAAACCTATATGAAGAAATAATATCAGAAAACTTCCCTGAGGTGGAGAAGAAAAAAGTCACACAAGCACACAGAGTCCCAAACGAGGTGAACCTAAAAGACCCACACCAAGACACATCATAATTACCAAGGCAAATTTCAGGACAAAGAGAGAATCTTAAAGGCTGCAAGAGAGAGATGGAAAGTTAAACACAAGGGATCACCCATTAGATTATCAAATGATTTCTCAACAGAAACACATCAGGCCAGAAAAAAATGGACAGAAATTTACAAAGTGATGCAAAGCAAAGGACTGAATCTAAGAATACTCTATCCAACAAGACTATCAATCAAAATTGAAGGGGAAATCAGCAGCTTCACAGACAAAAAAAGGCTAAGGGAGTTTATCACCACCAAGCCAGCAATACAAGAAATGCTAAAGGGACTGGTGTAAAAAGAAGAAATAAAAAACTAAGAAAGAAAACAGACACACACAAAAAAAGAAATGGCTACAAACAAGTACCTTTCAATAATAACTTTAAACGTAAATGGACTAAATGCTCAAATCAAAAGACATCAAGTGGCTAAATGCATAAAAAAACATGACCCATATATTTGCTGTCTACAAGAGACCCACCTCAGAATAAGGGACTCACACAGACTGAAAGTGAAGGGATGGAAAAATATCTTTCAGGCAAATGGAATTGAAAAGAAAGCTGGGGTAGCAATACTTACATCGGACAAAATAGACCTCAAAGTGAAGGCCATAACAAGAGATAAGGAAGGCCACTTCATAACACTAAAGGGATCAACACAACAAGAGGATATAACCCTGATAAACATATAGGCACCCAACGCAGGAGCACCCAAATACATAAAAAAAACCCTGAAACATATCAAGGGAGAGATCCACAACAATACAATCATAGTAGGGGACTTTAATACACCACTGACATCACTGGATAAATCCTCTAAAGAAAAAATCGGCAAAGAAACAGCAATCCTAAATGACTAACTAGATCAGATGGATTTTATTGACATCTTCAGAACATTTCACCCCAAAGCCACGAAATATACGTTCTTCTCAAGTGCTCATGGGACATTTTCAAAAATAAACCACATATTGGGTCACAAGCAAAGTCTCCACAAATTCTAGAACACTGAAATCATACCAAGCATCTTCTCAGACCACAATGGCATATTATTAGAAATAAACTACAATAAAAACAACCCAAAATACTCAAACACTTGGAAGCTGAATAGCATGTTATTAAATATTGATTGGGTTACCAATGAGATCAAACAAAAAATTAAAAACATCCTGGGCACTAATGACAATGAAAACACAACAATCCAAAACCTATGTGACACAATGAAAGCATTCCAGAGAGGGAAGTTTATAGCTCTACAGGCCTATCTCAAAAAAACAAGAAAAAATGGTAGTAAATCATCTAACTCTACATCTCAAACAACTAGAAAGAGAGCAACCAGAAAAGCCCAAAGTGAGCAGAAGGAAGGAGATAATAAATATCAGAGCAGAAATAAATGACATAGAGACCAAAAAACAATACATAAGATCAATGAAACCAAGAGCTGGTTCTTTGAAAGGATAAACAAGATTGATAAACCTCTAGCCAGGATCACCAAGAAGCAAAGAGAGAGGACCCAAATAAACAAAAACAGAAATGATAGAGGCGGAATAACAACAGACACCACAGAAATACAAATGATTGTTAAAAAATATTATGGACAACTCTACTCCAACAAACTAGATAACCTGGAGGAAATGGACAAATTCCTAGAAAAATACAACATTTCAAAACTCAATCAGGAAGAATCTAAAAATCTCAATAGACCAATATTATGGAAGAAATGGAAGCAGTCATCAAAAAGCTTCCAGCAAACAAAAGCCCAGGACCGGACGGCTTCACAGGGGAGTTTTACCAAATATTAAAGGAAGAACTAAAACCTATCCTCCTCAGACTACTACAAAAAATTCAAGAGGAAGGAACACTTCCAAGCTCATTCTATGAAGCCATCATCACCCTAATACCAAAATCAGGTAAAGACAACACAATGAAAGAGAATTACAGGCCAATATCCCTCATGAACATAGATGCCAAAATCCTCAACAAAATCTGAGCAAATCAGATCCAGCAGTACATCAGAAAGATCATACACCATGTCCAAGTAGGATTTATCCCAGGGATGCAAGGATGGTACAATATCCGCAAATCAATAAACATGATACATCAGATAAAAAAATTGAGAGAAAAAAACCAGATAGTCATATCAACTGATGCAGAAAAAGCATTTGACAAAATCCAACACCCATTTTTGATAAAAACTCTCAGCAGGGTGGGAATAGAAGGATCATACCTCAACATAATAAAAGCCATAGATGACAGGCAAACAGCCAACATCATACTCAATGGACAAAAAATAACATCATTTCCCCTAAGAACAGGAACAAGACAGGGATGCCCACTCTCACCACTCCTGTTCGACATAGTACTGTAAGTATTAGCCATTGCAATTAGACATGAAGAAGAAATAAAAGGCATCCGAATTGGTAAAGAAGAAATAAAACTGTCCTAATTTGCAGATGACATTATATTAAACATAAAAAACCCTAAAGACTCCATCAAAAAACTACTAGACTTAATACATGAATGTGGCAATGTAGCAGGATACAAAATTAACACCAAGAAATCTATGGCATTTCTATACACCAATAGTGAACTTACAGAAAGAGAGACCTGAAAGGCAATCCCATTTACCATCGCACCAAAAAAATTAAGCTACCTAGGAATAAACTTAACTAAAGAGGTAAAAGACGTCTACTCAGAAACCTACAGGACATTGAAAAAAGAGATAGAGGAAGACATACACAGATGGAAGAACATACCATGTTCATGGGTTGGTAGAATCAACATCATTAAAATGTTCATACTACCCAAAGCAATCTATAAATTCAACACACTTTCCATTAAAATACCAACGGCATATTTCACAGACCTAGAACGAACTCTCCAAAAATTCATCTGGAATAAAAAAAGACCCTGAATAGCTGCAGCGATCCTGAGAAAGAAGAAAAAGTAGGGGGGATCTCAATATCAGATATCAAGCTGTATTACAAAGCCACAGTTCTCAAAACTGCTTGGTACTGGCACAAGAACAGACATATAGATCAATGGAATAGAATAGAGAGCCCAGAAATCAACCCGAACCAATATGCTCAATTAATATTTGACAAAGGAGGCAAGAACATACAATGGAGTCAAGACAGTCTCTTCAATAAATGGTGTTGGGAAAATTGGGACAGATACATGCAAGAAAATGAAACTAGACCACCAACTTACACCATACACCAAAATAAACTCAAAATGGATAAAGGACTTAAATGTACAACTGGAAACCATGAAAATACTAGAAGAATCCAAAGGAACCAAAATCTCAGACATATGCCGAAGCAATTTCTTCACCGATACAGCTACTAGGGCATTGGAAACTAAAGATAAAATAAACAAATGGGACTACATCAAAATAAAAAGCTTCTGCACAGCAAAAGAAACCATCAACAAAACAACAAGAAAACCCACTGCGTGGGAAAACATATTTGCCAATGTTACCACCAATAAGAGTTTAATCTCCAATATTTATAGGGAACTCATACAACTTAACAAAAGGAAGATAAACAAACAATCCAATCAAAAAATGGGTAAAGGACCTAAATAGACACCTTTCAAAAGAGGACATTCAGAAAGCCAAGAGACATATGAAAACATACTCAAAATCACTAATCATCCGAGAAATGCAAATCAAAATAACGAGGTACCATTTCACACCTGTCAGAATGGCTATCATCAACAAATCAACAAACAACAAGTGCTGGAGAGGATGTGTAGAAAAAGGAACACTCGGGCACTGCTGGTGGGAATGCAGACTGGTGCAGCCACTATGGAAAATAGTATGGAGTTTCCTCAAAAAACTGGAAATGGAACTCCCATTTGACCCTGTGATCCCACTTCTAGGACTATATCCCAAGAAAACAGAAACACCAATCAGAAAGGATATATGCACCCATATGTTCATAGCAGCACAATTCACCATAGCTAAGATCTGGAAACAGCCTAAGTGCCCATCTGTAGATGAATGGATTAGAAAACTGTGGTACATCTACACGATGGAATACTATGCTGCTATAAAAAAGAAGGAACTCTTACCATTTGCAACAGCATGGATGGAACTGGAGAGCATTATGCTAAGTGAAATAAGCCAGTCAATGAAGGAAAAATACCACATGATCTCACTCATTCACGGATAATACAGTCCATTATAAACTTTTGAACAATAATAGATACAGAGGCAGAGTTGCCTCGAACAGACTGTTAAACTACAGCAGGAAGGCCGGGGAGGGTGGGGGGAAAGGTGGGGGGTGGTAAGAGATCAACCAAAGGACTTGTATGCATGCATATAAGCATAACCAATGGACATAAGACACTGGGGGGTAGGGGAGGCCACGGGATTGTCAAGGGCGGGGAAAAAAAAAAGGAGACATATGTAATACTCTTTGTAATAATTTAAGCAATAAAAAATTATTAAAAATAAATAAATAAATAAAATAAATAAAATTTTAAAAAAAGAGAATTAAAGGATAATATCCCTGATAGATGCTAAAATCCTAAACAAAATAATAGCATATTGGATCCAGCAATATATTAAAAAGGTCATACACCATGACCAAGTGGGATTTATTCCAGGGATGTAAGATTGGCACCATATTTGCAAATCAATAAATGTGATACATCACATAAACAAATTGAAAGACAAAAATCACATGATCATATCAATAGACGAAGAAAAACATTTAAAAAAATCCAACACCCATTTTTTCAAAATAAATCTTTATTGTTCACATTAGTTGTTCCTCTTCCCCCCCCCCCTCATATCTCCCCTCCGCCCAGTTTCCACCCTCCCCCTCTTCTGCCATCACCCCCCCTATTGTCCTCATCCATAGGTGTACGATTATTGTCCAATCTCTTCCCGCAACCCCAGCTGCCTTTCCCCCGCGAGAATTGTCGGTCCACTCCCTTTCTATGCCCCTGATTCGATTCTATTCACCAGTTTATTCTGCTCGTCAGATTTTTTATTCACCTGATTTTTAGATTCACTTGTTGATGGATATGCATTTGTTGTTCATAATTTTTTAAAAATATATTTTATTGATTTTTTAAAGAAAGGAAGGGAGAGAGGTAAAGAGTTAGAAATATCAATGAGAGTGAAACATCGATCAGCTGCCTCCTGCACACTCCCTACTGGGGATGCGCTTGCAACCAAGGTACATGCCCTTGACAGGAATCAAACCTGGGACCCTTGAGTCCTCAGGCCAACGCTCTATCCACTCAGACAAACCGGTTAGGGCTTGTTCATAATTTTTATCTTTACCTTTTTCTTCTTCTTCCTCTTCTTAAAGAACTAGTTGTCCAGTGCACGAAATTCGTGCACATTAAAAGGGAATTAATTAGCAGAAATATTTTAATTTTACTATTTGCCCTTTCTCTATAATAGAAGAGTGAGAGATGAAAGGAAATTAGTAAAATGTATATGAAAATAACATATAAATTTATTAATAAACAATAACAAAAGGATATAAGAGGCATGATATAAAACATGATATAAAAACAACAGTGATGCAAACAATGACTGATAAAGTGATTAAACTTATCCTAATATCTCCCTGTATACCACATTAAGAGTGAAAACACTTTAAGAGTGCTTGACTAATTTCCCTTGTGATAAAGTATTTAGAACTTTAACTTTAACGTCACATGCTCTTCAAACTCGAGAGAAAGCAACATATAACTGACCATGTGCGAAATGGGTTCAGGTAGGAATATTCCTACTCAGTCTAGAGTTTGTCCTTGTGATTTATTAAGAGTCATCACAAATGCTGGCATCATGGGAAACTGTCCTTGAATCAATTTAAATGGGAGGCCAGTGTCAGAAGGAGACAAATTAATTCTTGGAATCAGAACCTCTCCCTCTGCAGATCCTGTTAATATTTCAGCTTCAATAATGTTAGGTCATAATCTTTTGATAATAAATCTGGTACCATTACAAAGACCCCATTTACTATTAAGATTTCTCAATAGCATCATGATTGCACCCACTTTCAATTTTAATTTATGACATGGCATTCCCGAAGGAGTAATACTATTAAGAAATTCGATGGGAAAAATTTCCTTTTCAGCATCATCTGTGGAATCAATGGAATCATCACTCAAATATGTGTGAAAATCTCCATTGAGTACAACCAAAATTTCTTCATTTACTTTTTGAACGTGCTCATTTTTTGGACAAAGAATTGCACGTTTAGATATATTTTTAATATTATGTATAGATATAGTATTTCCAAAGGTAGCTTCAATAATAGATCCATTACAAATCATTTCAAAGGGGATTTCAATAACATCCATTCCTAAATGAAAACTGCTATCAAGTTTGCCATCTCAAGTTTTACTAACCATTCACTATAAGCAGAATCCTCTGATCTCATATTTGTTGTAAGAGACAACTTTCTGAAACATCCACAAACATTATAGTACTTTAAACTCATTAAAAAAAAAAAAAAGCCCTAATTGGTTTGGGTCAGTGGATAGAGTGTTGGCCTGTGGACTGAGGGGTCCCGGGTTCGATTCCGGTCAAGGGCATGTGCCTTCGTTGCGGGCACATCCCCAGTAGGAGGTGTGCAGGAGGCAGCTGATCGATGTTTCTCTCTCATCGATGTTTCTAACTCTCTATCCCTCTGCCTTCCTCTCTGTAAAAAACCAATAAAATATACTTTAAAAAAATAAACTAGTTTGTACTATGGTTGATCACATAGCATGTGGTACAATACTGAGACATTGTCAAAAATCCCCTCCAAGAAGAACTTTTCCACCAAATACAACATTCAAATTTCTCTTAGTAATCTGTCTATGGCGTTTATGGCATGACTTGATGCCATGGTGCATTCATCAATAATGAGAAGTTGGGTCTTTTTCATAGTTTTAGCAACTTCACTGTTTATATCAAGACTAGAAATTGAAGTTTCATTTACTGGAATGGGTGATTTATATTGGGAATGAAAGGTGTTTCCACCGAGAAATAAATTTGCAGCAATTCCTGTAGACACTGTGGGTAAAACAGTACTACCAGGACATCTAATAAAATGTATTAAAACTTTATAAAGATACTAGAGGCCTGGTGCACAAAAATTTGTGCACTTGGGGGGGGGGGGGCGTCCCCCAGCCCGGCCTGTGCCCTCTCGCAGTCTGGGACCCCTCGGGAGATAACGACCTGTTGGCTTAGGCCTGCTTCCGGGTGGCAGAGGGCAGGCCCAATTCCTAAGTGCAGCCCCTGGTCAGGCTCAGAGCAGGGCCGATTGGGGGGTTGGGGCGCCGCCCCGTCATGCACAGAGCAGGGCGGATCGGGAGGTTGCGATGCCACCCTCAGTCACACTCAGGGTAGGGCCGATTGGGGGGTTGGGGCACCGCCACTGTCACACTCGGGGCAGGGCCGATGGAGAGGTTATGGCTCTACCCTGTCACACACAGAGCAGGGCCCGTGGGGGGGGGGGGAGGGTTTGGGGCGCCGCACCCTGTCACGCACAGAGCAGGGCTGATCAGGGGGTTGGTGCGCTGCACCATGTCAAACACAGAGCCGCAGGGCAATCAGGGGATTGGGGAGCTCCCCCCTGTCAGGCACAGAGCAGGGCAGATAGGGAGGTTGTGGCCCCGCGCCCTGTCACACACAGAGGTGCAGGGCGATCAGGGGGTTTGGGCGTTGCCCCCTGTCACGCTGATCCCGGTGCCAGGAGGCATATTACCCTTTTACTATACAGAATAGAGACCTGGTGCATGGGTAGGGGCTGGCTCGTTTGCCCTGAAGGGTGTCCTGGATCAGGGTGGGGGTCCCCACTTGGGTGCCTGGCCAGTCTGGGTGAGGGGCTGAGGGCTGTTTTCCAGAAGCGAGTGACTGAAGCTTCCAACCGCTCCTTGTTTTCTTTTTTGTTTTTTTTTATTCTGGGCCAGCTTTAGCTCTGAGGCCTCGCCGCTGAAAACGTCGATACAATGTTGCTAAAGGTCGATACAATGTTGCTAAAGCCCAGCTGAATGAAAGCTGGTTTCTGGGGTTTTGTTTAGCTTATTTGCAACATAGTACATAGTTGCTTAGAGTTGCAGCTGAGAGGCCGGCAAGTGAGGTGGGGAACGTTGGAGTCCGCAGTCACTGAAGCAAGCAAGCCTCCCTGCTTGCTTCTGTGCATGGCTGCCGGCCGCCATCTTGGCTGGGAGTTAATTTGCATATACTCACTGATTAGCCAATGAAAAGGGTAGCGGTCGTACGCTAATTACCATGTTTCTCTTTTATTAGTGTAGATTCCTCCATGCTCTGAGGGCCGGTTCCTGCCTCAAACCTCGCCCTTACCGGAAACAGCTCGGGGAGGGTGCAGCTGTTGCTTAGAGGACCCACGACTCAGTGTGGCCACGCTCCGAGGGCGGGTTCAGCCTGAAACCTCGTTTCCCTCACGGGAAACAGCTTGGGGAGGGTGCAGCCGTTTCCAAGACAACCCCTGCAGGACTGACTTCCTTCCAGTTGGTCGAGCCTCAGTCGTGACGTTACTCCCAGGGTTTTATTATATAGGATGCCCTTAAGCATTTCATATAATACTGGTTTGGCAGTGATGAACTACTTTAGCTTTTTATTATCACTGAAGCTCTTTATCTGACCTTCAATTCTACAGATAGCTTTGCTGGATAAAGTAATCTTGGTTGTAGGTTCTTGCTATTCATCACTTTGAATATGTCTTGCCACTCCCTTCTGGCCTGCATAGTTTCTGTTGAGAAATCAGCTGACAGTCGTATGGGTACTCCCTTGTAGGTAACTAACAATTTTTCTCTTGCTGCTTTTAATATTCTCTCTTTGTCTTTTGCCCTTGGCATTTTAATGATGATGTGCCTTGGTGTAGTCCTCTTTGGGTTCCTCTTGTTTGGGACTTTCTGTGCTTCCTGGACGTGTAAGTGTATTTCTTTCACCAGGTAGGGGTAGTTTTCTGTCATTATTTCTTCAAATAGATTTTCAATATCTTGCTCTCTCTCTTCTTCTGGCACCCCTATAATTCGATGTTGGTACGCTTGAAGTTGTCCCAGAGGCTCCTTGCACTATCTTCATATATTTGTATTCTTTTTTCCTTTTGCTTTTCTGGCTGGGTGCTTTTGCTTCTTCATATTTCAAATGTTTGAGTTGATTCTTAGGATCCTCCAGTCTGTTGTTAGTTCTCTGTATATCATTCTTTATTTCAGTCAGTGTATGCTTAATTTCTAGTTGGTCCTCTTTCATATCCGTGAGGGTCTCACTAAATTTCTTGGAAGTTTCTTGAAAAACCTATAACCGTGGTTTTGAACTCTATATCCAGTCATTTGCTTTCCTCCATTTATTTCATCTGTGACCTGTTTCTTTGTCTCCACATTTGGCTGCTTCCCTGTGTTGATAGAGTGGCTTTGTGTGCTAGGTGTCCTATAGGGCCCAGTGGCTCAGCCTCCCTAATTATCTGAGGTGGACACTCTTGGTGCACCCCTTTGTGGGCTGTGTGCACAGTCTTGTTGTAGTTAAGCTTTGATTGCTATTGGTGTCACTGGGAGGATTTGACCTCCAGGTCAATTAGCTGTGATGACCAGTTGTGTCTATAATGGGAGAACTTCTGTGCTGAAGACACCCTTAAGGGGCAGGAGTTGCTTCAGTGGGGCTTTGGTGCTCACTGAATCTGCCCCCTGAGTCTGTCTCTTATGGATGTGAAGAGCTGTAATCTGGATAGTCTCACTCTGACCACTGGATACACTGGCTGTTGGATCTCCAAGGAGGTGCAAAGTCAGCCACTGCCTGAGGCCACCCAGTCGAAGCTACAGAGAGATCTGCAGATTCTTCCTCTTCGGGGTTTGGAGATGCCCAGATGAGGCGGAGCTGTATAGTAATGCAGGCTGCTGATGAGCCTTAGGCCTTCTTTTGGAAGCTCTGTGGTTCTCTGACCCAGCTACAGTTTGATAGGTTTTTAGGCGGAGAAAGGCCAGGCCATTAGTATGTAAAAGCGTCTGCGCACAGCTTGGGTGGGGACGTAAACTGGGTGGGGCGTGGTCTCAGGAAATCATGGGGCGGTGTAAATAGTAATACTTGCCCAATGGCCCTCCCCCTGGATAGGTCCCTGGGTCTCTGTGTTCGTGGCCCTGTGCAGGAATAATGAACGCTGCAAGCACCTCTGCGAGAAAGCTGCCCTCACGCTCCAGTCCGATGCCAGACAATACAGTTTCTCTCCGTATGAGTCTGGGTCCCCAAATTCTCGCCCAGAGCTGGAGTTCAGAGTAGTCGGGAGCTTGTATCTCCCTCACGGTTGAAAAAGACAATAACGTATCCAGCTGCCAGCCCATTTCCCGCACGCCTCCGTACTTCCACACCTCTGCACCTCCTACCGGACTCAATGCACTTTTCTCTTTCCTTCCAGTTGTAGAATTTCTACTCAGCCAACTTTCCCGTGGTTCTGGGTGATATTTGTCTTTTAGTTGTATTTTCAATGTGGTTGTGTGCGGCAGCAAGTTCAGGTGTTTACCTATGCCGCCTTCTTGGTTGTCTCTAACACCCATTTTTAATAAAAACCTCTCAGCAAAGTGAGAACAGAGGGATCATGCCTCAACATAATAAAGGCCATATATGACAAACCTATAGCCAACAATCATGGGCAAAAACTAAAACAAGGATGTTTGCATTCTCCACTCTTATTAACACAGTACTGGAAGTCCTAGTCACAGCTATCAGACAAGAAGAAGGGATAAAAGGCATCTAAATTGGAAAGGAGGAAGTAAAACTATCATTATTCATAGGTGATATCATATTGTACATAGAAAACCCTAGACTCTACCAAAAAAACAAACAAACTAGATTTAATAAATGAATTTGGCAATGTAACAGGATATAAAATTAACTCCCAGAAATTGATGGCATTTTTATACACCAGTAACAAATTCTCAGAGAAACTAAAAACAACAACAAAAAAAACAATCGCATTTTCCACTGCAACAACAATAAAAAAAATTAAGATACTTAGGAATAAACTTAACAAAGGAGGTGTTGTAGTAAAATATAAAAAAATTTTTAAATGCTTTAAAAATGTCTAAAAAATGTTAAGAAGGGTTTAAAATGTTTGAGTTAACTTTCCTTCTAACTTAAAGTGTGTTATTAAGGACACATTCCCCACTGCCCAGAAGCATGTGTACCTCATAGATAAGAATTTGAACTTCAGTTACTGACTTAGAGTGACTTGTCAAGATAATCATTTGAGTGAGTGATGTACTCTCCCTAGATAACCACATGTAGCCCCTTGCCCTGTTAGAGGTTAATATGTGTGCATTGATGTAATTCAGTGATAGCCACCTTAACTGCTGTGGGTGCGGAACAGGCTTTAAAAATGGGTCCTGACCAGCCAACGGTGCTCGCCCGTCAAGACAGCCACAAAGGCACATCCTTTTGCCAGTCTGGCAAGCAACGCTGCTCCACGCTCCTCTCTCTGCCAGACGACAGAAGAATGGTTAGTACCTCCCAACTGAGACGCGACCGAGCTCTCAGGTGAGGAACGCCAGCCCCTGCATCCGAACCAGACCAGCCCAGCCCAGCTGCTGGACCCCAGAGGACAGCATCACTGGGACCTCATCAAGCCTGTATGTGCAGCATCAGGAACTTTTGTGAGTAGTAAAGTGCTGTGTGATTTGCAACTGTGTATGTTTCATGTGGTGTAATTCCTCAGGCAGTTAACTGAATCATTTTGCATACACTTAAAATTGAAATTAATGCTTCTGGTCTTTTCAGTCCTAGGCCTGCCCTTGGTCCTGCTTGCGTAGAGCAGCCTCTTTGCTAGCAACTACTTGAATGTCCCACACCTGCACGGTTAAGTTCATTTCAAGGGAAGTCTTAGATAAACACCCCAGATCCTTTCCTGGGATCTACTTGGGACAGGAGGTAAAAGTCTTGTACTCTGAAAACTACAGGATATTGAAAAAAGACATAGAGGAAGATATAAACAAGTGGAAAAATATAAACAAGTGTCCATAGATTGGTAGAATCAACATTATTAAAAATGTCCATATTACCTAAAGCAATCTATAGCATCAATGCAATCCCTATAAAAATACCAACATACTTCACAGAACTAGAACAAATACTCCAAAAATGTATATGGAACCAAATAAGACCCCAAATACCCTCAGCAATCTTGAGAAAAAAGAATAAAGCTGGAGTAATCACAATACCGGATACCAAGCTATACTACAAAGCCACTCTAAAACAGCCTGGTACTGGCACAAGAACAGGCATATAGACCAATGGAACAGAACAGAGAACACAGAAATTAATACAAGCCATTACACTCATTTATTATTTGACAAAGGAGGCAAGAGCATACGATGAATAAAGACAGTCTTTTCAATAAATGATGTTGAGAAAATTGGACAGACACATGCAAAAAAAAAATCAAACTAGACCACTACCTTATACCATACACACGTATAAACTCAAAATGGATAAAAGACTTAAATGTATGTAGTGAAACCATAAAAACCCTAGAATACATAGGCAGCATAATCTCAGACATCTCTTGTAGTAATATGTTTGTTGACACATCTCCTAGGACAAGGGTAACTAAGGAGAAAACAAACAAATGGGACCACATCAAAAGAAACCATCACCAAAACGAAAAGTGAGCCTACTGTATGGAGAACATATTTGGCAATAGTTCATCTGATAAGAGGTTATCTCCCAACTACAGGGTGGGGTAAAATTAGATTTACAGTTTTGAGTATGAGACCCACAGTATATTCTTATGTCATTATTTATTTCTTATTGTATTATTTTCCATATGAACAATTGTAAACCTACTTTTACCCACACTGTATATAAAGAATTAATACAACTCAACACCAGGAAGACAGATAATCCAAGTTAGAAATGGGCAAAGGATCTGAATACACACTTCTCCAAAGAGGACATACAGATGTTCAATAGCCATTTGAAAAAAATACCCAAGGTCACTAATCATCAGGTAGATGCAAATTAAAAGTAGAGTGAGGTATTACCTCACACCTGTCAGAATGGCTGCCATCAATAAATCAATAAACAAGCATTGGCAAGGATGTGAGAAAAGAGAACCCTCCTACACTGCTAGTGGGAATGCAGACTGGTGCAGTCACTGTGCAAAACAATAATTTCCTAAGAATCCTGAAGCACCAGTCAGAAAGAATATATGCGCCACTGTGCTCATAGCAGTGTTGTTTACAATAGCTAAGATCTGGAAACAGCCAAGTGCCCATCTAGTAGATGAATGTATAAAAAAGATGTGGTACATTTACACAATGGAATACTATGTAGCTGTTAAAAAAAAAAAAAAAAAAAAGACCCATGGATGGACCTGGAAATATTATGCTAAGTGAAATATGCAAGTACAGAGGTAGGGGGAGATGTAGTTGGGCAATGGAGGGGAGAGTAGAAGGAAATCTATAATGGTGTCAACAATATAAAATTTAAATTAAAAAGACATACAAATGAATATTAGAAGTGTTTAATAATTTAATTTGTCACACACATCACAAAAATGTGGTAAAACGGCAAAACAAGAAATCAGTATATTTTTAAAAGTGCTTCTCTGATCCAGGGAGTGACAGTGTCTCTCAATCTCCCATTTTCCCTTCTACACTCTGTCAGATCAAGGCTGAGAGCTTTGAGATATTTCTCAGATTCTCTTGACTACAGGCTTTCTCACAGCTTCTGCCACTGGGGGGAGTGCCGGTGAATACTCAGAACTTCAGGTTACCCCCATGCTGTCAAAGGGGCAGCAGTGCTGATCCGCTGCCCCCAGCTCTGTCTTCACAGTCCTGACCCTTTGTGTCCCCTAAAACAATTCTACACTCAAAATGATCCAAACATGCATTCACCGATGCAGGTACTGCTATCTAGGAATAAGAGATAACCTTTTTAATTTGGTAAAACTATAACCATGAATGGATGACAGTCCTTTGCTTCCTAATTTCTGGAAGTCTGAGTGACCATTTCTGGCTAACAGCCATGATGCAGGCAGTTCCTCTAAATGTCCCTCAGCCCAGCCTGCACCCTCTCCAATCTGGGACCCCTCGAGGGATGTCCGACTGCCAGTTTAGGCCCGATCCCTAAATTGGCAGTCGGACATCCCCCTCACAATCTGGGACGGCTGGCTCCCAACAGTTCACCTGCCTGCCTGCCTGCCTGATTGCCCCTAACTGCTTCTGCCTGCCAGCCTGATCACCCCCTAACTACTCCCCTGCCAGCCTGATTGATGCCTAACTGCTCCCCTGCTGGCCCGGTCATCCCCAACTGCCCTCCCCTGCCAGCCTGGTCGCCCCTAACTGCCCTCCCCTGCCAGCCATCTTGTGGCTGTGGGAGCTGCCATCTTTGAATGGCAGTCAATTAGCATATTCCCTCATTGGCTGTGGGCACCACCATTTTTGAGGGTGGGGCAGTCAATTAATATATTCCCTCCTTATTGGCTGTGGGCGCTGCTATCTTTGAGGGCGGGGCAGCAATTAGTATATTACCTCCTTATTGGCTGTGGGCACCACCAACTTTGCAATGGAATGAGGGTTAATTAGCATATTCTCTCTTTATTAGATAGGATATTAATATCTCAGATAAGATCAAAGTTTTCATTTTTTTAAACACTTTTCACATTAAGAAACTCAGGGGTCCCTGGCTGGTGTGGTTGGTTGTTGAGCGTCATCCTGTGCTGGCTTGATTCCTGGTCAGGGCACACATCCAGGTTGTGCATTCTATCCCCAGCAGAGGGCATGCAGGATGCAGCCAAATAGATTCACCACTGTTTGTCTATCTCCCTTCCTTTCTCTAAAATCAATTAAAGCATATTAAGAAATAAAAACTCAAGGAAGATATCGCCTTTATTCTTGGGAAGGACTATTGTAAACATAAGTTTTTTTTTTTTTTTTGTTTTTGTTTTTTTTTTTTTTTTTTTTTTTAATTTTTGTATCATTAAATCTTTTTTTTTTTTTTTTTTTTTTTTTTTTTATTTTCCTCTTAAAGTATTACAAAGGGTATTACATAAGTATCCTTTTTCCCCCCCCCCGCCCTTGACAAACCACTACCCTCCCTTACCCCCCAGTGTCTTATGTCCATTAGTTATGCTTATATGCATGCATACAAGTCCTTCGGTTGATCTCTTACTCCCCTCCCTCCTGCCCCCCAACTCTCTCTGGCCTTCCCACTGCAGTTTGACAATCAGTTTGAGGCAGCTCTGCCTCTGTATCTATTATTGTTCAAAAGTTTGTAATGGTCTTTGTTATCCATGAATGAGTGAGATCATGTGGTATTTTTCCTTCATTGACTGGCTTGTTTCACTTAGCATAATGCTCTCCAGTTCCATCCATGATGTTGCAAATGGTAGGAGTTCCTTCTTTTTAACAGCAGCATAGTATTCCATCGTGTAGATGTACCACAGTTTTCTAATCCATTCATCTACTGATGGGCACTTAGGCTGTTTCCAGATCTTAGCTATGGTGAATTGTGCTGCTATGAACATCTGGGTGCATATATCCTTTCTGATAGGTGTTTCTGGTTTCTTGGGATATATTCCTAGTAGTGGGATCACAGGGTCAAATGGGAGTTCCATTTCCAATTTTTTGAGGAACCTCCATACTGCCTTCCATAGTGGCTGCACCAGTCTGCATTCCCACCAGCAGTGCACAAGTGTTCCTTTTTCTCCACATCCTCTCCAGCACTTGTCGTTTGTTGATTTGTTGATGATGGCCATTCTGACAGGTGTGAGATGGTACCTCATTGTTGTTTTGATTTGCATCTCTCGGATGATTAGTGACTTTGAGCATGTTTTCATATGTCTCTTGGCTTTCTGAATGTCCTCTTTTGAAAGGTGTCTATTTAGATCCTTTGCCCATTTTTTGATTGGATTGTTTATCTTCTTTTTGTTAAGTTGTATGAGTTCCCTATAAATTTTGGAGATTAAGCCCTTATCAGATATGACGTTGGCAAATATGTTTTCCCACGAGGTGGGTTTTCTTGTTGTTTTGTTGATGGTTTCTTTTGCTGTGCAGAAGCTTTTTATTTTGATGTAGTCCCATTTGTTCAGTTTCTCTTTAGTTTCAACTGCCCTAGGAGCTGTATCAGTGAAGAAATTGTTTTGGCATATGTCTGAGATTTTGTTGCCTTTGTATTCTTCTAGAATTTTTATGGTTTCCTGTCGTACATTTAAGTCCTTTATCCATTTTGAGTTTATTCTTGTGTATGGTGTAAGTTGGTGGTCTAGTTTCATTTTCTTGCATATGTCTGTCCAATTTTCCCAACACCATTTATTGAAGAGACTATCTTGGCTCCATTGTATGTTCATGCCTCCTTTGTCAAAAATTAATTGAGCATATTGGTTCGGGCTAATTTCTGGACTCTCTATTCTATTCCACTGATCTATATGTCTGGTCTTGTGCCAGTACCAGGCAGTTTTGAGAACAGTGGCTTTGTAATACAGCTTGATATCTGGCATTGAGATCCCACCTACTTTGTTCTTTCTCAGGATCGTTGCAGCTATTCGGGGTCTTTTTTTATTCCAGATGAATTTTTGGAGAGTTCGTTCTAGATCTTTGAAGAAGGCCATTGGTATTTTAATGGGAAGTGCGTTGAATGTATAGATTGCTTTGGGTAGTATGGACATTTTAATGATGTTGATTCTACCAATCCAAGAACATGGTATGTTCTTCCATCTGTTTATGTCTTCCTCTATCTCTTTTTTCAACGTCCTGTAGTTTTCTGAGTAGAGGTCTTTAACCTCTTTAGTTAAGTTTATTCCTAGGTATCTTAATTTTTTTGGTGCGATGGTAAATGGGATTGTTTTTCTGATCTCCCTTTCTGAAAGTTCACTGTTGGTGTATAGAAATGCCTCAGATTTCTTGGGGTTAATTTTGTATCCTGCTACATTGCCAAATTCATGTATTAAGTCTAGTAGCTTTTTGATGGAGTCTCTAGGGTTTTGTATGTATAATATCATGTCATCTGCAAATAAGGACAGTTTTACTTCCTCTTTTCCAATTTGGATGCCTTTTATTCCTTCTTCTTGCCTAATTGCAATGGCTAATACTTCCAGTACTATGTTGAACAGGAGTGGTGAGAGTGGGCATCCCTGTCTTGTTCCTGTTCTTAGGGGAAATGGTGTTAGTTTTTGTCCATTGAGTATGATGTTGGCAGTGGGCCTGTCATATATGGCTTTTATTATGTTGAGGTATGATCCTTCTATTCCCACCTTTCTGAGAGTTTTTATCAAAAATGGGTGTTGGATTTTGTCGAATGCTTTTTCTGCATCAATTGATATGACCATGTGGTTTTTTTCTTTCAATTTGTTTATGTGATGTATCACATTTATTGATTTACGGATGTTGTACCATCCTTGCATCTCTGGGATGAATCCTACTTGGTCATGGTGTATGATCCTTCTGATGTACTGCTGGATCCGATTTGCTAAGATTTTGTTGAGGATTTTGGCATCTATGTTCATGAGGGATATTGGCCTGTAATTCTCTTTCATTGTGATGTCTTTACCTGGTTTTGGTATTAGGGTGATACTGGCTTCATAGAATGAGCTTGGAAGCGTTCCTTCCTCTTGAATTTTTTGTAGTAGTCTGAGGAGGGTAGGTTTTAGTTCTTCCTTGAATGTTTGGTAGAACTCCCCTGTGAAGCCGTCTGGCCCTGGGCTTTTGTTTGCTGGAAGCTTTCTGATGACTGCTTCAATTTCTTCCATAGTTATTGGCCTATTGAGGTTTTTAGATTCTTCCTGATTGAGTTTTGGAATGTTGTATTTTTCTAGGAATTTGTCCATTTCCTCCAGGTTGTCCAGTTTGTTGGAGTAGAGTTGCTCGTAGTATTGTTTAACAATCATTTGTATTTCTGTGGGGTCTGTTGTTATTTCGCCTCTATCATTTCTGATTTGGTTTATTTGGGACCTCTCTCTTTGCTTCTTGGTGAGCCTGGCTAGGGGTTTGTCAATCTTGTTTATCCTTTCAAAGAACCAGCTCTTGGTTTCATTGATTTTCTGTATTGTTTTTTTGGTCTCTATTTCATTGATTTCTGCTCTAATCTTTATTATCTCCTTCCTTCTGCTCACTCTGGGGTTTTCTTGTTGCTCTCTTTCTAATTCTTTGAGTTGTAGAGTTAGATGATTGACTACCATTTTTTCTTGTTTTTTGAGATAGGCCTGTAGAGCTATAAACTTCCCTCTCAGGACTGCTTTCATTGTGTCCCAGAGGTTTTGGATTGTTGTGTTTTCATTGTCATTAGTGTCCAGGATGTTTTTAATTTCTTCTTTGATGTCATCGGTAACCCAATCAATATTTAATAACATGCTATTCAGCTTCCAAGTGTTTGAGTATTTTGGGTTGTTTTTATTGTAGTTTATTTCTAACATTATGCCATCGTGGTCTGTGAAGAAGCTTTTTATGATTTCAATCTTCTTGAATTTGTGGAGACTTTGCTTGTGACCCAATATGTGGTCTATTTTTGAATATGTCCCATGAGCACCTGAGAGGAATGTATATTCCGCAGCTGTGGGGTGAAGTGTTCTGAAGATGTCAATTAAGTCCATCTGATCTAGTGAGTCATTTAGGATTGCTGTTTCTTTGCTGAGTTTTTGTCTAGCGGATTTATCCAGTGATGTCAGTGGTGTATTAAAGTCCCCTACTATGATTGTATTGTTGTCGATCTCTCCCCTGATATCTTCCAGAAGTTTTCTTATGTATGTGGGTGCTCCTGCATTGGGTGCATATATGTTTACCAGGGTTATATCTTCTTGTTGTATTGATCCCTTTAGTATTATGAAGTGGCCTTCCTTATCTCTGGTTATGGCCTTCACTTTGAGATGTACTTTGTCAGATATAAGTATTGCTACCCCAGCTTTCTTTTCCTTTCCATTTGCGTGAAAGATATTTTTCCATCCCTTCACTTTCAGTCTGTGTGAGTCCCTTCTAATGAGGTGGGTCTCTTGTAGACAGCAGATGTATGGGTCATGTTTTTTTATCCATTCAGCCACTCGATGTCTTTTGGTTGGAGCATTTAGTCCATTTACATTTAAAGTTATTATTGAAAGGTATTTGTTTGTAGCCATTTCTTTTTGTGTGTGTGTGTGTGGCTGTTTTCTTTCTGAGCTTGATATTTCTTCTTTTTACACCAGTCCCTTTAGCATTTCTTGCATGGCTGGCTTGGTGGTGATAAACTCCCTTAGCCCTTTTTTGTCTGTGAAGCTTCTTATTTCCCCTTCAATTTTGAATGATAGCCTTGCTGGATAGAGTATTCTTGGATTCAGTCCTTTGCTTTGCATCACTTTGTAGATTTCCGTCCATTCTTTTCTGGCCTGATGTGTTTCTGTTGAGAAATCATTTGATAATCTAATGGGAGATCCCTTGTATGTTACTTTCCGTCTCTCTCTTGCAGCCTGTAAGATTCTCTCTTTATCCTGAACATTTGCCATGGTAATTATGATGTGTCTTGGTGTGGGTCTTTTCGGGTTCACCTTGTTTGGGACTCTCTGGGCTTGTGTGACTTTTTTCTTCCCCACCTCAGGGAAGTTTTCTGATATTATTTCTTCGAATAGGTTTTCTAATCCATGTTCATCTTTCTGTTGTTCTGGCACCCCTATTATTCGTATGTTGTTTCGTTTCATGTTGTCCCAAAGCTCCCTTAGGCTCTCCTCCTGTCTTTTAAGTTTTTTCTCCATTTGCCGTACAGTTTGAGTGTGTTTTGCTTCCTTGTCTTCTAATTCACTAATTCGGTCCTCCGCTTCTCCCAGTCTACTGTTGATACTTTCAATGGAGTTTTTTATTGAAGCTATGTCACTCTTCATTTCTTCTTGGGACTTACTTAAGTTGTTGATTTTTTCATCTGTTTCTTCTAGCTTCTTGCATAAGTAGTTGAGTTTTTCATCTGTTTCTTCTTGCTTCTTGAACATGTGGTGCATGTACTCTAGGAACCTTATTCTGAATTCTTTTTCCGTCATGTTGCATATCTCTGTCTCACTTAGCTGCTTTTCTGGCGAGTCCTCCTTTTCTTTCCTTTGGGGGTTTCTTTGCCTACCCATGTTTGATCTCGCTGACATATGTAGATGTTGAGGTGTTCAGTGGCTGCTCCCTGGGTGGCAGGGGCTCCTTGGGTTGTGGTTGCTGCTCAGACGGTTGCGGTAGCAGCTGCTTTCCAGTTGGCAGCAGCTCCTCTGGTGGGTGTTGTTCACAGCTGTGTTGGCTCTTCTGGCTGGTGGGGGGAGGCTTCACGTACAGTTGCTGTTCCACAGACAGAGGGTGTGGTGATCAGGAGGCTGTGGTGATCAGGAGGCTGCGGTGATCAGGGGGCTGCTGTTGCTTGGATCTGCGGTCTGGGAAACGCTCCTCTTACCAGCACTGCATGGTCTGGGAAACGCTCCTCTCTTATGGGCACTGCACGGTCTGATCAGTTCCTCAGGATGCCCCCTTTAGTCTCAGTTCTCCGCAATCACAAAATCCAAATCTCAAATCTCCTGGCGCCAGCAAACCCGCGGAACTCCTTACCCTGGTCAGGGTCTGTGTCTGTCCCAAGAGACGCGGCTGTCTGCCATGCGGTCTCCCTCCGACCCTCTGGGCTCAGGTCTGGCAAACTTTCCTGCCCAGATCCCTGGTTTTTAACCTTTCCAGGGGAGGTCTGCCCTTCCAGGCTGCAAGCCGTCTCACCAGCTGAGTAAATTTGCCAATTCGGGGTGGGTGTTATTAGTTTCAGCTGCTTACTCCGTTTGCTCCGGGACAAGACCTGGGACGCGTCTGCCTATATCGCCGCCATCTTGCTTCCTCTGTCCATAAGTTTTATTTTTATCACTTTAAAAACAGAACTTTAGAAAACCTGGAGAAATGAATTTCCTGTACAATGAAGCTGTACAATATCTGCATGTAAGCATATGTGGTTGGGCAAAAGTAGATTTACAGTTGTTCATATGGAAAATACAATATAGTAGGACCTCAGTTCTCGAACTTAATTCGTTCCAGAAGGATGTTCGAGAAGATTAGTTTGAAAACTGAATCATTTTTCCCCATTAGAAATAATGTAGATTGGATTAATTTGTTCCAGACCCCCAAACGATTGTTTTAAACTTTCTTACATACAGTACATAGCTAATGTTCTGTGTAACCTGCAAACAAACACTTCTTTTCTTAAATTTATCGAACTATCTCCTACTGACCTTAAACTTTCAGTCCTCGCTCTAGCATGCAGCATCTTCCTTGCTGTCACAGGCTGACTGCTTTTCATTCATCCAAATCAACAGCAGTCTTCCTACCTCTTCAACTGCCTGTGATCATTGTTTTCACACCATTAGAAATACCAGCATTCTTGATGACCTCTTTTATGCTTTAACATTGTGGTAATCATCCATTTTGCCAGCAAAAACCCCACAAATATTCACAGCACAGTTTACTGAGATGTTAGTGGGTAAACTGACTCACAGTAGCCCATTCTCTCCTTTGTTTGGAAAAACATCTACAGTTGAAAGGGTTAATGAAAGGTTACAAAATGAGCTCCTGGAATCTTACTCTCAGAGCTATGGAGCTACAGCCATGGTCAGTGGGCTGCAGATTTGATCCCCAGCCTAGTCAGGGCTCCTACAGGAGGCAACCAATTGATATGCTTCTCTTACATTGATGTTTCTTTCTCTCTCTCTCTCTTTTCTCTTTCTCTCTCTCTCTTTCCCCACCTCCCTCCCTCCCACCACTCTCTCTCTGAAAATCAATGGAAAAAACTGGTGAGGATTAACAAAATTAAAAAAAGAAAAGAAAAAGAAAAAAGCTGCTATTGGTCGTCAAGGTAACAATCACAAGCATAGTTATTTGAAGTGGGACTTCTAAGTGAAATACTTGAAGGATTGAATGGTGTAAGACTCATTAAAAAAGGATAGTACACTAGGTCACTCATGGCTGCCAATGGCATGAAGCCCTACACATGATAAACTACTTCAGTACTACAGGAGTTCCCAGACACCCAAACTTTCACAAATCAAGAGCTCCTATAAGCAGCACTTGATTCAATTCTAAGGAACAGGACTTTCCATCAGGGCTAGAGAACACCACCCTTGCTACCAGAGGTGGAAAATTAGCAAAGTCATTCTATTTGACTCATTGTATTTTTCATAGTGAATTAGCTGTCAATTTGCAAATTTCAAGAAATTTCACCAAACTTTATATGACTTTCTAGCATTTCATAGAAAGTCACTGAAGATTTCAAAACATGGGGCTTGAACTGCCATGTTGACTGGCTGAGTGGCAGACAGAGGCTGTGCAGTAGAAGGAACATATATTCCAATTGCCAACACTTGTCACATTTACTTCCTTGCTTAGCCCCACAAGACATGTTTTCACAATCCCTGATCTATCCCACTTGTAAATAAAGTTCAACAAAAATATTGAGGAAAACCAGCATTTAAAGATGTAAAAACTATTTTTAGCAACATCAAGAGCTTAGAAAATAATAAGCACATCCACTAACTCAGCAACACTTCTAGGACACCACAGAGCGACAAAGTGATACTAGCAACTCTGCTCCTCACAAACAAATGTGCATTTTAACCAAATCCTTGCAAGCAGCAGAACTGCTTAGAAACTGCAAAGTGACAGGAGAGCAGCATTTTAGCTGCCTTATAAGACTGCATTCCAGGAACGAACAGGGATATAGAAAATCTAGGAAAATTATTTGCTTTGGGCAGCAACAAGGAAGGTGCATCAGTCCCTGGGGCATAATAAAATTTACTTGTTGAATGTTTACCCAATAAAGAATGATTACAGGATTACTTCCATATTGACTATAAGCAACTTTGCAACCTAGAAAAGCTGGGAGGAAAAAGAAATAAAGAACTAGGGCAAAAAATTAAATAACACGGTTTCTTAAAATGAATGGCCTGATGTGTCTGTATTTATGCTAAAAATATGTTGAAAAAATAATCACTTGAGGACATAGATGTGTGTACCTACAACATATATATTTGTTCAAAGAAAAATATTAGCTGTGTCCCAGGCAACGCTAGTCACTAGGGACACAGTGATGAGCACAGCAGGCAAATCTCATGAAACTAAAATGGGGACTACTTATTTTCCCAGTTCCTACTGGAGGAAAGCATTATGAAGAAACAACTAGTACAATGAGAACGAATAAAACAGAGGATTAAAAACACAATTTTTAAAATTGATTGTTTCATCCATGTTGTAATTTTATATGACTTTAAAACTTTAATACAATAATATTGTATTTTAAATGTGCCACAAGAATTAAAATCTTGAAAGTATATAGTGAAGTCTCATGTAAAGCTAATAGCCACCCTCTAAGTTTCTGTATTTTCTAAATCTACTTGGGAAACAAAGTTTAGTTGTATACAAAGGGATTCCTTGAGTAAGACAAAATGATGACTGGGAAGAGTTAATTTCCAATGATTTTTAAAGAACAATTTACCCTGGCCTGTTTGGCCCAGAGGATAGAACATCACCCTGTGGACTGAGGGGTCCTGGGTTTGATTCCGGTCTGGGGCACCTGCCCGGGTTGTGGGCTTGATCCCCAGTACCGGGTGTGCAGGAGGCAGCCGATCAATGATTCTCTCTCATCATTGATGTTTCTATCTCTTCTCCCTCTCTCTTTCTCTCTGAAATCAATAGAAATATATATTTTTTAAAAAGAACGATTTAAGACAACTGTAATTTAAGGCCAATTTCAAAATACCTTTATTAAAATTAAGTGTTAAAAAGTTACTAGGCACCTAAAATCTGTATCCCAGTCTTTACTTAGTATCTCTCTTCCATCTAACCACACATCAAACATCTAAGTTCTTTCTAAGAAATTCAATACAGCCTCTGCTAAGATATGACTGTAGGTAAGCTACCCAAAGTGGAAATGTTAATATTCTTAAAATCATCACTTTCATTGTTACAAGGTACTTACCAATCTCCTATTTTTTATGTTAAGTCAAAGGCCATCACATCCATATAAAGTAATTCATAATGTTCAACAAAGCTTTATAATTCCCTCTACGACATCTTAATGATCTTTTAAAATATATATAGTTTATTCATTATGAACCAGGACTCTGGTGCAGTGCGAGTATCCTGCTACTCAGGAATACTTAATGAGCAGCCCAAGTGTTCTGCTGCAGGTGGTTCCATCTGGCACAGCATAAACAACCCAATGGAATAAGCAGTCTTTAAATTGCTGTCAAGACCTGCTCTCAAACACATACTTAGACATATGGTCCTGTGAACATATGTTTAAACATTTCTCTTTTGCTTGTATAAATGAGGACCCAGTTCAGCAATACTTACAGTTAGCATTGGAGTTGTCAACAGGCCCCAAGCAAAGAATTCAAGGAAGATTACAATTGCAGCATGGTACACACGTGGTCGGCCAAAGCCTTCTTGCTAAAAAAGGAACAAAGCTATTATTAAAAAGAGTAAAGAAAATTTTTAAATCCATTATCCTAAAATGGGATCTAACACACACACACGATAAATTTAAAACCTAGCCTATATAATAAAAGGCTAATGTGCAAATCGACTGAACGGTGGAATGACCGGCCTCTATGACACGCACTGACCCCCCAGGGGGCAGATGCTCAACGCAGGAGCCATCCCCTGGGGGTCAGTGCGCTCCTACAGGGGGAGTGCCGCTCAGACAGAAGCTGGGCTCATGGTTGGCAAGCACAGTGCCACTGTAGCAGCTTTAACGACCCCTCAGGGGATGTCCAACTGCTGGCTTAGGCCCGGGTCCCGGCCTGCAAGAGGGCGCGGGCCAGGCTGAGGGACCCCCCAACCCCCCAAGTGCACAAAAGTCGTGCACCGAGCCTCTAGTGTTTAAGATAAGACTTCATTCTGCAGTATCCCTGATTCTTTCATCTTCCCTAACTATAGAAAGTACCATGATTATAGACTTTCTACTCATTCCATCAATACAAATCACTGGAGCTTTGGCAAAAAAATCAACTGATTCTTCAAGAGACTGAGGTTCCATGAACTCACTATTCTTTTTTTTTTTTTTAAATAAATCTTTATTGTTCAGATTATTATAGCTATTCCTCTTTCCCCCCCCATAGCTCCTCTCCACCCAGTTCCTACTCCACCCTCTGCCCTTACCCTCCCACTGTCCTCATCCATAGGTGTACGATTTTTGTCCAGTCTCTTCCCACACCCCTTTCCCCCACCCAAGAATTGTCAGTCCACTCCCTTTCTATGCCCCTGATTCTATTATATTCAACAGTTTACTCTGTTCATCAGATTTTTTATTCACTTTATTTTTAGATTCACTTGTTGATAGATATGTATTTGTTGTTCATAATTTTTATCTTTACCTTTTTCTTCTTCTACCTCCTCTTAAAGAATACCTTTCAGCAGTTCATATAATACTGGTTTGGTGGTGATGAACTCCTTTATCCTTTTCTTATCAGTGAAGCTCTTTATCTGACCTTCAATTCTAAATGATAGCTTTGCTGGATAAAGTAATCTTGATTGTAGGTTCTTGCTATTCATCACTTTCAATATTTCTTGCCACTCCCTTCTGGCCTGCATAGTTTCTGTTGAGAAATCAGCTGACAATCGTATGGGTACTCCCTTGTTGGTAACTTGACTTTTTTTCTCTTGCTGCTTTTAAGAGTCTCCCTCTGTCTTTTGCTCTTGACATTTTAATGATGATGTGTCTTGGTGTGGTCCTCTTTGGATTCCTTTTGTTTGGGGTTCTCTGCGCTTTCTGGACTTGTAAGCCTATTTCTTTCACCAGGTAGGGGAAATTTTCTGTCATTATTTCTTCAAACAGGTTTTCAATATCTTGCCCTCTCTCTTCTTCTGGCACCCCTATAATTCGGATGTTGGTATGCTAGAAACTGTCTCAGAGGCTCCTTACACTATTTTGATATCTTTGGATTCTTTTTTCTTTTTGCTTTTCTGGTTGGGTAATTTTTGCTTCTTCGTATTTCAAATCTTTGACTTAATTCTTGGGATCCTCTTGTCTGCTATTGGATCTCTGTACATTACTCTTTATTTCAGTCGGTGTATGTTTAATTTCTAGTTGGTCCTTTTTCATATCCTCGAGGGTCTCACTAAATTTATCAGACGTTTCTAGAAAATTCTTGAAAAACCTTATAACCGTGGTTTTGAACTCTCTACCCAGTAGTTTGCTTTCCTCCATTTCTGTCATTTGTGACCTGTTTCTTTGTCTCCGCATTTTTTATGCTTCCCTGTGTTGATAGAGTGGCTTTGTGTGCTAGGTGTCCTATAGGGCCCAGTGGCTCAGCCTCCCCAATTACCTGAGGTAGACACTCTTGGTGCACCCCTTTGTGGGCTGTGTGCACAGTCTTGTTGTAATTAAGCCTTGATTGTAGTTGGTATCACTGGGAAGAATTGACCTCCAGGCCAACTGTCGGTGAGAATCAGCTGTGTCTACAGTGGGAGAACTTCTGTGCTGAAGACACCCTAATGGGGCAAGACTTGCTTCAGTGGGGCTTTGGTGCTCACTGAGTCTGCCCCCTGAGTGTGTCCCTTATGGATCTGAGGAGTTGTAATCTGGATGGTCCCAGTCTGACCACTGGGTACACTGGCTCTTGGATCTCTAAGGAGGTGCTAATTTAGCATCTGCCTGAGGTTACCCAACAGGAGCTACGGAGAGATCTGCAGATTCCTCTTCCTTGTTTGGGGTTTGGAGGTGCCCAGATGAGGCCCAGCTGTGAAGCAATGCAAGCTTCTGTGGGGCCTTGGGCCTTCTTTAGGATGTTCTGGGTCTCTCTGACCCAGCTGCAGTTTGTTAGGTAATTTTAGATCTCAAAGTGCCAGCCCATTCATATGCAAAAGCCTCTGTTAGCAGCTTTGGTGGGGCGGTGTCTCAGGGAATCAACAGGGTGGAGCAAACAGCGATGGCTGATCCTCAGTCCTGCCCTAAAAGGCCCCCGGGTCTCAGTGTTCCGTCTCAGTGTCGCTGTAAGCATCTCTGAGAGAAAGCCGCCCTTGAGTTCCGCCCAATGCAAGACAGTCCAGTTTCTCCCCCTATGAGTCCTGGGTCCTCAGAGACTTCCCAGAACTGGAGTTCAGAGCAGTCAGGAGCTTGTGACTCCCTCCCGATTGAAAAAGACACTGGCGTCCTCTGTTGCCAGCCCTTTCCGCACGCGCACCTCCGTAACTCTGCACTTTACTTCCGCAGCTCCTCTGAGTCTCAGTGTGCTTTTCTCTTCCCTTCTAGTTGTAGAATTTCCACTCAGCCAGCCTTCCTGTGATTCTGGATGATGACTGTTTTGTCTTTTAGCTGTAGTTTTGAAGTGGTTGTGGGAGGCAGCAATTTCAGGTGTTTACCTATGCCGCCATCTTGGTTTCTTCCAGTCTGTCTCTTAATTATGTGTTGTTTTTCAGCATCTTGGCCTCTATAGGTCTAAAGTTCCTCTAGCCACATAAGGAGACGCAGGCACTGGGGTCAGTCATATGCTCAAAAGCTTCAGGGAAGTGCAGGTGATGTAAATTCAGTGGTTAGGGGAAGAAACATACGCCATACCTGAAAGTGTCAAAATCTTGTTTTCTGTTTCTATTTTAAGACTGGGCCTATTCTGCTAGTTTTCTGCAGTTTGTGACTTCTGGAGAGGAAATCTAAAACTCCTCTTAACTGAATGTTCTCTGCCTCTGTTACAATGCTTATTATGAGATCAGGTGCTATTAGCACTTGGTATACCTAGAAGTAAACGTACAAAAGATTCTGTAAAACCCACATGATTCCTATGTTTATATTTTCAAGTCTTCAAAAGGTAAAATTACAGCCCTAACCGGTTTGGCTCAGTGAATAGAGCATCGGCCTGCAGACTGAGGGGTCCCAGGTTCGATTCCAGTCAAGGGCATGTACCTTGGTTGCAGGCACATCCCCAGTGGGGAGTGTCCAGGAGGCAGCTAAATCGATGTTTCGCTCTCATCGATGTTTCTCTCTCATCGATGTTTCTAACTCTCTATCCCTCTCCCTTCCTCTCTGTAAAAAAATCAATAAAATATATATTTTATAAAATTTTAAAAAAAGGTAAAATTACATATGTATTATTTAACTAGAATCTATTCATAACAAAAGATCAGACAAATCCAGACTGTGGGACATTCAACAAGGCAACTGGCCTATTCTCCTTAAAAATCTCAATGTTATAAAAGACGAAAGTAGCCAAACCGGTTTGGCTCAGTGGATAGAGCGTCGGCCTGTGGACTGAAAGGTACCAGGTTCGATTCCGGTCAAGGGCATGTACCTTGGTTGTGGGCACATCCCCAGTAGGAGGTGTGCAGGAGGCGGTTGGTCGATGTTTCTGTCTCATCGATGTTTCTAACTCTCTATCCCTCTCCCTTCCTCTCTGTAAAAAATCATAATATATTTTTTTAAAAAAAAGACAAAAGTAAAGGAAGAAAGACCACAGTCATAACAACCAAACTAATGTCATTTTTCTGGTCTTTTAAACAGCAAAACCTAGAATGTAGAAAAAAATTTGAAAGAAATAGACCAGTTTCTTTCAACAAAGAAATGGTATAGATAAAGAAAAGAAAAAAGGAGGGAGAACTATGTTAGTATATAGATTAAAATAAATTTAAGAAATATGTGGACTTTGAGTTTTGATTTAAATAAACTGGAAAAAAGAGACAATTTTAAGTCAATCATGGAAATTTTAAACTGCACTGGCATTAGATGATAACAAAAGTAGGAAATAGGGTGGCAAAAGGATATATTTTTATTTTATTTTATTTTTAAGGAAATATTTTTAAAAGTAAATAGCCTATATGCTTTTACTGATAATTTCATAATTACTTGGTTGAAAATTCTAATACTCACTCACTGTATACAGCAAAGCAAATGCTTCCAAACAGTCAAACAGCGTGAATGTCAATAAATAGCCTATAGCTCTTGAATCATTTGTTTTATTCATCAAGCATCATGCATATAAGAATCTCAAGCCCTAACCGGTTTGGCTCAGTGGATAGAGCGTCAGCCTGCGGACTAAAGGTCCCAGGTTTGATTCCAGTCAAGGGCATGTACCTTGAGTGTGGGCACATCCCCAGTAGGGAGTGTGCAGGAGGCAGCTGGTTGATGTTTCTCTCTCATTGATGTATCTAACTCTCTATCCCTCTCCCTTCCTCTCTGTAAAAAAAAAAAAAAAAAATCAATAAAATATATATTAAAAAAAAAAAGAATCTCAAAAAACTCCGAAAAACAGCTCCAAGTAGGAAGCACAGGAAGACTACCCTTTTTTTTTTATTTGCAGTTTCATGACTTGGTGCTCTTTCCCAGGCAGTGAAGCTTTATTTATGGAGACCATTGGATAGAGACCATGGTGCTGCAGTGCTGATTAAATATTTTTAAGATGCACATTTTATTCTATGTGCACATTTCTTCATGCTATTATTTTTAATACCTTGCAAAAAAATAAATAAATAAACCCAGACAACCCACCTTTTTGTTCACACATTATATATTTTAAAGTAAAAATTTAAAAAATAAACAGGTCTCTTTTAATATGCAAACATTATAATATTATTCTCCTCTCTACATAAATTACTTTAATTGTACTATCATACATCCCTAACCAATAACAGTGATATATGAGAAAAATGCAACAGGCAGGCCTTGATATGGTGGGCACTCTATGTGAGCAATCAGACAAATGGTAACAAAAGTAAATCTTCCTTACTTCCAATTATTTCTAAGTTCTTGGGGCCCAATATGCTGAGGAAAAAAGTGTCATACATTTATTTCTCCTTTAAATTATCTGAGCTAATTAGAAAGGCTTTATAAAAAATTAACCGATTATTGCCCTGGCCAGTGTGGCTCAGTAGGTTGGAGCATTGTCCCATACACCAAAAGTTTGGGGGCTCATACCAAGGTTGCAAAACTGGCCCTTACTTGGATTGCATATGAGAGGCAACCACTCGATGTTTCTCTCTCACATCAATGTTTCCCTCTCGCTCTAAAAAAATAATATATCAATAAATATAGTATACTTGGTGAGGATTAAAAAGAAAACAATTATTTCCAGTTGAGCCTGATCTGGTACTGCCTCTCTCAAATCAGTTCAATGTCTCCCCTCTTTATTTTGTTGCACTTTTATAAATCATTACAGAACATCTTGAGACATTTGAAAGCAGACGATGAAAAATGAGTCGTGCCCAGCCGGCCTGGCTCAGAGGTTGAGTGGCAAACTATGAACCAGGAAGTCTCGGTTTGATTCTGGTCAGGACACATGCCTGGGTTTCGTGCTCAGTCCCCAGTAGGGGGCGTGCAGGAGCCAGCCAACCAACGATTCTCATCACTGATGTTTCTGTTTCTCTCTCCTACCTTTCTTGTTGATATCAATTAAAATTTTTTTAAAATAAGTGTCATGATGTCTTCACACACTCACATTACCATCTCTCCCATAGCTGACTACTGTGGCCTCGGAACCCTGCCTTGACTCCTCTTTCCTGCCCCTCTGACACTACACTCAGAGTGATCATTCTAAAATACAAATCTCATCCTGTCACTCCTGCACAAGACTACAAAAACCGGCCCACAAATTCTCCTATTCCTGTATACCAACATTTTGGCAACATAGCTGTGCTGCCAATTCCATCAATAGGTGGAGTTATTTCTCTACTTCCTGGATTGGAGCTGGCTTAACCAACAGATGTCAGGTGAAATAACAAGGTGGACTTCTGAATCTAGACCCCTAGAAGTCTTCAATACCAAGTGGAGAAATCCCTTAGGTACAGGAGAATGAGAGCATTTTAAGCCTCCCAATTGGTGCCCCTTAGACCCAGGAGTGAACAGCCATCACCCACTGCCTGACAAAAGGAGCAAGGCCATCTTAAGTCACCCATCCAACTCCAAGCCTCCAGATGACTTCAGTATCTGCCATCAAAGTTAGTGAAGAACCCCCGGCCAAATGCGGCCCAAACTGCTAACCCCCCAAAGTATTGTGAAAAGCCACTAATTTGGGAGTAGTTTCTTATGTAGTAATTATTAAGTGATACCCTCCCTTTGCCCTCATGATGAGGTTTAAACTCTTAAGATTGCTTTTGTAACATGATGAGGTTCCTTTTGTAATTCTCCAATCTCATCCCTCAGTTCAACCATAACTTCATAAAATATTTGTGAGATTAAAGAATAATATTCACACAAACCATTTTTTGATATTTCATTTTAAAAATGTACTAGTTAGGTATTACAGACAATTAAAGTCAGAAAGGGCAACAAGAATTCCTGAAAGCCCAGCTGGCGTGGCTCAGTGGTTGAGCACTGACCCATGAACCAGGAGGTCATGGTTTGATTCCCAGTCAGGACACATGCCCGGGTTGCAGGCTCAGTTCCCAGTAGGAGGCATGCAGGAGGCAGCCGATCAATGATTCTTTTTCATCATTGATGTTTCTATCTTCCTCTCCATTTCTCTCTTTCTCTGAAATCAATAAAAATATACTTTAAAAAAAGAATAAAAATATCATCATGGTTGGTGTTTCTCAATGGTTAGAGCATCAGCCCACACACTGAAAGGGTCGTCAAGGGCACATACCTGGGTTGCAGGTTCAATCCCTGGCCCTTGACAGGTGTGCAGGAGGCAACCAATCGACATGCCTCTCTCACATCGATGTTTCTCTTTCTCTCTCTCTTCCTATCATCCTTTCTAAAAACCAATAGAAAAAATATCCTCGGGTGAGGATTAACAACATAAATAAAAATAAAATGGGTTCCCAAAAACTGGGGTCCATTTTTAAAAAAGGAAAAGAATAAAAGTACTCAACTCCAACTGATGAGTTACTTGCTGAGCTCTATCTACTATATGTCAGCTAGATGCTGGGGACAATACTAACAACAATAGAAACTATTCCGGCTCCCATTTCATGGATGTAAAGTTTAAAAGAAAATGAAGGCTCTGAAGGACAAGGACAGTCTATTACAAAGAATCCTGAGCTATACCCAGGCAAAACAGGGTCCTGTGACAGTGGCCACAGACACTATGCCACACACTGATCACACACATTACACTTTTGAGATAATAACTATTAACCCCTAATTTTATAGATGACAAAACTCAGATGGAGAATTTATTTGTAACTTGCCAACTCCAATGGTTAGTAACTGCCTATGCTGGTATTCCATCCAGAGTCATATACCTCCGGAGTGTGTGTTACCACTGTATTACTTACACTGCCTTTCTCTTAGCCCAAACTTCTGCCCAAATGGAATTAGCACAGATATATGGCAGGCAGCCTGTACTGCAGCAACCTGAGCAAGAGGTAAATAGGAGTCAAATGTAGAGCGCTCCTTAAGCAAAGCACAGTACAGACCTTTACTCATGGACCCACCCCTTTCCCCACACTAAGGAATGTGGCCTGGCTAGTGTGTAACTGGGCAAAAGGACAATCTCTATTAACCCCCTCATCTGCTTTCTCACCATGACCTGAAAAGTTCAGATAAACTAGGGCATATGGCTTTTGTCAATCAGGTCATCTGTTGTCAGTTGGGAAAAGATAAGGTTAAAAATTACTCCCACTTGTTTCACACAGGATCCCAGTAAACATCAGTGACCTGTCAGCATGGAAGCAAAAGACAGAGAGGCTGTCATACACTCCAACTGAATAAAAAGGAGAGTCCACAAATAAGCCCATGTATGCATGTCCAGCTGATTTCAGGCAACAGCACCAAATCCATTCAGTGGGGAAAGAACAATTGCTTCAACAAAGAGGGCTGAGACAACTGAATTTCCACTTATAAAGAATAAAGCTGGACCTACCTCACACCATGTATAAAAAGTAATTCAAAATGAATGAATGACCTCAGCTAAAACCATAAAACTCCTCACAGGAAACACAGATGTAAAACTTGGATTTAGTAATGGATGCTTAGATATGACTCCAAACTATAAGCCACAAAAGAAAAAACAGATATGGGCTTCATCAAATTACAAACTTTAACTGGACTTTACCAAAATTTAAAACTTCTATAAATCAAAGGACACAATCAACAGAATGAAAAGGCAACCTGTGGAGCTGTGGAGGAAATATTTGTAAAGCATATATCTGATGAGCTAATATCCGGAATATATTAGAAACTTCTACAACTCAACAAAAAAACACACCAAATAACCCAATTTAAAAAATGGGCAAAGGACTTGAGTAGATATTTCTCCAAAGAAGATATACAAATGGCCAATAAACGTATGAAAAGATGCTCAACATCATTCATTATTAGATGAGTGCAAAATACAAAACATGAAACATCACCTCACACTCATGATCAAAAACAAAAAACAAAACAATGTTGGTGAGGATGTGAAGAAATTAGAACCCTGATGCACTGTTGGCAGGAAAATAAAATGGTGCAGCCATTTGGGAAATTCCATGGCAAGTCCTCAAATAATTAAAAATAGAATTACCTGGTGATCCCACAATTCCATTTCTGGGTAGATATCCAGAACTGAAAGCAGGATCTCAAAAAAGATATTTGTACACTCATGTTCCAGCAGCATTATTCACAACAGCAAAAAGATAGAAGCAACCCAAGTACTCATCAACAGATAAATGGAGAAACAAAAAGTGACATGTACATAAAATGAAATATTATGCAGCGTTAAAAGGAAGAAAATTATGACACATGCCACACATCCTTCCTTTCAACAGTGTTGATGACAACATGTATCAACAACAACCTTGAGGACATCACATCTAAGTAAAATAATCTGGTCACAAAAAGACAAACAGTAGATGGCTTCACTTATATGAGGTATCTAGAGGAGTCAAACTAAGAAGCTGAAAGGAGAATGGTGGTTGTTAGGGGATTTGTGATGGAGTAAATGGGAGCGGCTATTTAGTGGATATAAAGTTTCAGTTTTGCCGAAACCGGTTTGGCTCTGTGGATAGAGCGTCGGCCTGCGGACTGAAGGGTCCCGGGTTCGATTCCGGTCGGGGGCATGTACCTGGGTTGCAGGCACGTCCCCAGTAGGGGATGTGCAGGAGGCAGCTGATCGATGTTTCTCTCTCATCGATGTTTCTGACTCTCTATCTCTCTCCCTTCCTCTCTGTGGAAAATCAATAAAATATATTTTAAAAATAAATAAATAAAAAAAATAAAAAAAATAAAAAATAAAGTTTCAGTTTTACAAGATAAAAAAGTTCTGGAGATTGACTGTAAAAACAATGTGAACATAATTAACATTAATGAACTACTTAAAATGGTTAAAATGGTAAATTTTGTTAAATATGGTTATTAAAATATTTCTTAAATCAACTCTATTTCCATATATTGACAACAAACAATTGTGAATTTAATTTTTTTAAGAATTTACATTTGTATTACATTTACATTACATGTACAATAGCACCAAAATATGAAATAGGGAATAATCTGACAACTGTTGTGGAAGAATTATATACTGAAACCTACAAAACACAGCTGAGAGAAATTAAAGATCTAAAAATAAATGGAGAGATAATGCATTCATGGATCAGAACGCTCAATATTGTTTTTAATCTTCAGAATCAACACCATCCCAATAAAATACCAACAGGGCCCTAGCCGGTTTGGCTCAGTGGATAGAGCGTCGGCCTGTGAACTGAAGGGTCCCAGGTTCGATTCTAGCCAAGGGCACATGCCCGGGTTGTGGGCTCGATCCCCAGTAGGGGGTGTGCAAGAGGCAGCCGATCGATGATTCTCTCTCATCATTGATGTTTCTATCTCTCTCTCCCTCTCCCTTCTGCTCTGAAATCAATAATACACACACACACACACACACACACACACACACACACTAGTGGCCCGATGCACGAAATCGTGCACATTAAAAGGGAATTAGAGGAAATATTTCAATATTGCTATTTGCCCTTTCTCTATAATAAAAGTGTCATAGATGAAAGAAAATTAGTAAAATGTATATGAAAATCTCCCTCCTGTCAGAGTCTGGGGTGCGCTGCGGGACCCAGAGTCAAGTCCCCGCCCGTGCCTCGAAATTGCATGAGACCCAGACCCGGCTGGCCCCACCCCCATCAAGCCCCGCAGGGCAGGGGGTGCAGCCTCAGGTCCCCTCCCAAGCCCGGCCAGGTGTGTGTGTGTGGGGGGGGCCCACAGCCTCAGGCCCTCCATCAAGTCCTGCCTGGGCGGGGGACACAGCCTCAGGCCCCCCAGCCCCAGCGTGGGGACAGGGGGTGTGGCCTCACGTCCAGGCATGATGGCATGACCACCATTTGCATATTAGCTCTTTATTATATAGGATAAGAAAGAAAATACCAGCAGACTTTTTCTTTTTTTGGTAGAAATTCATAAGCTGATTCAATACTTCTAAAATGCAAAGACCCCAAATAGCCAAAACAATTTTAAAAGAGAAGAACAAGGTCATAGAACTCTTATTTGTTCTTATTATGAACTTCCAATAACAGAGACTGAATAGTATTAATGTAAAGATAAACAAATAGATAGATCAATGAAAGAGAATCCAGCTGTAATAGATGTTACAGATATTTACCAATTTTTATGACTTTCCATTGGTGGATTAGCTCGTATCCATGTTATAATAAAACTGGCATTAGAAGAAAACTAAAAAAAAAAAAAAAGAGAGAGAGAGAATCCAGAATAGACTAACATTTTGACAAAGCTACAAAGGCAATTCAGTGAATAAAAAAACGCCTTTTCAACAAATGATACAGCAACTAGTTATCTATATGCAAAAAGAACTTCCATTCTCATGCTGAACCATATAAAAAATTAATGCACACCTCCCTTTCATAGAAGGCAATGATTACTTGGTTCCCCTCTATTATTCAGGTTAATACATCTCTTTGCCAATATCTTTTTTAGGTAAATATACCTCTTTGCCAAACAAGGTAGAAAAAAGGCAGCAGCCAATTCCTTAGAGTTGTAGCACGGGCAGTCTTTCCCTAGAGTAGTAGCATCTAAGAACCTGAAACCATGAAGTCAAGCTATAGGGAAATTCCAACACATTAAAATAACACCAAGTCCTGGGACCTGTAGAAAATAGCACCTGAAGTGATACTACTAGGTGTACCGGTTAATAATGGCGGATTTTGTAATCAAAGAAAACACCATAATTTCAAGAGAAACATCAAAAGTGCTTTATTCAAAGTAATGTCCATCGCTAGCTACACATTTACCCTATCTTTAGGTAATCTGTGGGTACCGTCCCAATAGAACTTTTCTTGTTTTGAGGCAAACCATTCAGAGACCAATTTTCTACTTTTTCGTACGTTTTGAAGTGCTGCTCAGAAAGTGCGTGTGCCATCGATCAGAACAAGTGGTAATCTGAAGGAGCAAGGTCTGGTGAATACGGTGGGTGGGTTAATACTTCCCAGGCAACATCTTTTAACGTGTCTTGAACTGGTTTTGAAGTGTGTGATGGTGCGTTATCATGAAGCAAAATTACTTTGCCGTGTCTTCTGGCACATTCTGGTCGTTTCACGATCAAAACATGGTTCAAATTGATTATTTGTTGTCAGTAGCGATCAGTATTAACGGTTTCACCTGGTTTTAGCTCATAATACACCACACCTTCCTGATCCTACCAAACGCAGAGCATTGTCTTCTTTCCAAAGCGATTTGGCCTTGCAGGCAATGTTGATGGTTGACCTGGATCAACCCATGATTTTGTGTGTTTGGGATTCTCAAAATAAATCCATCTTTCATCGCCAGTCACAACTTGATGCAAAAAAGACTTTCTTTTGTGCCATTGAAGCAACATTTTACTGATGACTTTTTGGTTTTCCATTTGTCTTTCGTTCAGTTGATGTGGCACCCATTTTCCATCCTTTAAAACAGGGGTCCTCAAACTACGGCTCGAAAACATTTATCCGGCCCGCCGGGTGTTTTTGCCGCCGCTGTGTACATAGGAATTTGTTCATAGTTTTTTTTTAAACTATAGTCCGGCCCTCCAACGGTCTGAGGGACAGTGAACTGGCCCCCTGTTTAAAAAGTTTGAGGACCCCTGCTTTAAAATCTTTCCCATTGCTTGTAAATGATCGGAAATTGTTTGCTGAGCAACGTTTAATCTTTCTGCAAGTTGTTTTTGAGTTTGACATGCACTTTCATCCAATAATGCTTATAATTGTTGGTCTTCAAACTTTTTCGTTTGACCTGGACGTTCTTTGTCTTTTACATCGAAATCATCACTTTCAAAGCGTTTAAACCAGCGCTCACAAGTATCTTGAGATGGAGCATGTTCACCATAAGCTTCCCACAGTATTCAGCAGCACTTTTCTTCAAAATGTTTCAATAAATTAAAACTTCCCACAAATGCTCTTTTTTTGGCATGAAATTTGACATTTTTAAGCGTAAAAATATCTATACTGTTAATACCTTCAGCAAATTTGACATATGAAGTTTTGAAGCTTGCTGTCAATACAACAAAATAGCATACATATAAAATCGCATTTATATAAACATATGTGTAACTCCATCTATTGAAAAACATCCGCATTACTAACTGGTACTCCTAGTAAACAGAAACTGCAAGCAGGGAAGATGCATAGTTTGGAGGCACTGGCATATGACATGAACATATCTGACTAAAGGCATTCACTGCTTTCTCAGCCACCACACATTCCAAAAAGCACCCGTGCCACCTGCCCAGGCCAGCTTTCTCACTAACTCACCAAGCACCAAGGAAACTCATTTCCTGTATTTGTTGCAATTTATTAATACATAGTGACTTTATGCACCTTCAAAGAAAAGCAAAGCCTGGACCGGAACATCTACTTGTGCCCAAGTAACCTTCAGGATTCAAAGAAGGAATCTGGGAATAAATTGTCTAGGTTTCTTTAAGTAAACATTCCTTAAAAGTTCCTGCTCTAAGCACATAATGAATAATTTTAATTTTTAGAGTGGGTTCTAGTTCCTGTATCGATTAGTAAATGAGAGAACTGAATACTCTTATTAATCAGGGAACCCTTATACATTCTGACCAATCATTTATGCCAAACATATCGAGAAATAAGAAAAATAACAGCTAATATTTACTGAAGACTCACTAGGTGCCAGGTGGTGGTACCCTCACAATCTTCTAAGGTAAATATTACTATTAATTCGGAGAGGTGATGTGTAACTTGCCCCAAGTTATAGTTAAGGTGGGAACTGGGATTCCAAGCATGCTCAGCTAATCCCATGCTAAATGCTCCACCTGCAGATTATCTTTCTATCCCAGGGGAACCAATGAGAAGAACTGCGGAGAGCGGTAATGGTATTTGCATGCGAGGTCACACCGATGCACACTGTGGAAGGCAGGCTGATGGTGAGGTAAGCAAGAGTCAAAATCCAGGTCCAAAGTGCTGAGGCCTGAGCCGCAGGCATGAGAGGAAGATACCACCTAGTCTTCACCTGGTAGCTGACTCAGCAACGTGACAATGAAAGTGAGGCCCCTAGATCACTAGCTGGCCACTAGTTTGTAATTACTGCCCATCAATTCCAAAAAGCAGGAGGAGCTGGCAGCTTGGTTTTGTAGGGGCAGAAAGGTAACCAGCCTTTAAAAAATACATATTTTATTGATTTTTTACAGAGAGGAAGGGAGAGGGATAGAGTTAGAAACATTGATGAGAGAGAAACATCGATCAGCTGCCTCTTGCACACCCCCTACTGGGGATGTGCCCGCAACCAAGGTACATGCCCTTGCCCGGAATCGAACCCGGGACCTTTCAGTCCGCAGGCCGACGCTCTATCCACTGAGCCAAACCGGTCAGGGCGAACCAGCCTACTTTTAACATAACCAGAAACGAAGGAAGAAAAAACAATTCAATAGGTCCCTCCCCTGTCACGATAAACGTCCGACATTCCAGAAATCCTGTGTTTGAATGAGGACCCCCTCTCGCTCTCCCGCCTTTTCAAAGCTATTTCCCCGTGGGCACTCGCCGGCTATTCACGGATTAGGCGCCGGCCAGGCCGACGGGCCGCCGCTGCCCGCGGTCCCGGCAGAACCGGGACCAGAAACCAGCACCCCCCGCCGTCCACGTAGGACGCTCCCCTTGCGCCTCCTCCCAGTCCCACGAACGGGGCGCGCACCCCCATATGCAAGCACTTGCCATTCCTTAAAAGCAAACGTAGACATGCGAGTTAAAAACGTGAAGTCTACTACGTATCTTTAAGTGTCCCGAAATTTCCACTTTTCTTTGGAAAAACGTTTCCTTGGTGTGAGTTGCTGTTCGTCGTCAGGTTTCTCTTTCCTAAGTGGACGGGAGCGGGGCGGAGGGGCGCGAAGGAAAGGTCTGAGACACAGGCGCCGCGCTGCTCCCGGCCCGGACCGGCCGGCCCGGCGGCTGCAGAGGCGCACGAACCTCCCGCCGAACCCGAGCCGGGACCGCAGGCCCCCCGCCCCGAACCTGGGCCGACACCCCTGAACGGGAAACTCAGCAAGAGCCCGACCCTCCGCCGGCGGCCGGCCCCACGCTCCCCCCGCGCCCGCTCACCCCGCATCCGCCGGCGGCCCGCGCGCCCGCGCGCTCCTCGGCCATGGCTCCCGCCTCGGGCTCCCCGCTCAGGCCGCGCCGGCTCCGGCTCCCGGGGCCCCGGCAGGACTGCGCCGCCCGCCCGCGTCCTCATGGGCTCCGCGCTGGCGCCTGCGGGCCCGCGGCCCAGGCGGAGGCGGCGGCGGAGGAGGTCTGACGCCCCGCGCCCGCGCCCTCCGACCCGCCCCCCGTCCCCTGGCGCGCGGAAGTGCGTCATCACCGGGGCCGGGCTTCTTCCGGAGGTGGGTGGAGCGGGCGGGCGGAGTCCTCCGCGGGGTGGGCTCCCCGCGGGCGCGGGCCGGGGCGGGCACCGCTCAGGAGACAGCCGGGCCGGAGCCACTGGCAGCCCGGGCGCCCCGCGTCTGTGAAACGGGGTTCGGGGACGTGGCGGCAAGGGGCCGAGTGCTAACCTGCCGACTCAGGGACGCTCAGAGCTCTAAAGTGACCACAGAAGGTGGTCTGAAAACCTTTCATAAAAGCAGTTCATAGTGGGTAGTCATGTCCTGGCTGACGAAGGCCAAGTTTCAGTCTTGACTGAGCGTCCTGTCCTTTGGCATCTAAGACAACACCCTGTGCAACGTCCGGGTCAGGGTCACTCCCCTCGCGTCCAGGCCCTCAGGGCGCAGCCACGTGCCTGGGCGCCGGCCGGGCGCAGATGCGCTCCTTACGGTGTTAATTGTCAGCTGCCAGCTGCCCCTCACCCGCCTGCGTACAAGCAGCCTGTGTCTGTCACTTTACTTTCCACCCAGTCCCAGAGGCTTCCCTGCGTTGCTTTCTCCCAACCTTCAGTGGTTCTCAACCTCCCTAATGCCGCGACCCTTTCATACAGTTCCTCATGTTGTGGTGACCCCCAACCATAAAATCATTTTCGTTGCTACTTCATAACTGTAATTTTGCTACTGTTGTGAATCGTCATGTAAATATCTGATATGCAGGATGTATTTTCATTGTTACAAATTGAACATAATTAATGCATAGTGATTAATCACAAAAACAATATGAAATTATATATGTGTTTTCCGACGGTCGCGACCCACAGGTTGAGAACCGCTGCATGGATCTCCTGAAACCCACTCGTGTCTCCTCCTTTGATGGTGATGTATAAAAACAGGTGAAAAATGCCTTCTCCGGGTATTATTCTAATACGTTAAGATTCTGCTGCTTCCCGGCAGTTATCGACAGTTTGGCTCAAATAAACTCAGGTACTCTACAGGTTTGAACGTTGACAGTGACCATGTGGGAAACCAGTGAAGCTGATCCTGGGTGGTCGGAAGCAGTCGGTGCCGGACTGTTTAGTGGGGCACTGACCTCTGTCCTCTTAGATTGTGTCAACGTGAAAATCATTCAAACCTGTAGAGAATTTTTATGAGTTTATTTGAGGCAAACTGGCCACAATTGCCAGGAAGCAAAATCTTAACAGATTGAGAAAATGCTACAGAGAATGGCAGTTTTGCATCTTATTTTATACATTACAATCAAAAGAGGAGGCTTAAGTGGGCTACATGACATCCATTGCTGCCTTCGCAGCGAGACTCAAGAGAGCCAGGCTGAGGGCTGCAGCAGCTACTCAGCGGCGTTGGGGTGGGTCTTGGGCTCCGGGGAAGTGGATACCGCGGGCGGCAGCCACGCCACGCACAACACGGAGGAGGAGAGGCAGGAGGGGGAGGATGGGGACGACGGAGGCTCCAGCGCGAGTACTCCTGGAAGATCATCAATGCCTTCCGCTACTATGGCACCAGTATGCATCAGCGAGTGAACCGAACAGAAAGACAATTTCGATCACTTCCAGCTAATCAACAGAAACTCCTTCCTCAGTTTCTTCTCCACTTGGACAAGATCCGGAAATACATTGATCATAATCAAGGAAAACTACTGACCATTGTGAATGATTGCATACATATGTTTGAAAATAAAGAATATGGACAAAATGGGAATGGGAAGATTATGTCAACATCTACATTTGACATGGATAAGTTAAAATCCACATTGAAACAGTTTGTGAGAGACTGATGTGAAAGTGGAAAAGCAGAAAGGGATGCCTACTACCAGCCAATCATTAAATAAATTATTAAAATTTTTCCAAAAGAGATGGGATCCTTCTAAAGTAAATATTCTAGTACCTGGTGCTGAACTAGGAAGACTGGCCTGGTAAATAGCTATGCTAGGTTATGCTTGTCAAGGAAATGAATGGAGGTTTTTTATGCTCTTTTCTTCTAACTTTGTACTCAACAGATGTTCTGAAATTAATAAATATAAGCTTTATCCAATCAAAAAATGGGCAAAGGACCTAATTGGACACTTTTCAAAAGAGGACATTCAGAAAGCCAAGAGATATATGAAAACATGCTCAAAGTCACTAAGTTAAAAATGGAACTCCCATTTGACCCAGTGATCCCACTTCTAGGAATATATCCCAAGAAACCAGAAACACCAATCAGAAAGGATATATGCACCCCTATGTTCATAGCAGCACAATTCACCATAGCTAAGATCTGGAAACAGCCTAAGTGCCCATTAGCAGATGAATGGATTAGAAAACTGTGGTACATCTACACTATGGAATACTATGCTGATGTAAAAAAGAAGGAACTCTTACCATTTGCAACAGCATGGATGGAACTGGAGAGCATTATGCTAAGTGAAATAAGCCAGTCAATGAAGGAAAAATACCACATGATCTCACTCATTTATGGATAATAATGACCATTATAAACTGATGAGCAAAAATAGACACAGAGGCAGAGCTGCCTCAAACAGACTGTCAAACTACAGCAGGAAGGCCGGGGAGGGTTGAGGGGCGGGGGGTAAGAGATCAACCGAAGGACTTGTATGCATGCATATAAGCATAACCAATGGACACAAGACACTGGGGGGTAGGGGAGGCCAGGGGAATGTCAAGGAGGGGGGGGGGGCGGATAGGAGACATATGTAATACTCTTAATAATACTTTAAGCAATAAAACAAAATTAAAAAATATAATTAAATTGGAAAGAAATTATAGGATTTTGGTAAGATAGAATTGAAGATTTGTTGTTCTAAAATTGGGCGTGACACAGTGGTTGAGTGTCAACCTATGAACCAGAAGGTTCACTCAATTCCTGGTCAGGGCACATGCCCAGGTTGCAAGCTCGATCCCCAGTGTGGGGTGTGCAGAAGGCAGCCAATCAATGATTATCTCTCATCATTAGTATGTCTATCTCTCCCTCCCCTTCCTCTCTGAAATCAATAAAAAATATTTTAAAAAATAAAGATAAAAAACTCAGCAATACTTTAAACAAAAAGTTCCAAAAATTACAGTCATCCTAAGTTAATTCAGTTCTATAATCAATCTTTGTTTCCCCTAATTATTCACCAGAGCTTCCATAAATTCAGATATTTTCTAGAGTTCTAGTAATCTTAATCCAGTTTAAGGGGATGATCTGAAAATTTATTCTGAGATATGTAATTTAAAGTAAGTCAGGGTCCTTTCCAGGGATCTCTCAGAAGATGTAACATTTTTAAAAAATTAAATCTTTATTGTTCAGATTATTACATTTGTTCCTCTTTCCCCCCCCCACCCATAACTCCCCTCCTCCCAGTTCCCGCCCCACCCTCCGCCCTCACTCCCCACCCACTGTCCTCATCCATAGGTGCACGATTTTTGTCCAGTCTCTTCCCGCATCCCCCACTCTCCTTCCCCCCCCCCCCCCAAGAATAGTGAGTCCATTCCCTTTCTATGTCCCTGATTCTATTATAATCACCAGTTCATGCTGTACATCAGATTACTTATTCACTTGATTCTTAGATTCACTTGTTGATAGATGCATGTTTGTTGTTCATAATTTTTATCTTTACCTTTTTCTTCTTCTTCCTCTTCTTAAAGGATACCTTTCAGCATTTCGTATAATACTGGTTTAATGGTGATGAACTCCTTTAGCTTTTCCTTATCTGTGAAGCTCTTTATCTGACCTTCAATTCTGAATGATAGCTTTGCTGGATAAAGTACTCTTGGTTGTAGGTTCTTGGTATTCATCACTTTGAATATTTCTTGCCACTCCCTTCTGGCCTGCAAAGTTTCTGTTGAGAAATCAGCTGACAGTCGTATGGGTATTCCCTTGTAGGTAATTGAGTCTCTTTCTCTCTTGCTGCTTTTAAGATTCTCTCTTTGTCTTTTGCTCTTGGCATTTTAATTATGATGTGTCTTGGTGTGGTCCTCTTTGGATTCCTTTTGTTTGGGGTTCTCTGCGCTTCCTGGACCTGTAAGTCTATTTCTTTCACCAGGTAGGGGAAGTTTTCTGCCATTATTTCTTCAAATAGGTTTTCAATATCTTGCTGTCTCTCATCTTCTGGCACCCCTATAATTCTGATGTTGGTGCGTTTGAAACTGTCCCAGAGGCTCCTTACACTATCTTCGTATTTTCGGGTTCTTTTTTCATTTTGCTTTTCCGGTTGGGTGTTTTTTACTTCTTTGCATTTCAAATCTTTGACTTGATTCTTGCGTTCCTATGGTCTGCTGTTGGGTGTCTGGATAATATTCTTTTTTTAAAAAATATATTTTATTGATTCTTTACAGAGAGGAAGGGAGAGAGATAGAGAGCCAGAAACATCGATGAGAGAGAAACATCGATCAGCTGCCTCCTGCACACCTTCCACTGGGGATGTGCCCGCAACCAAGGCACATGCCCCTGACCGGAACCGAACCTGGGACCTTCCAGTCCACAGGCCGACGCTCTACCCATTGAGCCAAACTGGTTTTGGCTGTATAATATTCTTTTTTTTTTTTTCCTAAAATAACTTATATTTGAAAATGGTAAAGTTTTCCAAATATTAATTACAATAATCCCAAATAAAAATCTGCAAGGCAGTTCAATTATGGCACAATCAATGAATGACAGAGCATTTCATTTCAAAATCCCTGAGTTTTAGGATCTAAACATCCCTTTATTCCAGATTCAAAAGAATTTAAGGCATTCAAATGCTACAACACACCTGTCTTTTAGTTATAGGCATTGCTTCAATGAAAAACATAGCTTAAAAACCATGAAATGAAATCAATTCCATATAAAGCTATTGTATGATTCTGATCTCTGATCTGACTTGTAAATGAGATGTGTGTAACTTCCACTCTCAGCAATCAGGAACTCTTTTCCCAGCAGAATGGCTATGTTAGCTTCACTGCATTCTGACCAAAAGCAAGCTGTAGTGGCAGCAGCACGCTGACAAATTGAATGGTACAGGCCTTGAATAAAGATTTCAAGGTAAGTCAAGAGGGAATCTTTTTCTGTTTGTAAATAAACTGTATGAACTATATATAATGTAACCTATGTTTTATATCCTGGACTGACAGAGTTTTTCTTGAATACTAAGAAGAAAAAAATGTTCAAGATTCACAGAGGAAATAAATGGGAATTAACTTTGAGAAAATCTACCCACCTCATTTCCCAGAACTGCTTTCAAAGCCTCTGTAAGTGATCTAAATAGATGGATGCCAAAAGCAGGGACTCTAACCAAATAAAATACTGATTTGGTTTAGAGAATACTTTGTTGTTCTAGTTTTCTTGTGATTCAATAATTTTAGTAAATACATAGGTTTATTTCCAGTTCACACCCACTCCTTAAATTATTTTAAGTAAATTTAGTTAACAGATCTGAAGTTATTAGTTATTTTTAATGGTTATTAATTTATTAACTGTTCTATATTAATACTGTACAGTATGATTTCCTACTGACTTTCAAGAAACTACAGAAAAAGATGTTTTCCTAGAAAGTTCGGGGTACAGTGACTTTTTATAAACAAAATGCCCTAAGTGAAAATTTCTATGTGAAAATCATAGTCCTTAAATCAATCTTTTTAGGTTAACATTTTTAAATTAAGCAAATGTTTGTCTTTACAGTATTTACTTTGTGGTAAGAGAACCCAATAATAAAAAGTATAACTACATAACTTCAATATATATATATATGAACTTTAAAGATTGATTCCAAGGCAATTACCATATATTACTATGGAATGAGAATACATTACACATTCTCCAAGTAAATATCAAATTTACTTCAACCATCCTCACCTCCACCCCACCAAAAAAGAAGTCATTTTTATTTAGTCATAGTCAAAGTCCTTGGACTCATAGTAGGGCTTCTTGATGCCATATTGGTGTCACATTCTGCCAGTCATCCAGTCAGCCTTCTTTTTCAACTTCTTTGTCTACTAGTGCATCACTGGACCCAGCAGGCAGCTCACCCAGGCAATTTCAGTAACGGATTTTGGCTCTCTGTGCGTAACAGATGAAATCTTTACGAAGTATCCAGTCTGTCTTATAGCTGAGAGATCTGAACCTGCTGCAGATGTCACATATAAATTCTCGAACGGATTTTTATCATCTGTGTCACCACCTCCTCCTCCTCCTACCCCTCCGCCTCCTCCTCTCCGTCTCTCCCGCCTGGCCACCGGCGCGGCCCAGCCAGCGACGCCGCGCCCCACCCCCGCGGCCGCCGCCGCCCCTCCCCGGCTGTATAATATTCTTGATTTCAGTCAGTGTATGCTTAATTTCTAGTTGGTTCTTTATCACAACATCGAGGGTCTCATTAGATTTCTTGAGGATCTCATCAAGTTTATCGGCAGTTTCTAGAAAATTATTGAAAGACCTTAAAAGTGTGTTTTTTAGCTCTATATCCTCCATTTCTGTCATGTTTCTTTGTCTCCGCATTTTTTTTATGCTTTCTTGGTGCACCCCCTTGTGGTCTTTGTGTGCAGTCTTGTTATAGTTAAGCCTTAATTGTTGTCGGCAATACTGGGGGTGAATTGACCTCCAGGCTAACTGGCTAGGAGAGTCAGCTGTGTCTGCAGTGGGAGAGCTTCTGTGCTGGATCTCTAGGGCGGTGCTAGTCTAGCATTTGCCTAAGGCTATCCAGCAAATGCCTCTGTGCAGGGCTTGGGCGGGGCGGGTGCCTGGGGGTCTACAGGGCTGGTGGAGCGAGCAGTTATGGCTGCTCTCAGTTCCGTCCCCAGGGGCTCTGCCTTTCAGAGTCCCGGGAGAGAAAACTGCATTCGAGTTCCGACCAAAGCCAGACAGTCCCGCTTCTCCCGTTTGAGTCTGGGTCCCTAGAGACTCGCCCGGATCTGGAGCTCAGAGTCTGAGACTCCCTCCCGATTGAAACAGACAACCACGCACTTAGCCGCCAGCCCGCTCCGCATGCACTCCGCACCTTAGTATTTCACTTCCACACTCCCCCTCCTCTGAGTCTCGGTATGGATTTCTCTTTCCTTCTAGTTGTAGAATCTCTCCTCAGCCAGCCTTCCTGTGGTTCTGGGTGATGTCCGTTCTGTCTTTTAGTTGTATTTTTGAAGTGGTTGTTCGAGGCAGCAAACTCCGGCGTTAACCTATGCCGCCATCTTGGTTCTCCGATGTAACATTTTAATAAATGTATTAAAACAAAATAGTGAATGTCTCTAAATGAAAAAACAAACACACCTTAAAATGATATGGTTATTTTATAGGCACCTCTCACAACACCAGAGAGGTGTTCCCGGACAGGATAGCCCTCTGAGCCAGAGGGAGAGTGCTGGCCCCAACCTTGACCCTTGTCTTCTCATGTAAATGAACTTATGGGAGAGACCTTGACTGCGCTGTGAAAACCAATGTGTTAAAGCAGTTAGAGCCACAGTCGGCAAACCACGGCTCGAGAGCCACTTGCAGCTCTTTGGCCCCTTGAGTGTGGCTCTTCCACAAAATACCATGTGGGGGCGCGCACGTACAGAGGGATTGAAACTTCTTGGCCCATGTGCGGAAGAGCAGGTTGGGTGGGGGTCTGGGGCGTTATATACCCTCTGGTCTATAGGTCTCAAAATTCCTTTGCATAACTCTCAAGGTCCCTTTACTTTGTTGAGGCCTTCCCAGAGCACATGAGAGGCACCTGGCAACTTTATCTTGTCGAGCCTGAGACTGCAGGCTTCTCTGCTTAGGGATTAAACGGCCTTTTTCCCTCTCCCTCCTTTTCGAATTATCTCCTTAGGGAGGCTTTTAACCATTTGCTGGGTCCTTGGCTGGGGAAGATAATGGCTTTTAGTTGCAAGCTGGCTGCAAATTGACCACCCTGTTTGGCCTTGTTTTAACTTTCCTGTCTCAGTTTTCCTATTCCTCCTGCCCTGGAATCCTGTAATATCTAACTAGAGGCCCAGTGAACATGCACTGGAGGGGCGGGTTGCTCAGCCCAGCCTGTGCCCTCTTGTAGTCTGGGAGCCCTCGGGGGATATCTGACTGACAGCGTAGGCCCGCTTCCCGTGGAGCAGGCCTAAACATCCTCAGTGCTGCTACAGAGGTGGGAGAGGCTGCCGCCACCACCGCTGTGCTTGCCAGCCATCAGCCTGGCTTGTGGCTGAGCAGTACTCCCCCTGTGGGAGCACACTGACCATCAGGGGGCAGCTCCCGCATTGAGCGTCTGCCCCCTGGTGGTCAGTGCATGTCATAGCGACCGGTCATTCCATCGTTTGGTTGATTTGCATATTAGCCTTTTATTATATAGGACTAGGGGCCCAGTGCATGAAGATTTGTGCACTGGGGGTGGGTCCCTCAGCCCAACCTGCACCCTCTCCAATCTTGGAGCCCTCAGGGGAGCCCTCTCCAATCTGGGAGTTTCTGTCTGTCTTTGCAATCATATGAGCAAATTGTCTGAGACCCCCCAACCCAGTTTGGTTTGTTGCTCATAGAATAATAGAGGCATTTTTTTTCCTTTGCTTCATTGGTGGAGATTTCCTGGAAGTTTTAGGATATCTTCCCTTTATTTTTTCCTAGACATTCATATTTTACTTATGTCTCTCACCTTTGCTTTCCCTCCATCCCCCACCGCAACAGTAACTTGCTCCAGGCTCACTTTGCTCTAGTGTCTAGGAGGTCTGTCTGCCACCAGAACCATGATTCCCAGCATTACTGGTGCTCCCTGCTCTCTGGGCTTTAGCTTCTGGTCCTGGTGTTGCCACCAGAACTACAATTCCCAGCATTCCTGGTGCTCCCCATTTTCTAGGTTTTCCCTTCCTGCTCTATCTCTGTCCCACAGCCTCCCACTCTGCCACACCCCCCAAGCCTCCAGCTCTCCTGCTCTGCTCTCTGCCTGGCGGCTTGGGGGAGCGACCGAGGGAGCCACAGCCCCCCAAGCTGCTGGCTCACTCACACTCCTCTCCACCTGGCGCCTGTGTATGCAAATTAATTCGCCATGTTTGTTGGGTTAATTTGCATATCCACCCCTGATTGGCTGATGAGTGTAGCGAAGGGATGGTCAATTTACATGTTTCTCTTTTATTATATAGGATTATAATGTAATTGACACCTAACCCTGTTCTTTCTATAAGACACAATATTCCAGAATAACAATCAGTTATAAATGAAAGTATCCGAATTTACAGACTCTTGGAGATTTTTATATAATCTCTAGAACATTTTAATGTAGTTATGATTTCTTATTTGATAAAACGTCCCATGTACCTTGAGTATATTTTTTTCCTTCATAAGGAGAGAAAATAAACCCCTTTTTCCACAGAGCACCTATGCATGCACAGCACATGTGTGTGGGGGAGTGTGTATCCTCCCAACCTTTCTTTGTAAAATAAATGGCAGCACATAGTAAGCTTGCTCTGCACTTGGCTTTGACCTTAATAATATGTTCTGGAGCTCGCTCCATGTCTTTCAACACAAGGCCCTCTCTCTCTTCAATGGCTGCAGAGGGGCCACTCTGTGTCTATATCATAAATGATTTTACCCTCATTTTACTTTCTACAGCACACATTTTCTCTACCTTGTCATCAGTAATGTCAACTTCTGTGAGCTAAAAAACATGAGATGATTAAAGAAGGAAGAGAAAAGGGTGGACACCCTTTGTCTTTGTGTTTGCTAGCCAGCTTCATCCACGGCCTCTTTAAAAAAATGTTTTTTTAAAATGGATTTTTAGAAGGAGAAGGGATTAGGGAGAAAGAGAGAAACATTGATCAATGTGAGAGCAAAACATCGATCAGCTTCCTCCTGGACACCCCCTACCGAGGATTGAGCCAGCAACTCCGGCATGTGCCTTGACCTGGAATCAAACTGACAACTTTTCAGTGCATGGGATGATGCCTAACCAACTCAGTCACACTGGCCAGAGCCATCCCCAGTGTGGGTTGTGCAGGAGGCAGCTGGTCAATGATTCACTCTCATCATTGATGTTTCTCTCCTTCTCCCTTCCTCTCTCAAATCAATAAAAATGTATTAAAATTTTTTTTAAAGAATACACTTGGCATAAAGCACAAGTGGGCATCTCAGCTAGTCTGAGTGCCCCATCTGGTTTCTTTCCCCCTTACAGGTTTCAAGTTTCCTTTTCTGGATAGACTAAATTTTAAGGTCCCCTTTTTACATTGTTGTGGCTTTTCCCAGAATTTATGAGAACATCTGGTGATTTTTATCTTGGCAAGTCCCAAGACTGCTGACTTCTTTTCCCCTCCCCACCCTTGCAGCTTTCTCCTGCCTAACACTCCCTCCTCATGTGATATCATTCAAATGCTTTTGGGGTTTGAGGGACAATGGTCAGTTTTCCTTATCTACTTCCTGCTGATTGAGGACGTAGAGCTGGTTCTTGGGAGGCATCACTTGTCTTGCCAGACACTACTAGTATATGTATGTGTTAGATACACCTGCCCTCAGTGAGCTCAGGCAAATGAGAAAAAGATTTAAAGAGCCCCATTGTCTGAGGTTGCACCATTGGAAAGTGCTTAAACCTGGGAGTCTACCCTAGATCTATCTGACCCCAAAGTAGATTCTGGGGTAAAGAGTTTGAATTTTATCCGGGAACAGAGCAACTGAATGATGGGAGATCCAGGAGCCACTATCAGATGGTTTGTCAGAGGTCACTCTGGAGAATAGAAAGATTTGAGGAAGCAACAAGGCCAATTAAGATACTTTATATTCACCTAGAGGAGCAATGAGGGTTCAAACTGTAGGCAGTGGCAGTGACTGAAATAAAGGAAAGGATTTGGGCCCTGACTGGTTTGGCTCAGTGGATGGAGCATCGGCCTGCGGACTCAAGGGTCCCAGGTTTGATTCCAGTCAAGGGCATGTACCTTGGTTTCGGGCACATCCCCAGTGGGGAGTGTGCAGGAGGCAGCTGATCGATGTTTCTCTCTCATCGATGTTTCTAACTCTCTATCCTTCTCCCTTCCTTTCTGTGAAAAATCAATAAAATATATTTTTAAAAAATAAAGGAAAGGATTTGGGACCATCTGGGAAGTAGAATAGAATTACTTGGTGACTAGATGTGGAGAGAGAAGTGAAGAGGTGAGGCCAAAATTGCCATTAGGTTTATGGCATGGGGATTGAGTAGGTAGCTAGAGATAGAGAATGCAGGAGGAGGAATAGGTTTGCAGAGGATATTGTCTCAGTTAAGTGAAACATCAAAATGGAGCTCTCTGGTTGAAAGTTGGCTATGTTCATTTTGTGATATCACAACTTACATTTTTGAAAATAGCACACATTAGATCAAACCAAAGAAAGTGATTAGGAAAATTTCTTGAAGTTCACATGCTAAGAATATCACATTTTTTGTGATTGATTTCATGGGGCAACTTGGAATCCATGGTTTATTAAATGAGGCATCCTATGTAAAAATAAAACTGTTAATAAAAACACTTAAAATTGTATTGTCATTAAATTTTATAAAAAGTAATTGAACCCCAACTGGTGTGGCTTGGTGGTTGAGCACTGACTGATGAACCAGGAGGTCACAGTTTGATTCCTGGTCAGGGCACATGCCTGGGTTTCAGACTTGGTCCCCAGTGTGGGGTGTGCAGGAGGCAGTCAATTAATTATTCTCTCTCATCACTGATGTTTGTATCTCTCTCCCTCTCCCTTCCTCTCTGAAATCAATACAAATATATTTTAAAAAGTAAAAATTAATGGAAGCCATGGCCATAGAATTGATTACTTTGAGAAGATATACACATATATATATATATATATATATATATATATATATATATATATATATATACTAGAGGCCCGATGCACAAAAATTTGTGCACTCGGAGGGGAGGGGGGGTCCCCCAGCCCGGCCTGTGCCTCTTGCAGTCTGGGACTCCTCGGGAGATAACGACCTGCTGGCTTAGGCCTGCTCCCGGGTGGCAGAGGGCAGGCCCAATCCCTAGGTGCAGCCCCTGGTCAGGCTCAGAGCAAGGCCGATTGGGGAGTTGGGGCGCCGCCCCCTGTCATGCACAGAGCAGGGCGGATCGGGAGGTTGCGATACCACCCTCAGTCACGCTCAGGGTAGGGCTGATTGGGGGGTTGGGGCACCGCCCCCTGTCACACTCAAGGCAGGGTCGATGGGGAGGATGCGGCGCCACCCCCTGCCACGCACAGAGCAGGGCCGATCGGGGTTGGGGCGCTGCACCCTGTCACTCACCGAGCAGGGCCCATGGGGGGGGGGGGGTTTGAGGCACTGCACCCTGTCACGCACAGAGCAGAGCCTGTGGTGGTGGTGGGGGGGGGGGGGGGGGTTGGGGCGCCGCACCCTGTCACACACAGAACCGCAGGGTGATCAGGGGGTTGGGAGCTCTCCCCTGTCACACACAGAGCAGGGCCGATCAGGGGGTTGAGGAGCTCCCCCCTGTCACGAACAGAGCAGGGCGGATAGGGAGGTTGTGGCCCCGCCCCCTGTCACACACAGAGCCGCAGGGTGATCAGGGGGTTTGGGCGCTGCCCCCTGTCACGCTGATCCCGGTGCCGGGAGGCCTCGCGGCTCCACTGATCCCGGTGCCGGGAGGCATATAACCATTTTACTATATAGGATAGAGGCCTGGTGCACGGGTGGGGGCCGGCTGGTTTGCCCTGAAGGGTGTCCCAGATCAGGGTGGGGGTCCCGCTTGGGTGCCTGGCCAGCCTGGATGAGAGGATGATGGCTGTTTGCAGCTGGTCGCACCCCCTTCAGGGTGGAGCTCCCCACTGGGGTGCCTGGCCAGTCTGGGTGAGGGGCTGAGGGCAGTTTTCAGGCTGGCGGGTGACTGAAGCTCCCAACCGCTCCTTTTTTTCTTTTTCTTTTTTAATTCTGGGCCAGCTTTAGCTCTGAGGCTCGGCTCCAGCTATGAGACCTCTGCTGCTGAAATCAGGTTTCTGGCCTTTGTTTACCTTCTGTATTTGAAACAATGTTGCGGTCCTGCTGGCTGAAGCCCGGCTGACTAAAGCAGGTTTCTGGGGTTTGGTTTAGCTTCTATATTTGTAACAATGTTTCTTAGACAGCAGCTGAGAGGCCGGCAAGGCAGGCGGGGAAGCTTGGCTTCCTCTATCCCTGAAGCAAGCAAGCCTCCCTGTTTGCATCAGCTGCCTGGCTGCCGGCCGCCATCTTGGTTGGCAGTTAATTTGCATATCTCACTGATTAGCCAATGGGAAGGGTAGCGGCTGTACGGCTAATTACCATGTTTCTCTTTTATTAAATAGGATATGTGTGTGTGTGTGTGTGTGTGTGTGTGTGTATATATATATATATATAAAAGAAAAAGAATTCTTGGAGAAAAGGGGTATTTAAGTGGCATTTAAGTGAATGTTGCAGAGATGAGCAGTGGAAATCAAGGGACCTGTGTGTTATCAGGAATGACTGAACTTATGAGGCGGGAATCTCATCTGCCTTATAATATTGACGATATTCCTTATGCTGTACTTTACATCCCCATGACTGTTTAGATTTTCTGTTTCATGATTCAGTTTTGGAAGGTTGTAAGTCCTAGGAATTTATACATTTCTTTCAGATTATCCAATTAGTTGGCATATACTTGTTTGTAATATTTTCTTATAATCTTTTGTATCTCTGTAGTGCAATTTGTTATTTTTCTTTTATTTCTGATTTTATTTATTTGGGTACTTTCTCTTATTTTCTAGATAAGTCTGTTTAAAATTTTATCAGTTTTATCATTTCAAGGAAACAGCTCTTGGTTTCATTTATCCTTTGTGTTTTGTTTTATTTTTTTTTAAATATATTTTTATTGATTTCAGAGAGGAAGGGAGAGTGAGAGATAGAAACATCAGTGATGAGAGAGAATCATTGATTAGCTACCTCCTGCACGCCCCCTAATGGGGATCGTGCCCACAACCCAGGCATGTGCCCTTGACCAGAATTGAACCTGGGACCCTTCAGTCCACAGGCCGATGCTCTATTCACTGAGCAAACCAGCTAGAGAGTGTGTTTTGGATTCTATATATTTATTTCCACTCTGACCTTTATTATATTCTTTCTTCTACTTACTTTGGGCTTTGTTTTCTGTTCTTTTTCTAGTTCCTTTAAGTGTAAGGTTACATTATTTTCTGAAGATGTTTTTTGTTTCTTAAAGTAGGCCTAAAATGCTTTGAATCCCTTTTAACTCTGCTTCTGCTGTGTCCCATAGATTTTGAGTTGTTTTCTCATTTTCTTTTTTTTTAATGTTTTTTCCAGGTGCTCTTTTTATTTTTTATTAATATTTTTTATTGACTTCAGTGAGAAAGGGAGAGGGAGAGGAACATCAATGATGGGAATCATGGACTGGCTACCTCCTGCACGCCCCCTATCAGGGATGGAGCCCACAAGCCGGGCATGTGCCCTGACCAGGAATCGAACCTGGGACCCTTCAGTCCACAGGCTGATGCTCTATCCACTGAGCAAAACTGGCCAGGGCACTTTTCTCATTTTCATTTGTCTCAAAGTATCTTTGATTTTTTCCCCCTGACTTCATTGCCAACCCACTCATTGTTTAGTAACATGTTATTGAGCTTCCACAAATTTGTGTTTTTCAGGTTTTTTTTTCTTGTAATTAATTTCCAGTATCATATCATACCATGGTGATCAGAGAAGATGCCTGATATGAGTTCAATCTCCTTAAATTTATTGAGATTTGGCCGAAACCGGTTTGGCTCAGTGGATAGAGCGTCGGCCTGCGGACTGAAGGGTCCCGGGTTCGATTCCGGTCAAGGGCATGTACGTTGGTTGCGGGCACACCCCCAGTGGGAGATGTGCAGGAGGCAGCTGGTCGATGTTTCTCTCTCATCGATGTTTCTAGCTCTCTATCCCTCTCCCTTCCTCTCTGTAAAGAATCAATAAAATATATTAAAAAAAAAAATTTATTGAGATTTGTTTTGTATCTTAACATGTTGTGTATACTAGAAAATGTTTCATATGTAGTTGAAAAGAATTTATTTTCTGCTGTTTTAGATTAAATGCTTTGAAAATATCAATTATGCCGAAACCAGTTTGGCTCAGTGGATAGAGCGTCGGCCTGCGGACTGAAAGGTCCCGGGTTTGATTCCGGTCAAGGGCATGTACCTGGGTTGCGGGCACATCCCCAGTAGGAGATGTGCAGGAGGCAGCTAATCGATGTTTCTCTCTCATCGATGTTTCTAACTCTATCTCTCTCCCTTCCTCTCTGTAAAAAAATCAATAAAATATATATATATATATATATAAAAGAAAATATCGATTAAATCCATCAGGTCTAGTATCATGTTTAGGACTTCTGGACTTTGTGTGTCTTTTTCCTTCACCAGGTTTGGGAAATTTTCAGTCATAATTTCTTCAATTAAGTTATCAATCTCTTGCTCTCTTTTTTCTCATTCTTATAACCTCACTAGAGGCCCAGTGAATGAAATTCATGCATTGGGGGGGTGGGGGCCCTCAGCCCAGCCTGCAATGACACAAGTGTTCCGTGCCCGGCCTGGCCAGAGGCCCTCTGTGGCCAGGCGCGGAATGCTTGCCTCGTCACCGAGGTGACGAGGCAAGCATTCTGCCAGGCCTCTCATGTTCCCTGATCTCAGTGGCCGCCCCCCCAGGACTGGGGACTCCGGCGGGGCTGAGAACTGGCGCCACCATATCTGTGATGGAGTGATGGTTAATTTGCATGTTACCCTTTTATTAGATAGGATGATGTTGATGTTGTTATACTTTATGTTGTCCCAAATGTTCCTTAAACTAGCCTAATTTATTTTTATTTTTGCTCCTCTGATTGGGTCTTTTCTGCTAGCTAGTCTTCCAAATCACTGATTCAATTTTATGCTTAATCAAACCTACAGTTTATTTTTGCAATGTATTCTTTATTTCAGATATTGTATTATTATATGTATTTATTATTTTTTTTGGCTAATCCTCACCTGAAGATATTTTTTCCATTGTTTTTTAGAGAGAGTGGAAAGGAGAGCGAGACAGAGAGAGAAACATCGATGTGAGAGAGGCACATCAATTGGTTGCCTCCTGCATGCACCCTGCCAGGGCTGAGGATCGAGCCTGTAACCAAGGTATGTGCCCTTGACTGAAATCGAACCCACAATCCTTCAATCTGTGGGCCAATGCTCTATTCACTGAGCCAAATTGGTTGGAGTGGATATTGTATTCTTTATTTTTGTTTCTTTTCTTTATGGTAACTATGTCCTTTTACATGCTATTGAAATTCTCATTAAGTTTTTGAGCATCCTTATAACCATTGCTTTGACCTCTCTGGTAGATTGCTTGCTTCCATTACATTTAGTTTTTTTCTGGAGATTTCTTGCTATTTCATTTGGGGCATGTTTCTCAGTCTCCCCATTTTGTCTGCCCCTGTGTTGCTGTTGCTGTGTATTAGGTAGATCTGCTAGCCTTAATAGGGTGGACTTATACAGCAGGCATACGGTGGTACCCGGTGACATAGTCTCACTGGTCACCTGCACATAGTGCACCAGGAATGTTCGTTGTGTAGGTTACATTTGCCTCTGGCTCTCCAGATATGTCCCCATCCTACTAGTTCCCCAAACAACCTCCTCACAGATTGTCTTCCTGCCGGTCCTCAGCATTACCCAAGCAAGCCAATCGCATCCTCCTGTGGAAACCAGGGGTTACTCCAGCCTCTGGTCACAAGCCTGTCCTCCCCACCCCCCCCACCCCCGCACCTGTGGTCTGAGAGCATACTTTGTATGACTCCCATCTTTAAAAAACTGTCAAGGTGTTTTATGGCCTAAAAATGTGCCTTTTCTTGAGGAATGTTTTGTAAGCTTGAGGCATACACTTTGAAATAATTTAGGAATGTCAATTTTTTTTTTCTAAGGAATGTCAACTTGATGTTCAGTTCAACCATGTCCTTGCTGAGCTTCCGTCTCTCTGCTCACATCGCCCAGCTGTTCTTTCATGTGTCCACTGTCTACATTAGAGACCTTGGTAGGTTAATCCTAGTTGTTTAAATTCCCAGTCTGGTAATTCCAACATCGCTGCCCAGTCTATGTCTGATGATTGCTCTGATATTTTTGTCTTTTAGTACACTGTGTATTTTTTTGTTAAAAGGTGGACATGATGAACTTACCGGGTAAAAGAAACTGAGGTCAACAGGCCTTCCGTGTGACATTTTGGGTAGGATCTAAGACTGTTTTACCATTTGCGATAGCTGTAGGTGTCAGAGGCTAATTCAGTTTATGAAAGAGGTATGTTTTGTATGTTGGATGTGATGAGTTTTGTGACATATGAAGAATTTTACGCCGACTACTCTATGATGCCTGTATGGTGCTTGAGCGCCCATCAACGGCCACAGGACTGATGTGCAGGACAGGTCCCGGAGGCTGCCTGTCTCTTAGTGGGAGGTTCAGACCTGGAAGCAGCTGTGCAGCCCCTGGCATTTGAAGATCTCTTCAGTGAATTTCTTCCAATTTCAGAGGAAAGCCTCGGAGCCAGGCTGGCTCCCGGAAGAGCTGCTTGTAGACACTGCTGTCTGCCACAGGATGCCTGTCACAGTGTCTGAGGACAAGGACATCCTGGCACTCAGCTCTGAGGCAGTTTGGAGTTAGTGGTGTTTGTAAAAAACTAAGAAGTAAATATAGTGCTCAGTCATAAATGCTAGAGATGTACAGAGAGCACAAGAAGGAAACGTGGGAAAATGGGATGGTAAGCATGACTTTAGCTGACAAAAAAGGCTCAGAAAGGCCAAATGATAGTATGGACCAACAGCTGCTCCTACGTGAAGTTGGCCTTCACATTACTGATATTGGTTGAAGCTATTTTCCATTTTGGAACTTCTCAGGCACATAAAAATACATTTTTAGACAGCTAAATCTAAGACAAGCTTTAGGGAAGACAACATGTAAAACTCTATACAAAAAACTGTGACAGCAAAAGAAGAATAAAAAAATGTAAAGTGCTGTATTTTTAATATTAACAATTACATTTTCAAAAATGTCATTCACATCTAAAGGTAACAATGCCATAAATCTATAGCTGACAGTAGGAAATATAAGTGTAAATAGCCTATGTACACTTTGCATTATTTATTGATACAATTTTACACACATAACCCTATACAACACCCAATAAGCTTCAGAGAAAACACCTACAAATCCACTTGTCTAGACAGTAGAAAACAGTTTTTTAAAAAAAGACAAAAACAGATGATTCTTATTTCTCAGCTGCATGTGATGGAGCTGTACATGTACGGAGATGAAGTCCGAGGTATTTATCACGTGAAGATATTTAACTTTGCTCCATGCCAGCCATGAGGGACAGTGCTAGAGACTCCACTGTGGGAAGAATAAAGTTTAAAAAATTGGTTTAATTTTTTGAAAACGTATGAGTAAGGCTTTAATCAATTCAAAACTGAAAAGTATTTAAAGACATTTTCCATTTTTATAATTTTATTGATTTCAGAGAGGAAGGAAAAGGGAGAAAGAGATAGAAACATCAACAATGAGAATTATTTATTGGCTGCTTCCTGCACACCCCCTACTGGGGATTGAGTCTGCAACCCAGGCATATGCTCTAGACCTGAATAGAACCCAGGCCCCTTCAGTCTGCAGGCCGACACTATCCACTGAGCTAGGGCCACATTTTCCATTTTTAATTAAAATGGTGATTATTTGTAATGTATAATAAAGATGATATCTTCATTTATTAAATACAAATTGAAAAAGTATGATTTATTTCTATTCACTTCATTTTAATTTTAAAAACAAACAAATCTGACATTTCACGAAATAAATCCTATTTGTTCAATGTGTCAGAAACTCTGGAGTCCGGTCATAACAAAATGCTAAGTTCTAACCTATAATCGCCCAATTAAAAAATGAACAAATGGCCCAGCTGGCGGGGCTCAGTGGTTGAGCATTGACCTATGAACCAGGAGGTCATGGTTCAATTCCCAGTCAGAGCACATGCTAGGGTTGTGGGCTTAATCCCCAGTGTGGGTGTGCAGGAGGCAGCTGATCAATGATTCTCATCACTGATGTTTCTGTCTCTGTCTCAGTTCCTCTTTGAGATAAATAAAAATATATTTAAAGAAAATGGACAAATGCATCAATATTTATAACAGTGTTTTACAGAACATTCAGCTGTTCTTTTTAAAAAATATACTAAATTATGCAGATATTCCAAAGATTAAGACATTTCTTTTTTTAAAAAATTATCCTTATTGATTTCAGAGAGGGAGGAAGAGAAATATCAATGATGAGAATCATTGATCGGCTGCCTCGTGCACGCCCTCTACTGGGGATCAAGCTCATAACTTGGGCATGTGCCCTGACCGGGAATCAAACCATGACCTCCTGGTTCATAGGTTGATGCTCAACCACTGAGCCCCACGGGCCAGGCAATTCAGCTATTCTTAGTGAATAGATCACAATTTTTAAAAAATCGTTTTATTGCTTAAAGTATTACAAAGAGTATTATATAAGTCTCCCCTTTTTTTTCTCCCCTTGACCCTCCCCTAGCCTCCCATGCCCCCCAGTGTCTTATGTTCATTAGTTATGCTCGTATGCATGCATACAAGCCCTTCGGTTGATTTTTTACCCCCCACCCCTCCCACCCCCAACCCTCCCCAGCCTTCCCACTGTAGTTTTGGATCACAATTTGAATGTGCAGACACAGGGAAGAAATTAACCTTGCATATTTCCCCCCAAAAGCTGCGCAAATAAATATGACTTAGTCCTTTGTTTCTGCAAATTAAACATCACTCTCCTCCCTGACTCACCCTACAGACTTCTGCCTGCTTCAGTGTTTGTCAGGAGTTTTAAAATTGTTAAAGAAACCCTCCCCCATCTTTTGAAAAGGAATAGTTACAAAAGTTGCACATGATAGTTACTGAGCCCAGCCGGTGTGGCTCAGTGGTTGAGCATCAACTTATGAATCAGGAGGTCATGGTTTGATTCCTGGTCAGGGCACATGCCTGGGTTGCAAGCTTGATCCCCAGTGAAGGGTGTGCAGGAAGCAGCCAATCGATGATTTTCTCTCATCATTGATGTTTCTATCTCTCTTTCTCCCTTCCTCTCTGAAATCAAGAAAAATATATTTAAAAAAGGAAAGTGTGACTGAAATCTATTTGCCTTCTGCTTTTCTAAGCAATTAGTTTCAGAATCCACTGGTGTACCAAATGACATATTAGAAAGCAAAAACTTTACTAACCAAAACTAAAACACACACACACACAACACAATTCAAAGCATGGTCCAGCTGCTGCTAGACTTTCCAGGTTTGAAATAATTCGTCATGAAATCAGTATCAAAATAGGAACATGTAGCCTTTGTACAAGAAAACAGAAAAGCAGTAAGATTTTAGCATGTATACTCACGATGGGGAAAGGACCCTCTACAGACGGCTTTGTTTAAAATGGTGACAAGAAACATATGGCAGTTTTTAAAATCAGACTCCATTTTCTCTATAGATTCCATCCTAGGAAAGAAAGTACATTTCAACTTAAGTAGTGCATCTGGAATAATTTCAAAAGTACCTCAGTTTAATTATTTAGAATCCTAAGTATAAAGACTATAAAATAAAATAAAAATTCCTTGCCTCACTTTTTAAAGAATATTTTTACTTATTTTGGCCATTTAATCTGCCGGAAGCCAGTCCATCCTTGCTGCTTGACACAGTCGCTGCAGGAAAGAAACATCTGCACAGCATATGTTTCAAGGGACCTGGCATATATAGCATATTGTTCTTAATATGTTTGCTCTCCTTCGTGCCATGTGTTTTAACCAAGGTCACCTCTCCGAGAAAGGTTGTTTCCCCAGGTGGGGATTTTTCCCTGAGGTTAGGGAGGGGATACTACCCCTGAATTAAGTGCCAGGCAGGTAGTTAAGCTACATAATCTTTACTCCCTGGAATGGAGATAAGAAACGCCCTAACCTTTGTAATAGAAATTGACAGGATTAAAATCGGTTGGTATAAATACGGATGTAACAAGACAATAAACATCAGATCCTAACCAGAACCTAGCCAGAGAACATGGCAAAAGATCCTGGACAGAACCTGGCTACAGAACTTCACTGGAGAACCTAGACAGAACCTAGAGACAGAACCTAGAGACAGAACCTAGCAAGAAAACATGGCAAGAGAACCTGACTAGAACCTGGCGACAGAACCTGATTGGAGATCCAGGCTAGAACCTGGCTGGAGAACCTAGTGAGAGAACATGGACACAGAACCTAGCTGGAGAACCTGGACAGAATTTTGGCTGGAGATCCTGGCTAGGCTGCTAATCAACTGAATGCTGGCTCCATGTCATTCCTTCTTCGCCGACTCCGTCCACACCTTTGGGGACCCCTGGACCCACTGGGGTTGGACCCAGCATTAATCCTTTTTTATTTTTCAATTACAGTTGAGATACAATGCTGTATGTTTCAGATGTACAGCCCAGCGATCAGACATTTCAGAACTTACGAAGTGGCCATCCCAATAAGTCTTGTACCATCTGACATGTCACCTGGAATACTGACTGTTCTCCCTATGCTGTCCATCACTCCCCACGATTCTTCAACCCATTCTTACTACTTAATCCCTTTACTTTTTTCATCCATTCCCCCAACCCCATCAAGCAACTGTCAAAATGTTCTGTTTCTATGAGTCTGTTTCTGTTCCACTTATTTGATTTTTAGATTCAATTGTTGATATGTATTTATTGTCATTTTATTGTTCACATTTTTAGCCTATTTTTTCTAATCCTCCTTAAAGAAGACCCTTTCATATTTCATATAATACTAGTTTGATAGTGATTAACGCCTTTAGCTTTTTCTTGTCTGGAAAGCTCTTTATCTGTCCTTCAATTCTGAAAGATAGCCTTGCTGAATAATCTTGGTTGTAGGTCCTGCTTTTCATCACCTTGCATATTTTTTGCCACTCCCTCTGGCCTAAAAAGTTTCTGTTGAGAAATAAATCGACAATCATATGGGTGCTCCCTTGTAGGTAACTAATTGCTTTTCTTTGCTTTTAAGATTGTCTTTAATTAAATGTCTTTGGCATTTTAATTATGATGTGTCTTGGTGTGGGCCTCTTTGGGTTTGTCTTGTTTGGGACTCTCTGTGCTTTCTGGGCTTGTGTGTGTCTATTTCCTTTACCAGGTTAGGGAAGTTTCCTATATTTTTAAATAGGTTTTCAATTTCTTGCTCTCTCTTCTCCATATGGCATCCACATGATGCAAATGTTGGTATGCTTAAAGTTGTCCCAAAGGCTCCTTATACTATCTTCATTTTTTTTAACTCCTTTTTCTTTCTGCTTTTCTGATTGGGTGTTTTTTTTTGCTTCCTTAATTCCAAATCACTGATTTGATTCTCAGCTTCATCTACTCTGTTGACTCCTCTAAATTATTCATTTCAGTGAGTGCGTGCTTCATCTCTGATTGGTTCCTTTTATGGTTTCTATGACCTTTTTTCATGCTGTTGAAGTCCTCACTGAGTTCCCTGAGCATTCTTAAAACCATTGTTTTGAACTTTGTATTTGCTAGTTTGCTTGCCTGCATCTCATTTAGTTTTTTTTCAGGAGCTTTCTCCTGTTTTTTCATTTGGGACATGTTTGTCTCTGCATTTTGGCTGGTTCCCTGTTTGTTTCTATGTATTGGGTAGAGCTGCTATGTCTCCTGAAATTGGTAGAGTGGCCTTGTGTAGTAGGTGTCCTGTAGGACACAGTGGCTCAGCCTCCCCCATCACCTGAGCTGGGCACTCCAGGTGCGCCCCTGTATGCACTGCCCTGTTGTAGTTGAGCTTTAATTGCTGTTGGTGTCACTGGAGTAGACTGACAACCAGGTCCAATTGGCTGTGAGGACCAGCTGTGACTACAGTGGAGGAGCTGCTGTGTAGGAGACACCCTTATAGAGCAGGACTTGCTTCAGTGGGGCTTTGGTGCTTACTGAGTCTGCACCTTGAATGTCGCTCATGGAGATGGTAGTGTTGTAATCTGGCGTGGTCTGAAGCTGTTGACTAGGTGCACTGGCTCTGGGACCTCCCAGGAATTGCAAGGTCAGTCACCACCTATGCCCTGCCTGGGGTCACCTGGCAGGAGCTACAGAGCAATCTGCAGATGGCTGCTGTTTGTGCTGAGTTTGGAGGTGCCCAGGAGAGGCCAGGTGCAAACCAAGGCCGGCTGCCACAAGTGCTGGGCCTGGGGCCACTGAACGAGAGGTATGGGGCATGCTGAGCCCAAATGCTGCTTGTTTGCAATTTGTGAACCTTTGAGAAATTTCAATAAAGTCTGCAGCAGGAGCCAAGACTGATAGGTAGTATGAAAAAGCCACTGGAGCCCTTGCCTGTTTGGCTCAATGGATAGAGTGTCGGCCTTTGGACTGAAGGGTCCCAAGTTCAATTTAGGTTAAGGGCAAATACCTCAGTTGCAGGCTCAATCCCTGGCCCTGGTCGGGGCACAAGCAGGAGGCAACCAATTGATGTGTCTTTCACATCAATGTTTCTCTCTTTCTGTCTCTCCCCTTCCTTCTACGATCTCTAAAAATCAATGGAAAAATATCCTTGGGTGAGGATTAACAAAAAAGAAAAGCAACTGGAAACAGCATATCTTCCTTTTGAAATAACACATTAAAGATATAAAACCCTAAATTTAAAAATGATTTAACAACTTCAGATGGGCCCAGAAATTGGGTGGGGTCTCAGGGAATCACCAGGGTGGGGGAAACAATGTGAGCCAGGTTGATGGAGAGTCAGACATGGTGCCCCTCTGTGGGCTCTGTTGGGGGGTGGGGGTGGGTATCAGAAAAGGAACAATGGCTTCTACCAGAACTTCTGTCTGGCAGAGAGCTGCCCCTCTAGCTCTTGCCCTGCTGCCAGACAATTTAGTTCCTCACTGTTGCTTTTCAAGCTGTGGTGTTAGACAGCGAGTCTAAGTCCATGCGGGGGCTCTTTAAGAGGAACTTCCTGGGAATCCAGCAGCCTCTGTCTCACACAGCCACACTCCCTGGTTTTTACAGCCGGAAGTTATGCGGATTCTTCTTCCCTGGGCTGTGGAGCCTAGTGTGGGGCTGGGAATCCTGGGTCTTCAGGGGAGGATGGGGGTGGGGGGGCCTCAGCAGCCGAGGAATCCCTCCTGATTTTTATCTGCCACCATGTGTGTGGGACCAGCCTGTTCTGGGTCTCTGCCCCTCCTACCAGCCTCAATGCGGCTTCTTCTTTAAATCCTGAGTTGTAGGGCTTCCATTCAGCTATATTTTAAGCAGTTCTGAATGATAGCTCTTCTGTAGTTTAGTTGTAATTTTGATGTGGTTGTGGGAGGGTTCGAATAATGCATTTACCTATGCTGCCATCTTGAGAGGAAGTCTTCCTGACCTTCTTTAAAACAAACCCCCTCCCCCCCCAAAAAATAAAAAACTCCCAAATAGTTGAAGGTGTCATTTCCGCATAAAACATGTTGCTGTTGTTTTAAAAAAATATATTTTATTGATTTTACAGAGAGGAAGGGAGAGGGATAGAGAGTTAGAAACACCGATGAGAGAAACATCCATCAGCTGCCTCCTGCATGGCCCCTACTGGGGATCGAGCCTGCAACCAAGGTACATGCCCTTGATCAGAATTGAACCTGGGGCCCTTCAGTCCCTGGGCCGATGCTCTATCCACTGAGTCAAACCAGTTAGGGCACGTTGTTGTTTTTTAAATATGTTTTTATTGACTTCAGAGAGGAAGGGAGAGGGGAAAAGACTTAGAAACATCAATGGTGAGAGAGAATCATTGATCAGCTGCCTCCTGCAAGCCCCCTACTAGGGATGGAGCCTGCAACCCAGGCATGTACTCTGACCAGGAACTGAACTCGTGACCTCCAGGTTCATGGGTCGATGCTCAAGCACTGAGCCACTCCTGCCAGGCTCGACATAAATCATGCTTCAGGATAGTACTACCGAGTTCTAGATCTGGGGTCACAGGAAATTCCTTTCCCTATTATTCACTTCTGTATTTTTACTTTTCACAAGCATATCTTCCTTTTGAAATAACACATTAAAGATATAAAACCCTAAATTTAAAAATGATTTAACAACTTCAGAGCAGAAACCACCTAGAGACTGGAAGGGTGGGGTCAAGAGAGGGGCTGGCCCAGCTCCCAGGAGAGGTAGGCCAAAGGTAAGGAGGGTTATCTTGGCTGCCAGGGGCTCCCCCTGAGAGGAAAAAGGCCTGGACTCCAGGCTGGGCTCCCCAGCAGGGACAGCCAAAGCTGGGAACAGCCATCCATGCTGCATCCCGCATCAGGGCTTCTATCTGCTCGGGAGAGCTGAGTCTCCTGGAGACAATACAATTTCTTGAAAGGGCTGGCACACAGGATTTTTCGTTCCCAGCCACTCGCCCTAGGTTTTGGTGGAGGGAGGGCAATGTGGACCGGAGTCGCCTGAGGAGAGACTGGGGTGGAAGGAATTGGGGAGAGTCATGGGGGATTGGGATACCTGTGCTGGGTCACAGCAAACATTTTTCCTGAGAGATGCAACCCCCCTCATCCCCTCCCAGCAGCAGAAGTCTGGGGAAAGGCAAATGTCCCACCCTAAGAAATCCAGCTCATCCCACTTTCTCAAGTCCAGCTTGTCCCACCCTGCATCTCAAACAACCCCTGCTGAGGAGGCACCAGGCTCAGGGAGCAACAGTGACTGGCTTTGGGGTGGGGCCATTGCCCCCACACTCCTGGGAACCTGGCTGATGCTTCCCTCTCACAGGAGAGCTGAAACTCCTGGCTTCTGGAAGATCCCCCAGGCCTGGCTAAGAGGCTCCACCCTGCTGCAGTAGGGAAATATTCCAGGACAGACTCAGATGGTGGGAACACACCCACCATCTTCTCTGAAGTCTGAACATGTGCTGACCCACCACTGGCTTCGAGCTGCTAAAATAGGAGCTCAGCTTGGCCCTTCCTGAGGGCAGACAAGCCCAGTGGAGGCAGCAGCATGCTGTGGATTGCATCAAACTTTGAACAGGATGCTGAAACCCAAATGTTGACAGCTTCTGACATTGGCTAGCACAAAAGTACCTCCCAGGAGGCCCGAAATTGGCATACAAAACAGCCTCACACAACATTAGGGCAGGATCTAAAGGGAAATCCTAGCAGGCACTAAAGTCTACTGGGATGAACTCCAATTATTATTTTTCATTATTTTCTCTTTTTTAATGCTTTGGTGGTATTATTATTCTACTAGAGGCCCAGTGCACAAAATTCATGCACTTGGGTGGGGGGGTGGCCTCAGCCAGGTCTGTGTCCTCTCGCAGTCCAGGAGCCCTCCTGGGATGTCCAACTGATGGCTTAGGCCCGCTCCCTGCCTAAGCTGTCAGTCGGACATCCTTAACGCTTCCGCGGAGGCAGGAGAGGCTCCTGCCACTGCCATTGTGCTCACCAGCCGTGAGCTCAGCTTCTGGCTGAGCGGTGCTCCCCCTGTGGGAGTGCACTGACCACCAGGGGGCAGCTCCTGTGTTGAGCGTCTTCCCCCTGGTGGTTAGTGCATGTCATAGCGACCAGTCATTCGCCATTTGGTTAATTTGTATATTAGGGTTTTATTATATAGGATTTTCTCTCGTTTTTTTCACATTTCTTATTTTTTTCTTTCCTTTCCTAACTCTATCAATGATTAGAGAGAATCATTGACAGGTTATCTCCTGCATGCCCCCTACTGAGGGGTGAGCCTGCACTCTGGACATGTCCCCTTGACTGAGAATTGAACTGTGACCTACTGGTTCATATGTTGATGCTCAACCACTGAGCCACACCAGTCAGGTTCCTTTTTTACTTTCATAATTTTTCTCTTCCCCTATTCTCTTCTAGTATTCTTTTTATTTTATTATTATACACTAGAGACCCGGTGCACAAAAATTTGTGCACTGGGGGGGGGGGGGGTTCCCCAGCCCGGCCTGTGCCCTCTCACAGTCTGGGACCCCTCGGGAGATAACGACCTGCTGGCTTAGGCCTGCTCCCGGGTGGCAGAGGGCAGGCCCAATCCCTAAGTGCAGCCCCTGGTCGGGCTCAGAGCAGGGCCGATTGGGGAGTTGGGGCACCGCCCTGTCATGCACAGAGCAGGGTGGATCGGGAGGTTGCAATGCCACCCTCAGTCACGCTCAGGGTAGACTGATTGGGGGGTTGGGGCACTGCCCCCTGTTACACTCAAGGCAGGGTCGATGGGGAGGTTGCGGTGCCACCCCTGTCACGCACAGAGCAGGGCCGATCAGGGGGTTGGGGCGCTGCCCCCTGTCACTCACAGAGCAGGGCCAATCAGGGGGTTGGGGCGCTGCTCCCTGTCACTCACAGAGCAGGGCCGATCAGGGGGTTGGGGCGCTGCCCCCTGTCACTAACAGAGCAGGGTCCATCAGGGAGTTAAGGAGCTCCCCCCTGTCACTCACAGAGTAGGGCCGATAGGGGAGTTGGGGCACCGCCCCCTGTCACACAGCAGGGCCAATCAGGGGGTTGGGGCACCGCCCCCTGTCACACACAGAGCAGGGTCCATCAGGGGGGTTGGGGCACTGCCCCCTGTCACTCACAGAGCAGGGCCCATCAGGGAGTTAAGGAGCTCCCCCCTGTCACTCACAGAGTAGGGCCGATAGGGGAGTTGGGGCACCGCCCCCTGTCACACACAGAGCAGGGCGGATCAGGGGGTTGGGGCACTGCACCCTGTCACACTCAGGGCAGGGCCAATGGGGAGGTTATGGCTCTACCTTGTCACACACAGAGCAGGGCCGATCAGGGGGTTGGTGTGCTGCACCCTGTCACACACCGAGCTGCAGGGCAATCGGGGAATTGGGGAGCTCCCCCCCTATCAGGCACAGAGCAGGGCTGATCAGGGGGATTGGGCGCTGCCCCCTGGCACGCTGATCCCGGTGCCGGGAGGCATATTACCCTTTTACTATATAGGATAGAGGCCTGATGAACGGGTGGGGGCCAGCTGGTTTGCCCTGAAGGGTGTCCTGGATCAGGGTGGGGGTCCCCACTGGGGTGCCTGGCCAGGCTGGCTGAGGGGCTGAGGGCTGTTTTCCCGCTGCCAGTTGACTAAAAGCTTCCAACAGCTCCTCGTTTTCTTTTTCTTTTTTTTATTCTGGGCCAGCTTTAGCTCTGAGGCCTCGCTGCTGAAAACATGGATACAATGTTGCGGTCCGGGGCTGACTGAAAGCCGGTTTTGTTTAGCTTATTTGCAACATAGTAATAGTTGCTTAGAGTTGCAGTTGAGAGGCCGGAAAGTGAGGCGGGGAACGTTGGAGTCTGCAGTTCCTGGAGGAAGCAAGCCTCCCTGCTCACTTCAGTGCATGGCTGCCGGCCGCCATCTTGGCTGACAGTTAATTTGCATAAGGATACGCTGATTAGCCAATGGGAAGGGTAGCGGTTGTACGCCAATTACCATGTTTCTCTTTTATTAGTGTAGATATTTTTTCTTTTATTATTATTCTTGTTCTCTTCTCCTAATTCTCTCTTCTTTTGTGGTTAATTTTGCTGTTATTGTTGGGTTCTTTTGTGTATTTGTTTTGCTTATATTTTCTTTTTTTTTAAAGTAGATTTTTATTGATTTCAGAAAGGAGAGAGAGAAATAGAAACATCAATGATGAGAGAATCATTGATCGACTGCCTCCTGCACATCCCCTCCTGGGGTTCGAGCCTGCAACCTGGGCATGTGCCCTTGACCAGAATCAAACCTGGGACCTTTCAGTCCACAGGTCGACATTATATCCTCTGAGCCAAACCAGCGAGGGCTTTTTTTAAAAAAATGTTTTTATTAATTTAATTTTAATTTTTAAAAACATTTTTATTGATTTCAGAGAGGAAGGGAGAAAGAGGGAGATGGAAACATCAATGATGAGAGAGAATCATTGATCGGCTGCCTCCTACATGCCTCCTATTGGGAATAGAGCCCACAACACAGGCATTTGCCCTTGACCGGTATCGAACCTGGGACCCTTCAGTCCACAATCCGATGCTCTATGCACTGAGCCAAACCAGCTAGAGCAAGCTTATGTTTTCTTTTGAGTTGAGAGCACTGTACAACAGCTCACACAACATGGTCAGCGGTGAGCCTTTTAGTCAGCTAGCCTGAAAGGAGGTCCGACCCAATTACAATACGAGAGCCCAAATAACACACAAAAGGGACACTCCTAGCATCCAGCGCAGGAGTTCAAGGAGACCACACACCGGGTCCCACAGGACATTTACTACCAAAGGCCACATCATAAAGACAGGGAGTCATAGGAATTCTATTTAACACTTGGATTGCGGGAAACGAGTTAAGTCGGCTCGCGTGAATTGCGCGTACTCCGCGGGAGCTATCTTAACTCGGTTCATATAGATTTGCGGTGGAGTGCGGGAAACGTGTAAACTCGGGCCGATTGTAACTGCGTATTACCAAATATTTGTGTTTGCCGTTCACAAAGATACCTACCTGCGTATGCGAACCGCCATCTTATATTTTGGCGGGAAATTCACCCAACACCGTAGTGTTAATACACAGACATACACACAAAGGGAAACTAAAATGATGAGACAAAGAAACAATGCCCAGCCTGGCCGATGTGGCTCAGTGGTTGTGTGTGGACCCATGAACCAGGAGGTCATAGTTCGATTCCTGGTCAGGGCATATGTCTGGGTTGTGGGCTCAATCCCCAGTGTGGGGTATGCAGGGGGCGGCTAATCATGATTCTCTCTCATCATTGATGTTTCTATCTCTTTTTCCCTCTCCTTTCCTGTCTCTGAAATCGATAAAAATATATTAAAGAAAAAAAGAGAGAATCTTAAGGGCAGGAAGAGAGAGAGACAGTTACTTACAAGGGGGATCCCATAAGGTTGTCAGCTGATTTCTCAACAGAAACACTACAGGCAAGAAGGGAACAACATGAAGTATGCAAAGTAATGAAAAGCAAGGATCTGAAACTAATACTACTCTTTTTTTTAAAAATTGATTTCAGAAAGAAGAGAGAGGGAGAAAGAGATAGAAACATAAACAATGAGAGAGAATCATTGATTGGCTGCCTCCTGAGGTCCCCTATTGGGGATCGAGCCCACAACCAGGACATGTGCCCTGACCAGGGATTGACCTGTGACCTTGTGGTTCATAGGTTGATGCTCAACCACTGAGCCACACCAGCCAGGCTCAAGAGAAAGAAAGGAAGGGGGAGTGAGAGAGGGAGGGAGGGAGGGAGAGGGAGAGAGAGAGAGAGAGAGAACATTGATAAGGTTCCTCTTGTATGTGTCCCAACTGGGGATCAAACTCGAAATCTTTCGGTGCACGGTATGGTGCCCCAACTGAGCCACCCGGCCAGGCACCTGTTTTTGTCTTGCAATCAGCTCACTGAAGAAATGGAAACTGTTCAATTTTAAGCAAAGCATATGCAGCAGTGTTATTTTTTCTCCACCCCAGTTACACAGGAAGAGAAATATACTTTATATACTCTGAGATGGCAATAATGAAGCCAGTAAGACTTCCATTTCCATGCCTGCAATCATGAATTTTACCTGTTATCTTAGTTTATACAGCCAGAGTATTCTGATATAGTCACAGGCCAAGATTTAAAATAGATCAGCACAACATCCTCTCATCTCACAGGTTGAGGACAAGCTGTTATCACAACAACCAGTCAATGGGACTTGCACTTTCATTTAGGGAAGTAACCGCAGCAGCATCACATTGGGGGGATCAATTTATAAGGTATACAAATGTCTAACCATTATGCTGTACACCTGAAACTAATATAATGTTGAAGGTCAACTGTAATTGAAAAATAAAAATAAGCAATTAATTGCAGCATTACATTAATTTTATGAACAAGGCAGAGAAAAACAAATTGCTCAGCTGTACATTTGAGCTCACAGTGAGGACATGGCAGGGTGCTCAGGCAGGCGAGCTCCTGGTCCTTGCACCCTTTGCTCGCAGGGCGCTTGCCCTCCATGTGCTCACGGGAGACATGAACACCCCACATCAAATACAGAATCATTCTTCTAGGGCTCATCTAAAATACAGCTTGGGACTAGTATAGCATGGCTCCTAGAATTTGCTTTTAAATCCATTAAGTGTGAGTGGGTGAGCAGTGAGCAGAACCAGTTACAGCTGGCGACTGCTGAGGCGGAGTGAGGGCGCCTCGGGTCCGGGCTGTCCTTTTCTCTCTACTTCTATGTATGTCTTAAGCATCGACAATAAAAATTTAACAAAACCTACACAACAAAACATGAATGTAATCTAAGGATATTTGTCCTCATTAAAAGACTTTAAGTTTTTCTTATTATTTTACTGCTCACAAAAGAATCGCACAATCCTGATGTTGCCTAGTTTAGGTGAGCAGATTCTTCAATTTTTTCCCTATGTGGTATGCGATGTGTTGCCAAGATGAAAAAGAACTCTCAGGATGGAGCCAATGAAAACACTTACAGCACAGAGGTTCCATAAGCCACATACTTACTGCCAAGCCCCAAGGCCTGCCTGCCAGCCATCTGCAAACATGAGAGCCAAGTTCAACACCTTCATGATGGCTTCCTTCACAAAGCTGACCTGCAGATCAAAGCCAGGGACAGATAGATCACCGTCTCGGTAACTGTGTTTGGACAGACACCAAAACTTTTTTTTTTTTTAAATCTATTTTATTGATTTTTTTACAGAGAGGAAGGGAGAGGGATAGAGAGTCAGGAACATCCATGAGAGAGAAACATCGATCAGCTGCCTCCTGCACACCTCCTACTGGGGATGTGCCTGCAACCAAGGTACATGCCCTTGACTGGAATCGAACCTGGGACCCTTCAGTCCACAGGCCGACGCTCTATCCACTGAGCCAAACTGGCTAGGGCAGACACCAAAACTTTTACCTCACTCAGTCACCAAGGAAGTCCCTTAGCACAACGACTGCGTGCTGTGCAGGAGAAAGGGTGCCTGGCTTGGAAAAAAGCGCACTGGGCCCGGCTACACACGCAGCACCCGGAGCACAGGTGGTGCCAGCACAATCCGACCCATTTTCCTGGGACAGTCACTGAAATTCACTAGTGAAATGAGGCGAGCATTCCCAATGGCTGTAAGAGGACTTCACCCCAATATTCACACTAAGGTGGGTGCACTTCCTGAATAAAGCACTCTTATGCCACATGTGCAGATAAAGATTTCCAACTGACTCTACGCGCAGAGCAGGGTGAGGCTAGGCTGGCAACAGAATTCTCAAGGTTTTTCTAAATTTGTAACTTCATGTGGTCTGGTCTTTGCTTAAAGAATATTCTATAGAACAGAAACCTAATAACTATAGAATTCCAAAGCCAAACAGCAACCTCTCTTGCCCAGCTTCATTCCCACCTCAGTGGACAATATTACAGGTGATGTCCCGTCTCACATACCTTTTCTCTTAGCAGACATCGATCATGGATGGTTGACAAATATCTATAGTGAATTTTAATCAATTGATCTAAATCCTTGGCTTCCTCGATTTGATGTTGAAATTCCAACCCTGTACTGTGAAGAATCTTGGAAGAGAAAGATCAAAGTATAATCAGATTTCTTCTTGGAGAACATGTGTAACCCCACACAAAACTTTCTTTTATTTTATTTAAAAAATATTTTTATTGATTTCAGAGAAGGGAAAAGGAGAGATAGAACCATCAGTGCTGAGAATCCTTGATCGGCTGCCTCCTACACACCCCCTACTGGGGATCAAGCCTGAAACCTGCACACATGCCCTTAACTGAAATTGAACCTGGGACCCTTCAGTCCACAGGCAGATACTCTATCCACCGAGCCAAAGTGGCTAGGAATACACTAATTTTTTTGAAAAATAAAAATAAAAAAATTATCAGGTAAATTGAACAAGTTTTTCTAAGTTCCATTGTCTATATAGAGGTGGGCAAAGTAAGTTTACAGTTGTAATACAAACAAATGCTACAATAATTAATAAATAATAATTCAGGAATAAACTGCTTCCTGTACTCACAACTGCACACCTGATCCCCCTGCCACTTCCTCAGCACTGGAGGCTGAGGCCAGCGCTCAGAAGGCCATGCTGCAGGCCCAGGAGGCAGAGAGCAGCAGATTTGACATGGAGGCTTGGGAGGACTCACTTCACCCCACAGAGTGGGTTTTAGAACCTAGAGATAGTATGACTAGAAGTGTTTTTGGCAACCACCTGAAACACCAAATGAGTCCTGCCCTCCAGTAATGCAGCCATCATTCAAATAGCAGAGTACCACACTCAAAACTTCCTCTTGAGCTAGTTCTAAGATGTGTAAGAAATATTTACACTGTAATGAAGTTTCTTGTTTTGAAGAAAAGAAAAGAGGATATGATCTGGTGGTTTCTACTTCCTGACACTCCACACTAGCCTGACAGACTCTGGCTGCTACTCAAAACTGAAGTGATTTCCAGGGGCAGCTGTCAACACTGATCAAGTTCAGAGGCTCCCGCAGCAGGTAGGAAGGCAACTCCAAAAGAGGGCGCTGGCTGTGCCCGTCCCGGGGGACAGGAGGGCTGATGGGACACAGGTCTCAAAAACACCCTCTCCCTACCCCACTGCCACTGTTAGGGCACCAGTTTGAAACCTATGGGTCGCGCCCCTTTGGGGGTCGAACGACCCTTTCACAGGGGTCGCCTAAGACCATCGTAAACACATATATAATTACATATTGTTTTTGTGATTAATCACTATGCTTTAATCATGTTCAATTTGTAACAATGAAAATACATCCTGCATATCAGATATTTACATTACAATTCATAACAGTAGCAAAATTACAGTTATGAAGTAGCAACGAAAATAATTTTATGGTTGGGGGTCACCACAACATGAGGAATTGTATTAAAGGGTTGCGGCATTAGGAAGGTTGAGAACCACTGTCCTAGGGGCTATTTTCACATTTACAGTCTATGAGTATGTGGTGGGCTCCTCTGGGTGTATGACTGTTGGAAGGAATACTATATAGTAAAAGGGTAATATGCAAATTGACCAAACAGCGGAAAGAGGCACACTGACTACCAGGGGGCAGATGCTCAACGCAGGAGCTGCCCTCTGGTGGTCAGTGTGCTCCTCAGCCACATGCTGGGCTGATGCCTGGAGAGTGCAGCAGCCCGCCTCCACGGCAGTGCTAAGGATGTCCGACTGCGGGGAGTGGGCCTAAGCCATCAGCTGGACATCCCTTGAGGGGCTCCCAGACCATGAAAGAGTGCAGACCGGGCTGAGAGACCTCCCTACCCCAGTGCACAAATGTCATGCACCAGGCCTGTAGTTCTCTATAAACAGATACAAACCCTGGTCATGATGTAGTTGTGCAAGCTGTTCACAAAGTGCATGAGCTTCACGCGCAAGAGGAACATGCGATGAATCTGCTGCCTCACTGGTTTCTTCTGTGGTCCAAACTGGGCAGCCATTTCCTGTCCACACAAAAGCCCGTCCTGCAGTGGTGGCTGTCCAGCTAGTTCTGTAAAGGATTCAAAGAGCAGTGTGGGGGACGAGCTACACTCCAAGCTGACCCTCCTGCTCAGGGCAGGTCCTTGGCCCGTGGTCACCATGTGGATGGCAGAGTCTCTGGAAGTTAAGCTCTGAGAAGTTTCCGTATCACCTGGATGATTGCTGTTATCAAAAATGTACATGCAAAGTCCCATGACTTGTCATTAGAATTTTCACATTACCTAAGATGAGTTATTATTCTGGCTAAATTCCTAATCAAGTTGTATTTCAGGTTAACTGTATATATGTCTGGTATTTCATTCAGCGACATTAATTCTGACATCTATAAAAATGCTGCTATGAATACATGTCATTTTGGTACTCGTATATACCAACCTCTTTTTAGGGCTAAAATTAAATGATCATTTATCTGCGGAAAATAAATCTTACCACCAAATAGTAAAACATCCAGACTGTACTTTGCCCATTTTATTTGCAGTAGGAGAAGGAACACCTGATTATAAATTTTTTGACATTCTGAACTTATAACAATGTCCACAGGCCATGGGACCTACGAAAGCAAGAACAGAAAATTAGAATAGAAAGTAACCCATCACAGGCACATTCTCATTTTAACAGAAAGCAATGTTCATACAAAGAGGACCAGCACTTACCTTATAGCTCAGAGTCAGGCCATCTAAAATGTGAACGGGGAGTTTCTTCTTAGCTGTGTCCACATTTTCAAAAGATATAGACAGACTAGATAAAGAAATTTAGTTTTAGTTTGTGAAAATATTATGCTCATATAAAAATGCTCTTTAAAAAAAAAAAACACATCACTTTAACATTTATTTTATTTACATTGTATTCCAGAAAAAGACACAGTATTTCCTAAAAGGTGTGCAAATATTCCAAGAAAGGCATATTTTCTGACATATATTCCAGAATAGGAATTTGGCTTTGGAAATAAGAGGGACAAGTTTTCAAATACTGAATTTACCTATAAAAGAGAAGAGACACTTCACAGTGGTTGTAGGTTAATTAGGGAGAGACGAAGGCAGGGTGCTTAATTCTGAAAAAATGCAGGCAATGGGCTTAGAAGCAAACCTCTGCTCACCCTGTGTGAGTGTGTGTGTGTGTGTGTGAGAAGTGGGGTCTGCTCCGAAAGCACGGTGTCATGCTCATTTTATCCACTCATCCCTAACACTGGTTTGAATGTGACTCTCGATAGAACGCAACTACCACAGCATATGGGAATGTCCCTGTGCCAGGCACCGCGTTGGGCACATAGTGTCACGCCATTACTCCTCAGTGTCTTGCAGTGGACTGAGAAACCACACAGAGCTCTGGGGTGGCAGGGCCCTGAGTAATGAGCCTGGGAGCAGACCACGGAAGGCAGGGCGGGTGGCCTGCAATTTATGAATTAGCCCATTCATTCCATGTCTTAGGCACTAGTCAGAATTTTTTAGCTCTTAAAGTTTGTTATACAAGCATCTACTAAGTACTAAGTAGGCACCTACTGAATACCTCATCAGGTGCCAAGCTAAGCAGATGATAGACCTCTTGTTTGTCCCCAGGGGCTCACCCCCAGAGCAACCATGCAAGTCACCCTCCTGTCACTGAGAAGTCACAGGATGCTGCCCGAGCCAGGCTAATCAGAGCTTTGTAGGAGAGCAGACCATGCCAGGCCCTGCAAATGGGAGAGCTTGTCCCTGCAGGCAGTGGGCATGGACTGCTCCTGGAGTGGGGGATACAGCTCTGGAAAACCCGAAGTACTGCATACCATAAGATGGAACCTGTGGGAGGAGAACTATGTGCCCACATGTTGATGTGCACAGAGAACCCGAGTTGCAGCAAGAACCACTCCTTCCCCAGAGAAGCCCCACACATCTGTCCCGAGGCCACAGTGAGGGGCCTGCGTGTGAGGGTGCAGGTGCTGCTGGCTTACCCACCAACTCTGGTGGCCTTTGGGGTCAAGTGGAAGGGGAGAAGCTGAGAGCTGTCAGGAGGCATCAGAGAGGAGCTTTCAGATGAGCAGCACTGAAGACACAGAAATATGTGACATTCGAGCAGTCAAAGGTGTTGGCTGTGCAGACACTTGGGCTAAACTACTGATTTCCAGGTCATTAGGGGTCGATGAAGCCTTCAAAAGGGAAGGGACTTGCCCAGGAACGAGCGCTGAGGGAGGAGTGCGAGGTGGGGAACAGCCTTGGCCTTGATGCTGAAGCCAGGAGATTCTCCCTGGGACTCAGGAAGCCCGAGGGCGCAGACAGACATGTAGAGCACATGGAAGCCACAGCAGGAAGGGTGGGCGGCTCCTTGCCCTGAGTTAACCTATGAATGAATGCAATCTCAAAAAAAAAAATGCCTTGCCCTAGACCAATGGTCGACAAACTGCTGCTCGCGAGCCACATGCGGCTCTTTGGCCCCTTGAGTGTGGCTCTTCCACAAAATACCACATGCAGGCATGCATGTACAGTGCGATTGAAACTTTGTGGCCCATGCGCAGAAGTCGGTATTTTGTGGAAGAGCCACACTCAAGGGGCCAAAGAGCCGCATGTGGCTCGCGAGCAGCAGTTTGCTGACCACTGCCCTAGGCCTAGCCTGTTTGGCTCAGTGGATAAAAGCGGCGGCCTGTGGACTGAAGGGTCCCAGGTTCGATTCCGGTCAAGGGCACATGCCCAGGTTGCAGTCTCCCCAGTAGGTGATGTGCAGGAGGCAGCCAATCAATGATTCTCTCTCATCATTGATGTTTCTCTCTCTCCCTTACCCTTCTTCTCTGAAATAAAAAAAAAAATGGAATCTATGTTTTTGTAGAGCCAGACACTTGAAGATAAAGTGCATTTAGAAAAATAAATAAGCAAGAATAGCCAGGAAAACCCTATTAAACCAAAATGCTACAGGCACAGAAATAAAAAGAACAATGAAATAGAATGAAAAATCTAGAAAGAGGTCCAAATACATATGAAAATTTAAAGATAAAGGGGTACCTCAAATAAATGAGGGAAAGAAACATTTCGTTTTTGTTTTTTTTAAAGAAATAAGTGATGAGAACCAACCAGTCATTTGGAAAAAGATTAAGCTGGATCTATTTCTCCTATTTAGCTGGATAAATTCCAAATGAATTAATATATAAATGTAAAAAATCAATTCAAACATTGGAAGACGGTGAATTTAAATATAACTGGAAGGGAGTAAAACCTTCTTAACTATGACTCAAAATCCAGGAGTAATAAGAGAAAGACTGTTATGTTATAAAACTAAAAAAATCTGCATGACTAAACAGCAACAAAAATGATTATATGGTGAGCAGAATAAAAAGACCAATGTCAAAGAGGGAAACCAGACTAAAGAGCTCCTAAAAATGGAAAAAGATGATAAAGACCAACAACCGGATACTGACAGAAATGGTGTCAAAAGATATGAATAGCTGTTCTTAAGAGAAACGCAAAAATACACATTTGGAAAGATGACAAAGCTCACTCATATTTAAAAAATGTGAATTAAAACTACACTGAGATACCATTTCTCACCATCAGATGGCAAAAATCCAAAAGTTTGACAACACATTGAGGGGGTGAAGCTGTGGAGAACGTCACTCTGCACACTGCTGGGAACCAGAGGAGATATAGCCTTTGGGAGGAGGGATCTGGTGGGACCCAGCAGAATCACACACACATTTACTCTTCACTGCAATCCCATTCTAAAAATCTACTCCAAGTTACACTGAGGTGAAATGTGCAAGGCCAGGCACACATGCTCAGCGAGGATTAGAAACCCAGTGCCCACCTATGGGACAGCGGACTGAATGGACACCACGAAAGCAGTCAGTGGGAAAGGACACACTGCCTGGCCTGTGGGGGGACAGAGTCTGCGATGTGTTATTTACATATGAAAAACCGAGCAGGTGTTGGAGAGTGTGGACTGTGCTGCATTTCATGTAACATGCAAAGAGGAAAAGGAATACATGTCTACGTTTTTGGTCCAAAAAGTAAACATAACAAGGGTAAAAGAAAATCTAATAACAATGATTATCTACAGGGAAGGCAGAAACAGAAGCCAAGTGTCCCTAAAAGTACCTTTGTACCAGTGATTTCAATTTAAGAACTCATAGCTGTTTTACCTAATTCAAAAACAAATTAGAACTGCCCTGGCTGGTGTTGCTCAATGGTTAGAGTGTCGACGCACACACTGAAGGGTCACTGGTTTGATTCCAGCCAAGGGCACGTATCTGTGTTGCAGGTTTGATCCCCGGCCCTGGTCGGGGAGCATGTGGGAGGCAACCAATTGATGTGTCTCTACATGGATGTTTCTTTCTCTCTCTTCCCTCCCTAACCCTCTCCTTCCTTTCCACTCTCTCTAAAAATCAATAAAAAAATATCCTTGGGTGAGAATTAACAAAAACAAAAAACAAAAAAAAGGAACTAAGGTGGGAGGAAGCGATTCCTAAAAGTAGAAAATAAACTGTAACCCTTGGTCAGTGCTGGTCTAATCACAGGAAGAGCTATTCCCATTGACCTTGAAATGCAGATGACCGGAAGTACAAGAAAACAATCCCAAGCATGTTTTTGGGGGCTTGTTGTTGTTACTTTGGAACTATTAATATTTATTATAGAACAAAACCAATGTCTGTTACCTTAATGTGTCAATAACATTCAAAGAAAACAGAAATGGCTTAGCCCGGGGCACTGCAACCATGCAAGCAGCAGACACGTGAGCAGCCCACTCCTGTCCAAGGAGCAGCAGCTGTCAGCTGTGTGAGCGGCCCACTCCCTCGTCTGAGGAGCAGAAACCACGTGAGCAGCCTGCCCCGTCTGAGCAGCAGCAGCCACACGAGCAGCCTGCCCATGAGTGAGAAGCGGCAGCCCCACGCAGCCCGCCCCCATCTGAGGAGCAGCAGCTGAGCAGCCCATACCCTCCTCCTGTCTGAGTAGCAGTAGGTGTGCGAGAAACCTGCCCCCATCCAAGGAGCAGCAGCTGCATGAGCAGCCTGCCCCCATACGAGGAGCAGTAGCAGTATGAGCAGCTCATACCCATACGAGGAATAGCATCGCCGCAAGCAGCCCACTCCCATTCCAGGAGCAGTAGCCACCGAAGCAGCCTCCCCCAGCATGAGCAGCAGCAGCCACACGAATAGACCACCCACGTATGAGGAGCGGCAGCCCTGCGCAGTCCACACTGGTCTGAGGAGCAGCACACACACGTGCAGCTTGCTCCCGCCCGAAGAGAAGCAGCCATGCAAACAGCCCATCCCCCATCCAAGGAGCAGCAGCCACGCGAGCAGACAGCCCCTGTACAAGGAGCAACAGCTGCATGTGCAGCTCACTCCGGCCCAAGGAGCAGCAGCCGCCCGAGCAGCTCGCCCCTGTTAAAGGAGTATCAGCCACATGAACAGACAGACCGACCACATCTGAGGAGCCGCAGCCCTGTGCAGTCCACACTGGTCCAAGGAGCAGCAGCCACATGCAGCCTGCACCTGTCCGACGAGCAGCAGCTGGGTGAGCATCCTGCCCCCATTTGAGGAGCAGCAGCCGCACGTAGAGCTTACTCCTGCCCGAGGAGCAGCAGCCAGGCAAGCATCCCATCCCCCATCTGAAGAGCAGTAGCTGTGCGAGCAGCCCACACCCGTATGAGGGGCAGTAGCCCTATAAGCAACCTGTTCCTGTCCAAAGAGCGGCAGCCTCACGAGCAGCCCGCCCCATCTGAGGAACAGCAACAGTGTGCAGCCAGCCCCGATCCAAGGAGCAGCAGCCACGTGAGCAGTCCGCGCCCATCCGAGGAGCAGAAGCAACGTGAACAGGCCGCTCCTGTCTAAGGAGCAGCAGCCATGCTCAACCCGCACCCACCTGAAGAGCAGCAGCCTTGTGATCAGTCCAACCATGTCAAGGAACAGTAGCTGGACGAGCAGCCTCACCTATCAGCCAGAGGAGACACCACTGCTGCGAACAGCACCCACCAGAGGAGCTGCTGCCAACTGAGGAGCAGCCACTACTGCGACCACTTGAGGGGCAACTGCAGCCCGAGGAACCACTGCCACCCAAGAAGCAGCCACTGCACGACTCGACATCTAGATCAGTTGTGAGACAAAAAATGGGTAGACAAAGAAACGCCCAAAGGAAAGAAAAGGACAAATCGCCAGAAAAGCAGCTAAGTGAAACGGAGGCATGCAATATGTCAGAAAAATAATTCAGCATAAGGGTCCTAGAGTGCATAAACCAGATGAAGGAAAAAAATCAACAACTTATGTAAGAATCAAGAAGAAATAAGGAGTGATATAACTGCAATAAAAAACACCATGGAAAGTTTCAACAGTAGACTAGGAGAAGTGGAGGACCGAATTAGCGAATTAGAAGACAGGGAAGCAAAACATACCCAAACTGAACTGCAATTGGAGAAAAAAATTAAAAGACAGGAGGAGAGCCTAAGGGAGCTATGGAACAATATGAAACGAAGTAACATACGAATAATAGGGGTGCCAGAACAACAGGAAGAGGAACAAGGATTAGAAAAGCTATTTGAAGAAATAATGTCAGAAAACTTCCCTGAGGTGGGGAAGAAAAAAGTCACACAAGCACAGAGAGTCCCAAACAAGATGAACCCCAAAAGACCCACACCAAGACACATCATAATTACCATGGCAAATTTTCAGGACAAAGAGAGAATCTTAAAGGCTGCAAGAGAGAGGTGGAAAGTTACATACAAGGGATCTCCCATTAGATTATCAAATGATTACTCAACAGAAACACATCAGGCCAGAAAAGAATGGATGGAAATTTACAAAGTGATGCAAAGCAAGGGACTGAATCCAAGAATACTCTATCCAGCACGGCTATCATTCAAAATTGAAGGGGAAATAAGAAGCTTCACAGACAAAAAAAGGCTAAGGGAGTTCATCACCACCAAGCAAGCAATGCAAGAAATGCTCAAGGGACTGGTGTAAAAAGAAGAAATAAAAAGCTAAGAAAGAAAACAGGCACAAAAAATAGAAATGGCTACAAACAAGTACCTTTCAATAATAACTTTAAACGTAAATGGACTAAATGCTCCAATCAAAAGACATCAAGTGGCTGAATGGATAAAAAAACATGAACCATACATTTGCTGTCTACAAGAGACCCACCTCAGAACAAGGGACTCACACAGACTGAAAATGAAGGAATGCAAAAATATCTTTCAGGCAAATGGAAACGAAAAAAAGCTGAGGTAGCAATACTTATAATGGACAAGATAGACCTCAAAGTGAAGGCCATAACAAGAGATAAGGAAGGCCACTTCATAATACTAAAGGGATTGATACAACAGGAGGATATAACCGTGATAAACATATATGCACCCAATGCAGGAGCACCCAAATACATAAAAAAAACTCCTGGAAGGTATCAATGGAGAGATAGAGATCAACAACAATACAATCATAGTAGGGGACTTTCATACACCACTGACATAACTGGATAAATCCTCTAGACAAAAAATCAGCAAAGAAACAGAAATCCTAAATGACTCACTAGATCAGATGGACTTAATTGACATCTTCAGAACATTTCACCCCAAAGCTGCAGAATATACGTTTTTCTCCAGTGCACATGGGACATTTTCAAAAATAGACCACATATAGGGTCACAAGCAAAGTCTCCCCAAATTCAAGAAGACTGAAATCATACCAAGCATCTTCTCAGACCACAATGGCTTAATATTAGGAAAAAACTACAATAAAAACAACCCAAAATACTTAAACACTTGGAAGCTGAATAGCATGTTATTAAATATTGATTGGGTTACCAATGAGATCAAAGAAGAAATTGAAAATATCCTGGAAACTAATGACAATGAAAACACAACAATCCAAAACCTATGGGACACAATGAAAGCAGTCCTGAGAGGGAAGTTTATAGCTCTACGGGACTACCTCAAAAAACAAAAAAAAATGGTAGTATATCATCTAACTCTACAACTCAAAGAATTAGAAAGAGAGCAACAAGAAAAGCCCAGAGTGAGCAGAAGGAAGGAGATAATAAAGATCAGAGCAGAAATAAATGACATAGAGACCAAAAAAACAATACATAAGATCAATGAAACTAAGAGCTGGTTTTTTGAAAGGATTAACAAGATTGATGAACCTCTAGCCAGGCTCACCAAGAAGTAAAGATAGAGGACCCAAATAAACAAAATCAGAAATGATAGAGGTGAAATAACAACAGACCCCACAGAAATACAAATGATTGTTAAAAAATACTATGAACAACTCTACTCCAACAAACTAGACAACCTGGAGGAAATGGACATATTCCTAGAGAAATACAACCTTCTAAAACTTAATCAGGAAGAATCTAAAAATCTCAATAGGCCAATAACTATGGAAGAAATTGAAGCAGTCATCAAAAAGCTTCCAGCAAACCAAAGCCCAGGACCAGACGGCTTCACAGGGGAATTTTACCAAATATTCAAGGAAGAACTAAAACCTATCCTCCTCAGACTATTCCAAAAAATTCAAAAAGAAGGAACACTTCGAAGCTCATTCTATGAAGCCAGCATCACCCTAATACCAAAACCAGGGAAAGACAACACAATGAAAGAGACTTACAGGCCAATATCCCTCATGAACATAGATGCCAAAATCCTCAACAAAATGTTAACAAATTGGATCCAGCCGTACATCAGAAAGATCATACACCATGACCAAGTAGGATTTATCCCAGGGATGCAAGGATGGTACAATATCCGCAAATCAATAAACGTGGTACATCACATAAAAAAATTGAAAGAAAAAAACACATAGTCATATCAATTGATGCAGAAAAAGCATTTGACAAAGTCCAACACTCATTTTTGATAAAAACTCTCAGCAAGGTGGGAATAGAAGGATCATACCTCAACATAATAAAAGCCATATATGACAGGCCCACAGCCAACATCATACTCAATGGACAAAAACTAACACCATTTCCTCTAAGAACAGGAACAAGACAGGGATGCCCACTCTGACCACTCCTGTTCGACATAGTACTATAAGTATTAGCCATTGCAATTAGACAAGAAGAAGAAATAAAAGGCATCCAAATTGGAAAAGAAGTAGTAAAACTGTCCTTATTCGCAGAGGACATGATATTGTACATAAAAAACCCTAAAGACTCCATCAAAAAAACTATTAAACTTAATAAATGAATTCAGCAATGTAGCAGGATACAAAATTAACGCCAAGAAATCTACGGCATTTCTATACACCAATAGTGAACTTACAGAAAGAGAGACCTAAAAAGCAATCCCATTTACCATCACACCAAAAAAATTAAGCTACCTAGGAATAAACTTAACTAAAGAGGTGAAAGACCTCCACTCAGAAAACTACAGGATGTTGAAAGAAGAGATAGAGGAAGACATAAACAGATGGAAGAACATACCATGTTCATGGATTGGTAGAATCATCATCATTAAAATGTCGATACTACCCAAAGCAATCTATAAATTCAACACACTTCCCATTAAAATACCAACGGCATATTTCACAGACCTAGAACGAACTCTCCAAAAATTCATCTGGAATAAAAAAAGACCCTGAATAGCTGCAGCGATCCTGAGAAAGAAGAAAAAGTAGGTGGGATCTCAATATCAGATATCAAGCTGTATTACAAAGCCACTGTTCTCAAAACTGCCTGGTACTGGCACAAGAACAGACATATAGATCAATGGAATAGAATAGAGAGCCCAGAAATCAACCCGAACCAATATGCTCAATTAATATTTGACAAAGGAGGCAAGAACATACAATGGAGTCAAGACAGTCTTTTCAATAAAATGAAACTAGGCCACCAACTTACACCATACACAAAAATAAACTCAAAATGGATAAAGGACTTAAATGTAAGACGAGTAACCATAAAAATACTAGAGGAGCCCTAACTGATTTGGCTCAGTGGATAGAGTGTTGGCCTGCGGACTGAAGGGTCACAGGTTCGATTCCGGTCAAGGGCATGTACCTTGGCTGCGGGCACATCCCCAGTGGGGGGTGTGCAGGAGGCAGCTGGTCGATGTTTCTGACACTCTATCCCTCTCCCTTCCTCTCTGTAAAAAATCAATAAAATATATTAAAAAAAATACTAGAGGAATCCAAAGGCAACAAAATCTTAGACATATGCCGAAGCAATTTTTTCACTGATACAGCTCCTAGGGCAATGGAAACTAAAGAGAAAATAAACAAATGGGACTACATCAAAATAAAAAGCTTCTGCACAGCAAAAGAAACCATCAACAAAACAACAAGAAAGCCCACCGCATGGGAAAACATATTTGCCAATGTCATCACCAATAAGGGTTTATTCTCCAACATTTATAGGGAACTCATACAACTTAACAAAAGGAAGATAAACAATCCAATCAAAAAATGGACAAAGGACCTAAGTAGACACTTTTCAAAAGAGGACATTCAAAAAGCCAAGAGACATATGAAAATATACTCAAAGTCACTAATCATTCGAGAGATGCAAATCAAAACATCAAGGTAACATCTCACACCTGTCAGAATGGCTATCATCAACAAATCAACAAACGACAAGTGCTGGAGAGGATGTGGAGAAAAGGGAACACTCGTGCACTGCTGGTGGGAATGCAGACTGGTGCAGCCACTATGGAAGACAGTATGGAGTTTCCTCAAAAAGTTAAAAATGGAACTCCCATTTGATCCCGTGATCCCACTTCTAGGAATAAATCCCAAGAAACCAGAAACATCAATCAGAAAGGATAGATGCATCCTTATGTTCATAGCAGCACAATTTACCATAGCGAAGATCTGGAAACAGCCTAAGTGCCCATCAGCACATGAATGGATTAGAAAACTGTGGTACATCTACACAATGGAATACTATGCTGCTGTAAAAAAGAAGGAATTCTTACCATTTGCAACAGCATGGATGGAACTGGAGAGCATTATGCTAAGTGAAATAAGCCAGTCAATGAAGGAAAAATACCACATGATCTCACTCATTTATGGATAATAAAGACCATTATAACTGATGAATAAAAATAGATACAGAGGCAGAGCAGCCTTGAACAGACTGTCAAACTACAGCGGGAATGCTGGGGAGGGTTGGGGGGCGGGAGGGGGTAGTAAGAGATCAACCGATTATGCTTGTATGCATGCATATAAGCATAATCAATGGACACAAGACACTGGGGGTAGGGGAGGGAGGGGGATGTCAAGGGGGTTAAAAAAAAAAGGAGACATATGTACTACTCTTTGTAATACTTTAAGCAATAAAACAATTAAAAAAAAAAAAGAAATGAAATCTGTCATCTTTAACATCCACTGAAAATATTGATAACAGCTTACATCCTTCTCTCTTTCTACATGTTGCCTAGCTCTGTCCACACAGAGAGCCCAGAGTGGTGACAACCCAGGGCCGGTAGTGTGCTTCAGCACCCAGCCGACGGCTTCTGAAGCCTCCCAACAGCCGAGCGCTGGTGAGAGGCACTGGATCTGGGCAGGACGAGCACAGGACGAGCCTGGACAGTCTGAGCAACAAGAAAAGACTGACTGCAGCCCTGGCCAGTGTGGTTCAGCTGGCTGGGCGGCATCCCATACACAGGGCACAGGCCCGGTGTTGAGCTCGATCCCCGTAGGTGGTGTGCAAGATCCATGTTTCTCTCTAACATCGATGTTTTTCTCTTCCTCTTCCTTCCTTCATGTCTAAAAATATTTTTAAAAAATGAATGTCATAGATGAAAACTTACTAAAAATAGCAGAATTCATGGGTTTCTACTGATATTGAAAAACATAAACTTCTCTGGTCCCCTCTAGGGGATGCTGGGCACTAATTTCTTTTTTTTTTTTTTTTGGGCACTAATTTCTTATTTGGAAAATAACTGAGCAGTTATCCTGCTTTTACTAACTACATAATTGATGAAATTCTGTTTTTATGGAAGAATCAAAGGTAGTAAGAGAATGAAATGAAAACAAAAATTATTCTATCTACTACTAGTAACAGATGGTCAGTAAGCAGCATGGCTGTGAGAATAATGCCTTAAAAGTGGCATGCAGCCATGTTACCCATTATCGTTATTTATTTCAAAGGGGAATGAGAAAGGGACTGAGCATGATGGGGCGGAAGGGGTCTCTGTGCTACGAAGACTTGGAGGTACCAACTCTCAGGCCTGGCCCAGGTGCTCAGCAGGAGGAAGAGCTGAAAGCATGTGACTCTGCCCACCAGTGGTGGCATCTACTCTCCCTCCTGAGCCTGGCTGGCTGTGAGCGGTCTGAGCAGCGTGTGGCGGGAGTGAGGGTCCACAAGGCCAGAGCTCCCACAGACCATCTGAGACGATCACGGAGGCCAGGCTGCCGGCTGGAGGGTGCAGCCCCTGGCAGGGAGGTGGCACAGCCCACAGCAGCACAGCCTGACAGCAGAATAGTCCCATCGCATCACCCCCTTTTGCTCAGTGGGCAAGTCACAGCTTCCTGCTGCCTTGGTTTTCCAATACGTGAAATAATAGTAGCAAAATCCATAGGGTTAGTGTGAAGATTAAATAAGATTATATAGACAAAAATTCATAGAAGGGTTCATGGCACGTGGATTACTTTGTAATATTGAATATGATAGGTGCCTCCCATATTTTACCGTGAACTGTCTTCAGGATAACGCTGTCCTACTGCTTCTTGGAGCTGGACGTTAAGAAAAGACACATTTTGCCAGGTTTCCTTTTCTCTTATTTTGTCAAAAATTGATGTGTAGAAGTCATACATGGTATCTCCACCCTCCATTAAAAAAAAATTCCTCATGGCCTGCAAGTACTCCACCAACCTGAAGGGAGAGAAAATAAGCAACACGAGCCAGGATTCTCTATCAGTAACAGGTTTGTATGCTACCATTTCCAGTGAAACAGGTTTACATGCCACAATGACTAAAATCAGAGACATTAACACCTCTTAAATACATTGTTAATAATAAAAATAGTATGTGCTTTATTTTAATAATCAGAAAGTTATTTTTCCATCACGTAGAAAACTGGGCAGTCACAAAAGTGTAATAAAAAATAGTGAATACAGCTCTGGCTGGTGTGGCTCAGTTGGTTGGGCATCATCCCATACACTGAAAGGGTGCAGGTTTGATTGCCAGTTGGGACACATACAGGAGGCAGCTGATCAATGTTTCTCTCTCTCTCTGTCTTTCTCTCTCCCTCCCTCGTCCCCCCTCCTTATCTTCTAAAAAATCAATGAAAACATATCCTCCGGTGAGGATTAAAAAAAAAAAAAAAAGTGAATCCAAATCCTACTATTCATAGTGAATTTCCACTGTTAATATTTGGGGTATTTCTTCCTAGTCTTTTTTCTATGCATTAAAAATATATAGTCCTCATTATATAACACTAGAGGCTCGGTGCATGAAATTTGTGCAAGAGTAGGCCCTCACAGCCCCTGCTTTGTCCAGAAGGTCCTCCGGACGGTCATTCCGCTGTTTGGCTGTTTGGTCGATTTGCATATTACGCCTTTATTATTATAGATATCCTGCTTTTTAAGTTTTAAGAACAAAATATGTCATTAAATACTCTGTATAAATATTATTTGCATGAACTTTACAAAATTCACACATGATATGAATATGGCATATTTATAGATATGCCATAATTTAAAGAACTGGCAATTTCATGTTTTTTACTCTGATAGCAAATTTTGTGATGGGCATTTTGTGCAACATGCTTTATCTGTTTTTCTTTTGGGATAGCATCTCAGAAACAAAAAATTAAATTTCACAACATAGTTAAGAAAACATTAATGGTTAACTGATTCTTTCAAAAGAAAATTGTTTACTGCATAACTATTTCCTACTCTAATAAAGCTTAACTTGAAATACAGGTTTTAAAATAACCTCAACTGTTCTTAAAGTACAATAAACTACAGACTACTTCCAAAACAGAACTCCTTTATACCTGTAATCTTTCTTCAGCGTTTGCATGAGGTTTCCACAGCAATCTAGATACTGCTTGTCAATATGGGGATAGAGGCAAGATCTCAGGGTGAATTCAAACGTCTGGCACGTCACAGATTCCGAGGATCTATCCATACATACATCTCCACCAGCAAACTTCTCGTGAAAGTCACTCTGTTCCAAATACAACCTTTACACGCACAAAAAAATGAGTCTTCTTTTTAAGAGCAGCTGTCAAGAGAATTTTCTTAAACTCCAGAGTACCATTTTGTTAGTCTTAAATTACCAACTATTACAGAAAGAGAAAGTCTTTTTCCTCAAAATATACTTTGAGTGGCCCTAGCTAGTTGCTCAATGGTTAGAATGTGGGCCCATGGACTGAAGAGTTGCAAGTTCAATTCCAGTCAAGGGCATGTGCCTCAGTTGTGGGCTCGATCCCCGGCCCTGATCTGGACTTGTGTGGGAGGCAACCAATCGATGTGTCTTTCTCACATCCATGTTTCTCTCTCTCTCACCCCACCCCCCACCTCCCTTCCACTCTCTCTTAAAAAAAAAAAAAAAAAAAAAATCAATGGAAAAAATATCCTCGGGTGAGGATAAACAAAACAAAATAAGATACTTTGGGTGGATCAGTTTTTCTTTTTTCTTTTTTACTTTCTTTTTTTTTTTAAAAATTAAATCTTTATTGTTCAGATTACATTTGTTCCTCTTCCCCCCCACCCCCATAACTCCCCTCCTCCCAGTTCCCGCCCCACCCTCCGCGCCTTCACTCCCCACCCACTGTCCTCATCCATAGGTGCATGATTTTTGTCCAGTCTCTTCCCGCATCTCCCATTCCCCTTTCCCCCCCAAGAATAGTCAGTCCACTCCCTTTCTATGTCCCTGATTCCTTATAGTCACCAGTTCATTCTGTACATCAGATTATTTATTCACTTGATTCTTAGATTCACTTGTTGATAGATGCATGTTTGTTGTTCACAATTTGTATCTTTACCTTTTTCTTCTTCCTCTTCTTTTTTTTTTTTTTTTTTTAAATATATTTTATTGATTTTTTCACAGAGAGGAAGGGAGAGGGATAGAGAGTTAGAAACATCGATGAGAGAGAAACATCGATCAGCTGCCTCCTGCACATCTCCCACTGGGGATGTGCCCGCAACCCAGGTACATGCCCTTGACCGGAATCGAACCTGGGACCTTTCAGTCCGCAGGCCGACGCTCTATCCACTGAGCCAAACCGGTTTCGGCTCTTCTTCCTCTTCTTAAAGGATACCTTTCAGCATTTCGTATAATACTGGTTTAGTGGTGATGAACTCCTTTAGCTTTTCCTTATCTGTGAAGCTCTTTATCTGATCTTCAATTCTGAATGATAGCTTTGCTGGATAAAGTACTCTTGGTTGTAGGTTCTTGGTATTCAGCACTTTGAATATTTCTTGCCATTCCCTTCTGGCCTGCAAAGTTTCTGTTGAGAAATCAGCTGACAGTCGTATGGGTATTCCCTTGTAGGTAATTGAGTCTCTTTCTCTTGCTGCTTTTAAGATTCTCTCTTTGTCTTTTGCTCTTGGCATTTTAATGATGATGTGTCTTGGTGTGGTCCTCTTTGGATTCCTTTTGTTTGGGGTTCTCTGCGCTTCTTGGACCTGTAAGTCCATTTCTTTCACCAGGTGGGGGAAGTTTTCTACCATTATTTCTTCAAATAGGTTTTCAATATCTTGCTGTCTCTCATCTTCTGGCACCTCAATAATTCTGATATTAGTGCACTTGAAGCTGTCCCAGAGGCTCCTTACACTATCTTCGTATTTTTGGATTCTTTTTTCATTTTGCTTTTCTGGTTGGGTGTTTTTTGCTTCTTCGAATTTCAAATCTTTGGCTTGATTCTTGTGCTCCTCTGGTCTGCTATTGGGTATAATATTCTTTATTTCAGTCCGTGTATGCTTAATTTCTAGTTTCTTTATCGTAGCATCGAGGGTCTCATTAGTTTTTGTGAGGCTCTCCACAAGTTTATTGCAAGCCCTCAAAATTGCGTTTTTTAGCTCCATATCCTCCATTTCTGTCATGTTTTTTTGTCTCCGCATTTTTTATGCTTTCTTGGTGCACCCCCTTGCGGTCTTTGTGCGCAGTCTTGTTCTAGTTAAGCCTTGATTTTTTTAGTTAATACTGAGGGCTTTGACCACCAGGCTGACTGGCTGTGAGAATCAGCTGTGTGGAAAACTTCTGTCCTCTGGGGAGGTGCTAATCTAGCCTTTGCCTGAGGCGATCCGGCAAATGGCTCTGCGCAGGGCTTGGGCGGGGCGGGTCGCAAGGGATCAACAGGGTGGGCGGAGGGAGCAGTTATGGCTGCTCTCAGTCCCGTTCCCAGAGGCTCTGCTTCTCAGAACCCCGGCAGCCGCTGCAAACCTCGGAGAGAAAGCTGCCCTCAGATTCCAACTGATGCCGGACAATCCCGCTTCTCCCGTCTGAGTCTGAGTCCCTAGAGACTCGCCCGGATCTGGAGCCCAGAGTCTGAGACTCCCTCCCGACTGAAAACGACAACCGGGCCCTCAGCCACCAGCCCACTTTGCGAGCGCACCTCGGTACCTTTGTATTTTCCACACTGCGCCACCTCTGAGGCTCGGTTTGCTGTTCCCTTTCCTTCTAGTTGAAGAGTCTCTCCTCAGCCAGCATTCCTGTGGTTCTGGGTGATGTCTGTTCCGTCCTTTAGTTGTATTTTTGAAGTGGTTGTTTGCAGCAGCAGTCTCCGGTGTTTACCTATGCCGCCATCTTGGTTCTCCTGGATCAGTTTTTCAAAGTCACTTTTGTCTTTAGGATCAAGTACTTGTAGCCATTCGGTTGCTGGTAGTGAGTGACGGCCATCAGATGATGAGGGGCACTGTGTTGGTATTAATCCCTAAATACTTCAAAGGGTCAAGGTACATTCTGCACATAAGGAAGGTCTAACTCAATATTTCTGATGTCCGTCCATAACCCAGACTTAAAAAAAATCCACACCCAAGGACATGCATAGAGGAAGGGAGTGGGGGCGGGGGGGAAGCATTGATGTGAGAGAGAAACATCAATGGGTTGCCTTCCAAACACGCCCTGACTGGGAATTGAACCAGCAACCTTTTCGTGCACAGTACGATGCTCAACCAACTGAGCCACCCGGCCAGGCAGAACCCAGACTTTTTAGAGCATCTCCGGTTCCAGTGACAGCACTCCCTTGGGCCTAGGGCACGTGATAATCTGTGGACTTTCACCAACATGGAGGCCAAATGAGACACCTGAAATAAGTGAACACAGTATACTGTATTCCATTCATGAGGTAGGAGAGGCTACAAAGTTTTTATTTTTAAGGCTGGAAAGCCCCACCTAGCAGAAATAAACCATTACTAAATCCTGACAGATTCTGCTATTTCAACCATCAAAGATGTTGCAGTTGGATTTCACCTGGCAAAGTTGACTGCCAGTAGGGGGTCGTGAGCATCGTCCAGCTCCAGGTGTCGTTCCGCAATGGACTGCATCCTAATTAGGTTCCCCTGGGCTGCCTGCTGCTCAGTGAGGGGCTGTGTATGGGCTTCTTCTCCATGTCGAAGGCGTGACTGCACAGACTCCAGGAAGAGGCTATATAAGTCTTTTCTTCCTGCATCTAAAACATAAAGAAATATGTCAAGTTACTTAATGTTATTAGCCATATTCTAGTAAATAATATAAGTATAAGTAGCATTCAGAATTACAGTGGGGCCTTGACTTACGAGTGTCCCAACTAACGAGTTTTTCGAGATACGAGCTGTCTCTCGGCTGATTTTTTGCTTTGAGTTGTGAGCTAAAATTCGGGTTATGAGCCAGCTTCAGATACCCCACCGCTAGTTGGCGCAGCGAACATCACAGTGAACGCCACAACATCAGCCCAGCATCACGTGTCTCACTCGTTCACTTTATGATCTGACATACGAGTAATTTGAGTTACGAGCTCCATCACGGAACGAATTAAACTCGTAAGTCAAGGCCCCACTGTATTATGTAACTTTGTCTAAATATAGCCTGGTATTTTTCCTTTGGATTATGAGGGTCTATTCCTGTTTCGTTACCTTTAAAATACAGTGCCACTAAACATTTTTACATTCTGTCAAACAACTGCAAAAATTCATGGTGAAACATTAAAGTGTAACCTAATTTTTTTCTGAACAAGGTAACACCCCTAAACAGGATACTTGAAAGTTAAGTTACTATGATACCGTACAGTACTTTGATAATAACACTAAGGGAAGTCTTAATTTTACTGGAAAAAAACACTTCTAACAGTGGCCTTGAAAAGCTCAAGACATTTTACTATTCATTCAAAAGAGAAATATTACAAAGTGAAAATATTATTAAAGCACATAAAAAAAAGATATGAGATTTCTGGTCAAGATGCTGGTGTAGGTAAATGCAGTACTTGCTGCCTCCCACAACCACATCAAAATTACAACTAAAATACAGAATCACCATCATTCAGAACCATCCGAAATCCGGCTAAATGGAAGTCCTACAACTAGAGGATTAAAGAAGAAAGCACACTGAGGCTGGTAGGAGGGGCGGAGCCATAGAACAGAGTGGTCTGACACCCATGTGTGGTATTCTTTTAATCGGGAGGGATATCTTGGTTGTGGAGGTCTATGTGAGAAGCAAGGTGTCCCAGCCCCACACCAGAGCCCTCGGCCAAGGGTTCCAGAGCTGGGAAGAGCATCCCTGTAACTTCAGGCTGTAAAAACCATTGGGGACTATGACTGAGTGACACAGGCTGCTGGTGTCACGGGTGTTCCTCTTAAAGGTTCAGCACATGAACTGACACTGACTTGCTGCCTCTGAGCTCCAGCGCTCGGGCAGTAGCTGGAAAGGTGCAGGAGATATGGGGAGGAACTGAATTGTTTGGCATCAGGGTGGGAACTGGGGGGCAGCATTCTCCTAGACAGGGGTGCTGTCATTGTTCCTATGCTGAGCCCTCCCCCAACAGAGCCCGCAGACAAGTGTCATATCTGAGTCTCCATAAACCTGGCTCACACTCTTCACCCCACCCTGGTGACTCCCTGAGATCCCACCCCATACAATTTGCAGCCTCAATCCAAGCTGTTGCAGTGGTCTTACCAAATGAATAGGCTCTCCTGGCTCAGATTTCACACTTTGCTAAAATCTTTCGAACAAGCAGCAGCTGGCCTCAGCATGTCCCATACCTCTCAATAAGAGGGCCCAGGCCTGGCACTAGCAGCAGCCTGCCTTGTTTCACAGCATGGCCTCTCCTCAGCACCTCTAAGCCTTAGATAAGTAGCAGCCATCTGCAGATCACTCAGCAGCTCGTGCCAGGTGGTCCTAGGCAGAGCATAGGCAGTAGCTGACTTTGCACCTCCCTGGAGGCCCCAGAACCAGTGCACCCTACAGTGGACAGCTTCATACCATAGCAGATTACAACTCTACACATCTACGAGTGATACACTCAAGGGGCAGACTCAGTGAACAGCAAAGCCCCACTAAAGCAAGTCCTGCTCCATAAGGGTGCCTCCTACACAGCAGCTCTCCCACTGCAGTTGCAGCTGGTCCTCACAGCCTATTGGCCTGGAGGTCAACTCCTCCCAGTGATGCCAACAACAATCAAGGCTCAACTACAGGGTGTGCCCACCTAGAGTGCCCAGCTCAGGTGATTGGGGAGGCTGAGCCACTGGGCCCCACAGGACACCTACTACACAAGGACACTCTACCAATTCCAGGAGACATAGCAGCTCTACCTAACACATAGAAATAAACAGAGAGCAGCCAAAATGCGGAGACAAAGAAACATGTCACAAAAGCAAGCAAACTACTGGATACAGAGTTCAAAACCATGGTTATAAGGTTAGTCAAGGATTTTTATGAGACTTTCAAGGATCTTAGTGAGAATATCAAAGACATGAAAAAGGACCCATTAGAAATGAAGCATACATTAACTGAAATAAAGAATAATTTACAGGAATTCAACAGTAGAGTAGAAGATTTCAAGAATTAAATAAACGATTTGGAATGTGAGAAAGCAAAAAACTCCCAATCAAAAGAGCAAAAAGAAGAAAGAATCCAAAAGTATGAAGATAGTGTTAAAGAGCCTGTGGGACAACTTCAAGCGTACCAACATTCACATGGGGGTGCCAGAAGAAGATGAGAGAAAGCAAGATATTGAAAACCTATTTGAAGAAATAATGACAGAAAACTTCCCCTTCCTGGTGAAAAAAAATATATACAAGTCCAGGAAGCACAGAGTCCCAAACAAGAGGAACCCAAAGAGGCCCACACCAAGACACATTATAATTAAAATGCCAAGGATTAAAGACAGAGAGAATCTTAAAAGCAGCAAGAGAAAAGCAGTTAGTTTCCTACAAGGGAGCTCCCATAACACTGTCAGCTGATTTTTCAACAGAAACTTTGCTGGCCAGAGGAAGTGGCAAGATATATTCAAAGTGATGAACAGTGAGGACCTACAACCAAGATTACTCTACCAAGCAAAGCTCTCATTTAGAATTGAGGATCAAATAAATTGCTTCACAAACAAGAAAAGGTTAAAGGAGTTCATCGGTCCCCCAGAGCCTCACCCAGCACTGGAGCTCAGAGGAAGTGGGAGCTTGTAAATTCAGTTTGAGGTGCTGGCCTTTTAAGAGGAGCAGCTGGGTCTCCAGCAGCCTGTGTGTCACTCAGCCCCAATCCGCACTGGTTTTTACAGTCCGTAGTTCTTACTGCCCGTAGGGACTTCTTTCCCCAGCTCTGGAACCCTGGGCTGGGGGTCTGGTGTGGGCTGGGACCGCTCGCTCCTCTGGGCAGCCTTCACCGAGGTGATCTCCCTCCTGATTAAAAAAGCAGCACACCTGGGTGCCGAACCAGCCTGTTCCGGGCCTCCGCACCTCCTACCAGTCTCAGTGTGCTTTCTTCTTTACCTCTCTAGTTGTAGTACTTCCGCTCAGCCAGCTTTCCCAAGGTTCTGGATGATAGTTGTTTTGTATTTTAGTTGTAATTTTTATGTGATTGTGGGAGGCAGCAAGTACAGGCATTTACCTGTGCTGCCATCTTGGTTCCTTCCAAAAATATTCCTTAAGAAGAGGAAGAATAAGCCCAGCCAGCATGGCTCAGTGGTTGAGTGTTGACCTATGAACTAGGAGGTCACGGCTTGATTCCTGGTCAGGGTATATGCCTGGGTTGTGGGCTCGAACCCCAGTGACGGGGGAGTGCAGGAGGCAGCTGATCAATGATTCTCTCTCATCATTGATGTTTCTATCTCTCTATCCCTCTCCCTTCCTCTCTGAAAGCAATACAAATAAATTTTAAAAAAAAGAAGAGGAAGAGGAGGAGGAAGAGATTAAAAATATGAACAATAAAATGGCAACAAATACATATCTATCAACAATTGAATCTAAAAATAAAAATAAATGAACAAGAAATCTAAGGAACAAAATAAACTGGTGAATAAAAAAGAATCACAGGTCCCTAACCAGTTTGGCTCAGTGGATAAAGCTTCGGCCTGCGGACTCAAGGGTCCCAGGTTCGATTCCGGTCAGAGGCATGTGCCTTGGTTGCGGGCACGTCCCCAGTGGGGAGTGTGCAGGAGGCAGCTGATTGATGTTTCTCTCTCATCGATGTCTCTGACTCTCTATCCCTCTCCCTTCCTCTCTGTAAAAAATCAATAGAATATTAAAAAAAAAAAAAAAAAGAATCACAGGCATGGAATCATGGAACAGACTGACAAATCTCAGAGGGAATGGGGGCGTGGGAAGAGATTAATCAAAGATCTTACCTATGGACAGACAGTAGTGTGGTGAAGACCTGGGGTAGGGTGGGAACCGGGTGGAGTGGGGCAATGGGGGTAAAAACAGGGACATCTGTAATACTCTCAAGAATAGAGATTTAAAAACAACAAAAAAATTCCCAATGAGGACAAACTTTTTCAATCAGGAGTAGCATAATCCATTCACTTGATCATGGTGAAAATGTCCATGTAACTAGAAGTCTTTGATGATTTTCAAACTACACCATTATGTATCTCAGATGACAAGAGTCAAGAAAGCAATCACCACGATGCTATGGGAGAGGCACAAGGAAAGGGTCCCACCTCTGGCCGTGGCCTGGCACATGGTGCTGTCCCCAACCTGCAGGTGTTTGAGCAGCTGCATGGACTTGCCAGCCATGATGATCTGCTTCAGGACGGGTCTAAGGAAGGACACCATGGTGTGCTGTCGGCTGGAGGGCCCCTGGTCACTGCCAGAACTTGCACTGGCATTATCACTCATTTTTTCTTCATTTTCTGTCTTTTCTGATATACTGTACAGCGTGTACGTCGCATACCAAAAGTCTCTGTGATTTACTGGAACATTTTTGTTTCTATAGAGATTCAAAATAATTTAAATGTTAATTCCCCGCCCCAAAACAACAGTATATGTGTTCTAGCTTAGTCATATCATCCAGACATTCCAAAACATAGTAACAGCAATTACTGCTAAAACGAAGCAATGTCCATGAATAACGGGATATTTTATCTGACTTCAGTTTAACATGGAAAAGTGGATAAATACACTGAAAAACTGAGGTAAAATCTAACTAAGTAGAAAGTTTCTTGAATTGGAATTAAACTATGATGAATTTGTTCATCTCCTCTGAGGGTAATCTTCAGATTCCTCATCTTTTTCCCCACATAGATTCTTAACTGGACTGTTTTTGATATTTTTAAATACTCGCCCAAGGATATGTTTTCCACTGATTTTTAGAGAAAATGGAAGGGAGAGGGGAGAGACAGAGAGAAACACTGATGTAGGAGAGACAGAGAGATACACTCATGTGAGAGAGACACATCAATTGGTTGCCTCCTGCAGGACCTCAGACCAGAGCTGGAAGCCTGCAATGGAGGTACGGGCCCTTAACTGGAATCGAGCCCAGGACTCTTCAGTCTGCAGGCCAATGCTCTATCTACTGAGCCAAACCGGCTAGGGCTGGACTGCTTTTAATAATGAAATGATAGATACTCATCACCATCTAAGAATAGTCAGAATACCATTTTTACAAAAATTGTCAAGAAAGATGAAACAGGATAGAAGGGACACGAGATTGACTTGAGGAAAGGCTGGCTCCTTTATCTAGCACTGGAAACAGGGCCACCATTCCAGAACTCTGCGGAATCACAGCTGCCGTGTTTGCCCAGGTACATGGACAGCTGTCAATCAAACCTAAACAGTGCACAACTTCAGAGTTGAGATGCGGACAGTTCCACATGGCAGATTCTATTTGGAAAAAACAATTAATTGCGGGGTAGCTAATTTGGAGAAATAAATATATTAGAGGCCAATTCTGTAATATTGTCATACTTTTGTCTTACTGATGACTTATATTGGAATGACTGAAGCCTATTGGTTATTACCTGAACTCATTGTATGAAAAGCAGTGTGCGTTTTACCAGCCCAGTCCCTTCATGAACACACTATCACTCAAAAATGTGATTTGCAAAGAAAAGCTGTGAACTGACATAAACTTGGAAAAATATACTTTGGGGCTGGAACTCAATGTCTTCTACTCGAATGGACGCAGGTGATTCTAACACAAGACAAAAGATGACGCCTATACCCATGAACCTGTGATTGCCCCAGTCACCTCTGGATGATGAATTCCCGGGCGCAGTCGCATAGGTGGCCGTGCACAATCCACTCGTCCACAATCTGCAGGTATGGCCTCACGGTTTCCACCCAGAGAGAGAAAAGCAGTGAGACCTGTGGAGACAGCGTGCACAGCCCACACTTACAGCACTCTCATCTCTGCATGAAATGAGTTGCAAACATTTCTGAAACACCTTTTAAAAAAATTACCAGATTTCTATTGTTTGAAACAAAAAATTAAAAATTAAAAACATGTTATAAGATCCTGACCAAAAAAACTCACCTACATGTGAGATGAGCACATATCTCTAGTTTATACCAGGGCCCTCCTGAGAGTGATGGTTACCCAGGGACAATAGGGATACAGTTTCCCTACCTAAATGGTGCAATTAGCAAGATGGCCATTAAGAATGAGGAAAGGATTTCATTCTATTATACAAAAAAATTGCATAGCAGAAAGAAATTAACTGCCTTTGGACTAAACTGCAGCACAAAAATGTTGAGAAAACAGTACACTAACAAACTAGGAAATATACCTAAAATATGTACCACCATCCTACTTTCTGTTTCTATGAATCTGACTGCTCTAGGTGCCTGATATCATAGATTTGCATTTTTTTAAAATATATTTTTTAAAATATAATTTCAGAGAGGAAGGAAGAGGGAGAAACAGAAACATCATGATGAGAAAGAACCATTGATTGGCTGCTTCTTGCATGCCCCTGACTAGGGATTGAGCCCAGAACACAGGCAAGTACTCTGAACGGGAAGTGAACTAAGACCGCCGGGTTAATACACTGAGTGGCCAGATTATTATGACCACCCCATCAGTACTTCGTTGGGCCAACTTTTGCCTTCAATACTGCGGTGATTCTTCTTTGCATTGACTCCACAAGATGTTGAAAGGTGATGTGAGGAATCTGACACCATGCCTGATGGCTCTTTTAACTTCATCCCACTAATGCTCAATTGGCTTGAGATCTGGTGATTGTGGGGGCCACCTAAGCAAGGTAAAGTCTCCCTCATGTTCTTGAAACCACTCCTGCACAATACGAGCACCGTGGCATGGTGCATTGTCTTGTTGGAAGAAGCCATCTCCATTGGGATACGCCATCAACATGATAGGATGAACTTGATCAGCAACGATACTTAGGTATGTTGTGCTATTCAGACGTTGTTCCACACGAATTAAAGGGCCCAAATCATGCCAGGGAAACATGCCCCAAACCATAACACTGCCCCACCAGCTTGAAGGGTTGTACTCATGCATGCGGGGTGCATGCTTTCATGCTGTTTCCACCAAATTCTCACTCTGCCATCTGCATGATGCAACTGGAAATGTGATTCATCGGACCACATGACTTTTTTCCAAGGCTCGACTGTCCAATCCTTGTGTTCCTGTGTGAATTGGAGATGTTTTATCTTGGTAACTGCAGACAGCAAAGGTGTTCGAACAGGCCTTTGGCTTCCATATCCCATACGATGCAGTGTTCGGCTAATTTGCCTACAAACGTCAGGTGGACATAATAATCTGGCCACTCAGTGTAGATCAGTGGTTCTCAACCTTGGCTGCACATTAGAATCACCTGGGAATCTTTTTAAAATCCTGATTTCTGGGCCTCATCCTCCGGAAATTCTGTTTCTTTGTTATGGGGTGAGGCTAGGTCATTTCCTCATGCTGCAGAGGACATCGTTCGCAGCAAACCTTTGCTATTCGGGCAGTTTTGCTTGGAGGGAAGACAGCTGATCCACACTATTGGAAAACACCATGCCCCATGTGTGGAGTTTATGAGGTCCATTATGAGACTGAGAATAACAATAAGTCTCCAGGCAGAAGCAACTGCCCCACCCTGTTGGGAAACCTCTCGCCCCACCTCTGGACGACTAACTGAGGGCTACTCAAGACTGAACTCAATTAGTCTGCAGAGAGAGGAGAGTCTATGGAGGCTTTGCATCTTTGTCTAATCTAACTAGTCAGAAATAGCATCTGACACTGTCCTGCACAAGAGACAGAGGTGTAGAGGAGTAGCAGATGTTCCTCATACGTAGTCACAAACCTTAACAGGCAGCCAAACTAGGGGGTCAGAAAAACAACCCCCAAATGAAAGAATAAGAGAATTCTCCAGAAGGAGAGATAAATGAGATGTAGATAAGAAACTTATCTGATACAGAGTTCAGAATAATGGCAAAGATTCTCAACAGCATGAGAAAAGATAGTAATTATGAAAAAAAGAACAAGTGTAAATAAAGTATGACATAGAAGACATTGGAAAGAATACACAGCAGATTAGCAAAAGCTGAGTATCAGATCAGTGACTTAGAAGACAGGAAAGAAAAAAAAATCACTCAATCAGAGAACCAAAAAGAGAAAAAACAAAATACAGGGGGACAGCTTAAGGGAGCTGTGGGACAACATGAAATGCAACAATATTCGCATGATAGGTGTGCCAGAAGGGAAAGAAAGGGAGCAAGGTACAGATAATATGTTTGAAGAAATAATGGCAGAAAACTTCACTAGCTTGGTAAAGGAAAAAGTCACACAAGCTCAGGAGGCACAGAGAATCCCAAGAAAAAAGAACCCAAACAGGACCATGCCCAGACACAACACAATGAAGATGCCAAATTAAAGACAAAGAGAGAACTTTAAAGGCAGCAAGAGAAAAGCAATTTGATACCTACAAAGGAGCTGCCGTATAAGGCTGTCAGCTGATTTCTCTTCAGAAACTCTATAGGCCAAAAGAAAATTGCATGAAGTACTAAAGGTAATGGAAAGCAAGGATCTGAAACCAAGATTACTACATTCATCAAGTCTATCACTCAAAATAAATGGTGAAATAAAGAGCTTCCCAGACAAAAAAAAGCTAAAGGAGTTCATCACCACCAAGACAGCATTACAAGAAATGCTAAAGAGACTGCTATGAGAAGAAGAAATAGAAACCTAGGCATACAGAATTTAAATGGCAATAAATAAGTATCTATCATGATAACCTTAAATGTAAATGAATTAAGTGCTCCAAACAAAAGACATTGGGTATCTGAAAAACATGGATAAAAAAACATGACTCAACTATATGCTGTCTACAAGAGGCCCACCTCAGAACAAAAGACTGACACAGGACAAGAGTGAAGGAATAGAAAAAATTTTTCATGCAAATGGAAACAACAAAAAAAAGCGGGGGTAGCAATACTCATATCTGAAAAAATAAACTCAAAATGAAGGCCATCACAAGAGACAACAAAGGTCACTACATGATACTAAGGGGATTGATCCAACAGGAGGATATAACCTTGGTAAACATATATGCACTCAATATATAAGCACCAAAATACATAAAAAAAACTTTTAGAGGACTTTAAGGAAGAGACTGACAACAATACAGTCATAGTAGGGGACTTTAACATCCCACTGACTTCACTGGATAGATCTTCCAGACAAAAAATTAACAAGCAAACAGTGACGCTAAAGGACACACTGGATCAGGAGGATTTAACTGACATTTATAGAACATTTCATCCCAAAGCAGCAGAATATACATTCTTCTCGAGTGCACATGGATCATTCACAAAGATAGACTACATGTTAGGACCCAAAACAAGTCTCTACAAGTTCAAGAAGATTAAAATCATATCAAACATCTTCTCAGATCACAGTGGAATGAAATTAGAAATCAATTACAGTAAAAACACCCCCAAACATTCAAACACATGGAGGGTAAATAGCATGTTATTAAACAATGAATGGGTTGCCAATGAGATCAGCAAAGAAATAAAAAACTTCCTGGGAACACACAACAAACAAAAACCTCTGGGACACAGAAAAAGCAGTCCTGAGAGGGAAGTTCATAGCACTACAAGCATACCTCAAAAAACAAGAAATATTAATAATGAACTATTTACCCTACAACTTAAAGAATTATAAAGAGAACAATAATAGCCCAGAGTAAGTAGGAGGAAGGATATAATAAATATTAGAGCAGAAGTAAATTATATAGAGACTAAAAAAAAAAAAAATAAAATAAATGAAAAAAAGAGCTGGTTCTTTGAAAAGATAACGAAGATTGATGAACTGTTAGCAGACTCATCAAGAAACAAAGAGCAAGGACTCAAATAAATAAAATCAGAAACGAAAGTAGTAAAGTAAACACTGATACCAAAGAAATACAAATAATTATAAGCAAACACTATGAACAACTAAATGCCAACAAGCTGGACAATGTGGATGAAATGGAGAAATTCCTAGAAAAATACAATCTCCTAAAACCGAATCGGGAAGAATCAGAAAACCTGAATAGGCCAATAACAACTGAGGAAATAGAAGCAGTAATGAAAAAACCCCCAGCAAACAATTTAAGTCTGGATGCTTCACAGGGGAGTTTTACCAAACATTCAAAGAAGATCTAATAACTATCGTCCTCAAACTATTTCAGAAAATCCAAGAGGAAGGAACACTTCCAAACACTTTTTATGAGGCCAGCATTATCCTAATGCCAAAACCAGATAAAAACACTATAAAGGAAGAGAATTACAGGCCAATATCCCTGATAAACCTAGATGCTAAAATCCTCAACAAAATGTTAGCAAATTGGATCCAGCATTACATTAGAAAGATCATACACCATGACCAAGTGGCATTTATTCCAGGGATACCCACTTTCACCACTCTTATTCAACATAGCACTGGAAGTCCTAGCCACAATGATCAGACAAGAAGAAGAAATAAAGGCATCCAAATTGGAAAGGAAGAAGTGAAAATCTCATGATATGATACTGGACATAGAAAACCCTAAAGACTCCACCAAAAAACTACTACATTTAATAAATGAATTTGGCAATGTAGCAGGATACAAAACCAACACCCCAAAAGTCTATGGCTTTTCTATACACCAATAATGAATTTCCAGAAAGAGAAACTAAACAAACAATCCCATTTACCATTGCAACAAAAAAAATTAAGGCACTTAGGAATAAACTTAACCAAGGAGGTAAAAGACTTATACTCAGAAATCTACAGTATATTGAAAAAAGAGACAGAGAAGATATAAACAAGTGGAAGAATATACTGTGTTCATGGATTGGTAGAATTAACATTAAAATGTCCATACTATACACGGTAATCTACAAATTCAACGCAATCCCTATTAAAATAACAACAGCATATTTCACAGATCTAGAATAAACACTTCAAACATTTATATGAAACTAAAAAAGATCTCAAATAGCTGCAGCAATCTTCAGAAAGAAGAACAAAGTTGGAGGAATCACAACACCAGATTTCAAGTTTACTCTAAAGCAGTGGTTCTCAACCTTCCTAATGCCGCGACCCTTTAATACAGTTCCTCATGTTGTGGTGGCCCCCAACCATAAAATTATTTTCGTTGCTACTTCATAACTGTAATTTTGCTACTGTTATGAATTGTAATGTAAATATCTGATATGCAGGATGTATTTTCATTGTTACAAATTGAACATGATTAAAGCATAGTGATTAATCACAAAAACAATATGTAATTACATATGTGTTTTCTGATGGTCTTAGGTGACCCCTGTGAAAGGGTTGTTTGACCCCCAAAGGGGTCGAGACCCACAGGTTGAGAACCGCTGCTCTAAAGCTACTGTGTTCCAAAGAGCCTGGTACTGACACAAGAAAAGGCATACAGATCAATGGAATAGAACAGAGACCCCAGAAATTGACCCAAGTCATTAGGCTCAATATTTGAAAAAGGAGGCAAGAGCGTACAATGGCGTCAAGACAGTCTTTTCAATAAATGGTGTTGGGAAAATTGAAAATATAGATGCAAAAAAATGAAACTAGAGCACCAACTTACACCATACACAAGAATAAACTCAAAATGGATACAGGACTTAAATGTATGTAGTGAAACAATAAAAATCCCAAAAGAAACCATAGGCAGCCAAATCTCAGACATCTCTTGTAGCAATATGTTTATTAATACATCTCCTAGGACAAAAGAAACTAAGGAGAAAATAAACAAATGGGACTACATGAAAATAAAAAGCTTCTGCACAGCAAAAGAAACCATCAACAAAATGAAAAGAGCCCACTGTATGGGAGAACATATTTGGCGATGATATAGTTGATAAAGGATTAATATCCAAAATATATAAGGAACTCACAACTTAACAAAAGGAAGACAAACAATAAAAAAATGGGCAAAGGATCTAAATAGACACCTCTCCAAAGTGGACATACAGATGGCCAAGAGACATATGAAAACATGCTCAAAGTCACTGATCATCAGAGAGATGTAAATTAAAACGACAATGAGGTATCACCTCACTCCTGTCAGAATGGCTATCTTCAACAAATCAACAAATGACACGTGCTGGTGAGGATGTGGAGAAAAGGGAACCCTAGTGCACTGCTGGTGGGAATGCAGACTGGTGCAGCCATTATGGAAAACAGTGTGGAGTTTCCTCAAAAAATTAAATATGGAACTGCCATTTGGCCCAGTGATCTTACTTTTAGAAATATATCCTAAGAAACCCAAAACACCAATCAGAAAGAATGTATGCACCCCTATGTTCATAGCAACACAATTTACAATAGCGAAGATCTGGAAACAGCCCAAGTGCCCATCAGGAGATGAGTGGATAAAAAAGCTGTAGTACACTTATACCATGGGATACTATGCAGCAGTAAAAAAGAAGGATCTCTTATCTTTTGAGACAGCATGGAGGCACCTGGAGAGTATTATGCTAAGCGAAATAGGTCAGTCAGAGAAAGACAATTATCACATGATGTCACTCACATGTGGAATGTAATAAACAAAGTGATGAATGGAGTGGATCTAGAGACATGGAAGCATGGAACAGACTGAGGAATCTTAGAGGTAAGGTGGGGGGGCTGGGTGAGTGGGAGGTAATCAACCAAGGACCTTGTATGCATATATGCATGGCCCATTAACATAGACAATAGGGTAGTGAAGGCCTAGGGTGAGGGGCAGGGGTGGGCTGGTGGGGTCAATGAGGGAAAAAAGGGGACATGTAATACTTTCAACAATAAAGATTTAAAAAAAATGGTTATTGCAAATATCTATGTAATTTAGCTAGGTATTTTTCACATCTTGTTTTATGTTTTGCTTTGTCCTTTCCTCATCCTTTTGGTGATCATGGCAATTATAACTTAGAAGCTAATTTAAAAACCCTGCACAAGTGTCTGGCACAGCATGACTTAAGCACTGTTTTTACAAAAGCTATGACAGCTGTGCACCACTCCCTTAGCTGGGCAGAATAGAGCCACACACTTTAGACTAGATGAGGGCCCACATACGGTTTGCTCAGAGGCTTCTCCAACATCGTCATATTCAAGAATGGCCTTGTACAGGGTGTTAAGCAGGTGAGATGCCCGCACGACATTCCGAGTGTCTGGTGGGACTTCTGCTATCCCAGTGCTAAAGACTTTGTGCAGAACCTTCAGCTGAGCCAGTCGAGGTGACAACTTGTCCACTACTATGGCAAGAGTTATTGTTGTATCTGCAAATATCAAGAAATCAAACTCATTAGCCAGGAAAAATATGCTTTCAAATGTGTTCAGCCATTATGGAAAGGCAGAGCCAACAGAGGATGCTGGGTTTTCATCTTGTATCACAAAGGATTCATTTTCCTAAAGAAAGTACTTCCTAAAGGGGAGCAAAAAAAGGAGAAAAATAATGTATAAAGGAACTGACAGAAAAAGAAACACAAATGATTCCTAAACATATAGAAAGATACTCAATCTCACTTGTAATAAAAGAATACAAATTAAAACTACATTGTGGGGAAAAAATCCCAGACTACAATGGGCTACTATTTCAGTGAGGGGAGGGGAGGGTGACTGACTACAGAGGGGGAGCAAGAGCAAGTCCCTCTGTGGGGATGGCACAACTCTGAGTCCCAAACATGGAGGTGATTATGTGAATCTACACATGCGACAAAATGTCGCCGACTGTACACAGGTATTACTAGCTCCTCCCCCCGCCCAACAAAAAAGCAAGTACCTGCAAACTGATGAAACCCACATCAGGTCTGTAGATTGGTTAATCAATATGCCATGTCAATTTCCTGGTTTGGTAACAGACTGTAGTTATGCAACCCATTGGGGACGTGGGGTGATGGGAACACAGGACTCAGCACTACCCTGTGCAGTAGTTGTAAATAAAAGTTGAGGAGGAAACCGACACTGGGTCACCATTTCACACCTGTCATATTGGTATCAAAAAGTCTGATAAAACACTGTTGGCAAGACTATGAGGAAACAGGTATTCATATATACTGCCTGTAAGAATGAAGTTACTTATCTGTACCTATTGAACAATGTGGAGGAATCTATCAAAATTACACATGCCATAACACCTCCTTGGCCCAGCACTTCCACCCTTACACACTGCAGATCAGTAGTTTTATTGCTAGCTTTACCCAGTGGCCAGATAAGTTTTGTATTGAATGAGTACAAAAAACATCCTATATAATAAAGAGCTAATATGCAAATGGTTATCACACTCTCACACCCTCGTGCCAGAACTGCTCAGACACTTAACACTGGAGAGAGAGGAATGGGAACCAGCCAGGCACAAATGAGCTCGCGAGAGAGGAATGGGAACCAGCCAACCTGCTGCCCAGGAGAGGGACAAGCTGCCTGCCCCACGGTCCTGGGCACCTGTGGCTAAAGTTGGCCCAGGTAAAGCCTGCCTGAATCCTGGGTGCCTGCAGCTGGCCAGAGGGAGGGAAGCCCGGGTCGCGGGTGCCTGCAACGGGCCGAAGGAGGGAATCCTGGGTCCTGGGTGTGGGATGAGGCAGAGGTGGTTAGGGGCGATCAGGCAGGCAGGCAGGCGAGCGGTTAGGAGCCAGTGGTCCCAGATTGTGAGAGGCAGTCGGACATCCCCAGAGGGGTCCCGGATTGGAGAGGGTGCAGGCCGGACTGAGGGACTCCCCCCCCCCCCCCCCCCGCCCGTGCATGAATTTCGTGCACGGGGCCTCTAGTTTTACAGAAATGTTAAAGGCAGGCTTTAAAATTAACACATTGTATGTGGGAAACGTATTTATATGTTTTACTTTGACTGTAAGAAGTAGAGCCACCTGCTAGAGTGCGATAAAAACTACCTGCAAACAATGTATTAAATACCCATTGCATTTTGAAGTTATTGATTACATGTTCTTACAAGCTAATATCTTTTTAAAGTATGATACTTTGTAAAACACTGTGTAATATGAAAACATGAGAATTCTCGTGATCTGTCTGCAATGTGTTAAGAATTTATGCTATAGATAACTTGCTGCACACGTGCACTGTGAATTATACATAAGAGGTTATCACTGCAGTAGTTGGCAATAGCAAAAGATCAGAAACAACCTCAATGTCCACCAGAAGGGGCCTTGGCTGGTAGCTCAGTTGGTTAGAGCATTGCTCTGATACATCAAGGTTGCGGGTTCGATCTCCGGTCAGGGCCTATACAAGAAGCAATGAACAAATGCATGGATGGGTGGAACAACAAATCAATGTTTTTCTCTTTCCCTTCCTCTCTCTCTCTCAAATCTATATATTAAAAAAATAAAAAATAGGGAAAACATATTTGCCAACGTCATATCTGATAAGGGCCTAATCTCCAAAATTTATAGGGAACTCATACAACTTAACAAAAAGAAGATAAACAATCCAATCAAAAAATGGGCAAAGGATCTAAATAGACACCTTTCAAAAGAGGACATTCAGAAAGCCAAGAGACATATGAAAACATGCTCAAAGTCACTAATCATCCGAGAGATGCAAATCAAAACAACAATGAGGTACCATCTCACACCTGTCAGAATGGCTATCATCAACAAATCAACAAACAACAAGTGCTGGAGAGGATGTGGAGAAAAAGGAACACTTGTGCACTGCTGGTGGGAATGCAGACTGGTGCAGCCACTATGGAAGACAGTATGGAGTTTCCTCAAAAAACTGGAAATGGAACTCCCATTTGACCCTGTGATCCCACTTCTAGGAATATATCCCAAGAAACCAGAAACATCAATCAGAAAGGATATGTGCACCCATATGTTCATAGCAGCACAATTCACCATAGCTAAGATCTGGAAACAGCCTAAGTGCCCATCAGTAGATGAATGGATTAGAAAACTGTGGTACATCTACACGATGGAATATTATGCTGCTGTAAAAAAGAAGGAACTCTTACCATTTGCAACAGCATGGATGGAACTGGAGAGCATTATGCCAAGTGAAACAAGCCAGTCAATGAAGGAAAAATACCACATGATCTCACTCATTCATGGATAATAGAGATCATTACAAACTTTTGAACAATAATAGATACAGAGGCAGAGCTGCCTCAAACTGATTGTCAGACTGCAGTGGGAAGACCAGGGAGGGTTGGGGGGCAAGAGGGAGGGGGGTAAGAGATCAACTGAAGGACTTGTATGCACGCATATAAGCATAACTAATGGACATAAGACACTGGGGGGTGAGGGAGGGCAGGGGATTGTCAAGGGCAGGGGGGCGGGAAAGGACACATATGTAATACCCTTTGTAATACTTTTAGCAAAAAAAAAAAAAATTAAAAAAAAAATGAGGAGGCTCTTTATATACTTACTAGAGGCCCAGTGCATGGATTCATGCACAGGTGGGATCCCTCGGTCTGGCCTGTAGGGATGGGGCTGAAACTGGCTCTCTGACACCCCGCAAGGTGTCCCAGATTGTGAGGGCAGTTCTTGGGTGATGCACACTGGAATCGGGCTCCCTCCTCTCTGGTTCCTAGTGCGTCACCCGAGAACCGCAGCTGCCAAGTCACAGCAGTTCGGCAGCTCCTGCATTGAGCGTCTGCCCTCTGGTGGTCAGTGCGCATCACAGCTATTGGTTAAATGGTTGACCAGTTGCTTAGGCTTTTATATATATACTAGAGGCCCGGTGCACAAAAATTTGTGCACTTGGGGGGGAAGAGGGGGTCCCTCAGCCCAGCCTGTGCCCTCTTGCAGTCTGGGACCCCTCGGGAGATAACGACCTGCTGGCTTAGGCCTGCTCCCGGGTGGCAGAGGGCAGGCCCAATCCCTAGGTGCAGGCCCTGGTCGGGCTCAGAGCAGGGCTGATTGGGGAGTTGGGGTGCTGCCCCCTGTCATACGCAGAGCAGGGCGGATTGGGAGGTTGTGATGCCACCCTCAGTCATGCTCAGGGTAGGGCTGATTGGGGGGTTGGGGCACCGCCCCCTATCACACTCAAGGCAGGGTCAATGGGGAGGTTGCGGCACCACCCCGTGATGCACAGAGCAGGGCAAATCAGGGGGTTGGGGCGCTGCCCCCTGTCACTCACAGAGCAGGGCCAATCAGGGGGTTGGGGCACTGCCCCCCCGCCCCCCGTCACGCACAGAGCAGGGCCCATCAGGGGTTTGGGAGCTCCCCCCTCTCATGCACAGAGCAGGGCCGATCAGGGGGTTGGGGAGCTCCCCCGTCATGCACAGAGTAGGGCCGATAGGGGAGTTAGGGCACCGCCCCCTGTCACACACAGAGCAGGGCGGATCAGGGGGTTGGGGCGCCACCACTGTCACACTCAGGGCAGGGCCGATGGGGAGGTTATGGCTATACCCCGTCACAGACAGAGCAGGGCCCGTGGAGGGGGGGGGTTGGGGCGCCACCCCTGTCACACACAGAGCAGGGCCGATCAGGGGGTTGGGATGCCGCACCCTGTCACACACAGAGCCGCAGGGTGATCAGGGGGTTTGGGCGCTGCACCCAGTCACGCTGATCTGGTGCCAGGAGACCTCTCGGCTCCGCTGATCCCGGTGCTGGGAGGCATATTACCCTTTTACTATATAGGATAGAGGTCTGGGGGCCGGCTGGTTTGCCCTGAAGGGTGTCCCAGATCAGGGTGGGGGTCCCCACTGGGGTGCCTGGCCAGCCTGGATGAGGGGATGATGGCTGTTTGCAGCTGGTCACACACCCTTCAGGGTGGGGGTCCCCACTGGGGTGCCTGGCCAGTCTGGGTGAGGGGCTGAGGGCTGCTTTCAGGCTGGCGGGTGACTGAAGCTCCCAACCACTCCTTTTTTTCTTTTTTTTTTTTCTTCTGGGCCAGCTTTAGCTCTGGCTCTAGCTCTGAGGCTTCCGCTGGTTTGTTTGCCGTTCTATAATCGAAACAATGTATAACTTCAGCTCTGAGATCCCAGCCGGCTATATTTGTTACAAAGTTTCAAACTGCCAGCTCAGATGCCGGCAAGGCAGGCAGGGAACGTTGCAGTCTGCAGTCACAGGAGCAAGCAAGCCTCATGTTCGCTTCCAGCTGCCTGGCTGCCGGCCACCATCTTGGCTGACAGTTAATTTGCATAAGGATATGCTGATTAGCCAATGGGAAGGGTAGCGGTCGTACGCCAATTACCATGTTTCTCTTTTATTAGTGTAGACTAGAGGCCCGTTGCACGAAGAGATTCGTGCAATAGGCCTTCCCTTCCCCAGGCTGCCAGCACTGGTTTCCCTCCGGCACCCAGGACCTAGGACTTTGCTCCAGCCGGAGTCTTCAGTCTTCGCTCAGCCGCTTTGCCCCTACATGTGCAAATTAACTACCATCTTTGTTGGGTTAATTTGCATCCTCTCCTGATTGGCTGGTGAGCGTAAGAGAGGGATGGTTAATTTACATGTTTGTCTATTATTAGGTAAGACTAGAGGCCCGGTGCACAACATTCGTGCACTAGGGGTGTGGGGGTCCCTCAGCCCGACCTGCACCCTCTCCAATCTGGGAGCCCTCACCAATCTGGGAGTTTCTGTCTGTCTTTGCAATCATATGAGCAAATTGTCTGAGACCCCAACTCAGTTTGGTTTGTTGCTCACAGAACAATAGAGGCATTTTTTTCTTTGCTTCATTGGTGGAGATTTCCTGGAAGTTTTAGGATATCTTCCCCATAATTTTTCCTAGACACTCTGATTTTACTTATGTCTCTCACCTTTGCTTTCCCTCCATCCCCCACCGCAACAGTAACTTGCTCCAGGCTCACTTTGCTCTAGTGTCTAGGAGATCTGTCTGCCACCAGAACTACGATTCCCAGCATTCCTGGTGCTCCCCACGCTCTGGGCTTCCACTTCCGGCCCTGGGGCTGCCACCAGAACTACTACTCCCAGAATTCCTGGTGCTCCCCACACTGCTGGGAATGACCAAGGGAGCCACATCCCCCCAAGCTGCCGGCTCTCCTGCTCTGGTCTCTGCCTGGCACTTGTGTATGCAAATTAACCTGGCATCTTTGTTGGGTTAATTTGCATACTCATGCCTGACTGGCTGGTGAGTGTAGCAGAAGGATGGTCAATTTACATGTTTCTCTTTTATTATATAGGATATATACATAGATAAGGTAGTAATCTTTTTTAAAATATATATTTTTTATTTCAGAGAGAGGAAGGGAGGGGGAGAGAGATAGAAACATCAATGATGAGAGAGAATCATTGATTAGCTGCCTCCTGCACTCCCCTTAATGGGGATCAAGCCCACAACCTAGTCATGTGCCCTGACCGGGAATCGAACGGTGACCTCTTGGTTCATAGGTCGATGCTCAACCACTGAGCCATGCTGACTAGGTATAAGGTAGCAATCCTAAAAATTTAAATGAGAAATGATTTGAAGGGGGCAGTTAATAGACATGTAGGTATGCACATATGAACAGGCATTGACAACATGTATTTAAGTTCTCTCAGGGAGGGTGTACCAGATACTGATCACTTGGCTGCCTCTAGGGAGAGGAACTGAGTACTCATCTGGACAATTGGAGCGGGAAGAAAAGTTTTCAGTCTTTTGTTACTGTTTGTATTTTTAAAGATATGAACAGCTTAAAATATAAATTTAAAATAATTTAAAAAATGAATGTACTCATAACAATTATTTGCCATGTAATTTTCAAACTTTATATCAATTAACAACCTAAATGGCATTCAAAGTATGTTGTGTTTCAAAGGGAAGAACATTTCAATACCGTTATTGATGATACACTTCTCAATTTCTGTAAGTTCTTCTTTGAAAGTAATAAAGTATTTGTATAGGGCCCACATGAAAGCCTGGTAAGTTCGAAAGGGAGCTTCCGTCAGCTTCTTACGGATGGATCCATTCCCAGGAAGCGTATGCTCGGAGCTGTGCCCCATGACTTCATCGATGAACTCCTGGAGTCGGAACACAACCTGGCCATAGGCTGCTATCTGCTCCAGCACGGACCGCAAACAGCTCTGTGGTCAGATGAAATGAGAAAAAAAACTGCAATTATTAAAATCAGTCTCTGTAAGCACTCAAATTCATATCCCCCTCACTGTAAAATATTTCTTTCATGACTCTTTTGAACACTATGCTGAGGAGATGACAAACTAATAAAACAAATATTTAGACTCAAAGGATACTGTGAGCATTAATTTCTACAGAATATAGAATTATGGCTTCTACTTTTTAAAAACACATTTCTGGTAAATGCACTACAGGCAACAACAACAACAAAATTACAGTATACAGCTTTCCCAATACACAATGACGAATAAAAAAGACAAAACACAAATTAAAACTAAATGTAATATCACAAACAATACTAAAGAATTCTCTAAGCACTGTTAAGATGTAAAACTTAATTTGCCTTTTAGATCTTAAATATATTTAGTAGTTAGTTTTAATAATGAGAAATGTTCTAGTTATATAAAGATGAACTACATAAATCCTATCATTTAATTGAAACTATAATAAATACAAATCACTTACATGTGTCAAATGGGTCACTATTATATTGTTTCTCACATTTACCTTCCCATCTATCAACTGAAATATAAAGAGCTTCTTGACCCCTGAAAGTAACCTGAAATGAAATAAAAAAAATGAGTGTATTTTAGTCTAGAAAAATATTCACTCCTGCAGGGTGGGGAACCTTCCTTCTGCCAGGAGCCATTTCGATATTTATAACATCATTTTCGGCCATATGTAATTACCAACTTAAACATTAGCCTGTTCTATTTGATCAAACATTTATTTTTTTTAAATTTAATTTTTATTTTTATATATATATATTTTATTGATTTTTTACAGAGAGGAAGGGGAGGGATAGAGAGTTAGAAACACTGATGAGAGAGAAACATCAATCAGCTGCCTCCTGCACACTCCCTACTGGGTATGTGCCTGCAACCAAGGTACATGCCCTTGACCAGAATCGAACCTGGGACCCTTGAGTCCTAAAGCAGACGCTCTATCCACTGAGCTAAACCGGTTAGGGCTGGTCAAACATTTAATTAGCTCTCCCCTAATGCCTAGGTAGGGCCAGAGGGAATGATTTCTCAGGCCTTATATGGCCTGCAGACAGGACGTTCCCCAGCCCTGCACTACAGTAGTGATAAGACATTTTAAAAAAAGACTCAAAATTGAGCAGTTGAGGCAGAGGTCAGATAACTTGAAAACAGAAGACATTAATCTCTTAATCTGATTACCATATCACTCAAGATAATCTTTTTTTAAAAAAATATATTTTATTGATTTTTTACAGAGAGAAAGGGAGAGAGATAGAGAGTTAGAAACATCAATCAGCTGCCTCCTGCACATCCCCCACTGGGGATGCGCCCACAACCCAGGCACACGCCCCCGACCGGAATTGAACCTGGGACCCCTCAGTCCGCAGGCCGACACTCCATCCACTGAGCCAAACCGGCCTCAGCCACTCAAGATAATCTTAATATTGTCTTAGAGAGAAGTTCAAAGCAGTGTTGTTTTTTTTTAAATCTTTTTTTAAAAAAAATTAAATCTTTATTGTTCAGATTATTAGTTGTTCCTCTTCCCCTCCCCCCCATAGCTCCCCTCCACCCAGATCCCACCCCACCCTCCGCCCTCACCCCGCCCCCACTGTCCTCATCCCTATGTGCATGATTTTTGTCCAGTCTCTTCCCGCATCCCCCACACACCTTTCCCCCCCAAGAATAGTCAGTCCACTCCCTTTCTATGCCCCTGATTCTATTATAATCACCAGTTTATTCTGTTCATCATATTAATTATTCACTTGATTTTTAGATTCCCTTGTTGATAGATGTGTATTTGTTGTTCATAATTTGTATCTTTACCTTCTTCTTCTTCTTCCTCTTCTTAAAAGATACCTTTCAGCATTTCATATAATACTGGTTTGGTGGTGATGAACTCCTTTAGCTTTTTCTTATCTGTGAAGCTCTTTATCTGGCCTTCAATTCTGAATGATAGCTTTGCTGGATAAAGTAACCTTGGTTGTAGGTTCTTGGCATTCATCACTTTGAATATGTCTTGCCACTCCCTTCTGGCCTGCAAAGTTTCTGTTGAGAAATCAGCTGACAGTCGTATGGGTACTCCCTTGTAGGTAACTGACTGTCTTTCTCTTGCTGCTTTTAAGATTCTCTTTGTCTTTTGCCCTTGGCATTTTAATTATGATGTGTCTTGGTGTGGTCCTCTTTGGATTCCTTTTGTTTGGGGTTCTCTGTGCTTCCTGGACTTGTAAGTCTATTTCTTTCACCAAGTAGGGGAAGTTTTCTGTCATTATTTCTTCAAATAGGTTTTCAATATCTTGCTCTCTCGCTTCTTCTGGCACCCCTATAATTCGGATGTTGGTACGCTTGAAGCTGTCCCAGAGGCTCCTTATATTATCTTTGTATTTTTGGATTCTTTTTCATTTTGCTTTTCCAGTTGGGTGTTTTTTGCTTCTTCGTATTTCAAATCTTTGACTTGATTCTTGCGATCCGCTAGTCTGCTGTTGGAACTCTGCATAATATCCTTTATTTCAGTCAGTGTATGCTTAATTTCTACTTGGTCCTTTTTCATAACCTCAAGGGTCTCACTAGATTTCTTGAGGGTCTCACTACATTTATTGGCGGCCTCACCAGTCTTTTCGAGGGTCTTACTAAATTTATCGGTGGTTTCTAGAAAGTTCTTGAAAAACCTTAAAAGTGTGGTTTTGAACTCTATATCCAGTCGTTTGCTTTCCTCCATTTCTGTCATTTGTGATCTGTTTCTTTGTCTCCACATTTTTTATGCTTCCCTGTGTTGATAGAGTGGCTTTCTGTGCTAGGTGTCCTATAGGGCCCAGTGGCTAAGCCTCCCCAATTACCTGATGTGGACACGCTTGGTGAACCCCTTTGTGGGCTTTGTGCACAGTCTTGTTGTAGTTAAGCATTGATTGTTGTAGGTATCACTAGAAGGAATTGACCTCCAGGCCAATTGGCTGTGAGAATCAGCTGTGTCTATGGTGGGAGAACTTCTGTGCTGAAGACACCCTTATGGGGCAAGATTTGCTTCAGTGGGGCTTTGGTGCTCACTGAGTCTGCCCCCTGAGTGTGTCCCTTATGGATCTGAGGAGTTGTAATCAGGATGGTCCCACTCTGACCACTGGGTACACTGGCTCTTGGATCTCTAAGGAGGTGCTAATTTAGCCTCTGCCTGAGGCTACCCAGCAGGAGCTACGAAGAGATATGCAGATTCCCCTTCCTTGTTTGGGGCTTGGAGGTGCCCAAATGAGGCCCAGCTGTGAAGCAATGCAAGCTGCTGTGGGGCCTTGGGCCTCCTCTTGGAAGTTCTGGGTCTGTCTGGCCCAGCTGCAGTTTGTTAGGTAATTTTCAGATTGCAAAGGGCCAGAGCATTCATATGCAAAAGCCTCTGCCGCAGCTTGGGTGGGGCGGGGTCTCAGGGAATCAACAGGGTGGAGCAAGCAGCTATGGCTGATCCTCAGCCCTGCCCTAAGGGGCCCTGCGTCTCAGTGTCCCACGGTAATCGCTGCAAGCACCTTTGAGAGAAAGCCTCCCTCGAGTTCCGAGTTCTGCCCGCTGCCAGACAGTCCAGTTTCTCCCTGTATGAGTCTGGGTCCCCAGAGACTCACCCGGAACTGGAGTTCAGAGCAGTCGGGAGCTTGTGACTCCCTCCCGATTCAAAAAGACAGCCGCATCCTCAGTTGACAGCCCTTGCCGCGTGCGCCTCCGTACCTCTGCACTTCTGCACCTCCTCTGAGTCTCAGTGTGCTTTTCTCTTTCCTTCTAGTTGTAGAATTTCCACTCAGCCAGCCTTCCTGTGGTTCTGGATCATGTCCGTTTTGTCTGTTAGTTGTATTTTTGTATTTGTTGTGGGAGGCAGCAATTTCTGGTGTTTACCTATGCCGCCATCTTGGTTTCTCAAAACAGTGTTATCAAAGCCTTTCCTCCCAGAGGAGATGGTCCCACAGCTCTTCCTGCTTTTAGAAGGTCAACATTACCCTTTCTGCAGAAGGGACCAGAACTGGAGATCTCCATAGTGACAACCGCTACATGCTGAGCTTTTCATCTCCATTTTGTGTGACACAATCTGATTTCTTAGATTCCTGGTTTGCAGGTATGAGGCACAGGCTAACTTTCACTCTGCCTATTACAAGCGGTAAGCAGCAAACTAGGAACCTTGCTTTGAACTCAGATATTAGAAAAGTGATAGCTTAACCTAATTAAATCAGATAGTAAGCTATTCAAAATAAAAAAGAAGTAAATATATCAAAACCGTCATCTCCATGGCTGAAAATGCAGTGCGGGCATCCTGAGTTCAGGTACCCACTGGGGACTCTTTAGGATTCATACCGAATGGCCTGTTTCTAGGTAACAGATGAAAAAACCCTGAACACTTTTCTTTAAAAATGAACATTTTGCTTCTCACTAATAAAGTCTTCTATTAACTGGGTGAACAGGACTCACCATAGGGTTTCCCGAATAACCTGTGTCTCAGTAACAAAAACTCTGTCATCTGGAACATATAACGGGTCACTGCTGTACAAGTGCTGGTCCCTATTAGAAAGCAAACAGCAAATGTTAATGAAAAAGTTTCTCATTTAATAAAATTACCTCTCAAAGAATATATGAAATTTAGAGGTAATTTAACCAGTGATCAATAAACATGTAAATACGATACAAACTGTAAATGCCCTCCCATACTCATTTTCACAAATCAACTAAAATACTCCTGAAGAAGCACTTTCAGAGCTATCCCAATTGTTATGCTTATTGCTGATTGTATAGGGCCCACATGAATATTTAAAGTATGTATTACTTGTGGGTTTTTTGGGTCAAAATGGCTATCGTACTTTTATTGACATAAAAGTGTTTTAAAAAATTTATTTTCCAAAAGACAGGCCAACAAAGCCTAAACTTTTTATTTCACCAGTCAGCCTGATGTTGCAATTTAAAATCTTCAAGGTCCACACAAATAGTATTCAGACTTCCTTCTTCCAGGGAACAGAGGGAGCAGAGGTCAGCCTCAGGCTATGTGCTAATAGGACATTTCTCTGCTAGTCTGTTACACAGGCACTAGCCAAGCTTCTTCTTTTTGAATTGATTGTTATTTATTTTATTCATAAATCTATTTATTTATTTACCTCACCTGAGGACATGCTTAGAGAGAGGAAGGGGGGGGGGGGAGAGTGAGAGAGAGAGAGGGAGAGAGAGAGAGAAACATCAATTGGCTGCCTCCTGCATGCACACTGACTAGAGATTGAGCCCACAACCTGGGCACATGTGCCTTGACCGGAAATGGAACCTGTGACATTTCAGTGCATGGGATGACACTCAACCAACTGAGCCACACCAGCTCGGGCTGGCCACATTTCTTATTCAGCCAGAGAATGGATTTCTGTCTCAGTGAATGGCAAGAAGATTCACAAACCTGTGGTGAGAGTGTCCTGGGTCTCCCTCAGGGTAAGCTGGATATTTGTGAATGAGGGTGTTGCACATGATCAAGGTGAATTAAGCTTTATAAAAAACTCCTCTCTCCCTTAGTGGTAGTGAGCTGCTCCTAGAATCCAGGAAGGCCCACACACACCTCTTCCACACATGGCCAGCTCCTCATGCACAGCTATATGGGAAGCACAAAACGCTTTGTGAACTCTTTTTTGAAGGAGGAACTTGGGAAAGTCGTGCGATGGATTTTCTCACCAGCAAAAACTATGTATCTACACACACACTGAGACACACATACATGTCTATTTTCAAGAAAATTTTCTTTTCTATGACCTCAGACTCTCAGAATGCAGCCACCACCAGGCTGAGACAGTCTAGTCTAGCCACTGCACAGAACTGGTGCAGCAACACATATAAGGCTTCTGTGCTGTCTCACAAACACAGAAGGCAGGGGAAAACAGTGGCTACTCAAGGGGGATTGGCTTTTTGTCTGAAATCTAATCTAATTGGCCACACTGTTAGGTCCAGGTTTTGCCCAGCCCCCTGTGGCAAGAGTGAGTGACCAAGTGGGGACAAGAAGCATTTCTCACAAAGTCTCTGTGGGCGCGGCTTCTCAAAGCCCTGCAAAAGCCTGGTGCAGCACAGCAAGGGGCAGTGCTGACAGTGGCCGAAGGGAGCACTGTGTCAGCAGAACATCAGTCCAAGGAGCTGAGGATACAACAAAGCCCCATTCCTATCACCAAAGAAAAAGACTTCCCTCTGCTGAGGGAGCCAAGCCAGTTAGGCAGGAAGGTAGCCAGAGGCAGTACAGCCCCTCTGTGATGCTAGCTCAGGGAGTATCCCAGAGTAAAATCCTACTGCCCTCACTGCATGGAAGAAATAGAGTCCTTTGGGAGAGGCAGCAACACAGATGATATGCCCAGAGTAAGCTGGGTATGAATTCAGTGCCATCTGCTGAGCGAGGTCCCAAGCCTTGATACAGAAGTCTTCACGACCCTGACAGCGTGTGTGCCAGCGGGAGGACAGTCACAGCAGCACTGGGCCATTGTGCTCCTGCTTGCAGAACTTGTTGACAGTGAGTGTCTCATTCTCATCCAGCTCCCACAATTCAACAAACAGCACCTGATTGGAAGCCACTAGAATCCAGGTGAGGTCAGTCACTGGCCTCTGAGTGCACTGCAGTGGAGCAGCAGCCTTCACTGGGGCAGCACAAGGGCCTTGGAAAGCCAGAGGGAGCCAGCCTAGCAGCAGCCACTCAGGCTGGGGCCTCGGGCAGGAGTGCATCATCTGACCGGTACCACCCAGACTCCAACTGCCACTTGGTATAGATGGGTGTGTTAGGGAGAAGGTTCCAGGGGACGTGAGGGAAGGTGGGGTTTCTTCTGCATCTTTACTGTGCCAATTCCAACCTAGACCCAAACTAGATATCAACAGAGATTCAACTCTGGCAGTCCATAACCAAAATTTCTCCTATTAACACATTAAATGAAAAATCGAGCTTACCAGACAGCAGCTAAATTGGAGTGCAAATGCAAACTATGAGGAAACCTCGAGGATTGAGCTGTCCAGTACTGATAGACCACATGCTGCTCCAGCCAGCTTCGGGCATCTGGCTCATCCACTAAAGGGAATTTAACATATTTAAGTTATAAGTTAACAAAAAAACCCACTTGATCAACTTTGCCACAATATCTGAACTTACAAGTCCCTTCAAATATTCAACAGAAAAAGGCTCTTTAAAATAACAGCTACCACCCTGGCTGTTGAGATTGCAGGCTCAATTCCAGGTCAGAGCACATACCTAGGCTGTGGGTTCGATCCCAATAGACAAGGTGCATATGGGAGGCAACTGATGAATGTCTCTCTCTCTTTCCCTCTCTCCCTCTCTCTCTCTCTCCTCTCTCTCTCCTCTCTCACCTCCCCACCCCCCTCTCCTTTCTTCTCTCTCTAAAATCAATAAAACATATCCTCCGGTGACAAAAAAGAGCAGCTACCTGACATTTGTATATATAACCATTTATTTAAAACCATATATTAAAACATAGCTAACCCAAGTTCAGGTCAAGATGGCGGAGTAGGTGTAAACACTGTGCTTAACCTCCTCCCACAACCACATCAAAATTACAACGAAACTTAACAGAACAGCCACCATTGAGAACCGCCTGACATCTAGATCAGTGGTTCTCAATGTTCCTAATGCCATGACCCTTTAATACAGTTCCTCATGTTGTGGTGACCCCCAACCATAAAATTATTTTATTTTATTTTTTTAATATATTTTATTGATGTTTTACAGAGAAGAAGGGAGAGGGATAGAGAGTTAGAAACATCGATGAGAGAGAAGCATCGATCAGCTGCCTCCTGCACGCCCCCCACTGGGGATGTGCCCACAACCAAGGTACATGCCCTTGACCGGAATCGAACCCGGGACCCTTGAGTTCACAGGCTGACACTCTATCCACTGAGCCAAACCGGTTCGGCCATAAAATTATTTTTGTTGCTACTTCATAACTGTAATTTTGCTACTGTTATGAATCGTAATATAAATATCTTATATGCAGGATATATTTTCATTGTTACAAATTGAACATAATTAAAGCATAGTGATTAATCACAAAAACAATATGTAATTACATATGTGTTTTCCGATGGTCTTAGGTGACCCCTGTGAAAGGGTCATTTGACCCCCAAAGGGGTCTCGACCCACAGGTTGAGAACCGCTGGTCTAGATGAACAGAAGTCCCATAGAAAGAAGTCACATCAAGACTGCCAAGAGCAGCAGAGACATGAAACCCATGTGTGGCAGCTGAAAATCATGGGATATCTCAGAGGCAGAGGTACCCCTGAGTTTAAGGAGTCCCAGCCCCACACCAGGCTCCCCAGCCCAGGGTTCCAGTGCCAGGAAGAGGAGACCTCACCATGTTTGGCTATGAAAACAAGAGGGGAGTCTGTCCATCCAGGTGAGATGGGAGCCTGCTAGAATCCAAGGCACCCACTTAAAGAACCTATGCATAGACTCATTTGCCAAGATACAGAAGCACCCTAAGTGTCCACTGATAGACAACTGGATAAAGAAGTGGTACAGATATATACAATGAAATAGTTCTCAGCCATAAAAAAAGAATGAAGTCTTACCATTTTTGATAACATGGGTGGGCCTTAAAGGCAATATGCTCAATGAAGAAAGTCATACAAATACCATATGATTTCACTTATATGTGAAATCTAGAAAACAAAGTAAATGAACAAAACAAAAACTAGACTCCTAGATACAGAGAACAGGGTGATGGTAGCCAGATGGGAAGGGATTAAGAAGCAGAATGTAAGGCACAGCATGGGAAATAGAGTAAAAATTATTGCACTGACTATGTGTGGTGTCAGATGTGTTCAAAACTTATGAGGGACAGATTCTAAAATGGCAGCAGAGTAAGTGGATGCTCATGGACACACTGCCAGGACCAAACTGGAAATACAACTAAAATACAGAAAAACTTCCTGAATAATCAACTGAAGACCAGCTGGAGAGAACCCTGATAACCAAGGACAGAAAGTGGAGAGCACACAGACTGGCAGGAGGGGCGGAGGCGCGAAAGGGCTGGCCGGCGCCCACAGACAGCAGCTGAAGGTCTGGAGAGAGATCTCAGCTGGGGGAGGGGTTGCCACTGAGAACTCTGGGGTCTAAACCCTAAGCTGGGCCCCCCAGCAGAGAGCACCACAACTGAGAAAGGTGCCCACATAACATCTGATTGTGAAAAGCAGCAGGGTTGCTGTGTGCCAGGGAGAGACGGCTAGAAATGCAGGGACGCTCTTAAAGGGCCAGTGCGCAAAATTCCATGTGCAGCCACTCACTGTGTTTTCTGGCAGAAGGAGGACAGAGTTGACTGGAGCTGAATGAGCAGAAGCCAGGATCAGGGGCTCTGGGGTTAGAGTTCAGAAGGCAGACACCCTGGTTTCCTGTGCTGAGTCATTGCCTCACACTGCAGAGGACACCTTTCTCTGGTGACCTTTGCTACCCAGGCAGTTTTTGCCTGGGGGGTGGTGGTGGGTGGGAAGGCAGTTGCCCCACCTATTGGAAAACCCTTTGCCCCAACCTGTGGAGTTTCTGAGGCCCATTATGAGACTGAGAGTAACAATCAGCATGCAGGCAGAAGCAATTGCCCCACCCTGTGATCGATAGCCTGAGGTTAATCAAGACTGAATACAACCAGACTATAGGCCGAGGCAGGTCTCTGAAGGATTTGAGTTTTTGCCTGATCTGCTTCTGGACCTGGGCTTGGGAAACCAGACCTTCGTGTACATCTTGGTCCTTTCCAAAGGCACCCGGCCCCAACAGAGGGAGCCACAAGCTGTGGATTGCTGATAGCTCCAAACAGTGTACTCAGGGGCAGTCAGAAACAGCAACTGACACTGTCCTGCACTAGAGGTTGGGAGGCGTAGCAGGTCTACCTAATACACAGACACAAACCCAAACAGGCAGCCAAAATGGGGAGACAAAAAACAAGCCCCAAATGAAAGAACAAGATAATCCTCCAGAAAAAGAGCTAAATGAAACGGAGATAAGAAATGTATCGGACATAGAGTTCAGAATAATGATGGCAAAGGTGCTCAGCATGAGAAAAGATATCGTAACTATGAAGAATGACATAGCACTAATAAAGAATAATTTAAAAGGATTCAACAGTAGAGCACTCTCAGATTCAAATCAATAATATGGAATATGAGGAACCAAAAAACACCCAATCAGAACATCAAAAAGAAAAAATATGAAGATAGTATAAGGAGCCTCTGGGACAACTTCAAGCATACCAGTATTCGTATTAATAGGGGGGCCAGAAGGAGGAGGAGGAGGAGGAGGAGGAGGAAGAGGAGGAGGAGGAGGAGGAGGAGAGAGAAAGACACTGAAAACATATTTGAAGAAATAATGACAGAAAACTTCCCCTACCTGGTAAAAGAAACAGACTTACAAGTCCAGGAAGCACAGAAAGTCCCAAACAAGAGGAACCCAAAAGAGACCCACACCAAGACACAGCATAATTAAAATGCCAAGGGTTAAAGACAAAGAGAGAAGCAGTTAGTTACCTACAAGGGAGCTCCCATATGCCTGTCAGCTGATTTCTCAACAGAAACTTTGCAGGCCAGAAGGGAATGGCAAGAAATATTCAAAGTGATGAATAGCAAGGACCTACAACCAAGATTACTCTACCCAGCAAAGCTATCATTTAGATGAAGACCAGATAAAGAGCTTCACAGACAAGAAAAAGTTAAAGGAGTCCATTACCACCAAACCAGTATTCCATGAAATGTTGAAGGGTACTGAAGAAGAAAGGAGAGAAAAAAGGAGAAGCAGCAGAAAAAGAAAAATATCAATAATAAGATGACAATAAATACCTATCTATCACCAATTGAATCTAAAAATCAAAATATATGAACAAAGAATCTAATGAAAAAAATAAACTGATGAATAAAATAGAACCAGAGGCATGGAAACATGGAATAGAATGACAAATTTCAGAGGGAAGAGGTTAGGGGAGTTGGGGAGAGATTACCCAAAGATCTTATATGCATACTAGAGGCCCAGTGCACAAAATTCGTGCACTCAGGGTGAATGGGGCCCTAAGCCCGGGTTGTGAGAGGGCACTGGTGCACGATTGGAGCCGGGGAGGGATGTGGGAGGTTGGCGAGCAGGGGAGAGATCGTGGGAGGGCTGTAGGGCATGTTTGGCCAGTCAAGCTCAGTACTGATCAGCCAGACTCCAGCAGCAAGCTAACCCACTGGTCAGAGCATCTGCCCCTGGTGGTCAGTGCATGTCATAGCGAATAGTCAACTACCCCCAGATGGTCTTCATAACAAGCATGTCATAGCAAGTGATTGAGCGAACTTAGCATATCATTAGCATATTATGCTTTAATTGGTTGAACGGATGACTGGACACAGGATATTAGGCTTTTATTATATAGGACTAGAGCAGTGATGGCGAACCTTTTGAGCTCAGCGTGTCAGCATTTTGAAAAACCCTAACTTCACTCTGGTGCCGTGTCACACATAGAAATTTTTTGATATTTGCAACCATAGTAAAACAAAGATTTATATTTTTGATATTTATTTTATACTAGAGGCCCGGTGCACAAAAATTTGTGCACTCAGCGGGGGAGGGGGGTCCCTCAGCCCGGCCTGTGCCCTCTCGCAGTCTGGGACCCCTCAGGAGATAATGACCTGCTGGCTTAGGACTGCTCCCGGGTGGCAGAGGGCAGGCCCAATCCCTAGGTGCAGCCCCTGGTCGGGCTCAGAGCAGGTACGGCTAATTACCATGTTTCTCTTTTATTATATAGGATATTTAAATGCCATTTATCAAAGAAAAATCAACCAAAAAAATGAGTTTGTGTGTCACCTCTGACACATGTGTCATAGGTTTACCATCACTGGACTAGAGGCCTGGTGCACGAAATTCATGCGGGGGGGGGGGGGGGGTTGTGTGTCCCTCAGCCCAGCCTGCACCCTCTCCAATCTGGGACATCCCTCTCACAATCCAGGACTGCTGGCTCCCAACCGCTCGCCTGTGCCTGCCTGATTGCCCCTAACCGCTTCTGCCTGCTAGCCTGATCACCCCTAACCACTCTCCTGCCAGCCTGATTGATGCCTAACTGCTCCCCTGCCGGCCCGATTGCCCCAAACTGCCCTCCCCTGCAGGCCTGGTCTCCCCCAACTGCCTTCCCCTGGAGGCCTGGTTCCCCCAACTGCCTTTCCCTGTAGGCCTCGTCCCCCCAATTGCCCTCCCCTATTGGCCTGGTCACCCCAACTGCCCTCCCCTGCAGGCCTGGGTCCCCCAACTGCCCTCCCCTGCAGGCCTGGGTCCCCCCAACTCTCCTCCCCTGAAGGCCTGATCACCCCCAACTGCCCTCCCTTGCTGGCCATCTTGTGGTAGCCATCTTGTGTCCACATGGGGGCTGCATCTTGTGTGTTGGAGTGATGGTCAATTTGCATATTACTGCTTTATTAGATAGGATTTGCATTACCTATGGACACAGACAATAAGGGTGATGAAGGCCTGGGACAGGGTGGGAACCAGGTGGAGTGGGGCAATGGGGAAAAAGGGAGACACTTGTAATACTCTCAACAATAAAGATGATAAAAACCCTATGAGGGGGGTCTCTGTACAAGTTCTATACATGTCCAACCACCTTGCATACATCTGAAAATAATGAATGCCAACTGTAAGTTAAAAAATTGAAAAACAAAGTTTTGAACAGCTAACCCAATCTAATAATGTAGTAAAAACAAACAGCATGATCAAGGAATTATAGCACAGGAATTCAAGGACGATTCACTATAAAAAAATCTATCAATGCAATAGTAAAGTAAAAGAGAAAAATTATAGGATTCTCTCTCAAATAAAGAATAGCATTTAATAGAGTTCAATATCTGTTCATGATTAAAGATGCCTAGAAAAACAGAAATAGAAGGAAACTGTCTCAATTTGATAAAGGTCACATACCCAGAACCTATAAGCCAAGCCCATTACACTTCATGAAGGAATTTCAGGTGCAACCCTCTTAAGGATGAAACCCACCCACTTCCACTGCCCCTGCTTCCTCTGCAGACTAGAGGGCTGGCCAGAAAAAAGACACTGTTATGATGTCTTGAAGAAGACATAACATAAAGGAATCAGCAGGAGATAAAACTGTCAATATTTGCAGGTGGTTTGCACCGGTGGGGTCCCTCAGCCTGGCCTGCTCCCTCTCTCAATCCAGACCCCTCGGGGAATGTAGTACTGGGCATGGGCACTGCGCTGCTCCCGCTCATCTTGGTCCTGCTGCGCTTGCTGCTGCTGGGTAGCATGCTAATGTGGAGGCAGGAGAGGCTCGCGCTGCCTCAGCTGCGCTTGCCAGCTGTGAGCCCAGCATCTGGTGCCTGTCAGCTGAGCGGCGCTCCCCTGTGGGAGTGCACTGACCACTGGGGGCTGTAGTGAGCGGCTATAGGGTTAAGCCTTGGACTGACCTGTTGGCAAAGCCACAAACAAGTCCTAGCTTCGAGGGCACAGCCCTCTTAGCATAATTAGACTTGACCTTATGACTCTCCCTAGATCCTATCTGGGTAGCTAATGGGCTGCAGGAGGTGCAGCAAGTGCTGCCAAAACAAGTGAAAATCACAAGAACATTGTAACTACGGTGACCACTACCTTGTTTACCTCTGGCTATAAAATAAAGGCTCAGCTTGCCATCTGGATCCTTTTCTGTGGCCTTAGCCAGGCACAGGAGATCCACCTAGACCCACCTTATTCTCTTTGTCTTTTCTAAATCCTTCACCACCCCCCCTCAGGCTCACCAAACCCTTGGCTGTGTTTGCCTGGCACATGTGGCACCCAACGTGGGGCTCAGACCCACGATCCTGAGATTAAGAATCTCATGCTCTACTGACTGAGCTAACCGGGCACAGGTCTTCCCGGAGTCAGGTTGCTTGGGAATGCAGCCCAAAGCAGATGGTAAACTCCATCTAAGGCTAAATACCACCACAAGACCAATAGCCAACAAGTACTGTAAGGGAAAAATTGAAAAGAAACTTTCATTTAGTAGAAAAATGTTACTGTAGTTTGATTTCTCTCTTATTGCTGCGCTGCATTGGCATTGTTTTAATAGCCAGAGCTTTGTTCTTGATGTTTAAGTTTTAAAATGTTAACATGTCTGTAGTTTGGGTTTTGCATTGGCATTGTTTTGTTATTGTTTTAATAGCCAGAGTTTTGTTCTTGATGTTTAAGTTTTACTTTCATTATATTAGCTTAAAACTAAAAAACAGGTGAGATGTTGGAAGCAGCTATAGGGTTAAGCCTTGGATTGACCTGTTGGCAAAGCCGCAAACAAGTCCCAGCTTCGAGGGCACAGCCCTCTTAGCATAATTAAGCTTGACCTTATGACTCTCCCTAGATCCTATCTGGGTAGCTAATGGGCTACAGGAGGTGCAGCAAGTGCTGCCAAAACAAGTAAAACTCACAAGAACATTGTAACTATGGTGACCACTACCTTGTTTACCTCTGGCTATAAAATAAAGGCTCAGCTTGCCAGGCACAGGAGATCCACCTAGACCAGCCATGGGCAAACTATGGCCCGCGGGCCACATCCGGCCCGTTTGAAATGAATAAAACTAAAAAAAAAAAAAAAGACCGTACCCTTTAATGTAATGATGTTTACTTTGAATTTATATTAGTTCACACAAACACTCCATCCATGCTTTTGTTCCGGCCCTCCGGTCCAGTTTAAGAACCCATTGTGGCCCTCGAGTCAAAAAGTTTGCCCACCCCTGACCTAGACCCAGCTTATTCTCTTTGTCTGTCTTTTCTAAATCGTTTCCCACCGCCCCGCCCCCCCTCAGGCTCACCAAACCCTTGGCTGTGCTGGCATGGCACAGGGGGCAGCTCCTGCATTCAGCATCTGCCCCCTGGTGGTCGATGCGTGTCATAGCAACCGGTCGTTTGGTTGCTTAGGCTTTTATTTATATACTAGAGGCCCAGCGCATGATTAAATCATGGGTGTGTAGGGTCCCATAGGCCTAGTTGCCATCAGGGCCATGTCCGCCACCCCACGATGCCTCACATACTCCGCAGCCGCTGCCGGTGCCCCGCGACGCTCCACGGCTGCTGCTGGCACCCCAGTTGTGGTGGTGGGGGAGGGCCCGAGAGGTGCTCCATGAACCTCATGGTGACTGGTTGTTTGGTCATTTCGGTCGTGAAGCCTCTGGACTTTTATTATTATGATAGATGAGAATCCAGCAATGTTGGATATAAGAACAATTTACGAAACCCAATAGCGTACCCTGACTGGTTTCACTCAGTGGATAGAGCGTCGGCCTGCGGACTGATGGGTCCCAGGTTCGATTCCAGTCAAGTGCCTGTACCTTGGTTGCGGGCACATCCCCAGTGGGGGGTGTGCAGGAGGCAGCTGATCAATATTTCTCTCTCATCGATGTTTCTAACTCTATATCCCTCTCCCTTCCTCTCTGTAAAAAAATCAATAAAATATATTTTAAAAAAACACCAAACCAAACAAAAAAAACCCCAATAGTGTTTTACACTGCAAAAAAGATGCCCCTCACAATAAAAACTGATAACATTTGTAGAAATTAACAGATACTTAAGGTTTTTATAAAGATAATTTCCAAACTCTAGTAAGGCATTAAAAAATTAGAAGAAATGTAGATATTTTCAAAGTAAAGATGTCAAATCTTCCCTAAGTAAACCTATAAATTCAATATAATCTCAATAAAAATTCCAGCTAGATTTAAAAAATGAAACTTATTATACTTCTTCTAAAATGTCAATGGAAGAATAAAAGTCCAGAGAAAGCGAAGCCAATTTTGGTAAAGAGTAAAGGAGGTTAGGGGAAACTTGTCTTCTATGTATTGAGACATATTACCAAGCCATATAACTAAAATCATTTGTTCCTCAGCAACTTGAATTAAAGGCGAGAATGGAATGTTCACAAATAAATACACATATTGATATATGATAATGGTAGAACCACAGAGCAATGTGGAAAGGATGGACTACTGACTAGGGAAAACTGGCATAGGACATAAGAAAAGTCAGCTGGACTCTTTAAACTCACTTCATAGGTAACAGTGGGCCTGGCAGTCACTAGAGACCTAAATCTAATCTACAAAAGAAGCAAACAGAGAGTGAATACAGAGAAAAATATCAAGACCCAAATACTAATCACACCATGAAAAAGTCACAGGTTTAAAACCAATATAATATTTTAAAAAATGACATTATTGGAAGGATACCATCCAAAATGTTAATAGTCAGGTGACTAAGAAAAGATCTTTGTAATGTCTAAAACTTAGGAATTAATATCTAGACATCCAAAAAGGTCTGAAGGGTTAGGTTGGACAGATAGGACATCACACTCAAAAAAACAAGCAAAGGAGTCAATAATATTGTAATAACTATGTATGGTGCCAGGTGGGTACTAGAAATATTGGAGGGAACCACTTTGTAAAGCATATGATTGTCTAACTGGTATGCTGTACACCTGAAACTAATACAAAATAATACTGAATGTAAACTGTAATTGAAAAAGAAAAACAAGCAAAAGATATCATAGAAGGGGTTATACTGAGGGGCCTTAGGAATCAAAAACACTCATCTTGTATACTCACACAAATGCAAATGAAAACAGACTCCAAAAAGAGGGGAGGATCTTATCACGTAGGGCCAGGTCCATAATGGGTGGGGTACTAGGCAGAGGAGGCCAGGCAGCTCAGGACACCACTAACAAAAATGTGGGGGTACAAAGCACAGAATCCCCCAGAGCTGTTGGGAGCAACAGAAGAAATGTTCACACAGTGATATGGGGGCAGATTTCACCCAGAGTTCAATGCAAAGAGGAACAAAGTTTACACAGTATCACAGCCGTATATAGTTTAAAATCAGAACCCATCCACCAACACAATGTACTTTATAAGAAGTTAACATATTTGAGAACACAGATACCCACTCCATCAGAACAGGTGCCTGTAACTGGGGGACAAGGTGAGAATGAAAGACCCAAAGAGAAGAAATATGCAGAGGGCCTGAACAAACCAGTGAGAACGTGCTCTGAGCTCTTTAATCTGCACTCTGCCCTGAACGTCCCAATCAAGAATTAGAAAGTAAAGGAAGAAAAGAGAAAATCAGGAAATCATTAGGAAGCTAAATCAGCTCTAACTCCAATGTGTCCATCGGGCAAGGTTCAAGTACAGCGGACAGGGCCTGGGCACAGACCCCAGCCTCTGGGGCTTGTGTCACAGCAGTGCAGCCAGGGGAAAACCATTGTAATCAGGCTTCTGCTTCCCTAGCTACAAAATGAGAAGTAGGATTCAATGACCTAATCTATAAGGTTGTTTCCAGCTCTTTCTAGATTTTATGAGTTCATAGTTCTTTAGTAAACATTAAAAAGCAGACACCCAAATTGAAAATAAATGGTATAGATGTTTTCCTTTTAATCACCAACTTTAGCAAAGGCAATCCTTCTCCAATAAAAAATAAACTAAAAATATTTGGGACCAACACAATTCTCAGAACTGTAAGAAAAGAAAAAAATTGCAGTCTAAATCCCCTTTCAACATTAATTCTATAGTGTTACTTCTTAGACAATTATAGACCTAATGATGAAAAGATCTGTTTTATAAGGATGGCAGAGCTTGCCAATATTTTAAATGACATGGATATGAGTCTCAAAGCTGGTCTTTCCTTCTTGAGAATTCTTCTATTACAGAAGGATGCCAATATCCAAGAACACAATACCTTTCCAGCTGACACATGGCCCTGGCTTTCTGTTGTGATCTTGTTCCTCTAAAGGTGTCCTATCCACCTGAATTCCAGAATCCTCTCTGCTCCAGGACTGTGTATCATCTTCATCCTCGCTTTCTTCAGACCAATTCTGATGAAGAAAGGAAAAACACCTATCCTTAGAAGGTGTAACAACAGAAGCAACTTATATTAAAAGATTAGGAAAATTTCAGAGGAAAAGCAGCAGCTATACCAAAAGAAACTTTTTCTAAATGTCCTGAATGGATGGAATTATTTTTGGTGGCCAAAATCCCGTCAAAGTTCTTTAAAGGATACTTTCCATTCAATTTCCTAGTACTAATGATTTCAAATAAAATCTTAATAAATCTCCCATAATAAACTACTCTAGTTCACTGAAGAGAGTTTCTGTTTTAGTTAAGTTGCTGCAGGACAGAAGGACCCATAAAAGTCATCTATACCACTTGGAAGGTATTTGTATTTTCAATAGGAAAACTATTGACACTTACCGGTGTGTCTATATTTGGACTAAGGTCAATTTCTTCACCTTCCATTAAGTATTTCCCCCAGTCAAAATCATCTTTCTTTTCTAAAATGTAACAGAAGAATCTCATCAGTTTTATCAAATATGTGTGGGGAAAAAATCCACCCCAAAACTATAGGGAAAAAGTCTACCAAAACTCAAAATAAAACTTGGAAATGTTTCTAATACATTTAAATTTCTTTATCAAAAGTAATTTTTCTCTTTATATAATTGAGATTAGCTCAACTTACAAAGTCAGAATTTACATTTTAAATGAAAATTTGCAATTGCAATTGTATACAATGCAACCGAAATATTTTAGTTTCACAGATTTTTACAAAGTTTATAAAAACCAATTAAGCATTAAAAATAATTTCTTTGTTATATATTACAGTATCTGAAAACGTACCCACTTCTTTATCTCTTGGCATTTCCACGTAATTGCTGTTTGAAGGAGAGTCAGAAAGACATAGGAGAAGTGACAGTATGGAATAATGCACATCTGTCTTTAAAACCAAAAAGAAAAAGAAAAAAGAATATGAGCCACTGAGGTTGGTAAGAGCTTTTAAAATCAGTTTGAGTAAAGAAAAGATAATCCCATGACTGTTATGTACCCAATTTTTTTCTAGTTTGAGAAAACATGAATTATCCTATATAATAAAAGCCAGCCTAATATGCAAATTGTCCCCTCAACCAGGAGTTCTGCTGGGAGTTTGATCGCTTGCAATGATGTGTGCTGACCACATGGCAGGCGTTGGTGAGTGGCGCTGGCAGCGGGCGGCAGTGGAGGCACTGCAGGCCCCAATGGGCCCCGATAAGAGCGGGACTGGGGCGGGATGGTGGAGCAGGTGAATGGGTAGCACCAGGCAAAGGCGGGTGCGAGCCACTGGTCACCGGGCAGGGGCCAAATGCTCCGCCACCACCGCCGCTAGTCACCCTGCGATCGGATCAGCGAGGCGATTGGGCCCCATAGGTGGCAACCAGCAGCAGTGGTGGGGGGTGGGGCCACCGCCAGGCTCCCTCAGTGCCTGGGAGCCAGGCAGCAACACGATTGGCAGGGCAATTGGGGCCCTGGAGGGAGCAACCAACCGGGGGTAGTGGGGCTGGGCCACCACTCTGCACCCAGGTGCTGAGGGAGAAACAGCAAACTGCAATTTTAAAATATTTCTTCTAATTATTTTCTTTTCAGTGTGCACAAATCAGTGCACCAGGCCACTAGTTACCTAAATAAAACCTAACCTCTAAACTATTCTTTGAAATTTTATTTTTCAATTACAGTTTACATTCAATATTATTTTCAGGTATAAAGTGATTCCCTCCGATATTTCAATTACCCACCTGGCACCATACACAGTTATCACAATGTTGTTGACTATATTCCCTACGCCATACTTTACTTTCTGTTGTGATCTTGTTCCTCTAATGGTGTCTAATTCTGATGAAAAAAGGAAAAACACCAATCCTTAGCTATCCCCAGGATGTCTATTCTGTAACTGCCAATGTGTACTTCTTAATCCCTTCACCTTTTTCACCTAGTCCTCCAAACCCCATCTCCTCTGGCAACCACCAGTCTCTTCTCTGTATCTATGAGCTTGTTTCTGTTTTGTTTATTTTGTCCTTTAGACTACACGTATAAGTGAAATAAGATGGTATTTGTCTTTCTCTGCCTGACTTATTTCACTCAGCATAACACCCTTTAGGTTCATCCATGCGGTTGTGAATGGTTAAGAGTTCATTATTTAGTGGCCAAATGATATGTACCGCTCTAACTTTTATACTTCAAATGTGCATATGTAGGGAACCTGTCAAAAATGCATTACCTAAATCATAATGAAAAATCATCAGACACACCTAAATTGAGAGACAAGTTACCAAATAATTGGCCCATGCAGGTCAAGAAAAGGAAAGGCTAGGGAACGAATCCAGATTAGACATCAATTGCTGAACCTGAGCAAGGGAGCATAGGAGTTCCTTTTACTATTCCTTTTTTAAAAAATTTATTATTTGTTTATTTATTTAAATCTTTATTGTTCAGATTATTACAGTTGTTACTCTCCCCCCCCCCCCCCATAGCTCCCCTCCACTCGGTTCCCACTCCACCCTCTGCCCTTACCCCCCTTCCACTGTCCTCATCCATAGGTGTACGATTTTTGTCCAGTCTCTTCCCGCACCCCGACACCCCTTTCCCCTGAGAATTGTCAGTCCACTCCCTTTCCATGCCCCTGATTCTATTATATTCACCAGTTTATTCTGTTCATCAGATTTTTTATTCACTTGATTTTTAGATTCCCTTGTTGATAGATATGTATTTGTTGTTCATAATTTTTATCTTTACCGTTTTCTTCTTCTTCCTCTTGTTAAAGAATACCTTTCAGCATTTCATATAATACTGGTTTGGTGGTGATGAACTCCTTTAGCTTTTTCTTATCTGTGAAGCTCTTTATCTGACCTTCAATTCTGAATGATAACTTTGCTGGGTAAGGTAATCTTGGTTGTAGGTTCTTGCTATTCATTACTTTGAATATTTCTTGCCACTCCCTTCTGGCCTGCATAGTTTCTGTTTAGAAATCAGCTGACAGTTGTATTTCAGCTGACAGTGAGCAATTGAGGAATTGACCTCCAGGCCAATTGGTTGTGAGAATCAGCTGTGTCTACAGTGGGAGAAGTTCTGTGCTGGAGACACCCTTCTGGGGCAAGACTTGCTTCAGTGAGGCTTTGGTGCTCACTGAATCTGTCCCCTGAGTGTGTCCCTTATGGATCTGAGGAGTTGTAATCTGGATGATCCCACTCTGACCACTGGGTACACTGGCTCTTGGATCTCTAAGGAGGTGCTAATTTAGCCTCTGCCTGAGGCTATCCAGCAGGAGCTACGGAGAAATCTGCATATTCCTCTTTGTTTAGGATTTGGAGGTGCCCAGATGAGGCCCAGCTGTGAAGCAATGCAAGCTGCTGTGGGGCCTTGGGCCTTCTTTTGGATGTTCTGGGTCTCTCTGACACAGCTGTAGTTTGTTAGGTAATTTTAGATTGCAAAGGGCCAGAGCATTCATATGCAAAAGCCTCTGTGGACATCTTGGGTGGGGCGGGGTCTCAGGGAATCAACAGGGCGGAGCAAACAGCTATGGCTGATCCTCAGCCCTGCCCTAAGAGGTCCCGGGTCTCAGTGTCCCTCGGTAATTGCTGCAAGCGCCTCTGAGAGAAAGCCGGCCTTGAGTTCCGCCCGCTGCCAGACAGTCCAATTTCTCCCAGTATGAGTCTGGGTCCCCAGAGACTCGCCTGGAACTGCAGTTGGGGCCGTCGGGAGCTTGTGTCTCCCTCCCGATTGAAAAAGACAACTGTGTCCTCAGTTGCCAGCCCTTTTCCGCGTGCGCCTTTGTACCTCTGCACTTTACTTCCGCACCTCCTCTGAGTCTCAGTGTGCATTTCTCTTTCCTTCTAGTTGTAGAATTTCCACTCAGCCAGCCTTCCTGTGGTTCTGGATGATGTCCGTTTTGTCTTTTAGTTGTATTTTTGAAGTGGTTGTGCGAGGCAGCAATTTCTGGTGTTTACCTATGCCGCCATCTTGGTTTCTCCTCCCTTTTACTATTCTTTAACTTTTCTTTACATTTCTTTAAAACTTTAATTATATTTAAAAAATATATTCTGTAGTCCAGAGCACCTTCTGTGCATCTCCATTGTGTTAATCACCCTATATAATAAAAGCCTAATATGCAAATCAACCAAATGGCAGAATGACCAGTCACTATGACGTGCATGGACCACCAGAGGGCAGATGCTCAATGCAGGAGCTGTCCCCAATCCGCAGGCCCCAGGCCAGCCAAGGTGGGTGCCAGTGGGGGGGACCCCCTGATCGGCCCAACGATTGGCCCTGATCACTGGCCAGGCCTAGGCACCCTACCCGTGCACGAATTTCATGCACCGGGCATCTAGTAATAATAATAATTAAATAACTATTTGGTAGTACCATGTCTTTTTTACTTTGTATTTCTACCACTTAGTATGATGCTAGAGATAGAATATACACTTGGCAAACTTTCCTGGAAACAAAGCTCACTAATAAGGCTGCAAGGGCTTCCTTTTTATTGGTAATTTCTCATCTGCTTAGAAATGTGTGAGATTCCTTCACAAAGAATTTTTATTCCCCAGAGAAAAATCATGTAAAATGGAAATACAGTTGACCCTTGAACAATGCAGGGGTTTGGGATGTTGACCATGCACACAATGAAAAATGTACATATTCGGATTCCCAACTGCCAGCTGACCCTTGAATGACTTGGGTTTGAACTGCATGGCTCAATTGAAGTGGGTGACTGCATAACTGGACCCACATTGTTCAAGGGTCAACTGGACTTGAAGAAAATAACTCCCACTATATAAATCTATTATTTATTAACAATTGCTGTCAGATTGGATTTGGTGTGTGTGTGTGTGTGGAGGGTTTTATGCACCTGAAAGAGGTGAAACTTACCAGTGAAAGAGGAAAGATGTGTGGAGTATAGCACAATGGAGGTGGTCTTAAAATCCTGTCACCAAAAACTAATTATAAAGCTGCACAAGATTGCCAAGACAACCATTTCAGTGCTCTGCTTCAAGCACAGGAAGAGTTAATCCATAAAAATGACCTTGTAGGGGCGGAGGAAAATGGCAACCAGCAGGAAGGTAGGGAGGGAGAGAGTGTGAGAGCACAAGGAAGTGATAGAGGAGTGTGTGGATGTGTGTGTATGAGCTAGGGACAGTTAGATTCTGCAGGTCTTTAAAGGGGCTGCTAAATCGGGCAGTCTTAGACGGCAGAGCCCCGCTCCCTGCGCGGACACTCCTGGGCAGCCAGCACGGGCACAGAGACCACTCCATCTTGGGAAACAGAGCTGCTTGAGACTAGGATCCTGGCCTCAGCACCACCCAGTCTGATCTCAGACGCATACCAGGACCCTGCAGCCACTGGGGACAGAGACCTGTGACCACAGCTTCAAACCTCCAGACACCAAAAGTTCAGAAATCCCCGCAGCAGATCCGTGAGTAACAGAGCCCATCCCCCCTTCCCGCAGGCTCGCGGGCAGAGCCATAGTAACTGATAGACCCACCCCTTGCCGGGGCCTCAGCACTGCCACAGGAACTTTAGCCTGGAAGTGCTCGAGCACCTTGGAACTGATCCCGCTTAGGGCTGGGTTCAGGAGTCCTGGGCTGGGAGCAAGCACGCGCGTGCGCGAACACCAGGAACTGATCCTACGTGCACTGCCAGCTTCGGAGCCCTGGGCTGGGAGCAATGTGCGAACACTGGGAATTTGTCCCACAGAGCACAGGCCCAGGGACCCCGATTCTCTGGGCAGGAGGCAGCACCAAGCACCAGTGACTTGACTGTATTTCTTATCATCTGCACCTGAGATCCTGATTCCCTGTGCATTCATACTAAGAGCCAGTCACTCCAATTCCTGGTGCAAGGGCACACAGGGACCCTGATTCTCAAGGCTAGGTCGTGTGAAGCAACAGAGACTCTGATACTGGATTCCTGGGGAACTCTGACTCTGGGCGCACGCTAGTGGGCGCTGATTTTCAACACACCCCAGGGGGATCTCTGTTTCAGCACGGTGCAGGCAGGGTCCCTAATTCTAAGGGCGCGCACGAGGCAACATTGAGCGCTGGCAACACTGACTCTGAGGGAGCCTGGTTCCCACCAACCCACCACAACCACACATCTTAGTGTCAGAGCTCTTCAGTGGCACTAGAGTGGTGGGAGGCTCCCACTGCACATGGCCCAGGCCCACGCAACTCAACGTTTGAATCATCGAGAGATAACCAGAATGAAGAGACGACACAACACCCAGAGGAAAGACAATGAGGAGTCGCCAAGAAAGGAAATGAATGAAGTTGAAGCATGCAACATGACAGAAAAAGAATTCAGAATAATGGTTATACAATTCATTCACCAGATGGATGAGAAAATCAACAACCTATGCAAGAGTCAGGAAGAAATGAAAAGTGATATAGCTACAATCAAAAACACCATGGAAAGTTTCAACAGCAAGCTAAAAGAAGCAGAGGACCGAATTAGTGAGTTAGAAGATAAGGCAGAGAAACAAGCTCAATCTGAACAGCAACTGGAGAAAAAAATTAAAAAGCAGGAGGAGAGCCTAAGCGAGCTTTGGGACAACATGAAACGAAGTAACATACGCATAATAGGGCTGCAAGAAGGACAAGAAGAGCAGCAAGGATTAGAAAATCTATTTGAAGAAACAATGACAGAAAACTTCCCAGATATGGGGAAGAAAAAAGTTACACAAGTACAGAGAGTCCCAAGCAAGATGAACCCCAAAAGACCCACACCAAGACATGTCATAATAACAATGGCAAATGTACAAGACAAAGAGAGAATCTTAAAGGCTGCAAGAGAGAAACAGAGAGTTACCTACAAAGGATCCCCCATCAGATTATCAAATGATTTCTCAACAGAAACACATCAGGCCAGAAAAGAATGGACAGGAATTTACAAAGTGATGCAAAGCAAAGGACTGAATCCAAAAATTCTCTATCCAGCAAGGCTATCATTCAAAATTGAAGGGGAAATAAGAAGCTTCACAGACAAAAAAAGGCTAAGGGAGTTTATCACCACCAAGCCAGCAATGCAAGAAATGCAAAGGGACTGGTGTAAAAAGAAATAAAAAGCTCAGAAAGAAAACAGCCACACACAAAAAAGAAATGGCTACAAACAAGTACCTTTCAATAATAACTTTAAATGTAAATGGACTAAATGCTCCAACCAAATGACACTGAGTGGCTGAATGGATAAAAAACCATGACCCATACATTTGCTGTCTACAAGAGACGCACCTCAGAATAAGGGACTCACACAGACTGAAAGTGAAGGGATGGAAAAATATCTTTCAGGCAAATGGAAAGGAAAAGAAAGCTGGGGTAGCAATACTTATATCGAACAAAATACATCTCAAAGTGAAGGCCATAACAAAAGATAAGGAAGGCCACTTCATAATACTAAAGGGATCAATACAACAAGAAGATATAACCCTGGTAAACATATATGCATCCAATGCAGGAGCACCCAAATACATAAAAAAAACTCCTGGAAGATATCAAAGGAGAAATCGACAACAATACAATCATAGTAGGGGACTTTCATACACCACTGACATCACTGGATAAATCCTCTAGACAAACAATCAGCAAAGAAATAGCAATCCCAAATGACTCACTAGATCAGATGGACTTAATTGACATCTTCAGAACACTTCACCCCAAAGCCACGGAATATACATTCTACTCAAGTGCTCATGAGACAGATTCAAAAATAGACCATATATTGGGTCACAAAAAAAGTCTCCCCAAATTCAAGAAGATTGAAATCATACCAAGCATCTTCTCAGACCACAATGACATAATGTTAGAAATAAACTACAATAAAAACAACCCAAAATACTCAAACACTTGGGAGCTGAATAGCATGTTATTAAATATTGATTGAGTTACCAATGAGATCAAAGAAGAAATTTAAAACATCCTGGAAACTAATGACAATGAAAACACAACAATCCAAAACCTATGGGACACAATGAAAGCAGTCCTGAGAGGGAAGTTTATAGCTCTACAGGCCTATTTCAAAAAACAAGAAAAAATGGTAGTAAATAATCTAACTCTACAACTCAAAGAATTAGAAAGAGAGCAACAAGAAAACCCCAGAGTGAGCAGAAGGAAGGAGATAATAAAGATTAGAGCAGAAATAAATGACATAGAGACCAAAAAAAACAATACAGAAAATCAATGAAACCAAGTGCTGGTTCTTTGAAAGGATAAACAAGATTGACAAACCTCTAGCCAGGCTCACCAAGAAGCAAAGAGAGAGGACCCAAATAAACCAAATCAGAAACGATAGAGGCGAAATAACAACAGACCCCACAGAAATACAAATGATTGTTAAAAAATACTACGGACAGCTCTACTCCAACAAACTAGACAACCTGGAGGAAATAGACATATTCCTAGAAAAATACAACCTTCCAAAACTCAATCAGGAAGAATCTAAAAATCTCAATAGGCCAATAACTATGGAAGAAATGGAAGGAGTCCTCAAAAAGCTTCCAGCAAACAAAACCCCAGGACCAGAAGGCTTCACAGGGGAGTTTTACCAAACATTCAAGGAAGAACTAAAACCTATCCTCCTCACACTATTACAAAAAATTCAAGAGGAAGGAACACTTCCAAGCTCATTCTATGAAGCCAGCATCACCCTAATACCAAAATCAGGTAAAGACAACACAATGAAAGAGAATTACAGGCCAATATCCCTCATGAACATAGATGCCAAAATCCTCAACAAAATCTTAGCAAATTGGATCCAGCAGTACATCAGAAAGATCATACACCATGTCCAAGTAGGATTTATCCCAGGGATTCAAGGATGGTTCAATATCAGCAAATCAATAAACGTGATACACCACATAAACAAATTGAAAGAAAAAAACCACATAGTCATATCAATTGATGCAGAAAAAGCATTTGACAAAATTCAACACCCATTCTTGATAAAAACTCTCAACAAGGTGGGAATAGAAGGATAATACCTCAACATAATAAAAGTCATATATGACAAACCCACAGCCAACATCATACTCAATGGACAAAAACTAACACCATTTCCCCTAAGAACAGGAACAAGACAGGGATGCCCACTCTGACCACTCCTGTTCGACATAGTACTGGAAATATTAGCCATTGCAATTAGACAAGAAGAAGAAATAAAAGGCATCCAAATTGGAAAAGAACAAGTAAAACTGTCCTTATTCGCAGATGACATGATATTGTACATAAAAAACCCTAAAGACTCCATCAAAAATCTATTAGACTTAATAAATGAATAGGCAATGTATCAGGATACAAAATTAACGCCAAGAAATCTATGGCATTTCTAAACACCAACAGTGAACTTGAAGAAAGAAAGACTAAAAAAACCAATCCCATTTACCACGCACCAAAAAAATTAAGCTACCTAGGAATAAACTTAAAGAGGTAAAAGACCTCTACTCAGAAAACTATAGGACATTGAAAAAAGAGATAGAGGAAGACATAAACAGATGGAAGAACATACCATGTTCTTGGATTGGTAGAATCATCATCATTAAAATGTCCATACTACCCAAAGCAATCTATAAATTCAACGCACTTCCCATTGAAATACCAACAGCGTATTTCACAGACCTAGAACGAACTCTCCAAAAATTCATCTGGAATAAAAAAAGACCCCGAATAGCTGCAGCGATCCTGAGAAAGAACAAAGTAGGTGGGATCTCAATACCAGATATCAAGCTGTATTACAAAGCCACTGTTCTCAAAACTGCCTGGTACTGGCACAAGAACAGACATATAGATCAATGGAATAGAATAGAGAGCCCAGAAATCAACCCGAACCAATATGCTCAATTAATATTTGACAAAGGAGGCAAGAACATACATTGGAGTCAAGAGAGTTTCTTCAATACATGGTGTTGGGATAATTGAACAGATACATGCAAGAAAATGAAACTAGACCACCAACTTACACCATACACAAAAATAAACTCAAAATGGATAAAGGACTTAAATATATGACGGGAAACCATAAAAATACTAGAAGAATCCAAAGGCAACAAAATCTCAGACATATGTCGAAGCAACTTCTTCTGTGATACAGATCCTAGGGCATTGGAAACCAAAGTGAAAATAAACAAATGGGACTACATCAAAATAAAAAGCGTCTGCACAGCAAAAGAAACCATCAACAAAACAACAAGAAAGCCCACTACATGGGAGAACATATTTGCCAATGTTATCACTGATAAGGGTTTAATCTCCAACATTTATAGGGAACTCATACAACTCAACAAAAGGAAGATAAACAATCCAATCAAAAAATGGACAAAGGACCTAAATAGACACCTTTCAAAAGAGGACATTCAGAAAGCCAAGAGACATATGAAAACATGCTCAAAGTCACTAATCATCCTAGAGATGCAAATCAAAGCAACAATGAGGTACCACCTCACACCTGTCAGAATGGCTATCATCAACAAATCAACAAACAACAAGTGCTGGAGAGGATGTGGAGAAAAAGGAACACTTGTGCACTGCTGGTGGGAATGCAGACTGGTGCAGCCACTATGGAAGACAGTATGGAGTTTCCTCAAAAAACTAAAAATGGAACTCCCATTTGACCCTGTAATCCCACTTCTAGGAATATATCCCAAGAAAACAGAAACACCAATCAGAAAGGATCTATGCACCCCTATGTTCATAGCAGCACAATTCACCATAGCTAAGATCTGGAAACAGCCTAAGTGCCCATCAGTAGATGAATGGATTAGAAAACTGTGGTACATCTACACGATGGAATACTATGCTGCTGTAAAAAAGAAGGAACTCTTACCATTTGCAACAGCATGGATGGAACTGGAGAGCATTATGCTAAGTGAAATAAGCCAGTCAATGAAGGAAAAATACCACATGATCTCACCCATTTATGGATAATAAAGACCATAATAAACTTTTGAACTAAAATAGATACAGAGGCAGAGCTGCCTCGAACAGACTGTCGAACTACAGCGGGAAGGCCGGGGAGGGTTGGGGGACAGGGAGGGGGGTGAGTAAGAGATCAATGGAAGGACTTGTATGCATGCATATAAGCATAACCAATGGACATAAGACACTGGGGGGTATGGGAGGCTGGGGGACTGTCAAGGGCGGGGGGAAAAAAAAGGAGACATATGTAATACTCTTTGTAATACTTTAAGCAATTAAAAAAAAAAGACTACTAAACTACTGGTTAGGTATCCAGGGTTGGGCCCATAGTAGGTCCATATCCATTAAATGGATACCTTATTAATTGTTGACTTTTCCTAAATGTTTCTATTTGATATTCTTTGGAAGCCCTGAGAAAAATAGAATGAAATGGTGGATTAAATTGATTTTTGAAAGGGAACCAGTCTGATTCCTGGAATAAAACCATACTTGGTCAAAAAAAAAAAAAAAATGACCTTGTAACCACTTAGAAACTCCATTTCTTAAACATGACCCATTCTCTTTTCTGTTCCGTTCACTCCCTCTTAGGACATCAGAGTCTGGTCAATATCAAACTGTCTTAAGAACAAGCCTCAGGTCTGTGAACCTCAGAAACAGTTCTGTCAAGGTAAAGATAACACCGTAACTTCAGTTGTATTTCAGTCTCAGACCCATGAAACCCTGAATAAACCCATGGGCCACATCCTCAAGAAACCAGATAGAACGATGCCATGATTGTATCAGGACATGATACAAGAATCAACTACTTCCCTCCCCTGGTCCCAACCAATCAGCAGAGTGCATGATCTCAACTCTGTTAGCCACCATACCATGATTAATGATTGTCCCCCCATATAACCCATTCCCTGGAAGCCATCGAGGAGCCAGGTCTTTGAGCATTGCTTACCTATGACTCTGGGCTTGGCACCATTTCCTGAAGAAAGGGTTTTCTTTCTTGGATGCAAACTCCTGATCACATTTGATTGGGCCACTGAGTCTGGTTACAACCTCAGGTAAGAATAGTGTGAGTTTGTGGCACATCTACCTGGGGCCATCTCCCCGCCTCCCTCCAGCTCCATCAGAGTGGCAGTTCAACCAGGACTGGACAGGCAATGAAAACAAGCAGCCTTGTTGCTGTTCTCAAAGGAGGTTCACTTGAACCTGAGAGCTGTCAGTTAAAGTGGCAAGTAAGCAGGGGAGCCAGCGACTGCCGGCCCGTGTGGAACAAGTAGTGGGCCAGTAAGACAGCTGAGAGTTCACCAAGCAGCTCCTGGCTGCCAGACAGCCAAAGGGGGATTGCTAAGCTCTCCACATGTCTTGGGTTGACTAGAGGCTTGTGATATGCACAGCAGGAGGAGTGGACCCAAGCCACTCACACATTGTTGGCCAAGGGAGTAGAGTCCATGCTCAGAGGAGACGAGAACCAACAGAGTACAAGCCAGGACAGTCTTGAGAGGGCCTTAAGTATGAATGTACATCTCAGTCCACACACAAATAAAGCAGATGAATACCCCAAAATCATCTGATGTAATATACCATATGTCATGGACTGAATGTCAAATTCACATGTTAAAACTTGAACCCCCAATTTGATGGTATTTGGAGATGGGGTCTTTGGGAGGTAATTAGGTCATGAGGTTGGAGCCCTGGACCGATGGGATAAAAAGAGATACCAAAGCCTTGGCCAGTGTGGCTCAGTAGTAAGCCCATGCACCAAAGGGTCACAGGTTCGATTCCTATTCAAGGGCACATGCCTGGGTTGCAGGTTTGATCCTTGGACCCTGTCAGGGTGCGTGCAGGAGGCAATCAATCAAGAAACTTGGATGTTTTTTTCTCTCTCTCTCCCCTCCTTCCCTCCCTCCATTCTTTTTAAAAATCAATGGGAACAATATCCCCAGGTGAGAATTAACAGCAACAACAAAAAGAAATACCAGAGAGTTCTCTCTGCCATGTGAGGACCTGGAGAGAAGGTGGCCTTTTACCAGTCAGGTGGAGTCATCACCAGCAACCAAACTGGCCGGCACACTGACCTTAGACCTTCCAGCCTCCACAACTTGAGAAAGGAAATTTGTTTTTAAGTCCGTGGTATTTTGTTATGGCTGCCCCAGCTGAACAAGACATCATATTAATAGAATACAAGGCAAAAAAAATTATCATCTCAAAGATGCAGAAAGATATCTGACAAAAATCCAACACTTACTCTCAACACACTGGGAATAAAAGGGAACATGCACAACCCGCTGAATGGCATTCAGTGGAAACCTACAACAAACACCATAATTAATGGCCAGAACTGAAGCTTTCCCTCTAAGGCTGGTAGCAAGGCACAGATGTGCACTCTGCCTTTTGTTCAGCATTTTTTCGAAGTTTCCAGCAAGTACAGTAAGTTGAAAAACAAAAACCACTCTACATCAGAAAGGAAGGAGTGTCTTTAATCAGAGATGACATGGTCCTGTTTATAGAAAACTAGTGGACTGGTGCACGAATTCGTGCACACTGAAAGGAAATTAATTAGAAGAAATATTTTAATATCATTATTCACTCTTTCTCTATAATAGAAGTATCAACCAAATTCATGATCAACAATGACAGATCAAAACACATGTGTGCAATTGTTGCCAGCTAGAGCTTTATATGTATCGCGCATGTGCAAGTCAACTTAGCTTTTTATATATATAGAATGAACTTGCTTAATTACACCTGCTTTCTGATTTAGCTAAACTTTTTCCAGCCCAGTGAAGCACCCCAACTTTTCTTTCAGGTAACTGTCAGCAACACAGCAATAAAAATCAACACGAAGCAGTTTATTATTGTAGATCACGCAGGGAGAACAAAGGGTAAAATATTTAACTGCAGTGTTTGACTATATTCTGCACAGTGACAAAAAAACCTGAAGTCATTTTCAAGGTTCACCACTTCCTACTTCTTTTCAGTCGAGTCAAGTTCCTAAGCTTTCTAAATCTCTGTTTTCCGGTTAATGAAAAAAAAATAGGATTCCACCGAATCTCCTACCTACCTACTCCAGGACTTTTGTGAGGATCAAATGAGATGAAACACAGGAAAACACTTCACAGACATTGGTTAAAGTGTAAATGTTTCCATCTGGCTATAAAGGAAGTCTTGTTCCTGGGCTGAAGAAACTGCAAGGAGGCTAGTCGCCAGGGAGAGGAAGCCAGGTGTTGCTATGTGATGTCATTACCTGGACAGACACTTAGCATATTAGCCTTTTATATATATACTACGACACGGTGCATGAAATTCGTGCATGGGGTGGGGGGTGGTGGGTGTGTCCCTGAGCCCAGACTGTATCCTCTCCAATCTGGGATCCCTCTCACAATCCAGGACTGCTGGCTCCCAACCACTTGCCTTCCTGCCTGCGTGATCGCCCCTAACCACTAACCTGCCAGCCTGATTGACACCTAACTGCTCCCCTGCCGGCCCGATTGCCCCTAACTGCCCTTCCCTGTAGGCCTGGTTGCCCCCAACTGCCCTCCCCTGCAGGCCTGGATTCCCCCCAACTGTCCTCCCCTGCAGGCCTGGTTGCCCCCAACTGCCCTCCCCTGCTGGCCATCTTGTGTCCATGTGGGGGCGGCCATCTTGTGTGTTGGAATGATGGTCAATTTCCATACTACTATTTTATTAGATAGGATAGACTAGGGGCCCAGTGCATGAATTCGTGCACCTTGAAAATAACTGTGGGCTGCGAGGTTGCAGCAGGCACAAGGGCGAGTCTCGGCTCATCATCTGCACCCCCGCCCAGCCCCTCCTGCTGCAGCCCCCAGTTCCGTCTACTGGCAGCCCTGCTCCCGCCGCCGCTCCTAGCGCTGATGGTATGGAGCAATTGGAGCCGGTGCCCGCAGTGGGTGCGAGTGGTTGCCGCTGCCCTGATCAGCCCTCAGGAGCAGGGGAAAGTGGAGAAGCCCTTAGGAGTGATCATGGCCAGCAGCTTACGCTGGCACTTGCTGATGGCACTGAGTGATCGGGACCGGCGCCGGGCACTGGCAGTGTGTGTGAGAGGCGGCTTCGGCGCTGGCTGCGAGTGGGGCCGGTGCCGGCAGCAGGTGTGAGTGGGGCTGGTGCCAGGAGCAGATGTGAACGCCGAGTGGGACCGTGGCACGTGGGAGCAAAGAATTTTCAGTAACCACCAGGGGTCACCCCAATGACAGCGACCAGTGCCCCGCCTTGGTCTGGCGCCCCTGCTCACCTGTTCCACCAGCCAGCCACAGCCAAGGCCCACTAGTTTCCACACATGCCTCCTGGTGGTCATAGCACGTCACAGCAACCAGTTGTTCGGTTGTTGGTTGTTCTGCTGTTTGGTCTATTTGCATATTAGCCTTTTATTATATAGGATACTAAGCAATCCAGTATATAAAAATCAATATAAAAATGAATTACATTTTTATATGCTAGCAATAAGCAATCTGCAAATGAAATTAAGAAGACAATTCCCTTCATAATAGCACCAAACAGAATAAAATATTTAGGAATAAACATAAAAAAATGCAAGATATATACCTGGAAAAATAAAATTGCTAAGCACAATTAAAGATGATCTATCAAATTAAAAGGAGGCAGACTCACATTCACGGATTAGACTTAATAGTGACAAGATTGTGTATTAGTTTCCCTGGATTGCCAGAATAAAATACGACAAACTTAAAATAAATTTTAACGACTTAAAATACATTTACTCTCTCACATATGGGAGTCTGAAGTCTAAGATCAAGAGTTGGATGCCAACCGAATCTCCTATCTACCTACTCCAGGACTTTTGTGAGGATCAAATGAGATGAAACACAGGAAAACACTTCACAGACGTTGGTTACAGTGGAATGTTTCCATCTGGCTATAAAGGAAGTCTTGTTCCTGGGCTGAAGAAACTGCAAGGAGGCTAAAAGGGAACATGCACAACCCGCTGAATGGCATTCAGTGGAAACCTGGACTGGAGGTGCCTAAGGAGGGGCTGGAGTGGGAAGCACGAGGGGAGGGGCTTGGAAAAGCAGAAGCTGGGAGCATTTGGTCATAGACTATGGGGTGTGGCTACAGTGTTTTGGACAGGTTCAAGCCTCGGCTGGTGTGGCTCAGTTAGTTGGCGTGTCATCCCATACACTGAAAGGTAGCAGATTTGATTCCTGGTCAGAGCACATACTTGGGTTGCAGGTTCAATCCGTGGCTGTGGTCGGGATACATGTGGGACGCAACTGATCTCTCTCTCTCTCTCCCTCCCTCCCCCCCTCTCTCTAACAAGTAATGAACATGTCCTCGGGTAAGGATGGCAGTTTCAGGCCCTTCTGAAACTGAGGGGAGAGGATGCCTTCCCTCCCAGCTCCTGCTGATGCTGGCAATCATGGCGGTCCTCCAGCAGCCGCACCATTCCTCCTGTAGCAGCACCACTCCAGTATCTGACTCAGCATCGCACAGTGTTCTCTGCATCAGTTCAAATGTTTATTTTCTGATAAGGGCACCAGTCAACTGTCCCGCTCCAGCATGACTTGATGCTAACTTGCTCACATTGTAAAGGACCTGGTAAGGTCACATTCACAGGTATCAGGAGACAGAACTTGAACATATTTTTTGGGGGGGGGACCAAGTTCAAGCCAACTAATGGCAATATCCCCCCTCCACCAAATATCTACAGATTCAGCACAAAGCCTGCCAAAACAACAGGAGGCTTTTTACAGAAATTTAGCTGATCCTAAAATGTGTCTGGAAATTCAAAGGGTTCAGAATAGAAAAAACAATTTTGAAAAAGAAAAAGTTAAAGGACTTATATTATCTGATTCCAAAACTTACTATAAAGCTATAGTAATAAAGACAGTGTGGGTGTGAAAATGGCAGCCGAATAGGCAGACCTGTCGTGCACCTTGTCCCAGGGCCAGATTGGAAATACAACTAAATTGGAGAACATTTACCTGGGATTCCCACCTGAGGAGGAGGTATATCAATGAAGGACAAAGAACACCTGGAGACCAGTAGGAAGGGCAAGGTTGTGAGAGGAGCGGAGCCAGCTCCCAGGGGAGGCAGGCTGGCAGGCCGAGAGAGGAGGGAGCGCTGGGCTGCGGGAGGGGCTGTTACCTCGGAAGATAGAGGCCCGGAGCCTGGGATGGGCTGCAAGCTGTGAGCACCAGGGGTGGGATGGGCTGCCAGCTGTGAGCACCAGGGGTGGGATGGGCTGCAAGCCCTGAGCACCAGGGGTGGGATGGGCTGCAAGCTGTGAGCACCAGGGGTGGGATGGGCTGCAAGCCCTGAGCACCAGGGGTGGGATGGGCTGCAAGCTGTGAGCACCAGGGGCGGGATGGGCTGAAAGCCGTGAGCACCAGGGCCGAGACCAGCAGCCCAGGCAACACCCAGCCTGATAGGCAGTGGGGCTGCTGGAGCGGGTCAGAAAGAAAGCCGCGGTTTCATTGTTTGGTTTTTTAACCCAGAGCACAGGAGTTTTCATTTGCAGTTACTCACCCGAGCTTTGGGAGACATGGACTGGAGGTGCCTAAGGAGGGGCTGGGGTGGGAAGCACTAGGGGGGTGGCTGGGAAAAGCAGAAGCTGGGAGCATATGGTCGTAGGCTATGGGGTGTGGCTACAGTGTTTTGGACAGGTTCAAGCCTCGGACTAATGAGAGGGCACAGTCCTCTCGTGGCCATGTGCAAGACCCAGCTGGAGGGCAGAGCCTTCCCAGCACAATTATAGCCAACAGCTATAGTTGTATGCTTGAACCTATGGTCTGAACACGTGGCCCCACGTGCCTGTGTGATAGAGTTCAGGAGCAAGTAGTTGAGTAGGATTGAAACCAACGAGAATGCTATAAACATCTTGATCACACCCCTACTTTGCCTCGTGGCATCTACTATAAAATAAAGACACGGCTTGTGGGCGCTGTCGCTGTCTCCTCATCAGGGAGGCAGCGTCCCACCGAGACCCAGCTTTCATTCTCTTGTCTCTTTTCTCTTTTCTCAATCCTTTCATCACCCCCACTCAGGATCACTCTTGGCTGTGCTGGCGCGGCCCAGTAGGCCCCCCAAACTGAAACAGCCATTTTTCCCGAGAGGAGCTGGCCACTCACAGCAGCCACAGGGTAGGGAAAGTGAAACCCCTGCTCTGAGGACACAGCCGCTTCCCCTCGGGAGCCCTGCTGCCACACCTGCACCTGCCACACCTGCTCGGTGAGCTTTTCAGAGGAAACAAAGGCACAGGCCAAGCCTACCAGCTGAGCAGTCTCCAGAGCATCAGTGACTGGCTTGGGGGAGGGGCCGTCTGCCACACTATCCCGGGAACCAGATGGTAATTTACCCAAACTCCGGGCTCCCAGCCGACCCCGCCGGTCTCCACACAGTCCTACTCCCCCCCCCCCCCCCGCCCATTTTTTATTACTCAATTTTTTTCTTCTCTCTTTTCGTTTTCTACTGCTTTCTTTTTTTAAAAAATATATATATTTTATTGATTTTTTTTTTTTTTTTTTTTTTTTGCAGAGAGGAAGGGAGAGGGATAGAGAGTTAGAAACATTGATGAGAGAGAAACATGATCAGCTGCCTCCTGCACACCCCCTACTGGGGATGTGCCCACAACCAAGGTACATGCCCTTGCCCAGAATCGAACCTGGGACCCTTCAGTCCGCAGGTCGACACTCTATCCACTGAGCCAAACCGGTCAGGGCGTTCTACTGCTTTCTCATCTTTTTTCTTTTTCTTATTTTGGGGATAACTGCTTTTTACACTATTTTCCCTTTCAAATTTTTTTCTTTTCTTTTCTCCTTCCTTTATTTTAAACCATTTTCCTTCCCCCATATCCTTTAATTCTTTATTCTTATTTTATTTCAGCTCTGCACCTACATATTCTGTCCCCTCCTTTTCTTGTGATTTTATGTTTGTGCTTTTGTTTGTTATTTGTTTTGTTTTCTCCTCGTGCTTTTTCCATCTCTTTTTTTATTATTCTTACTCTTTCCTCTGTCTTAATTCTCTCTTCTCTGGTGGTTGCTTTTGTTGGTGCTGTAGGGGTATTGTGTATGTTTTTGTTTTGTTTCTTCTGATTCATATTTTGTCATGTTGTATTTTGTTCTGTTTGGGCAGCACTTTCACAACAGCTCTCACAATGTGGTTGTGGGTGAGCCACATAGTCAGCTAGCCTGAGAGGAGACTCTATCCATGACAGGCCAACAACATTCAAGACCCCACTACACCAGGAGAACCCAAATAACTCAAGTAGGGGGACTTTCTAGAGCACCCAATTCAGGAGAATTGAGACTGCGCCACTGGATTCCACAAAACACCTGCTACATAAGGCCACCCTACAACATCTGGGAGGCATAGCAGTCTCATCTAATATACAGAAACAAAAACAAAGGGACAGCAAAAATAAGGAAATAAAACAACAACTCCCAAATGAAAGTAAAGGAGAAATCACCAGAAAATGAACTAAATGAAATGGAAGTAAACAATTTGTCAGATAAAGAATTCAGAGTAATGGTAACAAGGGTGTCAAACAATTCAGTGAGAACTACAAGCAACTTAATGAGTATTATACAGGTCTTAATGAGAGCTACACCAACATGAAAACAAAGGTTGAAACAACAAATGAGAATAGATTGGAAGTGAGGAATGACAGCTGAAATAAAGAATACCCTGGAAGGATTTAACAGTGGACTAGAAGAGGCTGAGGACAGTATCAGTGAATTACAAGATAACGTAGAAAAAAACAGCCATTCAGAGCAGTGCGTGGAGAAAAAATTGGAAAGCAGGAGAGTTTAAGCTTTGGAACAACATAAAATGTCACATTAGCATTACAGTGTACCAGAAGGAGCAGAATCTGAGAAAGGAATAGAGAACCTGTTCCAAGAAATAATGGCAGGATAAAATGGCAGCTGAACAGGCAGACCTGTCGGGCACCTCATCACAGGGCCAGGCTGGAAATACCACTAAATTGGAGAACATACACCTGGAATTTCCAACTGTGGTCCAGCTGAAGAGTGACTTATAACAAGGAAGAAAGAAGGCACTTGGAGATCTATAGAAAGGGCAAGATCTAGAGAGGTGGGGAGCCCAGAGAGGAGGGTGCTGAGCTACGGGGAGAACTGTTTAGGGGCACAGGCAGGGCTCCACACACCACCTGCGGTGGCAGTGCTGCTGATCTGACCGGCGGGGCTTCCCAACCTGTGGCAGCGTGACCCGAAGCACCCGTATCATCCAAGCAGCTATGAGAGGTAGCAGGACTGCTGGCAGCAGCAGTCTAGACCCAGCAGACCAGAGCCAGTGGGGGAGAGAGCATCAGTTTCGATTGCCCTTTTTTTCTCTAAACACAGAGCACAGGAGTCTTCATTTGCAGCTACACACCCAGGCAGTGGCTCAGGAGGGAGGTGTGGACGTGAGGTGACTGAGGAAAGGCGGGAGGGGAGCAGGGCAGGTTGACCTGGAAAAGCAGGAGCCAGGAGTGCTGCAATGGGTTGTTCATAGGCTTCCAAACCAAAACGGCCATTTTCCCTGGGAGGAGCTACCTGCTCCCAACACCCAGAGAGCAGGTAAAGGGGACCCCCCCCCCCCCATACAGCCTGCCACACCTGCACTTTGAGGGTTACTGAGAAACAAAGGTAGAGGCCAAGCTTACGGGTCTGAGCAGTCTCAAGGAGTCCCCAGTGATTGGATTGGAAGAGGAGCCGTCCACTCGACTATTTTGAGAACCAGACTGATTAAACCTCCAGGGTCGTAGTTGACCTCATTGGTCTCCATACAAGGAGATCTGTCCAGTCGAGGGCAGAGTAACATTTTGGGCCACTCATGGAGGAGCAGCTCTGACACAGGAAACACACCCTTCATATTCCCTTAAAGCGAAACAGTACTTCCCCTGTCTAGAGCCCTGTCAGAAACAGACTCTTGAGAGATTAAGACTGACAGCTGGTAGACAAAGAGAGCAGATTGGCCCCTCCTGCTTGCAGCCAAGGCCTGTGGAAACAGACACAAGCAGTGGACCGGTGGATTGCTTGGAGCTTCAAGCAGGGTGCTAAAGGCCAAAAGACAGTGCCTAACAGTGGTTAAGTCCTCACAGAATTGGCAGACAAAACAGAAGAGTGGGGTCCTACGCCAGCTCCCTTGGGGCACTAAACTTGGCTGAAGTGAATGAGACTTCACTTTATTTATCTTATTTTTTGCACCCCTTTCTTCTGTTTTTCTCCCATTTTTTCTTCTTTTTTCCTCTTTTTAAAATTGATCTTTATAAAGCCTGGAGTGTGGGCTCAGGTGGAGTTGCTACAGGTGAAGGGTTCACCTAACTCAGCAGATACTGCAGGCAGGCCTGATGGCAACTGGATGGCTTGGCTTCCTGGCCCTATGGGGCACATTAAGATTCAACCATGAGATTCCAGCAAAGGTGGTCGGTTACCATTCTTGTTGTGTTTATGCAAACATCAGGCCACATTGAATATAGTAGATAAATTAATCTTGATTTGTTTTGTTGATAGCCATGGAGCTATTTTAAGAAGAAAAATCCTATTTCAATAGAAGTTGTTAAAGCTAAAATGGTTTCTTTCCCTTCCACGGGACCATTTGTTAAGCATACAGGGATAGTTCAGTTGATAGTTCTGTGTGCCCAGTTCGGGCCTCTAGCAACGGTGGAATAGAAATGCAGTCCCATCTCATGATTGAGCCGGAAGTTCCAAGACAAAGGGGGGAATGAAAGGGCGAGGGCTAGGCCCTCCACCTTGCCCCAGGGTAAGGGCTAGGCCCTCCACCTTGCCCCAGGGTAAGGGCTACGCCCTCCACCTTGCCCCAGGGTAAGGGCTACGCCCTCCATCTTGCCCCAGGGTAAGTGCTCCATCTTACCTTGGCCACGTGCTTGGCAAGGAGCTTCTTCCCAGAAGTCTAAGCCTCTGCTAGCCACACCCAGGAACAAGACACCGACTCTTGCCTGGCCAATCAGCAGAGCACAGTCCTTTCTCCTCCCCTTACTCCAACTCCCCCTATATAACCCGTCTCCACACAGAGTTATCTCTCTCTGCTTCCTGCTGCTGTGTCGGCAAGGTGGGGGAGCCGAGCTAGCTCGAATACAGACTCTTATGCTTTTGCATCGAAAAAAAAAAAAAAAAAAAAAATTGATCTTTACCTATCTGCTATATTGATTTGCTATTATTCTAGTCTCTGTTGTGCTCATATATCTAATTTCCTCTTCCCTGTTCCTACTCAATTTCCCTTTCTCTTTTCTTTTTATTTCACTACTCAATTTTAAAATTTTTTCTCTCTACTTTTTCTAACTTCTTGTTTCATTTCATAAATTTAGGTCTATCTGCTCTATTCTCCTATCCAATTTTTTTCCTTGTCTTCTCATTCCTACCCCTCACCCCTTTATTCTAAACCAGGGGTCCTCAAACTATGGCCCGCGGGCCACATGAAAATACAAATATTGTATTTGTTCCCGTTTTGTTTTTTTACTTCAAAATAAGATATGTGCAGTGTGCATAGGAATTTGTTCACAGTTTTTTTTTAAACTATAGTCCGGCCCTCCAATGGTCTGAGGGACAGTGAACTGGCTCCCTGTTTAAAAAGTTTGAGGACCCCTATAAAACCATGGTCTTTCCCCTATTCCTCTAATTCTTTAACCTTATTTTCTTTATTTAAGCTCTGTATCTACAAATTGTGCCCCCCCACCCACCTTTTCTGGGTGTTTTTGTTTGTGCTTTTTGCTTTATTTGTTTTTGTTTTGTTGTGTTCCTCTACATATTTTTTCTTTTTGTTCCATCATTCTTGCTCTCTTCTCTCTTTCTTAATTCTCTTTTCTCTGGTGGTCATGGGGCTATAGGCGTCTTGTATACATTCTTGTTCTCTTCCTTCTGTGTTGTGTCTTGTCTTGTATTTTGTGCTGTTCAGACAGCACCTCCTCAATGGCTGGCACAACATGGTAGTAAGTGAGACACATAATCAGACACCCTGAAAGGAGACTCCATCCACGAATGGGACAATAACATTCAAGACACAACTACAACAGGGGAACCCAAATATCTTGAGATGGGGGGGCGGGGGCAGCTCAGGAGGCCAGGAGACTGAGAGACTGCACCATGGGTCCCCCAAAAATCTACATTTGACCAACACCAAAAATCTGGGTGGCATAGCAGCTTGATCTAATACAGAGAAACAATGACAAAGGAACAGTGACAATGGGGAGACAAAGAAACAACTTGTAAATGAAAAAAGGAATAATCACCAGAAAAGGAATTAAATGAAATGGAGGCAAGTTAATTTGTCAGAGAAAGAATTCAGAGTAATGGTTATAAGGATGCTCAAACAGCTGAATGAGAAATACAAGCAGCTCAATGAGAATTATAAGGAGCTGAATGAGAAATACACCAGCGTGAATAAGAATCAAGAGGAAATGAAGAATGACATACCTGCAATAAAGACCACCGTCGAAGATTTCAACAGTAGACTAGAAGAAGTTGAGGACCGAATTAGCAAGTTAGAAGACAAAGTAGAAAAAAACACAAAGCAGAGCAGCAACTGAGAAAAAAAATGTTTAAAGCTTGAGAGTTTAAAGGAGCTTTGGTATAACACAAATCAAAACATCTTCACAACAGGGGTGCAGGAGAGGAAGCTGAGCAAGAAATAGAAAACCTGTCTGAAGAAATAATGACAGAAAACTTCCCTAACTTTGTGAAGAAAAAAGGTCACACAAGTCCAGGAAGTACAGAGAGTCCCAATCAAGATGAAACCAAAAAGACTTACTCTAACACATATCATAATTAAACTGGCAAACATAAAAGACAAAGAAAGACTATTAAAGGCTACAAGAGGGAGACAGAAAACCACCTACAAGGGATCTTGCATTATATTATCAACTGATTTCTCAACAGAAACACATCAGGTCAGAAGGGAATGGCATGAAGTATACAAAGTGATGAAAAGCAAGGGACTGAATCCAAGAATACTCTATCTAGCAAGGCTATCATTCAAAATTGAAGGTGAAATCAGGAGCCTTGAAGACAAAAAAAAAAAAAAAAAAAAAAAAAAGGAAAAAAGAAAAAAGAAAAAGAAAAAAAGGCTAAGGGAGCCCTACTGGTTTGGCTCAGTGGATAGAGTGTAGGCCTGTGAACTGAAGGGTCCCAGGTTCGATTCTGGTCAAGGGCATGTACCTTGGTTGCAGGCACATCCCCAGTAGGGGGTGTGCAGGAGGCAACTGATCGATGATTCTCTCTCATCAATGTTTCTAACTCTCTATCCCTTTCCCTTCCTCTCTGTAAAAAAAATCAATAAAATATATTAATTTTTTTTTACAGAGAGGAAGGGAGAGAGATAGAGAGTCAGAAACATCGATCAGCTGCCTCCTGCACATCTCCTACTGGAGATGTGCCCGCAACCCAGGTACATGCCCTTGACCGGAATCGAACCTGGGACCTTTCAGTCCGAAGGCCGACGCTCTATCCACTGAGCCAAACCGGTCTCGGCCAATAAAATATATTAAAAAAAAACACACAACAACCAGCAATGCAAGAAATGCTAAAGGGACTGTTGTAAAAAGAATAGAAAGGGAGGAAGGAACACAGGCATAAGGAATAAAAATGGCAACAAACACGTTCCTATCAATAATAACTTTAAACATAAATGGATTAAATGCTCCAATCAAAAGACACAAGGTAGTTGAATGGATAAGAAAACATGACCCCCCCAGAGACATATGAAAACATGCTCAAAGTCACTAATCATCCGAGATGCAAATCAAAACAACGAGATACCATCTCACACCTGTCAGAATGGCTACCATCAACAAATCGACAAACAACAAGTGCTGGTGAGGATGTGGAGAAAAAGGAACCCTCCTGCACTGCTGGTGGGAACACAGACTGGTACAGCCACTGTGGAAAACAGTATGGCGTTTCCTCAATAAATTAAAAGTGGAACTGCCATTTGACCCAGTAATCCCACTTCTAGGACTATATCCCAAGAAAACAGAAACACCAATCAGAAAGGATATATGTACCCCTAAGTTCATAGCAGCACAATTTACAATAGCTAAGATTTGGAAACAGCCTAAGTGTCCATTAGCAGATGAATGGATTAGAAAACAGTGGTACATCTACACAATGGAATACTACGCTGCTGTAAAAAAGAAGGAACTTTTACCATTTGCAACTGCATGGATGGAACTGGAGAGCATTATGCTAAGTGAAATAAGCCAGTCGGAGAAAGATAAATATCACATGATCTCACTCATATGTGGGATATAATGAACAACATAATTTGATGAATAAGAATAGATCAGGAGACAAATGGCAGGGGAGGGGAGTTAGAGAGCACCCAAAGGACTTGTAAGCATGCATATGAGCGTAACCAATGGACACAGACACTGGGGTGGTGGGGGCTTGCCTGGGGTAGGAATGACTGGGGGGGGGGGGTGTCAATTGAGGAAAAAGGAGACATATGTAAAACTTTAGAAAATTAAAAAGAAAGAAAGAAAGAAAATATGACCATATATATATATATATATATATATATATATATATATGATGTCTACAAGAGACCCAACTCAGAACAAAGGAGTCACACAAACTGAAAGTGAAGAGATGGAAAATTTTTTTTCAGGCAAATGGAAATGAAAAAAAGCTGGGGTAGTAATACTTATATCTGACAAAATAGACTTCAAAGTGAAGGCCATAACAAGAGATAAGGAAGGACACTGCATAATACTAAAGGGGTCGATACAACAGGAGGCTATAACTCTGGTAAATATATATGACCCAATGCAGGAGCATCCAAATATATAAAAAAACTTCTGGTGGGTATCACGGGAGAGATTGACAGCAAGACAATCATAGTAGGGACTTTAATATCCCCCTGACATGACTGGATAAATCTTTTAACAAGGACACAGCAATCTTAAATGACACCCTAGATCAGATGGAACTAGTTGACAACTTCTGAATATCTCACCCCAAAGCTATACAAAATATACATTCTTCTCAGGTGCACATGGGACATTTTCAAAGATAGACCACATGTTAGAACCCAAGCTAAGTCTTTACAAATTCAAGAAGATTTAAATCATATCAAGCATCTTCTCAGATGACAATGGCATGAAGTTATAAATAAGCTACAATAAAAATACTCAAAAACAATCAAACACATGGAGACTAAATAGCATGCTATTAAACAATGAATGGGTTACCAAAGAGATCAAAGAAGAAATAAAAAACATCCTGGAAACAAATAAAAATGAACACACAACAATCCAAAATCTATGGAACGCAGTAAAAGCAGTACTGAGAGGGAAGTTCATAGCACTACAGGCCTACCTCAAAAAACAAAACAAAACAAAAAACACACACACACAAAAAGAAAAACTGGTAATAAGTTATCTAACATTACAACTTAAAGAATTAGAAAGAAAACAATAAGAAAAGCCCAGAATAAGTAGAAGGAAGGAGATAATAAAGATCAGAGTGGAAATAAATGACATAAAGAAAGAAAAATAATAATACAAAAGATCAATTAAACCAAGAACTGCTTCTTCAAAAGGATAAACAAGATTGATGAATTTAGCCAGATTCACAAGGAAACAAAGAGGGAGGACCCAAATAAACAAAATCAGAAACTAAAGAGGTGAAGTAACAACTGACCTCACAGAAATATAAAGGATCGTAAAAACAAACAAACAACAACAACAAAAAAACTAAGAACGACTCCTATTCCAGCAAATGGGACAAACTGGACATATTCCTAGAAAAATACAGTCTTCCAAAACTTAGACAAAGAAAGGGAACGACAGGTCAATTTCCCTGATGAACATAGATGCTAAAATCCACAAAAAATTTTTAGCAAATTGGATCCAGCAATATATTAAAAAGATCATACACCACGACCAAATGGGATTTATTCTGGGGATGCAAAGCTGGTACAATATTCATGAATCAATAAACGTGATACAGCACATAAACAAACTTGCAAGACAAAAATCACATGATCATATCAATAGATGCAGAAAATGCATTCGACAAAATCCAACACCCTTTTTAAATAGAAACTCTCAGAAAAGGGGGAATAGAAGAATCATACATCAATATAATAATAGCCATATACTACAGCCAACATCACTCCTACTCAATGGGCAAAAACTAAAACCATTTCCCCTAAGAACAAGAACAAAACAGGGATGCCCTCTTTCAGTACTCTTATTCAACACTAGTGGCCCAGCACACGAAATCGTGCGGGTAGGGTCCATAGGCCTAGCCTGTGATCAGGGCCATATTCTGCCCGTTCGCCAGTCCCCAGGCCAAACGCTGCCAGGCAGGTAGGTCGCGGGCGCGTCCCACAGCTTCTGTTAGCACCGTAAGCTCCAGCAGCAGCGGTGCTGCCTGCGTGAGTGGCCCCGAGTGGGCAGCGTGTTCCATCAGTGACCGGCCTGGTGCACGCGCATGGAGGTGAAGTCACTGGCGCCCGCTTTCCCACCAGCCTGAGCCCCCGAGCAGCCAGGGATGAGCTGGGGATCCCAACAGCCTGACAGCCAGACCGGTCCTCCCGCCACCGCTGATCCATCGGAGCCTGCAGGCCAGGGGGGTCATCTGTTCAGCCTGCTTACCAGTCCCCAGTCCCGCCCCGCCGCCGCTCGCCACCCCACCCACTGCCGCTCGTGGGCTGTGGGGGAGGGGCCAAGAGGTGGTCAATGCACCTCATGGTGACCGGTCGTTCCACTTGTGGTCCCTGGCCTTTTTTTATATAGGATAGTACTGGAAGTCCTAGCAATAGCGGTCAAACAGAAGAAATAAAAGGTATCCAAATTGGAAAGGAGGAAGAAAAACTCACTATTCACATCTACACTAATAAAAGAGAAACATGCAAATTAACCATCACCCCGCCACTCCACCACACCCACGAGCCAATCAGGAGCGAGTATGCAAATTAATCCAACTGAGATGCCGGCGGCGGCCATGGAGCTGGAGTGAGCAGGAGGCTTGGGTTGCCCCCGGCAATGGATGAAGCCAAGCTTCCCACCTGCCCTGGCTGGCTTTGGTCTCTGCTCAAGGCTACAAAGTTTCAATTATAGAAGATAAATAAATCCCAGATACCTGCTTCCAGCCCCCCCTGGCCTCCGCTCGAGGCGCTAAAAAAAAAAAAAAAGAAGAAGAAAAAAAGGATAAGCTGGGAGCTTGGGTTGCCGGGGGCCGTGGCCAGCCTGAAAATGGCCATCAGCCCCTCACCCAGGCTGACCAGGCACCCCAGTGGGACACCCCTATCCTGAAGGGGCTGTGGCCAGCCTGCAAACAGCCATCAGCCCCTCACTCAGGCTGGCCAGGCACCCCAGTGGGGACCCACACCCTGAATGGGGTGTGACTAGCCTGCAAACACCCATCAGCTCCTCACCCAGGCTGGCCAGGCACCCCAGCGGGACCCCCCATCCTGATCCGGGACACCCTTTAGGGCAAACCAGCCAGCCCCCACCCGTGCACCAGGCCTCTATCCTATATAATAAAAGGGTAATATGCAAATTGACCCTAACAGCAGAAAGACTGGTCACGATGACACACACTGACCACCAGGCGGCAGATGCTCAATGCATGAGCTGCCCCCTGGTGGTCACTGCGCTCCCACAGGGGGAGCTCCGCTCAGCCACAAGCCAGGCTGATGGCTACCAGCACAGTGGTGGAGGCAGGAGCTTCTCCCACCTCCTCAGCAGCACTAAGGATGTCCGACTGCAGCTTAGGCCTGCTCCCCGTTGGCAAGTGGACATCCCCTGAGGGGTCCCAGACTGCGAGAGGGCACAGGCTGGGCTGAGAGACCCCCCCCCTCCCCCGAGTGCACAAATTTTTGTGCAATGGGCCTCTAGTGATACTATACATAGAAAACCCTAAAGACTCCATAAAACCTACCAGGTTTAATAAATGAATTCAGAATCTATGAATACAAAATTAACACCCAAAAATCCATGGCATTTTTATACACCATAATGAACTCTCAGAGAAACTAAGACAAACAATCTTATATATATATATATATACTAGTAGCCCGGTGCACAAAAATTTGTGCACTCAGGAGTGAGGGTGAGGGGTGGGGCCAGACCCCTCAGCCCAACCTGCACCCTCTGTCATGTTCCGGGACCCCGGCTGCTCCTGGCCTAGGCACAGGCCTACAGGCTTGGGCGGCCTGGCTCCCGAGGCCCCATTTTCTCAAGAGAACAAAGTCGGCGTTAGTTACAGCCCTCACAAAACCCAGTACACTGCATCTGTGCATACAACTGCCTCGTTCATGTGCCTGCTTCGCCCTACTGAATTACTAACATCTTGAGGACATAGCTCTGTCTTATCCTGCTTCAACTTCAGTGCCTGGCCTGGGCCTGTTATGCCCAGAGTTCGGGGTCCCCAATAATCCACGACCAGGGAGCCTTTTCCGATGCAAAAGCAAAGGGTCTTTTATTCAAGCCCGGGACTTGGTCCCCCTCCTGCCTCCATTACTGGATGCAAAAGAGAGCCCCGAGTTCTAAGAGAACAAAGAATTTATAGGGCTTGGGTCAGGGGGTTGGGGCTCACTCGGACCACTGATTTGGCCGATTCTGGTTGGTTGAGTGATGGCCGGGGGGCTAATGACGCAAGGGTAGGGTGCAGCTAGGGTCTGGTTACACAAAGACAGGAGGTGGCTAGCATACTTTTGGCCTTGGGCTAGTTTCCTTGCGTTCCTATTGGCTGAGATAAGGGCTGGCTGAGCAACTGATACATTCTATGGCTTTTGCTTGAAGAGGAGTTAGGAACACGGTTATCAGCCCCGTTCTGTCCTTTCATTCCCCCCTTGTCTTGGAACTTCCGGCTCAATCATGAGACGGACTGAACTATCAACTGAACTACTTTTATACACTTCTTGACAAATTGGACTAGTCTGTTAATAATGCAAGGGCCGAAAGTCAACAGCATCAGGAGGATTATAAGGAGTCCGCCGAGGTCCGCTGTCTTCTTGAGGGTGATCTGCAGCAGGTGTGCCTGGTTAGAGGTCACCTTCCAGTCAGGCTCCTTGCTGTCCTGGGCACAGAAGGAGCTGGGCTTGTGACCTGGCAGAGACAAACTATAACAAATGGCCCAGTGGAAGGGAAAGAAACCATTTTAGTTTTAACAACCTCTATTGAAATAGGATTTTTCTTCTTAAAATTCCTCTATGGCTATCAAAAAGCCAAATTAATATTAATTTATCTACTGTATTCAATTTGGCCTGATGTTTGCATAAACACAACAAGAATGGCAACTGACTACCTTTGCTGGAATTTCATGACTGAATCTTAACGTGCCCCGTAGGGCCAGGAAGCCAAGCCATTCAGTCGCCATCAGGCCTGCCTGCAGCATCCACTGAGGTAGGTGAATCCCTCACCTGTAGCAACTCCACCTGAGCCCACACTCTAGGCTTTAAGCCCATCTCAGTAGCCCTCCTACTGGTTGCGGCCCAGAGTGAGTGGGGGTTCCGCAGGGATGCAGAGGCATCCTTATTGCTCCCCTTCTACTCTTACCAACCGCCAGTGATGGTAGGGCATGGGCCTGACGCTCCAGCGCCAGCCATCTTCAGGGCTCCCAAGCAGGATACCAGGCTTTTCCTGTGGCACTCTTATTGGCTTTAAGTCTTAAGAGCTCAGACAGTTTTCTTTAAAACATGACATTCCAGTCAAAGTTTCCGGTTAATAAAATTACTATTGAAAACCGGTCTTATTGATTTCATGCAAAGAAATGTATTGCCATGACTTATTAAGCATTGCCAGATTTCAGAGGAATTATATAAGGAAAAAAACATACTGATTTGCTCTAAGATTTTCTGATTTTTCTTGTTAGTCCTTTTAACGTTTCTCTTCTTCTTTCTAAATTTCATACTTTCAGATTAGCCTTTAAACCTTCTTTTATGTTCTTTAGAAATGCACAACCATGCCTCAGACCTTTCATGCCAAATAGGCTTTTCCCAGCTCTCTACAGCTGAGGTTTGTACTATCCCTGACAGTACAGGCTGCTAACTGTTAGCTGTCTTTTAATAGAGACCAAAACCTGATGGGTATTCTTCTTTGCCCAGTTGGGCACCTGCCCTCTTGGCAGCCAGACACCCTCTACTCTTGGGGTTCACCCCACACAGTCCCCTTCCAGGATAGCCAATATACATTCAAACCTGCAAGAGAATTAAAGGTTAATATAATATATCAATACAATGAAACATAATATTGGCATCATGGCCGCTGCAGGCAGCCAAATCCTCCGCTACTAAACATGAGATATGGCAGGGCTATACAAACATTTTAGGGAGGTGACTAAAGTCCACTCTTTGACCTTTCTATATAAGGTAAAATTGTCCTTGTCTTTCTGAAGCCATGTCTATGAAGATGCAGGCATCATCTGAGACTATTATACAATTTTCTGCAGGTATAGTCCTTTTCAAGTTGGGGTGAGTCCTGGGGTCGTGAACTTCTTTACCCACATCGAGTCCCCAGGCTGGAAAGGATGTACAGAGTCCGAGGTGGCACTGGCAGGGCATCTCGAACAAGCTTATGGGTGGCTTGTAATTTCTGTAAGAGATCATGTCCAAGGAAGGGGTACAGGCATTCTGGCATGACTAGAAACGAATGAGTTACCGTGTTCTTTCTGAGGTCCACAGTCCTCTTTGATGTCCAAGGAAAAAGGCAGTTTGTCCGGTGGCTCTTAGAACTGGTGCCTTCTTAGATGTTACTGGTCCCATTGGCTCTGTCAAGACTGAATAGGCTGCTCCAGAATACACCAGGAAACTAACCGGGGGTTCTATTTATTTATAAATATTTATACCTAAGTAGACATGTAAACATTTAATAAACATTTACATTTATACCTTTTCAGTGAACAAGTACTTTTACAGTCATGGGAATTTTGGCAGATAACAGGAACACTGCCCCAGTCCCCTGATGGTGGCCTGACAAGAACAGATGTGGAGGCCTTTGGCTGGGGGGTATAAAGTCTTCATTCTTCCTCTCTCGGCACTGCTAAGGACAGGATCATTGGAGAGGTCTCTTCACCTAGGCAAGGCTGTGCTGAGCCATCTGGGGCAAAAGTGGTTTCTGCTTCCATTAGAGGGACCAGGTCAACTGGTAAATATAGGAATTCATGAACCACCTGATGGCTGCCTAACTGACATCGGTGGGGGCAGCAGAACCGTCTGCAGCTGTGGTACCGGTAGCTCCAATAATGGTGACTTCCTGTCCTGAGAGGAGAGCTACCTTCTGAGTAACTACCGAGTGCTCTGCCGCTGTATCAATCATAAAGTTCACAGTCTGGCCCCCGATCTTCATTTTGACCATCGGCTCATGGGGGCCCGGTTGGAAAAAGCCCAGTCTGTCCTAGTCAGAGTCAGCTGTTGCCAGTCCAAGGAGGTCTGCCTCAGGCGGCTCTGGCCAATAGCGGCTGGGTGGTTTGAATGGCCTTGCCAGCTTCTTCTGGCCTGCTTCTGCCCTGCCTGCCTCTTTACTCCTGCTATTAAACTTTACTCTGTTCCTTCTTACACACGCAGAACTGGACCCAAGGCAGCGAGGTTTGAGCAACTTTAAAATTCCTTAATATACATTTTATCATTCATGTTGCAGGGAGGGACCGGGTTGGCTCCTCCTGAATAAAAGAACTAATCAAAATAAGGCTTATTTTCTAACTTCATTTGTCCTTGGGTGTGGACAACAAATGACACTAATCAGACTGACATAAACGATTTAACCTTTATTTAGGGAGGCAAATGCAAAGCATTTGCTCCCAGCTTACTGGTCTATCATGCATTCAATTTTCTTAAAATGTATTCTGGCACAGGAGAAAGTTGTTTTGTTGTACACAGGTAGTTTAACCCCCATATAACTGGGCTTGGACCTCTGCCCAGTAAACTGCAGTCTATAAGTTCAATATGCAGCCTCCGGTTCTTCTAACCCAACGAGGTTTCGGCCAGTTTCTGAGTCAGACTTCTCCTCTCTTGGAGAATTTCAAAGTCCTGATGGCTCCCAGGTCCAGGGAGAGTGCCCTTTTGTTAACCCTTAGGGCCCTGCTTTCTTGCCTTTCTACCAGTTCCCTTTGTGGCAGAGCAGCAACCCAGGCCTTTTTCAAGGGAGTGCACTTGAAGGGGATATCAGCTCCTCCTGTGAGCCAGCTGCTCCGCCTAGGGTCTCCCAGGGACCCAGCCAGAGCGTCCCCCAGCAAATCCCGGAAGCCGCTGCCCTTTCGCAGTGGTATGGACTCAAGCAGGGGATTCACTGGATGTAGCCTGCAGCGAAGCGCTTGCTGGCTTCTGCCTACAGCGGCTCGCACCCACAAACCCTGCCCTGCAGCACGCGCAGCACCGTCAGCTCCAACACCTCGGTGTCCGCCAGCAGCTGCTGCAGCTCCTGTAGGCTCTCGTTGATCTGCACACGCGCCGCTTCTTCTCCACCAGGGGCTTCAGGGCCTTGCGGGCAGCTCAGGCATTCAGCCCCCCCCCCCTTCTTTGACCTGGCTCTCAGGGGCTGAGTCTGCCTGGCAAACAGTTCTAAATCACCAGGGCGGCTGCGGATTTTAACACATTTTAAATGTATTTTTACTCTTAAGATATATCTAGACCTTTTGTGATCAAACTAAGAACAGGTATTGGTCTAATTTAGCATTGGAAGGGTTAAAAAGAATAACCCAGGGCAGAGAAAGACTACATTGTTTACAGTTACTTCTTGTGACCTTGAAGTTCATTGATAAGACCTGTTAGGTCTGCAGCCAGTAACTTAACTGCCAACACACCCACCCCCTTTCTCTCAGCCCAGGCCCGATTGCTTTTCCTCACAGAGTCGGCCTGGAAATATAACGGGTACATAGGGAGGTTTCCTGCAGACAGAAAACCTGGAGACTACCTGAAATACAGTTACAGATGCTTTCAGAACCAGGATGAGGGAGGAAGGGAAAGACCAATTGAAAACAGCAAGTTAAACAAAATACAGTCACAGGCAATAAATCTCTCCGAGACCTGCAGAGCTGTAAACCCTTTGTCTACCAAACAGATAAGAAAACCATGAATAACAAGTTCTTTGAAATTTGCTACTTTGTTAATTTGTTAAGCAAACAGTTAACTTGAAAAGACTTCTCTCTTGCTTTTCTTACAAGCAATCTTGGAATCTAGCCAGCTTTTAACTCTATCCTAGAACTTCAAAATTTCAATTTAATACAGCGAATTTACAACCCAGGAGAGAGCAACTGATAGACAGAAATTTATATTAACTAAGTGGGCGGATTCCCCTTTAATAGTGAGCAAAAGACTCTGAGGAAAAAAAAAATGATTCTCGCAGCTGCTAAGAGATTTTGCAGACTATTTCGGGGTCCAGCCCAAACGTTCAGCCAGATGAATTAACAGAAATGCAAAATAAATCAAAGTAACTTTCACTTTACACAGACTAGTAATGAGCAGCCAAAATAGACGAACACTCGTATTCACACCCTCTCTGGAGCTGAGCAGATAAACAAAACAATGCCCAACTCCCCAGATGAGCGTGGGGGCACTCCTGGCACCCATGTTCCAGAACAGAATTTTCGACCAACGTTTTGGTGAGAACCTACCGGAGGAGTTAAGACTGCATCCAGTCCCCCGTCTCGGTAGCAAATTGGCTAGTCCCACACAAACAAACAGCTGTCCACTCATGCTTCCTCAATGTTTCAGCATTCATTCCAATTCCACAGTCTCTATTGTACCCCTTTAAAATTTTTTTAACATGTAATTAAGAACAGCAGGTTTACTTTGTCCCGACCTCATGATGATCGGTGACGAGAGACAAACAAGGGAGGGGGTGACCCGTTTTCACAGATCCTCACTCAGATGCCCGCCTGACCAAAGTTGTGAAGCCACACAAAGGAAAGGAGAGGGCAGGCTCCCTCCCTCCACATTCATACACTTTGACCAGACATTCATTCAGCAAAGGCATTTAGCTACCACAATACACAGTTTTTCCCAATTCAATCCGAACCTTAAACTTTTAGCTGGCAAGTCAAATATTCAGCATTTCTCAATCAGTAACATTTTTAAGAATAAATGCAAGACATAACTTTTTTTTTATCATTCGAATTCAGTAAGCTTGAAGGTCCCAAGTTCCCAGCGGTTCCGGAAAACCACACCTGAGGCTGGCAAGCAGGTTTGGCCCAGCTCTTGACTTTAAAACAACCATAATGCTTAAAGGAGTAGTTTGAGTCTGTCCCATAACGTCCGTCCAGTGAGTCCACAAAATTAGACAAAAGAACACAGACAACAGACAGACAAAGACACCTAAGAATAGCCTTCCAACCCTGCAGAAGAAAAACTGGACGACGGCCGTGTGCCAACCAGCGGGAGCGACCCGCCTCGTCCCAGAGGTTCAGAGGTTCAGAGGTTCAGAGGTTTGAGGGGAATGCACTCCCCTCGTGAGGGGTTTTCACACCCCTCCAGATGGAGGGCCAAGGTGTCCCCTGACTCCTTCTGCCCGAGATCCGCGAGTGCGTCCACTTAAATCTTATCAGGCACAGATTACAGAAGCGAGCTCGCACAGAACAGAACAGACGACACATAGACACTTACCTCGGTCAGCAGACCCTCCGGAGTGGGGTCCCTTGTGGGAATTGGGGATCCCGGACGCGCCCCCAAATGTTATGTCCAGAGTTCGGGGTCCCCAATAATCCACGACCAGGGAGCCTTTTCCGATGCAAAAGCAAAGGGTCTTTTATTCAAGCCTGGGACTTGGTCCCCCTCCTGCCTCCATTACTGGATGCAAAAGAGAGCCCCGAGTTCTAAGAGAACAAAGAATTTATAGGGCTTGGGTCAGGGGGTTGGGGCTCACTCGGACCACTGATTTGGCCGATTCTGGTTGGTTGAGTGATGGCCGGGGGGCTAATGACGCAAGGGTAGGGTGCAGCTAGGGTCTGGTTACACAAAGACAGGAGGTGGCTAGCATACTTTTGGCCTTGGGCTAGTTTCCTTGCATTCCTATTGGCTGAGATAAGGGCTGGCTGAGCAACTGATACATTCTATGGCTTTTGCTTGAAGAGGAGTTAGGAACACGGTTATCAGCCCCGTTCTGTCCTTTCAGTGCCATGGACCTGAGAGGGTTTGTTGAGTGAGTGAATAATGAGTGAGTGAATGAGTGATTGAATGAGCGAGTAAGTGAATGAGCAAGCAGCTAAGGGGCGGGAACTTCTGCCACGTTGCCATGGCAACACGGCAGAAGTTCTGGCCTCACACCCGGCTCCCTGAAGCCCACCCCGGGAAAGTTCCACCCTGTTCTCAGCAGCCTGGGTCCCCTCTCCTGGCTGCATACTGAATTACTAACATCTTGAGGACATAGCTCTGTCTTATCCTGCTTCAACTTCAGTGCCTGGCCTGGTGCCATGGACCTGAGAGGGTTTGCTGAGTGAGTGAATGAGTGAATGAATGAGCAAGCAAGTGAATGAGCAAGCAGCTACCAGCAGGGATAGTTCACACTCTTCTCTGGGCTGCCTGACGCAAACCCCTGGAAGTTCCCGCCCTGCTCCCAGCGCCCCCTCTCCCCTCTGCCGGCTGCATAGTTCACGCAGGGCAAAGGCGGCCCAGGGTGTGCGTCTTGGCAGATCGGTGCATTAGGACCTGCCAGCCTCCGATCCCCATGGGAGGGCCGTTTGTGGGCGTGGCCAGTGGCAGATCGGTGCATGAGCACCTGTCAGCCGGGGATCCCTGCGGGAGGGCCGTTTGTGGGTGGCGTGGCCAGTGGCAGAACGGCGCATTAACATCTGTCAGCCGGGGTTCCCCTGCGGGAGGGCCATTTGTGGGGTGGCCAGTGGCAGATCGGTGCATGAGCACCTGTCAGCCGGGGATCCCCTTGGTAGGGCCGTTTGTGGGGTGGCCAGTGGCAGATCAGTGCATTAGCACCTGTCAGCCGGGGTTCCCCCCCGGGAGGGCCATTTGTGGGGTGGCCAGTGGCAGATCGGTGCATGAGCACCTGTCAGCTGGGGATCCCCGCGGGAGGGCCGTTTGTGGGCGTGACCGGTGGCGGATCGGTGCATGAGCACCTGTCAGCTGGGATCTCCACAGGAGGGCCGTTTGTGCATTAGCCTTAGCGGTCCGGCCGCCAGCCCTGGGTCTGTTCCCATATGGGCTGCCTGCTGCCCGGGTTGCAAACAGCAGGCCCGGATGGCAGTGAGGCAGGCGGGATGGCGCTGTCCCGCCCTGCCTGCAGTATGCAAATTAGCCGCCATCTTTGTTGGCGGTTAACCACCATCTTGGTTGGCAGTTAATTTGCATATTGCCCTGATTAGCCAATGTGAAGCATGTCGGAGGTATGGTTAATTACCATGTTTGTCTATTATTAGATAGGATACCATTGCAACAAAAAAATAAGATACATGGGAACAAACAAGGTGGTAAAGGACCTGTACTTGGAAAACAATAGAACACTGAAAAAAGGAAATAGGGGAAGATATAAACAAGTAGAAGCAAATACTATGTTCATGGATTGGAAGAATTAGTATCATTAAAATGTCCATATTACCAAAGCAATCCTACAGATTCAATGCAATCTCTATTAAAATACCAATGGCATGTTTCACAGATCTAGAACAAGTATTCCAAAAATTTATATGAAACCAAAAAAGACCCCAAATAGTCACAGCAATTTTGAGAAAGAAGACAAAGTTGGAGGGTCACAATACTGGATATCAAACTATATTACAAATCCATTGTAATTAAAACAGTACTGGCACAAGAACTGGCATGTAGACCAATGGAACAGAAAAGAGACCCCAGAAATCAACCCAGACGAATATCAATTAGTATTTGACAATGGAGTCAAGAGAATACAATGGAGTAAAGATAGTCTTTTCAATAAATGGTGTTAGGAAAATTGGACAGACACATGCAAAAAAAAAAAATGAAACTAGATCACCAACTTACACCATACACAAGAATAAACTCAAAATGAATAAAAGACTTAAATGTGTCACAAAACCTTAAAAATCTAAGACATCTCACGTAAAGGTATTTTCATGATACATCTCCTATGTCTACAGAAACAAAGGAAAAAATAAGCAAACGGGACCACATCAAACTAAAAAGCTTCTACACAGCAAAACAAACCAGCAACAAAATTAAAAGGGAACTTAATGTATGGGAGAACAAATTTGCCAATGATACATATGACAAGGGGTTAATTTCCAAAATATACAAAGAATTCACACAACTCAACACCAGGAAGACAAAGAATCCAATTAACACATTGTATTCAGGAAACGTATTTATACATTTTACGTTGCAAAAAATTAGCAAAAATGGCCCGCGCCACCTGTTAGCGCACGATAAAAACTACCCGCAAACAATGTGTTAAAAAATGGGCAAAAGACCTGAATAGACACTTTTCCAAAGACAACATACAGATAGCCAATAGAATTATGAAAAGATGCTCAATGTCATTAATCATCAGAGAGATGTAAATTAAAACTACAATAATAGGAGGAATCCAAGATGGCGGCATAGGTAAACACCGGAGACTGCCGCCGTGGACAACCACTTTAAAAATACAACTAAAAGTCGGAGCGGACATCAACCAGAACCACGGGAAGGCTGGCTGAGGAGAGACTCTTCAACTAGAAGCAAAAACAACAGCATTCTGACGCTCAGCGGAGGCGCAGTGTGGAAAATTTAAAGGTACGGCGGTGCGGTGGTGAGGGTGCGCGCCCAAAGCGGGCTGGCGGCTGAGGGCTCGGTTGTCGTTTTCAATCAGGAGGGAGTCTCAGACTCTGGGCTACAGATCCGGGCGAGTCTCTAGGGACCCAGACTCAAAGGGGAGAAGCGGGACTGTCTGGCTACGGCCCCTCCGAGGTTTGCAGCGATTGCTGGGACAGAGAGGCAGAGCCCCTGGGGACGGACTGAAACGGCCATAGCTGCTCCCCCCACCCCCGCCCTGTTGAGCCCGCCCCGCCCAAACCCTGCACACAGCCATTTGCCGATTGCCTCAGGCAAGGGCTGGACTAGCGCCTCCCCTGAGGACTGAAGTTTTCCCACAGCTGATTTCCACCGCCAGTCGGCCTGGTGGTCAAATCCCTCTAGTGTTAACTACAACAATTAAGGCTTGGCTAGAACAAGGCTGCGCACAGAGACCACAAGGGGGTGCACCAAGAAAGCATAAAAGATGCGGAGACAAAAAAACATGACAGAAATGGAGGATATGGAGCTAAGAATCGCAATTTTGAGGGCTTGCCATAAATTTGTGCAGAGCCTCACGAAAACTAATGAGACCCTCGATGCTACGATAAAGAAATTAGAAAGTAAGCATACACGGACTGAAATAAAGAATATTATACCCAATAGCAGACCAGAGGAGCACAAGAATCAAACTAAAGATTCGACAAAAAATACCCAATTGGAAAAGCAAAATGAAAAAAGAATCCGAAAGTGTGAAGATAGTGTAAGGAGCCTCTGGGACAGCTTTAAGCGGACTAATATCAGAGTCATTGGAGTGCCAGAAGATGAGAGACAGCAAGATACTGAAAACCTATTTGAAGAAATAATGGCAGAAAACTTCCCCTACCTGGAGAAAGAAATGGACTTACAGGTCCAAGAAGCGCAGAGAACCCCAAACAAAAGGAATCCAAAGAGGACCACACCAAGACACATCATCATTAAAATGCCAAGAGCAGAAGACAAAGAGAGAATCTTAAAAGCAGCAAGAGAAAGAGGCTCAATTACCTACAAGGGAATACCCATACGACTGTCAGCTGATTTCTCAACAGAAACTTTGCAGGCCAGAAGGGAATGGCAAGAAATATTCAAAGTGATGAATACCAAGAACCTACAACCAAGATTACTTTATCCAGCAAAGCTATTATTCAGAATTGAAGGTCAGATAAAGAGCTTCACAGATAAGGAAAAACTAAAGGAGTTCATCACCGCCAAACCAGTATTATATGAAATGCTGAAAGGTATCCTTTAAGAAGAGGAAGAAGAAAAAGGTAAAGATACAAATTGTGAACAACAAATATGCATCTATCAACAAATGAATCTAAGAATCAAGTGAATAAATAACCTGATGTACAGAATGAACTGGTGACTGTAATGAATCAGGGACATAGAAAGGGAATGGACTGACTATTCTTGGGGGAAAAGGGGTGTGGGAGATGCGGGAAGTGACTGGACAAAAATCATGCACCTATGGATGAACTCAGTGGGTGGGGAGTGAGGGTGGAGGGTGGGGTGGGAGCTGGAAGGAGGGGAGTTATGGGGGGAAAAAAGAGGAACAAATGTAATAATCTGAACAATAAAGATTTAAAAAAAACAAAAAACAAAAAAAAAACAAAAAAACTACAATAATATATCACCTCACACCTGCCAGAATGGCTATCATCAATAAATTAACAAGCCACAAGTGTTGGTGAGGATGTGGAGAAAAGGGAGCCTTAGTATACTGCTGATGGGAATGCAGACTGGTGCAGCTACTATGGAAAAAAGTATGAAGTTTACTCAAAAAATTAAAAATGGAACTGCCTGTTGACATAGCAATCCCATCCCACTTCTGTTGGGGTCCAGCCCCAGCAGGTCCAGGGGTCCCCAAAGGTGTGGACGGAGTTGGCGAAGAAGGAATGACACGGGGTCAGCGTTCAGTTGATCAGCATAGTGAGGTTCTCCCTTCAGGATCTCCAGCCAAGTTCTGTCTAGGTTCTCTTGCCAAGTTCTGTAGCCAGGTTCTGTTCAGGTTCTTTTGCCATGTTCTGTCTAGGTTCTCCAGCGAAGTTCTGTAGCCAGGTTCTGTCCAGGATCTTTTGCCATGTTCTCTCCCTAGGTTCTGTCTCTAGGTTCTTCAGCCAGGTTCTCTCGCTAGCTTCTGTTTCTAGGTTCTGTGTGTGATCTCCGGCCAAGTCCTGTCTCTAGGTTCTGAGTCTAGGTTCTGTTTCCTGTTGTCTTGTTACATCTTTATTTAAAGCAGTTGATTCTAATCCTATCAATCTCTATTCCAAAGGTTAGGGCGTTTCTTATCTCCATTCCAGGGAGTAAAGATTATGTAGCTTAAGTGTGATTGTTTGTAGTTAAAGTGATTAACTACCCGCCTGGCACTTAGTTAAGGGGTTTTATCCCCTCCCTAACTTCAGGGAAAAATCCCTACCTGTGGAAACAACCTTTCTCAGAGAGGTGACCTTGGTTAAAACACATAGCGCCAAGAAGGGGAGCAAACATATTAAGAACAGTATGCCATATATGCCAGGTCCCTTGAAACAGCAAGGATGGACCGGCTCCCGGCACACTTCTATGAATATATCCTAGGAATCCCAAAACACCAATCAGAAAGAATATGTTCAAGACAAATGCAACCTTATAGCAGCATTAATTACAATAGCTAAGATCTAGAAACAGCCCAGGTGCCCATCTATATCTCTATATATAAAAGGCTAATATGCAAAGTGTCCCCTCGGGAGTTCAGCTGAGAGACCGGGAGTTTGATCGCTTGCTATGACGTTCGCTGACCACCAGGGGGTGGTGCAGAATGAAGGAAGACCCCTGCCGGCAGCCGGCAGCTGGGGAAGGAAGGCCCTGGCTGGCAGCCAGAAAGCCCTGATCGGCCCTGATCGCCGGCCAGACCTACGGATGCTACCCATGCATGAATTTCATGCACCAGGCCTCTAGTCAGTAGATAAGTGGGTAAGAAAGCTGTGGTACATTTACACAATGGAATACTATGCAAATGTACAAACGGAGCTCTTACCCTTAATGACATAATGGATGGACCTGGAGAATATTATGCTAAGTGAAATAAGCCAGTTAGAAAAAGACAAATACCATACAATCTCACTAATATATGGAATTTAATGAACAAAGTAAACTGATGAATAATATATATCCAGTGGCATGGAAACATGGAACAGAATGACTCAGAGGAGTGGGAGGTAGAAGGGAAGAGATTAACCAAAGAACATATTAGTATATGCAAATATGCATAGCCCATGGACATAGACAATAGTGTGGGAAAGGCATGGGGTGTGTTAGGGACTGTGTGGAGGATGCTAAAGAGGGGAATGGGGGACATCTGTAACATTATCCACAATAAATATTTTTTAAAAAATATATTTTATTGATTTTTTACAGAGAGGAAGGGAGAAAGAGAGTTAGAAACATCGATGAGAGAGAAACATCAATCAGCTGCCTCCTGCACACCTCCTACTGGGGATGTGCCCACAACCAAGGTACATGCCCTTGACCGGAATCAAACCTGGGACCTTTCAGTCCACAGGCCGACACTCTATCCACTGAGCCAAACCGGTTTCGGCCACAATAAATATTAAAAGACATTTTTACTGAGAAGATAAAATAGAAACTGGAGGTATATATTTGCCAACCATTATTCTAATGAAGAACTTGTATGAAGAATATATAAGTAACTGATGACTCAATAAGAAAAATACCATTCCAAATAATGGAGTTGTTCAAAGATGTAAATGATGCTGGGATTTTTAAAATGTACTTCAATGCATAATTTTCTGGAAAGGACACCAGAATTATCCTATCTAATAAGAGAAACATGGTAATTAGCTGTACAGCCGATACCCTTCCCATTGGCTAATCAGGGCGATATGCAAATTAACTGCCAGCCAAGATGGCGGCTGGGAGCCATGCACTGAAGCAAACAGGGAGGCTTGCTTGCTCCAGTGACTGCGGACTCCAACGTTCCCTGCCTGACTTGCCGGCCTCTCAGCTGCAACTCTAAGCAACTATGTTGCAAATATAGAAGCTCAACAAAACCCCAGAAACCTGCGTTAATCAGCCGGGCTTTAGCCAGCTGGACCGCAACATTGTATCAAATACAGATGGTAAACAAAGGCCAGAGCCGAGGCCTCAGAGCTAAAGCTGGCCCAGAATAAAAAAAGAAAAAGAAAAAAAGGAGCGGTTGGGAGCTTCAGTCACCCGCCAGCCTGAAAACGGCCCTCAGCCCCTCAGTCACACTGGCCAGGCACCACAGTGGGGACCCCCACCCTAATCCAGGACACCCTTCAGGGCAAACCAGCCAGCCCCCACCCGTGCACCAGGCCTCTATTCTATATAGTAAAAGGGTAATATGCCTCCCGGCACTGGGATCAGCGTGACAGGGGGCAGCGCCCAAACCCCCTGATCGCCCTGCGGCTCTGTGTGTGATAGGGGGCGAGGCCACAACCTCCCTATCCACTCTGCTCTGTTCGTGACAGGGGAAGGAACCCCAATCCCCTGATCAGCCCTGCTCTGTGCCTGATAGGGGGGAGCTCCCCAACCCGCTGATCGCCCTGCGGCTCTGTGTGTTACAGGGTGCGGCGCCCCAACCCCCTGATTGGCCCTGCTCTGTGTGTGACAGGGTGCAGGACCCCAAACCCACCCCCCCCCCACGGGCCCTGCTCTGTGTGTGACGGGGTAGAGCCATAACCTCCCCATCGGCCCTGCCGAGTGTGACAGTGGTGGCGCCCCAACCCCTTGATCCGCCCTGCTCTGTGTGTGACAGGGGGCGGTACCCCCAACTCCCCTATCAGCCCTACTCTGTGAGTGACAGGGGGGAGCTCCTCAACCCCCTGATCGGCCCTGCTCTGTGTGTGACAGGGTACGGAGCCCCAACCCCCCTGATGGGCCCTGCTCTGTGCATGACAGGGGGCAATGCCCCAAACCCCTGATGGGCCCTGCTCTGTGCATGATAGGGGGCGACGCCGCAACTTCCCTATCGACCCTGCCTTGAGTGTGACAGGGGGCGGTGCCCCAACCCCCCAATTGGCCCTACCCTGAGCGTGACTAGGGGTGGCATTGCAACCTCCAGATCTGCCCTGCTCTGTGCATGACAGGGGGCAGCGCCCCAACTCCCCAATCGGCCCTGCTCTGAGCCCGACCAGGGGCTGCACCTAGGGATTGGGACTGCCCTCTGCCACCCGGGAGCAGGCCTAAGCCAGCAGGTCATTATCTCCTGAGGGGTCCTAGACTGGGAGAGGGCACAGGACGGGCTGAGGGCCCCCCCCCGAGTGCACAAATTTTTGTGCACCGAGCCTCTAGTCTAATCTAATAAAAGACAAACATGCAAATTGACCGTACCTTTGCTACACTTTAAGCCACGCCTACCAGCCAATCAGAGCGACTATATGCAAATTAACCCAACCAAGATGGCGGCTGGCAGCCATGGAGCTGAAGCGAGCAGGAGGCTTGGTTGCTCCAGTGATGGAGGAAGCCAAGCTTCCTGGCCGGCTCTGAGCTCCACTGAAGGCAACAAAGTTTCAATTATAGAAGGTAAATAAATCCCAGAATAAAAAAGAAAAAGAAAAAAAGGAGAGGCTGGGAGCTTCCGTCGCTGGGGGGCTTGGCCAGCCTGTAAACGGCCCTCAGCCCCTCACCCAGGCTGGCCAGGCACCCCAGTGGGGACCCCGACCCTGAAGGGGGTGTGACCAACCTGCAAACACCCATCAGCCCCTCACCCAGGCCGGCGAGGCACCCCAGCGGGACCCCCACCCTGATCCGGGACACCCTTCAGGGCAAACCAGCCAGCCCCCACCCATGCACCAGGCCTCTATCCTATATAATAAAAGGGTAATATGCAAATTGACCCTAACAGCAGAAAGACTGGGAATGACTGGTCACTATGACACACACTGACCACTAGGGGGCAGATGCTCAATGCATGAGCTGCTCCCTAGTGGTCAGTGTGCTCCCACAGGGGGAGCTCTGCTCAGCCACAAGCCAGGCTGACAGCTGCCAGTACAGCGGTGGTGGTGAGAGCCTCTCCCACCTCCTCAGCAGCGCTAAGGATGTCCGACTGCAGCTTAGGCCTGCTCCCCGCTGGCAAGTGGACATCTTCCGAGGGCTCCCAGGCTGCCAGAGTGATGTCTGACTGCCAGCTTAGGCCCAATTCCCCAGGGAGCGGGCCTAAGCCAGCAGGGGGTCATCCCCCAAGGGGTCCCAGACTGTGAGAGGGCACAGGCCAGGCTAAGGGACACCCCCCCCGCCGAGTGTACAAATTTTTGTGCACCGGGCCTCTAGTCCTATATAAGAAAAAGCTAATATGCTAATTAGACCGAACAGCAGAACGACCATCCAGACGACCATCTGGACAACCATCTGGACAGGCCAGGTTGCGAGGGCCGACCCCTTGCACAAATTTCGTGCATCAGGCCTCTAGTCAGATTATATAGGAAGACTCTAGAATTCTGTGCCAAAAAACTTCACTTGAGCCTAAGGTGCTAACTAATAGGACATGTTTCTTATAGATAAAAATATAAATTTGAGACACTGCAAGAAGAATCCTTTGGCAACTTAACCAGAAGTATCACCTTCCATGTGGCCTGTAGGAAAAGCCTAGAATGCAGGTGTATTCTCATCTGTACTGAGTGAAGTCCTAAGCTGGATTGTACAGCGTATTGCTAGAAATAATGAAATTCTTAAATTGGACTGAATCATTCTCAGAAGTGGAAATATCACTGATCTGGAAGGTTTTCTGTGTGTTTGGTTTTTTAATGCAGAACTTCTTTGATTAAACACAGGAATGTATAGGTTGGTCAGTCTTCACATTTTCGATCATGTATATACTTTGTGATTTCAACTTAAGATCTTAATGATCCGCGTGTTTCTTTTCTTTTCTTTTTTCTTTTGTGAGCTCATTTTAATGTAGAGTCATTGAACTTTCTAGAACGCCCCTCACAACTTCTCCCAAATCTTGGAAATATCATGAGAGGTGTGTGTGCGCATGTGTGTTGGTGTCCACACGGGTGCAGAGAACATGGGTGCCCCCTTCAGGTTGCTCTCTCGTTTTATTTCCTCTTCAGAGCAGTCCTATGGTGGACAGGATGGGTGATGTTACCATTTTGTACTGAAAATACCTAAGCCTAAAAGAGCTATATAATTTATATTTTTAGAATAAAGAAATTTTAGAATATTCAGTTATTTTGAATCACAATGATAAATCTCTGTGATGTGTATATAGTGTGGGTGGGGGTCAGCTAAATTTTCTTAGACTGACAGGCTCAGAAAATCTGACTGTAAATTTTAATTTAGCTGTAGACTGGCCAAAAGAAGAAATAACATTACGATAAAGGAAAGTCATGAACAGAGAAAACAGGAAACAATGAAGAGTTTTTAAATTCAAGGTCTAGCAGGTAAGGATATGATGACTAGCTTTTCATTCGTGTATTAAAAATGTCTAGGCTGTCTAAAAAAATATTTTTTGAGTATGTAGGCTTCTCATTTTGCTGTTGCCCAGATTGGTATTTAAGTATATGAATTAAAAACATAGTCTGTACTTAAAAATACAAAAAAAAGAAATCCCTAGATGAAAGACTTGAATGGATATCATAAAAGACATATCAGTGGCTAAAAAACACATGAAAGAAACACCCAACATCATCAGTCATTAGGGAAATACAAATCAAAACCACAATGAGATACTCTCTAGGATGTCTATAATAACAAAGACGTAACAATAAGAAGTGTTGGCAAAAATGTGGAGAAATTAGAATCCTTATACATTGCTAGTGGGAATATAAAATGATACAGCCACTTTGGGAAATAAGTTGGCTATGTTTTAAAGGTTAAACATAAGCTGACCATATAAGTCAGTAATTCTACTTCTAGAAACCTATCCAAGAAGAGTGAAAACTTATGTCCACACAAGTTTGCTTGGATGAGCAAGTTCATTTGTCACACTAACCAAAACCTGGCAACTATCCAAATATCATCCACAGGTGAATAAGAAAAATGTGGCATATTCATAAAATGCCACACTATTCAGCTTTTCAAAGGAATAGAATATGGATGAACCTCAAAAACATCATGGACAAAGCAGACACAAAAACTGCATATTATATGATCTCTTTTATGAAATGTCCAGAAAGGCAAATTCATAAACACAGCAAGCACATCAGTAGTTGTCTGGTGTTTCCATGGAAGCACGCACTGACTTCACATGGGCGTGAGGGAAACTTTTGGGTAATAGAAAACGTTCTAAAACTGGACTGCTGCTATGAAAGGACATATTTATTGAGAATTGGTAACCTGTATATTCACAGTGGGTGGATTTATGGCAGGTACTGTAAGTTATTGCTATACTACCACAGACGTGTCAAAGGTGCCAGAGTAAGGGAGAAGGGGAATCAATTCTGCCTGTGTAACTGGGGCAGAGAGGGACAGTGAGGCAGAAAGGATCACACAGATTTATTTCTTCAGCAAATATTTATTGTCTACTTTGTTCTAGGTGCCTAAAATTAATACTAAAGCATGGGGTGGTTCACCAGGAGAGGAGGGAAGGGCACTGACGCGCAGCACCCAGGATGTGCCACCGCAGGGCTAGGGATGTGGTCCCAGTGTTCAGGGAGCCCTACTGCTGGGGGTACACAGAAGGATGACCGGGGATGGCCATGAAAAGGTCAAGGTGAAAAATCACAAGTGACATTCACTGTTTCATTTAATTATTTGTAAAACATAGTATTTTCATTGGTATAGATGAAACTGAGGTTATATAAAGCATTTGCCTTCCCAAAATGAGTCCTGTAACAGTATCTACTGATTGTGGTGGTTATGGGAGTCACAGTGCCTGGCATGTACTAAGTGCTGTAAAAACATTTGCCATTATTTTTATTATTACTATGATGGTGTCATAGGGTCTGTTTATTAAATTTTACAGACTACCCAGAAAGCTATCCACAATGAATCAAGAGATATAAAAAAGATTTGCCTTCTTCTTTTGCTCACCCTCACGGCATGGACTCAGAGACTGCAGCTCTCTCTTTTCCAGAAATACCTTTATAGCCCTTCCTTAAACTGTCTAAAGCTCTCTTCCTTAGGACACCAATTTCACAGTGCAGACAAAGGGGGGACTGCCCTAGCTGGTTTGGCTCAGTACATAGAGCGTCAGCCTGGGGACTGTAGGGTCCCAGGTTTGATTCCAGTCAAGGGCACATGTCTGGGTTGCGGGCTCAATCCCCAGTAGGGGGCATGCAGGAGGCAGCCGATCCATGATCTCTCTCATCATTGATGTTTCTATATCTTTCCCTTCCTCTTTGAAGTCAATAAAAATATATTAAAAACAATAATAACAGAGGTTTCCATGAAGATTAAACAAGTTAACTCAGGAGGCATAGACTGCCCAAACTGTGAACACCTCAAAGGTCTGCAGGACTGGCTTTCGACTGGCTCCTGATAGAGAACCTGAGCCCTTGGACTATCCTGCGGAGAAGAGGGATTTGTATGCTAGAGGCTCTGGGCCATGCACCAGACCATGTACGCCAGCAATGTGAGTTATGGCGCATGCCTGTTTTCCTATGCCAGAGGTCTCGGTTTGACCGCTGTGGGGCTGGAGATTGAGTTGCTAAGGTCAGCCTCATGGGCACTGCACATCCGTGCAATAAGACACCCCAATATAAACCCTGGACACCAAGGCTCAGGTGAGCTTCCCTGTTTTGCAACACTTTGCATGTGTGGTCACACACTGTCACTGGGTGAATTAAGGGCATTCCCATGCAACTCAACTGGAAAGGAATATGTTAAAGTTTGTGGCTGGTTTCTCCTGGGCCTCACCTTAGGCATCTTTCCCTTTGCTCATCGTTGACTGTATCCTCACCGTAACCATGAGGAGAGCAGCTTTTTAAAGTTTTGTGAATATCTCTAGGGCATCATCAAGCCTGAAGGTGATCTTGAGGACCCATGAGGGAAAGTGCTCACAACAGCATCTGGCATCTAATGAGCATTCTACAGGGAGCTCCTATTGCCAAGTGCAGAGAGCCATTTAAAAGACCTGAGATAGCTAGACAGTGCTATTATTTGTGTCAATCTCTTATCTCAATTTTCTTTTCAGTTTCTAAAAAATATATTTTTTATTGATTTCAGAGAGGAAGGGAGATGGAGAGATAGAAACATCAATGATGACAGAGAATCATTGACTGGCTGCCTCCTGCACATCCCCTATGAGAGGAGGAGGGGGGATCAAGCCTGCAACCCAGGCATGTGCCCCTGGCTGGAATCGAACCTGGGACCCATTAGTCCTCAGGCTGATGCTCTATCCACTGAGCCAAACTGGCCAGGGCTCTTATCTCAATTTTCACAGCAGGTTGGGGCTGAGATGATAAACAAGTGCATGCTTGTTCTTTCACCTTGAGCCTGAAGCACACTGGGCTTCATGGCAATGCTTGTGTCAGTTCCTAGCGTGTTCTGCTCTGGCCAGTGAACAAGACTAAGAGAATGAAGGTCTATTTAACAGCCACTAGCTGACAGTAATCAGATTGGAAATGGTAAAATACACAACAGAGATCTCACAATATAATGCCCACCTTTATTTCCTTTATGTTCGGAAGTGATGCATTTAGAAATTCCTCAGTTAATCTCTTCCAACTGGCAGCTTTACCAAGATCAGAATGAATGATGAATTTTTCATAAATTCTAAAACATATTTTAACTGATAGTTAGAAAGTTAAATTAATAAAATCTATAAAAATACATATATTTTGAATATGTACATATATACATACATATAAAACTGACTTACCCTTCTATTGTCTTTTCTACTTTGTGACTGTCGACATCCAAGAAACGATGAAATCTAGAAGACAAAATGCAATTCTTACATCAATCTTGTCATCTAGCTAAGCAGACCGGTATCACTGCCCTCCATGTCTCCGAACACCCTACACTCAGCTGTACTCAGCAGTGCACCTCTCTCGCTTTTTCACCTCCGCCATCCAGGCAAACAGCCACACATCTCAGAGAGTGCTCAAGTAGCCTTTCAGAATGCAGGCCATCCCAAGCCACCCCCACCCTGTCCTCTGGATCCTCTGTCTTCCCATATTTAAACCCAGCATAGCACATCCTATACTGTTCCGAATTTTTTAATGCTATAATGAAGCCCAGGGAAGAGTCGGGATCCTCTCTCTTAAATCATGAAATGAAATACAAAGGAAACCAAGTATACTGAAATACAGTTGTGAAGTATTTTTAAAAGTTTGTGATAAGTAAGAAACATTCCTTTTTAAAGCATTAAGTAAGATCTAGCAGTGGGTCCATAACTACCATTAAAGTGAGACATAAATAATATTAGAAATATCTGCAACTATAATAGGATGTGAAATGTGATTTCTAATAGTGACACACTCATAGGTAAGCTAATATTGTTTGTTGCTTTCATTCATAATTGAAAGAAATGCTACTTTTTAGTTAAAGGTTAGTGTGAACTTTTTCTTGTCCAAATTTAGAACCTGAATTCTATCCTCAGGCCCTCATGTTAAGAACCCCTATCCTCATCATATATAATTAACTTTCATTTCTTTCTTCCTTAAGGACAGGCACTACATTTCACCTCTCTCTGAAGTTCTAGGGCCTACAACATGGCCACAATTTTTAAAAAGCAATGAACAATTTTTAAAAATTGTTCATTTTTCTGATGGATTAAAGCATCATAAAATTACTAGAGGCCCAGTGCACAGATTCATGCACAGTGAAAGGAAATAAATTAGAAGGTGACTGGAGGGGTGAGAAGGGTTGAACACGCCCTGGAGCCAACCTCCGTGGTCCCTTCCCAGCTGGCCACACCCGGGGCCATGGCTCAAAGGGCATCTGCAGAGAGAGCAGGGTCCCTTGGCCTGGCCTGTGGGGATCGGGCCAAAACTGGCAGTCAGACATCCCCCGAGGGGTCCTGGAGTGTAAGCTAGCACTCTGCAAAGTTGCTGTCACTTGGCAGCTCCTGCGTTGAGCATCTGCTCCCTGGTGGTCAGTGTGCATCATACCTGCCAGCTAGTTGGCCGGTCGCTTAGCCTTTTATATATATAGACAGTATAGCTCATTGGCTCTTGTTTTCCATTTTTTTAGTATCAAAGCCAACAATCTGAACTTTGAAGTAAATTGCACGACTAAATAAAATGAATTCTATCCCCTAAATGGCTGACTGGAACACTAATTCACCTATTAAAATTTAGTTGCTTACTGTATAAAAGGAGGTAGTAACTTTTAGTTCTTTCCCAACTCTAAAATGATGTCGTCCATCTACTTACTGCCATTTAGAAAGATTAATAGAAAAATTATTTAAATACACATTTTAGTTTTTGTCCTTGCAGTGTTATTTACAGTAGCAAAGATATAGAAGCAACCCAAGTGCCCATGGATAGATGATTAGAGAAAAATGTAGTATATATATACAATGGAATATTACTCAGCAGTAAAAAAGAATGAAATCTTGCCCTGTCCAGGTAGCTAGGTAGTTAGAGTAAGGTTGTGAGTTCAATCTCTGATCACATATAAGAAGCAACCAGTAAATGCATAAACAAGTGGGTCAACAAATTAATGTTTCTCTCTCTCTCTTAAAAAGAAATCAATAAAATAAAATAATAAAATCTTACCACTTATAACAATAGCGATGGACCTAGAATGTATTATGCAAAGTGAAAAAGTCAGGCAGAGAAAGACAAATACCATATGATTTCACTTATATTCGGAATCTAAAGAGCAAAATGAACAAATAAAATAGAAACAAACTCAGAGAACAAACTGATGTTTGCCAGAGGGGGATTGGGTGAAAAAGGTGAAAGGGATTAAGCACAAATTGGCAGCTATGAAATAGTCACAGGGATGTAAAGTACAGCATAGGAATGCTATATAATAAAAGGTTAATACGCAAATCAACCGAATGACCGGTTGCTATTACGTGCACTGTCCACCAGGGGGCAGATGCTCAATGCAGGAGCCGGGCTCATGGCTCCAGGCTTAGTGGCAGTGGCGGGAGCCTCTCTGCCTCCCCGCATCTCCTGAGGCCCCAGACTGCGAGAGGGCGCAGGTCTGCGGACCCGGGAGTCGGCCTCTAGTCTAGTCAATAACATTGTAATAACTATGCATGGTGCCAGGTGGGCACTAAACTGACGGGGAGATCGCTTTGGAAATTTTACAAATACCTAACCACTTCTAGTAAGCTGTACACTTGAAACTAACAATATTGAATGTCACCTGTAATTGAAAAATAAAAATAAGTGGGGGGAGGAAGAAGAGGGAATAAATGGTGACGGAAGGAGACTTGACTTGAGGTGGTGTATTACAGAATTGTACACCTGAAACCTACATTATTTTATTAACTAATGTCACCCCAATAAGCTCAATAAAAATAAAAAAAAGAAAAGCAAAAAATAATTCATTCAATCTGTAGGAAAAACATTCTGTTAAGTGACATTTAAGAACTGAGTTTACTATTTTAGAAACTTGGCGGGCTTTTACCTCGTTGTCTATTCTCATTGTAAACTAAGTAGGAACTTCATGTATGATCATTAAGGTTGAAACTCAAGATCCCTGATTTTGAAAAACTGTTCTGTATTCAAGATTTCTATTGAAATTAAACTGGTATAATATTAATACCGACTAACATTCTTTTAGTAATAAAATTCCATTACAGCTAATAATCCCAACAGTACTGTCTAATGTACATCTTCCATAAAGGAAAATAGGAGCGCTGATGAGGTGTGTAAACTGGGCGCATCTGAACCGGTATCGGAAGCCCGTGAGGCGGCGCCGCTCCTGAGCGCGGGAACCGTTCCGGATGCTGGGATGAGACACGGACAAAACCGCCCGCCCTCCCTCCCCGGCCCGCGCCCCACACCTGAAGTTGGACCAGGCGAAGTGCAGGCAGAGCTGGAAGTTGGGGTCCACGTCGTCCCGGAGGCCCGCCACGTGGCGCACGAGCTCCCGCACGTCGCGCTCCAGCTGCGGGTTGAGCCGGCACCAGGACGGCTCTGGTCGCGCCATGTTTTTCGGCTCCCCGGCGCCAAGTACCCTCGGGGGTGGCACTCGTTCTCGCGAGAGTTCTCTCCGCCACCGCATTCCGCGTTAGAGGATGCTCTCGCGAGAGTTCGCGCCCCACGGTGTGTGGTGTGGGAAAGGCTGAGGTTGCTCTCGCGATAGGCGGGCGGGTCCTGGCTGGCGGCCGCAGGGTGTGTGTTCCGGTCTCCCCGCGTCCAGTTAGGAGCGTCCTCGGAGAGGTCGCCGCTTTTGTCCATCAGATTAAGCCAGTCCCTGGGTGACCGTGGTTGGTTTCACTGCTGCTGCTTTGAGAGCCGCTGGTTAGTTGTCATTCAGTGTCCTCCACCTGCCTCTTCAGGCGCCTTGGAGTGCAGCTATGGGATAGTCACCGGGATGTAAAGTACAGCATGGGATCCTATATAATAATCCTACATAATAAAAGGCCAGTTTGCGAGGTGCCCTCTCCCAGCGTCTTCCCCTGGAGGGGACGTCCCCTCCGCGGGATCGCGGCACCGCAGCCAGCGTGGCGGCGCCGAGCGCTGCGCCTCCTGGTGGCCGGAGAAGGTCTTATTCACCCTGAGCCAAAGCTGTCGTCTTTGCTCTTCGTAATTAAAACTGTACCTTTAAATTTTGTTAATTATTGCGCAAAACCGTTCTGAAACCTATTACATAGACCTTTATGTTTTCTTTTATGGAACTAGGTTTTCGTGTGGTTTATTACACTGCATTCCTGTAGTTATGTGACAAGATAAAAATCCCGAGACAATTAAACCAAACATGTCAAACTCAAAGGCTAACTGGCCAAATAAGGTTTAAGTTTATGTGGGCTGCAAAAAAACAAAAGCTTCATTTTTTCATAGAAACATAGGTTTAATTCGAAAAGTATGCTGTACAAACGAAAAGAACAAGAGCAATGATCAAATTGTTTTCTTCCTGACACTTGGTATCTCTTCTCTGCTACTATCTTTCCTACTTCGGGGAAATCTTGTTCGCAGTGATTACTTTCAAAACTGACCCCAGGTGAGCGTCAGTAATTCTGGATCTGACAGGAGACGTATTTCTTTTCATAATTGTAATAACTGCTCACACCGAAAAGTAGTTCCAAACATGGAAATAATTTCATATGCGAATTTTCGAGTATTTTCACACCTGGCAGGTAAATATTTGTAAAATTCAGGCATACCAACTTTACTGAATTTTGCCTTCAAATCTGAATCTCACTGGATTTCAATTACCTCCATTTGCATTTGATTAGGTACTGATTCTATATTGAAAAAATCGAAGAAAACTTGTCTTCCAAACATTTAAAATTTGCAAACCTTGTTTCAAATTCAGTTCTAAGACAAAATTTTTTTCTGTGTATTTTTGATATGATGTGGTTTCACCTAAACTTAATTTGTTCAGGTTGCAGGTCAGAAAATGTGTTAAATCTTCCTTTTTCAACTGCTTTCCCCAAAGAACTAGCTTACATCTGAGCGCTTTGACTTGGTCACACATATTTGTAATAATCTGATCTTTTCCTTGCAGTTTTAAGTTTAATTTGTGTGTTTTATATCATCCATGAAGGATAAATCTTGCGACCATATCGTGTCAAAAAACAGGCTTGTGTCTTGATTTTTAGTTATTAAGGACTGACATATTTCTTCTTTCAAGTCCCAGAATTGTGTAAGAACCTTGGAGCAGGATAGCCACCCTACCTCAGCATAGTAGGACAAGCCAAATATTCACTAATTCACTTAAGAAAGCAGAGAACTGTCACTGATTTAAACTTCGAGATCTTATGAAATTGATAATTTTTTGATAGGTGTCATCACATTTTCCATGTTTATTATCTTCACCCATAATAAATCTTTTATTATTTTATTTTTTAAAATTGTTTTATTGCTTAAAGTATTACAAAGAGTATTATATATGTCTCCTTTTTTTCTCTCCCCTTGACCTTCCCCTAGACTCCCATAACCCTAGTGTCTTGTGTCCATTGGTTATGCTTATATGCATGCATACAAGTCCTTTGATTGATCTCTTACCACCCCCCCCTCCCCGCCTCTCGCCCCCCAACCCTCCCCGGCCTTCCCACTTTAGTTTGACAGTCTGTTCGATATTGCTCTGCCTCTGTATCTATTTTTGTTCATCAGTTTATAATGGTCTTAATTATTCATAAATGAGTGAGATCATATTTTTCTTTCATTGACTGGCTTATTTCACTTGGCATAGTGCTCTCCAGTTCCATCCATGCTGTTGCAAATGGTAAGAATTCCTTTTTTACAGCAGTGTAGTATTCCATTGTGTAGATGTACCAAAGTTTTCTAATCCATTCATGTGCTGATGGGCACTTAGGCTGTTTCCAGATCTTAGCTATGGTGAATTGTGCTGCTATGAACATAGGGGTGCATATATCCTTTCTGATTGGTGTTTCTGGTTTCTTGGGATATATTCCTAGAAGTGGGATTATTGGGTCAAATGGGAGTTCCATTTTTAACTTTTTGAGGAAACTCCATACTGTCTTCCATAGTGGCTGCACCAGTCTGCATTCCCACCAGCAGTGCACAAGTGTTCCTTTTTCTCCACATCCTCTCCAGCACTTGTGTGTTGATTTGTTGATGATAGCCATTCTGACAGGTGTGAGATGGTACCTCATTGTTGTTTTGATTTGCATTTCTCGGATGATTAGTGACGTTGAGCATGTTTTCATATGTCTCTTGGCTTTCTGAATGTCCTCTTTTGAAAAGTGTCTATTTAGGTCCTTTGCCCTTTTTTTTTTTTTTTAAAGTAATCTTTTGCTTTAATATATTTTATTGATTTTTTACAGAGAGGAAGGGAGAGAGATAGAGAGTCAGAAACATCGATGAGAGAGAAACATCGATCAGCTGCCTCCTGCACATCTCCTACTGGGGATGTGCCCGCAACCCAGGTACATGCCCTTGACCGGAATCGAACCCGGGACCTTTCAGTCTGCAGGCCGACGCTCTATCCACTGAGCCAAACCGGTTTCGGCCTTTGCCCATTTTTTGATTGGATTGTTTATCTTCCTTTTGTTAAGTTGTATGAGTTCCCTATAAATGTTGGAGATTAAACCCTTATCGATGATAACATTGGCAAATATGTTCTCTCATGCAGTGGGCTTTCTTGTTGTTTTGTTGATGGTTTCTTTTGCTGTGCAGACGCTTTTTATTTTGATGTAGCCCGATTTGTTTATTTTCTTTAGTTTCCAATGTCCTAGGAGATGTATTGGTGAAGAAATTGCTTCGGCATATGTCTGAGATTTTGTTGCCCTCTAGTATTTTTATGGTGTCCCATCTTTATCCATTTTGAGTTTATTTTTGTATATGGTGTAAGTTGGTGGTTTAGTTTCATTTTTTTTGCATCTATCTGTCCAATTTTCCCAACACCATTTATTGAAGAGACTGTCTTGACTCCATTGTATGTTCTTGCCTCCTTTGTCAAATATTAATTGAGCATATTGGTTCGGGCCGATTTCTGGGCTCTCTATTCTATTCCATTGATCTATATGTCTGTTCTTGTGCCAGTACCAGGCAGTTTTGAGAACAGTGGCTTTGTAATACAGCTTGATATCTGGTATTGAGATCCCACCTACTTTGTTCTTCTTTCTCAGGATCGCTGCAGCTATTAGGGGTCTTTTTTTATTCCAGATGAATTTTTGGAGAGTTTGTTCTAGGTCTGTGAAATATGCCGTTGGTATTTTAATGGGAAGTGCGTTGAATTTATAGATTGCTTTGGGTAGTATGGACATTTTAATGATGTTGATTTTACCAATCCATGAACATGGTATGTTCTTCCATCTGTGTATGTCTTCCTCTATCTCTTTTTTCAACATCCTGTAGTTTTCTGAGTAGAGGTCTTTTACCTCTTTAAGTTAATTCCTAGGTATCTTAATTTTTTTGGTGTGATGGTAAATGGAATTGCTTTTTTAGTCTCTCTTTCTGTAAGTTCACTGTTGGTGTATAGAAATGCCATAGATTTCTTGGAGTTAATTTTGTATCCTGCTACATTGCCTATTCATTTATTAAGTCTAATAGTTTTTTGATGGAGTCTTTGGGTTTTTTTATGTACGATATCATGTCATCTATGAATAAGGACAGTTTTACTACTTCTTTTCCAATTTGGATGCCTTTTATTTCTTCTTCTTGTCTAATTGCAATGGCTAATACTTCCAGTACCATGTTGAACAGGAATGGTGAGAGTGGGCATCCCTGTCTTGTTCCTGTTCTTAGAGGAAATGGTGTTAGTTTTTGTCCATTGAGTATGATGTTGGCTGTGGGCCTGTCATATATGGCTTTTATTAGGTTGAGGTATGATCCTTCTATTCCCACCTTACTCAGAGTTTTTATCAAAAATGGGTGTTGGATTTTGTCAAATGCTTTTTCTGCATCAATTGATATGACTATGTGGTTTTTTTCTTTCAATTTGTTTATGTGGTGTATCATGTTTATTGGACTTGCGGATGTTGTACCATCCTTGCATCCCTGGGATAAATCCTACTTGGTCATGGTGTATGATCCTTCTGATGTACTGCTGGATCCGATTTGCTAAGATTTTGTTGAAGATTTTGGCATCTATGTTCATGAGGGATATTGGCCTGTAATTCTCTTTCATTGTGTTGTCTTTCCCTGGTTTTGGTGTTAGGGTGATGCTGGCTTCATAGAATGAGCTTGGAAGTGTTCCTTCCTCTTGAATTTTTGTAGTAGTCTGAGGAGGATGGGTTTTAGTTCTTCCTTGAATGTTTGGTAAAACTCCTCTGTGAAGTCATCTGGCCCTCAGCTTTTGTTTGCTGGAAGCTTTTTGATGACTGCTTCAATTTCTTCCATAGTTATTGGCCTATTGAGATTTTTAGTTTCTTCCTGATTGAGTTTTGAAAGGTTGTATTTTTATAGGAATGTGTCCATTTCCTCCAGGTTGTCTAGTTTGTTGGAGTAGAGTTGTTCATAGAATTTTTTAACAATCATTTGTATTTCTGTGGGGTCTGTTGTTATTTCGCCTCTATCATTTCTGATTTTGTTTATTTGGGTCCTCTATCTTTACTGCTCGGTGAGCCTGGCAAGAGGTTCATCAATCTTGTTTATCCTTTCATAGAACCAGCTCTTGGTTTCATTGATTTTAAGTATTGTTTTTTGATCTCTATGTTATTTATTTCTACTCTAATCTTTATTATCTCCTTCCTCTGCTCACTCTGGGCTTTTCTTGTTGCTCTCTTTCTAATTCTTTGAGATGTAGAGTTAGATGATTTACTACCATTTTTTCTTGTTTTTTGAGGTAGGCCTGTAGAGCTATAAACTTCCCTCTCAGGACTGCTTTCATTGTGTCCCATAGGTTTTGGATTGTTGTGTTTTCATTGTCATTAGTTTCCAGGATGTTTTAAATTTCTTCTTTGATCTCATTGGTAACCCAATCAATATTTAATAACATGCTATTCAGCTTCGAAGTGTTTGAGTATTTTGGGTTGTTTTTATTGTAATTTATTTCTAATATTATGCCATTGTGGTCTGAGATGATGCCTGGTATGATTTCAATCTTCTTGAATTTGGGGAGACTTTTTTTGTGACCCAGTATGTGGTCTATTTTTGAAAATGTCCCATGTGCACTTGAGAAGAACGTATATTCCGTGGCTTTGGGATGAAATGTTCTGAAGATGTCAATTAAGTCCATATGATCTAGTGAGTCATTTAGGATGGCTATTTCTTTGCTTATTTTTTGTCTAGAGGATTTATCCAGTGATGTCAGTGGTGTATTAAAGTCCCCTACTATGACTGTATTGTTGTCGATCTCTCCCTTGATATTGTCCAGGAGTTTTTTTAATGTATTTGGGTGCACCTGCATTGGGTGCATATATGTTTATCAGGGTATTATCCTCTTGTTGTTTTGATCCCTTTAGTATTATGAAGTGGCCTTCCTTATCTCTTGTTATGGCCTTCACTTTGAGGTCTATTTTGTCCAATATAAGTATTGCTACCCCAGCTTTTTTTCATTTCCATTTGCCTGAAAGATATTTTTCCATCCCTTCACTTTCAGTCTGTGTGAGTCCCTTATTCTGAAGTGGGTCTCTTGTAGACAGCAAATATATGGGTCATGTTTTTTTACCCATTCAGCCACTGGATGTCTTTTGATTGGAGCATTTAGTCCATTTACGTTTAAAGTTATTATTGAAAGGTACTTGTTTGTAGCCATTTCTATTTTTTGTGCCTGTTTTCTTTCTTAGCTTTTTTCTCTTCTTTTTAAACAAGTCCCTTGAGCATTTCTTGCATTGCTGGCTTGGTGGTGATAAACTCCCTTAACCTTTTTTTGTCTGTGAAGCTTCTTATTTCCCCTTCAATTTTGAATGATAGCCGTGCTGGATAGAGCATTCTTGGATTCAGTCCTTTGCTTTGCATCACTTTGTAAATTTCCGTCCATTCTTTTCTGGCCTGATGTGTTTCTGTTGAGAAATCATTTGATAATCTAATGGGAGATCCCTTTTATGTAACTTTCTGTTCTCTCTTGCAGCCTTTGAGATTCTCTCTTTGTCCTGAACATTTGCCATGGTAATTATGATGTGTCTTGGTGTGGGTCTTTTGGGGTTCATCTTGTTTGGGACTCTCTGTGCTTGTGTGACTTTTTTCTTCCCCACCTCAGGGAAGTTTTCTGACATTATTTCTTCAAATAGGTTTTCTAACCCTTGTTCCTCTTCATGTTGTTCTGGCACCCCTATTATTCGCATGTTGCTTCGTTTCATGTTGTCCCATAGCTCCCTTAGGCTCTCCTCCTGTCTTTTAATTTTTTTCTCCAATTGCAGTTCAGTTTGGGTGTGTTTTGCTTCCCTGTCTTCTAATTTGCTAATTCGGTCCTCCGCTTCTCCTAGTATACTGTTGAAACTTTCTTTCTTTCTTTCTTTTTTTTTTTTATTAAATCTTTATTGTTCAGATTACATTTGTTCCTCTTTTTTTTCCCCCCATAACTCCCCTCCTCCCAGTCCCCCCCCCCCCACCCAATGCCCTCACTCCCCACCCACTGTCCTCATCCATAGGTGCACAATTTTTGTCCAGTCTCTTCCTGCATCTCCCATTCCCCTTTCCCCCCCAAGAATGGTCTGTCCATTCCCTTTCTATGTCCCTGATTCATTATAATCACCAGTTCATTCTGTACATCAGATTATTTATTCACTTGATTCTTAGATTCACTTGTTGATAGATGCATGTTTGTTGTTCACAATTTGTATCTTTACCCTTTTCTTCTTCCTCTTCTTAAAGGATACTTTTCAGCATTTCGTATAATACTGGTTTAGTGGTAATGAACTCATTTAGCTTTTCCTTATCTGTGAAGCTCTTTATCTGACCTTCAATTCTGAATGATAGCTTTGCTGGATAAAGTACTCTTGGTTGTAGGTTCTTGGTATTCAGCACTTTGAATATTTCTTGCCATTCCCTTCTGGCCTGCAAAGTTTCTGTTGAGAAATCAGCTGACAGTCGTATGGGTGTTCCCTTGTAGGTAATTGAGTCTCTTTCTCTTGCTGCTTTTAAGATTCTCTCTTTGTCTTTTGCTCTTGGCATGTTAATGATGATGTGTCTTGGTGTGGTCCTCTTTGGATTCCTTTTGTTTGGGGTTCTCTGCGCTTCTTGGACCTGTAAGTCCATTTCTTTCACCAGGTGGGGGAAGTTTTCTGCCATTATTTCTTCAAATAGATTTGCAATATCTTGCTGTCTCTCATCTTCTGGCACTCCTATTATTCTGATGTTGGTACGCTTGTAGCTGTCCCAGAGGCTCCTTACACTATCTTCGTATTTTTGGATTCTTTTTTTCATTTTGCTTTTCCGGTTGGGTGTTTTTTGCTTCTTCGAATTTCAAATCTTTGGCTTGATTCTTGCGCTCCTCTGGTCTGCTATTGGGTGTCTGTATAATATTCTTTATTTCAGTCCGTGTATGCTTAATTTCTAGTTTCTTTATCGTAGCATCGAGGGTCTCATTAGTTTTTGTGAGGCTCTCCACAAGTTTATTGCAAGCCCTCAAAATTGCATTTTTTAGCTCCATATCCTCCATTTCTGTCATGTTTTTTTGTCTCCGCATTTTTTATGCTTTCTTGGTGCACCCCTTTGTGGTCTTTGTGCGCAGTCTTGTTCTAGTTAAGCCTTGATTTTTTTAGTTAATACTGAGGGCTTTGACCACCAGGCTGACTGGCTGTGAGAATCAGCTGTGTGGAAAACTTCTGTCCTCTGAGGAGGTGCTAATCTAGCCTTTGCCTGAGGCGGTCTGGCAAATGGCTCTGCGCAGGGCTTGGGCGGGGCGGGTCGCAAGGGATCAACAGGGTGGGCGGAGGGAGCAGTTATGGCTGCTCTCAGTCCCGTTCCCAGGGGCTCTGCTTCTCAGAACCCCGGCAGCCGCTGCAAACCTCGGAGAGAAAGCTGCCTTCAGATTCCAGCTGATGCCGGACAATCCCGCTTCTCCCGTCTGAGTCTGAGTCCCTAGAGACTCGCCCGGATCTGGAGCCCAGAGTCTGAGACTCCCTCCCGACTGAAAATGACAACCGTGCCCTCAGCCACCAGCCCGCTTTGCGAGCGCACCTCCGTACCTTTGTATTTTCCACACTGCGCCTCCTCTGAGCCTCGGTTTGCTGTTCTCTTTCCTTCTAGTTGAAGAGTCTCTCCTCAGCCAGCGTTCCTGTGGTTCTGGGTGATGTCTGTTCCGTCTTTTAGTTGTATTTTTGAGGTGGTTGTTTGCGGCAGCAGTCTCCCGTGTTTACCTATGCCGCCATCTTGGTTCTCCCTACTGTTGAAACTTTCCATGGTGTTTTTTATTGCAGCTATATCACTCTTCGTTTGTTCTTGATTCTTATATAAGTTGTTGATTTTTTTCATCCATTTTTTCTTGATTCTTGCATAAGTTGTTGATTTTTTCCTCCATCTGGTTAATGCACTCTAGGACCCTTATTCTGAATTCTTTTTCTGACATGTTGCATGCCTCTGTTTCACTTAGCTGCTTTTCTGGCGAGTCCTCCTTTTCTTTCCTTTGGGGGTTTCTTTGTCTACCCATGTTTGATCTCACTGACAGATCTAGATGTTGAGTTGTACAGGGGCTGCTCCTTGGGTGGCAGTGCCTCCTCGGGCTGTGGTTGCTCCTCGGGTGGTTGTGGTAGCAGCCGCTCCTCAGTTGTCAGCAGCTCCTCTCGTGGGTGCTGTTCACATCCATGGTGGCTCCTCTGGCTGGTGGGAGGAGGGTTCTCATACAGTGCTGGTCCTCAGACAGAGGATATGCTGATCATGAGGCTGCTATTCCTTGCATGGGGGCTGGCTGCACACTACTGTTGTTCCTCTGATGTGGTGGGCTCTTTGTGGGGCTACTGCTCCTTGGACATGGGCAGGTTGTTTGCAAGGCTGCTGCTCCTTGGATAGGGGTGGCTGCTTGCACGACTGCTGCTCTTTGGACCGGAGTGAGCTGCACACGTGGCTGCTTTTCCTCAGACAGGGATGGGCCATTCACCCGGCTGCTGCTCGTCGGACAGGTGCAGGCTGTGTGTGGCTCTGCTCCTCGGACCGGTGTGTGCTGAGCAGGGCTGCCGTTCCTCGGATGTGGTCAGTCTGCTCATGTGGCTGCTGCTCCTCGGACCAGGGTGGGTTGCTGCTGCTCCTTGAATGGGGACAGGCTGCTCACAGAACTGCTGCTCCTCAGATGGGGGTGGACTGCTCACACAGATGCTGCTTTTCGGATTGGGCAGGCTGTTCGTGTGGCTGCTGCTGCTTGGACAAGGGCAAGATGCTTGCACAGCTGCTGCTCCTTGAACTGGTGCAGGGTGAGGGCTGTGTGCAGCTGCTGCTCCTCGGACTGGGGTGGGCTGCTGCTGCTCCTTGAATGGATACAGGCTGCTCACAGAACTGCTGCTCCTCAGATGGGGGTGGACTGCTCACACAGATGCTGCTTTTCGGATTGGGCAGGCTGTTCGTGTGGCTGCTGCTGCTTGGACAAGGGCAAGATGCTTGCACAGCTGCTGCTCCTTGAACTGGTGCAGGGTGAGGGCTGTGTGCAGCTGCTGCTCCTCGGATGGGGGCGGGCTGTGCAGGGCTGCCGCTCCTCAGAGGTAGGCAGACTGCTCGTGTGGCTGCTGCTCCTTGGACGGGTCTGGCTGCTCGTGTGGTTGCTGCTCCTTGGATGGGGGAGCGGGCCGCTCACACAGCTGCTGCGCCTTGGACAGGGGCAGGCCACATGAGGCTGCTGCTCTTAGGCCTGGGGCAGGCTGCTCATGGGGCTGATGCTCCTTGGACAGGAGCGTGCTACTCATGTGGTTGCAGTACCCTGGACTAAAGCGTTGGGCTGGTCAGAGGGGAGCGTGCTTCAGAACTCACGGGTACCTGCACCCGGGGTGGCTGGAGGCTCGGTGGCCATGGGACCACAGCCGAGGTAGCAGGTCCCTGGCAGGGGTGTCTGTAGAGTTCCAGGTGTTACCTGAGGGCACCCTGGGTAGAGGTGAGGCTGGGCCCTCAGTTACATCAGCTCTCCCCTTCAAAAGGTGAGGCCTCTGAAGAGGAGCTGGCCTCCCAGTACTGTTTGCAATGGTAGCAGCGGCTGCCTAGTTAGGCTGCCCGGTTAGCCTGTCCCTGAAGGTCCTGCGGGGTCTAACTGCATCTCAGTCACACACACACACACACACACACACACACACCACACAACCACACACTCCTCTTTTGCTCCCTCGCTGTCACCTTCTTCCTGCCTCTGTAGCTGGGTCTAGGGTGTAATTGACCTATTTTTAAATGAAGTTTCCTTTCCGGGTGTCTGGTTATGTGGCTTGCTCTCTAGCACTTTAGCCAGACTGGATAAAATTCACCTTAACAAGACATGACCCAAAGGGAACAAAGCATGAATGTACTCATGACACCGATAACCCCAATATAAGTGACCACCTGAGAAAAGAGGATTAGGGGAGAGAAAAGGGAGCACAAATGATATCTAAGAGAGAAAGAAAAAAAAGATAGGAGAGAAAAGAAAGAGGAAGAATATATCCTATCTAATAATAGACAAACATGGTAATTGACCATACCTTCACTCTGCCTCCCATGGGCTAATCAGCGTGATATGCAAATTAACCACCAACAAAGATGGTGGCTAATTTGCATACTGCAGGCAGGGTGGGACAGGGCAGCCGCCAGCGCGAGAGCCGCCATCCAGGCCCCTGTGTGCGACCCCAGAAGCCGCCTGCCTGCCGCGTGTGATCGGATCTGATCCCTGGCCGCAGGCTGGCCCCAGAAGCCCCAGAAGCCAGTGATTAGGGGGAGATGGGGGGTCCCCTACCCAGGCCTGACACCTCTGGTGGAGGCGTCAGGCCTGGGCAAGGGGCCGGTCCAGCGATCGAAGGGTGATGGGGGTCGACGCCTCTAGCTGAGGCATCAGGCCTGGGTGAGGGTGGAGCCAGTGATCAGGGGGAGATGGGGGTCCCCTGCCCAGGCCTGACACCTCTGGTGGAGGTGTCAGGCCTGGGCAAGGAGGCTGATCTGGTGATCGGAGGGTGATGGGGGTTGATGCCTCTGGCTGAGGTGTCAGGCCTGGGCGGGGGGTGGAGCTGGTGATCAGGGGGAGATGGGGGTCCCCTGCCCAGGCCTGAAGCCTGGGCCAGAATTGTCAGGCCTGGGCTGGGGGGGCCAAGCCGGGATCGGTGTGAACTACAGAGGAATCACCTTTTCTGACCTCTCATTGGCTAAGCTCCCTGTATGCCACTGGTAATATTCTTAGTAACTTGGGTAATAAGAATCCAAAACAATGATCTAGGGTTTTTCACCACACTCCTGGCGAAAAAAACGAAGGTCCGCTGCTGGAGGGTTAAGAAATGTCATATCCTGCCCCAGCCGGTTTGGCTCAGTGGATAATGCCTTGGCCTGCCGATGGCAGGGTCTGGGTTCAATTCTGACCAAGGGCATGTACCTAGGTTGCAGGTTCCTCCCTGGCTGGGGCACAGGTCAGGGCTCATGCAGGAGGCAACCAATCAAAGTGTTCCTCTCACTTTGATGTTTCTCTCTGTCTTTCCCTTTCTCTTTCACATTCTCTAAAAATCAATGGAAACATATCCTCAGGTGAGGATAAAAAAATAATAAAGAAATTATTATTATATGGAAGACACATCTTGAAAATGCCTAAAGAAAGTTGTCATTTTTTCATGATGAAGGGACTGGAGTCCTTGTTGATGAAAAAACCTTGCTGGCTGCGGTGACTGGCAGTGGCTGCAGCAGCGGGGTGATGGGGCTGGTGCCTTCCCCTGATCAGCCCGGTCACCTCCCACAAAGGGAGGCCAGACTGCGGCTTAGGCCCTATCCCCAAGGGGAGCAGGGAGTGGGCCTAAGCCATTACTAGGACATCCCCTGAGGGCTCCCAGTATGTGAGAGGGGGCAGGCTGGGCTGAGGGACACAAATTTTGTGCACCGGGCCATATATATATATATATATATATATATATATATAGAGAGAGAGAGAGAGAGAGAGAGAGAGAACACCACAGAACCAAACACCCAGTAAAGAGGATGGGGACAGAATCTCACCCATAATAAATCTTGATGTATAATGCAATGCATATGATGAATCTTTGGACCCATCGTAAATTTCACTTTTTCTTTTTGCAGCAATGCCTCGAAACCATTGTTTTTTCCGGTCATCAAAGGAGCTCTATCTATAGCTACAGAAGTTAATTTTGAGAGAGGTAGATTGTATTTTTGCAGAAGTTTAGAAACATAAATATATCTTGTCCTGTACTAGTTTTATGATCGGTACTAGTTCCAATAATTCCCCAAAAATATTGAAATCCATGTCACAAGCACGAAAAAACACAGCTAACTGAGCTATGCCTCCAATGTCCATGCTCTCGTCACAGGCAATGGAAAAGCTTTGAAACTAGGTGATTTTGCTTTGATCTGAATACTTAAATTGTCAGCCAAATCAGTAACTCTTTCTGCAACTGTATTTTGAGACAAAGAGATTATTTGAAAAGACTTCACATTTCCAGGACTAACAATTTCTGCAGCTTTAATTAGACATTCCTTGATGAAATCACCTTCAGTAAAAGGTGAGTGTTTTAGCTATCAACTCCGACAAGACGTAGCTTGCATGCACCCCCGCTTCTTGTGATACTTTAGTAAACATGAACTGTTGTTTTTTCAGTCCCAACTTGAGCTCTTTCAACTTTTCTTCTCATTAATCCCTCGTAATTATATTTTGATTTATGTTGTTCATAGTGATGATTAATGTTGTGTAACTTTGGTACACTAATAGCATTGTTACACATCAAGTAGATTACTTTAGTTTTATTTCACAGCAAAAATACTCCAATTCCCACTTTTCTTGGAAATTCTGATGTTCATCAGCAATTTTTCGTTTATTTTTACTACCACTTGATTTCAATAGAGACATGATGAATACAGAGGACTGAAATAAACGAGTAATCATTAACATAAAATAATAGAACATTTTAATAAAAATATTTTTTCTTGAACAGTAACTTCCCAGACACTGAATAACTGCACAAATTAATAAGTGTAACACAAATGAACCTATTTTTCTTGTTCTCCGGAAGCAAAATATTTCCTGTTGCGCACACCAAACAAGATTAATGATGTGCCAATCAACTGCTAAAATATTCACTGCTAGTATTAGTAAGGCACATAAGGGAAATGAATGCAACACCATTATAGTAGTCATTAGCGAATGTTGTCATTCATTTTAATAATTATGTGTAACAGGATATTGTAAACATTAAGTTCTGAATTTTTTATTAAAACGTTCATATATACCGTTATATTGGCTGGGCCGCAAAAATATTCGTTGTGAGTTTGACATGCTTGGTCTAAACTAAATTACAGCAGCTGGATAGTGAGAGAGAGACAGGGACAGTGGACCAGGTGAGACTGATAGTGGGCACCTTTCTGGGTGTGTCTTTTTTTTTTTTTTTTTTTTTTTTTTTTTTTTTTTTATTTTCCTCTTAAAGTATTACAAAGGGTATTACATAAGTATCCTTTTTCCGCCCCCCCCCGCCCTTGACAAACCACTACCCTCCCTTACCCCCCAGTGTCTTATGTCCATTAGTTATGCTTATATGCATGCATACAAGTCCTTCGGTTGATCTCTTACTCCCCTCCCTCCTGCCCCCCAACTCTCTCTGGCCTTCCCACTGCAGTTTGACAATCAGTTTGAGGCAGCTCTGCCTCTGTATCTATTATTGTTCAAAAGTTTGTAATGGTCTTTATTATCCATGAATGAGTGAGATCATGTGGTATTTTTCCTTCATTGACTGGCTTGTTTCACTTAGCATAATGCTCTCCAGTTCCATCCATGATGTTGCAAATGGTAGGAGTTCCTTCTTTTTAACAGCAGCATAGTATTCCATCGTGTAGATGTACCACAGTTTTCTAATCCATTCATCTACTGATGGGCACTTAGGCTGTTTCCAGATCTTAGCTATGGTGAATTGTGCTGCTATGAACATCTGGGTGCATATATCCTTTCTGATAGGTGTTTCTGGTTTCTTGGGATATATTCCTAGTAGTGGGATCACAGGGTCAAATGGGAGCTCCATTTCCAATTTTTTGAGGAACCTCCATACTGCCTTCCATAGTGGCTGCACCAGTCTGCATTCCCACCAGCAGTGCACAAGTGTTCCTTTTTCTCCACATCCTCTCCAGCACTTGTCGTTTGTTGATTTGTTGATGATGGCCATTCTGACAGGTGTGAGATGGTACCTCATTGTTGTTTTGATTTGCATCTCTCGGATGATTAGTGACTTTGAGCATGTTTTCATATGTCTCTTGGCTTTCTGAATGTCCTCTTTTGAAAGGTGTCTATTTAGATCCTTTGCCCATTTTTTGATTGGATTGTTTATCTTCTTTTTGTTAAGTTGTATGAGTTCCCTATAAATTTTGGAGATTAAGCCCTTATCCGATATGACGTTGGCAAATATGTTTTCCCACGAGGTGGGTTTTCTTGTTGTTTTGTTGATGGTTTCTTTTGCTGTGCAGAAGCTTTTTATTTTGATGTAGTCCCATTTGTTCAGTTTCTCTTTAGTTTCAACTGCCCTAGGAGCTGTATCAGTGAAGAAATTGTTTTGGCATATGTCTGAGATTTTGTTGCCTTTGTATTCTTCTAGAATTTTTATGGTTTCCTGTCGTACATTTAAGTCCTTTATCCATTTTGAGTTTATTCTTGTGTATGGTGTAAGTTGGTGGTCTAGTTTCATTTTCTTGCATATGTCTGTCCAATTTTCCCAACACCATTTATTGAAGAGACTATCTTGGCTCCATTGTATGTTCATGCCTCCTTTGTCAAAAATTAATTGAGCATATTGGTTCGGGCTAATTTCTGGACTCTCTATTCTATTCCACTGATCTATATGTCTGTTCTTGTGCCAGTACCAGGCAGTTTTGAGAACAGTGGCTTTGTAATACAGCTTGATATCTGGCATTGAGATCTCTGGGTGTGTCTTAGGGCTTTGGCTCAACACCACTCAAGGGCAGTGCGTCCCACACGCATACGAACTTACTGAAGCTTGTCTGTAACCAAGTAGAGGCAGTAACTGTTCCTTCAGACGGTGCTGCCCTGCTTCACCTTTCCCCACCCCCTTATCTGCAGCCGATGTAAATTCTCTCAAGACAAATTAGAACTTTCTTCCTGGTACTTGTACTTATAGAGAGAGCCCTCACCTCCAGAAAGGCGGCATGTTGCCTTTGCACGCAGTGCTGCTGCTGGTGGCTTCGACTTCATGCCCCAGGACATGGTCCTTTTTTTCTTGCTAGCACATGGCTCAATAAACTCATTTAAAAAGACTTTCAGCCCTGGGCTGTGTGACTCAGGTGGCTGGAGCATCATCCCATGCACTGAGGGTAGGAGGTTCAATTCCAGGTCAGGGCACATATCAGGTTGTGAGTTCTATCCCTGATCAGAGTGAGCATGTGTGAGAGGCAGCTGATTGATGTTTCTCTCTCCCTCTCCTCTGTTAAATCAATAAAAAATAATAAAAAGGACTCAGCTGTGGAAGTAAAGATTTGTGTTTGACAAACATAGCCAATACCCTTAGTTCATTTGGGCTGCTAGAACAAAAGACCAAATAAGTGGCTTATAAACAACAGAAATTCTGGAGGCTGGGCTTCAAGATCAGGTTGCCAGCATGATTGGGAGAGGGCCTTCTTCCTGGAGCAGATTTCCTGCTGTGTCCTCAGGTGCAAGGAGTGAGGAGCCTACTTGGGCTTCTTTCATAAGGGACTCCTGGTCATTCAGATCATAGCAACTATCTAAAACAGACTACACATGATGGCACAGATCCCATAAAAAAGGATAAAATCATAGCAGTAGACATGATTTTATGGAAGGGAATTTATACTCTCTCTAGTTTCAACTATCAGCTGTGTGTTTATAGCCCTCAAATCTGTGCATGCATCTCACATTTTTCTTTTTTAAATTTTATTTTATTGTTTAAGGTATTACAAAAAGTAGTACATATGTCTCCTTTTTTTCCCTCATTGATCTCCCTCCGGCCTCCCCTAACCCCCGGCACTTGCCCTCCCCCCTACCCCACAAGTGTCTTAGGTCTGTTGGTTGTGTTTATATACAAGCATACAAGTCCTTCGGTTGATCTCTTACCCTCCCACCCCGCCTCCCTTACCTTCCCCCTGTAGTTTGACAGTCTGTTCAATGATGCTTTGCCTCTATCTATTTTTGTGCATCAGTTTATAATGTTCTTTATATTCCATAAATGAGTGAGATCATGTGGTATTTATCTTTCATTGACTGGCTTATTTCACTTAGCATAATACTGTCCAGTTCCATCCATGTTGTTGCAAATGGTAAAAATTCCTTCTTTTTTACAGCAGCGTAGTATTCCATTGTGTAGATGTACCACTGTTTTCTAATCCATTCATCTACTGATAGGAAACTTAGGCTGTTTCCAAATCTTAGCTATTGTAAATTGTGCTGCTATGAACATAGGGGTGCATATATCCTTTCTGATTAATGTTTCTGCTTTCTTGGGATATAGTCCTAGAAGTGGGATCACAGGGTCAAATGGGAGTTCCACTTTTAATATATTGAGGAAACACCATACTGTTTTCCAGTGGCTGCACCAGTCTGTGTTCCCACCAGCAGTGTATGAGGGTTCCTTTTTCTCTGCATCCTCGCCAGCACTTGCCATTGTTGATGGTAGCCATTCTGACAGGTGTGAGGTAATACCTCATTGTTGTTTTGATTTGCATTTCTCGGATAATTAGTGACTTTGAGCATTTTTTCATATGTCTCTTGGCTTTCTGAATGTCCTCTTTTGAAAAGTGTCTATTTAGGTCTTTTGCCCATTTTTTGATTGGATTGTTTATCTTCCTTTTGTTAAGTTGTATGAGTTCCCTGTAAATGTTGGAGATTAAACCCTTATCTGAGATAGCATTGGCAAATATGTTCTCTCATGCAGTGGGCTTTCTTGTTGTTTTGTTGATGGTTTCTTTTGCTGTGCAGAAGCTTTTTATTTTGATGTAGTCCCATTTGTTTATTTTCTCCTTAGTCTCCATTGCCCTAGGACAGTGATGGCGAACCTTTTGAGCTCGTGTGTCAGCATTTTGTAAAACCCTAACTTAACTCTGGTGCCGTGTCACATATAGAAATTTTTTGATATTTGCAATCATAGTAAAACAAAGATTTATATTTTTGATATTTATTTTATATATTTAAATGCCATTTAACAAAAAAAAATCAACCAAAGAATGAGTTCACGTGTCACCTCTGACACGCGTGTCATAGGTTCGCCATCACTGCCCTAGGAGCTGTATTGGTAAAGATATTGCTATGACAGATGTCTGCTATTTTGCTGCCTATGGCTTCTTCAAGATTTTTATGGTTTCCCATCTTACGTTTTGAGTTTATTTTTGTGTATGGTGTAAGTTGGTGGTCTAGTTTCATTTTTTTGCATGTATCTGTCCAGTTTCCCCAACACCATTTATTGAAGAGACTGTCTTGTCTCCATTGTATGCTCTTGCCTCCTTTGTCAAATATTAATTTAGCATACTGGCTTGTGTTGATTTCTCGGTTCTCTGTTCTGTTCCATTGGTCTGTATGTCTGTTCTTGTGCAATTACCAGGCAGTTTTGAGAACAGTGGCTTTGTAGTATAGTTTGATATCTGGTATTGTGATCCCTCCAACATTGTTCTTCTTTCTCAAGATTGCTGCAGCTATTTGGGGTCTTTTTTATTCCAGATGAATTTTTGGAGAATTTTTTCTAGGTCTTTGAAGTATGCCGTTGATATTTTAATGGGGATTGCATTGAATTTATAGGTTGCTTTGGGTAGTATGGACATTTTAATGATGTTGATTCTACCAATCCATGAACATGGTATATTCTTCCACTTGTTCATGTCTTCCTCTATCTCTTTTTTTAGTGTCCTGAAATGTTCTGAGTACAAGTCCTTTGTCTCCTCGGTTAAGTTTATTCCTAGGTATCTTAATTTTTTGTTGCAATGGTAAGTGGGATTGCTTTTTTAATTTCTCTTTCTGTGAGTTCATTATTGGTGTATAGAAAAGCCATAGACTTTTGGGTGTTAATTTTGTATCTGGCTACATTGCCTAATTCATTTATTAAGTCTAGTAGTTTTTTGATAGAGTCTTGGGGGTTTTCTATGTACAATATCATGTCATCTGTGAATAAGGACAGTTTTACTTCTTTTCCAATTTGGATGCCTTTTATTTCTTTTTGTCTAATTGCAACAGCTAGTACTTCTAGTACTATGTCAAACAGGAGTGGTGAGAGTGGGCATCCCTGTCTTGTTCCTTTCTTAGGGGAAGTGCTTTTAGTTTTTGCCCATTGAGTATGATGTTGGCTGAGGGTTTGTCATATATGACTTTTATTATGTTGAGGTATGATCCTTTTAAAGGGTGTCCCAAAATTCAAGCAAGATTTGAATTTTGCATGAGCATTAACAACAACAACAACAAAAAATAAAAGCCTAATTTTACTTGGTTTATTGAATCAGATTCTAATATCTGTTGCCCTTTGATTTCAATCCCTTCAATTTGATAAGCATTACCAAGTACCAATTATGGCCCAGGAACAGGGACAATGAAGACCAATGAAGACCAGGGATTTGCGTATGTGCCAGCAAAGCCGTGGAGGCTATTTACCCGATGTGCTATTCCATACATAACCCTATACTTTATACTTTATGAATCAATAAAAAATTTACAATTTTTAATTATAAACCTGTGTTTTCTATCAAAATTACTTCTTGCGTGAATTTTGGGACACCCTTTATATATGGGTCATGTTTTCTTTTTTTTAAAATAGATTTTATTGATTTTTTTAGAGAGAAAGGGAGAGGGAAAGAGAGTTAGGAACATTGATGAGAGAGAAACATTGACCAGCTGCCTCCTGCACGCCCCCCGCCCCCCGCCAGTGGGGATGTGCCTGAAACCAAGGTACATGTCCTTGACCGGAATCGAACCTGGGACCCTTGAGTCCGCAGGCCAACGCTCTATCCACTGAGCCAAACTGGTTAGGGTGGGTCATGTTTTCTTATCCATTCACTCACTCGATGTCTTTTGATTGGAGCATTTAATCTATTTAAGTTTAATGTTATTATTGATAGGTACTTGTTTGTAGCCATTTCTGTACTTTATGCCTGTGTTCCTTCCTCCCTTTCTATTTCTTCTTTTTACAGCATTCCCGTTAGCATTTCTTGCATTGCTGGCTTGGTAGTGATAAACTCCCTTAGACTTTTTTTTTTTTTTTTGTCTACGAAGCTGCTGATTTCCCCTTCAATTTTGATTGATAGTCTTGCTGGATAGAGTATTCTTGGATTCAGTCCTTTGCTTTGCATCACTTTGTATACCTCCTTCCATTCCCTTCTAGTTTCTGTTGAGAAATCATTTGATAATCTAATGGGGGATCCTTTGTAGGTAACTCTGTCTCTTTCTTGCAGCCTTCAAGATTCTCTCTTTGTCGTTAACATTTGCCATTGTAATTATGACATGTCTTGGTGTGGGTTTTTTGGGGATTCATCTTGCTTGGGACTCTCTGTACTTGTGTAACTTTTTTCTTCCCCATATCAGGGAAGTTTTCTGTCATTATTTCTTCAAATAGATTTTCGAATCCTTGCTCTTCCTGTCCTTCTTGCAGCCCTATTATACGTATGTTACTTCGTTTTGTGTTGTCCCAAAGCTCGCTTAGGCTCTCCTCCTGCTTCTTAATTTTTTTCTCCAGTTGCTGTTCAGATTGAGCTTGTTTCTCAACCTTATCTCCTAAATCACTAATTTGGTCCTCTGCTTCTTCTAGTTTACTGTTGAAACCTTCCATGGTGTTTTTGATTGTAGCTATATCACTTTTGGTTTCTTCCTGATTTTTTGCATAGGTTGTTGATTGTCTCATCCATCCGGTGTAGGAACTGTATGACCATTAATCTGAATTCTTTTTCAGTTATGTTGCATGCTTCTGTTTCACTTATTTGCTATCTTGGCAATTCCTCATTTTCTTTCCTCTGGCGATTGTTTCATTGTCTCCCCATTCTGTCACCAGAATGTTCAAACGTCAAGTTGCGTGGGCCTGGGCCGTGTGCAATGGGAGCTTTGCACCACCTGAGTGTCACTGAAGAGCTCCAACACCAAGATGTGTGGGTTGGTGGGAGCCATGCTCGCCCAGGATCCTAGTCACTGGTGCTCAGTGTGGCCTGTGCGCACACCTAGAATCAGGGACCCCTGCCTGCGCTGCACTGAAAAAGAGACCCCTGCTGGTGTGTGTCGAAAATCAGAGTTCCCTAGTGTGTGCCAGGAGTCAGAGTCCCCCTATTCCTGCACCAAGAATTGAGTATCAGTGTCTGTTGCTTGGTGTGGCCTCACACCAAGAATCAGGGTCCCTGTGTGCACATGCACCGAGAATTGGAGTCAGTGGCTGTAAGTGTGCATGCACTGGAAATCAGGGATCCCAGGTGCACGCGATGAGAAACAGAGTCAAGTCACTGGTGCTCAGTGCTGCCTCTGGTGTGGAGAATCAAGGTCCCCGGTCTGCTTGGGGGACTGGGTTGCACAGCCGCCCTGTTTTGGCAGGAGGTCCACTCCTGCGCTGCAGAGAACAGACTTCCCTGTGCGCTTTCCAGAATCGAAGTCGGGTAGCACTGCCACCCTCAGTGGGCATGGGGCCTAGTCGCATAATTTCACACTGTGGGGGCAAGATTCCCAGTGGGTGCGCGTGCACCCAGGCTCAAATTCTGGCAGCATATCCACCCTGTGTGGGTATGGGGCCTGGTCACACAATTGCGCACCGCAGGGAACAGATTCCCAGTGTCTGCACACACGCCCAGGCTCAAATACTGGTAGCAGAGCTGCAGCCCTGTGCGAGGGGCAGGTCTAGCAGTTCCTATGGCGCTGCAGCGAGCCTGCAGGGAGGGGGATGGGCTCTGTGACTCACAGAAATCTGCGGCCAGGATTTCTGGATCCTTGGTGTCTGTGGGTCTGCAGCTGTGGTTGCAGGTCTTTGTCCCTAGTGGCTGTAGGGTCCCAGTTTGAGACCAGATTGGGTGGTGGTGAGGCTAGGATCCTAGTCTCAAGCAGTTCTGTTTTTCAAGATGGCGTGGTCTCTGTGCCCATGCTGGCTGCCCCCGGAGTGTCTGTGGTGGCAGCGGGGTTTTGCCGTCTAAGACTGCCCGGTTCAGCAGCCCCTTGGAAGACCTGCAGGATCTAACTGTCCCTAGCTCATACACACACCACACACGTCCACACACTCCTCTATTGCTCCCCTACTCTCTCACACTTTCTCCTTCTCTACCTTCTTGCCAGTCGCCATCTTCTGATTCAAGATAGCAATTCTTTATCACTGAGTGTCCTGACACTCCTGTCTTAGCTTGGGGTCCTGCCCGGTCGACCCTGGCTCTGCCACCTTCAGACTTCACACTTCTTTAAACGCGAATTGTCAGTGTTTCAACTCTTTACATATTTCACAGCTCTGTAAACAAGAATTCTAAGGACTTCAGCGACTTTCCTACATATATCCCAGCACTTGCAGCATGAATTATAACTCTTTCAAACACTTTCGTACATATTTTCCAGGGCTTTCAACATGAATTATAAGTATTTTATACACTATCCTACGCATTTCACAGCGTATTGAATGCTAATTCTCAGTGTTTCAGCAATTTCATACAGATATCAGAGCTCTGTAATCATGTATTCCAAGTGTTTCAAAAACTCTCCTAAACATTTCCTCACTATCAATGTGAATTCTAAGTGTTTTATACACTTTCCTACAGTTTTCTAAGCTCTTTCAACATGAATTCTAAGTATTTGAAACAAAATCCTACACATTTCACAGCTCTTTGAACACAGATTCTCACTGTTTCAACACTTCCCTACAGATATCACAGCTCTACCAACATGTATTCTAAGAGTTTCAAACACACTCCTACACGTGTCCCAGCTCTGTCAGTATGAGTTCCAAGTGTTTTATAGATTTTCATACAGCTTTCTAAGCTCTTTAAATGAGAATTCTAAGTGTTTAAACCACTTTCTTACATATATCCTAGCACTTTCAGTATGAACTACAAGTGTTTCAAACACTCTTACACATTTCCCTAACCCGAACACTAAATGCTAACCCTAATTCTAACCCTACCCCTAACTCCTAACACTAACCCTAATGCAATACCTAACTCTAACCTTAACACAACCCTGACCCTAAATCTCCTAACCCTAACCTTTAACCTAACCCTACCCCTAACTTTACCATAACTGGGCCTTGCATTGGCCAGGGGACGTGGTTTGGGCCAGGAAAAACAAAACAAAACACAAAAAAGCCTACAGCACCCTGTATTCCCAGGAGGTCTCCCATCCAAGTACCAACCATGTCTACCCTGCTTAGCATCCAAGATCAGAGGAGATGGGGCTCATTCAGGGTGGTATGGCTGTGGACACTGGGGCAGGCCTCTGGGAGCCCCAAGAGTCCCCGCCAGGCCTCCAGGTCCGTTCAGCCCTTGTCCCCCTCCCTGACCTGGTGCTCAGCCCCCCACTCCCCACACCAGCCCCCAGTCCCCCAGCGGGGACCAGATCTCTTCTTGCTGAGCCATCTGCTGTCTCTCCCCGCCCATCTTCTGAGCTTCCAAAAGATGTGGGAGGGTGCCTCCCATTGGGGGTGCGATTGCCAGGAAAGCTGGGAAGGGGGTGTCCACCCCAATGGGCTGGACAAAGCCCCCTAGGGATGGCAAAAAGTGAGGGGTGGTGTGGGGCCTTTGGTGGAGGACTGCGGGGTTCCCTTAGCAGTTTGGGGAGCTACCTCCCTCTGCACCATCAGGGGTTCCATCCCTTCCCCAGGTTGCCCCTGAAGAGCACTGGGGGCTTCCACCCAGTTGTGAGAATGTAATAGGCACGCCCCTCCAATCAAGAGGTGCTGTCAGTAAGGCGCCAGACCCCATTTTCTGAGTTTTGGCAGCGGACAAGGGCGGGGGCGCACTACGGGGGATGGGCTCAGTTCCAAGAGTAGCTCTGAGGATGGATGGTGTCCCCCCACACTGCCAAAGGGAAGATGGGGCGGGCTAAAAAAAAAAAAAAAAGCCTACCGCACCCTAACCAGGCCCGACTCTGCTTAGCTTCCAAGATCAGCGGAGATCGGGCGCGTTCAGGGTGGTATGGCCAGAGACGCTGGAGCCGGCCTCCAGGCCCGCTGAGCCCTGGGCCCCCTGGCTGACCTGGTGCTCAGCTCCCCCCACCCTCCGCCCTGCCCGCCCGCCCTCTAGCCGGGACTAGATCTGTCCTTGCTGAGCCACCAGCTGCCTCTCATCCACCTTCTGAGCTTCCAGGAAATGCGAGACGCGGGAGAGCGGCTCCCGCTGGGGGTGCGATGTCCCGGGGAGCCCGGAAGGGGGCGCCCTCCCGAACTGGGCTCCGCTAGGGATTCCACTTCACATCCCCATGGCAGCATTTTGTTGGGGAGAATCCAATGGCTAAACACTTAGTTGGGACCAAAAATGTGCATGTGTGAAGGCAGGGTCCAGGGGGAGTGGAGGCGAAGGCCGCCCACCAAGTAGGCCCAGCTGGGGTTCTTGTCCCAGCATCAAGAAGGGTTCAGGAATCTGGAGAAGGTTGTGCGTAGATGTTAAATAAGAGGAGTCCAGGGACTAATAAAGAGTCTGGAGGCGAGACACAATTTTGAAAGGCATTGAGGGTCAGAGGAGCTTAGCTAAAGGAGCTAAGTTCTAAGGCAGTGGTTCCCAAACTTATTTGGCCTACCACACCCTTTCCAGAAAAAATATTACTCAGTGCCCCTTGGAAATTAATTTTTTAAAATTTTAATAGCAATTAAACAGAAAGATATATGTATTAATGTTTCTACCTTTTTTGTAAAATATACTAAAGAAAGGTGTAAATTAGAAACATTGACGTTTGAAATTATGAAACTATTTATTGAACTCAGAATAGAAAGGTAATACAAAAAAAGTTAAAACAAATGCACCTGTGGCCATCACTGCCCCCCTGGATCGTTGCAGCGCCCACCAGGGGGCGGTAGCGCCCACTTTGGGAATCACTGTTCTAAGGTCTTAAGTCTAAGGCCTTAGGTTCTCCCAGTCCCCAGGACGATATGCTTTTTATTAACACAATTTGTCCTGAGGTAAGGCAGAGATATACACTTCAAAGGGTATACAGAAACATTGTCAGAATGGGGGAATTAGCCTACGGCTGTTCAGGTACTTGACCAGTAGGAGGCAGTAACATGTAGATTAAAATGCCTTTTAGCTGTCTGGCAGCCAAGAATCATCCCTTTTCAGCTTTGGGGAAATGCCTTCAGCCATTCCCAACAGGTGACTACATGTGTGACTCAACCCTGTTGAGTCCCCAAGTCTCATCAACCTTTTGATGAAACTCTTGAATTTATGACATGCTGGAATTGGTCTCCGGCAGGCCCACAGCAAGCCCAACGTCTGATGCTACATGTCCGGGGAGACCATAGGAGGGGATATGGCCTGGGTGGTCACCCCTTCATTTCCTTCATTTCACCCTCTTACAGGTGAAGACCTACCGAGGTGGCCCAGGGCAGTGTGACTCCACCAGTATCACAGTGCTGAAGCCCAGGCCTGTTTGAAGAGGCAGTTCCGGCCACATCCAACCCCATCTAATAATTTGGCCCTCTCTGAGTTTTTGCCTCCAGCACACATCACACTGCCCACAGGTGTGGCAGGTTTTATGTCATATACACCTGTCCAGGTCTCTAGAAAAGTGTTTCCTGCATCATCCTTTGGGTGTTGGTAGGGTCCCTGGGAAGGCCCAGGAGGTCACAATGGCTTTGCCAGGACACTAAACCAATCAGACAACACAGGTCTAACTCAGCTCTCCTGAATGCTAGGCCCCTGGTGGCAAGAACGGGAACCTGGGGGAGGGGAAAGCTGAGTTGGGGAACTTGTAGTATTTCTGGGGGTGTCAGGCAAAAGCCCAGAGGGGCCGAAACCAGTTTGGCTCAGTGGATAGAGCGTCAGCCTGCGGACTCAAGGGTCCCGGGTTCGATTCCGGTCAAGGGCATGTACCTGGGTTGCGGGCACATCCCCAGTGGGAGATGTGCAGGAGGCAGCTGATCGATGTTTCTCTCATCGATGTTTCTAACTCTCTATCTCTCTCCCTTCCTCTCTGTAAAAAATCAATAAAATATATTTTTTTAAAAAGCCCAGAGGGGTTTCCAGGTAAGTCTGCTTAAAGGAACACATACAGGTAATGGAACCTTGCAAACTTTATTTCACTTCCTCAGTGATAGGACAATACAGAAGCTAGAACTCTGGTCACCAGGCCCCACATTCCTGAGACAGGCCCCTATCACCTCACTTGACTGGAGACCTGGGAGAGAGCAGGATGTTCTCCACTGGTCTCCAGATGTCCTTGGGCTGTGTCTTTGGAAAAGCTTACAACCAAAACTGTTTCACTCACACAGACAGTGGCTCTAGTCTCCCTTCTGATGCCTGCTGTCCTTGAGCAGTGTGTAGCCTCAGGTAACTTACGACAGCCTAGCGTTGGCCAATCCCAGGAAGGCCACAACTGGGAGCACTTGTGGGCATCATATCAGTAGGCCTCAGGGTCTTGCCTCCTACACACCCTCTACTGGGGATTGAGCCCACAACCTGGGTATGTGCCCTGACCAGGAATCGAACCGTGACCTCCTGGTTCATAGGTTGACGCTCAACCACTGAGCCATGCCAGCCAGGCAGAAGGATTAATTGTATGATACGTTTTAACTTATAAAAACTTACAATAGCTCTAATGCTAGCAATTCTTTTATTTTCTTTAATTTTATAATCAGTTTAAAAGCTTCAATACTAGCATGATGCACTGAGAGGAGTACTCCTGGGCACAACAGCTTGAAATGTGTGACCCGAATCTAACCACAGGGAACATCAGAGAAACCCAAGTTCAGGAACGTCTCACAAAGTATCTTGCCTATAATCTTCAAAAATGTCCAGGCAATAAAGGACAAAGCAAAACCAAATTTCAGATAAAGGGAGATTAAAGAAACATGATAACCAAGAGAAATATGTAACTCTATATTGACTTTTGGATCAGATTTTTATTTTTAATGGAATAACTGGACAAACGTGAGTTAGGTAAAAAAAAACCTACATAACAGTATGTTAATTTCCTGCATCTGATAATTGTACTAAAATTGTATAAGTGAATGTATTATTATTATTATTATTATTATTTTATTATTATTATATGTTTTTATTGACTAGAGAGTGAGAGGCCACCTCCTGCACTCCCCTCACTGGGGATCAAGCCTGCAACACGGGCATGTGCCCTGACCAGGAATAGAACCGGTGACCTCTTGGTTCATGGGTCAACGCTCAAACACTGAGCCACACCAGCTGGGCTGAATGTCTTATTTTTAAAGAAATTCACACTAAAATGTTTAGCGGTAGTCAAGCATAATGACTGTAATTACCTTAAAATATGCAAAACGATAATTTGATTATTTAGGAAGAGAAAGCTGATGTGACAAGATGTTAATATGTGGAGAGACCAAGATGGCGGCGTAGGTAAACACGGAGACCACTGCCGCAAACAACCATTTCAAAAATACAACTAAAAGACTGAACGGACATCACCCAGAACCACAGGAAGGCTGGCTGAAGAGAGACTCTACAACTAGAAGGAAAGAGAACAGCAAATCGAGGCTCAGAGGCGGCGCAGTGTGGAAAATACAAAGGTACCGAGGTGCGCGCGCAAAGCGGGCTGGTGGCTGAGGGCGCGGTTGTCGTTTTCTGTCGGGAGTGAGTCTCAGACTCTAGGCTCCAGATCCGGGCGAGTCTCTAGGGACTCAGACTCAGACGGGAGAAGCGGGATTATCCGGCATCAGTTGGAACCTGAGGGCAGCTTTCTCTCCGAGGTTTGCAGCGGCTGCCAGGGTTCTGAGAAGCAGAGCCTCTGGGAACGGGACTGAGCGTGGCCATAACTGCTCCCTCCGCCCGCCCTGTTGATCCCGCCCCGCCCAAACTCTGCGCACAGCCATTTGCCGATCGCCTCAGGCAAAGGCTGGATTAGCGCCTCCCCAGAAGGCAGACGTTTTCCACACAGCTGATTCCTATAGCCAGTCGGCCTTGGGGTCAAATCCCTCTAGTGTTAACTACAACAATTAAGGCTTGGCTAGAACAAGACTGCGCACAGAGACCACAAGGGGGTGCACCAAGAAAGCATAAAAGATGCGGAGACAAAAAAACATGACAGAAATGGAGGATATGGAGCCAAGAATCGCAATTTTGAGGGCTTGCCATAAATTTGTGCAGAGCCTCACGAAAACTAATGAGACCCTCGATGCTACGATAAAGAAATTAGAAAGTAAGCATACACGGACTGAAATAAAGAATATTATACCCAATAGCAGACCAGAGGAGTACAATAATCAAACCAAAGATTTGACAAAAAACACCCAATTGGAAAAGCAAAATGAAAAAAGAATCCGAAAGTGTGAAGATAGTGTAAGGAGCCTCTGGGACAGCTTTAAGCGGTCTAATATCAGAGTCATTGGAGTGCCAGAAGATGAGAGACAGCAAGATATTGAAAACCTATTTCAAGAAATAATGGCAGAAAACTTCCCCCACCTGGTGAAAGAAATGGACTTACAGGTCCAAGAAGTGCAGAGAACCCCAAACAAAAGGAATCCAAAGAGGACCACACCAAGACACATCATCATTAAAATGCCAAGAGCAAAAGACAAAGAGAAAATCTTAAAAGCAGCAAGAGAAAGAGGCTCAATTACCTACAAGGGAATACCCATACGACTGTCAGCTGATTTCTCAACAGAAACTTTGCAGGCCAGAAGGGAATGGCAAGAAATATTCAAAGTGATGAATACCAAGAACCTACAACCAAGAGTACTTTATCCAGCAAAGCTATCATTCAGAATTGAAGGTCAGATAAAGAGCTTCACAGATAAGGAAAAGCTAAAGGAGTTCATCACCGCCAAACCAGTATTATATGAAATGCTGAAAGGTATCCTTTAAGAAGAGGAAGAAGAAGAAAAAGGTAAAGATACAAATTATGAACAACAAACATGCATCTATCAACAAATGAATCTAAGAATCAAGTGAATAAATAACCTGATGTACAGAATGAACTGGTGATTATAATAGAATCAGGGACATAGAAAGGGAATAGACTGACTATTCTTGGGGGAAAAAGGGGTGTGGGAGATGCGGGAAGTGACTGGACAAAAATCATGCACCTATGGATGAACACAGTGGGTGGGGAGTGAGGGTGGAGGGTGGGGTGGGAGCTGGAAGGAGGGGAGTTATGGGGGGAAAAAAGAGGAACAAATGTAATAATCTGAACAATAAAGATTTAATTTAAAAAAAAAAAAGATGTTAATATGTGTAGGCTGTGCATGAAGAAACTACGAGCATTCTCTGTACCACCTACTATTATTTTTATAACTTTTCTGTAAGTCTGCACCTTATTTTAAAAAGACTTCTAGCCCTGACCCAGTAGCTCAGTTGGTCAGAGTGCCATCCTGATGTGCCAAAGTTGTGGATTTGACCCCTGGTCAGAGCATGAACAAGAATCAGCTAATGAATGCATGAATAAGAGGAACGACAAATTAATGTTTCTCTCTTTCTCAAATCAATAAAAAAAGATTTAAAAAAACTTAAGTAAATAATCTTGGTAGAAATATATAAAGGTTAGCAATAAGCCACCTATAATTTATTAAACATCCTATCTAATAAAGAGGGAATATGCTAATTGACCATCACACTTTCACAAAGGTGGCAGCACCCACAGCCAATAAAGAGGGAATATGCTAATTGACTGCCATGCTCTCTCAAGATGGCAGCACCCACAGCCACAAGATGGAGGCGCCCAGTCCCCTCAGCCCTGCCTCATCCAGTCCTCACAGCATCCAGCCTCATCCAGCCTCAGTCCCCCAGCCCCCTCAGCCCTGCAGGAGAAAGCAGTTGGGGGTGATCGGGCCGGCATGGGAGAGCAGTTGGGGATGATCATGTTGGCAGAGGAGCAGTTAGGCGTCAATCAGGCCGGCAGGGGAGCAGTTAGGGGGCAATCAGGCAGGAAGGCAGGCAAGTGATTAGGAGCCAGCAGTCCCAGATTGTGAGAGGGATCGGGCCTAAACCGGCAGTTGGACATTCCCCGAGGGGTCCCAGATTGGAGAGGGTGCAGGTTGGGCTGAGGCCTGGTGCATGAAATTCGTGCACCCCCTGCCGTGCACGAATTTTATGCACCAGGCCTCTAGTCTTATTAATAAAAGCATAGGTCAGTGGTCGGCAAACTGCGGCTTGCGAGCCACATGCGGCTCTTTGGCCCCTTGAGTGTGGCTCTTCCTAAGCCTGAGGAGTACCCTAATTAAGTTAATAACAATGTACCTACCTATATAGTTTAAGTTTAAAAAATTTGGCTCTCAAAAGAAATTTCAGTCGCTGTACTGTTGATATTTGGCTCTGTTGACTAATGAGTTTGCCGACCACTGCCCTAGGTGGTCCTCACACTGTCACAAGATGGCTGAGCGCACAGCAGGCATGCGCAGGTGGGCAGGGCTGGGCTTGACACGTGTGCGGCACAGAGCCTGCCTGGGAGTCCCGCCTCCTCCCAGCTCTGCGTACAGTCAGGCCTGGGGGTCCCGTGGCTCTGTGCGGCATGGAGGAGGCACATCCAGCAGATCCCCTCATGGCACAGAGGTCTGGGGGTCCGCGGCTCCAGTCTGCCTCTTTGGGACAATCCATCGAGGAGCCCTGGATGGGTGGGCGAGGCCTACCTCTTTGGGGCAATTGATTGTGGGGCTCCTGCACCGTGACAGGGCACAGGCCAGGCTGGGGGAACCCCCCCCCCCCCCACACACACACACAGTGCATGAATTTTGTGCACTGGGCCACTAGTTATATAGAAAATCTGAATATTTAAAATTCACAAACATCCAGAATGTATTACTATACTATCTAAAATGTCAAGAAAATCAGAATATAAAGAAAACCTTAATTTTTGTATCTCCAAATTTTACCATTAAGCAAACGTGTGCTTGGCAAATGACAAGATTTGTTTTTCTATTTCATTCCCACCTCACGTCTAGACCACAGTTCTTCTCTGTGAAACAAGGCCATTGAACTAGAAGGTTTGAAGTGCGGCCTCAGCGCCAGCCCAGGCCACTGCCATCGGCTGTGCAGTGCAAAGGGGGAAGCAACATCGTCCTTAGGCACAAGTTCTCTTACTTGCCAAAGTAAACCTGTAAGAGACTGTGCTGGGCACTCTACCCCTGGAGCCCCCACAGTGACTCTGTAAGGCAGAGAGGACTGTCTACCACTTTGCACAAGAGAACAAGGGCAGGAGTCTGGGGTACACAGCTGCACAGTGGCAGGGCCAGGCCTCACGTCCTCCCCGGCCATGCCCAGCGGGCCCCTCTTCTCGGTGCTTCTCCAGTTTTCCATTCACTTGTCCTAGACATCGCTGCTTCTTTCACCTTAAATGTTGTGTTCTCTAAAGCTTGCTAAAATGTATCCGTATCCACACACACACACACACACGCACAAACACACACACCCTGCTACTTCCCTGTCCAATTCTATCTCCTGACATAAAAAGGGTGTGTTAGCCTTGCTCTGTGTTGTCGTTGTGAGGGTTGTGGTTTTTCATCTCCACAGGAACATCAGGCTCCTCTCAGAGATGGTTGACCTGAGGAGAATGAATCACTGTAAACCTGCGCCATTCTGTTTAGCCCTGGTCCATTTTATCTGTTCTTTTCTATCTTAAATTTCTCCAGAGAAGCATCCAGTTGCCTAACACTTCCTCAATTCACAAATTTAAGATCAAATTACGTGAACATTAGCAAGGCTTATACAAAGCACTCCTTAAAGACTTTTATTCCTACTTTTTTTTCCCTTCCCTGTAATGTTACTGATTCCACACAAGACAACCTGATTGGATACTATTCATTTTCTCTGGAATATTCACAATTATTTGCACTTCTTATATAACAGGATTAGTAATGATATAAACATTTCAGCACAACTTTCTTTACGTCCAGAAATAATTTATTACAGTCAAACCTCTTGCTGCTGTGTGAACACAGTCCTTCTAAGCAGTCAGGCTAATGGTGGTGGCTAAATGCACAGGGACTTGGAGATCCTGCATCAGTGGCCTAGCCTGTTCTGTTGACATCCAAGTGCAAATGTAAACTTTTAAAACTCCTCTTTTTCTACTTATTTAAAAACAGAAATTTTTATGGGTGGTGTGTTGTGTTTTTAGTCTAATATGATTTCAAATCCATCTGCTTATGATTTGAAGTTGTTTTAATGTCCTTGTTTATGACACAGACCAGAAAGTTTGTTTTTATTTTATTTTTATTTTTAATTATTAAATCTTTGTTGTTCAGATTATTACATTTGTTCCTCTTTTTCTCCCCATAACTCCCCTCCACCCAGTTCTCACCCCACCCTCCTCCCTCACTCCCCACCCACTGTCCTCATTCATAGGTGCACAATTTTTGTCCAGTCTCTTCCCGCATCCCCCACACACCTTTCCCCCCCAAGAATAGTCAGTCCATTCCCTTTCTATGCCCCTGATTCTATTATAATCACCAGTTTATTCTGTTCATCATATTAATTATTCACTTGATTTTTAGATTCCCTTGTTGATAGATGTGTATTTGTTGTTCATAATTTGTATCTTTACCTTCTTCTTCTTCTTCCCCTTCTTAAAAGATACCTTTCAGCATTTCATATAATACTGGTTTGGTGGTGATGAACTCCTTAACCTTTTTCTTATCTGTGAAGCTCTTTATCTGACCTTCAATTCTGAATGATAGCTTTGCTGGATAAAGTAATCTTGGTTGTAGGTTCTTGGCATTCATCACTTTGAATATGTCTTGCCACTCCCTTCTGGCCTGCAAAGTTTCTGTTGAGAAATCAGCTGACAGTCGTATGGGTACTCCCTTGTAGGTAACTGACTTTCTTTCTCTTGCTGCTTTTAAGAGTCTCTCTTTGTCTTTTGCTCTTGGCATTTTAATTATGATGTGTCTTGGTGTGGTCCTCTTTGGATTCCTTTTGTTTAGGGTTCTCTGCACTTCCTGGACTTGTAAGTCTATTTCTTTCACCAGGTAGGGGAAGTTTTCTGTCATTATTTCTTCAAATAGGTTTTAATATCTTGCTCTCTCTCTTCTGGAACCCCTATAATTCTGATGTTGGTATGCTTGAAGCTGTCCCAGAGGCTCCTTACACTATCTTCGTATTTTTGGATTCTTTTTTTCATTTTGCTTTTCCAGTTTGGTGTTTTTTGCTTCTTCATATTTCAAATCTTTGACTTGATTCTTGCGATCCTCTGGTCTGCTGTTGAGAGTCTGTATAATATTCTTTATTTCAGTCAGTGTATGCTTAATTTCTAGTTGGTCCTTTATCACAACATCGAAGGTCTCACTAGATTTCTTGAGGATCTCACTACATTTATCGGCGGTCTCACCAGTCTTTTCGAGGGTCTTACTAAATTTATCAGCGGCTTCTAGACAGTTCTTGAAAGACCTTAAAAGTGTGGTTTTGAACTCTATATCCAGCAGTTTGCTTTCCTCCATTTCTGTCATTTGTGTCCTGTTTCTTTGTCTCCGAATTTTTTATGCTTCCCTGTGTTGATAAAGTGGTTTTCTGTGCTAAGTGTCCTCTAGGGCCCAGTGGTTCAGCCTCCCCAATTACCTGAGGAGGACACTCTTGGTGCACCCCCTTGTGGTCTTTGTGCACAGTCTTGTTGTAGTTAAGCCTTGATTGTTGTAGGTAACACTGGGAGGGATTGACCTCCAGGCCAATTGGCTGTGAGAATCAGCTGTGTCTGCAGTGGGAGAACTTCTGTCCTGGAGCTCTAGGGAGGTACTAATCTAGCCTCTGCCTGAGGCTATCCAGCAAACGCCTCTGTGCAAGGCTTGGGCGGGGCGGGTCCCAGGGGATCTACAGGGAGGGCGGAGCTAGCAGTTATGGCTGCTCTCAGTCCTGCCTTCAAAGGCCCCGCTTCTCAGTGTCCCAGCAATTGCTGCAAATACCTCCGAGAGACCGATGCCAGACAGTTCCGCTTCTCCCGTATGAGTCTAGGTCCCCAGAGACTCGCCCGGAACTGGAGCTCAGAGCCTGAGACTCCCTCCCGATTGAAAAAGACAACCGTGCTCTCAGCCACCAAGCCCGCTCCGTGTGGGCCTCTGTACCTTAGTATTTTACTGCCGCACCACATCTCCTCTGAGTCTCGGTATGCTTTTCTCTTTCCTTCTAGTTGTAGAATTTCCACTCAGCCAGCCTTCCTGTGGTTCTGGGTGATGTCCGTTCTGTCTTTTAGTTGTATTTTTTTTGAAGTGGTTGTGTGAGGCAGTAAACTCCGGTGTTTACCTATGCTGCCATCTTGGTTTCTCCCCTGGTTAGTGTCCAGAAAGGTTGTTTTTAGAAGTAAAGTTGTGTCAGGACGTCATGGCCTGAGACCTGTAGGTTGACTCCTGAGTCTGTGAAGAGTGCTGGAGAGTTTGGGCTGGGCAAGGCACCCTTTGCTGACCTAAACAGCCCTCAGAACATCGGGAGACATTTCTCCCATGTGGCCGAGGTGACCCTGGGTGGGCAGAGGCCCTAAGCCCTGCCCAGCCGTGGAGTGACGGCCTGGGAGCAGCCAGCCAGCCCGCCCAGCACCAGTTCCCTGCAGGGCGACTGAGCAAGCAGGGGCTGAGGTGGGAGCCGCAGCTGGAAGTCAGGGAGTGGCTCCCCGTCCCCAGCTCCCATGCAGAGGCCCACCCACCTCGGTTGCATTGGGACTTTATCCTTTTGTCTCCTCTGCCTGGAACAGCAGTGTGTTACCCTGTCGTTTGTGTGGACTGTGCTGTTTCTGTACTGGCTTAAAAGATACTGTCGTGTGTGCTGCTGGCTTGCGAAATCATTCCAGTCCCCATGGCAGACCTGGATAAACCAACTGCTGGCAAAGACGGAATCAGCCCCTGAGCAGAATCTGCTGCCTCTCTCCAAACAAAACAACGGAGTAGAGGAATAGGAGGGAAAACCATGAATACCAAATCCAAAGAGACCTTTGAGGCACTGGTGGGTGTTTTTTAATTACTACTTATGTCCAACAACTTGTATTGTTTGCCAGCTCCACGAAGAGCACTAAGGAGGTTAATGCTAATGAAATTTACTACCAAGTGTTCAACTTAAACAACCAGGTGGCTTTATATATCCTATATAATAAAAGCCTGATATGCTAAGTACCCAGTGACTGGTTGACTGTTCAACCAATCAAAGCATAATATGCTAATGATATGCTAACATGGCTCAACTGCTCGCTATGATGTGCACTGACCACCAGGGGTCAGATACTCCAACTGGTAGGTTAGCTTGCTGCTGGGTTCCAGCTGATGAGGACTGAACGATATGGGTCGAACATGCCCCTGGAGCCCTCCCATGGTCCCTCCCCAGCTGGCCAACCTCCCACGTTCCTCCCTGGCTGGTCGGCCCCAATCAACCCTCGTCAGGACTAGGCGAGACAGGGACAGACACACCCTGGAGTCCTCCTGTGCTACCTCCCAGCCCTGTTCGTGCAGCGGTGGGATCCCTTGGCCTGGCCTGTGCCCTCTCACAATCCGGGACCCCTCAGGGGATGTCAGAGAGTCAGTTTCGTCCGGATTCCACAGGCCACTCTCCTCAGGAGGGCGCCAGATGCAGGGCTCATGGCTGGTGAGTGCTGCTGCTGCGGCAGTGCGAGCCTCTCCCGATTGGGACTGATTGGGCCCGCGGCAGGTGCAGTGGGGCCGGGATGAGCGGGAACAGCAGGTAGGAGCTGCAGGCAGCACTGGACTTCGGGTTTAGGCCCGATCCCCTCAGGCCACTCTGAGGGATCCCACCCGTGCATGAATTTGTGCACTGGGCCTCTAGTCTATATAATAAAGTTCTTCCAATGATGTCCTTTATAGAAAAAAATATTTACAATGGAAAAATCACTTTGTAACTTAAGGCTTTATTTTATAACTTTTACATAAAATATATAAAGTCCAGTATCGATGCTTTATGGTTTTTAGAGATACAATAATCACTGGCTGATCTTTTTTAGACTTTGTTCTAAAGAGGGGAAAAAATACAAATAACACAAATTAATTTAATTTCAGATTTTAAGAGAGATTGACATTTAAAAAATAAAGCCTAACCATAAAAGCAGAAATATACTTAATCTAACTGGCATATACTTTACAAATTTATTACTTGAAACTGAAAATTTTAGTTAAAATTTAGTTGCTCTTCCCACAGTTTAGTGAAAGAAATTTGCCCTTCAAATTTTTTGGACATTTCACCAAACTAATATCAAGCAAATGGAATAAAATACCAAGCAACTTATAAATAACTAGAGGCCCAGTGCATGAATTCATGCACAGCCAGGGAGAGGATGCAGGAGGTTGGCTTGTCTGGCCTGTCCCTGATCAGGGTAGGGGGGGCCGATCGGGAGCAGGGGTGGCCAGGGGAGGGGCTGTGGACAGTTAGCCGGCCAGCCCCTCCCCCTGGTAGAACTCCCGGTTGAGGGGATAATTTGCATATTAGCCTTTTATTATATAGGATTTGGCACAAATGTCAATAATAAATTCCTAATAAGAAAAGCCATACTGACATCCTACAAACATAAAATATGTTTAAGTAATTCTCCACATAAGTACAAAGTCCACATTTGTGGTAAATTTCAGTATATTTTCATTTTAGTGAAAATTAAAAAGGATTTCCCTGTGATGTGATAGACATTGAAGATAATTACAAATAACTGTCTATGGTCAGTCTCATTTTAGAAAGTAAAGAGCCAAATGGCATTGTATTTAAACTCGCCCTGACATTTTCCCAATGAAGTGAGCTGCAAACACCGGGAGGATCCGTGTATGCTCCAGAGGAGTAGACAGCTGAGAGAAGACAGCAAAGATGTGGAGATGCGCCATCTCTGTGTCCAGCCTGCACCTACGCTTAAGTCACGCTGTGCAAGTACTTCCTTGGGGGAGAAGAGGTCAGGTAACAATCGATGCTTTTACTGGTGGAAACTCCACTTACTGTAGCCTCATTGCAGACCGTGCACTTCACCACGTGCTGGTGGAGCTTGCCGTCCAGGCTGATCAGCGACTGGCACACGCGACAGTTTATCACTGGGATGCCCCTGGGGTCCGGGCTGGCGATGGAGGTGTATGGAGGGGGCAGTTCCGCTAAAAAGATACCAGTCGCTGAGTCAGTCACACATGTTGGGTTTGAGCTTAGGAAACTGTCAAAAAGGTTCGCTTTCCTTTTAGTAATGTGCATAAAACTAGCCAATCTATCATCATTTCAGAGCAGAAACACAAGTGGGACTGATAAAATCCAACTCATCTTGCCAGGTCTACCCCAATGACCCAGTTCCTGTTTACAAAACTACACCCCAAATATCAACTGCCTTCCCATGTGCAAACCCATAGGGCTTGTCTTAGAAAGTGATGATGTATGCCCAAAGTAAAAACCTTACATTAATGATCTGACTACCAAGAAATAGAAATAGTCAATGAAAGCAAAGTTTTTACATCGCTTATAAACATACATCTATGTCGTGTAGCTGTTATTCTGAGTTTATACAGAACCAATATAACTGCTGGCTATGACAAGCAAAATGGAGTTTTGGTGTCAATCAAAGAAAGACAGAAATGAACCTAGGAAAAATAAATGTATCAACATAAAACAAAGCTAATTAGGTGTTAATTTCAGATGCAAAACAAAAATAAACTTAACTTTTTTTCTCAAATTTTTATTTAACATTAAAAATCTAGGATTTCACTGAAGTATGGGTAAAAAAGTATGGCTGGGATCTAGTTTAAATACTCCAAGAAAAAAAAGAAGAATTAGATGAAACAAGAGTAGCAAACTTTTAATAATTGACAAATGTAGAGAGCCCCCTGGGAATGCACATGGATGACCTTTAAATTAATGTCAGCTGAGTCCGAGGTGACTGGCAGGGCCGTCTCCCGGAAAACAGCCTCCCAAAATGTCGGAGACTGTTATCAGTACTGATATCTTATCTTTATCCATGTGCTGGGAAAAAGGAATGAATTGACCCACCCAGGTCTTGATATGCTAAATCCTGTCCTTGTGCCAGGAATGAGGAATGAATAGGACCTGGGTACACCCAAAATTCCTTTGACCTTAAACCTCCCCTTTGGAAGTAAATAAATGCGCTGTGTTGTCTGTGGTGGGTGTGACTGTCTCTCCATCAGAGTGGCAGCCCCCCACCTGGCCCCAGCTTTTCTCTATTTCTGTTTCTGGTCTCGTTTTTTCTTTATTTTCTTAATCCCCAGCTCCTCCGCTCAAGAACCTGTCGTTTTCCCGTGCGAGTCGCGGGAAACAGAAACAGCTCACCACAGACAAATATAATGAGATAGAAGGTCATTTTGTTTTTACTGCTTTTGTGTGTGTGTGAAAATTCTCAGAATACAGAGATCCATGCACTGCTCTGAATAGTCCTGAGGCTGACTGAGTGGGTACAGGACGGAGGCCCAGCTTCAGGATCACGCTTATCTGCCAGAAGTGCAATCTTGTCTAAATGTCTGACAAGAGCGACCTGGCCTGCTCCACTGCTACATTCCTCCCCCCGCCCCCAGGCTTCTCAACTGCAAGCCGAGGAGAACCTCCCACTGGGCAGCACTGTCTTAGGGCCCAGAAAACCTTCTCATGCTTAAAGTCCCACAGAAAAGAACTGATGTCTGCAAGGGCTCCAGAGAGACTGAAATATGATCACAATAGCTAATCGTGAAAAGAGCTGTTTCTGAAATAGAGATTTTCTATCCACTGGATTGGATTCTGAGCTCTGTGACATTTTAGAATGAGTTAGAGATGAGTTAGAGCAGAGTGCATTATGGTATGTTTAAAATTCACGTATTACCACCTGGCATCATGACAGTTTATCATGTAGATTTTTTCAGTCTTGCAAAGGATTAGCAACAAGTGTTATTCATTCAAATGACCCATTAGAAGCTGAACATCTGTGGCAGCCACGGCTCTGAATTGGCCACTGTGGAGCGACAATGCCCAGCAAACCTGAAAGAAGCTGCAGATGTCTTACATTTTACAAATAGCTTTACATCCTGGGAAGAATTTGAGGGTGATGCAGAGTGACCTGCATGGTATTAAACCAAGAAGACACCAGCAGGTTAAAGGAACAGTCACACAGAGTTAGCCTTGCAAGTGGCAGAGAAGTTGATCAGGTCTCAATAAAGTTGTCCTGGCCAAAGGACACACACCTCAGGGGACAACCGAAATGCACAGCCTGGTGCGTGACAATAAGTGTCGTCGTCAGTGATGATAAGCGATGGCATTGCTAGTGAGCGCGAGCTTCCTCTCTTGCCTTTCCCTATGATTCAGGCCCCTGTCTTACATAGTATGATAGAAAGTAAATTTAAAGATAGGACAATATCACAAAGAAAACAACTACAGTGGAGTCGAGGGAAGGAGGCCATAATCACAATCACACAAAAGGACACAGAACTCAGGCAAGATCTAGGCTCAAATACAAAGTCTCAGGGTGACCTTATGAAATATTTGCAGCCGAGCCCGCAAAATTCTGTGAGTTTTTCCTCTAAAACTGCACCACATAATTTCTCTTTTTTATTTTTATTTAATTTTTCGTAATGTCCAATCTTTACAAAAAGCCTTCAATGACAAAACTATGCCCAAATCTACTATTTCAGAAACTTGGGAAGCAGAGGGAGAGAGAGCAATACCCAGTGAAGATTATAAATCTAAAATGGGAAGATTGTAAGTCCCATGAGGCTTGCTTGGGCTGACTTACAAGCTCTGCCATGGTGTCTGTCTCTGGGAGACGCTCACTAAATACCTGTTGTCTGGAAGGAGGAATGAAAGAGTAAGTGAGGGAGTCACTGATGTTTATCAGACACGTGCATTTCTCCCGGGAAAGCACACTCAGTCTGTGGCTGCCCACTCCTCACAGAAGAGTGGGTCCTGCAGGGGAGTCAGCGTGACTGGAAGGGCTCCTTCCCGCCAGCACGAGGGAGGCGGTCTCTGGGCCCCGGAATGGAATCCAGTCAGGAGAGCAATAGAGTGACAGAAGTCCCTGCCTGATTGCACCAATAAACACTGTTCTCCTCCCAATCACGTCAATGTTCTGTCCATTACTTCAGCCCTAAGCTGATGTGGACATATTTCATGCACATTTTTTTAAAATTGATTTTTTACAGAGAGGAAGGGAGAAGCATAGAGAGTTCGAAACATCAATGAGAGAGAAACATAAATCAGCTGCCTCCTGCACACCTCCTAGTAGGTATGTGCCTGCAACCAAGGTACATGCCCTTGACTGGAATTGAACCTGGGACCTTTCAGTCTGCAGGATGACGCTCTATCCACTGAGCTAAACTGGCCAGGGCAATAGTTCATGCACTTTTATCCAAGGAAACCTTCACCATCTATCTATATATAAAAGCCTAAGCGACTGTTACAACTGGACAACTGGCTGGTAGCTATGATGCACACTGACCACCAGGGGGCAGACGCTCAATGCAGGAGCAGAAACCACAGGCATGGAAACATGGAACAGACTGATGAATCTCAGAGGGAAGGGAGGAGGGGGGAAGGATGGGAAGAGATTTAACAAAGATCTTATATGCATACTACAGGCCTGGTACCCATGCACCAGTGGGATCCCTTGGCCTGGCCTGTGAGTATTGGGCTGAAACCGGCTCTCCGACATCCTCCAAGGGGTCCTGGATTGTAAGAGGGCGCAGGCCAGGCCAATGGACCCAACCAGTGCACAAATTCATGCACTGGGCCTCTAGTAGCTCTATATTCTCTTATAAAGGCCCTGTAATTCCAGAAGTGTATTCTACAGTTAGTAAACCTACAATAACTAGCAACTCAGATTGTTCATTTGATCTCCTTTCACAGTCAAACGGTCAGCAGATCAGCATCGTACCTAATTTAAATCTCTGCCCTGTATAAAAAGTGTACTGTAATCTTAGAACCAGGGTAAGTACATATTAAGAGTCACAAAAATTATGCATTTTGAAAGTCTTATTACTTAAACAATAGTCATTTTCTTTATGGGATTTGCCTATATGAAGAGCATTTTTCCTACATGTAAGCAGTCTTCCATCCTGAAGAACTCTCTCAAATTTTTAGAATTGTATAATGTTAGAAATTCAAGCTTCATAGGAATTACATAGTCTAATTTCTTCATATTGGGGAAAAGAAAAGTGAGGCCCAGAGGTTCTGATGTTGAGTAGTGTTACAAGCACTTCAGCAAAGCCAAGAGCTGACTGCTCTCCCAGAGGCCTCTCCGCAATCACAGCTTCCTCTCTTCATAATTACTTACTACAGGAAAGAGACATCAGGAGCAGTGAGGGTTCTGTTAGCACACTTAGACAAGGATCAGATTTGAGTTCAATGGGATTAGGAGAAGGAAAAGAGAAGCAGGAAAAATAAAAACTAGAAGAGAGTGTGAAAATACAACCTGTTCATAATAATAAAAATCTTTATAGAAAATCTGAGACTTGTGAGAAAGCAGGATGGAAAAACATGGATCACAAGGTATATGTAATGTTCCTTCAAAACACTGCAAGGACCATTATAATCCTGTAAACCCACAAGTGGTCAAATTACATTTTCCCATCACAAACATCAAACTCACTTATCTATTTGATGGCAAACAGCCCCTCTGTCCTACAGACCCATCCTGTGTGTTGATCCGCACTTCACACTGTCGGGCTGTGTCCCCAGCATTGGAAAGGCTTACGTTGTCTGTGGGACACTCTGAATGGCATCATCTCAGTCTCCCTTTCCAGGTGTCTCAATGGAAGTGTTCTCCAGTTAATTCACTTATTCACTATGACACGCTTTTTAGAAAAATTGTACTGACTTTATTTGGTTTCATATGTACATTTCTATAACACATCATCTGTGCCTGGGTCCAAAGTCAAGTCTCCTCCCTTCCACCCTCTCCTACCTTCCCCACCCCTTTCCCTCTTGTAATCACCCTACTGTCCTCTGTGTCGATGCGTTTTTTTTCTTTTTGGTGAATCCCTTCACCGTTTTCATCCAGCCCCACACAGCACCCCCTCCCGTCTGACAGCTGTCAGTCTGTTTCGTATCTATGAGTGTGTATATATTTTGTTCCTTAGATTATACATGTAAGTGAAATCATATGGTATTTGTCTCTCCCTGATTGGCTTATTTCACTTAGCATAATACTCTCCAGGTCCATCCATCCGTGCTTTCTCAAAAGGTAAGATTTCCTCCTTTTTTATGGCCAAGAAGTATCCATTGTATAAATACTCTATATATCTAGCCTGTGTTGAAATTGAAGAATGACGTCAGATAAAATGAGAGGAGTTTGGGGCTGCGATGGTTACAGGACGGTCCAGGGGAGGATGCAGGAACAGCCTGTGGGGAAAGCCCTGCTCTCTCTCCTCCCTGGGCTGTTTGTGGGGAGGGCGGCTAGGAGAGAGTGACAGAAAGGGGAGCCCACCTTTTGTTCTCTCCTCCCTGCATCCACAGAAATGAAACGGGGTGGCTGGCGCGTCTGGGAGCCCCTGCTTCAGTGCCGCACGCCCTCCTCTAAATGACACTTATAATCCCAGCCCCGGCCTGCTCTGCCCACCCTCGGGGGCAGCTGGTTCTTGCTTTTGGACCCATCACAGGGCGCACAGAACACTAATGACTAAAACCCTGTTGCACCAAAACAGGTATTTTTTGCCAATTTGACCAAAACACAGGTGTATTTTTATTCATTTCCACAGATGGCTATTGTGCTGGCTGTTGGCATTTTTCATTTGACATCTAAGGGAAAAGAGGTCGGTGCCCCGACTAAATAGTTTTAAAATTCCCGTGGCACACCGGTTGGAAATCAATGCCTTTGAGTAACATTTTTACCTTTTAGTTACCTAAGCAATAACTTTCTACCGAATTAACAGTGATTTCTATTATATTTTATTGTGTGGTTTCTACTTATGCAAAATCACACCCAGTAAGTGACCCTGGGGGGGGGGGGGGCTGGAGGGCTCGGTGTGGTGACAGGTGGCAAAGCGACGCTTCCTCCGGGTGGGAATCGGCTGCCGGCCCCACAGCAGGAGCAGCCACTCCGCGGACTGCGGCCTGGGCGGCTCTCACCACCCACTGGGGCCTTTACAGAAAGAAAATGAGAAGGTCCCCGCTCAGGTCCTAGTCAGACCACCAGGGAACGGCTATCACAGCCTAAACCACCAGCTACTTCTCACCCTCACGGGGCTTATCTTGCTGGAAACAGACACGAACCTCATTGTGCAGATGGCGAAATTATAATGTACCGACCAGAGCAGAGAGCGCTGACCTCGTCTCTCTGAGCCTCGCTTCTGAGCAGAGAGAGTCCTCCCAGGGCGCCTTCTCCCGAGACCCGTCCTTCAACCCCGGGCCCTCCGCACCCATAACGGGGACCTGATTTCAAACTGCCCGGCAGGTCCGGACAGTGAGTCGGGATGAAGCAAAGTTTGGATAAAATCCACGGTCAGATCCCTGCGGCCCGGGAGAGGGTGGACCGCGCTGGGCTGAGCCCAACGCCAGGCCCGCGGACAGGCTGCGCGCGGTGTGTCCTGGAGCGGAAGTGGCTGCGCAGTGTCCGTGAAGGCGGCGACGTGGCCTCAGTTCATGGCGCTGAGATGCCCGAGCGCCCTGAGCAGGCAGCACACGACGTCACAGCATCGGTTCCTGCACCAGCCACTGTGCGGGAGACGGGTCAGGGCCCCGGGGAGCAGGAGGCGTGGAGGGGTTCGAGGAGCTCCCATTAACACCAGGCACAGGTGCCCTCGGGCCAGCGTGCCAGGGGAGATCCCGAGGGCAGAGCCCACGCCCGCCTCCTCCACACCCACCTGGGGCGCTCGCTTGGACAGGGCAGCCAGCGGGCAGACTCCTAGGCTCAGGAGGAGGCCGCACCAATGCTGGTCGCTGGTCGGAGGGGCAGAACTCGAACAGTTGAGAGTTGGGGGAAGATCTTGCCTGAGAAGTTCCCTCTTTGGCGCGAGGTGAACTGGGGCACAGTGGGTTCCCCAGCCCCGAGCACCAGTGCGGGGAAGGGGGTCCCCACAACATCTGCCTGTTCAATTGAGCCAAGGGTTCCGTGGGGGTGCACGGAGGGCTGCATCTACTTTTCTGAGTGGTAGATCTGTCTCCTAGTGGATCCAGGTTCCGTACCAAGAACACAGTGTCACAGGCTGGGAGAGCAAAAGGGAACATGACACACCACCCTGTTCAGGGGGCGAGCTGATCCCAAGGAGGTGCAGTTACAAGCCCCAGGTCAGCAGCTGGGCACTGGCAGGAGGGTGGGTCCCCCAGCCAAACCACACCTGAGGCAGGTTGTCCCTGAGACCATAATGAGGGGTGCAGTCATGCAGAGCTCAACAAACGTACCCAAAGCCAGAGAAAGGAGCTATGCTTTACATTTAGTTTTCACATATATATTTTTACTAGTGGCCCAGTGCACGAAATTCATGCACGTTAAAAGGGAATTAATTAGCAGAGATATTTTAATATTCCTATTGTCCCTTTCTCTATAATAGAAGTGTGAGAGATGAAAGGAAACTAGTAAAATGTATATGAAAATAATATATAAACTTATTAATAAATAAACAGTAACAAAAGGATATAACAACAACAGAGGCATGATATAAAAACAACAAAAACATGATATGAAAACAACAAAAACATGATATAAAATAACAGTGATGCAAACAATGAGTGATAAAGTGATTTAATTTAGTCTAATATCTCCCTGTACATCACATTAAGAGTGAAAACACTTTCAGAGTGCTTGACTAATTTCCCTTGTGCTGAAGTATTTAGAACTTTAACTTTAACATCACATGCTCTTCAAACTCAAGAGAAAGCAACATATAACTGACCATGTGCAAAAACGGGTTCAGGTAGGACTATCCTACTCTGTCTAGAGTTTGTCCTTGTGATTTATTAATAGTCATCACAAATGCTGGCATCGCAGGAAACTGTCGTCAAATCAATTTAAATGGGAGGCCAGTGTCAGAAGGAGACAAATCAATTCATGGAATCAGTACAACCTCTCCCTCTGCAGATCCTGTTAATACTTCAGCTTCGATAATGTTAGGTCATAGTCTTTTGATAATAAATCTGGTACCATTACAAAGACCCCATTTACTATTGAGATTTCTCAATAGCATGATGATTGCACCCACTTTCAATTTTAATTTATGACACAGCATTCCCGAAGGAGTAATACTATTAAGAAATTCAATGGGAAAATTTTCCTTTTCAGCATCATCTGTGGAATCAATGGAATCATCACTCAAATATGTGTGAAAATCTCCATCGAGCATATCCAAAATTTCTTCATTTACTTTTTGAATGTGCTCATTTTTTGGACAAATAATTGCACATTTAGATATAGTTTTAATATTATCTATAGATATAGTATTTCCAAAGGTAGCTTCAATAATAGATCCATTACAAATAATTTCACAGGGGATTTTAATAATATCCATTCCTAAATGAAAACTGCTATCAAGTTTGTCATCTCTAAGTTTTACTAACCATCCACTATAAGCAGAATTCTCTGATCTCATATTTGTTGTAAGAGACAACTTTCTGAAACATCCCCAAACATTACAGTATTTTAAACTCGTTTGTACTCTGACCGATCGCATAGCATGAGGTACAATACTGAGACATTGTCGAAAATCCCCTCCAAGAAGAATTTTCCCACCAAATACAACAGTCAAATTCATAATTTCTCTTAGTAATCTGTCTATGGCGTCTATAGGATAACTGGATGCCATGGTGCATTCATCAATAATGAGAAGTTGGGCCTTTTTAATGATTTTAGCAACTTCACTATTTATATTAAGTCTAGAAATTGAAGTTTCATTTAATGGAATTGGTAATTTATATTGGGAACGAAAGGTCCTTCCACCGATGCCGGGGTTCTTGTTCTAGCATCTAGAAGGGTTCAGGAATCTGGAGAAGGCTGTGCGTAGATTAAATAGGAGTCCAGAGACAAAAGATAATTTTGAAAGGCATTGGGGGTCAGAGGAGCCTAGCTGAAGGAGCTAAGATCTAAGTTCTAAGTTCTTAAAGTCTAAGGTCTCAGGTCTAAGGATCCCATGCTTTTTATTAACACAAGTTGTCCTGAGTCGAGGCAGAGATATACACTTCAAAGGGTATACACAAGCATTGTCAGAATGGGGGAATTAGCCTACAGCTGTTCAGGTGTTTGGCCAGTAGGAGGCAATAACATGTAGATTAAGATGCCCTGACCTGTCTGGCAGCCAACAATCAATTCAATGTATTCTATGCAGGTTTGGGGAAATGCCATCAGCCTTTCCCAGATGATTCAGCCCTGCTGAACATGCTGGAATTGGTTTCCGGCACACCGAGAAGTAAATTTACAGCAGTTCCTGAGACGCTGTGGGTAAAACAGTACCACCACGACCTCTAATATAATGTATTAAAACTTTATACAGATATGCAGGTGAATAGGATTCCTAGCTAGCAGGCCCCTGACAGTAAGCTGGCCACCTGTCGATTCCGTGAGGAATGGGGCTGCCTCCTCCCTACTGTCAGGGTCCAGGGTGCAGGTGAATGGGGTTCCTGGCTGGCAGGCCACTGACAGCAAGCTATCCAACAGCAGATTCTGTGAGGAATGGGGCTCCCTCCTCTCTACTGTCAGGGTCTGGTTTGAAGGCCAGTCACGCCCCCTGTTGGGCCAGACCCAGAGTTCTACCACGCTGTGGCCTCCGCCTCAGCAACCCAGGACTGACTGCTGCTGGGCGCTCCTGGTGCTCCAAGGGTTGGTTCTTCCCTCAGGCCTCGCGGGAAACAGCTCTGGGAGGGTGCAGTCCTTGGCAAAGCGACCCAGGACTCAGTGCGTCCACGCTCCGAGGGCGGGTGCCTGCCTCAAACCTTGCCCTAGAGGGAAACAGCTCAGGGAGGGTGCAGCCGTTGCCAAGATGACCCAAGATGACACACACTGGTGTCCACACTCCGAGGGCGGGTTCCTGTCTCAACCCTCGCCCTTACCGGAAACAGCTTGGGGAGGGCGCAGCTGTTGCCAGGGCAACCCTGCAGGACTGACTTCCTCCCGGTTGGTAGAGCCTTGGACGTGATGGGCATTGCACCCAGGGTTTTTATATAAATAGACTAGTAGCCCAGTGCACGAAATTTGTGCACATTGAAAGGGAATTAATTGCCCTAACCCAGTGGTCAGCAAACTCATTAGTCAACAGAGCCAAATGTCAAAAGTATTTCTTTAAAATAGACTCCCCCAGGCCGAAAACTGACTTCTGCGCATGGGCCATAAAGTTTCAATCTCACTGTATGTGCGTGCCCACACGTGGTATTTTTGTGGAAGAGCCACACCCAAAGGGCCAAAGAGCCGCATATGGCTTGTGAGCCACAGTTTGCCAACCATGGCCCAACCGGTTTGGCTCAGTGGATAGAGCATTGGCCTGCGGACTCAAGGGTCCCAGGTTCGATTCCGGTCAAGGGCATGTACCTTGGTGGCAGGCATATCCCCAGTAGGGGGTGTGCAGGAGGCAGCGGATGGATGTTTCTCTCTCATCGATGTTTCTAACTCTCTATCCCTCTCCCTTCCTCTCTGTAAAAAATCAATAAAATATATATATTTTTAAAAATGGAATTAATTAGCAGAGATATTTTAATATTCCTATTTTCCCTTTCTCTATAATAGAAGTGTGAGAGATGAAAGGAAACTAGTAAAATGTATATGAAAATAATATATAAATTTATTAATAAATAAACAGTAACAAAAGGATATAACAACAGAGGCATGATATAAAAACGACAAAAACATGATATGAATACAACAAAAACATGGTATGAAAACAACAAAAACATGATATAAAAACAACAGTGATGCAAACAATGACTGATAAAGTGATTAAACTTATTCTCATATCTCCCTGTACACCACATTAAGAGTGAAAACACTGCCCTGACTGGTTTGGCTCAGTGGATGGAGTGTCAGCCTGCGGACTGAAGGATCCCAGGTTCGATTCCGGTCAAGGGCATGTACCTTGGTTGCGGGCCCATTCCTAGTGGGGAGTGTGCAGGAGGCAGCGGATGGATGTTTCTCTCTCATCGATGTTTCTAACTCTCTATTCCTCTCCCTTCCTCTCTGTAAAAAATCAATAAAGTATATTTTTTAAAAAAGAGTGAAAACACTTTCAGAGTGCTTGACTAATTTCCCTTGTGATGAAGTACTTAGAACTTTAACTGTAACATCACATGCTCTTCAAACTTGAGAGAAAGCAACATATAACTGACCATGTGCGAAAACGGGTTCAGGTAGGAATATGCCTACTTTGTCTAGAGTTTGTTCTTGTGATTTATCAATAGTCATCACAAATGCTGGCATCGCAGGAAACTGTCGTCGAATCAATTTAAATGGGAGGCCAGTGTCAGATGGGGACAAATTAATTCTTGGAATCAGAACAGCCTCTCCCTCTGTAGATCCTGTTAATACTTCGACTTCGATAATGTTAGGTCATAATCTTTTGATAATAAATCTGGTACCATTACAAAGACCCCATTTACTATTGAGATTTCTCAATAGCATGATGATTGCACCCACTTTCAATTTTAATTTATGACACGGCATTCCCAAAGGAGTAATACTATTAAGAAATTCAATGGGAAAATTTTCCTTTTCAGCATCATCTGTGGAATCAATGGAATCATCACTCAAATATGTGTGAAAATCTCCATCGAGTATATCCAAAATTTCATTTACTTTTTGAACATGCTCATTTTTTGGACAAAGAATTGCACATTTAGATATATTTTTAATATTATCTATAGCAGTGGTTCTCAAACTTGGCTGCACATTAGAATCACCTGGGAATCTTTTAAAAATCCTGATTCCTGGGCCTTATCCTCTGGAAACTGTTTCTTTGTTATGGGGTGGGGCCACAACATTAGTAACAAAGAAACAGAATTAAAACTTTATTTTATTTTATTTTTTAATATATTTTATTGATTTTTTACAGAGAGGAAGGGAGAGAGATAGAGAGAGTTAGAAACATCGATGAGAGAGAAACATCGATCAGCCACCTCCTGCACACCTCCTACTGGGGATGTGCCCGCAACCCAGGTACATGTCCTTGACCGGAATCGAACCCGGGACCTTTCAGTCCACAGGCCGACGCTCTATCCACTGAGCCAAACCTGTTTCGGCGGAATTAAAACTTTATTGTGGGGAGCCACTACAGTGTTTTGGACAGGTTCAAGCCTTGGACTGATGAGAAGGCACAGTCCTCTCATTGCCACGTGCAAGTCTCAGCTTGGAGGGACTTAGTTGTAAGCTTGAACCTATGGTCTGAACACGTGGCTCCACATGCCTGGGTGTTGTAGGCTTGATAGAGTTCAGGTGCATCTAGTTGAGTAGAACTGAAACCCAGGAGAATGTTGTAAACATCTTGGTCACGCCCTTACTTTGCCTCCTGGTATCTGCTATAAAATAAAGACACGGCTGTAGGTGTGGTCGCTGTCTTTCAGAGAAGCAGCGTCCCACCAAGACCCAGCTTCCATTCTCTTGTCTGTCTTTTCTAAGCCTTTTAGCCGCCCCCACTCAGGTTCACCCTTGGCTGTGCTGGCGCAGCACACATTAGAAAGATATGCCTCCACGCTCCCAGGGTGGGTTCCTGCCTCAAACCCTGCCCTTATAGGAAACAGCTCTGGGAAACAGCTCGAGGGAGGATGCAGCTATTGCTAAGACAACCCATGCAGGACTGACTTCTTCAGCTTGGTCGTCACGGTTCTTCTGGTCATGATGAACACCACCCAGGGTTTTTATATAAGTAGATTCTTACAAAGAAAAAGAGATTAACTTTACAACAGCAGCCAGGGAAAGGGGAAAAAATCTAGAAAAGTGCCAAAGCAACACAAACTCTAAAGCACCCTTCTCCCCCCCCCCCCCCCCCCACTTAGAAAGTAGTTTCTAATTATGTAACCTGTCTCCCTATCCAGTTAAGAAGAAAAGTGATTCTGCTACAAGGCAGAAAGAACTTTTTGCTGAACCAGTTGTTAAAAACAATACAACAGGCTCCACATGGAGCAACTTATGCAAAGCCCCATGACACCAAAAGGAGATAATCACACCTGCAGCCTCTCCCGGAAATGGGTGGGTAAACCAGTCAGTGAGGAGCGGCCTGGCCAGCGCTGTGAGGGCATCTGTCATCCCCGAGGAAAGTGTCCTGAGCACAGCCGTCCAAGCTCTGCTATAGGGCTTCCTTGTTCCCGCCTCCTTCTGCCCAGAGCAGGCTCTCATTGGCACAGCCTTCGGAGCTCCCTTCTATGGACTGGATGGGATGCTGCCACAGCCATGAATCACCAAATAAAGCCAATATCTTTAAAATGTACTCAGTCCAATTCTGTTTTTTAACACTTGAATTTCTTTGGTTCTTAAAAGTTTTCTGGAATGAAACTTCTTTTTCTCAGTGGCTGAACTGAAACTTGTACCTTATTTTGCAGTTTGAGGAGTCTTATCAGATTAAACAAATATATGACAATGATGAAGTCTACAGGCAGATCTATGGGCTTGACCATTTGGTGGAATAATCTAGCCAGTATTTGATCAGAAACATAGATGCGACATAGAGGACATGAAATCTATTATAGGAAAATTAGTTAAACCCAAACTCCTCCTCTTAACAAACTGTCAAATATTTTGTGTTAAAAGGGTGGCTTGATAAAGTTGAAACATTAATTGATAAGTAGTTGCAGGACTTGTGTGCTTTCTTGGGTGAGTTTCTGTTCCAGTTTGTACCTTATTGAAATATTCACAGCTAATCATCTTTTCATTTTCCTGCTTCCTGCTAAGTGTGGATTAAGATCTCAGTAGTTGCTTTTCAAGCTATCACGTGTTAAGTAAAAACGTTTAAACACTACACGAGTTTAACCTGCTCCACAGCCGCTCCAATTCCAGCTGGGACTTGGGAAAAGTGTGCACAAGAAACACCATCTGCCCAGATTGTCAAAAACGTTGACGTGCACCTCCCAGGGTTTTTAAACTTCTCACATTCATCTGGAAAAGATACATGCACTTAAGCTACATTTGCAAGAGCCATTTTTGACCAAGCTCACCACTCTTAAGTGGTTTTTTAAAGCATTGCCTTCCGTTTTTGATACTCCTGACCCCACCTTATTTCACCCACACAAGTCAACTGAAAGGCTGACAACGAAGATCTGTGAATAAATTTAATAATTTGGTAAACAGATCCTCCCTTCTTTCTCCAGTTCCCAAAAAGCTATCAATTTTTTGGATTCCATCTAGAGAAGAAAAATGGATAGAAATAGACACAGTATTAACTTCGGTTACTTATTAAAGGTAATTTCAATCTCACCTACATACACACCAAAAACACCCTGTCTTCCCTGCCCTCCCTCCTCGTTCACCAGCCGCAGTAACAAGGGGGGCGGGCACTCCGGGCCCCACAGGAAAATGGATGAACCTGTTCCTCTCGTTAAGGCGATTCCCGACTGACCGAGTGTGGGTGGGTGAGCCCAGGAGACGCACGTTTTTCTCACTAAGCTTTTCAAGGACGGACGCCCAGGTGAGCCGCGCCCAGGCTCCTCCGCAGCTCAAAGGGCTTGTGACGGACCAGAGCGGCCGCCTCCCCTCCGCCCCCGTCCGCGCTGACTCCGAGGCGGCTCCCCAGGCCCGTCGGCCCCGCACCCAGGTCAGAGGGTGGGGCGCGCGCACTCACACACACCAAGCCTGCAGCGCAGGCAGTGGGCGCCCCCTCCCCGCACCCTCTCCTCCCAGGACAGCGCCCCTCTCCCCCCCGCCCCCCGCACAGCGCCCCTCTCCCTCCTCACCCGGGACAGCGCCCCTCTCCCCCCGCCCGCCCCGCACAGCGCCCCTCTCCCCCGCCCGCCCCGCACAGCGCCCCTCTCCCCCCGCCCGCCCCGCACAGCGCCCCTCTCCCCCCGCCCGCCCCGCACAGCCCCCCTCTCCCCCCCCGCCCACCCCGCACAGCGCCCCTCTCCCCCCCGCCCGCCCCGCACAGCGCCCCTCTCCCCCCGCCCACCCCGCACAGCGCCCCTCTCCCCCCGCGCAACCCTCACAGCCCCCCTCTCAGCCCCCCTCTCCCCCGCGCCCGCCCCGCACAGCGCCCCTCTCCCTCCTCACCCCGCACAGCGCCCCTCTCCCCCGCGCCCGCCCCGCACAGCGCCCCTCTCCCTCCTCACCCCGCACAGCGCCCCTCTCCCCCGCCCACCCCTCACAGCGCCCCTTTCCCCTCTGCCCACCCCGCACAGCGCCCCTTTCCCCTCTGCCCACCCCGCACAGCGCCCCTCTCCCCCGCCCACCCCGCACAGCGCCCCTCTCCCCCGCCCACCCCCTCACAGCGCCCCTCTCCCCCGCCCACCCCTCACAGCGCCCCTCTCCCCCGCCCACCCCGCACAGCGCCCCTCTCCCCCGCCCACCCCGCACAGCGCCCCTTTCCCCTCTGCCCACCCCGCACAGCGCCCCTCTCCCCCGCCCACCCCTCACAGCGCCCCTCTCCCCCGCCCACCCCTCACAGCGCCCCTCGTCCCCCGCCCACCCCGCACAGCGTCCCTCTCCCCCGCCCACCCCGCACAGCGCCCCTCTCCCCCGCCCACCCCGCAAAGCGCCCCTTTCCCCTCTGCCCACCCCGCACAGCGCCCCTTTCCCCTCTGCCCACCCCTCACAGCGCCCCTCTCCCCTCTGCCCACCCCGCACAGCGCCCCTCTCCCCCGCCCACCCCCGCACAGCGCCCCTTTCCCCCGCCCACCCCGCACAGCGCCCCTCTCCCCCCGCCCACCCCTCACAGCGCCCCTCTCCCCCGCCCACCCCTCACAGCGCCCCTCTCCCCCGCCCACCCCGCACAGCGTCCCTTTCCCCCCCCGCCCACCCCGCACAGCGCCCCTTTCCCCCTCTGCCCACCCCGCACAGCGCCCCTCTCCCCCCGCCCACCCCGCACAGCGCCCCTCTCCCCCGCCCACCCCGCACAGCGCCCCTCTCCCCCGCCCACCCCTCACAGCGCCCCTCTCCCCCGCCCACCCCACACAGCGTCCCTTTCCCCCCGCCCACCCCGCACAGCGCCCCTTTCCCCTCTGCCCACCCCGCACAGCGCCCCTCTCCCCCGCCCACCCCGCACAGCGCCCCTCGTCCCCCGCCCACCCCGCACAGCGCCCCTCGTCCCCCGCCCACCCCTCACAGCGCCCCTCGTCCCCCGCCCACCCCGCACAGCGCCCCTCTCCCCCGCCCACCCCGCACAGAGCCCCTCTCCCCCCGCCCACCCCGCACAGAGCCCCTCACCCCTCGCCCACCCCGACAGCCTCCCTCCCCCCTGGGCCCTCGGGTGGGAAGGGCACTGCGGTCTCTTCCCTCGCGGGCTGCTTCCCGGTAAGCGCGGAGGGGCGGTGGGGGTGACGTGTCCGGAGTGGGGGGCGGACAGCAGAGGCGAGCGCTCCTCCGCCCCATCTGCAGCCGCGGCGCCCGCCGGAGGAGGTGCGGGCCGGGCAGCTGTGCGCCAGGCGGACCCGGACCGGCCCTGGGAGGGAAGGAGGGAAGGAAGGAGGGAGGCGGGAGGGGTGACCGACCGGGAGGGGTGAGCCGGGGAGGAGCTGCCGCCCTCCTCCCGGAGTGGTGGCTCGTGTAGAGCTACCTGGGGTCCGGAGGAGCCTCCCGCTGGACCAGGAGGCCGGGGCTCAGGGTCAGCTCAGCCCGCCCGGGAGGGGTCCTTGCTGGCACTTCCCCAGCTAATTCCTCGGGCGATCAGCTTTCTTCTCGGGCCGCTTTGCTAGAAAATCACTTTCCAGTCATTGCAATGATTATCTGTCATCTAAAAGGAAATACATTTTTGATAATGTTTTGTTAATTGTTTAATATCTGTTTGGCACTCTAGCAACAAGGGCTTATTGAAACAATGCAGATTGGTTTAGGTTTCATTTCACAAAATAGGTTAATAATAATTTAGTTTGTTTTTGTACTAAATTGTGCCTGACACATAGACTATAATGAAGTTTCTGAATAAGAAATGAAAAACTATTTTCTTGAGATAAAGCTTCAAAATATCTTTCACATCTAAAAGAGTAAAAAAACAAAAACAGCTGCTTGACCTGCTTTCTGTCTTTATTTTTTTATTTTCTTTGTTTTTCTTTTTTGGTAGTTTGCTAAAGTGGTTTAAAAATCAAAGATTTGGCCAGGCCAGTGTTCCTCAGTGTTTGAGCATCAACTCATGAACCAGGGGGTCACAGTTCGATTCTATAGTCAGGGGACTCTCTCATCACTGGTGTTTCTATCTCTCTCTCCCTCTCCCTTCCACTCTCTCAAATTAATAAAAATATATTTTGAAAAAAATCAAAGTTTTGAACATGCCCAGATTTAAAAAAACAACAACACACACACAATTGGAACATAGTAATGATCTTGAATGGTCATTTTTCTTCAGCGAATCATTCAGCAAACATGTATTATGTACTCACAGGGTCTACAAAGGTAAGGCAGGTCAAAGTCCAGCCGTAGATCTAAAGCCGCCTGCGGAAAAGCAGACTGTAGACAACTGAAATTACTTCTGTGTTGTTAAGAAGCATCTTCAGCCCTAGCTGGTTTGGCTCAGTGGATAAAGCCTTGGCATGAGGACTGAAGGGTCCCGGGTTCGATTCCAGTCAAAGGCACATGCCCAGGTTGTGGGTTTGGTCCCCAGTAGGGGACATGCAGGAGGCAGCCGATCTATGATTCTCTCTCATCATTGATGTTTCTATCACTCTCCCTCTTCCTTCCTCTCTGAAATCAATCTCAACTGCCCTCCCCTGCCGGCCTGATCACCCCTAACCACCTCTGCCTCAGCCCCGCCACCTGTGGTTTTGTCTGGAAGGAAGGCAGGACGACCTGAAGATGTCCCGTCCACCTGGTCTAATTAGCATATTACTCTTTTATTAGTATAGATTATATTTTTACAACTAAGGTTTCTTTATTGTCTATGTAAAATTACCAGTATACATTTTTTTCTTGCTTTACTTCTTTTTATGGCTTCTCTGTTTCAGACCTCATTTGAAGGTATTACAGCTGATGGCAATTACTCTTCTTACACTATAAAAGGTAGTGTGTCTACTGAGATTATATTTGTAGCAATGTTGAGTTTTACAAAAATTTCAAAAGGTTTATTAGATAAGTATCACTTTGTTCTAGTTTAAAGATAATATCATAGTTTATGGTTACTCAACATATGGTAAATGATACTCATCAATCCAAGGCATTCATGATTATGATATCTTGCTATCTCTCTTCAGCTGAGCTAATATGCACAATATAATCAGGTAATGTGTCAGCCAGTGAAATATTTCTTATTGCTTCCTTAACTACTGAAGCTACAGTTCCAGTTACCTGCTACTGAGTAACAACCCACACCAAAGCCGTGGCTTAAAACAGCAGGACTTGGGGGCAGGCTGCGGTGGTGCTCGTTCTTGGCAGGTGGAGAAGGGGGCTGCCCTGCTCCTGGTGAGCTGCCAGCCTCCCTTCTGGTTGCCCATGTCCCTGACCTTTAGCTCCTATAAGAACTTGGTTTTGCAGATTCCTGTGGTCATTGTGGGTGTGAAGTCCATGTTGCCTTTGTTTCCTGTCCCTGAGTTGGAGATAAAGGTGCGAAAACTCCAGGAACTGTGACAGTAGCACTAATGCAGGCTTGCTCTGCCCTCTGTGCCTCTGACTTCACAGAAATGGCCAACCACACATCGCATTTCACACACTGACCTCTTTAAGGACACACCATGTGATAAAGGAAACTTGGAGAAATCTCACTACCGAACTTCTGTGTTGCAGAAGACACTTTGGTATAAAAGCCTCTCAGAAAATATGTTTTCTAAAGGAATAGAAATGGAGTGAGAGTGAAAGTGCAGTATGTTTGTGGGTAGAGCCTGTTTTCTCTGTTCCTCAAGGGCCGGTGAGCAGGCTGTACAGCCCGATTGCAGCCACACCTCCATCGCTGCCACAGGCCTGTGTTAGGTGGACCCCAGAGGCTGGTCAGCTTATACCCGCCCCCCCCCCCCTCCCTGGGAGAACAGAGGGCTCCCTGGTGCTCTGTGTCCTGTAGGCCTGAGGGGGTGAGAACAGAGGAAGGGGGAGAGGACACAGCTTTGTCCAGGTAGCTAATTGGTCTGTTTGTAGTGTCTTCATTTTAGGTTCTGTTTTATTAACGTGTATTTTTACGGGAAATCACCCAAGTCCTCCAGGTTTCCAGGTTGATGCAATAGGTTTCTTTTATTTTACTTTTAATTTCTCCTCTTTCTGGTTTTCTACAGAATCATTACAGTTATGAACAAATATTGAGACATTATTGTCAACTTAAGTCTACATTTTATTTAGGCTCCCACAGTCCAGGCTCAGTCTCAGTCCTGACACCTCTTTTAATTACTCTCCAGTCTTCCAGCTGGTTGGGTGCTATGCTAGGACACGGGACGGGGGAGAAATGCGCTGCCAGGGTCCGTGCTGTGCAGACCGCAGGGACTGCATGGGGAGGCATGTGGGCAGCTCTTACACACGCCAAGTGACAGGATCCGGTCCTAACTTAGAAAGGTTGGCTGGTCCCAGCGTGGAGGTGGGACTGGATGAGAGGGGACAGGAAGCCGAGCAGTGGGCTGGCTGGTGAGTGTGGTACTGGCCGAGCTGAGGCAGGGACGGGGTTGCAGAGGAGCAGGGTGTGAGGACCAGAGAGGCGCGGTCAGCACTGTCCTGAGGATGGAGCCAGCAGGGGTGTGGGAGCTGGAACTAGGGGGACTGGCCATTCGGAACCCAATAGGAGAGCAGATTCTGCTGAAAGGAGACTATGTGCTAATCTCTGGATCTATTGACCTCGAAGGAAGGACGGGACTAAGAAGGAAGGGGGGAGCGTGCTGATCGCACGCTGGGCAGCAGCCAAAGGTACCACCTCACTGAGTCCTCCCAGCCACCCAGAGGGAGCGTCGTCCTCATCTGACAGGGGAGACCGAGTCTCCATTCTCTGCCTGAAGCCACACAGCCGGGAGGTGGTGGGGCCAGAAGCCGGCTCTGCGCTGTTGGGCTCAGGCCCTGCCCCGCAAGGGCCTGGCCTCCACTCGGAGCTGCCAGGAAGCTCTTGTCAGGCGAGGCCTCAGGAAGGGGCGTGGGCAGAAGCAGACCTGCTGTGGCCAGGAGCACAGCTTTCCAACCCTGGAGGAGCCTGGCCCACGTGGCTCAGGAGCACAGCTTTCCAACCCTGGAGGAGCCTGGCCGATGTGGCCCAGGGGCTGGCATCGTCCTGCGTATCAGGAGGCCCCAGTCCCACTCCTGGTCAGGGCACGTGCAGGTTTCAGGCGTGGTCCCCAGTGTTAACATAAAAAAAACCATTGAAACTTGTAAAGAATTTTTGTGAGTTTATTTGAGCCAAACTGTCGACATATGCGGGGAAGCAGAACCTCAACGAATTGAGATAATGCTCCGGAGAATGGCGGGGTTACATTTGTATTTATACATTTGCAATCAAAGGAGGGACATAGGTGAGTTACATGAAATTCATTGGTGATAGATTAAGGAGGAGGGATAAAGCAAAGCAGGGAAACCCCTGGGATTGGATAAAAAGTAAAATGATGGACACATACTTAGGTGGGTGCAGGAACAATTAACATGATCATGAAGGAATTTGTGGTATCTGTCCTGGCGCCCAGCACATTAGGTTGTGCCCCAAGGGCTCCAGAAAAAGGGAAGTTACAAGTTACCCAGACATTTCAAGGGTATGTTATCATAGATGCAAAAAGACAGACAGGCTCAGTGAAGGTAAAGGTTGACCTTGTCAGTGAAGATACTGGCCCAGGACTTAACTGCCCACCATAACTGCTTTAGTTAAAGTTTAATTTCAGACCCTCCTTTGTGGTGACTTTAGGTCTCCGAGTTTGCAAGGCCGCCATGCAGGCCTCCCCTGAGCCTGTCAGGTCAGCATGTGACCCCTTCCGTCCACACCGGTCTGGGCATGTGGGAGGCAGTGCATTGGTGTTTCTCTCTCTTCCTCCCTTCCCCTCTCTCTAAAATCAGTTTTTAAAAAAATACAATGCTGGAGGCGGGAGTAGGAGTGGTAATGGCAAGAGGCTGCAGTTTGCAGGGTGAGCACCAGAGAGGAGGGTTTTAAGCAGAAAAAGAGTCTCCGAAATGTCATGAAGATTCTTCTTGATTCTCTGGTTGATCACCAGCTACACGTACCTGGATGGGATCCCAAGAGGCCTGGACAGACACGACTGAGGACCGAGCCTCTCCTGTGAGGCTGCAGCTTGCACGGGTGCGGAAGCCCTCCTTGCTGGCCACCAGGGCACAGAGACTCACTGAAGACGGGTCACCCCGTAGAGAACTCAGAATCGGTCATGGCTGCTCTCGACGCACCTGGACTTATTTTAAAAGCAAGCCTCGGACAGACCAAGTCTGTCTGAAATTTAATAAGTTGTTGCCAAACGAAGCACTATATCTACTGAACCCTATCAGCATATGGCTACCTCAGGATGAACAGCGTGGCGTCCAGCACCCAAGCAAAATACAAGACCCGAAGAAGCAAACGTGTGACTGATCATCAAGAGAAAATAGTAGAAACCGACACAGAAATTACAGAGTTGACGATAAACCACCCCAGCATTTTAAACGTATATTCAGGTGTTTATAACAAACATAAAAATATACAAAAATGAAAGAAATGGAAGAATATGTGTGTAAAAAATATAAAATCCAAAACCTTATGCCTGTTGATGGGCTCAGCAGTAAGTTGTGTGTTGTGGAAACAAGAGACTTGTGGACTGGGAGACGTGGAAATAGCAACTGTCTACACACAGCACAGATGAGACGCAAACAGGCTGCCCCCTCCTCCCAAAAGGGATCTATGAGACGGCGTCTCCCCAAAGGCGGAAGCATTTACCGCCCAAGCCCGGGAGGAGCAGAGGGGAGGGGCAGGAGACCATGTTCCCAGGGGGCTGCCCTGCTGATGCTCATTCAGGCTGGAGGGAAAGGGAACTAAAAGTCCAGAGCGGCTTCCGGCCGGGCACCCCGCCAGAGGCAGCCGCTGTGCCCACAGGCAGCGCCCAGACCAGGCGGCACCGTCACAGGCACCGCCGTCGCCACTGGCCACCCCGATGGCGACAGGCGCCCACTCCTGGGCAGGCACCGCAAGGGGCCTCCCTCATCCGGAGGCGCTGGGAGCAGCCGAGCATCTACCAGCCAGTGGAGCTGAGGAGCCCAGGGCGCCCCTGGCAGGCGGGCACCATGGGCACCAGCCTGTCTGGGGGCTGTTGCGGGGGTGGGAGGACCCCCTCCCTCCTGCTCCCCCCACGCGTCCAATCCACTCAGGGCATAGACACCCCTGTGATTAGAAGGGTTTTTATTTTATTGAGACCAAAGCATCATTCCTTATAATTATGGCCTTTGGTTCATGATTTGTCTTAACACACACACACACACACGCGCGCGCGCACACATACATACACGCACACATGCACACACGCGCACACACACACACACATACACAATGGGACACGCCCCTCCTCAGGCTGGGCCCCTCCTGCTGGGCAGAGGGAGGTACTGGAGGGCCAGGGACTCGGAAGCCAGGAGCCGGGTGCCCCTCAGCCAGGAAAGCCTGGCTGCCATTAGGACCCCGCAGCTCCCGACCCCTCCCTGCAAGCCGGTTGCTCTGTTTCCTATGACACCTGCGCTGGGAAAGCCTGCGCAGCGGCCCCCTCCCCGCACCCGCCCCCTGAGGCCGGGAGGCTGGGGGAACTGGCACCAGGTGCAGAGGGAGCGTCACAGGGCGCCCCCTGGGCGCGCGGGGGCCCTACTGCCCCCTCTCCTGGTGAGCGGGGGTCCCACTGCCCCCTCCCCTGGCGCGCGGGGGTCCCACTGCCCCCTCCCCTGGCGCGCGGGGGTCCCACTGCCCCCTCCCCTGGTGAGCGGGGGTCCCACTGCCCCCTCCCCTGGCGCGTGGGGGTCCCACTGCCCCCTCCCCTGGTGAGCGGGGGTCCCACTGCCCCCTTCCCTGGCGCGTGGGGGTCCCACTGCCCCCTCCCCTGGTGAGCGGGGGTCCCACTGCCCCCTCCCCTGGTGAGCGGGGGTCCCACTGCCCTCTCTCGCCGCCTGACTCCCCAGTTACTTCTCTGTCTGGATCCGAGAACAAGCCCCGAGGTCTGGCCTGGCACTTGGGTAACAACACAGGATCCCAGCGCCCACTCCGCGCCCGCAGGCCCAGCATTAGCCGCCCGAGACCTGGAACCCGCTGCGCTTCTGTCCTGACAAAGGCCCCAGTGACTGCTCAGGGGAAGCCGCTCAGGGAGACCGTGCGGGGACGGGGGAGGGTGGCCTCGGTGCGGCAGGGGCGCCGGGAGCCCCAACAGCACGGGGGCTGGCCCTCAGGTCAGAGCAGAGTTCCTGAGCCGCCCCTGCTTCCCGGGTCGCCCCGCTGGGTCCCAGCATCGGAAACCGGCGCCGCCAGGCGGAAGGTGGACACTTAGACCCGCCGCCTCTCTGTGCCGGGGAAGGTCTCTAAGCTCCGGGGTGAGTGTCCTGCCTGTGACACGGGCTGAGGAGCCCGGCCTCCCTGTCCGGACGGTTCTGAGCCAGTTGGGATGACGCACTGACCTGCAGGGGGATGAGGGCTCTGGGCGTGGACACCAGGGAGCAACCTGTCCGGCTTCCATGTCACTCCTCGGCCTGCAGTGTGCTTTGCATGTGTAAGAACGTGTTACAATCTCGTTTGTACATTTTAAGGCACCTCAATGCTTTTTGAAATAGGGTGGGTGTGGAGTAAACACAAACATAAACATTTTTTGTTGTTAATCCTCACCAGAGGATATTTTTTTTCCCATTGCTTTTCAGAGAGTGGAAGGGAGGGAGGAGAGAGAGAGAGAGAGAGAGAGAGAGAGAGGTATGTGAGACAGAAACATGGACTGGTTGCCTCCCCCACTCACCTCTTCACCCCTTCTGGGGTCAGGGAGTGAACCCGCAACCCAGGTACATGCCCTTGACTGGGAATTGAACCTGTGACTCTGGTGCTCCGGCCGACAGGCTAGCCACGTATCCACACCGGCCAGGGCGAAAGATAGACAAAAGTTTAAAAAGCTATAACCCACTGTTCCCAAACCTTCTCTCATGATATTCTTGAGCTAATGGCCTACCCAAATCGTATAACAGCCTCATTACAAACACGATTTTCAGAAAGGCCTTTTCTTAGATACCACACAACATCAGAAAGGAGGATGGCAATATACAGATGGAGAATACATGGAAGCAGAGTGATTTCTCTGGTATGCTAGAGAATTAGACAATTCTCTGTTCCTAATTCATTTCGCAGTAAAAGGAACTGGCCTCTTTGGAGAAAGAACTGATACAGCTTTGGGTGAGAGAAGGTACAGGTGAGTTAATGTACCAGAAAGCAAGGAAGTGCATAGAGACTGGTGGAGGCATGGAGGGAAACTACTGTCCAACCTCGAGGAATCTAAACCCCAAAACAACCTGCTTACAATGGATTTTAGCGCATTGAACAACAAAAAGAGAACCAACCCACACAAAAAAAGAGAGGAGAGGGAAAAGGAAAAACTTCTTTTTCAGAAGACTGTTGGGTGAAAAAATGTGTAATTAATGATAATATTATAAATCACTTTTTAAAATCATTGATATCATAATTTATTCAGGCAAAAATTATCATTGGGTCTATAGCATTGAGTGCAAATTAATTGGGGGACAGAATATTAACAAATTCAAAGTATTTTTTAATGTATAAATCTAGTGGGAGCCACCTTATCAAGTCATCAAACACTGTATCCCACTTTAAAAAAAAATTCTTTATTGTTGAAAGTATTACACACGTCCTCCTTTCCCCCCATTAACCTCTTTCAGCCGCTCCCCTCCCCCTTCCCCACCCCAGGCCCTCACCACCGCATTGTCTGTCTCCAAGGGTGATGCATATATGCATACAAGTTCATTGGTAGATCTCTTCCCACCCTGCCTTCCCTCTGAGGTTCAATGGTCTGTTCATGCTACTATGTCTCTGGGTCTGTTTTTGTTCATGAGTTTATTTGGTTCATTAGATTCCACATATGAGTGAGATCATGTGATACATCTCTTTCTCTGACTGGCTTATTTCACTCAGCATTATACTCCCCAGGTCCCTCCCTGCTGTTGCAAATGGTATGTACCAAAAAATTTTTATCCATTAATCTGCTGATGGGCACTTGGGCTGTTTCCAGAACTTAGCTATTGTAAATGACGCTGCTATGAATGTAGGGGTGCACATATTTTTTCTGATGAGTGTTTCAGGTTTCTTAGAATATATTCCTAGAAGTCGGATCACTGGGTCAAATGGGAGTTCCATTTTTTTTTTTAGTTTTAGGAAACTCCATACTGTTTCCCATAGTGACTGCGCCAGTTTGCATCCCCACTAGCAGTGCACTAGGATGGATTCTCTGCTCCGCATCCTCGCTAGCACTTGTCATTTCTTGATTTGTTGATGGTAGCCATTCTGACAGGTGTGAGGTGAAACCTCATTGTCCTTTTGATCTGTATCTCTCAGATGATTAGTGACTTTGAGCATTTTTTCATTATGTCCCTTGGCCTTTTGTATGTCCCCTTTGGAGCAGTGTCTATTTAGGTCCTTTGCCAATTTTTTAATTGGATTGTTTGTCTTCCTTTTGTTAAGTTGTATGAGTTCCCTATAATTTTGGAGATGTATCGGTAAACATGTTGCTATGAGAGATGTCTGAGATTTTGGTGCCTATGGCTTCTTCTAGGACTTTTATGGTTTCATGTCTTACCTTTAAGTCTTTTATCCATTTTGAGTTTATTCTTGTGTATGGTGTATGTTGGTGGTATAGTTTGATTTTTTGTATGTAACTGTCCAATTTTCCCAGCACCATTTATTGAAGAGATTGTCTCTGCTCCAATGTGTATGCTCTTGCCTCCTTTGTCAAATATTAATTGAGCAGAGTGGCTTGGGTTGATTTTTGGGATTACAGTGGCTTTGTAATGTAACTTGATATCTGGTATTGTGATTCCTCCAAATTTGTTCTTTCTCAAGATTGCTGCAGTTGCCGAAACCGGTTTGGCTCAGTGGATAGAGCGTTGGCTTGCGGACTGAAAGGTCCCAGGTTCGATTCCGGTCAAGGGCATGTACCTGGGTTGCAGGCACATCCCCAGTGGGAGATGTGCAGGAGGCAGCTGATTGATGTTTCTCTCTCATCGATGTTTCTAACTCTCTATCTCTCTCCCTTCCTCTCTGTAAAAAATCAATAAAATATATTTAAAAAAAAAAAGATTGCTGCAGCTATTCAGGGTCTTTTTTTTTTTTTTGGTTCCTCATAAATTTTTGGAGTGTTTGTTCTAGAATTTTGAAACCTGTTGACATTTTAATGGGGATTGCGTTGAATCTGTAGATTGTTTTGGATAATATGGACATTATAATGATGTTGATCCCACCAACCCATGAACATGGATATTCTTCCACTTGTTTTTGTCTTTCTCTTATCACTTTTTTTCAATGTCCTGTAGTTTTCAGAGTACAGTTTTTTTTACCTCCCTGATTAAGTTTATTCCTCAGTATCTTAATTTTTTGTTATAATAGTAAATGGAATTGTTGTTTTAGTTTATCTTTCTGAGTATTTACTATTGGTGTATAAAAATGCGATGGATTTCTGGGTGTTAATTTTGTACACTGCTATGTTTCCAAATTCATTTATTAAATCTAGTAGTTTTTTTATGGAATATTTTGGTTTTTATATGTACAGTATCATGTCATCTGTGAATAATGAATGTTTTACTTCATACTTTCTAACCTAAATGACTTTTATTTCTTCTTCTTGTCTGATACCTATGGCTAGGACTTCCAGTACTATGTTGAATAAGAGTGGTGAAAGAGGGCATCCCTGTCTTGTTTCTGTTCTTAGGAGAAGTTGTTTTAGTTTTTGATGATTGAGTATGATGTTGACTGTAGGTTTTTCATATATGGTCTTTATTATGTTGAGGTGTGATCCCTCTATTCCCACTTTGCTGAGAGTTTTTATCAAGAAAGGGTATTGGATTTTGTCAAATGCTTTTTATGCATCAATTGATATGATCATGTGATTTTGTCTTGCAAGCTGTTTATGTGATGTGTCACATTTATTGATTTGGGAATATTGTACCAGCCTTGCATCCTGAGAATATATCTCACTTGGTCATGGTGTATGATCTTTTTTAATATATTGCTAGATCCGACTTGCTAAAATTTTGTGGAGGATTTTAGTGTCTATGTTCATCAGAGATATTGGCCTGATGTTCTCTTTCTTTGGCATGTCTTTATCTGATTTTGGGATTAGGGTAATGCTGACTTCCAGTGTGCCTTCCTCTTGAATTTTTTGGAATAGTTTGAGGAGAATAGGTTTTAGTTCTTCTTTGAATGTATGGTAAAACTCCCCTGTGAAGCCATCTGGTCTAGAGCTTTTGTTTGCTGGAAGTTTTTTTTTTTTTTTTTTATTACGGCTTCAATTTCCTCCATAGTTATTGGCCTATTCAGGTTTTTTTATTCTTCCTGATTGAGTTTTGGAAAGTTGCATTTTCCTAGAAATATGTCTATTTTGTCCAAGTTGTCTCATTTGTTAGAATAAAGTCATTGATAGTATTTTTTTTTTTTTTTTACTATCCTTTGTATTTCTGTGGGGTCAGTTGTTACTTCACCTCTTTCATTTCTGATTTTGTTTATTTGAGTCCTCTCTCTTTGCTTCTTGATGAGTCTGGCTAGAGGTTCATCAATATTTTTTATTCTTTCAAGAACCAGCTCTTGGTTTCATTGACGTTTGTATTTTTTAGTTGCTATGCAATTTATTTTCACTCTGATCTTTATTAATTACTACCTTCTACTTACTCTGGCCTTTTTGTGTTGTTCTCTTCCTAATTCTTTAAATTGTAGGGTTACAGAGCTTATTAAAAGTTTTTCTTGCCAAAACCGGTTTGGCTCAGTGGATAGAGCATCTGCCTGCGGACTGAAAGGTCCCGGGTTCGATTCCGGTCAAGGGCATGTACCTGGGTTGCGGGCACATCCCCCGTGGGAGATGTGCAGGAGGCAGCTGTATGTTTCTAACTATCTATCTCTCTCCCTTCCTCTCTGTAAAAAATCAATAAAATATATTTAAAAAAAAAAAAAAAGTTTTTCTTATTTTTTTGAGGTAGGCCTGTAATGCTATGAACTTCCCTCAGGACTGAATTCACTGTTTCCCATAGATTTTCAGTTGTTGTGTATTCATTCTCATTTGTTTCCAGGATGTTTTTTATATCTCCTTTTATCTCTTTGGTAACCCATTCATTGTTTAATAGCATGCTATTTAGCCTCCATGTGTTTAAATGTTTTTATTGTAGCTGATTTCTAATTTCCATTGTGGTCTGAGAAGATGCTTGATATGATTTCAATCTTCTTGACTTTGTAGGGACTTAGCTTCTGTCCTAGCTTTTGGTCTATCTTTGAAAATGACACATGTGAATTTGAGAAGAATGTATATTCCATAGCTGTAGGGTGAAATGTTCTGAAGATGTCAATTAGTTCCATTGGTTCTAGAGTGTCATTTAGGATTGCTGTTTCCTTGTTGATTTTTTGTCTAGAAGATTTATTCATTGACACAGTGGGGTATTAAAGTCCCCTACTATGATTGTATTGCTGTTGATTTCTCCCTTGATATCCTCCAGAATTTTAAAAATATATTTGGATGCTCCTGCATTTGGTGCATATATGTTTACCAGAGTCTATTGATCCCTTTAGTTTTATGAAGTGGCCTCCCATACCTCTTCTTATGGCCTTCACTTTGACATCTATTTTGTTAGATATAAGAATTGCTACCCCAACATTTTTTTTTATTTCCATGTGCCTGAAATTTTTTTTTTTCATCCCTTCACTTTCAGTCTATGTGAGTCTCTTGTTCTGAGGTGGGTCTCTTGTAGACAGCATATACTTATGGGTCATGTTTTCTTATCCACTCAGCTACCCTATCTTTTGATTGGGCCATTTAATTCATTTACATGTAAGGTTCTTATTGATAGGTACGAGTTTATTGCCATTTTTATTCATTATGCCTGTGTTCCTTCTTTCCTTTCTGTTTCTTCTTTTTACAACAGTCCCTTTAGCATTTCTTGCATTGCTATTTTGGTGGTAATAAACTCCCTTAGCCTTTTCTTGTCTGCAAAGTTCCTGATTTCCCCTTCAATTTTGAATGACAGCCTCACTGGATAGAGTATTCTTGGATTCATTCCCTTGCTTTGCATCACTTAATATACTTCATTCCATTCCTTTGTGGCCTGATGTGTTTCTGTTGGGAAATCAGTTGATAGTATAATGAGAGATCCCTTGTAGGTAACTCTCTATCTCTCACTTGCAGCCTTTAAGATTCTTTCTTTGTCTTTTATGGTTGTCAATTTAATTATGATGTTTCTTGGTGTAGGTCTTTTTGGATTCATCTTGATTGGGATTCTCTGTCTTTCTTGGAATTGTGTGAGTTTTTTCTTCCCTAAGTCAGGGAAGTTTTCTGTCATTATTTCTTCAAATATGGTTTCTATTCCTTGCTCAGCTTCCTCTCCTTCTGGCACCCCTATTATATGGATGTTGCTTCGTTTCATATTTTTGTCCCAAAACTCCCTTTGAATCTCCTGATTTTTAATTTTTTTCCAGTTGCTATTCTGTTTGGGTGTTTTTTTTTTTTGTTTTGTTTTGTTTTAATACCTTGGTTTTCAACTCACTAATTCGGTTCTCCACTTCTTCTAGTCTACTGTTGAAACCTTTCATTGTGTTCTTCATTGCAGCTATGTCATTCATCATTTACTCATGTTGGTGCATTTCTTATTCAGCTCCTTGTAGTTCTCATTGATTTGCATGTGTTTCTCATCCAGATGTTTGAGCATCCTTATAGCCATGACTATGAATTCTTTCTCTGACAAATTACTTGCCTCCATTTCATTTAGTTCCTTTTCTGGTGATTCCTCTTTTTACTTCATTTGAGGGTTGTTTCTTTGTTGCACCATTGTTGCTGTTCCTTTGTCATTGTTTCTATGTATTGGATCAACCTGCTATGCCACCCAGATTTTTTGAATTGATCTTATGTACTAGATGTTTTGTGGGACCCAATAGTGTAATCTCTAAGGTCTCCTGGGCTGGTTGTTCTAAGGTGGCCCCCTACTTGAGATATTTGGGTTCTCCTCATGTAGTTGGTTCTTGAATGTTATTGTCCCATTTATGGATGGAGTCTCCTCTCAGGGTGTCTAATTATGTGGCTCACTCCCTGCCACACTGTGATAGCCGTTTTGGAGGTACTGAGTGAAAAACACAAAATACAACATGATAAGACACAACACAGAAGGAACAGAACATGAATATACACAAGATGCCTATAGCCCCAACAACAGTGACCACCAGAGAAAAGAGAATGAGAGAAGAGAAAAGAGAGCAAGAATGGTGAAAGAAAAAATAAAAGAAAAATATGGGAAGAAAAATCAATAAAACAAACAAACCACAAAGCACAAACAAAAAACATCCAGAAAAAAATGGGGGTCTGAATCTGTAGATGCAGAGCTTAAGTAAAGAAAATAATGTTAAAGAATTAGAGGATAGGGGAAGAACCATGGTTTAAAATAAAGGAGGAAGAGAAGAAATCAGAAGACAAGAAAGAAAAATAATTGAAAGAAGAGTAGAGGAGAGAGCAGGTAGTCCTAAATTTAGGAAGTGAAAGAAGTCAAGAAATTAGGAAAAGAAAAGCGAAAGAGAAGAGAGAAAAGAATTTAAAAAATTGAGTAGTGAAAAAAAAAGAAAAGGGAAATTGATTAGGAGCACAGAAGACAAAATTAATATATGAACAGAGGAGTAAAGATGGTGGCCGGTAGGATGGCAGTGAGGAAGAGAGTGTGAGTGAGGGAGCGAAAGTGGAGTGTGTGGTGTGTGTGTGTGAGTGAGGGACAGTTAGATCCTACAGGAGTCTCGGGGGCAGACAGATCAGGCTCTGCTAGATGGGGAGCCCTTGTTACCAATGCAACCACTCTCAGGGCAGCTGGCTCAGGCACAGAAACCACACCATCTTGAAGGGGAGAGCTGCTGTGACTACGAGCCTAGCCTCACCACCACCCAGACTGGCCTCAGACACCATACCAGACCCTAAAGCCACTCTGGCCAAAGACATGCTACCTTATCTGCAGATCCACAGACTCCGGGACTCCAGCCTGCTCAGCTGCAGGCTCCTGTGAGTCCTGGAGTGCCCAACTCTCCCACCAAGCTCGACTCTTCAACTGCAGGCCCTGCATGACCCAGTGCTTGGGCCCTCCGGCAAGACTCAGGGTGTTCAACCCTCCTACCAAGCCCACTGCTTTAGCCACAGGCCCTGTGCAACTCAACACCTGGACCCTAAGATGAGAGCAAAAATGGGGAGACAAACAACCCCCAAAAGAAAGAAATGGAAGAATTGGCAGAAAAGGAACTAAATAAAAATGAGGCATGCGATATGTCAGAAAAATATTTCAGAATAAGGGTCATATAGTTCCTAAACCAGCTGGATGAGAAATAAACAACTTATGTAAGAATCAAGAGGAAATCAAGAATGATATAGCTACAAAAAAACACAATGGAAGGTTTCAACCGTATACTAGAGGAAGTGGAAGACCCAATTAGCGAGTTGGGAGACACGTTGGGAAACACTCCCAATCTGAATAGCAATTGGAGAAAAATATTAGAAAGCAGGAGCCCCTAAGGGAGTTTTGGGACAACATGAAATAACATCTGTATAATGGGGGTGCCAGAAGGGCAAGAAGAGGAGCAAAGATTAGAAAACCTATTTGAACAAATAATGACAGAAAACTTCCCTGATTTGGGGTAGAAAAAAGTCACATAAGCACATAGAGTCCAAAACAAGATGGATCCAAAAAGGCCCACACCAAGACATGTCGTAATTACAATACAATCATTAACGACAAAGAGAGAATCTTAAGGCTGCAAGAGAGAGAGACAGAGAGTTACCTACAAGGGATCTCCTATTAGACTATCAACTTATTTCTCAGCAGAAACACATCAGGCCACAAGGGAATGGAATGAAGTATACAAAGTGATGCAAAGCAAGGGAATGAATCCAAGGATACTCTATCCAGCAAGGCTATTATTCAAAATTGAAGGTGAAATCAGGAACTTTGCAGACAAGAAAAGGCTAAGGGAGTTTATTACTACCAAGCCAGCAGTGCAAGAAATGCTAAAGGGACTGTTGCAAAAAGAGGAAATAATAGGCATAAAGATTTAAAATGGCAACAAATCAGTATCTATCAATAAGAACCTTAAATGTTAAATGGATTAAATGCTCTAATCTAAAGATATCCAGTGGCTGAATGGATAAGAAAACATGACCCATATATCTGCTGTCTACAAGAGACCCACCTCAGAACAAGAGACTCACACAGACTGAAAGTGAAGGGATGGAAAAAAAATTTTCAGGCAAATGGGGGAAAAAAAGCTGTGGTAGCAATACTTATATCTGGCATAATAGATCTAAAAGCGAAGGCCATAATAGGAGATAAGGAAAGCCACTTCATAATAATAAAGGGAGTGATACAACAAGAGGCTGTAACTCTGGTAATCATATATGCACCCAATGTAGGAGCATCCAAATACATACAAAACTTGTGGAAGATATCAAGGGAGAGATCGACAGCAATACAGTCATAATAGGGGACTAAAATACCCCACTGACATCACTAGGTAAGTCCTCTAGACAAAAAAATCAACAAAGAAACAGCAATCTGAAATGACTCACTAGATCAGGTGAACTTAATGGACATCTTCAGAACATTTCACCCCAAAGCTATGGAATATACATTGTTCTGAAGTGCCCATGGGACATTTTCAAAGATAGACCACATATTGGGACACAGGCAAAGTCTCAGATTCAAGAAGATTGAAATCATATGAAGCATCTTCTCAGATCACAATGGCATAAAATTAGAAATCAATTACAATAAAAACAATAAAAAATTAAACACTTGGAGACTAAATATCATGTTATTAAACAATGATTAGGTTACCAATGAGATCAAAGAAGAAATAAAAAAAATATCCTGGAGACAAATGACAATGAAAACACAACAATCCAAAAACAATGGGACACAGAGAAAGCAGTCATGAGAGGAAAGTTCATAGCACTACAGGTCTACCTCAAAAATCAAGAAAAACAGGTAATAAATTATCTTAAAGAATTAGAAAGAGAGCAAGAAGAAAAGCCCAGTGTGAGTAGATAGAAGGAAAGAATAAAGATCAGAGTGGAAATAAATGACATAGAGATAAAAAATCAACACAAAAGATCAATAAAACCAAGAACTGGTTCTTTGACAGGATAAACAAGATTGATGAATCTGTAGCCAGGCTCACCTAGGATCAAAGAGAGAGGACCACAATAAACAAAATCAGAAAAGAAAGAGTAGAAATAACAACAGACGCCACAGAAATCCAAAGGATTATAAAAAAAAAATACTGTGAACAACTCTATTCCAAAAAACTGGTCAACCTCAAAGAAATGTACATATTCCTAGAAAAATACGATCTTCCAAAACTCAATCAGGAAGAATTAAAAAATCTGAATAGGCTGGTAACTATGGAGGAAATTGAAGCCGTAATAAAAAAAAAAACTTCCAGCAAACAAAAGCCCTGAGCTGGACAGCGTCACAGGGGAGTTTTATCAACATTCAAAGAATTAAAACCTACCCTCTTCAAACTATTACAAAAAATTGAAGAGGAAGGAACATTTTCAAGCTTTTTCTAAGTAGCCAGCATTACCCTAATCCCAAAAGCAGAGAAAGACACCCCAAAGAAAGAGAATTACAGGCTAATATCCCTGATGAAGATAGATGCTAATATACTCAACAAAATTCTTGCAAATCCAATCCAGCGTTACACTCAAAAGATCATACACCATGACCAAGTGGGATTTATTCCAGGGATGCAATGCTGGTATAATATCCACAAATCAATCAACATGATACATCACATAAACAAATTGAGAGACAAAAATCACAGAGTCATATCAATTGATGCAGAAAAAGCATTTAACAATATTCAACACCCTTTCTTGATAAAAACTCTCAGCAAAATGGGGATAGAAGGATCATACCTCAACATAATAAAGGCCATATGTCAAACCTACAGCCAACAGCATACTCATTGGGCAAAAACTAAAATCATTTCCCCCGAGAACAGGAATAAGACAGGGATAACTACTTTACCACTCCTGTTCGACATGGTACTGCAAGTGCTAGCCATAGCGATCAGACAAGAAGAAAAAATAAAAGGCATCTAAGTTGCCAAAGAAGTAAAACTGTCATTATTCACAGATGACATGATATTGTACAAAGAAAACCCTAAAGACTCCATCAAAAACCTACAAGACTTAATAAATGAATTTGGCAATGTAGCAGGATACAAATTAACACCCAGAAATGTATGGCTTTTTTATACACCAATAATGAACTCACAGAAAGAGGAAAAAAAAATCCAATTTACCATTGCAACAAAAAAACTAGTATTCCTAGAAAAAAACTTAACTAAGGAGGTAAAAGACCTATACTAGGTAAACTACAGGACATTGAAAAAAGAAATAGAAGAATATGTAAACAAATGGAAGAATATGTGTTCATGGATTGGTAGAATCAACAGCATTAAAATGTCCATACTACCCAAAGCAATCTATAGATTCAATGCAATCTCCATTAAAATACCGACATATTTTATAGACTAGAACAAACTCTCCAAAAATTTATATGGAATAAAAAAGGACCCAGAATAGCTGCAGCAATCCTGAGAAAGAGGAACAAAGTTGGAGGGATCACAATACCGGATATCAAGCTGTATTTCAAAGCCACTGTTCTCACAACTGCTTGGTACTGACACAAGAATGAATAGAACAGAGAATCCAGAAATCGACACTAGCCATTATGCTCAATTAATATTTGACAAGGGAGGCAAGAGCATACAATGAGTCAAGACTCTTCAATAAATGGTGTTGTGGCCCTAGTGGGCTTGGCTCTGTGGATATAGTGTCGGCCTGCGGATTGAAGTGTCCTGGGTTCAATTCTGGTCAAGGGCACATGCCTGGATTGCAGGCTTGATCCCCAGTTTGGGGGGGGGGGTGTGCAGGAGGCAGCCAATCAATGATTCTTTCCCATCATTGATGTTTTTATCTCTCCCTTTCCCTTCCTCTCTGATATCAATAAAAATATCTTTAAAAAAAATGGTGTTGGGAAAATGGGACAGATACATGCAAAAAAAGAAAAAAAAAAGAAAAAAAAAGAAAGAAACTAGACCACCAACGTACACCATACACAAAAATAAAGTCACACAAAAATAAAGTCAAAATGGATAAGGGACTTAAATGTAATACAGAAACCATAAAAATCTTAGAATAATACATAGGCAGCAAAATGTCAGACATTTGTTGTAGCAATTTCTTCACCGATACAGCTCCTAGGGCAATGGAAACTAAGGAGAAAATAAACAAATGGGACTACATCAAAATAAAAAGCTTCTGCTCAGCAAAAGAACCCATCAACAGAACAATAAGAAAGCCCACTGCATGGGAGAACATTTGCCAATATTATATCAGATAAGAGTCTACTTTTCAAAATTTATACATCTTAATAAAAGGAAGATAAACAATCCAATTAAAAAATGGGCAAAGGACCTACTAGTAAATAGATACTTTTTGAAAGTGGACATACAAAAGGCCAAAAGACATGAAAACATGCTCAAAGTCACTAATCATCTGAGAGATGCAAATCTAAACGACAAAGTGGTACCATCTCACATCTGTCAGAATGGCTACCATCAACAAATCGACAAACAACAAGTGCTGGTGAGGATGTGGAGAAAAAGGAACACTTCTGCACTGCTGGTGGGAATGCAGACTAGTGCAGACACTGTGGGACACAGCATGGAGTTTCCTTGAAAACTTAAATAGTGTATGGAACTCTCATTTGACCCAGTAATCCCACTTCTAGGAATATATCCTAAGAAATCAGAAACACCCACCAGAAAGGATATATGCACCCCTATGTTCATAGCAGCACAATTTATAATAGCTAAGATTTGGAAACAGCCTAAGTGCCCATCAGCAGATGAGTAGATTAAAAAACTGTGATACATCTACACAATGGAATGCCACACTGCTGTAAAAAAGAAGGAACTCTTACCATTCACAACAGCATGGATGGACCTGGATAGCATTATGCTAAGCAAAATAAGCCAATTGGAGAAAGATAAATATTACATGATCTCACTCATTTGTGGAATATAATGAACAACATAAACTGATGAACAAAAATAGATCCATAGACTTAGAAGCATTGAACAGACTGTTAAACCTCAGGGGGAAGGCAAGTGAGAGTGGGATGGGGGAGAGGGAGATAAGAGATCAACCAAAGGGAAAAAAATTAATATATGAACAAAGCAACAGGGACAGAATAATAACAAATCAATAAAACAGATAGTTTAATTTTAAAGGGGGAAAAATAAAGGAAACAGAAAAAAACAAAAAGGAGAAAGGAGAAGAAAAATTGGAGGAAAAAAGAGAAGAGAGGAAGAAAAAGTTGCAAAATATAATGGGGATAAAATAAAAAATAAATAAATGAAGTGTCGTTCGCTTCAGCCATGTTTTACTGCCCCACGGGGGCTGGTTCAGGACCTCACCCTCTGTTCTGTCTGCGGATGCTGTGCTTCCTGTGAGGACCTAGCTGCTGGCCACTGCCAGGCACTGTCTGTGGCCTTTAGCACCTGCTTGGAGCTCCCAGCGATCCTCACTCCACCGCTGTGTCCCTCTCCACAGGCCTTGGCTGCCAGCAGGCTTGCCTGTCCGCCAGCTGTCAGTCTTCATCTCTCCAGAGTCTGTTCTGACTGGGCTTTAGGAGGGGTTGGTGCTGTTTCAATTGCAGGGACTATGATGGGTGTTTTTCCTGTGTCAGACCTACTCCTCCGCCGCCAGTGGCCCAAAATGTGACTCTGGCCTTGGTTGGCCAGAGATCCTTGCATGGAGACCAATGGGGTCAGCTGGGCCCTGGAGCTTTTATCAGTTGGTTCCTAGAACAGTGGGCAGATGGCCCCTCTTTCGGCTCCTGCTTTTCCAGGTCTCCCGGCCCTGCTTCCTTCCCTGCCTCCCTCACGCACCTCAGTCAGTGCCTCCCTCCCTGTGCCACTGCCTGGGTGTGTACCTGCAATTGAAGACTCCTGTGCTCTGGGTTTAGAGATAAAAGAAAGAAAAAGGGGGGAAAAGGGAATCAAAACTGTGGCTCTCTCCTCACTGGCTCCTTCTGCGGATGTGGACTCCACCGCCGCCAGCAGCCACCCGCCTTTTTGCTGCTGCATGGACGATGCGGGTCGCCCCGCCCCACGGACGCCACAGGCGGGGTGTGTGTGTGTGTGTGTGTGTGTGTGTGTGTGTGTTCGTTCTGAGCAACCCCTCTTGCGATCTCGCCCTTCCTACTTGTCTCCAGCTGCCTCTTCCTTCCTGGTTATGTCACCTCCTCAGCTGGACCACAGCTGGAAATTCCAGGGAATGTTCTCCAAGGTAGTGGTGGCTCCAGCCTGGCCCTGGGCGAGGCGCCGACAGGTTTCTTCTCTCTCTGCATCCCTCTCGACATGACACATGGGGAGTGCACATTCCCTATGATAGTCTCACAACAAGGATAAACTGGAAAAAGTTAAAAATAAAAGTGGCAGAAATGATAAATTGTGAATCACTAGAATAGTAAAATGTGGAAACTAAAAAATATTATTTTTAAATGCAAATCAGCTGAATAAATTTAAAATAAAAGGATCATGCAAGAGAAAACAAAGTTAGTACTGTAAGATTTTAATTGTGCATGGAAGTGCTATGCTATGATATGAAGCTAGACTTCGATAAGTTAAAGACAAATAGATAAATCTTGGACCATGACTGAAACAATAACAGTCATAAAAACAATAACACTACCAATAAAGCCATTGCCGACAGGTCAGCAGAGGCCATGAAATGGAGCTCAAAGATAATCCATGAGCCCAAAGGAAAGAGTTTGAGAGAGAAAAAAATTAAATGAGTGAGTCAATAAAAACAAATTGTAAAATGATGGTAGAATTAAACCTCAGACGGGCAAGTATTTCATCAAAAATAAATGGGCTAACCCTGGCCAGTGGCTCAGGTGGATGGAGCATCGCCTGATACACCATAAGGCTGAGTGTTTGATTCCAAGTCAGGGCACATACCTAGGTTGTGGGTTCGATGTTTTCATATTTCTCCCTCACACTCATGTTTCTGTCTCTCTCTTTCTCCCTCTCTTGCTAATAAATAAATAAATAAATAAATAAATAAATAAATTACATCAGTAAACATATCCTCGGGTGAGGATATTAAAAAAACGAAATGAAATAAGAAGTGGACTAAATCGTCAAATAAAAAAGGCAGACAATGTATGACTGGATTAAAAGACTCATTGAGATGCTTAGTACCAAAAAAAAGCAACCAACCATCTAATTTTATTTTAGTTTTTTAAAGGATAGTTCTGAATTTATTAAGAGGATTAATTCTTCATAAATAGGCCCCCTTTTTCTTTCTTTAATTTTATTGTTCCGAGTATTACAGATGTCCCCCTTCTCCCCACCTCACTTTTTAATATATATTTTTATTGATTTCAGAGAGGAAGGGAGAGGGAGAGATAGAAACATCAATGATGAGAGAGAATCATTGATTGGCTGCCTCCTGCACGCCCCACACTGGGTATTGAGCCCGCAACCCGGGCATGTTCCCCGACTGGAAATCAAACCTAGGACCTCCTGGTTCATAGATCAACGTTCAATCACTGAGCCACTCCAGCTGCCCCTTGCTCCCCACATTTTAATTGTAGTCATAAAGGGACCAAGAGGTTTGCAAGTAAAATGATTTCTTTAAAATGACATAAAAATTCTTATAAGAAAGCTGTGGTGGCCACATTAATATAAGAAAAGTGAAGTGGTTATATGAATTAACATTAAAGAAATCTTAGAACAATGAAAATCATCAGTGTTAAAAAGGGCTATTCCATAATAATGAAAAGATCATTTCAACAAGAAGATACTCCTAAGTATGTATGATTAAGTAATATAACTTCAAAATACTCAAAACTGACAAAATTGAAAGAAGCAATAGACAATTATAGAAAACCTTGAGATTTTAACACTCTTCTCTCAAGAGTGTTAGAATTTGATAGAACAAATTAGGGAAAAAACCCAACAAGGACATAGAATATCTGAACCTGAGAGTTATGGTTTATTACTTTGCTGGGGTCCAACCCCAGCAGGTCCAGGGGTCCCCAAAGGTGTGGACAGAGTCAGCGAAGAAGGAATGACAGGGAGACAGCCTTCAGTTGATCAGCAGCCTAGCCAGGTTCTCTAGCCAGGATCTCCAGCCAAGTTCTGGTCTGGATCTCCAGCGAAGTTCTGGTCAGGATCCAGCCAAGTTCTGGTGTTTATTGTCTTGTTACATCTGTATTTATACCAGTCGATTTTAATCCTGTCAATTTCTATTGCAAAGGTTAGGGTGTTTCTTATCTCCATTCCAGGGAGTAAAGATTATGTAGCTTAAGCGTGATTGTTTGTAGTTAAAGTGATTAACTACCCGCCTGGCACTTAGTTAAGGGGTTTTATCCCCTCCCTAACTTTAGGGAAAAATCCCTACCTAGGGAAACAACCTTTCTCGGAGAGGTGACCTTGGTTAAAACACATAGCACTAAGGGGAGCAAACATTAAGAACAGTATGCTATATACTCCAGGTCCCTTGAAACATATGCTGTGCAGATGTTTCTTTCCTGCAGCGACTGTGTCAAGCAGCAAGGATGGACCGGCTTCCGGCATGACTTGATTTAAGTTTATTGTCATTTATAGAAACCTCTATCCAACAACAGTAGAGAGCATTTTCCACCCAAATATTCTAGGCCACAAAATGTCTCAATGGAAAAGAATTGTATGTTCTTTCATACAAAATAATTAGTTTAGAATTCAGTCACAAAAATAGCTGGGAATAAAACTACAATCTTCTGCATCAGAGTTGGGGAAGGTCTGGCCTGTGGGCCTTTTTAAGGCCTGAGAAATCACTGGGTCTGGCCCTGCATGGCATTAGGGGAGGTTAATTAAATGTGTGACCAAATATAACAGGCTAGTTTTTAAGTTCATAACTTTGTATGTTAAAAATATCCAAATGGCCCTCAGTATAAAAGGGTCAAAGACAAAAAATCACAAGAAAAATTAGTCTGTATTTGGAACTGAATATAAACACAACCCATTAAAATTTGTGGAATGAAATTAAGTAACTAATTAAGAAAAATTTCAAGTCAAAAGTGGTTATATTAGATGCAAAGAAAAACATAAAAGTCAGTAGCCCTAACTGCCACCTTAAGCTAGAAAAATGAGCAAAATGGCCCAAGGTATATAGCTGAAAAAGTTAAACAAAGACACGAGTACTTGTGAAAGAGTAAATAAACAAACACTATACAAATGTACTGAAACCAAATATTGTTTATTGGAAAAAAAATCAATAAATGTTATCCAACCCTAACTAGACTAATCAGGAAGAAAAAGAGAAAACACAAGTTACCAATTTAGGTTTGAAGTAAGTGACATAAATAGTTTCCTAATACTAGACGCCACAACTTAGAAAAACTGTCCAAATTCCCTGACATTCCCAAAGTGCAGAAACTGCCTGAAGAAGGAAGAGAAGGAAGCAGCATGGCTGGGACCTGAGGGGAGAGGGGAGCAGGGGGAGGAGCTGAGGGTGGTTGGGGGGTGGGGGGGGGCTGGCTATGGGGTTGTGGTCGGGATGAGAGCTGGTGCTACAGTGAGGCCAGCTTTCTCTGCTCACTTTTGTCACTTGGAGTTTTGTTTCTCCGGGAGACACAGCACCCCTAGGCTCCTGTCTAGAGAGCAATGTGCCCTCCTGGCTCTCTCCTGTTCCTTCTTCTGTGCTAAGCTACTTTTGTTTTGCTCTCCCCAGCTTTACAAAAGCAATGATGATGTGTGTTAGCTACGGAGAAACCTGTGTAGAGCTGCCGGTCAGTTGGACTGTCCTCCTGTGCACATCAAAGGTTGAGGCTGGGATCCCAGCAACCAACCCATGTTTCTCTGTCACATGGATGTTTCTCTGTCTGTCTCCCCTTTCTCTCTCTCTATAATTAGTGGTGATTAAGTGCAGACACACACATATATAGGCAGTTTAAGCTTGGGGAAAAAAACATGAAGAAATATCATGTGAGGAGGTAGAAAAATTCTCTTTCTTATTTTTGAGTTTTTTTTAATGATTAAATAAAGTAGGAACAACTTTCTTTGAATTTAAAATGAGGTCAGGGTCTGGACGCATGGTATTCTAGAAACCAGAAGTTTATGTAAATGAAATTGTGTCCCCTGTAGGTAATCTGAGAAAGTCACAATATGACAAATGTTACAGTTTCAAAGAGGGAAACTTTTGATGGCAAATTCTGGAAACTAAAAGATCAAGCTTAGTTACAGTGTAGAACGGTCCTTAAAGAGTGAGCATTTGAAAAGAACAGCAACAATATCCAGGTGCCTGCAGTTTCTCCCAGGGGGTCATGTTCTTGGCAGGGAGCACCCGAGTTTCCTCTCTGACCCACATGGCGCTTGTGTGGTCAGCCTGTGGTGCTGGCGTCCAGTGACGGCCCCGCAGCTTGGTCAGGCCAGGAAGTGAGCTCGAGACACTTCTCCTGCCTCAGGTGGCGCCATGTCGCTGAGCCTCCGCAGACATGTAGAGGCATCTCCATAGGCCCGGGGGTGTCTCCACAAACCTGAGGAAAGATGAGGCAGGAAGATTGTCTGCCTACAGAGGACCAGCAGGGGGGTGGCTAGTGTGGGAAACGGTGTGTGTGTTAGTGTATTGTGTGCTGTGATATAGTGAGAGTTTGGGTGAGGAGTGGGGTTACTGAACATAGATTTATTCATGCTTTGCTTTGAAGTATGGTAGCAATCATCGCAGGTAGAAACTGTAGTTTAACTCTAACCCTGCTGTTTGGCTTAACAATAGAAAAGTTATTTTGATTTTCTGAATTATATAAATCATCCCATTTGATTGAATGCCTTATTGATTGTAATGTGAATATCCCATTGATTGTGATCTTACTGGTTTTAGAAAGCAAATTCCTCTGTACCTGGGAACCAGGACAGCACAATTATCCCAAGACCAGAGGGTTCCAGATAATGTTTCCCTGTCAACTCAGTGATCTGGAGACCCAAAACTATAATTAACATGCTTAATTCTGCTTCTGTAAACTGCTTTTTTGCGAACCAGGTTCCTCATTCCAAACCCTGGGATGTAATCAATACCTTTGTGATTTTTGCCTATAAATCTGGTGTTGCAGCTGGGAGGACACTGTGAGATTTGGGAGAGCAAAATGCCCCCTCGTAGTCCCAGATTTGCAATAAATATGACTCTTTAATTCAACTTCTTGAGGCGTCCTTCTGTGATTCACGGGGTATACTATAACAGCTTCATCTTATAGAGGAACTAAAGACATTGGGACTTCAGTGGAGCCTTGACTTACGAGTTTAATTCGTTCTGTGACGGAGCTCATAACTCAAATTACTCGTATGTCAAATCAACAGTAAATGAGTGAAACACGTTGATGCTGGGCTGATGTTATGGCGTTCACTGTGACGTTCGCTGCGCCAACTAGCAGTGGGGTATCTGAAGCTGGCTCATAACCCGAATTTTAGCTCGCCACTCAAGCAAAAAATCGGCCGAGAGACAGCTCATATCTCAAAAAACTCGTTAGTTGGGACACTTGTAAGTCAAGGCCCCACTGTATTAGCAAACATGTCCTGTGGGACATGTACTATGAGAAAGTTTATTTCTAGAAAGGAGTTTGTTCATGCATTTACCAATTTAAAGAATACTGGTGTCACAGACAATTCACATTCCTTATGAAGGGATCAAAATTCTGCCACCCTGATGCCAATACTTGGAATCTTAATCTTAAGCTGTTTGTGGAGGAGCAGGACTCAGAAAGAATCTGTGGCCCCGCCCCTTTTCTGCCCAAGGAAATGCTCTTCTCTGCTGCCTCCTAGTGTACATATTAGGGATAGCATCTCCTAAAGCATCTGCTCATATCATTTTGCAAGGACTGGAAGGCCCCAAGCTCCGAATGCCGTGTGTACCCATGTTTTCTTTTTGATTCAGCCTCTCCTGCAGGCAGGGTCTCTGACTCTCTCATGTATGTGAGGGGCCTATCCATACATGTGTCTTACAGGTGGTTATTTTCTGTTGCTAATCTGTGTCATATCTATTTGGTTATTAGACCAGAAAAGAACCTTGACTTTAGAGGGAAGTTTGTTTCTCCCCCACATAAGCCAGTAACCTGATATTTCATAGAGTGTAAACTTTGGAAGTACATCTACTTCACCCTGTCCTGAACTAAGATTTATCAAGTTATCTAAAGAAACATTTTTAGGACTGGATGATTTTATCAATGAAATTTGGAACAATCTACTAATTTAGTTTCTGGATGTAAAACTTTCATTTACCGTCCAAAGGTGGGAATAAAGAGGACACAGCCTTGCATTGTGCATGTTGATTTTAAATTGTCAGGTAAGTTAAGAAAGAACCTGTAGTTCTCCCCCATTTCTTCCTAAGAGGTTTCCATGATGATACCTGGTTCCAGGAGGGAACATCAGCCTACTTGCCTCAGCTTTAGGCCTTAAGGCTCCAAACAGGAGCCTGTTGACCACCCCCACCTGTACATGTCCTGTTGTTTTGGGGTTGTCTTAGAAACATAACCTGCCAAGTGTGCTGCGCTTTTCCTAAATATCACCCTGCTCCACCATTTCCCAAAGTGTTATATACCAAATATTACCTCATTGTTCTTCACATTCATTTGTATGCAAATTAACTGAACAGAGTAGAAGGTTTAGTAAGTTACCGAAATCCATCCGTAAATTTTGTAAGATAAAGATGTCTCCTTAGATCAGTTTTGAAAATGTGCCTTATAAAATAAACTAGAGGCCTGGTGCACAAAAATTTGTGCACCCAGGGGGATTGCTCAGCCTGGCCTGTGCCCTCTCGCAGTCTGGGACCCCTCGGGGGATGACCACCTGCTGGCTTAGGCCCGCTCCCCGGGGGGATCGAGCCTATGCTGGCAGTCAGACATCCCTCTGGCAGCCTGGGAGCCCTCAGGGGATGTCCACTTGCAAGCAGGGAGCAGGCCTAAGCTGCAGTTGGATATCCTTAGCGCTGCTGAGGAGGTGGGAGAGGCTCCCACCACCACCGCTGTACTGGCAGCTGTCAGCCTGGCTTGTGGCTGAGAAGAGTTCCCCCTGTGGGAGCGCACTGACCACCAGGGGGCAGCTCCTAAATTGAGCATCTGCCCCCTAGTGGTCAGTGTGTGTCATAGTGACCAGTCATTCCCAGTCATTCTGCTGTTAGGGTCAATTTGCATATTACCCTTTTATTATATAGGAGTGCCTGGCCAGCCTGTGTGAGGGCTTGATGGCTGTTTGCAGGCTGGCCACAGCCCCTTCAGGGTGGGGGTCCCCGCTGGGGTGTCTGGCCAGCCAGGGTGAGGGGCTGATGGCTGTTTGCAGCCTGGCCAAGCCCCCAAGCAGGGACCCTCACCCCTTGAGGGTCTGGCCAGCCTGGGTGAGGGGCTGATGGCTGTTTGCAGGCTGGCCACAGCCCCTTCAGGGTGGGAGTCCCCCATGGGGTGCCTGGCCAGCCTGGGGAGGGGCTGAGGGCCGTTTTCAGGCTGGCCATGGCCCCCAGCCACCCAAGCTCCCAGTGGAGGCTTGCTGGAAGCAGGTATCTGGGATTTATTTAGCTTCTATAATTGAAAATTTGTTGCCTTTTGCAGAGGCCACAGCCGGCTCAGGGCACACGGGAAGCTTGGCTTCTTCCTTTGCCCGGGCAACCAAGCCTCCTGCTTGCTCCAGCTTCGTGGCTGCTGGCTGCCATCTTGGTTGGGTTAATTTGCATATAGTCGCTCTGATTGGCTGGTGGGCGTGGCTTATGGCTTAGCAAAGGTACTGTCAATGAGCATCTTTGTCTTTTATTAGTGTAGATGGTGTTGGGACATGGGGCAAACAGTAGGTCACAGATATAGGACGACTAGCAGGGTTTTTCCTGATTTGAGAGGCAGGTGGACATTAGTGAACATTTCCTGTGGGACCACTTTTCATGAGCATGTTCTGCAGCTGAACACCAGCATCTGGAGTGCACTGCTTCCCTGTCAGTCTAGTGAGCTGCGTGGTCCCATCTTATAGTCTCTCTGGAGGCAGAGGGAAGGCACTGAGGCTCAGTCTGTCAGCAATAAATGTTCTAAGCTATAACACAGGAGAATTTGGCCTGGCTGGTATTGTTCAGTGGTTAGAGGGTCAGCCCACATGGGAAGGGTCGCAGGTTTGATTCCCAGTCAAGGGCATATACCTGAGTTGCAGGTTTGATCCCCCATGAGTACAGGAGGCAAATAATCGATGTGTCTCCCTCACATTGACTTTTCTCTCTTTTTCCTGCTCCCTTCCTCCCTTCCACTCTTCAAAAGATTAATGGAGAAAATATTCTCAGGTGAGGACTAACCAAAAAGAAAAAAAAGGATTTTTTCCAAGTTACAAAATGAAAACCCTGAGAAATCTGTTCTGTGTTCAAAAGAACATTGCTTATAAATGTTAGAACCAGGCTCAGGTAGATTCCAGGGACTCCAAGCTTTAGGGGTTCCCTTTCTCAGAACTGCTGGGATTGCTCATGAAGGGGTGCAGATTATGAAAGGAGCCACTTTGGGCTAAACAATTAGGAAGAATTTTTATTCTCTTTAGACTAAGAGACCAGGCTTGGTGAGCAAAGAAAAAACTTGTGTTGCCATCACAACAGTCTAGCTTATCATTTATAAACTAGAGGTTCATTCATGGAATTTGTGCACTGTGGGGGTATCCCCTCAGCCCAGCCTGCTCCCTCTTGCAGTCCGGGAGCCCTCCAGGGATGTCCTACTGAGGGGCCTACGCTGTCAGTTGGACATCCTTAGCACTACTGCAGAGGTGGGAGAGGCTCCTGCCACCACTGCTGCACTCAGTGGTGAGCCCATCTTCTGGTTGAGCAGCATGCCCCCTGTGGGAGCACACTGACCACCAGGGGGCAGCTCCTTCATTGAGCGCCTATCCCCTGGTGGTCAGTGCATATCATAGCAACCAGTTGTTCTGCCATTTGGTCAATTTGCATATTAGCCTTTTATTATAGGACTAGGAGCCCATTGCACAAAGATTCGCACAATAGGCCTTCCTTCCCCTGGCTGCCAGCACCGGCTTTCCTCTGGCACCCAGGACCCAGGACCCAGGCCTTTGGTCTGGCTGCAGATAGGCTTGGCTTCTCTGCCGTGACTGCAGTGGAGAAGCCAAGCCTCTTCAGTCTTCAGTCTTCTCTCCACCCCTGCGTATGCAAATTACTGCCATCTTTGTTGGGTTAATTTGCATAGTTGTTCTGATTGGCTGGTGGGTGTAGCAGAGTAACACCAATTTGCATGTTTCTCTTTTATTAGTGTAGATTATCCCATGTTTTCCTCTAGGACATTTTCCCTAAAATGAAAATAGCTTTGTGTGTGCAGTTTACTTAAGCAATAAAATATAGAGTTAATTCAAAATTCTACCCTAAGAGTTAAAAAAACTGCTATCGTTTTAAGTATATCCCCCTTCAGACATCTCTACATGTGCACATTTTCTTTCTTCTATTTTCTCTCTATTTAATTTACTATTTCAGATTTTAATATGGCTGCAAAAAATGTAAATTTTCAACTTTTATTCCTAATATGTGCATTTATGAGTGCACATTTTTTCATAAGTTTTGGTATGTGGTATTATCATTCAGTTTGACTTATTTTTTAACTTGAATTGTGATGTATTTTTTGGGTTAGACGTGTATTTCACAACCTTTAAATATAAGGAGTTTCTAGGTACCTCTGTTCCTGATTTCTGGATTAACTACAATGACAACAAGAAACATATTGTATATAATTTCAATTCTTTGAAGTTAGTTGAAACCTGCTTCATAGTCCAGCAGGTTCACGTAAAAAATAATTGAAGTGCTCCTCCGCTGCCGTCTCAGGTGCATCTTGGGAGTAGCACCTCAGTGCAGGTCAGCAGGACAAGGGGGTGGCTATAGTGGAGGATCTCTAAGTGCTGAATGAAATGCTATTTAGGAGTGTGTTTCAGAACTTTTAAAACTAAGAACTTTCCTATCATCAACAAATGACAAGTGCTGGCAAGGATGTGGAGAAAAAGGAACCCTTGTTCACTGCTGGTGGGAATGCAGCCACTGTGGAAAACAGTATGGAGTTTCCTCAAAAACTTAAATATGGAACTCACATTTGACCCAGTAATCTCACTTCTAGGACTATATCCCAATAAATCAGAAACACCAAGCAGAAAAATTATATGCACCCAGCACAATTTACAATAGCTAAGATTTGGCAACAGCTAAGTGCCCATCAGCAGATGAATGGATTAAAAAACTATGGTACATTTACATAATGGAATACTATGCAGCTGTAAAAAAGAAATAACTCTTACTATTCACAATAGCATGGAGGGACCTGAAGAGCATTACGCTGAGCTAAATAGGCCAGTCAGAGAAAGATAAATATCACGTGATCTCACTCATTTGTGGAATCTAATGAACAAAATAAACTGATGAACAAAAATAAACCCAGAGACAGAGAAGCATCAAACAGACCGTCAAACCTCAGAGGGAAGACAAGGGAGGGTGGGGGCAAGGGAGAGATCAACCAAAGGACTTGTATGCATGTGCAGCTTGGGAATAACATCTTCATGCCTTTAGCAGGAAAGGTTGTTGGGTGCAGTGGGTTATCTGAATGTTGAACGCAGTTTGCTGCTCAGGTTGTTGAAGTGTTTTACATCCTCACTGAATTCTTTGTGTGAGGCTATTGGTTCTGAAAGAGGTATGCTCTGTCTCCGAAGGAGAGAGGTGTATTAAATTTATTATGATTATAAATGTATCTAGTTTCCCTTGTAGCTCTCTTGTATGTACTTTGATTTCATGTTATGAAGTGCTTGTGAATTTGGATATTCCTGGTAAAATGAAATTATTGATATGAAGTGCTCTTTATTTATAGTAATGCTTTTTGCCTTCAAGTGTTCTGTATTATCATATACTTTTTATTTGGCTTATGTTTGTTTAATATATTTTTTCCATTCTTTCACTTTTGATATCTTTGTACCCTTGGGTTTTCAGTAGCTTTCAGTTTTTATATTAGTTATGAGTAAAATGAGTTAATTCTGGTTCAGTATTTTTCCCCATTCAGTTCTTCTAACATTCTTTATTATATAATGCATATTTCCCCACTGATCTAAGGAGATATTTTTATTTTACCAAATTTCCATATGTATTTGAGTCTATCACTGGACTTTGTTTTCTGTTCCATCAGTTTATCTATTTACAGGACATTGCCCAAGTTTTTAAATTACTGTAGTTTATAACACAATACATTGTTCTATCTGGTTGGGGTAGCTTTTATTCATTTATTTGTTTTTCTCAGAATTATATTTAAAAATATGTTTATTAATTTCAGAGAGGAAGGGAGAGGGAGACAGAAACATCAATGATGAGAGAGCTGTCTCCTGCACGCTCCCCACTGGGGAGATCAAGCCTGCAACCAGGGCATGTGCCCTGACCAGGAATCGAACTGTAACCTCCTGATACATGGGTCAACCACTGAGCCATGCTGGCTACGCCAGAATTTTCTTTTACATTTTTCATTTTAACATGTGAACTTAAATGAGCTTGTTTTGGTCTTAAAAATCTTGCTGATATTTTAACCAAATCATAATAAATTTATAATCAACATTGGGAGATTGACATCATTATGATTGTTCTTCCCAAGAATATGATGTTACTGTCCAGTTGTTCAAGGTCTGTTATTGGGTAGCATTTTAAAGTTTTATTTATACAGATTGTGGATCATTCCTAGGCATCTTATGTGTTTTGTTGCCATTGTACATTTTCTTTGATTATATGTTTTATGTACTGTTTTAAAGGATATGTATTTATATGCATGTTATCTCTCCCTTTCTTTCTGAAATAAATAAAAAAGATATTAAATAAGTAAGATTATTGATTGTTAGTAAAAAAAATCGATATGAACTTTTGTTTCTTCACCATATAAGCAAGTATTCAGACATTTTGGGAGTACGTGTCCATCACCATTTTCTGAACTAAGATTTTAAAAAATATATGGTAATATTGATTTTCAGAGAGAGAGGAAGGGAAAGGGAGAGAGAGACTAAAACATCGATGAGGTAGAGCTATCACTTCAATTGGCAGCCTCCTGCATGCCCCCTTCTGGGGATTGAGCCCATAACCCTGGCATGTGCCCTGACCAGGAATCGGACCAGCGACCTCTTGGTGCCTGAGAGAATACTCAATTCACTGAGCCACACCAGCCAGGCTGAACTAAGATTTAACAATTAAACTAAAGTAACTTATTATCAACTGAATGATTATGTCAATGAATGTGGAACAATCTACTAATTTATCTGTGGATGTAAAACTTTTATTTAAAGTTTCAAAGGTGGGAGCGCAGTGTTGGACCTGTAAGGATATAAGCCGTTTGAGGAAGGGGGTGGGCAGAGCACCTTGGACAGCGCCAAAAGTGGTGGTGCTGAGTAGAGGTAGGAAAGAGGCGGCCAGCCAGTTCATTTGGCTGCAGCTGGCCGCCGGGTAAGATGCGTTCTCATCCCTCTCTGAGAGGCGGCCCATTCTATCCAGTTCGGTCAACATGGATTTCAGGGAAATTCTCATGATAGCTTCTAAAGGACAAGGAACCAACAGCACACTGAAAAGGTATAGTTTGGCAGTGGGTCCTGCCAAAAAGACCCAAAAGTTAAGGGTGTCCAATCAGCAGTGTGCAAGCTTTTCTCAAAAGAAAAGAGGAGGAGCTCAGAAGAAAAGCCATACAGGAAAAGGAGAAAAGAAGAACTACTCAAAAAGGGAATTGAGCTAAAACATGACACGAAAGCAAGAGCTATGGCCAAGAGGACAAAGGACAATTTCCATGGTTAAATGGTATTCCTGTTGAGGAAAAGTCAAAGAAAAGACAGGCAATGGAAAGCCACACTAGTCAGGGAACAGACCAAGAGTATGAGATGGAAGAAGAGGAAGAATTCTTAGAACACAATCAGGCAGCATCAGAGCAGGAGTATGAAGAAGAGCAAGAACCTCCTCCCAAAGTTGAAAATAAACCAAAGGTCCCCCTTAAAAGTGCCCCACCATCATGACTTCACTGACCTACTCAGGCTGGCTGAGAAAAAGCAGTACGAACCAGTGGAAATCAAGGTAGTGAAAAAAACCAGAAGAGTGGCCTATGACTGCACAAGAACTTAGGGAGGGAAGGAAGACATATGAAAAAGGAACCTGAGGCAGATGCAGGACTGCCTCTGACCAAAAAGGTGTCCTCTTAGACAGAAAGTATGGGCACGAAACCTAGCCGAGTTTCTGGGGACAAGTATCCTTCTCCTAGGGGCACTGCCCTTCCGCATGCTGAGCAGAATTACAGACCCAGCACAGCTAATAAGAAACATTTAGGTTTGTTTTCATCCAAATCTATGCCAGGAGAGAGGCCCAAAGTAGGATCTAGCAACTGCTCCCAACCCTCGTTTCGGGAGGACCATGACAGGCCTGTTTTCAATGGGCCTGGAAAGACCCACTCGAGCACCTATTCACCAAGTGTTCCAAAGGCTTCTGCTAAAAGGACTCAGAAATCTGTTACTGAGCACAAAGCCAAAAATCTCCTCCCCATCCTAGCCATTCCATACCTGGACCCGTGGTCATCCCACATAAGGCTAAGAGTCCAGGTGTCAGGCAGCCAGGCAGCTCCAGCCCAGCTCCTGAGCAGCCCAGCACAGAGAGTGTTTGGCCTAGTTAGTTCTGGCTCCATGCCCAGGTGCCAGAATGGCAGCCCCAGCTCAGGACCTGAGCGATCAACCAGTGGGACCAAGAGGCCAGCCAGTGACTCAAATCCTCCTGGAAGGACAGTCAGTAGTACAGGGGCCTCTGGACGACCCATCAGTGGCTCAGGTGGTTCTGGGAAGTCAGAGGTCAGTTCTGGTGGCCCTGGGTGGCCTGTGCACAGTCCACATGACCGATGACCAGTGAGTGGCTCAATGCTGCCCCCCCCCCCCCCCCCGGGAGGTCAGTCAGTGGCCCTGGGGGATCAGTAAGTGGCTCAGTTCCAGCTGGATGGCCTATCAGCAGTTCAGGCCCTAGAAGACCAGTGAGCAGCTTGGGACCTGGGTGAAGAGTTAGTAGCTCAGATCCTCCCCATAAGCCCTAATGCACTTTTGTTTCAGAAACAGTATCTTCTAAGAATATCATTACCAGCCCAGCAATGAACAGATGAATGGAATGAAGCCTTCCTTAGCTGGCTACAGATCTGCCCAAGGTCCTGAAAAGCTTCCCTTCCCTAGAGGTTACAAAAGACCCTGAGAATGTGAAGAGGAGGAACATGAGGACTATGACTCCGAAATGGAAGATTTTATCGAAGATGAAGGAGAATCTCAGGAAAAAATATCCAAGCACATTCTTTGGCTATGACCGAAAAAAATACAAAGATGAAAGTGATTATGCCTTATGTTACATAGAGAGTAGTTGGAGAGAACAGCAGAAGGAAGAAGCAAAGAGTTTAAGACCTGGTATGCAAGAGGACTTTGAGGAAATGAGACAGGAGGAAGAAGCAACGAAATGCAGAGAGGTCAAGAAGCTTAAAAGACGTTAGCTGCTGCTTTTATTTATTTTTGTGAAACTCTGGAGACATTCTACTGCAAAGAAGTCCTGCCTTCGGACTGAAGAAGCCCATTATCACTTTAGATTTATACTTGGGACCTCACGGACAAGGAATGGATACTATATATTTTGAGCGTAAAGTATTTTCAAATACCTTCCGGGGTAAAAGCTGTAGTGCAGATGACATAACTGCTCACAGGTGCTGGCCCTGATCCTGATGAGCTATGCACTCTAACATGGGGCCCACTCAACAGTCAGCCAATCTTCTTTTGTTCCTTTGCTATTTTAAAAAGGAAAAAAGATTGCCTCTTGACTTCCATAATTCTGTTGATGGGTGAGTATGGCAATGGCTGGCTCCCAATCAAACGTATTTTGTCTTTTTATGAGGAATCTGGCCCTTCCATGAATGATTCCAGGAATAAAGTCACCTGTTCTAATCTATATGTTTGGATTGAGAACTTGAAAATGTAGAGTAGGCTTTATAATTATATGGATGTCATCTCTGTGGCTTTGAGGTAAAAAGTAGAATAAATTATATTGTATTCTATATTCATGGATTGGATGCTGAGAATTCTTATTCACTGATTTAGGTGTTTAGGCAATTAACCAAAATAATTTTAAGTTAAAAAAAAAGTTATTCCATTTGGTGTAAGAATATTCTTTTCCAAATTTTTCTTTCAGATTTATTGTAAAATAGATAATGTTACTGTGCTGATTTTATTTAAAAAGTCATTTTATATTGTAGAAAAATATATTATTCAAAGATTAGAGTTAAAAGAGTAATAGCTTAAAAAATAAGCAAGTGACACGTGAGGCTTCTCTTACTCCCCTACTATAAAGATAGTTTGGAATCCAAAGTGTCCTTGTATCTCTCGATGTTAATGACTTTGAATTTTTATCTTAAAATTCCTTAGCAATTAATGACAAAACCCCAAAACTAAATTCATGTGTATCAAGAGGAAATAAATATATAAAGTTTAAAAGGTTGGAATGAAGAGTACCAAAATTTTGCATTGGACATACTGATTTTAAGCTCATCGTTAAGAAATAAAAATGAGAAAGACCCTACAGTTGTCTCCCATTCCTTTCTAAAAGATTTAGTTGGAAAAAAAACTGATGTAGGAAGAGAACTTTACCAGGAGTTTCTCTAATTTTTAAAAATTCTTTATTGTTTAAAGTATTACATATATCTTCTTTTTCCCCCATTGAACTCTCCCCAGCTGCTCCCACCACCAAGCACATGCCCTCACTCCCTACTGTCTGTGTTCATTGGTTATGCTTATATGCATACATACAAGTTCTTTGGTTGATCTCTTACCCCACCCTCGCACCCTCCCCTGCCTTCCCTCTGAGGTTGGATGGTCTGTTCAATGCATTTAAGTCTCTGGATCTATTTTTATTCATCAGTTTATGTTGTTCATTATATTCCACAAATGAGTTAGATCATGTGATATTTATCTTTCTCTAACTGATTTATTTCGCTTAGCATAATGCTCTTCAGGACCATCCATGCTGTTGTGAATGGTAGGAGTTCCTTTTTACAGCAGTGTAGATGTACCATTGTGTAGATGTACCACAGTTTTTCAATCCACTCATCTGCTGATGGGCATTTAGGCTGTTTCCAATTCTTAGCTATTGTAAATTGTGCTACTATGAACATAGGGGTGCATACATCCTTTCTGATTAGTGTTTCTAGTTTCTTGGGATATATTCCTAGAAGTGGGATTACTGGGTCAAATGGGAGTTCCATATTTAGTTTTTTTGAGAAAACTCCACACTGTCTTCCACTGTGGCTGCACCAGTCTGCATTCCCACCAGCAATGCACAAGGGTTCCTTTTTCTCCGCACCCTCTCCAGCACTTGTCATTTGTTGATTTGTTGATTTTTTGATAGCCATTCTGACAGGTATGAGATGGTACCACATTGTTGTTTTGATTTGCATCTCTCAGATAATAGTGACTTTGAGCATGTTTTCATATGTCCCTTGGTCTTCCTTATGTTCTCTTTCAAAAAGTATCTATTTAGGTCCTGTGCCCATTTTTTGATTGGGTTGTTTATCTTCCTTTTGTTAAGTTGTATGAGTTCCCTGTAAATGTTGGAGATTAAACGCTTTTCAGAGATAACATTGGCGAATATGTTCTTCCATGCAGTGGGCTTTCTTCTTGTTTTGTTGATGGTTTCCTTTGCTGTGCAGAAGCTTTTTATTTTGATGTAGTCCCATTTGTTTATTTTCTCTTTAGTTTCCATTGCCCTAGGAGTTGTATCGGTGAAAATATTGCTTTGGCACATGTCTGAAATTTTTCTGCCTATGGGTTCTTCTAAGATTTTTATAGTTTCCAGTCTCCCATTTAAGTCCTTTATCCATTTTCAGTTTATTTTTGTGTATGGTGTAAGTTGGTGATCTAGTTTCATTTTTTTCATGTATCTGTTTAATTTTCCCAACAGCATTTATTGAAGAGACTTTCTTGACTTCATTGTTTGCTCTTGCCTCCTTTGTCAAATATTAATTAGGCATAGTGGTTTGGGTCAATTTCTGGGTTCTCTATTCTATTCCATTAATTGATATGTCTGTTCTTGTGCCAGTACCAGGCAGTTTTGAGAACAGTGGCTTTGTAATACAGCTTGATATCTGGTATTGAGATCCCACCTACTTTGTTCTTCTTTCTCAGGATTGCCACAGCTATTTGGGATCTTTTTTTATTCCAGATAAATTTTTGGAGCATTTGTTCTAGGTCTTTGAAATATACTGTTGGTATTTTAATGGGGAGTGCATTGAATCTACAGATTGCTTTGGGTAGTATGGACATTTTAATGATGTTGATTCTACCAATCCATGAACATGGTATGTTCTCCCATCTGTTTATGTCTTCCTTTATCTCTTTATCTCTTCTTTCAACATTCTGTAGTTTTATGAGTAGAGTTCTTTTACCTCCTTAGTTAAGTTTATTCCTAGGTATCTTAATTTTTTTGTGTGCAATAGTAAATGGGATTTTTTTTAAATCTCTCTTTCTGTAAGTTCACTATTGGTGTATAGAAATGCCATAGAATAGTGCTCAGCGTGCCTTTGAGCCCAGTGACTTCCCAGCATTCAGATCCTCAGACTTTCCTCACAGCATAGCCCCCAAACGTCAGTCCCTCTCTCCCACCTCAAATGAAGAAACCAAAACTGCCTCCAGCCCCCAAGCCAGAGAAGAAGCCGACCCTTAGGATGTGCCAAAAGGAGAAAAAGAACAGCAAGACGCGATTGAACATATTGATGAAGTATAAAATGAAATAGACAGACTTAATAAATAAGCCAGTGAGGAGATTTTGAAAGTAGAACAGAAATATAACAACTCTGTCAACCATTTTTTCAGAAGAGGTCAGAATTGATTGCCAAAATCCCACATTTTGGGGTAACAACATTTGTCAACCATCCACAAGTGTCTGCACTGCTTGGGGAAGAGGATGAAGAGGTGCTGTATTATTTGACAAGAGTTGAAGTGACAGAATTTGAAGATATTAAATCAGGTTACAGAATAGATTTTTATTTTGATGAAAATCCTTACTTTGAAAATAAAGTTTGCTCCAAAGAGTTTCATCTGAATGAGAGTGGTGATCCATCTTCAAAGTTCACTGAAATCAAATGGAAATCTGGAAAGGATTTGATGAAACATTCAAGTCAAACACAGAATAAAGCCAGCAGGAAGAGGCAGCATGAGGAACCAGAAAGCTTCTTTACCTGGTTACTGACCATTCTGATGCAGGTGCAGATGAGTTAGGAGAAGTCATTAAAGATGACATTTGGCCAAATCCATTACAGTACTACTTGGTTCCTGACATAGATGATGAAGAAGGGGAAGGGGAAGAAGATGATGCTGATGATGAGGGGGAAGAAGGAGAGGAAGATGAAGGAGAAGATGACTAATGAACACTGATGGGTCCCAACCTTTTTAAATTTTTTCCAGTCCCTGGGAGCAAGTCGCAGTCTATTTATTCTTTTCCTTCTCCTGCCCCTTGTGCTCAGTCGCCCTGTTTTTGAGGTCTCTTTTCTCTCCTTTAGACCATCTTTACACCATGGTTCTCACCTTCTTTGGGGGGGGGGGGGGAGAGTGTACCTTGAGCAGAATACAGTGGGAAAAGAATCTTTGCCCCTTTCTGTTCCAAATTCATTTTTATCCCTTCCTGTCTCAAGAAAAACTTAATGGAATCAACACCACCGTGCTCTGTGGGAAAAAAGGAAAACCTCCGCTCCCTTAGCTCTGCTGGGAGCTGGAGGTTGCTAGGCCCCTGTGTAGTATTGCATAGAATTCTAGCTTTTTTCCCTCCTTTCTCTGTATATTGGACTCAGAGATTACACTGTGTCTCTGTAAATATGGACAGTTAGCATTTACCAACATGTATCTGTCTACTTTCTCTTGTTTTAAAAAAGAGAAAAAACTTTAAAAAGGGGGGGGGGTTCAGCAAAGGGGGATTTGAGATGTTTGGGTGGGTTAAGTGGGCATTTTGAAAACATGGCTTCTACTTTGGCATGTTTAATTGTGATGTCAAACAGGCATCATTGCAGTCTAAGATGACACTTTTAAAGGAGAATTCTCTCCTAATGATTACTTGAACCCTGCCACTCGATGGGAGAATAAGCAGAACCTGTAGGATCTTATTCGGAATTGACATTTCTCTATTGTAATTTTGTTCCTGTTTATTTATTTATTTTTAATATATTTTATTGACTTTCCACAGAGAAGAATGGAGAGGGATAGAGAGTCAGAAACATCGATGAGAGAGAAACATCGATTCAGCTGCCTCCTGCACACCCCCCACTGGGGACGTACCCGCAACCAAGGTATGTGCCCTTGGCCAGAATCAAACCCGGGACCCTTTAGTCTGCAGGCCAACGCTCTATCCACTGAGCCAAACCAGTCAGGGCTGTTCCTGTTTATTTTTAAATTTTCTTTTTGTTTCACTGGAAAGGAAAGATAATGCTCAATTTTAAACATTAAAAGTTGGCCCTAACTGGTTTGGCTCAGTGGAAAGAGCATCAGTCTGTGGACTGAAAACTTCCAGGTTCAATTCCCGTCAAGGGCATGTATCTTGGTTGTGGGCACATCCCCAGTAGGAGGTGTGCAGGAGGCAGCTGATTGATGTTTCTTTCTCATCGACATGTCTAACTCTCTATCCTCCCTTTCTCTCTGTAAAAAATCAATAAAATATATTTTTAAAAAGTTTACAGGTTGCTTTGTTACAATAAAACTAAATGTGTACAAAAATGCCATAGATTTCCTGGCATTAATTTTGTATCCTACTACATTGCCGAATTCATATATTAAGTCTAATAATTTTTTGATGGAGTCTTTAGGGTTTTCTATGTACAGTATCATGCCATCTGCAAATAATGACAATTTTACTTCTGGTTTTCCAATTTGAATGCTATTTACTTCTTCTTGTCTGATCGCCGTGGCTAGCACTTTCAGTACTATGTCGAACAGGAGTGGTGAAAGTGGGCATCCCTGTCTTGCTCCTGTTCTTAGAGGAGATGGTTTTAGTTTTTGCCCATTGAGTGGGTTGTTGTCTGTAGGTTGTCATATAAGGCTTTTATCATGTTGAGGTATGATCCTTCTACTCCCACTTTGCTGAGCATTTTTATCAGAAAAGGGTGTTGGACTTTGTCAAATGCCTTTTTTGCATCAATTGATATGTGATTTTTTGTCTCTCAATTTATAAACAAATTGATGTATCACGTTTACTGATTTGTGGATATTGTACCAGCCTTGCATCCCTGGAATAAATCCCACTTGGTCATGGTGTATGATCTTTCTAATTAATGCTAGATCCAGTTTGATAGAATTTTGTTGAGGATTTTAGCATCTATATTCATTAGGGATATTGGCCTGTAATTCTCTTTCGTTGTGGTGTCTTTATTTGGGTTTGGGATTAGGGTAATGCTGGCTTCATAGAAAGAGCTTGGACGTGTGCCTTCCTCTTGAATTTTTTGGAATAGTCTGAGGAGATTGGTTTTAGTTCTTCTTTGAATGTTTGGTAAAACTTTCCTGTGAAGCCATCTGGTCCAGGGCTTTTGTTTTCTGGAAGCTTTTTGATCACTGTTTCAATATCATCAGTAGTTATAGGCCTATTCAGGTTTTTTTGTTCTTCCTTATTGAGTTTTGGAAGCTTGTATTTTTCTAGGAATGTGTCCATTTCATCGAGGTTGTCCAGTTTGTTGGAGTAGAGTTGTTCATAGTATTTTTTCACAATCCTTTGTATATCTGTGCGGTCAGTTGTTACTTCACCTCTTTCATTTCTGATTTTTGTTTATTTGTGTCCTCTCTTTTTATTTCTTGGTGAGCCTGGCTAGAGGTTTATCAATCTTATGTATCCTTTCAAAGAACCAGCTCTTGGTTTCATGAATCTTTTGTATTGTTTTTGTTTGTTTGTTTTGGTGTTTGTGTCATTTATTTCTGCTCTGATCTTCATTATCTCCTTCCCTCTGGTTACTGTGGGTTGTTCCTGTTGCTCTCTTTCTAATTCTTTAAGTTGAAAGGTTAGATAATTTATTATTATTTTTTTTGAGGTAGGCCTGTAGAGCTATGAACTTCCCTCACAGGACTGCTTTGATTGTGTACCATAGATTTTGGATTGTTGTGTTTTCATTGTCATTTGTTTCAGGATGCTTTTTATTTCTTCTTTGATCTTTTTGGTAACCCAATCATTGTTTAATAGCATGCTATTTAACCTCCAAGTGTTTGATTTTTTCATTGTTTTTATTGTAGTTGATTTCTAGTTATATGCCACTGTGATCTGAGAAGATGCTTGTATGATTTCTACTTTCTTGAATTTGAAGAGACTTTGCCTGTGTCCAAATATGTGGTCTATCTTTAAAAATTTCCTGTTGTGCACTTGAGAAGAATGTATATTTTGTAGTTTTGGGATGAAATGTTCTAAAGATGTCAACTGAGTCCATCTAATCTAGTGAGTCATTTAGGATTGCTGTTTCTTTGCTGATTTTTGTTTAGAGTATGTATCCAGTAGTGTTAGTGGGGTATTAAAGTCCCCTACTAGGACTGCATTCCTATCAATCTCTCCTTTGATAAATTCCAAAACTTGTTTTAAGTATTTGGGTGCTCCTGTATTGGATACATATATGTTTACCATAGTTATAGCCTCTTGATGAATTGCTCCCTTTAGCATTAAAAGAATGTGGTTAACTAAGTTGAAATTCACTATGATAGACCAGTGAAGTAGTAAGGAGTGTACATGAACCACTTGAGATACATATAAATAGAGCCATAATATCTGTAAGGAGTGTAAGATCACTGAGAATTCACATACAAACAGCTGTGCAATGAGTAGAATAGTGTTAACATTCAAAATTCTCACTCAATTAACTGGCATTTTTGAAAAAAGGTGGTATAATCTTTTAGAATTTATGATTATAGAGCTCAGAAAACTCTCCAAAAGTCATTAAAACAATTAGAATTCACAATGATAGACCAGTGAAATAGTAAGGAATGTGTATGAAACAATTGGAATACATGTCAATAGAGCCTTCATAGGTGCAGGGGAATATTAAATCAATGAGAATTAGCGTTCCAACAGCTTTGAAATGGGTTGGAGAGTGTTTACCTGCGTAATTGCACATGAATGAGTAAGCGTTTTGGGAAGAAAGTGTTTTAAAAATTTAAAATTTCCTGTTCTTAAGACCAAGAAAACTGTAAAGAAGTATTTCCAACAGATTTTACAAGGATAGACCATAACAATGAATAGGAAAGTGATTGCAAAACCTAGCATAAATGTAAATAGAGCCTTAATGTCGGGAAGGGAGTGTTAAAACATTAGGGTTTTGCCTTGAAACGGTTGTGCAATGGGTAGGATAGTGTTTTAAATTCCTAATTCCTGCTCAGTGAATTGACGTTTCTGGAAGAGTTTGGTGAATATAACTTGAAATTCACTATAATAAACCAGTCATATTGTATGAATGTTTATGAAGCACTGTTATACATGTAAATAGAGCCTTATTATCTGAAGAAAAGAGGAAAATCACTGAGAATTCATGTTCAAACAGCTGTGAAATGAGAAGAATAGTGTTACCATTCATAATTCCCACTCATTTAATCGGCATTTTTGAAAAAAGTGGTTTAATCTTTTTAAAAAAATATATTTCATTGATTTTAGAGAGGAAGGGAGAGGGAGAGAGGGATTGAAACAACAATGATAAGAATCACTGATGGGCTGCCTCCTGCACACCCCTTATAGGGTATCTAGTCAGCAACCCAAGCATGTGCCCTTGGCCGGAATCAAAACCTTGACCCTCTAGTCCTCAGTATGACTATCTATCCATTGTGCCAAACTAGATAGGGCTAATCTTTTAAAATTTACATTGATAAGCTAAGTGATCTGCGGGAAAGTCGTTCAAACTATTAGATTTCATAATGATAGACCAGTGAATTAGTAAGAAATGTTTAAGAACCACTTTGAATACATGTAAATAGAGCCGACATATGTGCAGGGCAGTATTAAATAAATGAAAATTAGCGTTCCAACAGCCTTGAAATGGGTTGGAGAGTGTTTATATGCGTAATTGCACCTGAATGAGTTAAACAATTTTGGAAGAATGTGTTTTCCAAATTGAAAATTTCCTAATGCATGCTCAATGAGTTGAAGATTTTGGAAGAATGAGGTGAAAATACCTTGAAATTCACTGTAATAAACCAGTGAAATAGTATGAATGTTTATGAAGCACTTGTTATACATTTAAGAAGAGCCTAAATATCTGTAGGAAAGGGTAAAATCACTCAGAATTCACGTTCAAACTGCTGTGAAATGAGTAGAATAATGTTCACATTCATCATTCCCGCACATTTCATGGGCAATTTTTTAAAAAGGTAGTTTATCTTTTAAAATTTATGATTATAAGTGCAGAGAACTGCCCGAAAGTCTTTAAGTATTTAGAATTCACCATGATAGACCAGTAACGAATGTGTATGAACCCCTTGTAATACATGTAAATAGAGCCTTCATATGTGCAGGGAAGTATTAAATCAATGAGAATTAGCGTTCCAACAGCTTTGAAATGAGTTGGAGAGTGTTTACCTGCGTAATTGCACCTGAATAGGTTACCGTTTTGAGAAGAAGGTGTTTTAAAAATTTAAAATTTCCTGTTCTTAATACTAAATAAACCGTAAAGAAGTGTTTCCAACAGATGCTACAAGGATAGATGAGAAAAATGATTACAAAAGTGATTGGAAAATCTAGCATAAATGAAAATGGAGCCTTAATATCTGGAAGAGAGTGTTAAAACATTAGGATTTTGCCTTGAAACGGTTGTGCAATGGGTAGGATAGTGTTTTAAATTACTAATCCCTGCTCAATGGGTTGACGTTTTTGCAAGTGTGGTGAAAATAACTTGAAATTCACTATAATAAACTAGTCTAATTGTATGAATGTTTATGAAGCACTTGTTATACATATAAATAGAGCCTTAATTTCTGGAGGAAAGTGGAAAAGCAGTGAGAATTCACGTTCAAACAGCTGTGACGTGAGTAGAACAGTGTTAACATTCATCATTCCCGCACATTTAACGGGCAAATTTTTAAAAAGGTAGTTTATCTTTCAAAATTTATGATTATAAGTGCAGAGAACTGCCCGAAATTCTTTAAATCAATTAGGATTCACCATGGTAGACCAGGGAATTAGTGATGAATGTGTATGAACCCCCTGTAATACATGTAAATAGAGCCTTCATATGTGCAGGGCAATATTAAATCAATGAGAATTAGCGTTCCAACAGCTTTGAAATGGGTTGGAGAGTGTTTACCTGCGTAATTGCCCCTGAATGAGTTAACGTTTTGGGAAGAAAGTGTTTTAAAAATTTAAAATTTCCTGTTCTTAAGGCCAAGAAAACTGTAAAGAAGTGTTTCCAACAGATTTTACAAGGATAGACCCAAAAAATGTTTAGGAAAGTGATTGCAAAACCTAGCATAAATGTAAATAGAGCCTTAATGTCGGGAAGGGAGTTTTAAAACATTAGGGTTTTGCCTTGAAACGGTTGTGCAATGGGTAGGATAGTGTTTTAAATTCCTAATCCCTGGTCAATGGGTTGACGTTTTTGCAAGGGTGGTGAATATAACTTGAAATTCACTATAATAAACTAGTCAAATTGTATGAATGTTTATGAAGCACTTGTTATACATATGAATAGAGCCTTAATATCTGTAGGAAAGTGTAAAAGCACTGAGAATTCACGTTCAAACAGCTGTGAAATGAGTAGAATAGTGTTAACATTCATCATTCCCGCACATTTAACGGGCAAATTATTAAAAAGGTAGTTTATCTTTCAAAATTTATGATTATAAGTGCAGAGAACTGCCCGAAATTCTTTAAATCAATTAGGATTCACCATGATAGACCAGGGAATTAGTAACGAATGTGTATGAACCCCCTGTAATACATGGAAATAGAGCCTTCATATGTGCAGGGCAGTATTAAATCAATGAGAATTAGCGTTCCAACAGCCTTGAAATGGGTTGAAGAGTTTTACCTGCGTAATTGCCCCTGAATGAGTTAACGTTTTGGGAAGAATGTGTTTTAAAAATTTAAAATTTCCTGTTCTTAAGACCAAGAAAACTGTAAAGAAGTGTTTCCAACAGATTTTACAAGGATAGACCACAACAATGATCAGGAAAGTGATTGCAAAACCTAGCATCAATGTAAATAGAGCCTTAATGTCGGGAAGGGAGTGTTAAAACATTAGGGTTTTGCCTTGAAACGGTTGTGCAATGGGTAGGATAGTGTTTTAAATTCCTAATTCCTGCTCAATGAATTGATGTTTCTGGAAGAGTTTGGTGAATATAACTTGAAATTCACTATAATGAAACAGTCAAATTGTATGAATGTTTATGAAGCACTGTCATACATGTAAATAGAGCCTTATTATCTGAAGGAAAGAGGAAAATCACTGAGAATTCATGTTCAAACAGCTGTGAAATGAGAAGAATAGTGTTACCATTCATAATTCCCACTCATTTAATTGGCATTTTTGAAAAAAGTGGTTTAATCTTTTTAAAAAAATATATTTCATTGATTTTAGAGAGGAAGGGAGAGGGAGAGAGGGATTGAAACAACAATGATAAGAATCACTGATGGGCTGCCTCCTGCACACCCCTTATAGGGTATCTAGTCAGCAACCCAAGCATGTGCCCTTGGCCGGAATCAAAACCTTGACCCTCTAGTCCTCAGTATGACAATCTATCCATTGTGCCAAACTAGATAGGGCTAATCTTTTAAAATTTACATTGATAAGCTAAGTGATCTGCGGGAAAGTCGTTCAAACTATTAGATTTCATAATGATAGACCAGTGAATTAGTAAGAAATGTTTAAGAACCACTTTGAATACATGTAAATAGAGCCGACATATGTGCAGGGCAGTATTAAATAAATGAAAATTAGCGTTCCAACAGCCTTGAAATGGGTTGGAGAGTGTTTATATGCGTAATTGCACCTGAATGAGTTAACAATTTTGGAAGAATGTGTTTTCCAAATTGAAAATTTCCTAATGCATGCTCAATGAGTTGAAGATTTTGGAAGAATGAGGTGAAAATAACTTGAAATTCACTATAATAAACCAGTGAAATAGTATGAATGTTTATGAAGCACTTGTTATACATTTAAGAAGAGCCTAAATATCTGTAGGAAAGGGTAAAATCACTCAGAATTCACGTTCAAACTGCTGTGAAATGAGTAGAATAATGTTCACATTCATCATTCCCGCACATTTCATGGGCAAATTTTTAAAAAGGTAGTTTATCTTTTAAAATTTATGATTATAAGTGCAGAGAACTGCCCAAAAGTCTTTAAGTCATTTAGGATTCACCATGATAGACCAGTAACGAATGTGTATGAACCCCTTGTTATACATGTAAATAGAGCCTTCTTATGTGCAGGGAAGTATTAAATCAATGAGAATTAGCGTTCCAACAGCTTTGAAATGGCTTGGAGAGTGTTTATGTGCGTAATTGCACCTGAATGAGTTAGCGTTTTGGGAAGAAGGTGTTTTAAAAATTTAAAATGTCCTGTTCTTAAAACTAAATAAACCGTAAAGAAGTGTTTCCAACAGATGCTACAAGGATAGATGAGAAAAATGACTACAAATGTGATTGAAAAATCTAGCATAAATGAAAATGGAGCCTTAATGTCTGGAAGGGAGTGTTAAAACATTAAGATTTTTCCTTGAAATGGTTGTGCAATGGGTAGGATTGTGTTTTAAATTCTTAATCCCTGCTCAATGGGTTGATGTTTTTGCAAGTGTGGTGAAAATAACTTGAAATTCACTATAATAAACTAGTCAAATTGTATGAATGTTTATGAAGCACTTGTTATACATATAAATAGAGCCTTAATATCTGGAGGAAAGTGGAAAAGCAGTGAGAATTCACGTTCAAACAGCTGTGACGTGAGTAGAACAGTGTTAACATTCATCATTCCCGCATATTTAATGGGCAATTTTTTAAACAGGTACTTCATCTTTTAAAATGTATGATTAGAAGTGCAGAGAATGCCCGACTTTCTTTAAATCAATTAGGATTCACCATGATAGACCAGTGAATTAGAAACGAATGTGTATGAACCCCCTGTAATACATGGAAATAGAGCCTTCATATGTGCAGGGCAGTATTAAATCAATGAGAATTAGCGTTCCAACAGCCTTGAAATGGGTTGGAGAGTTTTACCTGCGTAATTGCCCCTGAATGAGTTAATGTTTTGGGAAGAATGTGTTTTAAAAATTTAAAATTTCCTGTTCTTAAGACCAAGAAAACTGTAAAGAAGTGTTTCCAACAGATTTTACAAGGATAGACCACAACAATAATCAGGAAAGTGATTGCAAAACCTAGCATAAATGTAAATAGAGCCTTAATGTCGGGAAGGGAGTGTTAAAACATTAGGGTTTTGCCTTGAAACGGTTGTGCAATGGGTAGGATAGTGTTTTAAATTCCTAATTCCTGCTCAATGAATTGACGTTTCTGGAAGAGTTTGGTGAATATAACTTGAAATTCACTATAATAAAACAGTCAAATTATATGAATGTTTATGAAGCACTTGTTATACATGTAAATAGAGCCTTATTATCTGAAGAAAAGAGGAAAATCACTGAGAATTCACGTTCAAACAGCTGTGAAATGAGAAGAATAGTGTTACCATTCATAATTCCCACTCATTTAATTGGCATTTTTGAAAAAAGTGGTTTAATCTTTTTTAAAAAATACATTTCATTGATTTTAGAGACGAAGGGAGGAGAGAGAGATAGAAACAACAATGATGAAAATCATTGATCAGCTGCCTCCTGCACACTCCGCACTGGGGATCAAGTCCGCAACCTAGGCATGTGCCCTTGGCCGGAATCAAAAACTTGACCCTCTAGTCCACCGAATGACACTCTATCCATTGAGCCAAACTAGCTAGGGCTCATCTTTTGAAATTTATGTGTATAAGCTAAGAGTACTACTGGAAAGTCTTTCAATCTAATAGAATTCATAATGATAGATCAGTGAATTAGTAAGGAATGTTTATAAACCACTTGAAATACATGTAAAGAGAGCCTTCATATGTGCAGTTCATTATTAATAATTGAGAATTAGGGTTCCAAAATCTTTGAAATGGGTTGTAGAGTGTTTCCACTCATAATTCCACATGAATGAGTTAGCGATTTGGGAAGAATGTGTTTTAAAAATTTAAAATATCCTGTTTTTAAATGCTATAATACATTAAAGTAGTGTTTCCAGCAGAATTCACAAGGATATCTAAGGGAAATGTTTAGAAAAGTGTTCGAAAAACACAGCATAAATGTCAATAGAGCCTTCTCATGTGTAAGGTTATGTTAAAATATTAAGATTTTTCCATCTATAAGTTGTGCAATGGGTAGAACAATGTTTTACATACCCAATTCTTGCTCAAATTTTTGGCATTTTCTGAAGGGATTGGTTAAATTAAGTTGAAATTCAGTATAATAAACCAGTGAAATAGTATGAATGTGTATGAACCACTTGGTGTACATATAAATAGAGCCTTAACATCTGTGGGAAAGTGTAAAATCACTGAGAATTCAGGTTCAAACTGCTGTAAAATGAGTAGAATAGTGTTAACATTCATAATTCACACTCAGTTAATTGACTTTTTTTTTTTAAAAAAAAAAGCAACGTGGTTTCATCTTTTAAAATTTATGAATATAAGCTCAGAGAATTGCCTTAAAGTCATTAAAATGATTCGAATTCACTAGGATATACAGTGAATTAATAATGAATGTGAATGAACCACTTGGAATACACGTAATTAAAGCATTCATATGTGCAGGGCAGTATTAAATCAATGAGAATAATGTTCCAACTGCTATGAAATGGTTTTCAGAGTGTTTACTTTCATAATTCCACTAGCATTTTGGGTTGAATGTGTTTTACAAAATTAAAATTTCCTGTTTATACAACCAAGAAAACTGTAAAAAAGTTTTTCCAACAGAAAACAAGGAAAGACCAGGTAAATGATTAGAAAATTGATTGAAAAACCTAGCATAAATGTAAAAAGAGACTTAATGTCTGGAAGGATGTGATAAAACATTAGGATTTTGCCTATAAACGGTTGTGCAATGGGTAGGATTGTGTTTTAAATTCCTAATTCCTGCTCAAGGAGTTGACGTTTTTGGAAGAATGAGGTGAAAATAACCTGAAATTCACTATAAGAAACCAATGAAATAGTATGAATGTGTATGAACCACTTCGTATACATATATAGCAAGCCTTAATATCTGTAGGAAAGTGTAAAATCACTGAGAATTAATTTTCAAACAGCTGTGAAATGAATAGGATAGTGTTAACATTCATCATTCCTTCACATTTCATTGCTAATTTTTTAAAATGGTGGTTTAATCTTTTAAAATTTATGATTATATGTGTGGAGAACTGCCCTAAAGTCTTCAATTGAAGTAGATTTCACCATGATAGACTAGTGAATTAGTAATGAATGTGCATGGACCACTTTTAATACATGTAAATAGAGCCTTCATATGTGTAGGGCAGTATTAAGTCAATGTGAATTAGCATTCCAACAGCTTTGAAAGAGTTGGAAAGAGTTTACATTTCTAATTCCACATGCTGAGTTTGCGTTATGGGAATTATGTGTTTTACAAATTTCAAAAATATATGTTTTTAATACCAAAAATCTGTAAACAAGACTTTCCAACAGAAATGACAAGCATAGATGAGGCTAATGAGTAGAAAAGTGATTGAAAATCCTACATACATGTCAATAGAGCCTTAATATCTGTAAGTTTTTGTTAAAACAGTAGAATTTTACCTTCAAACCATTGTGTAATGTGTAGGATTGTGTTTTACTTTCCTAATTCTGGCTCAATGAGTTGGCGTTATTGGAAGACTGTGGTTAAAATAACTTGAAATTCACTATACTAAACCAATGAAATAGTATGTATGTGTATGAAACACTAGTTATACATAGATAGAGCCTTACTATCTGTAGTAAAGTATAAAATCACTGAAAATTCATGAACAATCAGCTATGAAATAAGTGGAATAGTGTTAACATTCATAATTCCCAGTTAGTTAAATGGCATTTTTCAAAAGGTGGTTAAATCTTTTAAAATTTTGATTATAAGCTCAGAGAAATGTCTCAAAGTCCTTATATTGATTAGAATTCACTAGGATAGAGAGTAAATTAGGAAGGCATATATATGAACCACTTGGAATACATGTGAATAGAGGCTTATTCTCTGTGGGGCGTGTTCCAACACTGTGAAATGACTTTAAACAGTTGTGAAATGAGGAATATACTGTTCACATTTATAATTCTGGTTCAAACAGTTAGCTTTCTAAAAGAAACCTACTTAAAATCCTTAAAAAATAAATTCTATAGATATCATAAGAGTGTAACTTAGACAGAAGCTCTTAGAAATCAAAATGATAGAGTGCGGAATTGTACAGGAAGGTATCTGAAACTCCAGGAATACATGTAAATAGAGCCTTACTATCTGTGGGGCCCTGTTCAAACTCTGAAAGCTCTCATAGAAAGAGCTGTTTAGTCATGATGATACTGCTTACATTTCTATTTCCCGTCCAAAACTTGGCGTATTTAAAAAACAAGGCTTAAAAAAATTCAATATTCAAGCCAGTGGAGTTCAGAACACGGTTTTAGTTAGATTAAATTTCTAAGAAGTCTATAAAATAGAACCAGGAATTGTATGGGAATGTATCTGAAATGCTACGGTTATATGTAAATAAAGTATTACTGTAACGGGGCCATGTTCAAACAGAAAAACTGACTTTCAAACAGTTCTGAAATGGCGAATATATGGTATACATTGATAATTCCTGTTCAATCTGTTAGATATTTAAAAGAAACCTGGTTACAACACTTTAAATTTCAATCTATAGATCTTAAAACACTATGTGAGTTGGATAGAACCTTTAAGAAATCAAAATAACAGAACCTGGTTTTGTATAGGAAGGTATCTGAAAAGCTCAGAAACAAGTAAATAGAACCTTACTCTCTGCGCGGCCATGTTCAAACACTGAAAGCCGTCATAGAAACAGCAGTTTAGTCACGAGGATCCTGATTACATCTGTATTTCCGATAAAAAAAACTTGGCGTTTTTAAAAACCCGGCATAAAAATCTTCAAAATTAAAGCCTGTAGAATTCAGAACACGATGTTAGTTAGATTAAACCTGTAAGAAGTCAATAAAATAGATCCTGTAGCTGTATGGGAATATATCTGAAACACTAGGGTTCCATGTAAATACAGTCTTACTGTAACGGGGCCGTGTTCTGACAGTGAAAACCGACTTTCAAACAGTTCTGAAATGACGAATATAAGGTTGCCATTTATAATTCCTGTTCAATTTGTAACATATGTAAAAGAAACCTGGTTACAACCCTTTAAAATTCAATCTATACATCTTAGAATACTATGTGAGTTGGAAGGAAACTTTAAGAAATCAAAATAATAGAACATTTTTTTTCTTAGAAAGGTATCTGAAAAGCTCGGAAAACAAGTAAATAGAGACTTACTCTCTGTGGGGCCGATTTCAAACTCTGAAAGCCGTCTTAGAAACAGCTGTTTAGTCACGTGGATACTGATTACATTTGTATTTCCAGGGAAAAAGAGGCGTTTTTAAAAAACCCGGCATAAAAATCTTCAAAATTCAAGCCTGTAGAGTTCAGAACATGATGTTAGTTAGATTAAATCTGTAAGAAGTCAATAAAATAGATCCTGGAGTTGTATGGGAATGTATCTGAAATGCTCAGGTTCCATGTAAATTAAGCCTTACACTATCGGGGCCGTGTTCTAACAGTGAAAACTGACTTTCAAACAGTTATGAAATGATGAATAAACAGTTGCCATTTATAATTCCTGTTCAATTTGATAGAAACTTAAAGGAAACCTAGTTCCAACCATTTCAAATTCCATCTACAGACCTTAGAACACTATGTGAGTTGGACAGAACCTTTAAGAAATCAAAATAACAGAACCTCGTTTTGTATAGGAAGGTATCTGAAAAGCTAGGAAAACAAATAGAGCTTTACTCTCTGGGCGGCCGTGTTCAAACACTGAAAGCCGTCATAGAAACAGCTGTTCAGTCACTAGGATATTGATTACATTTGTATTTCCGGTAAAAAACTTGGCGATTTTAAAAACCCGGCATAAAAATCTTCAAAATTAAAGCCTGTAGAGTTCAGAACACGATGTTAGATTAAATCTCTAAGAAGTCAATAAAATAGATCCTGGAGTTGTATAGGTATATATCTGAAATATTAGGGTTCCATGTCAATACAGTCTTACTGTAACGGGGCCGTGTTCTGACAGTGAAAACTGACTTTCAAACTGTTCTGAAATGACGAATAAAAGGTTGCCATTTATAATTCCTGTACCTTCTGTAACATATTTAAAAGAAACCTGATTACAACCCTTTAAAATTCAATTTATACATCTTAGAATACTATGTGAGTTGGACAGAACCTTTAAGAAATGAAAATAATAGAACATTTTTTTTTTAGGAAGGTATCTGAAAAGCTCGGAAAACAAGTAAATAGAGCCTTACTCTCTGTGGGGCCGATTTCACGTGGATACAGATTACATTTGTATTTCTGGGAAAAAAGTGGTGTTTTTAAAATGCCCAGCAAAAAATGTTCAAAATTGAAGCCTGTAGAGTTCAGAACATGATGTTAGTTAGATTAAATCTGTAAGAAGTCAATAAAATAGATCCTGGAGTTGTATGGGAATGTATCTGAAATGCTCAGGTTCCATGTAAATTCAGCCTTACTGTAATGGGGCCGTGATCTAATAGTGAAAACTGACTTTCAAAAAGTTCTGAAATGACGAATAAACAGTTGCCATTTATAATTCCAGTTCAGTTTGATAGAAACATAAAATAAACCAAGTTACACCCATTTAAATTACCATCTATAGACCTTAGAACACTAATTGAGTCGGAAGAACCTTTAAGAAATCAAAATAATAGAACCTCGTTTTGTATAGGAAGGTATCTGAAAAGCTCCGAAAACAAGTAAATAGAGCCTTACTCTCTGTGGGGCCGTGTTCAAACACTGAAAGCTCTCATAGAAACAACTGTTAAGTCACTAGGATACTGATTACATTTGTATTTCCGGTAAAAAACGTGGCGTTTTTATAAACCCGGAATAAAAATCTTTAAAATTAAAGCCTGTACCGTTCAGAACATGACGTCAGTTAGATTAAATCTCTAAGAAGTAAATAAAATAGATCCTGGAGTTGTACGGGAATATATCTGAAACACTTGGCTTCCATGTAAATACAGCCTTACTGTAACTGGGCCGTGTGCTAACAGTGAAAACTGACTTTCAAACAATTCAGAAATGACGAATATACGGTTGCCATTTATAATTCCTGTTCAATCTGTTAGATATTTAAAAGAAACCTGGTTACAACCCTTTAAAATTCAATCTATAGACCTTAGAACTCTATATGAGTTGGACAGAACCTTTAAGAAATCAAAATAATAGAACCTTGTTTTGGGTGGGAAGGTATCTGAAAAGCTCGGAAATTAAGTAAATAGAGCGTTACACTCTGTGGGGACGTGTTTAAACGGTGAAAGCCGGCATTGAAACAGCTGTTTAGTTAAGAGGATACCGATTACATTTGTATTTCCGGGAAAAAACTTGTCGTTTTTAGAAAACCCGGCATATATATATTCAAAATTCAAGCCTGTAGAGTTCAGAACACGATGTTAGTTAGATTAAATCTCTAAGAAGTCAATAAAATAGATCCTGGAGTTGTATGGGAATATATCTGAAACGCTAGGTTTCCATGGAAATACAGCCTTACTGTGGACGGGGCCGTGTTCTAACAGTGAAAACTGACTTTCAAACAGTTCAGAAATGACGAATATACGGTTTCCATGTATAATTCTTGTTAAATCTGTTAGATATTTAAAAGAAACTTGGTTACAAAACTTTAAATTTCAATCTATAGACCTTAGACCACAATGTGAGTTGGACAGAACCTTTAAGAAATCAAAATAATAGGACCTTCTTTTGTGTAGGAAGGTATCTGAAAAGCTCCGAAAACAAGTAAGTAGAACCTTACTCTCTGGGTGCCGTGTTCAAACACTGAAAGCTGTCAGAGAAACAGCTGTTTAGTCACGAGGATACTAATTATAATTGTATTTCCGGGAAAAAACCCGGCATCAAAATCTTCAAAATTAAAACCTGTAGAGTTCAGAACACGATGTTAGTTAGATTAAATCTCTAAGAAGTCAATAAAATAGATCCTGGAGTTGTATGGGCATATATCTGAAACTCTAGGCTTCCATGTAAATACAGCCTTACTGTAACTGGGCTTTGTGCTAGAGTGAAAACTGACTTTCAAACAAGTGGGAAATGAATTGACGGTTGCCATATATAATTCCTGTTCAATCTGTTAGATATTGAAAAGAAACTTGGTTACAACAGTTTAAAATTCAATCCATAGACCTTAGAACACTATGTGAGTTGGACTGAACCTTTTAGAAATCAAAATAATAGAATCTTGTTTGGTGTAGGATGGTATCTGAAAAGCTCGGAAAATAAGTAAATAGAGACATACTCTCTGTGGGGCCGTGTTCAAACACTGAAAGACGTCATAGAAGCAGTTGTTTAGTCAAGAGGATACCGATTACATTTGTATTTCCGGGAAAAAACTTGTCGTTTTTAGAAAACCCGGCATATATATATTCAAAATTCAAGCCTGTAGAGTTCAGAACACGATGTTAGTTAGATTAAATCTCTAAGAAGTCAATAAAATAGATCCTGGAGTTGTATGGGAATATATATGAAACGTTAGGGTCCATGTAAATACAGCTTTACACTATCGGGGCCGTGTTCTAACAGTGAAAACTGACTTTCAAACACTTCTAAAATAACGAATATACGGTTGCCATATATAATTCCTGTTCATTCTGTTATTTAAAAGAAACCTGGTTACAACCCTTTAAAATAGATTCTATAGACCTTAGAACACAATATGAGTTGGACAGAACCTTTAAGAAATCAAAATAATAGGACCTTCATTTGTGTAGTAGGGTATCTGAAAAGCTGAGAAAACAAGTAAGTAGAGCCATACTCTCTGTGGGGCCATGATCCAAAACTGAAAGCCGTCATAGAAACAGCTGTTAAGTCACGAGGATACTGATTACATTTGTATTTATGGGAAAAAACTTGGCGTTTTTAAAAAACGCCACATAAAATTCTTCAAAATACGAGCCTGTGGAGTTCAGAACACGATGTTAGTTAGAATAAATCTCTAAGAATTCAAAAAAATAGAACATGGAATTGTATGAGAATATATCTGAAACGCTAGGTTTCCATGGAAATACAGCCTTGCTGTGGACGGGGCCGTGTTCTAACAGTGAAAACTGACTTTCAAACAGTTCCGAAAAGAGGAATATACGGTTTCCATGTATAATTCTTGTTAAATCTGTTAGATATTTAAAAGAAACTTGGTTACAAAACTTTAAATTTCAATCTATAGACCTTAGACCACAATGTGAGTTGGACAGAACCTTTAAGAAATCAAAATAATAGGACCTTCTTTTGTGTAGGAAGGTATCTGAAAAGCTAAGAAAGCAGGTAAGTAGAGTCTTACTGTCTGTGGGGCCATGATCCAAAACTGAAAGCCGTCATAGAAACAGCTGTTTCGTCACGAGGATACTGATTACATTTGTATTTATGGGAAAAAACTTGGCGTTTTTAAAAAACGCCACATAAAATTCTTCAAAATACGAGCCTGTGGAGTTCAGAACACGAAGTTAGTTAGAATAAATCTCTAAGAATTCAAAAAAATAGAACATGGAATTGTATGAGAATATATCTGAAACGCTAGGTTTCCATGGAAATACAGCCTTGCTGTGGACGGGGCCGTGTTCTAACAGTGAAAACTGACTTTCAAACAGTTCAGAAAAGACGAATATACGGTTTCCATGTATAATTCTTGTTAAATCTGTTAGATATTTAAAAGAAACTTGGTTACAAAACTGTAAATTTCAATCTATAGACCTTAGACCACAATGTGAGTTGGACAGAACCTTTAAGAAATCAAAATAATAGGACCTTCTTTTGTGTAGGAAGGTATCTGAAAAGCTAAGAAAGCAGGTAAGTAGAACCTTACTCTCTGGGTGCCGTGTTCAAACACAGAAAGCTGTGAGAGAAACAGCTGTTTAGTCACGAGGATACTAATTATAATTGTATTTCCGGGAAAAAACCCGGCATCAAAATCTTCAAAATTAAAACCTGTAGAGTTCAGAACACGACGTTAGTTAGATTAAATCTCTAAGAAGTCAATAAAATAGATCCTGGAGTAGTATGGGCATATATCTGAAACTCTAGGCTTCCATGTAAATACAGCCGTCCTGTAACTGGGCTTTGTGCTAGAGTGAAAACTGACTTTCAAACAAGTGGGAAATGAGGAATTTACGGTTGCCATATATAATTCCTGTTCAATCTGTTAGATATTGAGAAGAAACTTGGTTACAACAGTTTAAAATTCAATCCATAGACCTTAGAACACTATGTGAGTTGGACTGAACCTTTTAGAAATCAAAATATTAGAATCTTGTTTGGTGTAGGATGGTATCTGAAAAGCTCGGAAAATAAGTAAATAGAGACATACTCTCTGTGGGGCCGTGTTCAAACACTGAAAGACGTCATAGAAACAGTTGTTTAGTCAAGAGGATACCGATTACATTTGTATTTCCGGGAAAAAACTTGTCGTTTTTAGAAAACCCGGCATATATATATTCAAAATTCAAGCCTGTAGAGTTCAGAACACGATGTTAGTTAGATTAAATATCTAAGAAGTCAATAAAATAGATCCTGCAGTTGTATGGGAATATATCAGAAACGTTAGGGTCCATGTAAATACAGCTTTACACTATCGGGGCCGTGTTCTAACAGTGAAAACTGACTTTCAAACACTTCTAAAATAACGAATATACGGTTGCCATATATAATTCCTGTTCATTCTGTTATTTAAAAGAAACCTGGTTACAACCCTTTAAAATAGATTCCATAGACCTTAGAACACAATATGAGTTGGACAGAACATTTAAGAAATCAAAATAATAGGACCTTCTTTTGTGTAGTAGGGTATCTGAAAAGCTGAGAAAACAAGTAAGTAGAGCCTTACTCTCTGTGGGGCCATGATCCAAAACTGAAAGCCGTCATAGAAACAGCTGTTTAGTCACGAGGATACTGATTACATTTGTATTTATGGGAAAAAACTTGGCGTTTTTAAAAAACGCCACATAAAATTCTTCAAAATACGAGCCTGTGGAGTTCAGAACACCATGTTAGTTAGATTATATCTCTAAGAATTCAAAAAAATAGAACATGGAATTCTATGAGAATATAACTGAAACGCTAGGTTTCCATGGAAATACAGCGTTGCTGTGGACGGGGCCGTGTTCTAACAGTGAAAACTGACTTTCAAACAGTTCAGAAATGACGAATATACGGTTTCCATTTATAATTCTTGTTAAATCTGTTAGATATTTAAAAGAAACTTGGTTACAAAACTTTAAATTTCAATCTATAGACCTTAGACCACAATGTGAGTTGGACAGAACCTTTAAGAAATCAAAATAATAGGACCTTCTTTTGTGTAGGAAGGTATCTGAAAAGCTAAGAAAGCAGATAAGTAGAGTCTTACTCTCTGTGGGGCCATGATCCAAAACTGAAAGCCGTCATAGAAACAGCTGTTTCGTCACGAGGATACTGATTACATTTGTATTTATGGGAAAAAACTTGGCGTTTTTAAAAAAGGCCACATAAAATTCTTCAAAATACGAGCCTGTAGAGTTCAGAACACGATGTTAGTTAGATTAAATCTCTAAGAATTCAAAAAAATAGATCATGGAATTGTATGAGAATATATCTGAAACGCTAGTTTTCCATGGAAATACAGCCTTACTGTGGACGGGGCCGTGTTCTAACAGTGAAAACTGACTTTGAAACAGTTCAGAAATGACGAATATACGGTTTCCATGTATAATTCTTGTTAAATCTGTTAGATATTTAAAAGAAACTTGGTTACAAAACTTTAAATTTCAATCTATAGACCTCAGACCACAATGTGAGTTGGACAGAACCTTTAAGAAATCAAAATAATAGGACCTTCTTTTGTGTAGGAAGGTATCTGAAAAGCTCCGAAAACAAGTAAGTAGAACCTTACTCTCTGGGTGCCGTGTTCAAACACTGAAAGCTGTCCGAGAAACAGCTGTTTAGTCACGAGGATACTAATTATAATTGTATTTCCGGGAAAAAACCCGGCATCAAAATCTTCAAAATTAAAACCTGTAGAGTTCAGAACACGATGTTAGTTAGATTAAATCTCTAAGAAGTCAATAAAATAGATCCTGGAGTTGTATGGGCATATATCTGAAACTCTAGGCTTCCATGTAAATACAGCCTTACTGTAACTGGGCTTTGTGCTAGAGTGAAAACTGACTTTCAAACAAGTGGGAAATGACGAATTGACGGTTGCCATATATAATTCCTGTTCAATCTGTTAGATATTGAAAAGAAACTTGGTTACAACAGTTTAAAATTCAATCCATAGACCTTAGAACACTATGTGAGTTGGACTGAAGCTTTTAGAAATCAAAATAATAGAATCTTGTTTGGTGTAGGATGGTATCTGAAAAGCTCGGAAAATAAGTAAATAGAGACATACTCTCTGTGGGGCCGTGTTCAAACACTGAAAGACGTCATAGAAACAGTTGTTTAGTCAAGAGGATACCGATTACATTTGTATTTCCGGGAAAAAACTTGTCGTTTTTAGAAAACCCGGCATATATATATTCAAAATTCAAGCCTGTAGAGTTCAGAACACGATGTTAGTTAGATTAAATCTCTAAGAAGTCAATAAAATAGATCCTGGAGTTGTATGGGAATATATCTGAAACGTTAGGGTCCATGTAAATACAGCTTTACACTATCGGGGCCGTGTTCTAACAGTGAAAACTGACTTTCAAACACTTCTAAAATAACGAATATACGGTTGCCATATATAATTCCTGTTCATTCTGTTATTTAAAAGAAACCTGGTTACAACCCTTTAAAATAGATTCTATAGACCTTAGAACACAATATGAGTTGGACAGAACCTTTAAGAAATCAAAATAATAGGACCTTCATTTGTGTAGTAGGGTATCTGAAAAGCTGAGAAAACAAGTAAGTAGAGCCATACTCTCTGTGGGGCCATGATCCAAAACTGAAAGCCGTCATAGAAACAGCTGTTTAGTCACGAGGATACTGATTACATTTGTATTTATGGGAAAAAACTTGGCGTTTTTAAAAAACGCCACATAAATTTCTTCAAAATAGGAGCCTGTGGAGTTCAGAACACTATGTTAGTTAGATTAAATCTCTGAGAATTCAAAAAAAATAGAACATGGAATTCTATGAGAATATATCTGAAACGCTAGGTTTCCATGAAAATACAGCCTTGCTGTGGACGGGGCCGTGTTCTAACAGTGAAAACTGACTTTCAAACAGTTCAGAAATGACGAATATACGGTTTCCATTCATAATTCTTGTTAAATCTGTTAGATATTTAAAAGAAACTTGGTTACAAAACTTTAAATTTCAATCTATAGACCTTAGACCACAATGTGAGTTGGACAGAACCTTTAAGAAATCAAAATAATAGGACCTTCTTTTGTGTAGGAAGGTATCTGAAAAGCTAAGAAAGCAGGTAAGTAGAGTCTTACTCTCTGTGGGGCCATGTTCCAAAACTGAAAGCCGTCATAGAAACAGCTGTTTAGTCACGAGGATACTGATTACATTTGTATTTATGGGAAAAAACTTGGCGTTTTTAAAAAAGGCCACATAAAATTCTTCAAAATACGAGCCTGTAGAGTTCAGAACACGATGTTAGTTAGATTAAATCTCTAAGAATTCAAAAAAATAGATCATGGAATTGTATGAGAATATATCTGAAACGCTAGGTTTCCATGGAAATACAGCCTTACTGTGGACGGGGCCGTGTTCTAACAGTGAAAACTGACTTTCAAACAGTTCAGAAATGACGAATATACGGTTTCCATGTATAATTCTTGTTAAATCTGTTAGATATTTAAAAGAAACTTGGTTACAAAACTTTAAATTTCAATCTATAGACCTTAGACCACAATGTGAGTTGGACAGAACCTTTAAGAAATCAAAATAATAGGACCTTCTTTTGTGTAGGAAGGTATCTGAAAAGCTCCGAAAACAAGTAAGTAGAACCTTACTCTCTGGGTGCCGTGTTCAAACACTGAAAGCTGTCCGAGAAACAGCTGTTTAGTCACGAGCATACTAATTATAATTGTATTTCCGGGAAAAAACCCGGCATCAAAATCTTCAAAATTAAAACCTGTAGAGTTCAGAACACGATGTTAGTTAGATTAAATCTCTAAGAAGTCAATAAAATAGATCCTGGAGTTGTATGGGCATATATCTGAAACTCTAGGCTTCCATGTAAATACAGCCTTACTGTAACTGGGCTTTGTGCTAGAGTGAAAACTGACTTTCAAACAAGTGGGAAATGACGAATTGACGGTTGCCATATATAATTCCAGTTCAATCTGTTAGATATTGAAAAGAAACTTGGTTACAACAGTTTAAAATTCAATCCATAGACCTTAGAACACTATGTGAGTTGGACTGAACCTTTTAGAAATCAAAATAATAGAATCTTGTTTGGTGTAGGATGGTATCTGAAAAGCTCGGAAAATAAGTAAATAGAGACATACTCTCTGTGGGGCCGTGTTCAAACACTGAAAGACGTCATAGAAACAGTTGTTTAGTCAAGAGGATACCGATTACATTTGTATTTCCGGGAAAAAACTTGTCGTTTTTAGAAAACCCGGCATATATATATTCAAAATTCAAGCCTGTAGAGTTCAGAACACGATGTTAGTTAGATTAAATCTCTAAGAAGTCAATAAAATAGATCCTGGAGTTGTATGGAAATATATCAGAAAGGTTAGGGTCCATGTAAATACAGCTTTACACTATCGGGGCCGTGTTCTAACAGTGAAAACTGACTTTCAAACACTTCTAAAATAACGAATATACGGTTGCCATATATAATTCCTGTTCATTCTGTTATTTAAAAGAAACCTGGTTACAACCCTTCAAAATAGATTCCATAGACCTTAGAACACAATATGAGTTGGACAGAACATTTAAGAAATCAAAATAATAGGACCTTCTTTTGTGTAGTAGGGTATCTGAAAAGCTGAGAAAACAAGTAAGTAGAGCCTTACTCTCTGTGGGGCCATGATTCAAAACTGAAAGCCGTCATAGAAACAGCTGTTTAGTCACGAGGATACTGATTACATTTGTATTTATGGGAAAAAACTTGGCGTTTTTAAAAAACGCCACATAAAATTCTTCAAAATACGAGCCTGTGGAGTTCAGAACACCATGTTAGTTAGATTAAATCTCTAAGAATTCAAAAAAATAGAACATGGAATTGTATGAGAATATATCTGAAACGCTAGGTTTCCATGGAAATACAGCCTTGCTGTGGACGGGGCCGTGTTCTAACAGTGAAAACTGACTTTCAAACAGTTCCGAAAAGACGAATATACGGTTTCCATGTATAATTCTTGTTAAATCTGTTAGATATTTAAAAGAAACTTGGTTACAAAACTTTAAATTTCAATCTATAGACCTTAGACCACAATGTGAGTTGGACAGAACCTTTAAGAAATCAAAATAATAGGACCTTCTTTTGTGTAGGAAGGTATCTGAAAAGCTAAGAAAGCAGGTAAGTAGAGTCTTACTGTCTGTGGGGCCATGATCCAAAACGGAAAGCCGTCATAGAAACAGCTGTTTCGTCACGAGGATACTGATTACATTTGTATTTATGGGAAAAAACTTGGCGTTTTTAAAAAAGGCCACATAAAATTCTTCAAAATACGAGCCTGTAGAGTTCAAAACACGATGTTAGTTAGATTAAATCTCTAAGAATTCAAAAAAATAGATCATGGAATTGTATGAGAATATATCTGAAACGCTAGGTTTCCATGGAAATACAGCCTTACTGTGGACGGGGCCGTGTTCTAACAGTGAAAACTGACTTTGAAACAGTTCAGAAATGACGAATATACGGTTTCCATGTATAATTCTTGTTAAATCTGTTAGATATTTAAAAGAAACTTGGTTACAAAACTTTAAATTTCAATCTATAGACCTTAGACCACAATGTGAGTTGGACAGAACCTTTAAGAAATCAAAATAATAGGACGTTCTTTTGTGTAGGAAGGTATCTGAAAAGCTCCGAAAACAAGTAAGTAGAACCTTACTCTCTGGGTGCCGTGTTCAAACACTGAAAGCTGTCCGAGAAACAGCTGTTTAGTCACGAGGATACTAATTATAATTGTATTTCCGGGAAAAAACCCGGCATCAAAATCTTCAAAATTAAAACCTGTAGAGTTCAGAACACGATGTTAGTTAGATTAAATCTCTAAGAAGTCAATAAAATAGATCCTGGAGTTGTATGGGCATATATCTGAAACTCTAGGCTTCCATGTAAATACAGCCTTACTGTAACTGGGCTTTGTGCTAGAGTGAAAACTGACTTTCAAACAAGTGGGAAATGACGAATTGACGGTTGCCATATATAATTCCTGTTCAATCTGTTAGATATTGAAAAGAAACTTGGTTACAACAGTTTAAAATTCAATCCATAGACCTTAGAACACTATGTGAGTTGGACTGAACCTTTTAGAAATCAAAATAATAGAATCTTGTTTGGTGTAGGATGGTATCTGAAAAGCTCGGAAAATAAGTAAATAGAGACATACTCTCTGTGGGGCCGTGTTCAAACACTGAAAGACGTCATAGAAACAGTTGTTTAGTCAAGAGGATACCGATTACATTTGTATTTCCGGGAAAAAACTTGTCGTTTTTAGAAAACCCGGCATATATATATTCAAAATTCAAGCCTGTAGAGTTCAGAACACGATGTTAGTTAGATTAAATCTCTAAGAAGTCAATAAAATAGATCCTGGAGTTGTATGGGAATATATCAGAAAGGTTAGGGTCCATGTAAATACAGCTTTACACTATCGGGGCCGTGTTCTAACAGTGAAAACTGACTTTCAAACACTTCTAAAATAACGAATATACGGTTGCCATATATAATTCCTGTTCATTCTGTTATTTAAAAGAAACCTGGTTACAACCCTTTAAAATAGATTCTATAGACCTTAGAACACAATATGAGATGGACAGAACCTTTAAGAAATCAAAATAATAGGACCTTCTTTTGTGTAGTAGGGTATCTGAAAAGCTGAGAAAACAAGTAAGTAGAGCCATACTCTCTGTGGGGCCATGATCCAAAACTGAAAGCCGTCATAGAAACAGCTGTTTAGTCACGAGGATACTGATTACATTTGTATTTATGGGAAAAAACTTGGCGTTTTTAAAAAACGCCACATAAATTTCTTCAAAATAGGAGCCTGTGGAGTTCAGAACACTATGTTAGTTAGATTAAATCTCTGAGAATTCAAAAAAAATAGAACATGGAATTCTATGAGAATATATCTGAAACGCTAGGTTTCCATGAAAATACAGCCTTGCTGTGGACGGGGCCGTGTTCTAACAGTGAAAACTGACTTTCAAACAGTTCAGAAATGACGAATATACGGTTTCCATTCATAATTCTTGTTAAATCTGTTAGATATTTAAAAGAAACTTGGTTACAAAACTTTAAATTTCAATCTATAGACCTTAGACCACAATGTGAGTTGGACAGAACCTTTAAGAAATCAAAATAATAGGACCTTCTTTTGTGTAGGAAGGTATCTGAAAAGCTAAGAAAGCAGGTAAGTAGAGTCTTACTCTCTGTGGGGCCATGTTCCAAAACTGAAAGCCGTCATAGAAACAGCTGTTTAGTCACGAGGATACTGATTACATTTGTATTTATGGGAAAAAACTTGGCGTTTTTAAAAAAGGCCACATAAAATTCTTCAAAATACGAGCCTGTAGAGTTCAGAACACGATGTTAGTTACATTAAATCTCTAAGAATTCAAAAAAATAGATCATGGAATTGTATGAGAATATATCTGAAACGCTAGGTTTCCATGGAAATACAGCCCTACTGTGGACGGGGCCGTGTGCTAACAGTGAAAACTGACTTTCAAACAGTTCAGAAATGACGAATATACGGTTTCCATTCATAATTCTTGTTAAATCTGTTAGATATTTAAAAGAAACTTGGTTACAAAACTTTAAATTTCAATCTATAGACCTTAGACCACAATGTGAGTTGGACAGAACCTTTAAGAAATCAAAATAATAGGACCTTCTTTTGTGTAGGAAGGTATCTGAAAAGCTAAGAAAGCAGGTAAGTAGAGTCTTACTCTCTGTGGGGCCATGTTCCAAAACTGAAAGCCGTCATAGAAACAGCTGTTTAGTCACGAGGATACTGATTACATTTGTATTTATGGGAAAAAACTTGGCGTTTTTAAAAAAGGCCACATAAAATTCTTCAAAATACGAGCCTGTAGAGTTCAGAACACGATGTTAGTTAGATTAAATCTCTAAGAATTCAAAAAAATAGATCATGGAATTGTATGAGAATATATCTGAAACGCTAGGTTTCCATGGAAATACAGCCTTACTGTGGACGGGGCCGTGTTCTAACAGTGAAAACTGACTTTGAAACAGTTCAGAAATGACGAATATACGGTTTCCATGTATAATTCTTGTTAAATCTGTTAGATATTTAAAAGAAACTTGGTTACAAAACTTTAAATTTCAATCTATAGACCTTAGACCACAATGTGAGTTGGACAGAACCTTTAAGAAATCAAAATAATAGGACCTTCTTTTGTGTAGGAAGGTATCTGAAAAGCTCCGAAAACAAGTAAGTAGAACCTTACTCTCTGGGTGCCGTGTTCAAACACTGAAAGCCGTCATAGAAACAGCTGTTTAGTCACGAGCATACTAATTATAATTGTATTTCCGGGAAAAAACCCGGCATCAAAATCTTCAAAATTAAAACCTGTAGAGTTCAGAACACGATGTTAGTTAGATTAAATCTCTAAGAAGTCAATAAAATAGATCCTGGAGTTGTATGGGCATATATCTGAAACTCTAGGCTTCCATGTAAATACAGCCTTACTGTAACTGGGCTTTGTGCTAGAGTGAAAACTGACTTTCAAACAAGTGGGAAATGACGAATTGACGGTTGCCATATATAATTCCAGTTCAATCTGTTAGATATTGAAAAGAAACTTGGTTACAACAGTTTAAAATTCAATCCATAGACCTTAGAACACTATGTGAGTTGGACTGAACCTTTTAGAAATCAAAATAATAGAATCTTGTTTAGTGTAGGATGGTATCTGAAAAGCTCGGAAAATAAGTAAATAGAGACATACTCTCTGTGGGGCCGTGTTCAAACACTGAAAGACGTCATAGAAACAGTTGTTTAGTCAAGAGGATACCGATTACATTTGTATTTCCGGGAAAAAACTTGTCGTTTTTAGAAAACCCGGCATATATATATTCAAAATTCAAGCCTGTAGAGTTCAGAACACGATGTTAGTTAGATTAAATCTCTAAGAAGTCAATAAAATAGATCCTGGAGTTGTATGGAAATATATCAGAAAGGTTAGGGTCCATGTAAATACAGCTTTACACTATCGGGGCCGTGTTCTAACAGTGAAAACTGACTTTCAAACACTTCTAAAATAACGAATATACGGTTGCCATATATAATTCCTGTTCATTCTGTTATTTAAAAGAAACCTGGTTACAACCCTTTAAAATAGATTCCATAGACCTTAGAACACAATATGAGTTGGACAGAACATTTAAGAAATCAAAATAATAGGACCTTCTTTTGTGTAGTAGGGTATCTGAAAAGCTGAGAAAACAAGTAAGTAGAGCCTTACTCTCTGTGGGGCCATGATCCAAAACTGAAAGCCGTCATAGAAACAGCTGTTTAGTCACGAGGATACTGATTACATTTGTATTTATGGGAAAAAACTTGGCGTTTTTAAAAAACGCCACATAAAATTCTTCAAAATACGAGCCTGTGGAGTTCAGAACACCATGTTAGTTAGATTAAATCTCTAAGAATTCAAAAAAAATAGAACATGGAATTCTATGAGAATATATCTGAAACGCTAGGTTTCCATGAAAATACAGCCTTGCTGTGGACGGGGCCGTGTTCTAACAGTGAAAACTGACTTTCAAACAGTTCAGAAATGACGAATATACGGTTTCCATTCATAATTCTTGTAAAATCTGTTAGATATTTATAAGAAACTTGGTTAGAAAACTTTAAATTTCCATCTATAGACCTTAGACCACAATGTGAGTTGGACAGAACCTTTAAGAAATCAACATAATAGGACCTTCTTTTGTGTAGGAAGGTATCTGAAGAGCTAAGAAAGCAGGTAAGTAGAGTCTTACTCTCTGTGGGGCCATGTTCCAAAACTGAAAGCCGTCATAGAAACAGCTGTTTAGTCACGAGGATACTGATTACATTTGTATTTATGGGACAAAACTTGGCGTTTTTAAAAAACGCCACATAAAATTCTTCAAAATACGACCCTGTAGAGTTCAAAACACGATGTTAGTTAGATTAAATCTCTAAGAATTCAAAAAAATAGATCATGGAATTGTATGAGAATATATCTGAAACGCTAGGTTTCCATGGAAATACAGCCTTACTGTGGACGGGGCCGTGTTCTAACAGTGAAAACTGACTTTCAAACAGTTCAGAAATGACGAATATACGGTTTCCATGTATAATTCTTGTTAAATCTGTTAGATATTTAAAAGAAACTTGGTTACAAAACTTTAAATTTCAATCTATAGACCTTAGACCACAATGTGAGTTGGACAGAACCTTTAAGAAATCAAAATAATAGGACCTTCTTTTGTGTAGGAAGGTATCTGAAAAGCTCCGAAAACAAGTAAGTAGAACCTTACTCTCTGGGTGCCGTGTTCAAACACTGAAAGCTGTCCGAGAAACAGCTGTTTAGTCACGAGCATACTAATTATAATTGTATTTCCGGGAAAAAACCCGGCATCAAAATCTTCAAAATTAAAACCTGTAGAGTTCAGAACACGATGTTAGTTAGATTAAATCTCTAAGAAGTCAATAAAATAGATCCTGGAGTTGTATGGGCATATATCTGAAACTCTAGGCTTCCATGTAAATACAGCCTTACTGTAACTGGGCTTTGTGCTAGAGTGAAAACTGACTTTCAAACAAGTGGGAAATGACGAATTGACGGTTGCCATATATAATTCCAGTTCAATCTGTTAGATATTGAAAAGAAACTTGGTTACAACAGTTTAAAATTCAATCCATAGACCTTAGAACACTATGTGAGTTGGACTGAACCTTTTAGAAATCAAAATAATAGAATCTTGTTTGGTGTAGGATGGTATCTGAAAAGCTCGGAAAATAAGTAAATAGAGACATACTCTCTGTGGGGCCGTGTTCAAACACTGAAAGACGTCATAGAAACAGTTGTTTAGTCAAGAGGATACCGATTACATTTGTATTTCCGGGAAAAAACTTGTCGTTTTTAGAAAACCCGGCATATATATATTCAAAATTCAAGCCTGTAGAGTTCAGAACACGATGTTAGTTAGATTAAATCTCTAAGAAGTCAATAAAATAGATCCTGGAGTTGTATGGAAATATATCAGAAAGGTTAGGGTCCATGTAAATACAGCTTTACACTATCGGGGCCGTGTTCTAACAGTGAAAACTGACTTTCAAACACTTCTAAAATAACGAATATACGGTTGCCATATATAATTCCTGTTCATTCTGTTATTTAAAAGAAACCTGGTTACAACCCTTTAAAATAGATTCTATAGACCTTAGAACACAATATGAGTTGGACAGAACCTTTAAGAAATCAAAATAATAGGACCTTCTTTTGTGTAGTAGGGTATCTGAAAAGCTGAGAAAAGAAGTAAGTAGAGCCATACTCTCTGTGGGGCCATGATCCAAAACTGAAAGCCGTCATAGAAACAGCTGTTTAGTCACGAGGATACTGATTACATTTGTATTTATGGGAAAAAACTTGGCGTTTTTAAAAAGCGCCACATAAAATTCTTCAAAATAGGAGCCTGTGGAGTTCAGAACACTATGTTAGTTAGATTAAATCTCTGAGAATTCAAAAAAAATAGAACATGGAATTCTATGAGAATATAACTGAAACGCTAGGTTTCATGAAAATACAGCCTTGCTGTGGACGGGGCCGTGTTCTAACAGTGAAAACTGACTTTCAAACAGTTCAGAAATGACGAATATACGGTTTCCATTCATAATTCTTGTTAAATCTGTTAGATATTTAAAAGAAACTTGGTTACAAAACTTTAAATTTCAATCTATAGACCTTAGACCACAATGTGAGTTGGACAGAACCTTTAAGAAATCAAAATAATAGGACCTTCTTTTGTATAGGAAGGTATCTGAAAAGCTAAGAAAGCAGGTAAGTAGAGTCTTACTCTCTGTGGGGCCATGTTCCAAAACTGAAAGCCGTCATAGAAACAGCTGTTTAGTCACGAGGATACTGATTACATTTGTATTTATGGGAAAAAACTTGGCGTTTTTAAAAAAGGCCACATAAAATTCTTCAAAATACGAGCCTGTAGAGTTCAGAACACGATGTTAGTTAGATTAAATCTCTAAGAATTCAAAAAAATAGATCATGGAATTGTATGAGAATATATCTGAAACGCTAGGTTTCCATGGAAATACAGCCTTACTGTGGACGGGGCCGTGTTCTAACAGTGAAAACTGACTTTGAAACAGTTCAGAAATGACGAATATACGGTTTCCATGTATAATTCTTGTTAAATCTGTTAGATATTTAAAAGAAACTTGGTTACAAAACTTTAAATTTCAATCTATAGACCTTAGACCACAATGTGAGTTGGACAGAACCTTTAAGAAATCAAAATAATAGGACCTTCTTTTGTGTAGGAAGGTATCTGAAAAGCTCCGAAAACAAGTAAGTAGAACCTTACTCTCTGGGTGCCGTGTTCAAACACTGAAAGCCGTCATAGAAACAGCTGTTTAGTCACGAGCATACTAATTATAATTGTATTTCCGGGAAAAAACCCGGCATCAAAATCTTCAAAATTAAAACCTGTAGAGTTCAGAACACGATGTTAGTTAGATTAAATCTCTAAGAAGTCAATAAAATAGATCCTGGAGTTGTATGGGCATATATCTGAAACTCTAGGCTTCCATGTAAATACAGCCTTACTGTAACTGGGCTTTGTGCTAGAGTGAAAACTGACTTTCAAACAAGTGGGAAATGACGAATTGACGGTTGCCATATATAATTCCTGTTCAATCTGTTAGATATTGAAAAGAAACTTGGTTACAACAGTTTAAAATTCAATCCATAGACCTTAGAACACTATGTGAGTTGGACTGAACCTTTTAGAAATCAAAATAATAGAATCTTGTTTGGTGTAGGATGGTATCTGAAAAGCTCGGAAAATAAGTAAATAGAGACATACTCTCTGTGGGGCCGTGTTCAAACACTGAAAGACGTCATAGAAACAGTTGTTTAGTCAAGAGGATACCGATTACATTTGTATTTCCGGGAAAAAACTTGTCGTTTTTAGAAAACCCGGCATATATATATTCAAAATTCAAGCCTGTAGAGTTCAGAACACGATGTTAGTTAGATTAAATCTCTAAGAAGTCAATAAAATAGATCCTGGAGTTGTATGGGAATATATCAGAAAGGTTAGGGTCCATGTAAATACAGCTTTACACTATCGGGGCCGTGTTCTAACAGTGAAAACTGACTTTCAAACACTTCTAAAATAACGAATATACGGTTGCCATATATAATTCCTGTTCATTCTGTTATTTAAAAGAAACCTGGTTACAACCCTTTAAAATAGATTCTATAGACCTTAGAACACAATATGAGTTGGACAGAACCTTTAAGAAATCAAAATAATAGGACCTTCTTTTGTGTAGTAGGGTATCTGAAAAGCTGAGAAAACAAGTAAGTAGAGCCATACTCTCTGTGGGGCCATGATCCAAAACTGAAAGCCGTCATAGAAACAGCTGTTTAGTCACGAGGATACTGATTACATTTGTATTTATGGGAAAAAACTTGGCGTTTTTAAAAAACGCCACATAAATTTCTTCAAAATAGGAGCCTGTGGAGTTCAGAACACTATGTTAGTTAGATTAAATCTCTGAGAATTCAAAAAAAATAGAACATGGAATTCTATGAGAATATATCTGAAACGCTAGGTTTCCATGAAAATACAGCCTTGCTGTGGACAGGGCCGTGTTCTAACAGTGAAAACTGACTTTCAAACAGTTCAGAAATGACGAATATACGGTTTCCATTCATAATTCTTGTTAAATCTGTTAGATATTTAAAAGAAACTTGGTTACAAAACTTTAAATTTCAATCTATAGACCTTAGACCACAATGTGAGTTGGACAGAACCTTTAAGAAATCAAAATAATAGGACCTTCTTTTGTGTAGGAAGGTATCTGAAAAGCTAAGAAAGCAGGTAAGTAGAGTCTTACTCTCTGTGGGGCCATGTTCCAAAACTGAAAGCCGTCATAGAAACAGCTGTTTAGTCACGAGGATACTGATTACATTTGTATTTATGGGAAAAAACTTGGCGTTTTTAAAAAAGGCCACATAAAATTCTTCAAAATACGAGCCTGTAGAGTTCAGAACACGATGTTAGTTAGATTAAATCTCTAAGAATTCAAAAAAATAGATCATGGAATTGTATGAGAATATATCTGAAACGCTAGGTTTCCATGGAAATACAGCCTTACTGTGGACGGGGCCGTGTTCTAACAGTGAAAACTGACTTTGAAACAGTTCAGAAATGACGAATATACGGTTTCCATGTATAATTCTTGTTAAATCTGTTAGATATTTAAAAGAAACTTGGTTACAAAACTTTAAATTTCAATCTATAGACCTTAGACCACAATGTGAGTTGGACAGAACCTTTAAGAAATCAAAATAATAGGACCTTCTTTTGTGTAGGAAGGTATCTGAAAAGCTCCGAAAACAAGTAAGTAGAACCTTACTCTCTGGGTGCCGTGTTCAAACACTGAAAGCCGTCATAGAAACAGCTGTTTAGTCACGAGCATACTAATTATAATTGTATTTCCGGGAAAAAACCCGGCATCAAAATCTTCAAAATTAAAACCTGTAGAGTTCAGAACACGATGTTAGTTAGATTAAATCTCTAAGAAGTCAATAAAATAGATCCTGGAGTTGTATGGGCATATATCTGAAACTCTAGGCTTCCATGTAAATACAGCCTTACTGTAACTGGGCTTTGTGCTAGAGTGAAAACTGACTTTCAAACAAGTGGGAAATGACGAATTGACGGTTGCCATATATAATTCCAGTTCAATCTGTTAGATATTGAAAAGAAACTTGGTTACAACAGTTTAAAATTCAATCCATAGACCTTAGAACACTATGTGAGTTGGACTGAACCTTTTAGAAATCAAAATAATAGAATCTTGTTTGGTGTAGGATGGTATCTGAAAAGCTCGGAAAATAAGTAAATAGAGACATACTCTCTGTGGGGCCGTGTTCAAACACTGAAAGACGTCATAGAAACAGTTGTTTAGTCAAGAGGATACCGATTACATTTGTATTTCCGGGAAAAAACTTGTCGTTTTTAGAAAACCCGGCATATATATATTCAAAATTCAAGCCTGTAGAGTTCAGAACACGATGTTAGTTAGATTAAATCTCTAAGAAGTCAATAAAATAGATCCTGGAGTTGTATGGGAATATATCAGAAAGGTTAGGGTCCATGTAAATACAGCTTTACACTATCGGGGCCGTGTTCTAACAGTGAAAACTGACTTTCAAACACTTCTAAAATAACGAATATACGGTTGCCATATATAATTCCTGTTCATTCTGTTATTTAAAAGAAACCTGGTTACAACCCTTTAAAATAGATTCTATAGACCTTAGAACACAATATGAGTTGGACAGAACCTTTAAGAAATCAAAATAATAGGACCTTCTTTTGTGTAGTAGGGTATCTGAAAAGCTGAGAAAACAAGTAAGTAGAGCCATACTCTCTGTGGGGCCATGATCCAAAACTGAAAGCCGTCATAGAAACAGCTGTTTAGTCACGAGGATACTGATTACATTTGTATTTATGGGAAAAAACTTGGCGTTTTTAAAAAACGCCACATAAAATTCTTCAAAATAGGAGCCTGTGGAGTTCAGAACACTATGTTAGTTAGATTAAATCTCTGAGAATTCAAAAAAAATAGAACATGGAATTCTATGAGAATATATCTGAAACGCTAGGTTTCATGAAAATACAGCCTTGCTGTGGACGGGGCCGTGTTCTAACAGTGAAAACTGACTTTCAAACAGTTCAGAAATGACGAATATACGGTTTCCATTCATAATTCTTGTTAAATCTGTTAGATATTTAAAAGAAACTTGGTTACAAAACTTTAAATTTCAATCTATAGACCTTAGACCACAATGTGAGTTGGACAGAACCTTTAAGAAATCAAAATAATAGGACCTTCTTTTGTGTAGGAAGGTATCTGAAAAGCTAAGAAAGCAGGTAAGTAGAGTCTTACTCTCTGTGGGGCCATGTTCCAAAACTGAAAGCCGTCATAGAAACAGCTGTTTAGTCACGAGGATACTGATTACATTTGTATTTATGGGAAAAAACTTGGCGTTTTTAAAAAAGGCCACATAAAATTCTTCAAAATACGAGCCTGTAGAGTTCAGAACACGATGTTAGTTAGATTAAATCTCTAAGAATTCAAAAAAATAGATCATGGAATTGTATGAGAATATATCTGAAACGCTAGGTTTCCATGGAAATACAGCCTTACTGTGGACGGGGCCGTGTTCTAACAGTGAAAACTGACTTTGAAACAGTTCAGAAATGACGAATATACGGTTTCCATGTATAATTCTTGTTAAATCTGTTAGATATTTAAAAGAAACTTGGTTACAAAACTTTAAATTTCAATCTATAGACCTTAGACCACAATGTGAGTTGGACAGAACCTTTAAGAAATCAAAATAATAGGACCTTCTTTTGTGTAGGAAGGTATCTGAAAAGCTCCGAAAACAAGTAAGTAGAACCTTACTCTCTGGGTGCCGTGTTCAAACACTGAAAGCCGTCATAGAAACAGCTGTTTAGTCACGAGCATACTAATTATAATTGTATTTCCGGGAAAAAACCCGGCATCAAAATCTTCAAAATTAAAACCTGTAGAGTTCAGAACACGATGTTAGTTAGATTAAATCTCTAAGAAGTCAATAAAATAGATCCTGGAGTTGTATGGGCATATATCTGAAACTCTAGGCTTCCATGTAAATACAGCCTTACTGTAACTGGGCTTTGTGCTAGAGTGAAAACTGACTTTCAAACAAGTGGGAAATGACGAATTGACGGTTGCCATATATAATTCCAGTTCAATCTGTTAGATATTGAAAAGAAACTTGGTTACAACAGTTTAAAATTCAATCCATAGACCTTAGAACACTATGTGAGTTGGACTGAACCTTTTAGAAATCAAAATAATAGAATCTTGTTTGGTGTAGGATGGTATCTGAAAAGCTCGGAAAATAAGTAAATAGAGACATACTCTCTGTGGGGCCGTGTTCAAACACTGAAAGACGTCATAGAAACAGTTGTTTAGTCAAGAGGATACCGATTACATTTGTATTTCCGGGAAAAAACTTGTCGTTTTTAGAAAACCCGGCATATATATATTCAAAATTCAAGCCTGTAGAGTTCAGAACACGATGTTAGTTAGATTAAATCTCTAAGAAGTCAATAAAATAGATCCTGGAGTTGTATGGGAATATATCTGAAACGTTAGGGTCCATGTAAATACAGCTTTACACTATCGGGGCCGTGTTCTAACAGTGAAAACTGACTTTCAAACACTTCTAAAATAACGAATATACGGTTGCCATATATAATTCCTGTTCATTCTGTTATTTAAAAGAAACCTGGTTACAACCCTTTAAAATAGATTCTATAGACCTTAGAACACAATATGAGTTGGACAGAACCTTTAAGAAATCAAAATAATAGGACCTTCTTTTGTGTAGTAGGGTATCTGAAAAGCTGAGAAAACAAGTAAGTAGAGCCATACTCTCTGTGGGGCCATGATCCAAAACTGAAAGCCGTCATAGAAACAGCTGTTTAGTCACGAGGATACTGATTACATTTGTATTTATGGGAAAAAACTTGGCGTTTTTAAAAAACGCCACATAAAATTCTTCAAAATAGGAGCCTGTGGAGTTCAGAACACTATGTTAGTTAGATTAAATCTCTGAGAATTCAAAAAAAATAGAACATGGAATTCTATGAGAATATATCTGAAACGCTAGGTTTCATGAAAATACAGCCTTGCTGTGGACGGGGCCGTGTTCTAACAGTGAAAACTGACTTTCAAACAGTTCAGAAATGACGAATATACGGTTTCCATTCATAATTCTTGTTAAATCTGTTAGATATTTAAAAGAAACTTGGTTACAAAACTTTAAATTTCAATCTATAGACCTTAGACCACAATGTGAGTTGGACAGAACCTTTAAGAAATCAAAATAATAGGACCTTCTTTTGTGTAGGAAGGTATCTGAAAAGCTAAGAAAGCAGGTAAGTAGAGTCTTACTCTCTGTGGGGCCATGTTCCAAAACTGAAAGCCGTCATAGAAACAGCTGTTTAGTCACGAGGATACTGATTACATTTGTATTTATGGGAAAAAACTTGGCGTTTTTAAAAAAGGCCACATAAAATTCTTCAAAATACGAGCCTGTAGAGTTCAGAACACGATGTTAGTTAGATTAAATCTCTAAGAATTCAAAAAAATAGATCATGGAATTGTATGAGAATATATCTGAAACGCTAGGTTTCCATGGAAATACAGCCTTACTGTGGACGGGGCCGTGTTCTAACAGTGAAAACTGACTTTGAAACAGTTCAGAAATGACGAATATACGGTTTCCATGTATAATTCTTGTTAAATCTGTTAGATATTTAAAAGAAACTTGGTTACAAAACTTTAAATTTCAATCTATAGACCTTAGACCACAATGTGAGTTGGACAGAACCTTTAAGAAATCAAAATAATAGGACCTTCTTTTGTGTAGGAAGGTATCTGAAAAGCTCCGAAAACAAGTAAGTAGAACCTTACTCTCTGGGTGCCGTGTTCAAACACTGAAAGCCGTCATAGAAACAGCTGTTTAGTCACGAGGATACTAATTATAATTGTATTTCCGGGAAAAAACCCGGCATCAAAATCTTCAAAATTAAAACCTGTAGAGTTCAGAACACGATGTTAGTTAGATTAAATCTCTAAGAAGTCAATAAAATAGATCCTGGAGTTGTATGGGCATATATCTGAAACTCTAGGCTTCCATGTAAATACAGCCTTACTGTAACTGGGCTTTGTGCTAGAGTGAAAACTGACTTTCAAACAAGTGGGAAATGACGAATTGACGGTTGCCATATATAATTCCAGTTCAATCTGTTAGATATTGAAAAGAAACTTGGTTACAACAGTTTAAAATTCAATCCATAGACCTTAGAACACTATGTGAGTTGGACTGAACCTTTTAGAAATCAAAATAATAGAATCTTGTTTGGTGTAGGATGGTATCTGAAAAGCTCGGAAAATAAGTAAATAGAGACATACTCTCTGTGGGGCCGTGTTCAAACACTGAAAGACGTCATAGAAACAGTTGTTTAGTCAAGAGGATACCGATTACATTTGTATTTCCGGGAAAAAACTTGTCGTTTTTAGAAAACCCGGCATATATATATTCAAAATTCAAGCCTGTAGAGTTCAGAACACGATGTTAGTTAGATTAAATCTCTAAGAAGTCAATAAAATAGATCCTGGAGTTGTATGGGAATATATCAGAAAGGTTAGGGTCCATGTAAATACAGCTTTACACTATCGGGGCCGTGTTCTAACAGTGAAAACTGACTTTCAAACACTTCTAAAATAACGAATATACGGTTGCCATATATAATTCCTGTTCATTCTGTTATTTAAAAGAAACCTGGTTACAACCCTTTAAAATAGATTCTATAGACCTTAGAACACAATATGAGTTGGACAGAACCTTTAAGAAATCAAAATAATAGGACCTTCTTTTGTGTAGTAGGGTATCTGAAAAGCTGAGAAAACAAGTAAGTAGAGCCATACTCTCTGTGGGGCCATGATCCAAAACTGAAAGCCGTCATAGAAACAGCTGTTTAGTCACGAGGATACTGATTACATTTGTATTTATGGGAAAAAACTTGGCGTTTTTAAAAAACGCCACATAAATTTCTTCAAAATAGGAGCCTGTGGAGTTCAGAACACTATGTTAGTTAGATTAAATCTCTGAGAATTCAAAAAAAATAGAACATGGAATTCTATGAGAATATATCTGAAACGCTAGGTTTCCATGAAAATACAGCCTTGCTGTGGACAGGGCCGTGTTCTAACAGTGAAAACTGACTTTCAAACAGTTCAGAAATGACGAATATACGGTTTCCATTCATAATTCTTGTTAAATCTGTTAGATATTTAAAAGAAACTTGGTTACAAAACTTTAAATTTCAATCTATAGACCTTAGACCACAATGTGAGTTGGACAGAACCTTTAAGAAATCAAAATAATAGGACCTTCTTTTGTGTAGGAAGGTATCTGAAAAGCTAAGAAAGCAGGTAAGTAGAGTCTTACTCTCTGTGGGGCCATGTTCCAAAACTGAAAGCCGTCATAGAAACAGCTGTTTAGTCACGAGGATACTGATTACATTTGTATTTATGGGAAAAAACTTGGCGTTTTTAAAAAAGGCCACATAAAATTCTTCAAAATACGAGCCTGTAGAGTTCAGAACACGATGTTAGTTAGATTAAATCTCTAAGAATTCAAAAAAATAGATCATGGAATTGTATGAGAATATATCTGAAACGCTAGGTTTCCATGGAAATACAGCCTTACTGTGGACGGGGCCGTGTTCTAACAGTGAAAACTGACTTTGAAACAGTTCAGAAATGACGAATATACGGTTTCCATGTATAATTCTTGTTAAATCTGTTAGATATTTAAAAGAAACTTGGTTACAAAACTTTAAATTTCAATCTATAGACCTTAGACCACAATGTGAGTTGGACAGAACCTTTAAGAAATCAAAATAATAGGACCTTCTTTTGTGTAGGAAGGTATCTGAAAAGCTCCGAAAACAAGTAAGTAGAACCTTACTCTCTGGGTGCCGTGTTCAAACACTGAAAGCCGTCATAGAAACAGCTGTTTAGTCATGAGCATACTAATTATAATTGTATTTCCGGGAAAAAACCCGGCATCAAAATCTTCAAAATTAAAACCTGTAGAGTTCAGAACACGATGTTAGTTAGATTAAATCTCTAAGAAGTCAATAAAATAGATCCTGGAGTTGTATGGGCATATATCTGAAACTCTAGGCTTCCATGTAAATACAGCCTTACTGTAACTGGGCTTTGTGCTAGAGTGAAAACTGACTTTCAAACAAGTGGGAAATGACGAATTGACGGTTGCCATATATAATTCCAGTTCAATCTGTTAGATATTGAAAAGAAACTTGGTTACAACAGTTTAAAATTCAATCCATAGACCTTAGAACACTATGTGAGTTGGACTGAACCTTTTAGAAATCAAAATAATAGAATCTTGTTTGGTGTAGGATGGTATCTGAAAAGCTCGGAAAATAAGTAAATAGAGACATACTCTCTGTGGGGCCGTGTTCAAACACTGAAAGACGTCATAGAAACAGTTGTTTAGTCAAGAGGATACCGATTACATTTGTATTTCCGGGAAAAAACTTGTCGTTTTTAGAAAACCCGGCATATATATATTCAAAATTCAAGCCTGTAGAGTTCAGAACACGATGTTAGTTAGATTAAATCTCTAAGAAGTCAATAAAATAGATCCTGGAGTTGTATGGGAATATATCAGAAAGGTTAGGGTCCATGTAAATACAGCTTTACACTATCGGGGCCGTGTTCTAACAGTGAAAACTGACTTTCAAACACTTCTAAAATAACGAATATACGGTTGCCATATATAATTCCTGTTCATTCTGTTATTTAAAAGAAACCTGGTTACAACCCTTTAAAATAGATTCTATAGACCTTAGAACACAATATGAGTTGGACAGAACCTTTAAGAAATCAAAATAATAGGACCTTCTTTTGTGTAGTAGGGTATCTGAAAAGCTGAGAAAACAAGTAAGTAGAGCCATACTCTCTGTGGGGCCATGATCCAAAACTGAAAGCCGTCATAGAAACAGCTGTTTAGTCACGAGGATACTGATTACATTTGTATTTATGGGAAAAAACTTGGCGTTTTTAAAAAACGCCACATAAAATTCTTCAAAATAGGAGCCTGTGGAGTTCAGAACACTATGTTAGTTAGATTAAATCTCTGAGAATTCAAAAAAAATAGAACATGGAATTCTATGAGAATATATCTGAAACGCTAGGTTTCATGAAAATACAGCCTTGCTGTGGACGGGGCCGTGTTCTAACAGTGAAAACTGACTTTCAAACAGTTCAGAAATGACGAATATACGGTTTCCATTCATAATTCTTGTTAAATCTGTTAGATATTTAAAAGAAACTTGGTTACAAAACTTTAAATTTCAATCTATAGACCTTAGACCACAATGTGAGTTGGACAGAACCTTTAAGAAATCAAAATAATAGGACCTTCTTTTGTGTAGGAAGGTATCTGAAAAGCTAAGAAAGCAGGTAAGTAGAGTCTTACTCTCTGTGGGGCCATGTTCCAAAACTGAAAGCCGTCATAGAAACAGCTGTTTAGTCACGAGGATACTGATTACATTTGTATTTATGGGAAAAAACTTGGCGTTTTTAAAAAAGGCCACATAAAATTCTTCAAAATACGAGCCTGTAGAGTTCAGAACACGATGTTAGTTAGATTAAATCTCTAAGAATTCAAAAAAATAGATCATGGAATTGTATGAGAATATATCTGAAACGCTAGGTTTCCATGGAAATACAGCCTTACTGTGGACGGGGCCGTGTTCTAACAGTGAAAACTGACTTTGAAACAGTTCAGAAATGACGAATATACGGTTTCCATGTATAATTCTTGTTAAATCTGTTAGATATTTAAAAGAAACTTGGTTACAAAACTTTAAATTTCAATCTATAGACCTTAGACCACAATGTGAGTTGGACAGAACCTTTAAGAAATCAAAATAATAGGACCTTCTTTTGTGTAGGAAGGTATCTGAAAAGCTCCGAAAACAAGTAAGTAGAACCTTACTCTCTGGGTGCCGTGTTCAAACACTGAAAGCCGTCATAGAAACAGCTGTTTAGTCATGAGCATACTAATTATAATTGTATTTCCGGGAAAAAACCCGGCATCAAAATCTTCAAAATTAAAACCTGTAGAGTTCAGAACACGATGTTAGTTAGATTAAATCTCTAAGAAGTCAATAAAATAGATCCTGGAGTTGTATGGGCATATATCTGAAACTCTAGGCTTCCATGTAAATACAGCCTTACTGTAACTGGGCTTTGTACTAGAGTGAAAACTGACTTTCAAACAAGTGGGAAATGACGAATTGACGGTTGCCATATATAATTCCAGTTCAATCTGTTAGATATTGAAAAGAAACTTGGTTACAACAGTTTAAAATTCAATCCATAGACCTTAGAACACTATGTGAGTTGGACTGAACCTTTTAGAAATCAAAATAATAGAATCTTGTTTGGTGTAGGATGGTATCTGAAAAGCACGGAAAATAAGTAAATAGAGACATACTCTCTGTGGGGCCGTGTTCAAACACTGAAAGACGTCATAGAAACAGTTGTTTAGTCAAGAGGATACCGATTACATTTGTATTTCCGGGAAAAAACTTGTCGTTTTTAGAAAACCCGGCATATATATATTCAAAATTCAAGCCTGTAGAGTTCAGAACACGATGTTAGTTAGATTAAATCTCTAAGAAGTCAATAAAATAGATCCTGGAGTTGTATGGGAATATATCAGAAAGGTTAGGGTCCATGTAAATACAGCTTTACACTATCGGGGCCGTGTTCTAACAGTGAAAACTGACTTTCAAACACTTCTAAAATAACGAATATACGGTTGCCATATATAATTCCTGTTCATTCTGTTATTTAAAAGAAACCTGGTTACAACCCTTTAAAATAGATTCTATAGACCTTAGAACACAATATGAGTTGGACAGAACCTTTAAGAAATCAAAATAATAGGACCTTCTTTTGTGTAGTAGGGTATCTGAAAAGCTGAGAAAACAAGTAAGTAGAGCCATACTCTCTGTGGGGCCATGATCCAAAACTGAAAGCCGTCATAGAAACAGCTGTTTAGTCACGAGGATACTGATTACATTTGTATTTATGGGAAAAAACTTGGCGTTTTTAAAAAACGCCACATAAAATTCTTCAAAATAGGAGCCTGTGGAGTTCAGAACACTATGTTAGTTAGATTAAATCTCTGAGAATTCAAAAAAAATAGAACATGGAATTCTATGAGAATATATCTGAAACGCTAGGTTTCATGAAAATACAGCCTTGCTGTGGACGGGGCCGTGTTCTAACAGTGAAAACTGACTTTCAAACAGTTCAGAAATGACGAATATACGGTTTCCATTCATAATTCTTGTTAAATCTGTTAGATATTTAAAAGAAACTTGGTTACAAAACTTTAAATTTCAATCTATAGACCTTAGACCACAATGTGAGTTGGACAGAACCTTTAAGAAATCAAAATAATAGGACCTTCTTTTGTGTAGGAAGGTATCTGAAAAGCTAAGAAAGCAGGTAAGTAGAGTCTTACTCTCTGTGGGGCCATGTTCCAAAACTGAAAGCCGTCATAGAAACAGCTGTTTAGTCACGAGGATACTGATTACATTTGTATTTATGGGAAAAAACTTGGCGTTTTTAAAAAAGGCCACATAAAATTCTTCAAAATACGAGCCTGTAGAGTTCAGAACACGATGTTAGTTAGATTAAATCTCTAAGAATTCAAAAAAATAGATCATGGAATTGTATGAGAATATATCTGAAACGCTAGGTTTCCATGGAAATACAGCCTTACTGTGGACGGGGCCGTGTTCTAACAGTGAAAACTGACTTTGAAACAGTTCAGAAATGACGAATATACGGTTTCCATGTATAATTCTTGTTAAATCTGTTAGATATTTAAAAGAAACTTGGTTACAAAACTTTAAATTTCAATCTATAGACCTTAGACCACAATGTGAGTTGGACAGAACCTTTAAGAAATCAAAATAATAGGACCTTCTTTTGTGTAGGAAGGTATCTGAAAAGCTCCGAAAACAAGTAAGTAGAACCTTACTCTCTGGGTGCCGTGTTCAAACACTGAAAGCCGTCATAGAAACAGCTGTTTAGTCACGAGCATACTAATTATAATTGTATTTCCGGGAAAAAACCCGGCATCAAAATCTTCAAAATTAAAACCTGTAGAGTTCAGAACACGATGTTAGTTAGATTAAATCTCTAAGAAGTCAATAAAATAGATCCTGGAGTTGTATGGGCATATATCTGAAACTCTAGGCTTCCATGTAAATACAGCCTTACTGTAACTGGGCTTTGTGCTAGAGTGAAAACTGACTTTCAAACAAGTGGGAAATGACGAATTGACGGTTGCCATATATAATTCCAGTTCAATCTGTTAGATATTGAAAAGAAACTTGGTTACAACAGTTTAAAATTCAATCCATAGACCTTAGAACACTATGTGAGTTGGACTGAACCTTTTAGAAATCAAAATAATAGAATCTTGTTTGGTGTAGGATGGTATCTGAAAAGCTCGGAAAATAAGTAAATAGAGACATACTCTCTGTGGGGCCGTGTTCAAACACTGAAAGACGTCATAGAAACAGTTGTTTAGTCAAGAGGATACCGATTACATTTGTATTTCCGGGAAAAAACTTGTCGTTTTTAGAAAACCCGGCATATATATATTCAAAATTCAAGCCTGTAGAGTTCAGAACACGATGTTAGTTAGATTAAATCTCTAAGAAGTCAATAAAATAGATCCTGGAGTTGTATGGGAATATATCAGAAAGGTTAGGGTCCATGTAAATACAGCTTTACACTATCGGGGCCGTGTTCTAACAGTGAAAACTGACTTTCAAACACTTCTAAAATAACGAATATACGGTTGCCATATATAATTCCTGTTCATTCTGTTATTTAAAAGAAACCTGGTTACAACCCTTTAAAATAGATTCTATAGACCTTAGAACACAATATGAGTTGGACAGAACCTTTAAGAAATCAAAATAATAGGACCTTCTTTTGTGTAGTAGGGTATCTGAAAAGCTGAGAAAACAAGTAAGTAGAGCCATACTCTCTGTGGGGCCATGATCCAAAACTGAAAGCCGTCATAGAAACAGCTGTTTAGTCACGAGGATACTGATTACATTTGTATTTATGGGAAAAAACTTGGCGTTTTTAAAAAACGCCACATAAAATTCTTCAAAATAGGAGCCTGTGGAGTTCAGAACACTATGTTAGTTAGATTAAATCTCTGAGAATTCAAAAAAAATAGAACATGGAATTCTATGAGAATATATCTGAAACGCTAGGTTTCATGAAAATACAGCCTTGCTGTGGACGGGGCCGTGTTCTAACAGTGAAAACTGACTTTCAAACAGTTCAGAAATGACGAATATACGGTTTCCATTCATAATTCTTGTTAAATCTGTTAGATATTTAAAAGAAACTTGGTTACAAAACTTTAAATTTCAATCTATAGACCTTAGACCACAATGTGAGTTGGACAGAACCTTTAAGAAATCAAAATAATAGGACCTTCTTTTGTGTAGGAAGGTATCTGAAAAGCTAAGAAAGCAGGTAAGTAGAGTCTTACTCTCTGTGGGGCCATGTTCCAAAACTGAAAGCCGTCATAGAAACAGCTGTTTAGTCACGAGGATACTGATTACATTTGTATTTATGGGAAAAAACTTGGCGTTTTTAAAAAAGGCCACATAAAATTCTTCAAAATACGAGCCTGTAGAGTTCAGAACACGATGTTAGTTAGATTAAATCTCTAAGAATTCAAAAAAATAGATCATGGAATTGTATGAGAATATATCTGAAACGCTAGGTTTCCATGGAAATACAGCCTTACTGTGGACGGGGCCGTGTTCTAACAGTGAAAACTGACTTTGAAACAGTTCAGAAATGACGAATATACGGTTTCCATGTATAATTCTTGTTAAATCTGTTAGATATTTAAAAGAAACTTGGTTACAAAACTTTAAATTTCAATCTATAGACCTTAGACCACAATGTGAGTTGGACAGAACCTTTAAGAAATCAAAATAATAGGACCTTCTTTTGTGTAGGAAGGTATCTGAAAAGCTCCGAAAACAAGTAAGTAGAACCTTACTCTCTGGGTGCCGTGTTCAAACACTGAAAGCCGTCATAGAAACAGCTGTTTAGTCACGAGGATACTAATTATAATTGTATTTCCGGGAAAAAACCCGGCATCAAAATCTTCAAAATTAAAACCTGTAGAGTTCAGAACACGATGTTAGTTAGATTAAATCTCTAAGAAGTCAATAAAATAGATCCTGGAGTTGTATGGGCATATATCTGAAACTCTAGGCTTCCATGTAAATACAGCCTTACTGTAACTGGGCTTTGTGCTAGAGTGAAAACTGACTTTCAAACAAGTGGGAAATGACGAATTGACGGTTGCCATATATAATTCCAGTTCAATCTGTTAGATATTGAAAAGAAACTTGGTTACAACAGTTTAAAATTCAATCCATAGACCTTAGAACACTATGTGAGTTGGACTGAACCTTTTAGAAATCAAAATAATAGAATCTTGTTTGGTGTAGGATGGTATCTGAAAAGCTCGGAAAATAAGTAAATAGAGACATACTCTCTGTGGGGCCGTGTTCAAACACTGAAAGACGTCATAGAAACAGTTGTTTAGTCAAGAGGATACCGATTACATTTGTATTTCCGGGAAAAAACTTGTCGTTTTTAGAAAACCCGGCATATATATATTCAAAATTCAAGCCTGTAGAGTTCAGAACACGATGTTAGTTAGATTAAATCTCTAAGAAGTCAATAAAATAGATCCTGGAGTTGTATGGGAATATATCAGAAAGGTTAGGGTCCATGTAAATACAGCTTTACACTATCGGGGCCGTGTTCTAACAGTGAAAACTGACTTTCAAACACTTCTAAAATAACGAATATACGGTTGCCATATATAATTCCTGTTCATTCTGTTATTTAAAAGAAACCTGGTTACAACCCTTTAAAATAGATTCTATAGACCTTAGAACACAATATGAGTTGGACAGAACCTTTAAGAAATCAAAAAAATAGGACCTTCTTTTGTGTAGTAGGGTATCTGAAAAGCTGAGAAAACAAGTAAGTAGAGCCATACTCTCTGTGGGGCCATGATCCAAAACTGAAAGCCGTCATAGAAACAGCTGTTTAGTCACGAGGATACTGATTACATTTGTATTTATGGGAAAAAACTTGGCGTTTTTAAAAAACGCCACATAAATTTCTTCAAAATAGGAGCCTGTGGAGTTCAGAACACTATGTTAGTTAGATTAAATCTCTGAGAATTCAAAAAAAATAGAACATGGAATTCTATGAGAATATATCTGAAACGCTAGGTTTCCATGAAAATACAGCCTTGCTGTGGACGGGGCCGTGTTCTAACAGTGAAAACTGACTTTCAAACAGTTCAGAAATGACGAATATACGGTTTCCATTCATAATTCTTGTTAAATCTGTTAGATATTTAAAAGAAACTTGGTTACAAAACTTTAAATTTCAATCTATAGACCTTAGACCACAATGTGAGTTGGACAGAACCTTTAAGAAATCAAAATAATAGGACCTTCTTTTGTGTAGGAAGGTATCTGAAAAGCTAAGAAAGCAGGTAAGTAGAGTCTTACTCTCTGTGGGGCCATGTTCCAAAACTGAAAGCCGTCATAGAAACAGCTGTTTAGTCACGAGGATACTGATTACATTTGTATTTATGGGAAAAAACTTGGCGTTTTTAAAAAAGGCCACATAAAATTCTTCAAAATACGAGCCTGTAGAGTTCAGAACACGATGTTAGTTAGATTAAATCTCTAAGAATTCAAAAAAATAGATCATGGAATTGTATGAGAATATATCTGAAACGCTAGGTTTCCATGGAAATACAGCCTTACTGTGGACGGGGCCGTGTTCTAACAGTGAAAACTGACTTTGAAACAGTTCAGAAATGACGAATATACGGTTTCCATGTATAATTCTTGTTAAATCTGTTAGATATTTAAAAGAAACTTGGTTACAAAACTTTAAATTTCAATCTATAGACCTTAGACCACAATGTGAGTTGGACAGAACCTTTAAGAAATCAAAATAATAGGACCTTCTTTTGTGTAGGAAGGTATCTGAAAAGCTCCGAAAACAAGTAAGTAGAACCTTACTCTCTGGGTGCCGTGTTCAAACACTGAAAGCCGTCATAGAAACAGCTGTTTAGTCACGAGCATACTAATTATAATTGTATTTCCGGGAAAAAACCCGGCATCAAAATCTTCAAAATTAAAACCTGTAGAGTTCAGAACACGATGTTAGTTAGATTAAATCTCTAAGAAGTCAATAAAATAGATCCTGGAGTTGTATGGGCATATATCTGAAACTCTAGGCTTCCATGTAAATACAGCCTTACTGTAACTGGGCTTTGTGCTAGAGTGAAAACTGACTTTCAAACAAGTGGGAAATGACGAATTGACGGTTGCCATATATAATTCCAGTTCAATCTGTTAGATATTGAAAAGAAACTTGGTTACAACAGTTTAAAATTCAATCCATAGACCTTAGAACACTATGTGAGTTGGACTGAACCTTTTAGAAATCAAAATAATAGAATCTTGTTTGGTGTAGGATGGTATCTGAAAAGCTCGGAAAATAAGTAAATAGAGACATACTCTCTGTGGGGCCGTGTTCAAACACTGAAAGACGTCATAGAAACAGTTGTTTAGTCAAGAGGATACCGATTACATTTGTATTTCCGGGAAAAAACTTGTCGTTTTCAGAAAACCGGGCATATATATATTCAAAATTCAAGCCTGTAGAGTTCAGAACACGATGTTAGTTAGATTAAATCTCTAAGAAGTCAATAAAATAGATCCTGGAGTTGTATGGGAATATATCTGAAACGTTAGGGTCCATGTAAATACAGCTTTACACTATCGGGGCCGTGTTCTAACAGTGAAAACTGACTTTCAAACACTTCTAAAATAACGAATATACGGTTGCCATATATAATTCCTGTTCATTCTGTTATTTAAAAGAAACCTGGTTACAACCCTTTAAAATAGATTCTATAGACCTTAGAACACAATATGAGTTGGACAGAACCTTTAAGAAATCAAAATAATAGGACCTTCTTTTGTGTAGTAGGGTATCTGAAAAGCTGAGAAAACAAGTAAGTAGAGCCATACTCTCTGTGGGGCCATGATCCAAAACTGAAAGCCGTCATAGAAACAGCTGTTTAGTCACGAGGATACTGATTACATTTGTATTTATGGGAAAAAACTTGGCGTTTTTAAAAAACGCCACATAAATTTCTTCAAAATAGGAGCCTGTGGAGTTCAGAACACTATGTTAGTTAGATTAAATCTCTGAGAATTCAAAAAAAATAGAACATGGAATTCTATGAGAATATATCTGAAACGCTAGGTTTCCATGAAAATACAGCCTTGCTGTGGACGGGGCCGTGTTCTAACAGTGAAAACTGACTTTCAAACAGTTCAGAAATGACGAATATACGGTTTCCATTCATAATTCTTGTTAAATCTGTTAGATATTTAAAAGAAACTTGGTTACAAAACTTTAAATTTCAATCTATAGACCTTAGACCACAATGTGAGTTGGACAGAACCTTTAAGAAATCAAAATAATAGGACCTTCTTTTGTGTAGGAAGGTATCTGAAAAGCTAAGAAAGCAGGTAAGTAGAGTCTTACTCTCTGTGGGGCCATGTTCCAAAACTGAAAGCCGTCATAGAAACAGCTGTTTAGTCACGAGGATACTGATTACATTTGTATTTATGGGAAAAAACTTGGCGTTTTTAAAAAAGGCCACATAAAATTCTTCAAAATACGAGCCTGTAGAGTTCAGAACACGATGTTAGTTAGATTAAATCTCTAAGAATTCAAAAAAATAGATCATGGAATTGTATGAGAATATATCTGAAACGCTAGGTTTCCATGGAAATACAGCCTTACTGTGGACGGGGCCGTGTTCTAACAGTGAAAACTGACTTTGAAACAGTTCAGAAATGACGAATATACGGTTTCCATGTATAATTCTTGTTAAATCTGTTAGATATTTAAAAGAAACTTGGTTACAAAACTTTAAATTTCAATCTATAGACCTTAGACCACAATGTGAGTTGGACAGAACCTTTAAGAAATCAAAATAATAGGACCTTCTTTTGTGTAGGAAGGTATCTGAAAAGCTCCGAAAACAAGTAAGTAGAACCTTACTCTCTGGGTGCCGTGTTCAAACACTGAAAGCCGTCATAGAAACAGCTGTTTAGTCACGAGGATACTAATTATAATTGTATTTCCGGGAAAAAACCCGGCATCAAAATCTTCAAAATTAAAACCTGTAGAGTTCAGAACACGATGTTAGTTAGATTAAATCTCTAAGAAGTCAATAAAATAGATCCTGGAGTTGTATGGGCATATATCTGAAACTCTAGGCTTCCATGTAAATACAGCCTTACTGTAACTGGGCTTTGTGCTAGAGTGAAAACTGACTTTCAAACAAGTGGGAAATGACGAATTGACGGTTGCCATATATAATTCCAGTTCAATCTGTTAGATATTGAAAAGAAACTTGGTTACAACAGTTTAAAATTCAATCCATAGACCTTAGAACACTATGTGAGTTGGACTGAACCTTTTAGAAATCAAAATAATAGAATCTTGTTTGGTGTAGGATGGTATCTGAAAAGCTCGGAAAATAAGTAAATAGAGACATACTCTCTGTGGGGCCGTGTTCAAACACTGAAAGACGTCATAGAAACAGTTGTTTAGTCAAGAGGATACCGATTACATTTGTATTTCCGGGAAAAAACTTGTCGTTTTTAGAAAACCCGGCATATATATATTCAAAATTCAAGCCTGTAGAGTTCAGAACACGATGTTAGTTAGATTAAATCTCTAAGAAGTCAATAAAATAGATCCTGGAGTTGTATGGGAATATATCAGAAAGGTTAGGGTCCATGTAAATACAGCTTTACACTATCGGGGCCGTGTTCTAACAGTGAAAACTGACTTTCAAACACTTCTAAAATAACGAATATACGGTTGCCATATATAATTCCTGTTCATTCTGTTATTTAAAAGAAACCTGGTTACAACCCTTTAAAATAGATTCTATAGACCTTAGAACACAATATGAGTTGGACAGAACCTTTAAGAAATCAAAAAAATAGGACCTTCTTTTGTGTAGTAGGGTATCTGAAAAGCTGAGAAAACAAGTAAGTAGAGCCATACTCTCTGTGGGGCCATGATCCAAAACTGAAAGCCGTCATAGAAACAGCTGTTTAGTCACGAGGATACTGATTACATTTGTATTTATGGGAAAAAACTTGGCGTTTTTAAAAAACGCCACATAAATTTCTTCAAAATAGGAGCCTGTGGAGTTCAGAACACTATGTTAGTTAGATTAAATCTCTGAGAATTCAAAAAAAATAGAACATGGAATTCTATGAGAATATATCTGAAACGCTAGGTTTCCATGAAAATACAGCCTTGCTGTGGACGGGGCCGTGTTCTAACAGTGAAAACTGACTTTCAAACAGTTCAGAAATGACGAATATACGGTTTCCATTCATAATTCTTGTTAAATCTGTTAGATATTTAAAAGAAACTTGGTTACAAAACTTTAAATTTCAATCTATAGACCTTAGACCACAATGTGAGTTGGACAGAACCTTTAAGAAATCAAAATAATAGGACCTTCTTTTGTGTAGGAAGGTATCTGAAAAGCTAAGAAAGCAGGTAAGTAGAGTCTTACTCTCTGTGGGGCCATGTTCCAAAACTGAAAGCCGTCATAGAAACAGCTGTTTAGTCACGAGGATACTGATTACATTTGTATTTATGGGAAAAAACTTGGCGTTTTTAAAAAAGGCCACATAAAATTCTTCAAAATACGAGCCTGTAGAGTTCAGAACACGATGTTAGTTAGATTAAATCTCTAAGAATTCAAAAAAATAGATCATGGAATTGTATGAGAATATATCTGAAACGCTAGGTTTCCATGGAAATACAGCCTTACTGTGGACGGGGCCGTGTTCTAACAGTGAAAACTGACTTTGAAACAGTTCAGAAATGACGAATATACGGTTTCCATGTATAATTCTTGTTAAATCTGTTAGATATTTAAAAGAAACTTGGTTACAAAACTTTAAATTTCAATCTATAGACCTTAGACCACAATGTGAGTTGGACAGAACCTTTAAGAAATCAAAATAATAGGACCTTCTTTTGTGTAGGAAGGTATCTGAAAAGCTCCGAAAACAAGTAAGTAGAACCTTACTCTCTGGGTGCCGTGTTCAAACACTGAAAGCCGTCATAGAAACAGCTGTTTAGTCACGAGCATACTAATTATAATTGTATTTCCGGGAAAAAACCCGGCATCAAAATCTTCAAAATTAAAACCTGTAGAGTTCAGAACACGATGTTAGTTAGATTAAATCTCTAAGAAGTCAATAAAATAGATCCTGGAGTTGTATGGGCATATATCTGAAACTCTAGGCTTCCATGTAAATACAGCCTTACTGTAACTGGGCTTTGTGCTAGAGTGAAAACTGACTTTCAAACAAGTGGGAAATGACGAATTGACGGTTGCCATATATAATTCCAGTTCAATCTGTTAGATATTGAAAAGAAACTTGGTTACAACAGTTTAAAATTCAATCCATAGACCTTAGAACACTATGTGAGTTGGACTGAACCTTTTAGAAATCAAAATAATAGAATCTTGTTTGGTGTAGGATGGTATCTGAAAAGCTCGGAAAATAAGTAAATAGAGACATACTCTCTGTGGGGCCGTGTTCAAACACTGAAAGACGTCATAGAAACAGTTGTTTAGTCAAGAGGATACCGATTACATTTGTATTTCCGGGAAAAAACTTGTCGTTTTCAGAAAACCGGGCATATATATATTCAAAATTCAAGCCTGTAGAGTTCAGAACACGATGTTAGTTAGATTAAATCTCTAAGAAGTCAATAAAATAGATCCTGGAGTTGTATGGGAATATATCTGAAACGTTAGGGTCCATGTAAATACAGCTTTACACTATCGGGGCCGTGTTCTAACAGTGAAAACTGACTTTCAAACACTTCTAAAATAACGAATATACGGTTGCCATATATAATTCCTGTTCATTCTGTTATTTAAAAGAAACCTGGTTACAACCCTTTAAAATAGATTCTATAGACCTTAGAACACAATATGAGTTGGACAGAACCTTTAAGAAATCAAAATAATAGGACCTTCTTTTGTGTAGTAGGGTATCTGAAAAGCTGAGAAAACAAGTAAGTAGAGCCATACTCTCTGTGGGGCCATGATCCAAAACTGAAAGCCGTCATAGAAACAGCTGTTTAGTCACGAGGATACTGATTACATTTGTATTTATGGGAAAAAACTTGGCGTTTTTAAAAAACGCCACATAAATTTCTTCAAAATAGGAGCCTGTGGAGTTCAGAACACTATGTTAGTTAGATTAAATCTCTGAGAATTCAAAAAAAATAGAACATGGAATTCTATGAGAATATATCTGAAACGCTAGGTTTCCATGAAAATACAGCCTTGCTGTGGACGGGGCCGTGTTCTAACAGTGAAAACTGACTTTCAAACAGTTCAGAAATGACGAATATACGGTTTCCATTCATAATTCTTGTTAAATCTGTTAGATATTTAAAAGAAACTTGGTTACAAAACTTTAAATTTCAATCTATAGACCTTAGACCACAATGTGAGTTGGACAGAACCTTTAAGAAATCAAAATAATAGGACCTTCTTTTGTGTAGGAAGGTATCTGAAAAGCTAAGAAAGCAGGTAAGTAGAGTCTTACTCTCTGTGGGGCCATGTTCCAAAACTGAAAGCCGTCATAGAAACAGCTGTTTAGTCACGAGGATACTGATTACATTTGTATTTATGGGAAAAAACTTGGCGTTTTTAAAAAAGGCCACATAAAATTCTTCAAAATACGAGCCTGTAGAGTTCAGAACACGATGTTAGTTAGATTAAATCTCTAAGAATTCAAAAAAATAGATCATGGAATTGTATGAGAATATATCTGAAACGCTAGGTTTCCATGGAAATACAGCCTTACTGTGGACGTGGCCGTGTTCTAACAGTGAAAACTGACTTTGAAACAGTTCAGAAATGACGAATATACGGTTTCCATGTATAATTCTTGTTAAATCTGTTAGATATTTAAAAGAAACTTGGTTACAAAACTTTAAATTTCAATCTATAGACCTTAGACCACAATGTGAGTTGGACAGAACCTTTAAGAAATCAAAATAATAGGACCTTCTTTTGTGTAGGAAGGTATCTGAAAAGCTCCGAAAACAAGTAAGTAGAACCTTACTCTCTGGGTGCCGTGTTCAAACACTGAAAGCTGTCCGAGAAACAGCTGTTTAGTCACGAGCATACTAATTATAATTGTATTTCCGGGAAAAAACCCGGCATCAAAATCTTCAAAATTAAAACCTGTAGAGTTCAGAACACGATGTTAGTTAGATTAAATCTCTAAGAAGTCAATAAAATAGATCCTGGAGTTGTATGGGCATATATCTGAAACTCTAGGCTTCCATATAAATACAGCCTTACTGTAACTGGGCTTTGTGCTAGAGTGAAAACTGACTTTCAAACAAGTGGGAAATGACGAATTGACGGTTGCCATATATAATTCCAGTTCAATCTGTTAGATATTGAAAAGAAACTTGGTTACAACAGTTTAAAATTCAATCCATAGACCTTAGAACACTATGTGAGTTGGACTGAACCTTTTAGAAATCAAAATAATAGAATCTTGTTTGGTGTAGGATGGTATCTGAAAAGCTCGGAAAATAAGTAAATAGAGACATACTCTCTGTGGGGCCGTGTTCAAACACTGAAAGACGTCATAGAAACAGTTGTTTAGTCAAGAGGATACCGATTACATTTGTATTTCCGGGAAAAAACTTGTCGTTTTTAGAAAACCGGGCATATATATATTCAAAATTCAAGCCTGTAGAGTTCAGAACACGATGTTAGTTAGATTAAATCTCTAAGAAGTCAATAAAATAGATCCTGGAGTTGTTTGGAAATATATCAGAAAGGTTAGGGTCCATGTAAATACAGCTTTACACTATCGGGGCCGTGTTCTAACAGTGAAAACTGACTTTCAAACACTTCTAAAATAACGAATATACGGTTGCCATATATAATTCCTGTTCATTCTGTTATTTAAAAGAAACCTGGTTACAACCCTTTAAAATAGATTCTATAGACCTTAGAACACAATATGAGTTGGACAGAACCTTTAAGAAATCAAAATAATAGGACCTTCTTTTGTGTAGTAGGGTATCTGAAAAGCTGAGAAAACAAGTAAGTAGAGCCATACTCTCTGTGGGGCCATGATCCAAAACTGAAAGCCGTCATAGAAACAGCTGTTTAGTCACGAGGATACTGATTACATTTGTATTTATGGGAAAAAACTTGGCGTTTTTAAAAAACGCCACATAAAATTCTTCAAAATACGAGCCTGTGGAGTTCAGAACACTATGTTAGTTAGATTAAATCTCTGAGAATTCAAAAAAAATAGAACATGGAATTCTATGAGAATATATCTGAAACGCTAGGTTTCATGAAAATACAGCCTTGCTGTGGACGGGGCCGTGTTCTAACAGTGAAAACTGACTTTCAAACAGTTCAGAAATGACGAATATACGGTTTCCATTCATAATTCTTGTTAAATCTGTTAGATATTTAAAAGAAACTTGGTTACAAAACTTTAAATTTCAATCTATAGACCTTAGACCACAATGTGAGTTGGACAGAACCTTTAAGAAATCAAAATAATAGGACCTTCTTTTGTGTAGGAAGGTATCTGAAAAGCTAAGAAAGCAGGTAAGTAGAGTCTTACTCTCTGTGGGGCCATGTTCCAAAACTGAAAGCCGTCATAGAAACAGCTGTTTAGTCACGAGGATACTGATTACATTTGTATTTATGGGAAAAAACTTGGCGTTTTTAAAAAAGGCCACATAAAATTCTTCAAAATACGAGCCTGTAGAGTTCAGAACACGATGTTAGTTAGATTAAATCTCTAAGAATTCAAAAAAATAGATCATGGAATTGTATGAGAATATATCTGAAACGCTAGGTTTCCATGGAAATACAGCCTTACTGTGGACGGGGCCGTGTTCTAACAGTGAAAACTGACTTTGAAACAGTTCAGAAATGACGAATATACGGTTTCCATGTATAATTCTTGTTAAATCTGTTAGATATTTAAAAGAAACTTGGTTACAAAACTTTAAATTTCAATCTATAGACCTTAGACCACAATGTGAGTTGGACAGAACCTTTAAGAAATCAAAATAATAGGACCTTCTTTTGTGTAGGAAGGTATCTGAAAAGCTCCGAAAACAAGTAAGTAGAACCTTACTCTCTGGGTGCCGTGTTCAAACACTGAAAGCTGTCCGAGAAACAGCTGTTTAGTCACGAGCATACTAATTATAATTGTATTTCCGGGAAAAAACCCGGCATCAAAATCTTCAAAATTAAAACCTGTAGAGTTCAGAACACGATGTTAGTTAGATTAAATCTCTAAGAAGTCAATAAAATAGATCCTGGAGTTGTATGGGCATATATCTGAAACTCTAGGCTTCCATATAAATACAGCCTTACTGTAACTGGGCTTTGTGCTAGAGTGAAAACTGACTTTCAAACAAGTGGGAAATGACGAATTGACGGTTGCCATATATAATTCCAGTTCAATCTGTTAGATATTGAAAAGAAACTTGGTTACAAGAGTTTAAAATTCAATCCATAGACCTTAGAACACTATGTGAGTTGGACTGAACCTTTTAGAAATCAAAATAATAGAATCTTGTTTGGTGTAGGATGGTATCTGAAAAGCTCGGAAAATAAGTAAATAGAGACATACTCTCTGTGGGGCCGTGTTCAAACACTGAAAGACGTCATAGAAACAGTTGTTTAGTCAAGAGGATACCGATTACATTTGTATTTCCGGGAAAAAACTTGTCGTTTTTAGAAAACCGGGCATATATATATTCAAAATTCAAGCCTGTAGAGTTCAGAACACGATGTTAGTTAGATTAAATCTCTAAGAAGTCAATAAAATAGATCCTGGAGTTGTATGGAAATATATCAGAAAGGTTAGGGTCCATGTAAATACAGCTTTACACTATCGGGGCCGTGTTCTAACAGTGAAAACTGACTTTCAAACACTTCTAAAATAACGAATATACGGTTGCCATATATAATTCCTGTTCATTCTGTTATTTAAAAGAAACCTGGTTACAACCCTTTAAAATAGATTCTATAGACCTTAGAACACAATATGAGTTGGACAGAACCTTTAAGAAATCAAAATAATAGGACCTTCTTTTGTGTAGTAGGGTATCTGAAAAGCTGAGAAAACAAGTAAGTAGAGCCATACTCTCTGTGGGGCCATGATCCAAAACTGAAAGCCGTCATAGAAACAGCTGTTTAGTCACGAGGATACTGATTACATTTGTATTTATGGGAAAAAACTTGGCGTTTTTAAAAAACGCCACATAAAATTCTTCAAAATACGAGCCTGTGGAGTTCAGAACACTATGTTAGTTAGATTAAATCTCTGAGAATTCAAAAAAAATAGAACATGGAATTCTATGAGAATATATCTGAAACGCTAGGTTTCATGAAAATACAGCCTTGCTGTGGACGGGGCCGTGTTCTAACAGTGAAAACTGACTTTCAAACAGTTCAGAAATGACGAATATACGGTTTCCATTCATAATTCTTGTTAAATCTGTTAGATATTTAAAAGAAACTTGGTTACAAAACTTTAAATTTCAATCTATAGACCTTAGACCACAATGTGAGTTGGACAGAACCTTTAAGAAATCAAAATAATAGGACCTTCTTTTGTGTAGGAAGGTATCTGAAAAGCTAAGAAAGCAGGTAAGTAGAGTCTTACTCTCTGTGGGGCCATGTTCCAAAACTGAAAGCCGTCATAGAAACAGCTGTTTAGTCACGAGGATACTGATTACATTTGTATTTATGGGAAAAAACTTGGCGTTTTTAAAAAAGGCCACATAAAATTCTTCAAAATACGAGCCTGTAGAGTTCAGAACACGATGTTAGTTAGATTAAATCTCTAAGAATTCAAAAAAATAGATCATGGAATTGTATGAGAATATATCTGAAACGCTAGGTTTCCATGGAAATACAGCCTTACTGTGGACGGGGCCGTGTTCTAACAGTGAAAACTGACTTTGAAACAGTTCAGAAATGACGAATATACGGTTTCCATGTATAATTCTTGTTAAATCTGTTAGATATTTAAAAGAAACTTGGTTACAAAACTTTAAATTTCAATCTATAGACCTTAGACCACAATGTGAGTTGGACAGAACCTTTAAGAAATCAAAATAATAGGACCTTCTTTTGTGTAGGAAGGTATCTGAAAAGCTCCGAAAACAAGTAAGTAGAACCTTACTCTCTGGGTGCCGTGTTCAAACACTGAAAGCCGTCATAGAAACAGCTGTTTAGTCACGAGGATACTGATTACATTTGTATTTATGGGAAAAAACTTGGCGTTTTTAAAAAAGGCCACATAAAATTCTTCAAAATACGAGCCTGTAGAGTTCAGAACACGATGTTAGTTAGATTAAATCTCTAAGAATTCAAAAAAATAGATCATGGAATTGTATGAGAATATATCTGAAACGCTAGGTTTCCATGGAAATACAGCCTTACTGTGGACGGGGCCGTGTTCTAACAGTGAAAACTGACTTTGAAACAGTTCAGAAATGACGAATATACGGTTTCCATGTATAATTCTTGTTAAATCTGTTAGATATTTAAAAGAAACTTGGTTACAAAACTTTAAATTTCAATCTATAGACCTTAGACCACAATGTGAGTTGGACAGAACCTTTAAGAAATCAAAATAATAGGACCTTCTTTTGTGTAGGAAGGTATCTGAAAAGCTCCGAAAACAAGTAAGTAGAACCTTACTCTCTGGGTGCCGTGTTCAAACACTGAAAGCCGTCATAGAAACAGCTGTTTAGTCACGAGCATACTAATTATAATTGTATTTCCGGGAAAAAACCCGGCATCAAAATCTTCAAAATTAAAACCTGTAGAGTTCAGAACACGATGTTAGTTAGATTAAATCTCTAAGAAGTCAATAAAATAGATCCTGGAGTTGTATGGGCATATATCTGAAACTCTAGGCTTCCATGTAAATACAGCCTTACTGTAACTGGGCTTTGTGCTAGAGTGAAAACTGACTTTCAAACAAGTGGGAAATGACGAATTGACGGTTGCCATATATAATTCCAGTTCAATCTGTTAGATATTGAAAAGAAACTTGGTTACAACAGTTTAAAATTCAATCCATAGACCTTAGAACACTATGTGAGTTGGACTGAACCTTTTAGAAATCAAAATAATAGAATCTTGTTTGGTGTAGGATGGTATCTGAAAAGCTCGGAAAATAAGTAAATAGAGACATACTCTCTGTGGGGCCGTGTTCAAACACTGAAAGACGTCATAGAAACAGTTGTTTAGTCAAGAGGATACCGATTACATTTGTATTTCCGGGAAAAAACTTGTCGTTTTTAGAAAACCCGGCATATATATATTCAAAATTCAAGCCTGTAGAGTTCAGAACACGATGTTAGTTAGATTAAATCTCTAAGAAGTCAATAAAATAGATCCTGGAGTTGTATGGGAATATATCAGAAAGGTTAGGGTCCATGTAAATACAGCTTTACACTATCGGGGCCGTGTTCTAACAGTGAAAACTGACTTTCAAACACTTCTAAAATAACGAATATATGGTTGCCATATATAATTCCTGTTCATTCTGTTATTTAAAAGAAACCTGGTTACAACCCTTTAAAATAGATTCTATAGACCTTAGAACACAATATGAGTTGGACAGAACCTTTAAGAAATCAAAAAAATAGGACCTTCTTTTGTGTAGTAGGGTATCTGAAAAGCTGAGAAAACAAGTAAGTAGAGCCTTACTCTCTGTGGGGCCATGATCCAAAACTGAAAGCCGTCATAGAAACAGCTGTTTAGTCACGAGGATACTGATTACATTTGTATTTATGGGAAAAAACTTGGCGTTTTTAAAAAACGCCACATAAATTTCTTCAAAATAGGAGCCTGTGGAGTTCAGAACACTATGTTAGTTAGATTAAATCTCTGAGAATTCAAAAAAAATAGAACATGGAATTCTATGAGAATATATCTGAAACGCTAGGTTTCCATGAAAATACAGCCTTGCTGTGGACGGGGCCGTGTTCTAACAGTGAAAACTGACTTTCAAACAGTTCAGAAATGACGAATATACGGTTTCCATGTATAATTCTTGTTAAATCTGTTAGATATTTAAAAGAAACTTGGTTACAAAACTTTAAATTTCAATCTATAGACCTTAGACCACAATGTGAGTTGGACAGAACCTTTAAGAAATCAAAATAATAGGACCTTCTTTTGTGTAGGAAGGTATCTGAAAAGCTAAGAAAGCAGGTAAGTAGAGTCTTACTCTCTGTGGGGCCATGTTCCAAAACTGAAAGCCGTCATAGAAACAGCTGTTTAGTCACGAGGATACTGATTACATTTGTATTTATGGGAAAAAACTTGGCGTTTTTAAAAAAGGCCACATAAAATTCTTCAAAATACGAGCCTGTAGAGTTCAGAACACGATGTTAGTTAGATTAAATCTCTAAGAATTCAAAAAAATAGATCATGGAATTGTATGAGAATATATCTGAAACGCTAGGTTTCCATGGAAATACAGCCTTACTGTGGACGGGGCCGTGTTCTAACAGTGAAAACTGACTTTGAAACAGTTCAGAAATGACGAATATACGGTTTCCATGTATAATTCTTGTTAAATCTGTTAGATATTTAAAAGAAACTTGGTTACAAAACTTTAAATTTCAATCTATAGACCTTAGACCACAATGTGAGTTGGACAGAACCTTTAAGAAATCAAAATAATAGGACCTTCTTTTGTGTAGGAAGGTATCTGAAAAGCTCCGAAAACAAGTAAGTAGAACCTTACTCTCTGGGTGCCGTGTTCAAACACTGAAAGCCGTCATAGAAACAGCTGTTTAGTCACGAGCATACTAATTATAATTGTATTTCCGGGAAAAAACCCGGCATCAAAATCTTCAAAATTAAAACCTGTAGAGTTCAGAACACGATGTTAGTTAGATTAAATCTCTAAGAAGTCAATAAAATAGATCCTGGAGTTGTATGGGCATATATCTGAAACTCTAGGCTTCCATGTAAATACAGCCTTACTGTAACTGGGCTTTGTGCTAGAGTGAAAACTGACTTTCAAACAAGTGGGAAATGACGAATTGACGGTTGCCATATATAATTCCAGTTCAATCTGTTAGATATTGAAAAGAAACTTGGTTACAACAGTTTAAAATTCAATCCATAGACCTTAGAACACTATGTGAGTTGGACTGAACCTTTTAGAAATCAAAATAATAGAATCTTGTTTGGTGTAGGATGGTATCTGAAAAGCTCGGAAAATAAGTAAATAGAGACATACTCTCTGTGGGGCCGTGTTCAAACACTGAAAGACGTCATAGAAACAGTTGTTTAGTCAAGAGGATACCGATTACATTTGTATTTCCGGGAAAAAACTTGTCGTTTTTAGAAAACCCGGCATATATATATTCAAAATTCAAGCCTGTAGAGTTCAGAACACGATGTTAGTTAGATTAAATCTCTAAGAAGTCAATAAAATAGATCCTGGAGTTGTATGGAAATATATCAGAAAGGTTAGGGTCCATGTAAATACAGCTTTACACTATCGGGGCCGTGTTCTAACAGTGAAAACTGACTTTCAAACACTTCTAAAATAACGAATATACGGTTGCCATATATAATTCCTGTTCATTCTGTTATTTAAAAGAAACCTGGTTACAACCCTTTAAAATAGATTCCATAGACCTTAGAACACAATATGAGTTGGACAGAACATTTAAGAAATCAAAATAATAGGACCTTCTTTTGTGTAGTAGGGTATATGAAAAGCTGAGAAAACAAGTAAGTAGAGCCTTACTCTCTGTGGGGCCATGATCCAAAACTGAAAGCCGTCATAGAAACAGCTGTTTAGTCACGAGGATACTGATTACATTTGTATTTATGGGAAAAAACTTGGCGTTTTTAAAAAACGCCACATAAAATTCTTCAAAATACGAGCCTGTGGAGTTCAGAACACCATGTTAGTTAGATTAAATCTCTAAGAATTCAAAAAAAATAGAACATGGAATTCTATGAGAATATATCTGAAACGCTAGGTTTCCATGAAAATACAGCCTTGCTGTGGACGGGGCCGTGTTCTAACAGTGAAAACTGACTTTCAAACAGTTCAGAAATGACGAATATACGGTTTCCATTCATAATTCTTGTAAAATCTGTTAGATATTTAAAAGAAACTTGGTTACAAAACTTTAAATTTCAATCTATAGACCTTAGACCACAATGTGAGTTGGACAGAACCTTTAAGAAATCAACATAATAGGACCTTCTTTTGTGTAGGAAGGTATCTGAAAAGCTAAGAAAGCAGGTAAGTAGAGTCTTACTCTCTGTGGGGCCATGTTCCAAAACTGAAAGCCGTCATAGAAACAGCTGTTTAGTCACGAGGATACTGATTACATTTGTATTTATGGGAAAAAACTTGGCGTTTTTAAAAAACGCCACATAAAATTCTTCAAAATACGAGCCTGTAGAGTTCAAAACACGATGTTAGTTAGATTAAATCTCTAAGAATTCAAAAAAATAGATCATGGAATTGTATGAGAATATATCTGAAACGCTAGGTTTCCATGGAAATACAGCCTTACTGTGGACGGGGCCGTGTTCTAACAGTGAAAACTGACTTTGAAATAGTTCAGAAATGACGAATATACGGTTTCCATGTATAATTCTTGTTAAATCTGTTAGATATTTAAAAGAAACTTGGTTACAAAACTTTAAATTTCAATCTATAGACCTTAGACCACAATGTGAGTTGGACAGAACCTTTAAGAAATCAAAATAATAGGACCTTCTTTTGTGTAGGAAGGTATCTGAAAAGCTCCGAAAACAAGTAAGTAGAACCTTACTCTCTGGGTGCCGTGTTCAAACACTGAAAGCTGTCCGAGAAACAGCTGTTTAGTCACGAGGATACTAATTATAATTGTATTTCCGGGAAAAAACCCGGCATCAAAATCTTCAAAATTAAAAGCTGTAGAGTTCAGAACACGATGTTAGTTAGATTAAATCTCTAAGAAGTCAATAAAATAGATCCTGGAGTTGTATGGGCATATATCTGAAACTCTAGGCTTCCATGTAAATACAGCCTTACTGTAACTGGGCTTTGTGCTAGAGTGAAAACTGACTTTCAAACAAGTGGGAAATGACGAATTGACGGTTGCCATATATAATTCCTGTTCAATCTGTTAGATATTGAAAAGAAACTTGGTTACAACAGTTTAAAATTCAATCCATAGACCTTAGAACACTATGTGAGTTGGACTGAACCTTTTAGAAATCAAAATAATAGAATCTTGTTTGGTGTAGGATGGTATCTGAAAAGCTCGGAAAATAAGTAAATAGAGACATACTCTCTGTGGGGCCGTGTTCAAACACTGAAAGACGTCATAGAAACAGTTGTTTAGTCAAGAGGATACCGATTACATTTGTATTTCCGGGAAAAAACTTGTCGTTTTTAGAAAACCGGGCATATATATATTCAAAATTCAAGCCTGTAGAGTTCAGAACACGATGTTAGTTAGATTAAATCTCTAAGAAGTCAATAAAATAGATCCTGGAGTTGTATGGGAATATATCTGAAACGTTAGGGTCCATGTAAATACAGCTTTACACTATCGGGGCCGTGTTCTAACAGTGAAAACTGACTTTCAAACACTTCTAAAATAACGAATATACGGTTGCCATATATAATTCCTGTTCATTCTGTTATTTAAAAGAAACCTGGTTACAACCCTTTAAAATAGATTCTATAGACCTTAGAACACAATATGAGTTGGACAGAACCTTTAAGAAATCAAAATAATAGGACCTTCTTTTGTGTAGTAGGGTATCTGAAAAGCTGAGAAAACAAGTAAGTAGAGCCATACTCTCTGTGGGGCCATGATCCAAAACTGAAAGCCGTCATAGAAACAGCTGTTTAGTCACGAGGATACTGATTACATTTGTATTTATGGGAAAAAACTTGGCGTTTTTAAAAAACGCCACATAAATTTCTTCAAAATAGGAGCCTGTGGAGTTCAGAACACTATGTTAGTTAGATTAAATCTCTGAGAATTCAAAAAAAATAGAACATGGAATTCTATGAGAATATATCTGAAACGCTAGGTTTCCATGAAAATACAGCCTTGCTGTGGACGGGGCCGTGTTCTAACAGTGAAAACTGACTTTCAAACAGTTCAGAAATGACGAATATACGGTTTCCATTCATAATTCTTGTTAAATCTGTTAGATATTTAAAAGAAACTTGGTTACAAAACTTTAAATTTCAATCTATAGACCTTAGACCACAATGTGAGTTGGACAGAACCTTTAAGAAATCAAAATAATAGGACCTTCTTTTGTGTAGGAAGGTATCTGAAAAGCTAAGAAAGCAGGTAAGTAGAGTCTTACTCTCTGTGGGGCCATGTTCCAAAACTGAAAGCCGTCATAGAAACAGCTGTTTAGTCACGAGGATACTGATTACATTTGTATTTATGGGAAAAAACTTGGCGTTTTTAAAAAAGGCCACATAAAATTCTTCAAAATACGAGCCTGTAGAGTTCAGAACACGATGTTAGTTAGATTAAATCTCTAAGAATTCAAAAAAATAGATCATGGAATTGTATGAGAATATATCTGAAACGCTAGGTTTCCATGGAAATACAGCCTTACTGTGGACGGGGCCGTGTTCTAACAGTGAAAACTGACTTTGAAACAGTTCAGAAATGACGAATATACGGTTTCCATGTATAATTCTTGTTAAATCTGTTAGATATTTAAAAGAAACTTGGTTACAAAACTTTAAATTTCAATCTATAGACCTTAGACCACAATGTGAGTTGGACAGAACCTTTAAGAAATCAAAATAATAGGACCTTCTTTTGTGTAGGAAGGTATCTGAAAAGCTCCGAAAACAAGTAAGTAGAACCTTACTCTCTGGGTGCCGTGTTCAAACACTGAAAGCTGTCCGAGAAACAGCTGTTTAGTCACGAGCATACTAATTATAATTGTATTTCCGGGAAAAAACCCGGCATCAAAATCTTCAAAATTAAAACCTGTAGAGTTCAGAACACGATGTTAGTTAGATTAAATCTCTAAGAAGTCAATAAAATAGATCCTGGAGTTGTATGGGCATATATCTGAAACTCTAGGCTTCCATATAAATACAGCCTTACTGTAACTGGGCTTTGTGCTAGAGTGAAAACTGACTTTCAAACAAGTGGGAAATGACGAATTGACGGTTGCCATATATAATTCCAGTTCAATCTGTTAGATATTGAAAAGAAACTTGGTTACAACAGTTTAAAATTCAATCCATAGACCTTAGAACACTATGTGAGTTGGACTGAACCTTTTAGAAATCAAAATAATAGAATCTTGTTTGGTGTAGGATGGTATCTGAAAAGCTCGGAAAATAAGTAAATAGAGACATACTCTCTGTGGGGCCGTGTTCAAACACTGAAAGACGTCATAGAAACAGTTGTTTAGTCAAGAGGATACCGATTACATTTGTATTTCCGGGAAAAAACTTGTCGTTTTTAGAAAACCGGGCATATATATATTCAAAATTCAAGCCTGTAGAGTTCAGAACACGATGTTAGTTAGATTAAATCTCTAAGAAGTCAATAAAATAGATCCTGGAGTTGTATGGAAATATATCAGAAAGGTTAGGGTCCATGTAAATACAGCTTTACACTATCGGGGCCGTGTTCTAACAGTGAAAACTGACTTTCAAACACTTCTAAAATAACGAATATACGGTTGCCATATATAATTCCTGTTCATTCTGTTATTTAAAAGAAACCTGGTTACAACCCTTTAAAATAGATTCTATAGACCTTAGAACACAATATGAGTTGGACAGAACCTTTAAGAAATCAAAATAATAGGACCTTCTTTTGTGTAGTAGGGTATCTGAAAAGCTGAGAAAACAAGTAAGTAGAGCCATACTCTCTGTGGGGCCATGATCCAAAACTGAAAGCCGTCATAGAAACAGCTGTTTAGTCACGAGGATACTGATTACATTTGTATTTATGGGAAAAAACTTGGCGTTTTTAAAAAACGCCACATAAAATTCTTCAAAATACGAGCCTGTGGAGTTCAGAACACTATGTTAGTTAGATTAAATCTCTGAGAATTCAAAAAAAATAGAACATGGAATTCTATGAGAATATATCTGAAACGCTAGGTTTCATGAAAATACAGCCTTGCTGTGGACGGGGCCGTGTTCTAACAGTGAAAACTGACTTTCAAACAGTTCAGAAATGACGAATATACGGTTTCCATTCATAATTCTTGTTAAATCTGTTAGATATTTAAAAGAAACTTGGTTACAAAACTTTAAATTTCAATCTATAGACCTTAGACCACAATGTGAGTTGGACAGAACCTTTAAGAAATCAAAATAATAGGACCTTCTTTTGTGTAGGAAGGTATCTGAAAAGCTAAGAAAGCAGGTAAGTAGAGTCTTACTCTCTGTGGGGCCATGTTCCAAAACTGAAAGCCGTCATAGAAACAGCTGTTTAGTCACGAGGATACTGATTACATTTGTATTTATGGGAAAAAACTTGGCGTTTTTAAAAAAGGCCACATAAAATTCTTCAAAATACGAGCCTGTAGAGTTCAGAACACGATGTTAGTTAGATTAAATCTCTAAGAATTCAAAAAAATAGATCATGGAATTGTATGAGAATATATCTGAAACGCTAGGTTTCCATGGAAATACAGCCTTACTGTGGACGGGGCCGTGTTCTAACAGTGAAAACTGACTTTGAAACAGTTCAGAAATGACGAATATACGGTTTCCATGTATAATTCTTGTTAAATCTGTTAGATATTTAAAAGAAACTTGGTTACAAAACTTTAAATTTCAATCTATAGACCTTAGACCACAATGTGAGTTGGACAGAACCTTTAAGAAATCAAAATAATAGGACCTTCTTTTGTGTAGGAAGGTATCTGAAAAGCTCCGAAAACAAGTAAGTAGAACCTTACTCTCTGGGTGCCGTGTTCAAACACTGAAAGCCGTCATAGAAACAGCTGTTTAGTCACGAGCATACTAATTATAATTGTATTTCCGGGAAAAAACCCGGCATCAAAATCTTCAAAATTAAAACCTGTAGAGTTCAGAACACGATGTTAGTTAGATTAAATCTCTAAGAAGTCAATAAAATAGATCCTGGAGTTGTATGGGCATATATCTGAAACTCTAGGCTTCCATGTAAATACAGCCTTACTGTAACTGGGCTTTGTGCTAGAGTGAAAACTGACTTTCAAACAAGTGGGAAATGACGAATTGACGGTTGCCATATATAATTCCAGTTCAATCTGTTAGATATTGAAAAGAAACTTGGTTACAACAGTTTAAAATTCAATCCATAGACCTTAGAACACTATGTGAGTTGGACTGAACCTTTTAGAAATCAAAATAATAGAATCTTGTTTGGTGTAGGATGGTATCTGAAAAGCTCGGAAAATAAGTAAATAGAGACATACTCTCTGTGGGGCCGTGTTCAAACACTGAAAGACGTCATAGAAACAGTTGTTTAGTCAAGAGGATACCGATTACATTTGTATTTCCGGGAAAAAACTTGTCGTTTTTAGAAAACCCGGCATATATATATTCAAAATTCAAGCCTGTAGAGTTCAGAACACGATGTTAGTTAGATTAAATCTCTAAGAAGTCAATAAAATAGATCCTGGAGTTGTATGGAAATATATCAGAAAGGTTAGGGTCCATGTAAATACAGCTTTACACTATCGGGGCCGTGTTCTAACAGTGAAAACTGACTTTCAAACACTTCTAAAATAACGAATATACGGTTGCCATATATAATTCCTGTTCATTCTGTTATTTAAAAGAAACCTGGTTACAACCCTTTAAAATAGATTCCATAGACCTTAGAACACAATATGAGTTGGACAGAACATTTAAGAAATCAAAATAATAGGACCTTCTTTTGTGTAGTAGGGTATCTGAAAAGCTGAGAAAACAAGTAAGTAGAGCCTTACTCTCTGTGGGGCCATGATCCAAAACTGAAAGCCGTCATAGAAACAGCTGTTTAGTCACGAGGATACTGATTACATTTGTATTTATGGGAAAAAACTTGGCGTTTTTAAAAAACGCCACATAAAATTCTTCAAAATACGAGCCTGTGGAGTTCAGAACACCATGTTAGTTAGATTAAATCTCTAAGAATTCAAAAAAAATAGAACATGGAATTCTATGAGAATATATCTGAAACGCTAGGTTTCCATGAAAATACAGCCTTGCTGTGGACGGGGCCGTGTTCTAACAGTGAAAACTGACTTTCAAACAGTTCAGAAATGACGAATATACGGTTTCCATTCATAATTCTTGTTAAATCTGTTAGATATTTAAAAGAAACTTGGTTAGAAAACTTTAAATTTCAATCTATAGACCTTAGACCACAATGTGAGTTGGACAGAACCTTTAAGAAATCAACATAATAGGACCTTCTTTTGTGTAGGAAGGTATCTGAAAAGCTAAGAAAGCAGGTAAGTAGAGTCTTACTCTCTGTGGGGCCATGTTCCAAAACTGAAAGCCGTCATAGAAACAGCTGTTTAGTCACGAGGATACTGATTACATTTGTATTTATGGGAAAAAACTTGGCGTTTTTAAAAAACGCCACATAAAATTCTTCAAAATACGAGCCTGTAGAGTTCAAAACACGATGTTAGTTAGATTAAATCTCTAAGAATTCAAAAAAATAGATCATGGAATTGTATGAGAATATATCTGAAACGCTAGGTTTCCATGGAAATACAGCCTTACTGTGGACGGGGCCGTGTTCTAACAGTGAAAACTGACTTTCAAACAGTTCAGAAATGACGAATATACGGTTTCCATGTATAATTCTTGTTAAATCTGTTAGATATTTAAAAGAAACTTGGTTACAAAACTTTAAATTTCAATCTATAGACCTTAGACCACAATGTGAGTTGGACAGAACCTTTAAGAAATCAAAATAATAGGACCTTCTTTTGTGTAGGAAGGTATCTGAAAAGCTCCGAAAACAAGTAAGTAGAACCTTACTCTCTGGGTGCCGTGTTCAAACACTGAAAGCCGTCATAGAAACAGCTGTTTAGTCACGAGCATACTAATTATAATTGTATTTCCGGGAAAAAACCCGGCATCAAAATCTTCAAAATTAAAACCTGTAGAGTTCAGAACACGATGTTAGTTAGATTAAATCTCTAAGAAGTCAATAAAATAGATCCTGGAGTTGTATGGGCATATATCTGAAACTCTAGGCTTCCATGTAAATACAGCCTTACTGTAACTGGGCTTTGTGCTAGAGTGAAAACTGACTTTCAAACAAGTGGGAAATGACGAATTGACGGTTGCCATATATAATTCCAGTTCAATCTGTTAGATATTGAAAAGAAACTTGGTTACAACAGTTTAAAATTCAATCCATAGACCTTAGAACACTATGTGAGTTGGACTGAACCTTTTAGAAATCAAAATAATAGAATCTTGTTTGGTGTAGGATGGTATCTGAAAAGCTCGGAAAATAAGTAAATAGAGACATACTCTCTGTGGGGCCGTGTTCAAACACTGAAAGACGTCATAGAAACAGTTGTTTAGTCAAGAGGATACCGATTACATTTGTATTTCCGGGAAAAAACTTGTCGTTTTTAGAAAACCCGGCATATATATATTCAAAATTCAAGCCTGTAGAGTTCAGAACACGATGTTAGTTAGATTAAATCTCTAAGAAGTCAATAAAATAGATCCTGGAGTTGTATGGGAATATATCTGAAACGTTAGGGTCCATGTAAATACAGCTTTACACTATCGGGGCCGTGTTCTAACAGTGAAAACTGACTTTCAAACACTTCTAAAATAACGAATATACGGTTGCCATATATAATTCCTGTTCATTCTGTTATTTAAAAGAAACCTGGTTACAACCCTTTAAAATAGATTCTATAGACCTTAGAACACAATATGAGTTGGACAGAACCTTTAAGAAATCAAAATAATAGGACCTTCTTTTGTGTAGTAGGGTATCTGAAAAGCTGAGAAAACAAGTAAGTAGAGCCATACTCTCTGTGGGGCCATGATCCAAAACTGAAAGCCGTCATAGAAACAGCTGTTTAGTCACGAGGATACTGATTACATTTGTATTTATGGGAAAAAACTTGGCGTTTTTAAAAAACGCCACATAAAATTCTTCAAAATACGAGCCTGTGGAGTTCAGAACACTATGTTAGTTAGATTAAATCTCTGAGAATTCAAAAAAAATAGAACATGGAATTCTATGAGAATATATCTGAAACGCTAGGTTTCCATGAAAATACAGCCTTGCTGTGGACGGGGCCGTGTTCTAACAGTGAAAACTGACTTTCAAACAGTTCAGAAATGACGAATATACGGTTTCCATTCATAATTCTTGTTAAATCTGTTAGATATTTAAAAGAAACTTGGTTACAAAACTTTAAATTTCAATCTATAGACCTTAGACCACAATGTGAGTTGGACAGAACCTTTAAGAAATCAAAATAATAGGACCTTCTTTTGTGTAGGAAGGTATCTGAAAAGCTAAGAAAGCAGGTAAGTAGAGTCTTACTCTCTGTGGGGCCATGTTCCAAAACTGAAAGCCGTCATAGAAACAGCTGTTTAGTCACGAGGATACTGATTACATTTGTATTTATGGGAAAAAACTTGGCGTTTTTAAAAAAGGCCACATAAAATTCTTCAAAATACGAGCCTGTAGAGTTCAGAACACGATGTTAGTTAGATTAAATCTCTAAGAATTCAAAAAAATAGATCATGGAATTGTATGAGAATATATCTGAAACGCTAGGTTTCCATGGAAATACAGCCTTACTGTGGACGGGGCCGTGTTCTAACAGTGAAAACTGACTTTGAAACAGTTCAGAAATGACGAATATACGGTTTCCATGTATAATTCTTGTTAAATCTGTTAGATATTTAAAAGAAACTTGGTTACAAAACTTTAAATTTCAATCTATAGACCTTAGACCACAATGTGAGTTGGACAGAACCTTTAAGAAATCAAAATAATAGGACCTTCTTTTGTGTAGGAAGGTATATGAAAAGCTCCGAAAACAAGTAAGTAGAACCTTACTCTCTGGGTGCCGTGTTCAAACACTGAAAGCCGTCATAGAAACAGCTGTTTAGTCACGAGGATACTAATTATAATTGTATTTCCGGGAAAAAACCCGGCATCAAAATCTTCAAAATTAAAACCTGTAGAGTTCAGAACACGATGTTAGTTAGATTAAATCTCTAAGAAGTCAATAAAATAGATCCTGGAGTTGTATGGGCATATATCTGAAACTCTAGGCTTCCATGTAAATACAGCCTTACTGTAACTGGGCTTTGTGCTAGAGTGAAAACTGACTTTCAAACAAGTGGGAAATGACGAATTGACGGTTGCCATATATAATTCCAGTTCAATCTGTTAGATATTGAAAAGAAACTTGGTTACAACAGTTTAAAATTCAATCCATAGACCTTAGAACACTATGTGAGTTGGACTGAACCTTTTAGAAATCAAAATAATAGAATCTTGTTTGGTGTAGGATGGTATCTGAAAAGCTCGGAAAATAAGTAAATAGAGACATACTCTCTGTGGGGCCGTGTTCAAACACTGAAAGACGTCATAGAAACAGTTGTTTAGTCAAGAGGATACCGATTACATTTGTATTTCCGGGAAAAAACTTGTCGTTTTTAGAAAACCCGGCATATATATATTCAAAATTCAAGCCTGTAGAGTTCAGAACACGATGTTAGTTAGATTAAATCTCTAAGAAGTCAATAAAATAGATCCTGGAGTTGTATGGAAATATATCAGAAAGGTTAGGGTCCATGTAAATACAGCTTTACACTATCGGGGCCGTGTTCTAACAGTGAAAACTGACTTTCAAACACTTCTAAAATAACGAATATACGGTTGCCATATATAATTCCTGTTCATTCTGTTATTTAAAAGAAACCTGGTTACAACCCTTTAAAATAGATTCCATAGACCTTAGAACACAATATGAGTTGGACAGAACATTTAAGAAATCAAAATAATAGGACCTTCTTTTGTGTAGTAGGGTATCTGAAAAGCTGAGAAAACAAGTAAGTAGAGCCTTACTCTCTGTGGGGCCATGATCCAAAACTGAAAGCCGTCATAGAAACAGCTGTTTAGTCACGAGGATACTGATTACATTTGTATTTATGGGAAAAAACTTGGCGTTTTTAAAAAACGCCACATAAAATTCTTCAAAATACGAGCCTGTGGAGTTCAGAACACCATGTTAGTTAGATTAAATCTCTAAGAATTCAAAAAAAATAGAACATGGAATTCTATGAGAATATATCTGAAACGCTAGGTTTCCATGAAAATACAGCCTTGCTGTGGACGGGGCCGTGTTCTAACAGTGAAAACTGACTTTCAAACAGTTCAGAAATGACGAATATACGGTTTCCATTCATAATTCTTGTAAAATCTGTTAGATATTTAAAAGAAACTTGGTTAGAAAACTTTAAATTTCAATCTATAGACCTTAGACCACAATGTGAGTTGGACAGAACCGTTAAGAAATCAACATAATAGGACCTTCTTTTGTGTAGGAAGGTATCTGAAAAGCTAAGAAAGCAGGTAAGTAGAGTCTTACTCTCTGTGGGGCCATGTTCCAAAACTGAAAGCCGTCATAGAAACAGCTGTTTAGTCACGAGGATACTGATTACATTTGTATTTATGGGAAAAAACTTGGCGTTTTTAAAAAACGCCACATAAAATTCTTCAAAATACGAGCCTGTAGAGTTCAAAACACGATGTTAGTTAGATTAAATCTCTAAGAATTCAAAAAAATAGATCATGGAATTGTATGAGAATATATCTGAAACGCTAGGTTTCCATGGAAATACAGCCTTACTGTGGACGGGGCCGTGTTCTAACAGTGAAAACTGACTTTCAAACAGTTCAGAAATGACGAATATACGGTTTCCATGTATAATTCTTGTTAAATCTGTTAGATATTTAAAAGAAACTTGGTTACAAAACTTTAAATTTCAATCTATAGACCTTAGACCACAATGTGAGTTGGACAGAACCTTTAAGAAATCAAAATAATAGGACCTTCTTTTGTGTAGGAAGGTATCTGAAAAGCTCCGAAAACAAGTAAGTAGAACCTTACTCTCTGGGTGCCGTGTTCAAACACTGAAAGCCGTCATAGAAACAGCTGTTTAGTCACGAGCATACTAATTATAATTGTATTTCCGGGAAAAAACCCGGCATCAAAATCTTCAAAATTAAAACCTGTAGAGTTCAGAACACGATGTTAGTTAGATTAAATCTCTAAGAAGTCAATAAAATAGATCCTGGAGTTGTATGGGCATATATCTGAAACTCTAGGCTTCCATGTAAATACAGCCTTACTGTAACTGGGCTTTGTGCTAGAGTGAAAACTGACTTTCAAACAAGTGGGAAATGACGAATTGACGGTTGCCATATATAATTCCAGTTCAATCTGTTAGATATTGAAAAGAAACTTGGTTACAACAGTTTAAAATTCAATCCATAGACCTTAGAACACTATGTGAGTTGGACTGAACCTTTTAGAAATCAAAATAATAGAATCTTGTTTGGTGTAGGATGGTATCTGAAAAGCTCGGAAAATAAGTAAATAGAGACATACTCTCTGTGGGGCCGTGTTCAAACACTGAAAGACGTCATAGAAACAGTTGTTTAGTCAAGAGGATACCGATTACATTTGTATTTCCGGGAAAAAACTTGTCGTTTTTAGAAAACCCGGCATATATATATTCAAAATTCAAGCCTGTAGAGTTCAGAACACGATGTTAGTTAGATTAAATCTCTAAGAAGTCAATAAAATAGATCCTGGAGTTGTATGGAAATATATCAGAAAGGTTAGGGTCCATGTAAATACAGCTTTACACTATCGGGGCCGTGTTCTAACAGTGAAAACTGACTTTCAAACACTTCTAAAATAACGAATATACGGTTGCCATATATAATTCCTGTTCATTCTGTTATTTAAAAGAAACCTGGTTACAACCCTTTAAAATAGATTCCATAGACCTTAGAACACAATATGAGTTGGACAGAACATTTAAGAAATCAAAATAATAGGACCTTCTTTTGTGTAGTAGGGTATCTGAAAAGCTGAGAAAACAAGTAAGTAGAGCCTTACTCTCTGTGGGGCCATGATCCAAAACTGAAAGCCGTCATAGAAACAGCTGTTTAGTCACGAGGATACTGATTACATTTGTATTTATGGGAAAAAACTTGGCGTTTTTAAAAAACGCCACATAAAATTCTTCAAAATACGAGCCTGTGGAGTTCAGAACACCATGTTAGTTAGATTAAATCTCTAAGAATTCAAAAAAAATAGAACATGGAATTCTATGAGAATATATCTGAAACGCTAGGTTTCCATGAAAATACAGCCTTGCTGTGGACGGGGCCGTGTTCTAACAGTGAAAACTGACTTTCAAACAGTTCAGAAATGACGAATATACGGTTTCCATTCATAATTCTTGTAAAATCTGTTAGATATTTAAAAGAAACTTGGTTAGAAAACTTTAAATTTCAATCTATAGACCTTAGACCACAATGTGAGTTGGACAGAACCTTTAAGAAATCAACATAATAGGACCTTCTTTTGTGTAGGAAGGTATCTGAAAAGCTAAGAAAGCAGGTAAGTAGAGTCTTACTCTCTGTGGGGCCATGTTCCAAAACTGAAAGCCGTCATAGAAACAGCTGTTTAGTCACGAGGATACTGATTACATTTGTATTTATGGGAAAAAACTTGGCGTTTTTAAAAAACGCCACATAAAATTCTTCAAAATACGAGCCTGTAGAGTTCAAAACACGATGTTAGTTAGATTAAATCTCTAAGAATTCAAAAAAATAGATCATGGAATTGTATGAGAATATATCTGAAACGCTAGGTTTCCATGGAAATACAGCCTTACTGTGGACGGGGCCGTGTTCTAACAGTGAAAACTGACTTTCAAACAGTTCAGAAATGACGAATATACGGTTTCCATGTATAATTCTTGTTAAATCTGTTAGATATTTAAAAGAAACTTGGTTACAAAACTTTAAATTTCAATCTATAGACCTTAGACCACAATGTGAGTTGGACAGAACCTTTAAGAAATCAAAATAATAGGACCTTCTTTTGTGTAGGAAGGTATCTGAAAAGCTCCGAAAACAAGTAAGTAGAACCTTACTCTCTGGGTGCCGTGTTCAAACACTGAAAGCCGTCATAGAAACAGCTGTTTAGTCACGAGCATACTAATTATAATTGTATTTCCGGGAAAAAACCCGGCATCAAAATCTTCAAAATTAAAACCTGTAGAGTTCAGAACACGATGTTAGTTAGATTAAATCTCTAAGAAGTCAATAAAATAGATCCTGGAGTTGTATGGGCATATATCTGAAACTCTAGGCTTCCATGTAAATACAGCCTTACTGTAACTGGGCTTTGTGCTAGAGTGAAAACTGACTTTCAAACAAGTGGGAAATGACGAATTGACGGTTGCCATATATAATTCCAGTTCAATCTGTTAGATATTGAAAAGAAACTTGGTTACAACAGTTTAAAATTCAATCCATAGACCTTAGAACACTATGTGAGTTGGACTGAACCTTTTAGAAATCAAAATAATAGAATCTTGTTTGGTGTAGGATGGTATCTGAAAAGCTCGGAAAATAAGTAAATAGAGACATACTCTCTGTGGGGCCGTGTTCAAACACTGAAAGACGTCATAGAAACAGTTGTTTAGTCAAGAGGATACCGATTACATTTGTATTTCCGGGAAAAAACTTGTCGTTTTTAGAAAACCCGGCATATATATATTCAAAATTCAAGCCTGTAGAGTTCAGAACACGATGTTAGTTAGATTAAATCTCTAAGAAGTCAATAAAATAGATCCTGGAGTTGTATGGAAATATATCAGAAAGGTTAGGGTCCATGTAAATACAGCTTTACACTATCGGGGCCGTGTTCTAACAGTGAAAACTGACTTTCAAACACTTCTAAAATAACGAATATACGGTTGCCATATATAATTCCTGTTCATTCTGTTATTTAAAAGAAACCTGGTTACAACCCTTTAAAATAGATTCCATAGACCTTAGAACACAATATGAGTTGGACAGAACATTTAAGAAATCAAAATAATAGGACCTTCTTTTGTGTAGTAGGGTATCTGAAAAGCTGAGAAAACAAGTAAGTAGAGCCTTACTCTCTGTGGGGCCATGATCCAAAACTGAAAGCCGTCATAGAAACAGCTGTTTAGTCACGAGGATACTGATTACATTTGTATTTATGGGAAAAAACTTGGCGTTTTTAAAAAACGCCACATAAAATTCTTCAAAATACGAGCCTGTGGAGTTCAGAACACCATGTTAGTTAGATTAAATCTCTAAGAATTCAAAAAAAATAGAACATGGAATTCTATGAGAATATATCTGAAACGCTAGGTTTCCATGAAAATACAGCCTTGCTGTGGACGGGGCCGTGTTCTAACAGTGAAAACTGACTTTCAAACAGTTCAGAAATGACGAATATACGGTTTCCATTCATAATTCTTGTAAAATCTGTTAGATATTTAAAAGAAACTTGGTTAGAAAACTTTAAATTTCAATCTATAGACCTTAGACCACAATGTGAGTTGGACAGAACCTTTAAGAAATCAACATAATAGGACCTTCTTTTGTGTAGGAAGGTATCTGAAAAGCTAAGAAAGCAGGTAAGTAGAGTCTTACTCTCTGTGGGGCCATGTTCCAAAACTGAAAGCCGTCATAGAAACAGCTGTTTAGTCACGAGGATACTGATTACATTTGTATTTATGGGAAAAAACTTGGCGTTTTTAAAAAAGGCCACATAAAATTCTTCAAAATACGAGCCTGTAGAGTTCAGAACACGATGTTAGTTAGATTAAATCTCTAAGAATTCAAAAAAATAGATCATGGAATTGTATGAGAATATATCTGAAACGCTAGGTTTCCATGGAAATACAGCCTTACTGTGGACGGGGCCGTGTTCTAACAGTGAAAACTGACTTTGAAACAGTTCAGAAATGACGAATATACGGTTTCCATGTATAATTCTTGTTAAATCTGTTAGATATTTAAAAGAAACTTGGTTACAAAACTTTAAATTTCAATCTATAGACCTTAGACCACAATGTGAGTTGGACAGAACCTTTAAGAAATCAAAATAATAGGACCTTCTTTTGTGTAGGAAGGTATCTGAAAAGCTCCGAAAACAAGTAAGTAGAACCTTACTCTCTGGGTGCCGTGTTCAAACACTGAAAGCCGTCATAGAAACAGCTGTTTAGTCACGAGCATACTAATTATAATTGTATTTCCGGGAAAAAACCCGGCATCAAAATCTTCAAAATTAAAACCTGTAGAGTTCAGAACACGATGTTAGTTAGATTAAATCTCTAAGAAGTCAATAAAATAGATCCTGGAGTTGTATGGGCATATATCTGAAACTCTAGGCTTCCATGTAAATACAGCCTTACTGTAACTGGGCTTTGTGCTAGAGTGAAAACTGACTTTCAAACAAGTGGGAAATGACGAATTGACGGTTGCCATATATAATTCCAGTTCAATCTGTTAGATATTGAAAAGAAACTTGGTTACAACAGTTTAAAATTCAATCCATAGACCTTAGAACACTATGTGAGTTGGACTGAACCTTTTAGAAATCAAAATAATAGAATCTTGTTTGGTGTAGGATGGTATCTGAAAAGCTCGGAAAATAAGTAAATAGAGACATACTCTCTGTGGGGCCGTGTTCAAACACTGAAAGACGTCATAGAAACAGTTGTTTAGCCAAGAGGATACCGATTACATTTGTATTTCCGGGAAAAAACTTGTCGTTTTTAGAAAACCCGGCATATATATATTCAAAATTCAAGCCTGTAGAGTTCAGAACACGATGTTAGTTAGATTAAATCTCTAAGAAGTCAATAAAATAGATCCTGGAGTTGTATGGAAATATATCAGAAAGGTTAGGGTCCATGTAAATACAGCTTTACACTATCGGGGCCGTGTTCTAACAGTGAAAACTGACTTTCAAACACTTCTAAAATAACGAATATACGGTTGCCATATATAATTCCTGTTCATTCTGTTATTTAAAAGAAACCTGGTTACAACCCTTTAAAATAGATTCTATAGACCTTAGAACACAATATGAGTTGGACAGAACCTTTAAGAAATCAAAATAATAGGACCTTCTTTTGTGTAGTAGGGTATCTGAAAAGCTGAGAAAACAAGTAAGTAGAGCCATACTCTCTGTGGGGCCATGATCCAAAACTGAAAGCCGTCATAGAAACAGCTGTTTAGTCACGAGGATACTGATTACATTTGTATTTATGGGAAAAAACTTGGCGTTTTTAAAAAACGCCACATAAAATTCTTCAAAATACGAGCCTGTGGAGTTCAGAACACTATGTTAGTTAGATTAAATCTCTGAGAATTCAAAAAAAATAGAACATGGAATTCTATGAGAATATATCTGAAACGCTAGGTTTCATGAAAATACAGCCTTGCTGTGGACGGGGCCGTGTTCTAACAGTGAAAACTGACTTTCAAACAGTTCAGAAATGACGAATATACGGTTTCCATTCATAATTCTTGTTAAATCTGTTAGATATTTAAAAGAAACTTGGTTACAAAACTTTAAATTTCAATCTATAGACCTTAGACCACAATGTGAGTTGGACAGAACCTTTAAGAAATCAAAATAATAGGACCTTCTTTTGTGTAGGAAGGTATCTGAAAAGCTAAGAAAGCAGGTAAGTAGAGTCTTACTCTCTGTGGGGCCATGTTCCAAAACTGAAAGCCGTCATAGAAACAGCTGTTTAGTCACGAGGATACTGATTACATTTGTATTTATGGGAAAAAACTTGGCGTTTTTAAAAAAGGCCACATAAAATTATTCAAAATACGAGCCTGTAGAGTTCAGAACACGATGTTAGTTAGATTAAATCTCTAAGAATTCAAAAAAATAGATCATGGAATTGTATGAGAATATATCTGAAACGCTAGGTTTCCATGGAAATACAGCCTTACTGTGGACGGGGCCGTGTTCTAACAGTGAAAACTGACTTTGAAACAGTTCAGAAATGACGAATATACGGTTTCCATGTATAATTCTTGTTAAATCTGTTAGATATTTAAAAGAAACTTGGTTACAAAACTTTAAATTTCAATCTATAGACCTTAGACCACAATGTGAGTTGGACAGAACCTTTAAGAAATCAAAATAATAGGACCTTCTTTTGTGTAGGAAGGTATCTGAAAAGCTCCGAAAACAAGTAAGTAGAACCTTACTCTCTGGGTGCCGTGTTCAAACACTGAAAGCCGTCATAGAAACAGCTGTTTAGTCACGAGCATACTAATTATAATTGTATTTCCGGGAAAAAACCCGGCATCAAAATCTTCAAAATTAAAACCTGTAGAGTTCAGAACACGATGTTAGTTAGATTAAATCTCTAAGAAGTCAATAAAATAGATCCTGGAGTTGTATGGGCATATATCTGAAACTCTAGGCTTCCATGTAAATACAGCCTTACTGTAACTGGGCTTTGTGCTAGAGTGAAAACTGACTTTCAAACAAGTGGGAAATGACGAATTGACGGTTGCCATATATAATTCCAGTTCAATCTGTTAGATATTGAAAAGAAACTTGGTTACAACAGTTTAAAATTCAATCCATAGACCTTAGAACACTATGTGAGTTGGACTGAACCTTTTAGAAATCAAAATAATAGAATCTTGTTTGGTGTAGGATGGTATCTGAAAAGCTCGGAAAATAAGTAAATAGAGACATACTCTCTGTGGGGCCGTGTTCAAACACTGAAAGACGTCATAGAAACAGTTGTTTAGTCAAGAGGATACCGATTACATTTGTATTTCCGGGAAAAAACTTGTCGTTTTTAGAAAACCCGGCATATATATATTCAAAATTCAAGCCTGTAGAGTTCAGAACACGATGTTAGTTAGATTAAATCTCTAAGAAGTCAATAAAATAGATCCTGGAGTTGTATGGAAATATATCAGAAAGGTTAGGGTCCATGTAAATACAGCTTTACACTATCGGGGCCGTGTTCTAACAGTGAAAACTGACTTTCAAACACTTCTAAAATAACGAATATACGGTTGCCATATATAATTCCTGTTCATTCTGTTATTTAAAAGAAACCTGGTTACAACCCTTTAAAATAGATTCCATAGACCTTAGAACACAATATGAGTTGGACAGAACATTTAAGAAATCAAAATAATAGGACCTTCTTTTGTGTAGTAGGGTATCTGAAAAGCTGAGAAAACAAGTAAGTAGAGCCTTACTCTCTGTGGGGCCATGATCCAAAACTGAAAGCCGTCATAGAAACAGCTGTTTAGTCACGAGGATACTGATTACATTTGTATTTATGGGAAAAAACTTGGCGTTTTTAAAAAACGCCACATAAAATTCTTCAAAATACGAGCCTGTGGAGTTCAGAACACCATGTTAGTTAGATTAAATCTCTAAGAATTCAAAAAAAATAGAACATGGAATTCTATGAGAATATATCTGAAACGCTAGGTTTCCATGAAAATACAGCCTTGCTGTGGACGGGGCCGTGTTCTAACAGTGAAAACTGACTTTCAAACAGTTCAGAAATGACGAATATACGGTTTCCATTCATAATTCTTGTAAAATCTGTTAGATATTTAAAAGAAACTTGGTTAGAAAACTTTAAATTTCAATCTATAGACCTTAGACCACAATGTGAGTTGGACAGAACCTTTAAGAAATCAACATAATAGGACCTTCTTTTGTGTAGGAAGGTATCTGAAAAGCTAAGAAAGCAGGTAAGTAGAGTCTTACTCTCTGTGGGGCCATGTTCCAAAACTGAAAGCCGTCATAGAAACAGCTGTTTAGTCACGAGGATACTGATTACATTTGTATTTATGGGAAAAAACTTGGCGTTTTTAAAAAACGCCACATAAAATTCTTCAAAATACGAGCCTGTAGAGTTCAAAACACGATGTTAGTTAGATTAAATCTCTAAGAATTCAAAAAAATAGATCATGGAATTGTATGAGAATATATCTGAAACGCTAGGTTTCCATGGAAATACAGCCTTACTGTGGACGGGGCCGTGTTCTAACAGTGAAAACTGACTTTCAAACAGTTCAGAAATGACGAATATACGGTTTCCATGTATAATTCTTGTTAAATCTGTTAGATATTTAAAAGAAACTTGGTTACAAAACTTTAAATTTCAATCTATAGACCTTAGACCACAATGTGAGTTGGACAGAACCTTTAAGAAATCAAAATAATAGGACCTTCTTTTGTGTAGGAAGGTATCTGAAAAGCTCCGAAAACAAGTAAGTAGAACCTTACTCTCTGGGTGCCGTGTTCAAACACTGAAAGCTGTCCGAGAAACAGCTGTTTAGTCACGAGCATACTAATTATAATTGTATTTCCGGGAAAAAACCCGGCATCAAAATCTTCAAAATTAAAACCTGTAGAGTTCAGAACACGATGTTAGTTAGATTAAATCTCTAAGAAGTCAATAAAATAGATCCTGGAGTTGTATGGGCATATATCTGAAACTCTTGGCTTCCATGTAAATACAGCCTTACTGTAACTGGGCTTTGTGCTAGAGTGAAAACTGACTTTCAAACAAGTGGGAAATGACGAATTGACGGTTGCCATATATAATTCCTGTTCAATCTGTTAGATATTGAAAAGAAACTTGGTTACAACAGTTTAAAATTCAATCCATAGACCTTAGAACACTATGTGAGTTGGACTGAACCTTTTAGAAATCAAAATAATAGAATCTTGTTTGGTGTAGGATGGTATCTGAAAAGCTCGGAAAATAAGTAAATAGAGACATACTCTCTGTGGGGCCGTGTTCAAACACTGAAAGACGTCATAGAAACAGTTGTTTAGTCAAGAGGATACCGATTACATTTGTATTTCCGGGAAAAAACTTGTCGTTTTTAGAAAACCGGGCATATATATATTCAAAATTCAAGCCTGTAGAGTTCAGAACACGATGTTAGTTAGATTAAATCTCTAAGAAGTCAATAAAATAGATCCTGGAGTTGTATGGGAATATATCTGAAACGTTAGGGTCCATGTAAATACAGCTTTACACTATCGGGGCCGTGTTCTAACAGTGAAAACTGACTTTCAAACACTTCTAAAATAACGAATATACGGTTGCCATATATAATTCCTGTTCATTCTGTTATTTAAAAGAAACCTGGTTACAACCCTTTAAAATAGATTCTATAGACCTTAGAACACAATATGAGTTGGACAGAACCTTTAAGAAATCAAAATAATAGGACCTTCTTTTGTGTAGTAGGGTATCTGAAAAGCTGAGAAAACAAGTAAGTAGAGCCATACTCTCTGTGGGGCCATGATCCAAAACTGAAAGCCGTCATAGAAACAGCTGTTTAGTCACGAGGATACTGATTACATTTGTATTTATGGGAAAAAACTTGGCGTTTTTAAAAAACGCCACATAAATTTCTTCAAAATAGGAGCCTGTGGAGTTCAGAACACTAACAGTTAGATTAAATCTCTGAGAATTCAAAAAAAATAGAACATGGAATTCTATGAGAATATATCTGAAACGCTAGGTTTCCATGAAAATACAGCCTTGCTGTGGACGGGGCCGTGTTCTAACAGTGAAAACTGACTTTCAAACAGTTCAGAAATGACGAATATACGGTTTCCATTCATAATTCTTGTTAAATCTGTTAGATATTTAAAAGAAACTTGGTTACAAAACTTTAAATTTCAATCTATAGACCTTAGACCACAATGTGAGTTGGACAGAACCTTTAAGAAATCAAAATAATAGGACCTTCTTTTGTGTAGGAAGGTATCTGAAAAGCTAAGAAAGCAGGTAAGTAGAGTCTTACTCTCTGTGGGGCCATGTTCCAAAACTGAAAGCCGTCATAGAAACAGCTGTTTAGTCACGAGGATACTGATTACATTTGTATTTATGGGAAAAAACTTGGCGTTTTTAAAAAAGGCCACATAAAATTCTTCAAAATACGAGCCTGTAGAGTTCAGAACACGATGTTAGTTAGATTAAATCTCTAAGAATTCAAAAAAATAGATCATGGAATTGTATGAGAATATATCTGAAACGCTAGGTTTCCATGGAAATACAGCCTTACTGTGGACGGGGCCGTGTTCTAACAGTGAAAACTGACTTTGAAACAGTTCAGAAATGACGAATATACGGTTTCCATGTATAATTCTTGTTAAATCTGTTAGATATTTAAAAGAAACTTGGTTACAAAACTTTAAATTTCAATCTATAGACCTTAGACCACAATGTGAGTTGGACAGAACCTTTAAGAAATCAAAATAATAGGACCTTCTTTTGTGTAGGAAGGTATCTGAAAAGCTCCGAAAACAAGTAAGTAGAACCTTACTCTCTGGGTGCCGTGTTCAAACACTGAAAGCTGTCCGAGAAACAGCTGTTTAGTCACGAGCATACTAATTATAATTGTATTTCCGGGAAAAAACCCGGCATCAAAATCTTCAAAATTAAAACCTGTAGAGTTCAGAACACGATGTTAGTTAGATTAAATCTCTAAGAAGTCAATAAAATAGATCCTGGAGTTGTATGGGCATATATCTGAAACTCTAGGCTTCCATATAAATACAGCCTTACTGTAACTGGGCTTTGTGCTAGAGTGAAAACTGACTTTCAAACAAGTGGGAAATGACGAATTGACGGTTGCCATATATAATTCCAGTTCAATCTGTTAGATATTGAAAAGAAACTTGGTTACAACAGTTTAAAATTCAATCCATAGACCTTAGAACACTATGTGAGTTGGACTGAACCTTTTAGAAATCAAAATAATAGAATCTTGTTTGGTGTAGGATGGTATCTGAAAAGCTCGGAAAATAAGTAAATAGAGACATACTCTCTGTGGGGCCGTGTTCAAACACTGAAAGACGTCATAGAAACAGTTGTTTAGTCAAGAGGATACCGATTACATTTGTATTTCCGGGAAAAAACTTGTCGTTTTTAGAAAACCGGGCATATATATATTCAAAATTCAAGCCTGTAGAGTTCAGAACACGATGTTAGTTAGATTAAATCTCTAAGAAGTCAATAAAATAGATCCTGGAGTTGTATGGAAATATATCAGAAAGGTTAGGGTCCATGTAAATACAGCTTTACACTATCGGGGCCGTGTTCTAACAGTGAAAACTGACTTTCAAACACTTCTAAAATAACGAATATACGGTTGCCATATATAATTCCTGTTCATTCTGTTATTTAAAAGAAACCTGGTTACAACCCTTTAAAATAGATTCTATAGACCTTAGAACACAATATGAGTTGGACAGAACCTTTAAGAAATCAAAATAATAGGACCTTCTTTTGTGTAGTAGGGTATCTGAAAAGCTGAGAAAACAAGTAAGTAGAGCCATACTCTCTGTGGGGCCATGATCCAAAACTGAAAGCCGTCATAGAAACAGCTGTTTAGTCACGAGGATACTGATTACATTTGTATTTATGGGAAAAAACTTGGCGTTTTTAAAAAACGCCACATAAAATTCTTCAAAATACGAGCCTGTGGAGTTCAGAACACTATGTTAGTTAGATTAAATCTCTGAGAATTCAAAAAAAATAGAACATGGAATTCTATGAGAATATATCTGAAACGCTAGGTTTCATGAAAATACAGCCTTGCTGTGGACGGGGCCGTGTTCTAACAGTGAAAACTGACTTTCAAACAGTTCAGAAATGACGAATATACGGTTTCCATTCATAATTCTTGTTAAATCTGTTAGATATTTAAAAGAAACTTGGTTACAAAACTTTAAATTTCAATCTATAGACCTTAGACCACAATGTGAGTTGGACAGAACCTTTAAGAAATCAAAATAATAGGACCTTCTTTTGTGTAGGAAGGTATCTGAAAAGCTAAGAAAGCAGGTAAGTAGAGTCTTACTCTCTGTGGGGCCATGTTCCAAAACTGAAAGCCGTCATAGAAACAGCTGTTTAGTCACGAGGATACTGATTACATTTGTATTTATGGGAAAAAACTTGGCGTTTTTAAAAAAGGCCACATAAAATTATTCAAAATACGAGCCTGTAGAGTTCAGAACACGATGTTAGTTAGATTAAATCTCTAAGAATTCAAAAAAATAGATCATGGAATTGTATGAGAATATATCTGAAACGCTAGGTTTCCATGGAAATACAGCCTTACTGTGGACGGGGCCGTGTTCTAACAGTGAAAACTGACTTTGAAACAGTTCAGAAATGACGAATATACGGTTTCCATGTATAATTCTTGTTAAATCTGTTAGATATTTAAAAGAAACTTGGTTACAAAACTTTAAATTTCAATCTATAGACCTTAGACCACAATGTGAGTTGGACAGAACCTTTAAGAAATCAAAATAATAGGACCTTCTTTTGTGTAGGAAGGTATCTGAAAAGCTCCGAAAACAAGTAAGTAGAACCTTACTCTCTGGGTGCCGTGTTCAAACACTGAAAGCCGTCATAGAAACAGCTGTTTAGTCACGAGCATACTAATTATAATTGTATTTCCGGGAAAAAACCCGGCATCAAAATCTTCAAAATTAAAACCTGTAGAGTTCAGAACACGATGTTAGTTAGATTAAATCTCTAAGAAGTCAATAAAATAGATCCTGGAGTTGTATGGGCATATATCTGAAACTCTAGGCTTCCATGTAAATACAGCCTTACTGTAACTGGGCTTTGTGCTAGAGTGAAAACTGACTTTCAAACAAGTGGGAAATGACGAATTGACGGTTGCCATATATAATTCCAGTTCAATCTGTTAGATATTGAAAAGAAACTTGGTTACAACAGTTTAAAATTCAATCCATAGACCTTAGAACACTATGTGAGTTGGACTGAACCTTTTAGAAATCAAAATAATAGAATCTTGTTTGGTGTAGGATGGTATCTGAAAAGCTCGGAAAATAAGTAAATAGAGACATACTCTCTGTGGGGCCGTGTTCAAACACTGAAAGACGTCATAGAAACAGTTGTTTAGTCAAGAGGATACCGATTACATTTGTATTTCCGGGAAAAAACTTGTCGTTTTTAGAAAACCCGGCATATATATATTCAAAATTCAAGCCTGTAGAGCTCAGAACACGATGTTAGTTAGATTAAATCTCTAAGAAGTCAATAAAATAGATCCTGGAGTTGTATGGGAATATATCAGAAAGGTTAGGGTCCATGTAAATACAGCTTTACACTATCGGGGCCGTGTTCTAACAGTGAAAACTGACTTTCAAACACTTCTAAAATAACGAATATACGGTTGCCATATATAATTCCTGTTCATTCTGTTATTTAAAAGAAACCTGGTTACAACCCTTTAAAATAGATTCTATAGACCTTAGAACACAATATGAGTTGGACAGAACCTTTAAGAAATCAAAATAATAGGACCTTCTTTTGTGTAGTAGGGTATCTGAAAAGCTGAGAAAACAAGTAAGTAGAGCCATACTCTCTGTGGGGCCATGATCCAAAACTGAAAGCCGTCATAGAAACAGCTGTTTAGTCACGAGGATACTGATTACATTTGTATTTATGTGAAAAAACTTGGCGTTTTTAAAAAACGCCACATAAAATTCTACAAAATAGGAGCCTGTGGAGTTCAGAACACTATGTTAGTTAGATTAAATCTTTGAGAATTCAAAAAAAATAGAACATGGAATTCTATGAGAATATATCTGAAACGCTAGGTTTCATGAAAATACAGCCTTGCTGTGGACGGGGCCGTGTTCTAACAGTGAAAACTGACTTTCAAACAGTTCAGAAATGACGAATATACGGTTTCCATTCATAATTCTTGTAAAATCTGTTAGATATTTAAAAGAAACTTGGTTACAAAACTTTAAATTTCAATCTATAGACCTTAGACCACAATGTGAGTTGGACAGAACCTTTAAGAAATCAAAATAATAGGACCTTCTTTTGTGTAGGAAGTTATCTGAAAAGCTAAGAAAGCAGGTAAGTAGAGTCTTACTCTCTGTGGGGCCATGTTCCAAAACTGAAAGCCGTCATAGAAACAGCTGTTTAGTCACGAGGATACTGATTACATTTGTATTTATGGGAAAAAACTTGGCGTTTTTAAAAAAGGCCACATAAAATTCTTCAAAATACGAGCCTGTAGAGTTCAGAACACGATGTTAGTTAGATTAAATCTCTAAGAATTCAAAAAAATAGATCATGGAATTGTATGAGAATATATCTGAAACGCTAGGTTTCCATGGAAATACAGCCTTACTGTGGACGGGGCCGTGTTCTAACAGTGAAAACTGACTTTGAAACAGTTCAGAAATGACGAATATACGGTTTCCATGTATAATTCTTGTTAAATCTGTTAGATATTTAAAAGAAACTTGGTTACAAAACTTTAAATTTCAATCTATAGACCTTAGACCACAATGTGAGTTGGACAGAACCTTTAAGAAATCAAAATAATAGGACCTTCTTTTGTGTAGGAAGGTATCTGAAAAGCTCCGAAAACAAGTAAGTAGAACCTTACTCTCTGGGTGCCGTGTTCAAACACTGAAAGCCGTCATAGAAACAGCTGTTTAGTCACGAGCATACTAATTATAATTGTATTTCCGGGAAAAAACCCGGCATCAAAATCTTCAAAATTAAAACCTGTAGAGTTCAGAACACGATGTTAGTTAGATTAAATCTCTAAGAAGTCAATAAAATAGATCCTGGAGTTGTATGGGCATATATCTGAAACTCTAGGCTTCCATGTAAATACAGCCTTACTGTAACTGGGCTTTGTGCTAGAGTGAAAACTGACTTTCAAACAAGTGGGAAATGACGAATTGACGGTTGCCATATATAATTCCAGTTCAATCTGTTAGATATTGAAAAGAAACTTGGTTACAACAGTTTAAAATTCAATCCATAGACCTTAGAACACTATGTGAGTTGGACTGAACCTTTTAGAAATCAAAATAATAGAATCTTGTTTGGTGTAGGATGGTATCTGAAAAGCTCGGAAAATAAGTAAATAGAGACATACTCTCTGTGGGGCCGTGTTCAAACACTGAAAGACGTCATAGAAACAGTTGTTTAGTCAAGAGGATACCGATTACATTTGTATTTCCGGGAAAAAACTTGTCGTTTTTAGAAAACCCGGCATATATATATTCAAAATTCAAGCCTGTAGAGTTCAGAACACGATGTTAGTTAGATTAAATCTCTAAGAAGTCAATAAAATAGATCCTGGAGTTGTATGGAAATATATCAGAAAGGTTAGGGTCCATGTAAATACAGCTTTACACTATCGGGGCAGTATTCTAACAGTGAAAACTGACTTTCAAACACTTCTAAAATAACGAATATACGGTTGCCATATATAATTCCTGTTCATTCTGTTATTTAAAAGAAACCTGGTTACAACCCTTTAAAATAGATTCCATAGACCTTAGAACACAATATGAGTTGGACAGAACATTTAAGAAATCAAAATAATAGGACCTTCTTTTGTGTAGTAGGGTATCTGAAAAGCTGAGAAAACAAGTAAGTAGAGCCTTACTCTCTGTGGGGCCATGATCCAAAACTGAAAGCCGTCATAGAAACAGCTGTTTAGTCACGAGGATACTGATTACATTTGTATTTATGGGAAAAAACTTGGCGTTTTTAAAAAACGCCACATAAAATTCTTCAAAATACGAGCCTGTGGAGTTCAGAACACCATGTTAGTTAGATTAAATCTCTAAGAATTCAAAAAAAATAGAACATGGAATTCTATGAGAATATATCTGAAACGCTAGGTTTCCATGAAAATACAGCCTTGCTGTGGACGGGGCCGTGTTCTAACAGTGAAAACTGACTTTCAAACAGTTCAGAAATGACGAATATTCGGTTTCCATTCATAATTCTTGTTAAATCTGTTAGATATTTAAAAGAAACTTGGTTAGAAAACTTTAAATTTCAATCTATAGACCTTAGACCACAATGTGAGTTGGACAGAACCTTTAAGAAATCAACATAATAGGACCTTCTTTTGTGTAGGAAGGTATCTGAAAAGCTAAGAAAGCAGGTAAGTAGAGTCTTACTCTCTGTGGGGCCATGTTCCAAAACTGAAAGCCGTCATAGAAACAGCTGTTTAGTCACGAGGATACTGATTACATTTGTATTTATGGGAAAAAACTTGGCGTTTTTAAAAAAGGCCACATAAAATTCTTCAAAATACGAGCCTGTAGAGTTCAAAACACGATGTTAGTTAGATTAAATCTCTAAGAATTCAAAAAAATAGATCATGGAATTGTATGAGAATATATCTGAAACGCTAGGTTTCCATGGAAATACAGCCTTACTGTGGACGGGGCCGTGTTCTAACAGTGAAAACTGACTTTGAAACAGTTCAGAAATGACGAATATACGGTTTCCATGTATAATTCTTGTTAAATCTGTTAGATATTTAAAAGAAACTTGGTTACAAAACTTTAAATTTCAATCTATAGACCTTAGACCACAATGTGAGTTGGACAGAACCTTTAAGAAATCAAAATAATAGGACCTTCTTTTGTGTAGGAAGGTATCTGAGAAGCTCCGAAAACAAGTAAGTAGAACCTTACTCTCTGGGTGCCGTGTTCAAACACTGAAAGCTGTCCGAGAAACAGCTGTTTAGTCACGAGGATACTAATTATAATTGTATTTCCGGGAAAAAACCCGGCATCAAAATCTTCAAAATTAAAACCTGTAGAGTTCAGAACACGATGTTAGTTAGATTAAATCTCTAAGAAGTCAATAAAATAGATCCTGGAGTTGTATGGGCATATATCTGAAACTCTAGGCTTCCATGTAAATACAGCCTTACTGTAACTGGGCTTTGTGCTAGAGTGAAAACTGACTTTCAAACAAGTGGGAAATGACGAATTGACGGTTGCCATATATAATTCCTGTTCAATCTGTTAGATATTGAAAAGAAACTTGGTTACAACAGTTTAAAATTCAATCCATAGACCTTAGAACACTATGTGAGTTGGACTGAACCTTTTAGAAATCAAAATAATAGAATCTTGTTTGGTGTAGGATGGTATCTGAAAAGCTCGGAAAATAAGTAAATAGAGACATACTCTCTGTGGGGCCGTGTTCAAACACTGAAAGACGTCATAGAAACAGTTGTTTAGTCAAGAGGATACCGATTACATTTGTATTTCCGGGAAAAAACTTGTCGTTTTTAGAAAACCCGGCATATATATATTCAAAATTCAAGCCTGTAGAGTTCAGAACACGATGTTAGTTAGATTAAATCTCTAAGAAGTCAATAAAATAGATCCTGGAGTTGTATGGGAATATATCTGAAACGTTAGGGTCCATGTAAATACAGCTTTACACTATCGGGGCCGTGTTCTAACAGTGAAAACTGACTTTCAAACACTTCTAAAATAACGAATATACGGTTGCCATATATAATTCCTGTTCATTCTGTTATTTAAAAGAAACCTGGTTACAACCCTTTAAAATAGATTCTATAGACCTTAGAACACAATATGAGTTGGACAGAACCTTTAAGAAATCAAAATAATAGGACCTTCTTTTGTGTAGTAGGGTATCTGAAAAGCTGAGAAAACAAGTAAGTAGAGCCATACTCTCTGTGGGGCCATGATCCAAAACTGAAAGCCGTCATAGAAACAGCTGTTTAGTCACGAGGATACTGATTACATTTGTATTTATGGGAAAAAACTTGGCGTTTTTAAAAAACGCCACATAAAATTCTTCAAAATACGAGCCTGTGGAGTTCAGAACACTGTTAGTTAGATTAAATCTCTAAGAATTCAAAAAAAATAGAACATGGAATTCTATGAGAATATATCTGAAACGCTAGGTTTCCATGAAAATACAGCCTTGCTGTGGACGGGGCCGTGTTCTAACAGTTAAAACTGACTTTCAAACAGTTCAGAAATGACGAATATACGGTTTCCATGTATAATTCTTGTTAAATCTGTTAGATATTTAAAAGAAAGTTGGTTACAAAACTTTAAATTTCAATCTATAGACCTTAGACCACAATGTGAGTTGGACAGAACCTTTAAGAAATCAAAATAATAGGACCTTCTTTTGTGTAGGAAGGTATCTGAAAAGCTCCGAAAACAAGTAAGTAGAACCTTACTCTCTGGGTGCCGTGTTCAAACACTGAAAGCCGTCATAGAAACAGCTGTTTAGTCACGAGCATACTAATTATAATTGTATTTCCGGGAAAAAACCCGGCATCAAAATCTTCAAAATTAAAACCTGTAGAGTTCAGAACACGATGTTAGTTAGATTAAATCTCTAAGAAGTCAATAAAATAGATCCTGGAGTTGTATGGGCATATATCTGAAACTCTAGGCTTCCATGTAAATACAGCCTTACTGTAACTGGGCTTTGTGCTAGAGTGAAAACTGACTTTCAAACAAGTGGGAAATGACGAATTGACGGTTGCCATATATAATTCCAGTTCAATCTGTTAGATATTGAAAAGAAACTTGGTTACAACAGTTTAAAATTCAATCCATAGACCTTAGAACACTATGTGAGTTGGACTGAACCTTTTAGAAATCAAAATAATAGAATCTTGTTTGGTGTAGGATGGTATCTGAAAAGCTCGGAAAATAAGTAAATAGAGACATACTCTCTGTGGGGCCGTGTTCAAACACTGAAAGACGTCATAGAAACAGTTGTTTAGTCAAGAGGATACCGATTACATTTGTATTTCCGGGAAAAAACTTGTCGTTTTTAGAAAACCCGGCATATATATATTCAAAATTCAAGCCTGTAGAGTTCAGAACACGATGTTAGTTAGATTAAATCTCTAAGAAGTCAATAAAATAGATCCTGGAGTTGTATGGGAATATATCAGAAAGGTTAGGGTCCATGTAAATACAGCTTTACACTATCGGGGCCGTGTTCTAACAGTGAAAACTGACTTTCAAACACTTCTAAAATAACGAATATACGGTTGCCATATATAATTCCTGTTCATTCTGTTATTTAAAAGAAACCTGGTTACAACCCTTTAAAATAGATTCTATAGACCTTAGAACACAATATGAGTTGGACAGAACCTTTAAGAAATCAAAATAATAGGACCTTCTTTTGTGTAGTAGGGTATCTGAAAAGCTGAGAAAACAAGTAAGTAGAGCCATACTCTCTGTGGGGCCATGATCCAAAACTGAAAGCCGTCATAGAAACAGCTGTTTAGTCACGAGGATACTGATTACATTTGTATTTATGGGAAAAAACTTGGCGTTTTTAAAAAACGCCACATAAATTTCTTCAAAATAGGAGCCTGTGGAGTTCAGAACACTATGTTAGTTAGATTAAATCTCTGAGAATTCAAAAAAAATAGAACATGGAATTCTATGAGAATATATCTGAAACGCTAGGTTTCCATGAAAATACAGCCTTGCTGTGGACGGGGCCGTGTTCTAACAGTGAAAACTGACTTTCAAACAGTTCAGAAATGACGAATATACGGTTTCCATTCATAATTCTTGTTAAATCTGTTAGATATTTAAAAGAAACTTGGTTACAAAACTTTAAATTTCAATCTATAGACCTTAGACCACAATGTGAGTTGGACAGAACCTTTAAGAAATCAAAATAATAGGACCTTCTTTTGTGTAGGAAGGTATCTGAAAAGCTAAGAAAGCAGGTAAGTAGAGTCTTACTCTCTGTGGGGCCATGTTCCAAAACTGAAAGCCGTCATAGAAACAGCTGTTTAGTCACGAGGATACTGATTACATTTGTATTTATGGGAAAAAACTTGGCGTTTTTAAAAAAGGCCACATAAAATTCTTCAAAATACGAGCCTGTAGAGTTCAGAACACGATGTTAGTTAGATTAAATCTCTAAGAATTCAAAAAAATAGATCATGGAATTGTATGAGAATATATCTGAAACGCTAGGTTTCCATGGAAATACAGCCTTACTGTGGACGGGGCCGTGTTCTAACAGTGAAAACTGACTTTGAAACAGTTCAGAAATGACGAATATACGGTTTCCATGTATAATTCTTGTTAAATCTGTTAGATATTTAAAAGAAACTTGGTTACAAAACTTTAAATTTCAATCTATAGACCTTAGACCACAATGTGAGTTGGACAGAACCTTTAAGAAATCAAAATAATAGGACCTTCTTTTGTGTAGGAAGGTATCTGAAAAGCTCCGAAAACAAGTAAGTAGAACCTTACTCTCTGGGTGCCGTGTTCAAACACTGAAAGCTGTCCGAGAAACAGCTGTTTAGTCACGAGCATACTAATTATAATTGTATTTCCGGGAAAAAACCCGGCATCAAAATCTTCAAAATTAAAACCTGTAGAGTTCAGAACACGATGTTAGTTAGATTAAATCTCTAAGAAGTCAATAAAATAGATCCTGGAGTTGTATGGGCATATATCTGAAACTCTAGGCTTCCATGTAAATACAGCCTTACTGTAACTGGGCTTTGTGCTAGAGTGAAAACTGACTTTCAAACAAGTGGGAAATGACGAATTGACGGTTGCCATATATAATTCCAGTTCAATCTGTTAGATATTGAAAAGAAACTTGGTTACAACAGTTTAAAATTCAATCCATAGACCTTAGAACACTATGTGAGTTGGACTGAACCTTTTAGAAATCAAAATAATAGAATCTTGTTTGGTGTAGGATGGTATCTGAAAAGCTCGGAAAATAAGTAAATAGAGACATACTCTCTGTGGGGCCGTGTTCAAACACTGAAAGACGTCATAGAAACAGTTGTTTAGTCAAGAGGATACCGATTACATTTGTATTTCCGGGAAAAAACTTGTCGTTTTTAGAAAACCCGGCATATATATATTCAAAATTCAAGCCTGTAGAGTTCAGAACACGATGTTAGTTAGATTAAATCTCTAAGAAGTCAATAAAATAGATCCTGGAGTTGTATGGGAATATATCAGAAAGGTTAGGGTCCATGTAAATACAGCTTTACACTATCGGGGCCGTGTTCTAACAGTGAAAACTGACTTTCAAACACTTCTAAAATAACGAATATACGGTTGCCATATATAATTCCTGTTCATTCTGTTATTTAAAAGAAACCTGGTTACAACCCTTTAAAATAGATTCTATAGACCTTAGAACACAATATGAGTTGGACAGAACCTTTAAGAAATCAAAATAATAGGACCTTCTTTTGTGTAGTAGGGTATCTGAAAAGCTGAGAAAACAAGTAAGTAGAGCCATACTCTCTGTGGGGCCATGATCCAAAACTGAAAGCCGTCATAGAAACAGCTGTTTAGTCACGAGGATACTGATTACATTTGTATTTATGTGAAAAAACTTGGCGTTTTTAAAAAACGCCACATAAAATTCTACAAAATAGGAGCCTGTGGAGTTCAGAACACTATGTTAGTTAGATTAAATCTTTGAGAATTCAAAAAAAATAGAACATGGAATTCTATGAGAATATATCTGAAACGCTAGGTTTCATGAAAATACAGCCTTGCTGTGGACGGGGCCGTGTTCTAACAGTGAAAACTGACTTTCAAACAGTTCAGAAATGACGAATATACGGTTTCCATTCATAATTCTTGTAAAATCTGTTAGATATTTAAAAGAAACTTGGTTACAAAACTTTAAATTTCAATCTATAGACCTTAGACCACAATGTGAGTTGGACAGAACCTTTAAGAAATCAAAATAATAGGACCTTCTTTTGTGTAGGAAGTTATCTGAAAAGCTAAGAAAGCAGGTAAGTAGAGTCTTACTCTCTGTGGGGCCATGTTCCAAAACTGAAAGCCGTCATAGAAACAGCTGTTTAGTCACGAGGATACTGATTACATTTGTATTTATGGGAAAAAACTTGGCGTTTTTAAAAAAGGCCACATAAAATTCTTCAAAATACGAGCCTGTAGAGTTCAGAACACGATGTTAGTTAGATTAAATCTCTAAGAATTCAAAAAAATAGATCATGGAATTGTATGAGAATATATCTGAAACGCTAGGTTTCCATGGAAATACAGCCTTACTGTGGACGGGGCCGTGTTCTAACAGTGAAAACTGACTTTGAAACAGTTCAGAAATGACGAATATACGGTTTCCATGTATAATTCTTGTTAAATCTGTTAGATATTTAAAAGAAACTTGGTTACAAAACTTTAAATTTCAATCTATAGACCTTAGACCACAATGTGAGTTGGACAGAACCTTTAAGAAATCAAAATAATAGGACCTTCTTTTGTGTAGGAAGGTATCTGAAAAGCTCCGAAAACAAGTAAGTAGAACCTTACTCTCTGGGTGCCGTGTTCAAACACTGAAAGCCGTCATAGAAACAGCTGTTTAGTCACGAGCATACTAATTATAATTGTATTTCCGGGAAAAAACCCGGCATCAAAATCTTCAAAATTAAAACCTGTAGAGTTCAGAACACGATGTTAGTTAGATTAAATCTCTAAGAAGTCAATAAAATAGATCCTGGAGTTGTATGGGCATATATCTGAAACTCTAGGCTTCCATGTAAATACAGCCTTACTGTAACTGGGCTTTGTGCTAGAGTGAAAACTGACTTTCAAACAAGTGGGAAATGACGAATTGACGGTTGCCATATATAATTCCAGTTCAATCTGTTAGATATTGAAAAGAAACTTGGTTACAACAGTTTAAAATTCAATCCATAGACCTTAGAACACTATGTGAGTTGGACTGAACCTTTTAGAAATCAAAATAATAGAATCTTGTTTGGTGTAGGATGGTATCTGAAAAGCTCGGAAAATAAGTAAATAGAGACATACTCTCTGTGGGGCCGTGTTCAAACACTGAAAGACGTCATAGAAACAGTTGTTTAGTCAAGAGGATACCGATTACATTTGTATTTCCGGGAAAAAACTTGTCGTTTTTAGAAAACCCGGCATATATATATTCAAAATTCAAGCCTGTAGAGTTCAGAACACGATGTTAGTTAGATTAAATCTCTAAGAAGTCAATAAAATAGATCCTGGAGTTGTATGGAAATATATCAGAAAGGTTAGGGTCCATGTAAATACAGCTTTACACTATCGGGGCAGTATTCTAACAGTGAAAACTGACTTTCAAACACTTCTAAAATAACGAATATACGGTTGCCATATATAATTCCTGTTCATTCTGTTATTTAAAAGAAACCTGGTTACAACCCTTTAAAATAGATTCCATAGACCTTAGAACACAATATGAGTTGGACAGAACATTTAAGAAATCAAAATAATAGGACCTTCTTTTGTGTAGTAGGGTATCTGAAAAGCTGAGAAAACAAGTAAGTAGAGCCTTACTCTCTGTGGGGCCATGATCCAAAACTGAAAGCCGTCATAGAAACAGCTGTTTAGTCACGAGGATACTGATTACATTTGTATTTATGGGAAAAAACTTGGCGTTTTTAAAAAACGCCACATAATTTCTTCAAAATACGAGCCTGTGGAGTTCAGAACACCATGTTAGTTAGATTAAATCTCTAAGAATTCAAAAAAAATAGAACATGGAATTCTATGAGAATATATCTGAAACGCTAGGTTTCCATGAAAATACAGCCTTGCTGTGGACGGGGCCGTGTTCTAACAGTGAAAACTGACTTTCAAACAGTTCAGAAATGACGAATATTCGGTTTCCATTCATAATTCTTGTTAAATCTGTTAGATATTTAAAAGAAACTTGGTTAGAAAACTTTAAATTTCAATCTATAGACCTTAGACCACAATGTGAGTTGGACAGAACCTTTAAGAAATCAACATAATAGGACCTTCTTTTGTGTAGGAAGGTATCTGAAAAGCTAAGAAAGCAGGTAAGTAGAGTCTTACTCTCTGTGGGGCCATGTTCCAAAACTGAAAGCCGTCATAGAAACAGCTGTTTAGTCACGAGGATACTGATTACATTTGTATTTATGGGAAAAAACTTGGCGTTTTTAAAAATGGCCACATAAAATTCTTCAAAATACGAGCCTGTAGAGTTCAAAACACGATGTTAGTTAGATTAAATCTCTAAGAATTCAAAAAAATAGATCATGGAATTGTATGAGAATATATCTGAAACGCTAGGTTTCCATGGAAATACAGCCTTACTGTGGACGGGGCCGTGTTCTAACAGTGAAAACTGACTTTGAAACAGTTCAGAAATGACGAATATACGGTTTCCATGTATAATTCTTGTTAAATCTGTTAGATATTTAAAAGAAACTTGGTTACAAAACTTTAAATTTCAATCTATAGACCTTAGACCACAATGTGAGTTGGACAGAACCTTTAAGAAATCAAAATAATAGGACCTTCTTTTGTGTAGGAAGGTATCTGAGAAGCTCCGAAAACAAGTAAGTAGAACCTTACTCTCTGGGTGCCGTGTTCAAACACTGAAAGCTGTCCGAGAAACAGCTGTTTAGTCACGAGGATACTAATTATAATTGTATTTCCGGGAAAAAACCCGGCATCAAAATCTTCAAAATTAAAACCTGTAGAGTTCAGAACACGATGTTAGTTAGATTAAATCTCTAAGAAGTCAATAAAATAGATCCTGGAGTTGTATGGGCATATATCTGAAACTCTAGGCTTCCATGTAAATACAGCCTTACTGTAACTGGGCTTTGTGCTAGAGTGAAAACTGACTTTCAAACAAGTGGGAAATGACGAATTGACGGTTGCCATATATAATTCCTGTTCAATCTGTTAGATATTGAAAAGAAACTTGGTTACAACAGTTTAAAATTCAATCCATAGACCTTAGAACACTATGTGAGTTGGACTGAACCTTTTAGAAATCAAAATAATAGAATCTTGTTTGGTGTAGGATGGTATCTGAAAAGCTCGGAAAATAAGTAAATAGAGACATACTCTCTGTGGGGCCGTGTTCAAACACTGAAAGACGTCATAGAAACAGTTGTTTAGTCAAGAGGATACCGATTACATTTGTATTTCCGGGAAAAAACTTGTCGTTTTTAGAAAACCCGGCATATATATATTCAAAATTCAAGCCTGTAGAGTTCAGAACACGATGTTAGTTAGATTAAATCTCTAAGAAGTCAATAAAATAGATCCTGGAGTTGTATGGGAATATATCTGAAACGTTAGGGTCCATGTAAATACAGCTTTACACTATCGGGGCCGTGTTCTAACAGTGAAAACTGACTTTCAAACACTTCTAAAATAACGAATATACGGTTGCCATATATAATTCCTGTTCATTCTGTTATTTAAAAGAAACCTGGTTACAACCCTTTAAAATAGATTCTATAGACCTTAGAACACAATATGAGTTGGACAGAACCTTTAAGAAATCAAAATAATAGGACCTTCTTTTGTGTAGTAGGGTATCTGAAAAGCTGAGAAAACAAGTAAGTAGAGCCATACTCTCTGTGGGGCCATGATCCAAAACTGAAAGCCGTCATAGAAACAGCTGTTTAGTCACGAGGATACTGATTACATTTGTATTTATGGGAAAAAACTTGGCGTTTTTAAAAAACGCCACATAAAATTCTTCAAAATACGAGCCTGTGGAGTTCAGAACACTGTTAGTTAGATTAAATCTCTAAGAATTCAAAAAAAATAGAACATGGAATTCTATGAGAATATATCTGAAACGCTAGGTTTCCATGAAAATACAGCCTTGCTGTGGACGGGGCCGTGTTCTAACAGTTAAAACTGACTTTCAAACAGTTCAGAAATGACGAATATACGGTTTCCATGTATAATTCTTGTTAAATCTGTTAGATATTTAAAAGAAAGTTGGTTACAAAACTTTAAATTTCAATCTATAGACCTTAGACCACAATGTGAGTTGGACAGAACCTTTAAGAAATCAAAATAATAGGACCTTCTTTTGTGTAGGAAGGTATCTGAAAAGCTCCGAAAACAAGTAAGTAGAACCTTACTCTCTGGGTGCCGTGTTCAAACACTGAAAGCTGTCCGAGAAACAGCTGTTTAGTCACGAGGATACTAATTATAATTGTATTTCCGGGAAAAAACCCGGCATCAAAATCTTCAAAATTAAAACCTGTAGAGTTCAGAACACGATGTTAGTTAGATTAAATCTCTAAGAAGTCAATAAAATAGATCCTGGAGTTGTATGGGCATATATCTGAAACTCTAGGCTTCCATGTAAATACAGCCTTACTGTAACTGGGCTTTGTGCTAGAGTGAAAACTGACTTTCAAACAAGTGGGAAATGACGAATTGACGGTTGCCATATATAATTCCTGTTCAATCTGTTAGATATTGAAAAGAAACTTGGTTACAACAGTTTAAAATTCAATCCATAGACCTTAGAACACTATGTGAGTTGGACTGAACCTTTTAGAAATCAAAATAATAGAATCTTGTTTGGTGTAGGATGGTATCTGAAAAGCTCGGAAAATAAGTAAATAGAGACATACTCTCTGTGGGGCCGTGTTCAAACACTGAAAGACGTCATAGAAAGAGTTGCTTAGTCAAGAGGATACCGATTACATTTGTATTTCCGGGAAAAAACTTGTCGTTTTTAGAAAACCCGGCATATATATATTCAAAATTCAAGCCTGTAGAGTTCAGAACACGATGTTAGTTAGATTAAATCTCTAAGAAGTCAATAAAATAGATCCTGGAGTTGTATGGAAATATATCAGAAAGGTTAGGGTCCATGTAAATACAGCTTTACACTATCGGGGCCGTGTTCTAAGAGTGAAAACTGACTTTCAAACACTTCTAAAATAACGAATATACGGTTGCCATATATAATTCCTGTTCATTCTGTTATTTAAAAGAAACCTGGTTACAACCCTTTAAAATAGATTCTATAGACCTTAGAACACAATATGAGTTGGACAGAACCTTTAAGAAATCAAAATAATAGGACCTTCTTTTGTGTAGTAGGGTATCTGAAAAGCTGAGAAAACAAGTAAGTAGAGCCATACTCTCTGTGGGGCCATGATCCAAAACTGAAAGCCGTCATAGAAACAGCTGTTTAGTCACGAGGATACTGTTTACATTTGTATTTATGGGAAAAAACTTGGCGTTTTTAAAAAACGCCACATAAAATTCTTCAAAATAGGAGCCTGTGGAGTTCAGAACACTGTTAGTTAGATTAAATCTCTAAGAATTCAAAAAAAATAGAACATGGAATTCTATGAGAATATATCTGAAACGCCAGGTTTCCATGAAAATACAGCCTTGCTGTGGACGGGGCCGTGTTCTAACAGTGAAAACTGACTTTCAAACAGTTCAGAAATGACGAATATACGGTTTCCATGTATAATTCTTGTTAAATCTGTTAGATATTTAAAAGAAACTTGGTTACAAAACTTTAAATTTCAATCTATAGACCTTAGACCACAATGTGAGTTGGACAGAACCTTTAAGAAATCAAAATAATAGGACCTTCTTTTGTGTAGGAAGTTATCTGAAAAGCTAAGAAAGCAGGTAAGTAGAGTCTTACTCTCTGTGGGGCCATGTTCCAAAACTGAAAGCCGTCATAGAAACAGCTGTTTAGTCACGAGGATACTGATTACATTTGTATTTATGGGAAAAAACTTGGCGTTTTTAAAAAAGGCCACATAAAATTCTTCAAAATACGAGCCTGTAGAGTTCAGAACACGATGTTAGTTAGATTAAATCTCTAAGAATTCAAAAAAATAGATCATGGAATTGTATGAGAATATATCTGAAACGCTAGGTTTCCATGGAAATACAGCCTTACTGTGGACGGGGCCGTGTTCTAACAGTGAAAACTGACTTTCAAACAGTTCAGAAATGACGAATATACGGTTTCCATGTATAATTCTTGTTAAATCTGTTAGATATTTAAAAGAAACTTGGTTACAAAACTTTAAATTTCAATCTATAGACCTTAGACCACAATGTGAGTTGGACAGAACCTTTAAGAAATCAAAATAATAGGACCTTCTTTTGTGTAGGAAGGTATCTGAAAAGCTCCGAAAACAAGTAAGTAGAACCTTACTCTCTGGGTGCCGTGTTCAAACACTGAAAGCCGTCATAGAAACAGCTGTTTAGTCACGAGCATACTAATTATAATTGTATTTCCGGGAAAAAACCCGGCATCAAAATCTTCAAAATTAAAACCTGTAGAGTTCAGAACACGATGTTAGTTAGATTAAATCTCTAAGAAGTCAATAAAATAGATCCTGGAGTTGTATGGGCATATATCTGAAACTCTAGGCTTCCATGTAAATACAGCCTTACTGTAACTGGGCTTTGTGCTAGAGTGAAAACTGACTTTCAAACAAGTGGGAAATGACGAATTGACGGTTGCCATATATAATTCCAGTTCAATCTGTTAGATATTGAAAAGAAACTTGGTTACAACAGTTTAAAATTCAATCCATAGACCTTAGAACACTATGTGAGTTGGACTGAACCTTTTAGAAATCAAAATAATAGAATCTTGTTTGGTGTAGGATGGTATCTGAAAAGCTCGGAAAATAAGTAAATAGAGACATACTCTCTGTGGGGCCGTGTTCAAACACTGAAAGACGTCATAGAAACAGTTGTTTAGTCAAGAGGATACCGATTACATTTGTATTTCCGGGAAAAAACTTGTCGTTTTTAGAAAACCCGGCATATATATATTCAAAATTCAAGCCTGTAGAGTTCAGAACACGATGTTAGTTAGATTAAATCTCTAAGAAGTCAATAAAATAGATCCTGGAGTTGTATGGAAATATATCAGAAAGGTTAGGGTCCATGTAAATACAGCTTTACACTATCGGGGCAGTGTTCTAACAGTGAAAACTGACTTTCAAACACTTCTAAAATAACGAATATACGGTTGCCATATATAATTCCTGTTCATTCTGTTATTTAAAAGAAACCTGGTTACAACCCTTTAAAATAGATTCCATAGACCTTAGAACACAATATGAGTTGGACAGAACATTTAAGAAATCAAAATAATAGGACCTTCTTTTGTGTAGTAGGGTATCTGAAAAGCTGAGAAAACAAGTAAGTAGAGCCTTACTCTCTGTGGGGCCATGATCCAAAACTGAAAGCCGTCATAGAAACAGCTGTTTAGTCACGAGGATACTGATTACATTTGTATTTATGGGAAAAAACTTGGCGTTTTTAAAAAACGCCACATAAAATTCTTCAAAATACGAGCCTGTGGAGTTCAGAACACCATGTTAGTTAGATTAAATCTCTAAGAATTCAAAAAAAATAGAACATGGAATTCTATGAGAATATATCTGAAACGCTAGGTTTCCATGAAAATACAGCCTTGCTGTGGACGGGGCCGTGTTCTAACAGTGAAAACTGACTTTCAAACAGTTCAGAAATGACGAATATACGGTTTCCATTCATAATTCTTGTAAAATCTGTTAGATATTTAAAAGAAACTTGGTTAGAAAACTTTAAATTTCAATCTATAGACCTTAGACCACAATGTGAGTTGGACAGAACCTTCAAGAAATCAACATAATAGGACCTTCTTTTGTGTAGGAAGGTATCTGAAAAGCTAAGAAAGCAGGTAAGTAGAGTCTTACTCTCTGTGGGGCCATGTTCCAAAACTGAAAGCCGTCATAGAAACAGCTGTTTAGTCACGAGGATACTGATTACATTTGTATTTATGGGAAAAAACTTGGCGTTTTTAAAAAAGGCCACATAAAATTCTTCAAAATACGAGCCTGTAGAGTTCAGAACACGATGTTAGTTAGATTAAATCTCTAAGAATTCAAAAAAATAGATCATGGAATTGTATGAGAATATATCTGAAACGCTAGGTTTCCATGGAAATACAGCCTTACTGTGGACGGGGCCGTGTTCTAACAGTGAAAACTGACTTTGAAACAGTTCAGAAATGACGAATATACGGTTTCCATGTATAATTCTTGTTAAATCTGTTAGATATTTAAAAGAAACTTGGTTACAAAACTTTAAATTTCAATCTATAGACCTTAGACCACAATGTGAGTTGGACAGAACCTTTAAGAAATCAAAATAATAGGACCTTCTTTTGTGTAGGAAGGTATCTGAAAAGCTCCGAAAACAAGTAAGTAGAACCTTACTCTCTGGGTGCCGTGTTCAAACACTGAAAGCTGTCCGAGAAACAGCTGTTTAGTCACGAGCATACTAATTATAATTGTATTTCCGGGAAAAAACCCGGCATCAAAATCTTCAAAATTAAAACCTGTAGAGTTCAGAACACGATGTTAGTTAGATTAAATCTCTAAGAAGTCAATAAAATAGATCCTGGAGTTGTATGGGCATATATCTGAAACTCTAGGCTTCCATGTAAATACAGCCTTACTGTAACTGGGCTTTGTGCTAGAGTGAAAACTGACTTTCAAACAAGTGGGAAATGACGAATTGACGGTTGCCATATATAATTCCTGTTCAATCTGTTAGATATTGAAAAGAAACTTGGTTACAACAGTTTAAAATTCAATCCATAGACCTTAGAACACTATGTGAGTTGGACTGAACCTTTTAGAAATCAAAATAATAGAATCTTGTTTGGTGTAGGATGGTATCTGAAAAGCTCGGAAAATAAGTAAATAGAGACATACTCTCTGTGGGGCCGTGTTCAAACACTGAAAGACGTCATAGAAACAGTTGTTTAGTCAAGAGGATACCGATTACATTTGTATTTCCGGGAAAAAACTTGTCGTTTTTAGAAAACCGGGCATATATATATTCAAAATTCAAGCCTGTAGAGTTCAGAACACGATGTTAGTTAGATTAAATCTCTAAGAAGTCAATAAAATAGATCCTGGAGTTGTATGGGAATATATCTGAAACGTTAGGGTCCATGTAAATACAGCTTTACACTATCGGGGCCGTGTTCTAACAGTGAAAACTGACTTTCAAACACTTCTAAAATAACGAATATACGGTTGCCATATATAATTCCTGTTCATTCTGTTATTTAAAAGAAACCTGGTTACAACCCTTTAAAATAGATTCTATAGACCTTAGAACACAATATGAGTTGGACAGAACCTTTAAGAAATCAAAATAATAGGACCTTCTTTTGTGTAGTAGGGTATCTGAAAAGCTGAGAAAACAAGTAAGTAGAGCCATACTCTCTGTGGGGCCATGATCCAAAACTGAAAGCCGTCATAGAAACAGCTGTTTAGTCACGAGGATACTGATTACATTTGTATTTATGGGAAAAAACTTGGCGTTTTTAAAAAACGCCACATAAATTTCTTCAAAATAGGAGCCTGTGGAGTTCAGAACACTAACAGTTAGATTAAATCTCTGAGAATTCAAAAAAAATAGAACATGGAATTCTATGAGAATATATCTGAAACGCTAGGTTTCCATGAAAATACAGCCTTGCTGTGGACGGGGCCGTGTTCTAACAGTGAAAACTGACTTTCAAACAGTTCAGAAATGACGAATATACGGTTTCCATTCATAATTCTTGTAAAATCTGTTAGATATTTAAAAGAAACTTGGTTAGAAAACTTTAAATTTCAATCTATAGACCTTAGACCACAATGTGAGTTGGACAGAACCTTCAAGAAATCAACATAATAGGACCTTCTTTTGTGTAGGAAGGTATCTGAAAAGCTAAGAAAGCAGGTAAGTAGAGTCTTACTCTCTGTGGGGCCATGTTCCAAAACTGAAAGCCGTCATAGAAACAGCTGTTTAGTCACGAGGATACTGATTACATTTGTATTTATGGGAAAAAACTTGGCGTTTTTAAAAAAGGCCACATAAAATTCTTCAAAATACGAGCCTGTAGAGTTCAGAACACGATGTTAGTTAGATTAAATCTCTAAGAATTCAAAAAAATAGATCATGGAATTGTATGAGAATATATCTGAAACGCTAGGTTTCCATGGAAATACAGCCTTACTGTGGACGGGGCCGTGTTCTAACAGTGAAAACTGACTTTGAAACAGTTCAGAAATGACGAATATACGGTTTCCATGTATAATTCTTGTTAAATCTGTTAGATATTTAAAAGAAACTTGGTTACAAAACTTTAAATTTCAATCTATAGACCTTAGACCACAATGTGAGTTGGACAGAACCTTTAAGAAATCAAAATAATAGGACCTTCTTTTGTGTAGGAAGGTATCTGAAAAGCTCCGAAAACAAGTAAGTAGAACCTTACTCTCTGGGTGCCGTGTTCAAACACTGAAAGCTGTCCGAGAAACAGCTGTTTAGTCACGAGCATACTAATTATAATTGTATTTCCGGGAAAAAACCCGGCATCAAAATCTTCAAAATTAAAACCTGTAGAGTTCAGAACACGATGTTAGTTAGATTAAATCTCTAAGAAGTCAATAAAATAGATCCTGGAGTTGTATGGGCATATATCTGAAACTCTAGGCTTCCATGTAAATACAGCCTTACTGTAACTGGGCTTTGTGCTAGAGTGAAAACTGACTTTCAAACAAGTGGGAAATGACGAATTGACGGTTGCCATATATAATTCCTGTTCAATCTGTTAGATATTGAAAAGAAACTTGGTTACAACAGTTTAAAATTCAATCCATAGACCTTAGAACACTATGTGAGTTGGACTGAACCTTTTAGAAATCAAAATAATAGAATCTTGTTTGGTGTAGGATGGTATCTGAAAAGCTCGGAAAATAAGTAAATAGAGACATACTCTCTGTGGGGCCGTGTTCAAACACTGAAAGACGTCATAGAAACAGTTGTTTAGTCAAGAGGATACCGATTACATTTGTATTTCCGGGAAAAAACTTGTCGTTTTTAGAAAACCGGGCATATATATATTCAAAATTCAAGCCTGTAGAGTTCAGAACACGATGTTAGTTAGATTAAATCTCTAAGAAGTCAATAAAATAGATCCTGGAGTTGTATGGGAATATATCTGAAACGTTAGGGTCCATGTAAATACAGCTTTACACTATCGGGGCCGTGTTCTAACAGTGAAAACTGACTTTCAAACACTTCTAAAATAACGAATATACGGTTGCCATATATAATTCCTGTTCATTCTGTTATTTAAAAGAAACCTGGTTACAACCCTTTAAAATAGATTCTATAGACCTTAGAACACAATATGAGTTGGACAGAACCTTTAAGAAATCAAAATAATAGGACCTTCTTTTGTGTAGTAGGGTATCTGAAAAGCTGAGAAAACAAGTAAGTAGAGCCATACTCTCTGTGGGGCCATGATCCAAAACTGAAAGCCGTCATAGAAACAGCTGTTTAGTCACGAGGATACTGATTACATTTGTATTTATGGGAAAAAACTTGGCGTTTTTAAAAAACGCCACATAAATTTCTTCAAAATAGGAGCCTGTGGAGTTCAGAACACTAACAGTTAGATTAAATCTCTGAGAATTCAAAAAAAATAGAACATGGAATTCTATGAGAATATATCTGAAACGCTAGGTTTCCATGAAAATACAGCCTTGCTGTGGACGGGGCCGTGTTCTAACAGTGAAAACTGACTTTCAAACAGTTCAGAAATGACGAATATACGGTTTCCATTCATAATTCTTGTTAAATCTGTTAGATATTTAAAAGAAACTTGGTTACAAAACTTTAAATTTCAATCTATAGACCTTAGACCACAATGTGAGTTGGACAGAACCTTTAAGAAATCAAAATAATAGGACCTTCTTTTGTGTAGGAAGGTATCTGAAAAGCTAAGAAAGCAGGTAAGTAGAGTCTTACTCTCTGTGGGGCCATGTTCCAAAACTGAAAGCCGTCATAGAAACAGCTGTTTAGTCACGAGGATACTGATTACATTTGTATTTATGGGAAAAAACTTGGCGTTTTTAAAAAAGGCCACATAAAATTCTTCAAAATACGAGCCTGTAGAGTTCAGAACACGATGTTAGTTAGATTAAATCTCTAAGAATTCAAAAAAATAGATCATGGAATTGTATGAGAATATATCTGAAACGCTAGGTTTCCATGGAAATACAGCCTTACTGTGGACGGGGCCGTGTTCTAACAGTGAAAACTGACTTTCAAACAGTTCAGAAATGACGAATATACGGTTTCCATGTATAATTCTTGTTAAATCTGTTAGATATTTAAAAGAAACTTGGTTACAAAACTTTAAATTTCAATCTATAGACCTTAGACCACAATGTGAGTTGGACAGAACCTTTAAGAAATCAAAATAATAGGACCTTCTTTTGTGTAGGAAGGTATCTGAAAAGCTCCGAAAACAAGTAAGTAGAACCTTACTCTCTGGGTGCCGTGTTCAAACACTGAAAGCTGTCCGAGAAACAGCTGTTTAGTCACGAGCATACTAATTATAATTGTATTTCCGGGAAAAAACCCGGCATCAAAATCTTCAAAATTAAAACCTGTAGAGTTCAGAACACGATGTTAGTTAGATTAAATCTCTAAGAAGTCAATAAAATAGATCCTGGAGTTGTATGGGCATATATCTGAAACTCTAGGCTTCCATATAAATACAGCCTTACTGTAACTGGGCTTTGTGCTAGAGTGAAAACTGACTTTCAAACAAGTGGGAAATGACGAATTGACGGTTGCCATATATAATTCCAGTTCAATCTGTTAGATATTGAAAAGAAACTTGGTTACAACAGTTTAAAATTCAATCCATAGACCTTAGAACACTATGTGAGTTGGACTGAACCTTTTAGAAATCAAAATAATAGAATCTTGTTTGGTGTAGGATGGTATCTGAAAAGCTCGGAAAATAAGTAAATAGAGACATACTCTCTGTGGGGCCGTGTTCAAACACTGAAAGACGTCATAGAAACAGTTGTTTAGTCAAGAGGATACCGATTACATTTGTATTTCCGGGAAAAAACTTGTCGTTTTTAGAAAACCGGGCATATATATATTCAAAATTCAAGCCTGTAGAGTTCAGAACACGATGTTAGTTAGATTAAATCTCTAAGAAGTCAATAAAATAGATCCTGGAGTTGTATGGAAATATATCAGAAAGGTTAGGGTCCATGTAAATACAGCTTTACACTATCGGGGCCGTGTTCTAACAGTGAAAACTGACTTTCAAACACTTCTAAAATAACGAATATACGGTTGCCATATATAATTCCTGTTCATTCTGTTATTTAAAAGAAACCTGGTTACAACCCTTTAAAATAGATTCTATAGACCTTAGAACACAATATGAGTTGGACAGAACCTTTAAGAAATCAAAATAATAGGACCTTCTTTTGTGTAGTAGGGTATCTGAAAAGCTGAGAAAAAAAGTAAGTAGAGCCATACTCTCTGTGGGGCCATGATCCAAAACTGAAAGCCGTCATAGAAACAGCTGTTTAGTCACGAGGATACTGATTACATTTGTATTTATGGGAAAAAACTTGGCGTTTTTAAAAAACGCCACATAAAATTCTTCAAAATACGAGCCTGTGGAGTTCAGAACACTATGTTAGTTAGATTAAATCTCTGAGAATTCAAAAAAAATAGAACATGGAATTCTATGAGAATATATCTGAAACGCTAGGTTTCATGAAAATACAGCCTTGCTGTGGACGGGGCCGTGTTCTAACAGTGAAAACTGACTTTCAAACAGTTCAGAAATGACGAATATACGGTTTCCATTCATAATTCTTGTTAAATCTGTTAGATATTTAAAAGAAACTTGGTTACAAAACTTTAAATTTCAATCTATAGACCTTAGACCACAATGTGAGTTGGACAGAACCTTTAAGAAATCAAAATAATAGGACCTTCTTTTGTGTAGGAAGGTATCTGAAAAGCTAAGAAAGCAGGTAAGTAGAGTCTTACTCTCTGTGGGGCCATGTTCCAAAACTGAAAGCCGTCATAGAAACAGCTGTTTAGTCACGAGGATACTGATTACATTTGTATTTATGGGAAAAAACTTGGCGTTTTTAAAAAAGGCCACATAAAATTATTCAAAATACGAGCCTGTAGAGTTCAGAACACGATGTTAGTTAGATTAAATCTCTAAGAATTCAAAAAAATAGATCATGGAATTGTATGAGAATATATCTGAAACGCTAGGTTTCCATGGAAATACAGCCTTACTGTGGACGGGGCCGTGTTCTAACAGTGAAAACTGACTTTGAAACAGTTCAGAAATGACGAATATACGGTTTCCATGTATAATTCTTGTTAAATCTGTTAGATATTTAAAAGAAACTTGGTTACAAAACTTTAAATTTCAATCTATAGACCTTAGACCACAATGTGAGTTGGACAGAACCTTTAAGAAATCAAAATAATAGGACCTTCTTTTGTGTAGGAAGGTATCTGAAAAGCTCCGAAAACAAGTAAGTAGAACCTTACTCTCTGGGTGCCGTGTTCAAACACTGAAAGCCGTCATAGAAACAGCTGTTTAGTCACGAGCATACTAATTATAATTGTATTTCCGGGAAAAAACCCGGCATCAAAATCTTCAAAATTAAAACCTGTAGAGTTCAGAACACGATGTTAGTTAGATTAAATCTCTAAGAAGTCAATAAAATAGATCCTGGAGTTGTATGGGCATATATCTGAAACTCTAGGCTTCCATGTAAATACAGCCTTACTGTAACTGGGCTTTGTGCTAGAGTGAAAACTGACTTTCAAACAAGTGGGAAATGACGAATTGACGGTTGCCATATATAATTCCAGTTCAATCTGTTAGATATTGAAAAGAAACTTGGTTACAACAGTTTAAAATTCAATCCATAGACCTTAGAACACTATGTGAGTTGGACTGAACCTTTTAGAAATCAAAATAATAGAATCTTGTTTGGTGTAGGATGGTATCTGAAAAGCTCGGAAAATAAGTAAATAGAGACATACTCTCTGTGGGGCCGTGTTCAAACACTGAAAGACGTCATAGAAACAGTTGTTTAGTCAAGAGGATACCGATTACATTTGTATTTCCGGGAAAAAACTTGTCGTTTTTAGAAAACCCGGCATATATATATTCAAAATTCAAGCCTGTAGAGTTCAGAACACGATGTTAGTTAGATTAAATCTCTAAGAAGTCAATAAAATAGATCCTGGAGTTGTATGGAAATATATCAGAAAGGTTAGGGTCCATGTAAATACAGCTTTACACTATCGGGGCCGTGTTCTAACAGTGAAAACTGACTTTCAAACACTTCTAAAATAACGAATATACGGTTGCCATATATAATTCCTGTTCATTCTGTTATTTAAAAGAAACCTGGTTACAACCCTTTAAAATAGATTCCATAGACCTTAGAACACAATATGAGTTGGACAGAACATTTAAGAAATCAAAATAATAGGACCTTCTTTTGTGTAGTAGGGTATCTGAAAAGCTGAGAAAACAAGTAAGTAGAGCCTTACTCTCTGTGGGGCCATGATCCAAAACTGAAAGCCGTCATAGAAACAGCTGTTTAGTCACGAGGATACTGATTACATTTGTATTTATGGGAAAAAACTTGGCGTTTTTAAAAAACGCCACATAAAATTCTTCAAAATACGAGCCTGTGGAGTTCAGAACACCATGTTAGTTAGATTAAATCTCTAAGAATTCAAAAAAAATAGAACATGGAATTCTATGAGAATATATCTGAAACGCTAGGTTTCCATGAAAATACAGCCTTGCTGTGGACGGGGCCGTGTTCTAACAGTGAAAACTGACTTTCAAACAGTTCAGAAATGACGAATATACGGTTTCCATTCATAATTCTTGTAAAATCTGTTAGATATTTAAAAGAAACTTGGTTAGAAAACTTTAAATTTCAATCTATAGACCTTAGACCACAATGTGAGTTGGACAGAACCTTTAAGAAATCAACATAATAGGACCTTCTTTTGTGTAGGAAGGTATCTGAAAAGCTAAGAAAGCAGGTAAGTAGAGTCTTACTCTCTGTGGGGCCATGTTCCAAAACTGAAAGCCGTCATAGAAACAGCTGTTTAGTCACGAGGATACTGATTACATTTGTATTTATGGGAAAAAACTTGGCGTTTTTAAAAAACGCCACATAAAATTCTTCAAAATACGAGCCTGTAGAGTTCAAAACACGATGTTAGTTAGATTAAATCTCTAAGAATTCAAAAAAATAGATCATGGAATTGTATGAGAATATATCTGAAACGCTAGGTTTCCATGGAAATACAGCCTTACTGTGGACGGGGCCGTGTTCTAACAGTGAAAACTGACTTTCAAACAGTTCAGAAATGACGAATATACGGTTTCCATGTATAATTCTTGTTAAATCTGTTAGATATTTAAAAGAAACTTGGTTACAAAACTTTAAATTTCAATCTATAGACCTTAGACCACAATGTGAGTTGGACAGAACCTTTAAGAAATCAAAATAATAGGACCTTCTTTTGTGTAGGAAGGTATCTGAAAAGCTCCGAAAACAAGTAAGTAGAACCTTACTCTCTGGGTGCCGTGTTCAAACACTGAAAGCCGTCATAGAAACAGCTGTTTAGTCACGAGCATACTAATTATAATTGTATTTCCGGGAAAAAACCCGGCATCAAAATCTTCAAAATTAAAACCTGTAGAGTTCAGAACACGATGTTAGTTAGATTAAATCTCTAAGAAGTCAATAAAATAGATCCTGGAGTTGTATGGGCATATATCTGAAACTCTAGGCTTCCATGTAAATACAGCCTTACTGTAACTGGGCTTTGTGCTAGAGTGAAAACTGACTTTCAAACAAGTGGGAAATGACGAATTGACGGTTGCCATATATAATTCCTGTTCAATCTGTTAGATATTGAAAAGAAACTTGGTTACAACAGTTTAAAATTCAATCCATAGACCTTAGAACACTATGTGAGTTGGACTGAACCTTTTAGAAATCAAAATAATAGAATCTTGTTTGGTGTAGGATGGTATCTGAAAAGCTCGGAAAATAAGTAAATAGAGACATACTCTCTGTGGGGCCGTGTTCAAACACTGAAAGACGTCATAGAAACAGTTGTTTAGTCAAGAGGATACCGATTACATTTGTATTTCCGGGAAAAAACTTGTCGTTTTTAGAAAACCCGGCATATATATATTCAAAATTCAAGCCTGTAGAGTTCAGAACACGATGTTAGTTAGATTAAATCTCTAAGAAGTCAATAAAATAGATCCTGGAGTTGTATGGGAATATATCAGAAAGGTTAGGGTCCATGTAAATACAGCTTTACACTATCGGGGCCGTGTTCTAACAGTGAAAACTGACTTTCAAACACTTCTAAAATAACGAATATACGGTTGCCATATATAATTCCTGTTCATTCTGTTATTTAAAAGAAACCTGGTTACAACCCTTTAAAATAGATTCTATAGACCTTAGAACACAATATGAGTTGGACAGAACCTTTAAGAAATCAAAATAATAGGACCTTCTTTTGTGTAGTAGGGTATCTGAAAAGCTGAGAAAACAAGTAAGTAGAGCCATACTCTCTGTGGGGCCATGATCCAAAACTGAAAGCCGTCATAGAAACAGCTGTTTAGTCACGAGGATACTGATTACATTTGTATTTATGGGAAAAAACTTGGCGTTTTTAAAAAACGCCACATAAATTTCTTCAAAATAGGAGCCTGTGGAGTTCAGAACACTATGTTAGTTAGATTAAATCTCTGAGAATTCAAAAAAAATAGAACATGGAATTCTATGAGAATATATCTGAAACGCTAGGTTTCCATGAAAATACAGCCTTGCTGTGGACGGGGCCGTGTTCTAACAGTGAAAACTGACTTTCAAACAGTTCAGAAATGACGAATATACGGTTTCCATTCATAATTCTTGTTAAATCTGTTAGATATTTAAAAGAAACTTGGTTACAAAACTTTAAATTTCAATCTATAGACCTTAGACCACAATGTGAGTTGGACAGAACCTTTAAGAAATCAAAATAATAGGACCTTCTTTTGTGTAGGAAGGTATCTGAAAAGCTAAGAAAGCAGGTAAGTAGAGTCTTACTCTCTGTGGGGCCATGTTCCAAAACTGAAAGCCGTCATAGAAACAGCTGTTTAGTCACGAGGATACTGATTACATTTGTATTTATGGGAAAAAACTTGGCGTTTTTAAAAAAGGCCACATAAAATTCTTCAAAATACGAGCCTGTAGAGTTCAGAACACGATGTTAGTTAGATTAAATCTCTAAGAATTCAAAAAAATAGATCATGGAATTGTATGAGAATATATCTGAAACGCTAGGTTTCCATGGAAATACAGCCTTACTGTGGACGGGGCCGTGTTCTAACAGTGAAAACTGACTTTGAAACAGTTCAGAAATGACGAATATACGGTTTCCATGTATAATTCTTGTTAAATCTGTTAGATATTTAAAAGAAACTTGGTTACAAAACTTTAAATTTCAATCTATAGACCTTAGACCACAATGTGAGTTGGACAGAACCTTTAAGAAATCAAAATAATAGGACCTTCTTTTGTGTAGGAAGGTATCTGAAAAGCTCCGAAAACAAGTAAGTAGAACCTTACTCTCTGGGTGCCGTGTTCAAACACTGAAAGCCGTCATAGAAACAGCTGTTTAGTCACGAGCATACTAATTATAATTGTATTTCCGGGAAAAAACCCGGCATCAAAATCTTCAAAATTAAAACCTGTAGAGTTCAGAACACGATGTTAGTTAGATTAAATCTCTAAGAAGTCAATAAAATAGATCCTGGAGTTGTATGGGCATATATCTGAAACTCTAGGCTTCCATGTAAATACAGCCTTACTGTAACTGGGCTTTGTGCTAGAGTGAAAACTGACTTTCAAACAAGTGGGAAATGACGAATTGACGGTTGCCATATATAATTCCAGTTCAATCTGTTAGATATTGAAAAGAAACTTGGTTACAACAGTTTAAAATTCAATCCATAGACCTTAGAACACTATGTGAGTTGGACTGAACCTTTTAGAAATCAAAATAATAGAATCTTGTTTGGTGTAGGATGGTATCTGAAAAGCTCGGAAAATAAGTAAATAGAGACATACTCTCTGTGGGGCCGTGTTCAAACACTGAAAGACGTCATAGAAACAGTTGTTTAGTCAAGAGGATACCGATTACATTTGTATTTCCGGGAAAAAACTTGTCGTTTTTAGAAAACCCGGCATATATATATTCAAAATTCAAGCCTGTAGAGTTCAGAACACGATGTTAGTTAGATTAAATCTCTAAGAAGTCAATAAAATAGATCCTGGAGTTGTATGGAAATATATCAGAAAGGTTAGGGTCCATGTAAATACAGCTTTACACTATCGGGGCCGTGTTCTAACAGTGAAAACTGACTTTCAAACACTTCTAAAATAACGAATATACGGTTGCCATATATAATTCCTGTTCATTCTGTTATTTAAAAGAAACCTGGTTACAACCCTTTAAAATAGATTCCATAGACCTTAGAACACAATATGAGTTGGACAGAACATTTAAGAAATCAAAATAATAGGACCTTCTTTTGTGTAGTAGGGTATCTGAAAAGCTGAGAAAACAAGTAAGTAGAGCCTTACTCTCTGTGGGGCCATGATCCAAAACTGAAAGCCGTCATAGAAACAGCTGTTTAGTCACGAGGATACTGATTACATTTGTATTTATGGGAAAAAACTTGGCGTTTTTAAAAAACGCCACATAAAATTCTTCAAAATACGAGCCTGTGGAGTTCAGAACACCATGTTAGTTAGATTAAATCTCTAAGAATTCAAAAAAAATAGAACATGGAATTCTATGAGAATATATCTGAAACGCTAGGTTTCCATGAAAATACAGCCTTGCTGTGGACGGGGCCGTGTTCTAACAGTGAAAACTGACTTTCAAACAGTTCAGAAATGACGAATATACGGTTTCCATTCATAATTCTTGTAAAATCTGTTAGATATTTAAAAGAAACTTGGTTAGAAAACTTTAAATTTCAATCTATAGACCTTAGACCACAATGTGAGTTGGACAGAACCTTTAAGAAATCAACATAATAGGACCTTCTTTTGTGTAGGAAGGTATCTGAAAAGCTAAGAAAGCAGGTAAGTAGAGTCTTACTCTCTGTGGGGCCATGTTCCAAAACTGAAAGCCGTCATAGAAACAGCTGTTTAGTCACGAGGATACTGATTACATTTGTATTTATGGGAAAAAACTTGGCGTTTTTAAAAAACGCCACATAAAATTCTTCAAAATACGAGCCTGTAGAGTTCAAAACACGATGTTAGTTAGATTAAATCTCTAAGAATTCAAAAAAATAGATCATGGAATTGTATGAGAATATATCTGAAACGCTAGGTTTCCATGGAAATACAGCCTTACTGTGGACGGGGCCGTGTTCTAACAGTGAAAACTGACTTTCAAACAGTTCAGAAATGACGAATATACGGTTTCCATGTATAATTCTTGTTAAATCTGTTAGATATTTAAAAGAAACTTGGTTACAAAACTTTAAATTTCAATCTATAGACCTTAGACCACAATGTGAGTTGGACAGAACCTTTAAGAAATCAAAATAATAGGACCTTCTTTTGTGTAGGAAGGTATCTGAAAAGCTCCGAAAACAAGTAAGTAGAACCTTACTCTCTGGGTGCCGTGTTCAAACACTGAAAGCCGTCATAGAAACAGCTGTTTAGTCACGAGCATACTAATTATAATTGTATTTCCGGGAAAAAACCCGGCATCAAAATCTTCAAAATTAAAACCTGTAGAGTTCAGAACACGATGTTAGTTAGATTAAATCTCTAAGAAGTCAATAAAATAGATCCTGGAGTTGTATGGGCATATATCTGAAACTCTAGGCTTCCATGTAAATACAGCCTTACTGTAACTGGGCTTTGTGCTAGAGTGAAAACTGACTTTCAAACAAGTGGGAAATGACGAATTGACGGTTGCCATATATAATTCCTGTTCAATCTGTTAGATATTGAAAAGAAACTTGGTTACAACAGTTTAAAATTCAATCCATAGACCTTAGAACACTATGTGAGTTGGACTGAACCTTTTAGAAATCAAAATAATAGAATCTTGTTTGGTGTAGGATGGTATCTGAAAAGCTCGGAAAATAAGTAAATAGAGACATACTCTCTGTGGGGCCGTGTTCAAACACTGAAAGACGTCATAGAAACAGTTGTTTAGTCAAGAGGATACCGATTACATTTGTATTTCCGGGAAAAAACTTGTCGTTTTTAGAAAACCCGGCATATATATATTCAAAATTCAAGCCTGTAGAGTTCAGAACACGATGTTAGTTAGATTAAATCTCTAAGAAGTCAATAAAATAGATCCTGGAGTTGTATGGGAATATATCAGAAAGGTTAGGGTCCATGTAAATACAGCTTTACACTATCGGGGCCGTGTTCTAACAGTGAAAACTGACTTTCAAACACTTCTAAAATAACGAATATACGGTTGCCATATATAATTCCTGTTCATTCTGTTATTTAAAAGAAACCTGGTTACAACCCTTTAAAATAGATTCTATAGACCTTAGAACACAATATGAGTTGGACAGAACCTTTAAGAAATCAAAATAATAGGACCTTCTTTTGTGTAGTAGGGTATCTGAAAAGCTGAGAAAACAAGTAAGTAGAGCCATACTCTCTGTGGGGCCATGATCCAAAACTGAAAGCCGTCATAGAAACAGCTGTTTAGTCACGAGGATACTGATTACATTTGTATTTATGGGAAAAAACTTGGCGTTTTTAAAAAACGCCACATAAATTTCTTCAAAATAGGAGCCTGTGGAGTTCAGAACACTATGTTAGTTAGATTAAATCTCTGAGAATTCAAAAAAAATAGAACATGGAATTCTATGAGAATATATCTGAAACGCTAGGTTTCCATGAAAATACAGCCTTGCTGTGGACGGGGCCGTGTTCTAACAGTGAAAACTGACTTTCAAACAGTTCAGAAATGACGAATATACGGTTTCCATTCATAATTCTTGTTAAATCTGTTAGATATTTAAAAGAAACTTGGTTACAAAACTTTAAATTTCAATCTATAGACCTTAGACCACAATGTGAGTTGGACAGAACCTTTAAGAAATCAAAATAATAGGACCTTCTTTTGTGTAGGAAGGTATCTGAAAAGCTAAGAAAGCAGGTAAGTAGAGTCTTACTCTCTGTGGGGCCATGTTCCAAAACTGAAAGCCGTCATAGAAACAGCTGTTTAGTCACGAGGATACTGATTACATTTGTATTTATGGGAAAAAACTTGGCGTTTTTAAAAAAGGCCACATAAAATTCTTCAAAATACGAGCCTGTAGAGTTCAGAACACGATGTTAGTTAGATTAAATCTCTAAGAATTCAAAAAAATAGATCATGGAATTGTATGAGAATATATCTGAAACGCTAGGTTTCCATGGAAATACAGCCTTACTGTGGACGGGGCCGTGTTCTAACAGTGAAAACTGACTTTGAAACAGTTCAGAAATGACGAATATACGGTTTCCATGTATAATTCTTGTTAAATCTGTTAGATATTTAAAAGAAACTTGGTTACAAAACTTTAAATTTCAATCTATAGACCTTAGACCACAATGTGAGTTGGACAGAACCTTTAAGAAATCAAAATAATAGGACCTTCTTTTGTGTAGGAAGGTATCTGAAAAGCTCCGAAAACAAGTAAGTAGAACCTTACTCTCTGGGTGCCGTGTTCAAACACTGAAAGCCGTCATAGAAACAGCTGTTTAGTCACGAGCATACTAATTATAATTGTATTTCCGGGAAAAAACCCGGCATCAAAATCTTCAAAATTAAAACCTGTAGAGTTCAGAACACGATGTTAGTTAGATTAAATCTCTAAGAAGTCAATAAAATAGATCCTGGAGTTGTATGGGCATATATCTGAAACTCTAGGCTTCCATGTAAATACAGCCTTACTGTAACTGGGCTTTGTGCTAGAGTGAAAACTGACTTTCAAACAAGTGGGAAATGACGAATTGACGGTTGCCATATATAATTCCAGTTCAATCTGTTAGATATTGAAAAGAAACTTGGTTACAACAGTTTAAAATTCAATCCATAGACCTTAGAACACTATGTGAGTTGGACTGAACCTTTTAGAAATCAAAATAATAGAATCTTGTTTGGTGTAGGATGGTATCTGAAAAGCTCGGAAAATAAGTAAATAGAGACATACTCTCTGTGGGGCCGTGTTCAAACACTGAAAGACGTCATAGAAACAGTTGTTTAGTCAAGAGGATACCGATTACATTTGTATTTCCGGGAAAAAACTTGTCGTTTTTAGAAAACCCGGCATATATATATTCAAAATTCAAGCCTGTAGAGTTCAGAACACGATGTTAGTTAGATTAAATCTCTAAGAAGTCAATAAAATAGATCCTGGAGTTGTATGGAAATATATCAGAAAGGTTAGGGTCCATGTAAATACAGCTTTACACTATCGGGGCCGTGTTCTAACAGTGAAAACTGACTTTCAAACACTTCTAAAATAACGAATATACGGTTGCCATATATAATTCCTGTTCATTCTGTTATTTAAAAGAAACCTGGTTACAACCCTTTAAAATAGATTCCATAGACCTTAGAACACAATATGAGTTGGACAGAACATTTAAGAAATCAAAATAATAGGACCTTCTTTTGTGTAGTAGGGTATCTGAAAAGCTGAGAAAACAAGTAAGTAGAGCCTTACTCTCTGTGGGGCCATGATCCAAAACTGAAAGCCGTCATAGAAACAGCTGTTTAGTCACGAGGATACTGATTACATTTGTATTTATGGGAAAAAACTTGGCGTTTTTAAAAAACGCCACATAAAATTCTTCAAAATACGAGCCTGTGGAGTTCAGAACACCATGTTAGTTAGATTAAATCTCTAAGAATTCAAAAAAAATAGAACATGGAATTCTATGAGAATATATCTGAAACGCTAGGTTTCCATGAAAATACAGCCTTGCTGTGGACGGGGCCGTGTTCTAACAGTGAAAACTGACTTTCAAACAGTTCAGAAATGACGAATATACGGTTTCCATTCATAATTCTTGTAAAATCTGTTAGATATTTAAAAGAAACTTGGTTAGAAAACTTTAAATTTCAATCTATAGACCTTAGACCACAATGTGAGTTGGACAGAACCTTTAAGAAATCAACATAATAGGACCTTCTTTTGTGTAGGAAGGTATCTGAAAAGCTAACAAAGCAGGTAAGTAGAGTCTTACTCTCTGTGGGGCCATGTTCCAAAACTGAAAGCCGTCATAGAAACAGCTGTTTAGTCACGAGGATACTGATTACATTTGTATTTATGGGAAAAAACTTGGCGTTTTTAAAAAACGCCACATAAAATTCTTCAAAATATGAGCCTGTAGAGTTCAAAACACGATGTTAGTTAGATTAAATCTCTAAGAATTCAAAAAAATAGATCATGGAATTGTATGAGAATATATCTGAAACGCTAGGTTTCCATGGAAATACAGCCTTACTGTGGACGGGGCCGTGTTCTAACAGTGAAAACTGACTTTCAAACAGTTCAGAAATGACGAATATACGGTTTCCATGTATAATTCTTGTTAAATCTGTTAGATATTTAAAAGAAACTTGGTTACAAAACTTTAAATTTCAATCTATAGACCTTAGACCACAATGTGAGTTGGACAGAACCTTTAAGAAATCAAAATAATAGGACCTTCTTTTGTGTAGGAAGGTATCTGAAAAGCTCCGAAAACAAGTAAGTAGAACCTTACTCTCTGGGTGCCGTGTTCAAACACTGAAAGCCGTCATAGAAACAGCTGTTTAGTCACGAGCATACTAATTATAATTGTATTTCCGGGAAAAAACCCGGCATCAAAATCTTCAAAATTAAAACCTGTAGAGTTCAGAACACGATGTTAGTTAGATTAAATCTCTAAGAAGTCAATAAAATAGATCCTGGAGTTGTATGGGCATATATCTGAAACTCTAGGCTTCCATGTAAATACAGCCTTACTGTAACTGGGCTTTGTGCTAGAGTGAAAACTGACTTTCAAACAAGTGGGAAATGACGAATTGACGGTTGCCATATATAATTCCAGTTCAATCTGTTAGATATTGAAAAGAAACTTGGTTACAACAGTTTAAAATTCAATCCATAGACCTTAGAACACTATGTGAGTTGGACTGAACCTTTTAGAAATCAAAATAATAGAATCTTGTTTGGTGTAGGATGGTATCTGAAAAGCTCGGAAAATAAGTAAATAGAGACATACTCTCTGTGGGGCCGTGTTCAAACACTGAAAGACGTCATAGAAACAGTTGTTTAGTCAAGAGGATACCGATTACATTTGTATTTCCGGGAAAAAACTTGTCGTTTTTAGAAAACCCGGCATATATATATTCAAAATTCAAGCCTGTAGAGTTCAGAACACGATGTTAGTTAGATTAAATCTCTAAGAAGTCAATAAAATAGATCCTGGAGTTGTATGGGAATATATCAGAAAGGTTAGGGTCCATGTAAATACAGCTTTACACTATCGGGGCCGTGTTCTAACAGTGAAAACTGACTTTCAAACACTTCTAAAATAACGAATATACGGTTGCCATATATAATTCCTGTTCATTCTGTTATTTAAAAGAAACCTGGTTACAACCCTTTAAAATAGATTCTATAGACCTTAGAACACAATATGAGTTGGACAGAACCTTTAAGAAATCAAAATAATAGGACCTTCTTTTGTGTAGTAGGGTATCTGAAAAGCTGAGAAAACAAGTAAGTAGAGCCATACTCTCTGTGGGGCCATGATCCAAAACTGAAAGCCGTCATAGAAACAGCTGTTTAGTCACGAGGATACTGATTACATTTGTATTTATGGGAAAAAACTTGGCGTTTTTAAAAAACGCCACATAAATTTCTTCAAAATAGGAGCCTGTGGAGTTCAGAACACTATGTTAGTTAGATTAAATCTCTGAGAATTCAAAAAAAATAGAACATGGAATTCTATGAGAATATATCTGAAACGCTAGGTTTCCATGAAAATACAGCCTTGCTGTGGACGGGGCCGTGTTCTAACAGTGAAAACTGACTTTCAAACAGTTCAGAAATGACGAATATACGGTTTCCATTCATAATTCTTGTTAAATCTGTTAGATATTTAAAAGAAACTTGGTTACAAAACTTTAAATTTCAATCTATAGACCTTAGACCACAATGTGAGTTGGACAGAACCTTTAAGAAATCAAAATAATAGGACCTTCTTTTGTGTAGGAAGGTATCTGAAAAGCTAAGAAAGCAGGTAAGTAGAGTCTTACTCTCTGTGGGGCCATGTTCCAAAACTGAAAGCCGTCATAGAAACAGCTGTTTAGTCACGAGGATACTGATTACATTTGTATTTATGGGAAAAAACTTGGCGTTTTTAAAAAAGGCCACATAAAATTCTTCAAAATACGAGCCTGTAGAGTTCAGAACACGATGTTAGTTAGATTAAATCTCTAAGAATTCAAAAAAATAGATCATGGAATTGTATGAGAATATATCTGAAACGCTAGGTTTCCATGGAAATACAGCCTTACTGTGGACGGGGCCGTGTTCTAACAGTGAAAACTGACTTTGAAACAGTTCAGAAATGACGAATATACGGTTTCCATGTATAATTCTTGTTAAATCTGTTAGATATTTAAAAGAAACTTGGTTACAAAACTTTAAATTTCAATCTATAGACCTTAGACCACAATGTGAGTTGGACAGAACCTTTAAGAAATCAAAATAATAGGACCTTCTGTTGTGTAGGAAGGTATCTGAAAAGCTCCGAAAACAAGTAAGTAGAACCTTACTCTCTGGGTGCCGTGTTCAAACACTGAAAGCCGTCATAGAAACAGCTGTTTAGTCACGAGCATACTAATTATAATTGTATTTCCGGGAAAAAACCCGGCATCAAAATCTTCAAAATTAAAACCTGTAGAGTTCAGAACACGATGTTAGTTAGATTAAATCTCTAAGAAGTCAATAAAATAGATCCTGGAGTTGTATGGGCATATATCTGAAACTCTAGGCTTCCATGTAAATACAGCCTTACTGTAACTGGGCTTTGTGCTAGAGTGAAAACTGACTTTCAAACAAGTGGGAAATGACGAATTGACGGTTGCCATATATAATTCCTGTTCAATCTGTTAGATATTGAAAAGAAACTTGGTTACAACAGTTTAAAATTCAATCCATAGACCTTAGAACACTATGTGAGTTGGACTGAACCTTTTAGAAATCAAAATAATAGAATCTTGTTTGGTGTAGGATGGTATCTGAAAAGCTCGGAAAATAAGTAAATAGAGACATACTCTCTGTGGGGCCGTGTTCAAACACTGAAAGACGTCATAGAAACAGTTGTTTAGTCAAGAGGATACCGATTACATTTGTATTTCCGGGAAAAAACTTGTCGTTTTTAGAAAACCCGGCATATATATATTCAAAATTCAAGCCTGTAGAGTTCAGAACACGATGTTAGTTAGATTAAATCTCTAAGAAGTCAATAAAATAGATCCTGGAGTTGTATGGAAATATATCAGAAAGGTTAGGGTCCATGTAAATACAGCTTTACACTATCGGGGCCGTGTTCTAACAGTGAAAACTGACTTTCAAACACTTCTAAAATAACGAATATACGGTTGCCATATATAATTCCTGTTCATTCTGTTATTTAAAAGAAACCTGGTTACAACCCTTTAAAATAGATTCCATAGACCTTAGAACACAATATGAGTTGGACAGAACATTTAAGAAATCAAAATAATAGGACCTTCTTTTGTGTAGTAGGGTATCTGAAAAGCTGAGAAAACAAGTAAGTAGAGCCTTACTCTCTGTGGGGCCATGATCCAAAACTGAAAGCCGTCATAGAAACAGCTGTTTAGTCACGAGGATACTGATTACATTTGTATTTATGGGAAAAAACTTGGCGTTTTTAAAAAACGCCACATAAAATTCTTCAAAATACGAGCCTGTGGAGTTCAGAACACCATGTTAGTTAGATTAAATCTCTAAGAATTCAAAAAAAATAGAACATGGAATTCTATGAGAATATATCTGAAACGCTAGGTTTCCATGAAAATACAGCCTTGCTGTGGACGGGGCCGTGTTCTAACAGTGAAAACTGACTTTCAAACAGTTCAGAAATGACGAATATACGGTTTCCATTCATAATTCTTGTAAAATCTGTTAGATATTTAAAAGAAACTTGGTTAGAAAACTTTAAATTTCAATCTATAGACCTTAGACCACAATGTGAGTTGGACAGAACCTTTAAGAAATCAACATAATAGGACCTTCTTTTGTGTAGGAAGGTATCTGAAAAGCTAAGAAAGCAGGTAAGTAGAGTCTTACTCTCTGTGGGGCCATGTTCCAAAACTGAAAGCCGTCATAGAAACAGCTGTTTAGTCACGAGGATACTGATTACATTTGTATTTATGGGAAAAAACTTGGCGTTTTTAAAAAACGCCACATAAAATTCTTCAAAATATGAGCCTGTAGAGTTCAAAACACGATGTTAGTTAGATTAAATCTCTAAGAATTCAAAAAAATAGATCATGGAATTGTATGAGAATATATCTGAAACGCTAGGTTTCCATGGAAATACAGCCTTACTGTGGACGGGGCCGTGTTCTAACAGTGAAAACTGACTTTCAAACAGTTCAGAAATGACGAATATACGGTTTCCATGTATAATTCTTGTTAAATCTGTTAGATATTTAAAAGAAACTTGGTTACAAAACTTTAAATTTCAATCTATAGACCTTAGACCACAATGTGAGTTGGACAGAACCTTTAAGAAATCAAAATAATAGGACCTTCTTTTGTGTAGGAAGGTATCTGAAAAGCTCCGAAAACAAGTAAGTAGAACCTTACTCTCTGGGTGCCGTGTTCAAACACTGAAAGCCGTCATAGAAACAGCTGTTTAGTCACGAGCATACTAATTATAATTGTATTTCCGGGAAAAAACCCGGCATCAAAATCTTCAAAATTAAAACCTGTAGAGTTCAGAACACGATGTTAGTTAGATTAAATCTCTAAGAAGTCAATAAAATAGATCCTGGAGTTGTATGGGCATATATCTGAAACTCTAGGCTTCCATGTAAATACAGCCTTACTGTAACTGGGCTTTGTGCTAGAGTGAAAACTGACTTTCAAACAAGTGGGAAATGACGAATTGACGGTTGCCATATATAATTCCAGTTCAATCTGTTAGATATTGAAAAGAAACTTGGTTACAACAGTTTAAAATTCAATCCATAGACCTTAGAACACTATGTGAGTTGGACTGAACCTTTTAGAAATCAAAATAATAGAATCTTGTTTGGTGTAGGATGGTATCTGAAAAGCTCGGAAAATAAGTAAATAGAGACATACTCTCTGTGGGGCCGTGTTCAAACACTGAAAGACGTCATAGAAACAGTTGTTTAGTCAAGAGGATACCGATTACATTTGTATTTCCGGGAAAAAACTTGTCGTTTTTAGAAAACCCGGCATATATATATTCAAAATTCAAGCCTGTAGAGTTCAGAACACGATGTTAGTTAGATTAAATCTCTAAGAAGTCAATAAAATAGATCCTGGAGTTGTATGGGAATATATCAGAAAGGTTAGGGTCCATGTAAATACAGCTTTACACTATCGGGGCCGTGTTCTAACAGTGAAAACTGACTTTCAAACACTTCTAAAATAACGAATATACGGTTGCCATATATAATTCCTGTTCATTCTGTTATTTAAAAGAAACCTGGTTACAACCCTTTAAAATAGATTCTATAGACCTTAGAACACAATATGAGTTGGACAGAACCTTGAAGAAATCAAAATAATAGGACCTTCTTTTGTGTAGTAGGGTATCTGAAAAGCTGAGAAAACAAGTAAGTAGAGCCATACTCTCTGTGGGGCCATGATCCAAAACTGAAAGCCGTCATAGAAACAGCTGTTTAGTCACGAGGATACTGATTACATTTGTATTTATGGGAAAAAACTTGGCGTTTTTAAAAAACGCCACATAAATTTCTTCAAAATAGGAGCCTGTGGAGTTCAGAACACTATGTTAGTTAGATTAAATCTCTGAGAATTCAAAAAAAATAGAACATGGAATTCTATGAGAATATATCTGAAACGCTAGGTTTCCATGAAAATACAGCCTTGCTGTGGACGGGGCCGTGTTCTAACAGTGAAAACTGACTTTCAAACAGTTCAGAAATGACGAATATACGGTTTCCATTCATAATTCTTGTTAAATCTGTTAGATATTTAAAAGAAACTTGGTTACAAAACTTTAAATTTCAATCTATAGACCTTAGACCACAATGTGAGTTGGACAGAACCTTTAAGAAATCAAAATAATAGGACCTTCTTTTGTGTAGGAAGGTATCTGAAAAGCTAAGAAAGCAGGTAAGTAGAGTCTTACTCTCTGTGGGGCCATGTTCCAAAACTGAAAGCCGTCATAGAAACAGCTGTTTAGTCACGAGGATACTGATTACATTTGTATTTATGGGAAAAAACTTGGCGTTTTTAAAAAAGGCCACATAAAATTCTTCAAAATACGAGCCTGTAGAGTTCAGAACACGATGTTAGTTAGATTAAATCTCTAAGAATTCAAAAAAATAGATCATGGAATTGTATGAGAATATATCTGAAACGCTAGGTTTCCATGGAAATACAGCCTTACTGTGGACGGGGCCGTGTTCTAACAGTGAAAACTGACTTTGAAACAGTTCAGAAATGACGAATATACGGTTTCCATGTATAATTCTTGTTAAATCTGTTAGATATTTAAAAGAAACTTGGTTACAAAACTTTAAATTTCAATCTATAGACCTTAGACCACAATGTGAGTTGGACAGAACCTTTAAGAAATCAAAATAATAGGACCTTCTTTTGTGTAGGAAGGTATCTGAAAAGCTCCGAAAACAAGTAAGTAGAACCTTACTCTCTGGGTGCCGTGTTCAAACACTGAAAGCCGTCATAGAAACAGCTGTTTAGTCACGAGCATACTAATTATAATTGTATTTCCGGGAAAAAACCCGGCATCAAAATCTTCAAAATTAAAACCTGTAGAGTTCAGAACACGATGTTAGTTAGATTAAATCTCTAAGAAGTCAATAAAATAGATCCTGGAGTTGTATGGGCATATATCTGAAACTCTAGGCTTCCATGTAAATACAGCCTTACTGTAACTGGGCTTTGTGCTAGAGTGAAAACTGACTTTCAAACAAGTGGGAAATGACGAATTGACGGTTGCCATATATAATTCCAGTTCAATCTGTTAGATATTGAAAAGAAACTTGGTTACAACAGTTTAAAATTCAATCCATAGACCTTAGAACACTATGTGAGTTGGACTGAACCTTTTAGAAATCAAAATAATAGAATCTTGTTTGGTGTAGGATGGTATCTGAAAAGCTCGGAAAATAAGTAAATAGAGACATACTCTCTGTGGGGCCGTGTTCAAACACTGAAAGACGTCATAGAAACAGTTGTTTAGTCAAGAGGATACCGATTACATTTGTATTTCCGGGAAAAAACTTGTCGTTTTTAGAAAACCCGGCATATATATATTCAAAATTCAAGCCTGTAGAGTTCAGAACACGATGTTAGTTAGATTAAATCTCTAAGAAGTCAATAAAATAGATCCTGGAGTTGTATGGAAATATATCAGAAAGGTTAGGGTCCATGTAAATACAGCTTTACACTATCGGGGCCGTGTTCTAACAGTGAAAACTGACTTTCAAACACTTCTAAAATAACGAATATACGGTTGCCATATATAATTCCTGTTCATTCTGTTATTTAAAAGAAACCTGGTTACAACCCTTTAAAATAGATTCCATAGACCTTAGAACACAATATGAGTTGGACAGAACATTTAAGAAATCAAAATAATAGGACCTTCTTTTGTGTAGTAGGGTATCTGAAAAGCTGAGAAAACAAGTAAGTAGAGCCTTACTCTCTGTGGGGCCATGATCCAAAACTGAAAGCCGTCATAGAAACAGCTGTTTAGTCACGAGGATACTGATTACATTTGTATTTATGGGAAAAAACTTGGCGTTTTTAAAAAACGCCACATAAAATTCTTCAAAATACGAGCCTGTGGAGTTCAGAACACCATGTTAGTTAGATTAAATCTCTAAGAATTCAAAAAAAATAGAACATGGAATTCTATGAGAATATATCTGAAACGCTAGGTTTCCATGAAAATACAGCCTTGCTGTGGACGGGGCCGTGTTCTAACAGTGAAAACTGACTTTCAAACAGTTCAGAAATGACGAATATACGGTTTCCATTCATAATTCTTGTAAAATCTGTTAGATATTTAAAAGAAACTTGGTTAGAAAACTTTAAATTTCAATCTATAGACCTTAGACCACAATGTGAGTTGGACAGAACCTTTAAGAAATCAACATAATAGGACCTTCTTTTGTGTAGGAAGGTATCTGAAAAGCTAACAAAGCAGGTAAGTAGAGTCTTACTCTCTGTGGGGCCATGTTCCAAAACTGAAAGCCGTCATAGAAACAGCTGTTTAGTCACGAGGATACTGATTACATTTGTATTTATGGGAAAAAACTTGGCGTTTTTAAAAAACGCCACATAAAATTCTTCAAAATATGAGCCTGTAGAGTTCAAAACACGATGTTAGTTAGATTAAATCTCTAAGAATTCAAAAAAATAGATCATGGAATTGTATGAGAATATATCTGAAACGCTAGGTTTCCATGGAAATACAGCCTTACTGTGGACGGGGCCGTGTTCTAACAGTGAAAACTGACTTTCAAACAGTTCAGAAATGACGAATATACGGTTTCCATGTATAATTCTTGTTAAATCTGTTAGATATTTAAAAGAAACTTGGTTACAAAACTTTAAATTTCAATCTATAGACCTTAGACCACAATGTGAGTTGGACAGAACCTTTAAGAAATCAAAATAATAGGACCTTCTTTTGTGTAGGAAGGTATCTGAAAAGCTCCGAAAACAAGTAAGTAGAACCTTACTCTCTGGGTGCCGTGTTCAAACACTGAAAGCCGTCATAGAAACAGCTGTTTAGTCACGAGCATACTAATTATAATTGTATTTCCGGGAAAAAACCCGGCATCAAAATCTTCAAAATTAAAACCTGTAGAGTTCAGAACACGATGTTAGTTAGATTAAATCTCTAAGAAGTCAATAAAATAGATCCTGGAGTTGTATGGGCATATATCTGAAACTCTAGGCTTCCATGTAAATACAGCCTTACTGTAACTGGGCTTTGTGCTAGAGTGAAAACTGACTTTCAAACAAGTGGGAAATGACGAATTGACGGTTGCCATATATAATTCCAGTTCAATCTGTTAGATATTGAAAAGAAACTTGGTTACAACAGTTTAAAATTCAATCCATAGACCTTAGAACACTATGTGAGTTGGACTGAACCTTTTAGAAATCAAAATAATAGAATCTTGTTTGGTGTAGGATGGTATCTGAAAAGCTCGGAAAATAAGTAAATAGAGACATACTCTCTGTGGGGCCGTGTTCAAACACTGAAAGACGTCATAGAAACAGTTGTTTAGTCAAGAGGATACCGATTACATTTGTATTTCCGGGAAAAAACTTGTCGTTTTTAGAAAACCCGGCATATATATATTCAAAATTCAAGCCTGTAGAGTTCAGAACACGATGTTAGTTAGATTAAATCTCTAAGAAGTCAATAAAATAGATCCTGGAGTTGTATGGGAATATATCAGAAAGGTTAGGGTCCATGTAAATACAGCTTTACACTATCGGGGCCGTGTTCTAACAGTGAAAACTGACTTTCAAACACTTCTAAAATAACGAATATACGGTTGCCATATATAATTCCTGTTCATTCTGTTATTTAAAAGAAACCTGGTTACAACCCTTTAAAATAGATTCTATAGACCTTAGAACACAATATGAGTTGGACAGAACCTTTAAGAAATCAAAATAATAGGACCTTCTTTTGTGTAGTAGGGTATCTGAAAAGCTGAGAAAACAAGTAAGTAGAGCCATACTCTCTGTGGGGCCATGATCCAAAACTGAAAGCCGTCATAGAAACAGCTGTTTAGTCACGAGGATACTGATTACATTTGTATTTATGGGAAAAAACTTGGCGTTTTTAAAAAACGCCACATAAATTTCTTCAAAATAGGAGCCTGTGGAGTTCAGAACACTATGTTAGTTAGATTAAATCTCTGAGAATTCAAAAAAAATAGAACATGGAATTCTATGAGAATATATCTGAAACGCTAGGTTTCCATGAAAATACAGCCTTGCTGTGGACGGGGCCGTGTTCTAACAGTGAAAACTGACTTTCAAACAGTTCAGAAATGACGAATATACGGTTTCCATTCATAATTCTTGTTAAATCTGTTAGATATTTAAAAGAAACTTGGTTACAAAACTTTAAATTTCAATCTATAGACCTTAGACCACAATGTGAGTTGGACAGAACCTTTAAGAAATCAAAATAATAGGACCTTCTTTTGTGTAGGAAGGTATCTGAAAAGCTAAGAAAGCAGGTAAGTAGAGTCTTACTCTCTGTGGGGCCATGTTCCAAAACTGAAAGCCGTCATAGAAACAGCTGTTTAGTCACGAGGATACTGATTACATTTGTATTTATGGGAAAAAACTTGGCGTTTTTAAAAAAGGCCACATAAAATTCTTCAAAATACGAGCCTGTAGAGTTCAGAACACGATGTTAGTTAGATTAAATCTCTAAGAATTCAAAAAAATAGATCATGGAATTGTATGAGAATATATCTGAAACGCTAGGTTTCCATGGAAATACAGCCTTACTGTGGACGGGGCCGTGTTCTAACAGTGAAAACTGACTTTGAAACAGTTCAGAAATGACGAATATACGGTTTCCATGTATAATTCTTGTTAAATCTGTTAGATATTTAAAAGAAACTTGGTTACAAAACTTTAAATTTCAATCTATAGACCTTAGACCACAATGTGAGTTGGACAGAACCTTTAAGAAATCAAAATAATAGGACCTTCTGTTGTGTAGGAAGGTATCTGAAAAGCTCCGAAAACAAGTAAGTAGAACCTTACTCTCTGGGTGCCGTGTTCAAACACTGAAAGCCGTCATAGAAACAGCTGTTTAGTCACGAGCATACTAATTATAATTGTATTTCCGGGAAAAAACCCGGCATCAAAATCTTCAAAATTAAAACCTGTAGAGTTCAGAACACGATGTTAGTTAGATTAAATCTCTAAGAAGTCAATAAAATAGATCCTGGAGTTGTATGGGCATATATCTGAAACTCTAGGCTTCCATGTAAATACAGCCTTACTGTAACTGGGCTTTGTGCTAGAGTGAAAACTGACTTTCAAACAAGTGGGAAATGACGAATTGACGGTTGCCATATATAATTCCTGTTCAATCTGTTAGATATTGAAAAGAAACTTGGTTACAACAGTTTAAAATTCAATCCATAGACCTTAGAACACTATGTGAGTTGGACTGAACCTTTTAGAAATCAAAATAATAGAATCTTGTTTGGTGTAGGATGGTATCTGAAAAGCTCGGAAAATAAGTAAATAGAGACATACTCTCTGTGGGGCCGTGTTCAAACACTGAAAGACGTCATAGAAACAGTTGTTTAGTCAAGAGGATACCGATTACATTTGTATTTCCGGGAAAAAACTTGTCGTTTTTAGAAAACCCGGCATATATATATTCAAAATTCAAGCCTGTAGAGTTCAGAACACGATGTTAGTTAGATTAAATCTCTAAGAAGTCAATAAAATAGATCCTGGAGTTGTATGGAAATATATCAGAAAGGTTAGGGTCCATGTAAATACAGCTTTACACTATCGGGGCCGTGTTCTAACAGTGAAAACTGACTTTCAAACACTTCTAAAATAACGAATATACGGTTGCCATATATAATTCCTGTTCATTCTGTTATTTAAAAGAAACCTGGTTACAACCCTTTAAAATAGATTCCATAGACCTTAGAACACAATATGAGTTGGACAGAACATTTAAGAAATCAAAATAATAGGACCTTCTTTTGTGTAGTAGGGTATCTGAAAAGCTGAGAAAACAAGTAAGTAGAGCCTTACTCTCTGTGGGGCCATGATCCAAAACTGAAAGCCGTCATAGAAACAGCTGTTTAGTCACGAGGATACTGATTACATTTGTATTTATGGGAAAAAACTTGGCGTTTTTAAAAAACGCCACATAAAATTCTTCAAAATACGAGCCTGTGGAGTTCAGAACACCATGTTAGTTAGATTAAATCTCTAAGAATTCAAAAAAAATAGAACATGGAATTCTATGAGAATATATCTGAAACGCTAGGTTTCCATGAAAATACAGCCTTGCTGTGGACGGGGCCGTGTTCTAACAGTGAAAACTGACTTTCAAACAGTTCAGAAATGACGAATATACGGTTTCCATTCATAATTCTTGTAAAATCTGTTAGATATTTAAAAGAAACTTGGTTAGAAAACTTTAAATTTCAATCTATAGACCTTAGACCACAATGTGAGTTGGACAGAACCTTTAAGAAATCAACATAATAGGACCTTCTTTTGTGTAGGAAGGTATCTGAAAAGCTAAGAAAGCAGGTAAGTAGAGTCTTACTCTCTGTGGGGCCATGTTCCAAAACTGAAAGCCGTCATAGAAACAGCTGTTTAGTCACGAGGATACTGATTACATTTGTATTTATGGGAAAAAACTTGGCGTTTTTAAAAAACGCCACATAAAATTCTTCAAAATATGAGCCTGTAGAGTTCAAAACACGATGTTAGTTAGATTAAATCTCTAAGAATTCAAAAAAATAGATCATGGAATTGTATGAGAATATATCTGAAACGCTAGGTTTCCATGGAAATACAGCCTTACTGTGGACGGGGCCGTGTTCTAACAGTGAAAACTGACTTTCAAACAGTTCAGAAATGACGAATATACGGTTTCCATGTATAATTCTTGTTAAATCTGTTAGATATTTAAAAGAAACTTGGTTACAAAACTTTAAATTTCAATCTATAGACCTTAGACCACAATGTGAGTTGGACAGAACCTTTAAGAAATCAAAATAATAGGACCTTCTTTTGTGTAGGAAGGTATCTGAAAAGCTCCGAAAACAAGTAAGTAGAACCTTACTCTCTGGGTGCCGTGTTCAAACACTGAAAGCCGTCATAGAAACAGCTGTTTAGTCACGAGCATACTAATTATAATTGTATTTCCGGGAAAAAACCCGGCATCAAAATCTTCAAAATTAAAACCTGTAGAGTTCAGAACACGATGTTAGTTAGATTAAATCTCTAAGAAGTCAATAAAATAGATCCTGGAGTTGTATGGGCATATATCTGAAACTCTAGGCTTCCATGTAAATACAGCCTTACTGTAACTGGGCTTTGTGCTAGAGTGAAAACTGACTTTCAAACAAGTGGGAAATGACGAATTGACGGTTGCCATATATAATTCCAGTTCAATCTGTTAGATATTGAAAAGAAACTTGGTTACAACAGTTTAAAATTCAATCCATAGACCTTAGAACACTATGTGAGTTGGACTGAACCTTTTAGAAATCAAAATAATAGAATCTTGTTTGGTGTAGGATGGTATCTGAAAAGCTCGGAAAATAAGTAAATAGAGACATACTCTCTGTGGGGCCGTGTTCAAACACTGAAAGACGTCATAGAAACAGTTGTTTAGTCAAGAGGATACCGATTACATTTGTATTTCCGGGAAAAAACTTGTCGTTTTTAGAAAACCCGGCATATATATATTCAAAATTCAAGCCTGTAGAGTTCAGAACACGATGTTAGTTAGATTAAATCTCTAAGAAGTCAATAAAATAGATCCTGGAGTTGTATGGGAATATATCAGAAAGGTTAGGGTCCATGTAAATACAGCTTTACACTATCGGGGCCGTGTTCTAACAGTGAAAACTGACTTTCAAACACTTCTAAAATAACGAATATACGGTTGCCATATATAATTCCTGTTCATTCTGTTATTTAAAAGAAACCTGGTTACAACCCTTTAAAATAGATTCTATAGACCTTAGAACACAATATGAGTTGGACAGAACCTTGAAGAAATCAAAATAATAGGACCTTCTTTTGTGTAGTAGGGTATCTGAAAAGCTGAGAAAACAAGTAAGTAGAGCCATACTCTCTGTGGGGCCATGATCCAAAACTGAAAGCCGTCATAGAAACAGCTGTTTAGTCACGAGGATACTGATTACATTTGTATTTATGGGAAAAAACTTGGCGTTTTTAAAAAACGCCACATAAATTTCTTCAAAATAGGAGCCTGTGGAGTTCAGAACACTATGTTAGTTAGATTAAATCTCTGAGAATTCAAAAAAAATAGAACATGGAATTCTATGAGAATATATCTGAAACGCTAGGTTTCCATGAAAATACAGCCTTGCTGTGGACGGGGCCGTGTTCTAACAGTGAAAACTGACTTTCAAACAGTTCAGAAATGACGAATATATGGTTTCCATTCATAATTCTTGTTAAATCTGTTAGATATTTAAAAGAAACTTGGTTACAAAACTTTAAATTTCAATCTATAGACCTTAGACCACAATGTGAGTTGGACAGAACCTTTAAGAAATCAAAATAATAGGACCTTCTTTTGTGTAGGAAGGTATCTGAAAAGCTAAGAAAGCAGGTAAGTAGAGTCTTACTCTCTGTGGGGCCATGTTCCAAAACTGAAAGCCGTCATAGAAACAGCTGTTTAGTCACGAGGATACTGATTACATTTGTATTTATGGGAAAAAACTTGGCGTTTTTAAAAAAGGCCACATAAAATTCTTCAAAATACGAGCCTGTAGAGTTCAGAACACGATGTTAGTTAGATTAAATCTCTAAGAATTCAAAAAAATAGATCATGGAATTGTATGAGAATATATCTGAAACGCTAGGTTTCCATGGAAATACAGCCTTACTGTGGACGGGGCCGTGTTCTAACAGTGAAAACTGACTTTGAAACAGTTCAGAAATGACGAATATACGGTTTCCATGTATAATTCTTGTTAAATCTGTTAGATATTTAAAAGAAACTTGGTTACAAAACTTTAAATTTCAATCTATAGACCTTAGACCACAATGTGAGTTGGACAGAACCTTTAAGAAATCAAAATAATAGGACCTTCTTTTGTGTAGGAAGGTATCTGAAAAGCTCCGAAAACAAGTAAGTAGAACCTTACTCTCTGGGTGCCGTGTTCAAACACTGAAAGCCGTCATAGAAACAGCTGTTTAGTCACGAGCATACTAATTATAATTGTATTTCCGGGAAAAAACCCGGCATCAAAATCTTCAAAATTAAAACCTGTAGAGTTCAGAACACGATGTTAGTTAGATTAAATCTCTAAGAAGTCAATAAAATAGATCCTGGAGTTGTATGGGCATATATCTGAAACTCTAGGCTTCCATGTAAATACAGCCTTACTGTAACTGGGCTTTGTGCTAGAGTGAAAACTGACTTTCAAACAAGTGGGAAATGACGAATTGACGGTTGCCATATATAATTCCTGTTCAATCTGTTAGATATTGAAAAGAAACTTGGTTACAACAGTTTAAAATTCAATCCATAGACCTTAGAACACTATGTGAGTTGGACTGAACCTTTTAGAAATCAAAATAATAGAATCTTGTTTGGTGTAGGATGGTATCTGAAAAGCTCGGAAAATAAGTAAATAGAGACATACTCTCTGTGGGGCCGTGTTCAAACACTGAAAGACGTCATAGAAACAGTTGTTTAGTCAAGAGGATACCGATTACATTTGTATTTCCGGGAAAAAACTTGTCGTTTTTAGAAAACCCGGCATATATATATTCAAAATTCAAGCCTGTAGAGTTCAGAACACGATGTTAGTTAGATTAAATCTCTAAGAAGTCAATAAAATAGATCCTGGAGTTGTATGGAAATATATCAGAAAGGTTAGGGTCCATGTAAATACAGCTTTACACTATCGGGGCCGTGTTCTAACAGTGAAAACTGACTTTCAAACACTTCTAAAATAACGAATATACGGTTGCCATATATAATTCCTGTTCATTCTGTTATTTAAAAGAAACCTGGTTACAACCCTTTAAAATAGATTCCATAGACCTTAGAACACAATATGAGTTGGACAGAACATTTAAGAAATCAAAATAATAGGACCTTCTTTTGTGTAGTAGGGTATCTGAAAAGCTGAGAAAACAAGTAAGTAGAGCCTTACTCTCTGTGGGGCCATGATCCAAAACTGAAAGCCGTCATAGAAACAGCTGTTTAGTCACGAGGATACTGATTACATTTGTATTTATGGGAAAAAACTTGGCGTTTTTAAAAAACGCCACATAAAATTCTTCAAAATACGAGCCTGTGGAGTTCAGAACACCATGTTAGTTAGATTAAATCTCTAAGAATTCAAAAAAAATAGAACATGGAATTCTATGAGAATATATCTGAAACGCTAGGTTTCCATGAAAATACAGCCTTGCTGTGGACGGGGCCGTGTTCTAACAGTGAAAACTGACTTTCAAACAGTTCAGAAATGACGAATATACGGTTTCCATTCATAATTCTTGTAAAATCTGTTAGATATTTAAAAGAAACTTGGTTAGAAAACTTTAAATTTCAATCTATAGACCTTAGACCACAATGTGAGTTGGACAGAACCTTTAAGAAATCAACATAATAGGACCTTCTTTTGTGTAGGAAGGTATCTGAAAAGCTAAGAAAGCAGGTAAGTAGAGTCTTACTCTCTGTGGGGCCATGTTCCAAAACTGAAAGCCGTCATAGAAACAGCTGTTTAGTCACGAGGATACTGATTACATTTGTATTTATGGGAAAAAACTTGGCGTTTTTAAAAAACGCCACATAAAATTCTTCAAAATACGAGCCTGTAGAGTTCAAAACACGATGTTAGTTAGATTAAATCTCTAAGAATTCAAAAAAATAGATCATGGAATTGTATGAGAATATATCTGAAACGCTAGGTTTCCATGGAAATACAGCCTTACTGTGGACGGGGCCGTGTTCTAACAGTGAAAACTGACTTTCAAACAGTTCAGAAATGACGAATATACGGTTTCCATGTATAATTCTTGTTAAATCTGTTAGATATTTAAAAGAAACTTGGTTACAAAACTTTAAATTTCAATCTATAGACCTTAGACCACAATGTGAGTTGGACAGAACCTTTAAGAAATCAAAATAATAGGACCTTCTTTTGTGTAGGAAGGTATCTGAAAAGCTCCGAAAACAAGTAAGTAGAACCTTACTCTCTGGGTGCCGTGTTCAAACACTGAAAGCTGTCCGAGAAACAGCTGTTTAGTCACGAGCATACTAATTATAATTGTATTTCCGGGAAAAAACCCGGCATCAAAATCTTCAAAATTAAAACCTGTAGAGTTCAGAACACGATGTTAGTTAGATTAAATCTCTAAGAAGTCAATAAAATAGATCCTGGAGTTGTATGGGCATATATCTGAAACTCTAGGCTTCCATGTAAATACAGCCTTACTGTAACTGGGCTTTGTGCTAGAGTGAAAACTGACTTTCAAACAAGTGGGAAATGACGAATTGACGGTTGCCATATATAATTCCTGTTCAATCTGTTAGATATTGAAAAGAAACTTGGTTACAACAGTTTAAAATTCAATCCATAGACCTTAGAACACTATGTGAGTTGGACTGAACCTTTTAGAAATCAAAATAATAGAATCTTGTTTGGTGTAGGATGGTATCTGAAAAGCTCGGAAAATAAGTAAATAGAGACATACTCTCTGTGGGGCCGTGTTCAAACACTGAAAGACGTCATAGAAACAGTTGTTTAGTCAAGAGGATACCGATTACATTTGTATTTCCGGGAAAAAACTTGTCGTTTTTAGAAAACCGGGCATATATATATTCAAAATTCAAGCCTGTAGAGTTCAGAACACGATGTTAGTTAGATTAAATCTCTAAGAAGTCAATAAAATAGATCCTGGAGTTGTATGGGAATATATCTGAAACGTTAGGGTCCATGTAAATACAGCTTTACACTATCGGGGCCGTGTTCTAACAGTGAAAACTGACTTTCAAACACTTCTAAAATAACGAATATACGGTTGCCATATATAATTCCTGTTCATTCTGTTATTTAAAAGAAACCTGGTTACAACCCTTTAAAATAGATTCTATAGACCTTAGAACACAATATGAGTTGGACAGAACCTTTAAGAAATCAAAATAATAGGACCTTCTTTTGTGTAGTAGGGTATCTGAAAAGCTGAGAAAACAAGTAAGTAGAGCCATACTCTCTGTGGGGCCATGATCCAAAACTGAAAGCCGTCATAGAAACAGCTGTTTAGTCACGAGGATACTGATTACATTTGTATTTATGGGAAAAAACTTGGCGTTTTTAAAAAACGCCACATAAATTTCTTCAAAATAGGAGCCTGTGGAGTTCAGAACACTAACAGTTAGATTAAATCTCTGAGAATTCAAAAAAAATAGAACATGGAATTCTATGAGAATATATCTGAAACGCTAGGTTTCCATGAAAATACAGCCTTGCTGTGGACGGGGCCGTGTTCTAACAGTGAAAACTGACTTTCAAACAGTTCAGAAATGACGAATATACGGTTTCCATTCATAATTCTTGTTAAATCTGTTAGATATTTAAAAGAAACTTGGTTACAAAACTTTAAATTTCAATCTATAGACCTTAGACCACAATGTGAGTTGGACAGAACCTTTAAGAAATCAAAATAATAGGACCTTCTTTTGTGTAGGAAGGTATCTGAAAAGCTAAGAAAGCAGGTAAGTAGAGTCTTACTCTCTGTGGGGCCATGTTCCAAAACTGAAAGCCGTCATAGAAACAGCTGTTTAGTCACGAGGATACTGATTACATTTGTATTTATGGGAAAAAACTTGGCGTTTTTAAAAAAGGCCACATAAAATTCTTCAAAGTACGAGCCTGTAGAGTTCAGAACACGATGTTAGTTAGATTAAATCTCTAAGAATTCAAAAAAATAGATCATGGAATTGTATGAGAATATATCTGAAACGCTAGGTTTCCATGGAAATACAGCCTTACTGTGGACGGGGCCGTGTTCTAACAGTGAAAACTGACTTTGAAACAGTTCAGAAATGACGAATATACGGTTTCCATGTATAATTCTTGTTAAATCTGTTCGATATTTAAAAGAAACTTGGTTACAAAACTTTAAATTTCAATCTATAGACCTTAGACCACAATGTGAGTTGGACAGAACCTTTAAGAAATCAAAATAATAGGACCTTCTTTTGTGTAGGAAGGTATCTGAAAAGCTCCGAAAACAAGTAAGTAGAACCTTACTCTCTGGGTGCCGTGTTCAAACACTGAAAGCTGTCCGAGAAACAGCTGTTTAGTCACGAGCATACTAATTATAATTGTATTTCCGGGGAAAAACCCGGCATCAAAATCTTCAAAATTAAAACCTGTAGAGTTCAGAACACGATGTTAGTTAGATTAAATCTCTAAGAAGTCAATAAAATAGATCCTGGAGTTGTATGGGCATATATCTGAAACTCTAGGCTTCCATATAAATACAGCCTTACTGTAACTGGGCTTTGTGCTAGAGTGAAAACTGACTTTCAAACAAGTGGGAAATGACGAATTGACGGTTGCCATATATAATTCCAGTTCAATCTGTTAGATATTGAAAAGAAACTTGGTTACAACAGTTTAAAATTCAATCCATAGACCTTAGAACACTATGTGAGTTGGACTGAACCTTTTAGAAATCAAAATAATAGAATCTTGTTTGGTGTAGGATGGTATCTGAAAAGCTCGGAAAATAAGTAAATAGAGACATACTCTCTGTGGGGCCGTGTTCAAACACTGAAAGACGTCATAGAAACAGTTGTTTAGTCAAGAGGATACCGATTACATTTGTATTTCCGGGAAAAAACTTGTCGTTTTTAGAAAACCGGGCATATATATATTCAAAATTCAAGCCTGTAGAGTTCAGAACACGATGTTAGTTAGATTAAATCTCTAAGAAGTCAATAAAATAGATCCTGGAGTTGTATGGAAATATATCAGAAAGGTTAGGGTCCATGTAAATACAGCTTTACACTATCGGGGCCGTGTTCTAACAGTGAAAACTGACTTTCAAACACTTCTAAAATAACGAATATACGGTTGCCATATATAATTCCTGTTCATTCTGTTATTTAAAAGAAACCTGGTTACAACCCTTTAAAATAGATTCTATAGACCTTAGAACACAATATGAGTTGGACAGAACCTTTAAGAAATCAAAATAATAGGACCTTCTTTTGTGTAGTAGGGTATCTGAAAAGCTGAGAAAACAAGTAAGTAGAGCCATACTCTCTGTGGGGCCATGATCCAAAACTGAAAGCCGTCATAGAAACAGCTGTTTAGTCACGAGGATACTGATTACATTTGTATTTATGGGAAAAAACTTGGCGTTTTTAAAAAACGCCACATAAAATTCTTCAAAATACGAGCCTGTGGAGTTCAGAACACTATGTTAGTTAGATTAAATCTCTGAGAATTCAAAAAAAATAGAACATGGAATTCTATGAGAATATATCTGAAACGCTAGGTTTCATGAAAATACAGCCTTGCTGTGGACGGGGCCGTGTTCTAACAGTGAAAACTGACTTTCAAACAGTTCAGAAATGACGAATATACGGTTTCCATTCATAATTCTTGTTAAATCTGTTAGATATTTAAAAGAAACTTGGTTACAAAACTTTAAATTTCAATCTATAGACCTTAGACCACAATGTGAGTTGGACAGAACCTTTAAGAAATCAAAATAATAGGACCTTCTTTTGTGTAGGAAGGTATCTGAAAAGCTAAGAAAGCAGGTAAGTAGAGTCTTACTCTCTGTGGGGCCATGTTCCAAAACTGAAAGCCGTCATAGAAACAGCTGTTTAGTCACGAGGATACTGATTACATTTGTATTTATGGGAAAAAACTTGGCGTTTTTAAAAAAGGCCACATAAAATTATTCAAAATACGAGCCTGTAGAGTTCAGAACACGATGTTAGTTAGATTAAATCTCTAAGAATTCAAAAAAATAGATCATGGAATTGTATGAGAATATATCTGAAACGCTAGGTTTCCATGGAAATACAGCCTTACTGTGGACGGGGCCGTGTTCTAACAGTGAAAACTGACTTTGAAACAGTTCAGAAATGACGAATATACGGTTTCCATGTATAATTCTTGTTAAATCTGTTAGATATTTAAAAGAAACTTGGTTACAAAACTTTAAATTTCAATCTATAGACCTTAGACCACAATGTGAGTTGGACAGAACCTTTAAGAAATCAAAATAATAGGACCTTCTTTTGTGTAGGAAGGTATCTGAAAAGCTCCGAAAACAAGTAAGTAGAACCTTACTCTCTGGGTGCCGTGTTCAAACACTGAAAGCCGTCATAGAAACAGCTGTTTAGTCACGAGCATACTAATTATAATTGTATTTCCGGGAAAAAACCCGGCATCAAAATCTTCAAAATTAAAACCTGTAGAGTTCAGAACACGATGTTAGTTAGATTAAATCTCTAAGAAGTCAATAAAATAGATCCTGGAGTTGTATGGGCATATATCTGAAACTCTAGGCTTCCATGTAAATACAGCCTTACTGTAACTGGGCTTTGTGCTAGAGTGAAAACTGACTTTCAAACAAGTGGGAAATGACGAATTGACGGTTGCCATATATAATTCCAGTTCAATCTGTTAGATATTGAAAAGAAACTTGGTTACAACAGTTTAAAATTCAATCCATAGACCTTAGAACACTATGTGAGTTGGACTGAACCTTTTAGAAATCAAAATAATAGAATCTTGTTTGGTGTAGGATGGTATCTGAAAAGCTCGGAAAATAAGTAAATAGAGACATACTCTCTGTGGGGCCGTGTTCAAACACTGAAAGACGTCATAGAAACAGTTGTTTAGTCAAGAGGATACCGATTACATTTGTATTTCCGGGAAAAAACTTGTCGTTTTTAGAAAACCCGGCATATATATATTCAAAATTCAAGCCTGTAGAGTTCAGAACACGATGTTAGTTAGATTAAATCTCTAAGAAGTCAATAAAATAGATCCTGGAGTTGTATGGGAATATATCAGAAAGGTTAGGGTCCATGTAAATACAGCTTTACACTATCGGGGCCGTGTTCTAACAGTGAAAACTGACTTTCAAACACTTCTAAAATAACGAATATACGGTTGCCATATATAATTCCTGTTCATTCTGTTATTTAAAAGAAACCTGGTTACAACCCTTTAAAATAGATTCTATAGACCTTAGAACACAATATGAGTTGGACAGAACCTTTAAGAAATCAAAATAATAGGACCTTCTTTTGTGTAGTAGGGTATCTGAAAAGCTGAGAAAACAAGTAAGTAGAGCCATACTCTCTGTGGGGCCATGATCCAAAACTGAAAGCCGTCATAGAAACAGCTGTTTAGTCACGAGGATACTGATTACATTTGTATTTATGGGAAAAAACTTGGCGTTTTTAAAAAACGCCACATAAATTTCTTCAAAATAGGAGCCTGTGGAGTTCAGAACACTATGTTAGTTAGATTAAATCTCTGAGAATTCAAAAAAAATAGAACATGGAATTCTATGAGAATATATCTGAAACGCTAGGTTTCCATGAAAATACAGCCTTGCTGTGGACGGGGCCGTGTTCTAACAGTGAAAACTGACTTTCAAACAGTTCAGAAATGACGAATATACGGTTTCCATTCATAATTCTTGTTAAATCTGTTAGATATTTAAAAGAAACTTGGTTACAAAACTTTAAATTTCAATCTATAGACCTTAGACCACAATGTGAGTTGGACAGAACCTTTAAGAAATCAAAATAATAGGACCTTCTTTTGTGTAGGAAGGTATCTGAAAAGCTAAGAAAGCAGGTAAGTAGAGTCTTACTCTCTGTGGGGCCATGTTCCAAAACTGAAAGCCGTCATAGAAACAGCTGTTTAGTCACGAGGATACTGATTACATTTGTATTTATGGGAAAAAACTTGGCGTTTTTAAAAAAGGCCACATAAAATTCTTCAAAATACGAGCCTGTAGAGTTCAGAACACGATGTTAGTTAGATTAAATCTCTAAGAATTCAAAAAAATAGATCATGGAATTGTATGAGAATATATCTGAAACGCTAGGTTTCCATGGAAATACAGCCTTACTGTGGACGGGGCCGTGTTCTAACAGTGAAAACTGACTTTCAAACAGTTCAGAAATGACGAATATACGGTTTCCATGTATAATTCTTGTTAAATCTGTTAGATATTTAAAAGAAACTTGGTTACAAAACTTTAAATTTCAATCTATAGACCTTAGACCACAATGTGAGTTGGACAGAACCTTTAAGAAATCAAAATAATAGGACCTTCTTTTGTGTAGGAAGGTATCTGAAAAGCTCCGAAAACAAGTAAGTAGAACCTTACTCTCTGGGTGCCGTGTTCAAACACTGAAAGCTGTCCGAGAAACAGCTGTTTAGTCACGAGCATACTAATTATAATTGTATTTCCGGGAAAAAACCCGGCATCAAAATCTTCAAAATTAAAACCTGTAGAGTTCAGAACACGATGTTAGTTAGATTAAATCTCTAAGAAGTCAATAAAATAGATCCTGGAGTTGTATGGGCATATATCTGAAACTCTAGGCTTCCATGTAAATACAGCCTTACTGTAACTGGGCTTTGTGCTAGAGTGAAAACTGACTTTCAAACAAGTGGGAAATGACGAATTGACGGTTGCCATATATAATTCCAGTTCAATCTGTTAGATATTGAAAAGAAACTTGGTTACAACAGTTTAAAATTCAATCCATAGACCTTAGAACACTATGTGAGTTGGACTGAACCTTTTAGAAATCAAAATAATAGAATCTTGTTTGGTGTAGGATGGTATCTGAAAAGCTCGGAAAAGAAGTAAATAGAGACATACTCTCTGTGGGGCCGTGTTCAAACACTGAAAGACGTCATAGAAACAGTTGTTTAGTCAAGAGGATACCGATTACATTTGTATTTCCGGGAAAAAACTTGTCGTTTTTAGAAAACCGGGCATATATATATTCAAAATTCAAGCCTGTAGAGTTCAGAACACGATGTTAGTTAGATTAAATCTCTAAGAAGTCAATAAAATAGATCCTGGAGTTGTATGGAAATATATCAGAAAGGTTAGGGTCCATGTAAATACAGCTTTACACTATCGGGGCCGTGTTCTAACAGTGAAAACTGACTTTCAAACACTTCTAAAATAACGAATATACGGTTGCCATATATAATTCCTGTTCATTCTGTTATTTAAAAGAAACCTGGTTACAACCCTTTAAAATAGATTCTATAGACCTTAGAACACAATATGAGTTGGACAGAACCTTTAAGAAATCAAAATAATAGGACCTTCTTTTGTGTAGTAGGGTATCTGAAAAGCTGAGAAAACAAGTAAGTAGAGCCATACTCTCTGTGGGGCCATGATCCAAAACTGAAAGCCGTCATAGAAACAGCTGTTTAGTCACGAGGATACTGATTACATTTGTATTTATGTGAAAAAACTTGGCGTTTTTAAAAAACGCCACATAAAATTCTACAAAATAGGAGCCTGTGGAGTTCAGAACACTATGTTAGTTAGATTAAATCTTTGAGAATTCAAAAAAAATAGAACATGGAATTCTATGAGAATATATCTGAAACGCTAGGTTTCATGAAAATACAGCCTTGCTGTGGACGGGGCCGTGTTCTAACAGTGAAAACTGACTTTCAAACAGTTCAGAAATGACGAATATACGGTTTCCATTCATAATTCTTGTAAAATCTGTTAGATATTTAAAAGAAACTTGGTTACAAAACTTTAAATTTCAATCTATAGACCTTAGACCACAATGTGAGTTGGACAGAACCTTTAAGAAATCAAAATAATAGGACCTTCTTTTGTGTAGGAAGTTATCTGAAAAGCTAAGAAAGCAGGTAAGTAGAGTCTTACTCTCTGTGGGGCCATGTTCCAAAACTGAAAGCCGTCATAGAAACAGCTGTTTAGTCACGAGGATACTGATTACATTTGTATTTATGGGAAAAAACTTGGCGTTTTTAAAAAAGGCCACATAAAATTCTTCAAAATACGAGCCTGTAGAGTTCAGAACACGATGTTAGTTAGATTAAATCTCTAAGAATTCAAAAAAATAGATCATGGAATTGTATGAGAATATATCTGAAACGCTAGGTTTCCATGGAAATACAGCCTTACTGTGGACGGGGCCGTGTTCTAACAGTGAAAACTGACTTTGAAACAGTTCAGAAATGACGAATATACGGTTTCCATGTATAATTCTTGTTAAATCTGTTAGATATTTAAAAGAAACTTGGTTACAAAACTTTAAATTTCAATCTATAGACCTTAGACCACAATGTGAGTTGGACAGAACCTTTAAGAAATCAAAATAATAGGACCTTCTTTTGTGTAGGAAGGTATCTGAAAAGCTCCGAAAACAAGTAAGTAGAACCTTACTCTCTGGGTGCCGTGTTCAAACACTGAAAGCCGTCATAGAAACAGCTGTTTAGTCACGAGCATACTAATTATAATTGTATTTCCGGGAAAAAACCCGGCATCAAAATCTTCAAAATTAAAACCTGTAGAGTTCAGAACACGATGTTAGTTAGATTAAATCTCTAAGAAGTCAATAAAATAGATCCTGGAGTTGTATGGGCATATATCTGAAACTCTAGGCTTCCATGTAAATACAGCCTTACTGTAACTGGGCTTTGTGCTAGAGTGAAAACTGACTTTCAAACAAGTGGGAAATGACGAATTGACGGTTGCCATATATAATTCCAGTTCAATCTGTTAGATATTGAAAAGAAACTTGGTTACAACAGTTTAAAATTCAATCCATAGACCTTAGAACACTATGTGAGTTGGACTGAACCTTTTAGAAATCAAAATAATAGAATCTTGTTTGGTGTAGGATGGTATCTGAAAAGCTCGGAAAATAAGTAAATAGAGACATACTCTCTGTGGGGCCGTGTTCAAACACTGAAAGACGTCATAGAAACAGTTGTTTAGTCAAGAGGATACCGATTACATTTGTATTTCCGGGAAAAAACTTGTCGTTTTTAGAAAACCCGGCATATATATATTCAAAATTCAAGCCTGTAGAGTTCAGAACACGATGTTAGTTAGATTAAATCTCTAAGAAGTCAATAAAATAGATCCTGGAGTTGTATGGGAATATATCAGAAAGGTTAGGGTCCATGTAAATACAGCTTTACACTATCGGGGCCGTGTTCTAACAGTGAAAACTGACTTTCAAACACTTCTAAAATAACGAATATACGGTTGCCATATATAATTCCTGTTCATTCTGTTATTTAAAAGAAACCTGGTTACAACCCTTTAAAATAGATTCTATAGACCTTAGAACACAATATGAGTTGGACAGAACCTTTAAGAAATCAAAATAATAGGACCTTCTTTTGTGTAGTAGGGTATCTGAAAAGCTGAGAAAACAAGTAAGTAGAGCCATACTCTCTGTGGGGCCATGATCCAAAACTGAAAGCCGTCATAGAAACAGCTGTTTAGTCACGAGGATACTGATTACATTTGTATTTATGGGAAAAAACTTGGCGTTTTTAAAAAACGCCACATAAATTTCTTCAAAATAGGAGCCTGTGGAGTTCAGAACACTATGTTAGTTAGATTAAATCTCTGAGAATTCAAAAAAAATAGAACATGGAATTCTATGAGAATATATCTGAAACGCTAGGTTTCCATGAAAATACAGCCTTGCTGTGGACGGGGCCGTGTTCTAACAGTGAAAACTGACTTTCAAACAGTTCAGAAATGACGAATATACGGTTTCCATTCATAATTCTTGTTAAATCTGTTAGATATTTAAAAGAAACTTGGTTACAAAACTTTAAATTTCAATCTATAGACCTTAGACCACAATGTGAGTTGGACAGAACCTTTAAGAAATCAAAATAATAGGACCTTCTTTTGTGTAGGAAGGTATCTGAAAAGCTAAGAAAGCAGGTAAGTAGAGTCTTACTCTCTGTGGGGCCATGTTCCAAAACTGAAAGCCGTCATAGAAACAGCTGTTTAGTCACGAGGATACTGATTACATTTGTATTTATGGGAAAAAACTTGGCGTTTTTAAAAAAGGCCACATAAAATTCTTCAAAATACGAGCCTGTAGAGTTCAGAACACGATGTTAGTTAGATTAAATCTCTAAGAATTCAAAAAAATAGATCATGGAATTGTATGAGAATATATCTGAAACGCTAGGTTTCCATGGAAATACAGCCTTACTGTGGACGGGGCCGTGTTCTAACAGTGAAAACTGACTTTGAAACAGTTCAGAAATGACGAATATACGGTTTCCATGTATAATTCTTGTAAAATCTGTTAGATATTTAAAAGAAACTTGGTTACAAAACTTTAAATTTCAATCTATAGACCTTAGACCACAATGTGAGTTGGACAGAACCTTTAAGAAATCAAAATAATAGGACCTTCTGTTGTGTAGGAAGGTATCTGAAAAGCTCCGAAAACAAGTAAGTAGAACCTTACTCTCTGGGTGCCGTGTTCAAACACTGAAAGCCGTCATAGAAACAGCTGTTTAGTCACGAGCATACTAATTATAATTGTATTTCCGGGAAAAAACCCGGCATCAAAATCTTCAAAATTAAAACCTGTAGAGTTCAGAACACGATGTTAGTTAGATTAAATCTCTAAGAAGTCAATAAAATAGATCCTGGAGTTGTATGGGCATATATCTGAAACTCTAGGCTTCCATGTAAATACAGCCTTACTGTAACTGGGCTTTGTGCTAGAGTGAAAACTGACTTTCAAACAAGTGGGAAATGACGAATTGACGGTTGCCATATATAATTCCTGTTCAATCTGTTAGATATTGAAAAGAAACTTGGTTACAACAGTTTAAAATTCAATCCATAGACCTTAGAACACTATGTGAGTTGGACTGAACCTTTTAGAAATCAAAATAATAGAATCTTGTTTGGTGTAGGATGGTATCTGAAAAGCTCGGAAAATAAGTAAATAGAGACATACTCTCTGTGGGGCCGTGTTCAAACACTGAAAGACGTCATAGAAACAGTTGTTTAGTCAAGAGGATACCGATTACATTTGTATTTCCGGGAAAAAACTTGTCGTTTTTAGAAAACCCGGCATATATATATTCAAAATTCAAGCCTGTAGAGTTCAGAACACGATGTTAGTTAGATTAAATCTCTAAGAAGTCAATAAAATAGATCCTGGAGTTGTATGGAAATATATCAGAAAGGTTAGGGTCCATGTAAATACAGCTTTACACTATCGGGGCCGTGTTCTAACAGTGAAAACTGACTTTCAAACACTTCTAAAATAACGAATATACGGTTGCCATATATAATTCCTGTTCATTCTGTTATTTAAAAGAAACCTGGTTACAACCCTTTAAAATAGATTCCATAGACCTTAGAACACAATATGAGTTGGACAGAACATTTAAGAAATCAAAATAATAGGACCTTCTTTTGTGTAGTAGGGTATCTGAAAAGCTGAGAAAACAAGTAAGTAGAGCCTTACTCTCTGTGGGGCCATGATCCAAAACTGAAAGCCGTCATAGAAACAGCTGTTTAGTCACGAGGATACTGATTACATTTGTATTTATGGGAAAAAACTTGGCGTTTTTAAAAAACGCCACATAAAATTCTTCAAAATACGAGCCTGTGGAGTTCAGAACACCATGTTAGTTAGATTAAATCTCTAAGAATTCAAAAAAAATAGAACATGGAATTCTATGAGAATATATCTGAAACGCTAGGTTTCCATGAAAATACAGCCTTGCTGTGGACGGGGCCGTGTTCTAACAGTGAAAACTGACTTTCAAACAGTTCAGAAATGACGAATATACGGTTTCCATTCATAATTCTTGTAAAATCTGTTAGATATTTAAAAGAAACTTGGTTAGAAAACTTTAAATTTCAATCTATAGACCTTAGACCACAATGTGAGTTGGACAGAACCTTTAAGAAATCAACATAATAGGACCTTCTTTTGTGTAGGAAGGTATCTGAAAAGCTAAGAAAGCAGGTAAGTAGAGTCTTACTCTCTGTGGGGCCATGTTCCAAAACTGAAAGCCGTCATAGAAACAGCTGTTTAGTCACGAGGATACTGATTACATTTGTATTTATGGGAAAAAACTTGGCGTTTTTAAAAAACGCCACATAAAATTCTTCAAAATATGAGCCTGTAGAGTTCAAAACACGATGTTAGTTAGATTAAATCTCTAAGAATTCAAAAAAATAGATCATGGAATTGTATGAGAATATATCTGAAACGCTAGGTTTCCATGGAAATACAGCCTTACTGTGGACGGGGCCGTGTTCTAACAGTGAAAACTGACTTTGAAACAGTTCAGAAATGACGAATATACGGTTTCCATGTATAATTCTTGTTAAATCTGTTAGATATTTAAAAGAAACTTGGTTACAAAACTTTAAATTTCAATCTATAGACCTTAGACCACAATGTGAGTTGGACAGAACCTTTAAGAAATCAAAATAATAGGACCTTCTTTTGTGTAGGAAGGTATCTGAAAAGCTCCGAAAACAAGTAAGTAGAACCTTACTCTCTGGGTGCCGTGTTCAAACACTGAAAGCCGTCATAGAAACAGCTGTTTAGTCACGAGCATACTAATTATAATTGTATTTCCGGGAAAAAACCCGGCATCAAAATCTTCAAAATTAAAACCTGTAGAGTTCAGAACACGATGTTAGTTAGATTAAATCTCTAAGAAGTCAATAAAATAGATCCTGGAGTTGTATGGGCATATATCTGAAACTCTAGGCTTCCATGTAAATACAGCCTTACTGTAACTGGGCTTTGTGCTAGAGTGAAAACTGACTTTCAAACAAGTGGGAAATGACGAATTGACGGTTGCCATATATAATTCCAGTTCAATCTGTTAGATATTGAAAAGAAACTTGGTTACAACAGTTTAAAATTCAATCCATAGACCTTAGAACACTATGTGAGTTGGACTGAACCTTTTAGAAATCAAAATAATAGAATCTTGTTTGGTGTAGGATGGTATCTGAAAAGCTCGGAAAATAAGTAAATAGAGACATACTCTCTGTGGGGCCGTGTTCAAACACTGAAAGACGTCATAGAAACAGTTGTTTAGTCAAGAGGATACCGATTACATTTGTATTTCCGGGAAAAAACTTGTCGTTTTTAGAAAACCCGGCATATATATATTCAAAATTCAAGCCTGTAGAGTTCAGAACACGATGTTAGTTAGATTAAATCTCTAAGAAGTCAATAAAATAGATCCTGGAGTTGTATGGGAATATATCAGAAAGGTTAGGGTCCATGTAAATACAGCTTTACACTATCGGGGCCGTGTTCTAACAGTGAAAACTGACTTTCAAACACTTCTAAAATAACGAATATACGGTTGCCATATATAATTCCTGTTCATTCTGTTATTTAAAAGAAACCTGGTTACAACCCTTTAAAATAGATTCTATAGACCTTAGAACACAATATGAGTTGGACAGAACCTTTAAGAAATCAAAATAATAGGACCTTCTTTTGTGTAGTAGGGTATCTGAAAAGCTGAGAAAACAAGTAAGTAGAGCCATACTCTCTGTGGGGCCATGATCCAAAACTGAAAGCCGTCATAGAAACAGCTGTTTAGTCACGAGGATACTGATTACATTTGTATTTATGGGAAAAAACTTGGCGTTTTTAAAAAACGCCACATAAATTTCTTCAAAATAGGAGCCTGTGGAGTTCAGAACACTATGTTAGTTAGATTAAATCTCTGAGAATTCAAAAAAAATAGAACATGGAATTCTATGAGAATATATCTGAAACGCTAGGTTTCCATGAAAATACAGCCTTGCTGTGGACGGGGCCGTGTTCTAACAGTGAAAACTGACTTTCAAACAGTTCAGAAATGACGAATATATGGTTTCCATTCATAATTCTTGTTAAATCTGTTAGATATTTAAAAGAAACTTGGTTACAAAACTTTAAATTTCAATCTATAGACCTTAGACCACAATGTGAGTTGGACAGAACCTTTAAGAAATCAAAATAATAGGACCTTCTTTTGTGTAGGAAGGTATCTGAAAAGCTAAGAAAGCAGGTAAGTAGAGTCTTACTCTCTGTGGGGCCATGATCCAAAACTGAAAGCCGTCATAGAAACAGCTGTTTAGTCACGAGGATACTGATTACATTTGTATTTATGGGAAAAAACTTGGCGTTTTTAAAAAACGCCACATAAAATTCTTCAAAATACGAGCCTGTGGAGTTCAGAACACCATGTTAGTTAGATTAAATCTCTAAGAATTCAAAAAAAATAGAACATGGAATTCTATGAGAATATATCTGAAACGCTAGGTTTCCATGAAAATACAGCCTTGCTGTGGACGGGGCCGTGTTCTAACAGTGAAAACTGACTTTCAAACAGTTCAGAAATGACGAATATACGGTTTCCATTCATAATTCTTGTAAAATCTGTTAGATATTTAAAAGAAACTTGGTTAGAAAACTTTAAATTTCAATCTATAGACCTTAGACCACAATGTGAGTTGGACAGAACCTTTAAGAAATCAACATAATAGGACCTTCTTTTGTGTAGGAAGGTATCTGAAAAGCTAAGAAAGCAGGTAAGTAGAGTCTTACTCTCTGTGGGGCCATGTTCCAAAACTGAAAGCCGTCATAGAAACAGCTGTTTAGTCACGAGGATACTGATTACATTTGTATTTATGGGAAAAAACTTGGCGTTTTTAAAAAACGCCACATAAAATTCTTCAAAATACGAGCCTGTAGAGTTCAAAACACGATGTTAGTTAGATTAAATCTCTAAGAATTCAAAAAAATAGATCATGGAATTGTATGAGAATATATCTGAAACGCTAGGTTTCCATGGAAATACAGCCTTACTGTGGACGGGGCCGTGTTCTAACAGTGAAAACTGACTTTCAAACAGTTCAGAAATGACGAATATACGGTTTCCATGTATAATTCTTGTTAAATCTGTTAGATATTTAAAAGAAACTTGGTTACAAAACTTTAAATTTCAATCTATAGACCTTAGACCACAATGTGAGTTGGACAGAACCTTTAAGAAATCAAAATAATAGGACCTTCTTTTGTGTAGGAAGGTATCTGAAAAGCTCCGAAAACAAGTAAGTAGAACCTTACTCTCTGGGTGCCGTGTTCAAACACTGAAAGCTGTCCGAGAAACAGCTGTTTAGTCACGAGCATACTAATTATAATTGTATTTCCGGGAAAAAACCCGGCATCAAAATCTTCAAAATTAAAACCTGTAGAGTTCAGAACACGATGTTAGTTAGATTAAATCTCTAAGAAGTCAATAAAATAGATCCTGGAGTTGTATGGGCATATATCTGAAACTCTAGGCTTCCATGTAAATACAGCCTTACTGTAACTGGGCTTTGTGCTAGAGTGAAAACTGACTTTCAAACAAGTGGGAAATGACGAATTGACGGTTGCCATATATAATTCCTGTTCAATCTGTTAGATATTGAAAAGAAACTTGGTTACAACAGTTTAAAATTCAATCCATAGACCTTAGAACACTATGTGAGTTGGACTGAACCTTTTAGAAATCAAAATAATAGAATCTTGTTTGGTGTAGGATGGTATCTGAAAAGCTCGGAAAATAAGTAAATAGAGACATACTCTCTGTGGGGCCGTGTTCAAACACTGAAAGACGTCATAGAAACAGTTGTTTAGTCAAGAGGATACCGATTACATTTGTATTTCCGGGAAAAAACTTGTCGTTTTTAGAAAACCGGGCATATATATATTCAAAATTCAAGCCTGTAGAGTTCAGAACACGATGTTAGTTAGATTAAATCTCTAAGAAGTCAATAAAATAGATCCTGGAGTTGTATGGGAATATATCTGAAACGTTAGGGTCCATGTAAATACAGCTTTACACTATCGGGGCCGTGTTCTAACAGTGAAAACTGACTTTCAAACACTTCTAAAATAACGAATATACGGTTGCCATATATAATTCCTGTTCATTCTGTTATTTAAAAGAAACCTGGTTACAACCCTTTAAAATAGATTCTATAGACCTTAGAACACAATATGAGTTGGACAGAACCTTTAAGAAATCAAAATAATAGGACCTTCTTTTGTGTAGTAGGGTATCTGAAAAGCTGAGAAAACAAGTAAGTAGAGCCATACTCTCTGTGGGGCCATGATCCAAAACTGAAAGCCGTCATAGAAACAGCTGTTTAGTCACGAGGATACTGATTACATTTGTATTTATGGGAAAAAACTTGGCGTTTTTAAAAAACGCCACATAAATTTCTTCAAAATAGGAGCCTGTGGAGTTCAGAACACTAACAGTTAGATTAAATCTCTGAGAATTCAAAAAAAATAGAACATGGAATTCTATGAGAATATATCTGAAACGCTAGGTTTCCATGAAAATACAGCCTTGCTGTGGACGGGGCCGTGTTCTAACAGTGAAAACTGACTTTCAAACAGTTCAGAAATGACGAATATACGGTTTCCATTCATAATTCTTGTTAAATCTGTTAGATATTTAAAAGAAACTTGGTTACAAAACTTTAAATTTCAATCTATAGACCTTAGACCACAATGTGAGTTGGACAGAACCTTTAAGAAATCAAAATAATAGGACCTTCTTTTGTGTAGGAAGGTATCTGAAAAGCTAAGAAAGCAGGTAAGTAGAGTCTTACTCTCTGTGGGGCCATGTTCCAAAACTGAAAGCCGTCATAGAAACAGCTGTTTAGTCACGAGGATACTGATTACATTTGTATTTATGGGAAAAAACTTGGCGTTTTTAAAAAAGGCCACATAAAATTCTTCAAAGTACGAGCCTGTAGAGTTTAGAACACGATGTTAGTTAGATTAAATCTCTAAGAATTCAAAAAAATAGATCATGGAATTGTATGAGAATATATCTGAAACGCTAGGTTTCCATGGAAATACAGCCTTACTGTGGACGGGGCCGTGTTCTAACAGTGAAAACTGACTTTGAAACAGTTCAGAAATGACGAATATACGGTTTCCATGTATAATTCTTGTTAAATCTGTTCGATATTTAAAAGAAACTTGGTTACAAAACTTTAAATTTCAATCTATAGACCTTAGACCACAATGTGAGTTGGACAGAACCTTTAAGAAATCAAAATAATAGGACCTTCTTTTGTGTAGGAAGGTATCTGAAAAGCTCCGAAAACAAGTAAGTAGAACCTTACTCTCTGGGTGCCGTGTTCAAACACTGAAAGCTGTCCGAGAAACAGCTGTTTAGTCACGAGCATACTAATTATAATTGTATTTCCGGGGAAAAACCCGGCATCAAAATCTTCAAAATTAAAACCTGTAGAGTTCAGAACACGATGTTAGTTAGATTAAATCTCTAAGAAGTCAATAAAATAGATCCTGGAGTTGTATGGGCATATATCTGAAACTCTAGGCTTCCATATAAATACAGCCTTACTGTAACTGGGCTTTGTGCTAGAGTGAAAACTGACTTTCAAACAAGTGGGAAATGACGAATTGACGGTTGCCATATATAATTCCAGTTCAATCTGTTAGATATTGAAAAGAAACTTGGTTACAACAGTTTAAAATTCAATCCATAGACCTTAGAACACTATGTGAGTTGGACTGAACCTTTTAGAAATCAAAATAATAGAATCTTGTTTGGTGTAGGATGGTATCTGAAAAGCTCGGAAAATAAGTAAATAGAGACATACTCTCTGTGGGGCCGTGTTCAAACACTGAAAGACGTCATAGAAACAGTTGTTTAGTCAAGAGGATACCGATTACATTTGTATTTCCGGGAAAAAACTTGTCGTTTTTAGAAAACCGGGCATATATATATTCAAAATTCAAGCCTGTAGAGTTCAGAACACGATGTTAGTTAGATTAAATCTCTAAGAAGTCAATAAAATAGATCCTGGAGTTGTATGGAAATATATCAGAAAGGTTAGGGTCCATGTAAATACAGCTTTACACTATCGGGGCCGTGTTCTAACAGTGAAAACTGACTTTCAAACACTTCTAAAATAACGAATATACGGTTGCCATATATAATTCCTGTTCATTCTGTTATTTAAAAGAAACCTGGTTACAACCCTTTAAAATAGATTCTATAGACCTTAGAACACAATATGAGTTGGACAGAACCTTTAAGAAATCAAAATAATAGGACCTTCTTTTGTGTAGTAGGGTATCTGAAAAGCTGAGAAAACAAGTAAGTAGAGCCATACTCTCTGTGGGGCCATGATCCAAAACTGAAAGCCGTCATAGAAACAGCTGTTTAGTCACGAGGATACTGATTACATTTGTATTTATGGGAAAAAACTTGGCGTTTTTAAAAAACGCCACATAAATTTCTTCAAAATAGGAGCCTGTGGAGTTCAGAACACTATGTTAGTTAGATTAAATCTCTGAGAATTCAAAAAAAATAGAACATGGAATTCTATGAGAATATATCTGAAACGCTAGGTTTCCATGAAAATACAGCCTTGCTGTGGACGGGGCCGTGTTCTAACAGTGAAAACTGACTTTCAAACAGTTCAGAAATGACGAATATACGGTTTCCATTCATAATTCTTGTTAAATCTGTTAGATATTTAAAAGAAACTTGGTTACAAAACTTTAAATTTCAATCTATAGACCTTAGACCACAATGTGAGTTGGACAGAACCTTTAAGAAATCAAAATAATAGGACCTTCTTTTGTGTAGGAAGGTATCTGAAAAGCTAAGAAAGCAGGTAAGTAGAGTCTTACTCTCTGTGGGGCCATGTTCCAAAACTGAAAGCCGTCATAGAAACAGCTGTTTAGTCACGAGGATACTGATTACATTTGTATTTATGGGAAAAAACTTGGCGTTTTTAAAAAAGGCCACATAAAATTCTTCAAAATACGAGCCTGTAGAGTTCAGAACACGATGTTAGTTAGATTAAATCTCTAAGAATTCAAAAAAATAGATCATGGAATTGTATGAGAATATATCTGAAACGCTAGGTTTCCATGGAAATACAGCCTTACTGTGGACGGGGCCGTGTTCTAACAGTGAAAACTGACTTTGAAACAGTTCAGAAATGACGAATATACGGTTTCCATGTATAATTCTTGTTAAATCTGTTAGATATTTAAAAGAAACTTGGTTACAAAACTTTAAATTTCAATCTATAGACCTTAGACCACAATGTGAGTTGGACAGAACCTTTAAGAAATCAAAATAATAGGACCTTCTTTTGTGTAGGAAGGTATCTGAAAAGCTCCGAAAACAAGTAAGTAGAACCTTACTCTCTGGGTGCCGTGTTCAAACACTGAAAGCCGTCATAGAAACAGCTGTTTAGTCACGAGCATACTAATTATAATTGTATTTCCGGGAAAAAACCCGGCATCAAAATCTTCAAAATTAAAACCTGTAGAGTTCAGAACACGATGTTAGTTAGATTAAATCTCTAAGAAGTCAATAAAATAGATCCTGGAGTTGTATGGGCATATATCTGAAACTCTAGGCTTCCATGTAAATACAGCCTTACTGTAACTGGGCTTTGTGCTAGAGTGAAAACTGACTTTCAAACAAGTGGGAAATGACGAATTGACGGTTGCCATATATAATTCCTGTTCAATCTGTTAGATATTGAAAAGAAACTTGGTTACAACAGTTTAAAATTCAATCCATAGACCTTAGAACACTATGTGAGTTGGACTGAACCTTTTAGAAATCAAAATAATAGAATCTTGTTTGGTGTAGGATGGTATCTGAAAAGCTCGGAAAATAAGTAAATAGAGACATACTCTCTGTGGGGCCGTGTTCAAACACTGAAAGACGTCATAGAAACAGTTGTTTAGTCAAGAGGATACCGATTACATTTGTATTTCCGGGAAAAAACTTGTCGTTTTTAGAAAACCCGGCATATATATATTCAAAATTCAAGCCTGTAGAGTTCAGAACACGATGTTAGTTAGATTAAATCTCTAAGAAGTCAATAAAATAGATCCTGGAGTTGTATGGAAATATATCAGAAAGGTTAGGGTCCATGTAAATACAGCTTTACACTATCGGGGCCGTGTTCTAACAGTGAAAACTGACTTTCAAACACTTCTAAAATAACGAATATACGGTTGCCATATATAATTCCTGTTCATTCTGTTATTTAAAAGAAACCTGGTTACAACCCTTTAAAATAGATTCCATAGACCTTAGAACACAATATGAGTTGGACAGAACATTTAAGAAATCAAAATAATAGGACCTTCTTTTGTGTAGTAGGGTATCTGAAAAGCTGAGAAAACAAGTAAGTAGAGCCTTACTCTCTGTGGGGCCATGATCCAAAACTGAAAGCCGTCATAGAAACAGCTGTTTAGTCACGAGGATACTGATTACATTTGTATTTATGGGAAAAAACTTGGCGTTTTTAAAAAACGCCACATAAAATTCTTCAAAATACGAGCCTGTGGAGTTCAGAACACCATGTTAGTTAGATTAAATCTCTAAGAATTCAAAAAAAATAGAACATGGAATTCTATGAGAATATATCTGAAACGCTAGGTTTCCATGAAAATACAGCCTTGCTGTGGACGGGGCCGTGTTCTAACAGTGAAAACTGACTTTCAAACAGTTCAGAAATGACGAATATACGGTTTCCATTCATAATTCTTGTAAAATCTGTTAGATATTTAAAAGAAACTTGGTTAGAAAACTTTAAATTTCAATCTATAGACCTTAGACCACAATGTGAGTTGGACAGAACCTTTAAGAAATCAACATAATAGGACCTTCTTTTGTGTAGGAAGGTATCTGAAAAGCTAAGAAAGCAGGTAAGTAGAGTCTTACTCTCTGTGGGGCCATGTTCCAAAACTGAAAGCCGTCATAGAAACAGCTGTTTAGTCACGAGGATACTGATTACATTTGTATTTATGGGAAAAAACTTGGCGTTTTTAAAAAACGCCACATAAAATTCTTCAAAATACGAGCCTGTAGAGTTCAAAACACGATGTTAGTTAGATTAAATCTCTAAGAATTCAAAAAAATAGATCATGGAATTGTATGAGAATATATCTGAAACGCTAGGTTTCCATGGAAATACAGCCTTACTGTGGACGGGGCCGTGTTCTAACAGTGAAAACTGACTTTCAAACAGTTCAGAAATGACGAATATACGGTTTCCATGTATAATTCTTGTTAAATCTGTTAGATATTTAAAAGAAACTTGGTTACAAAACTTTAAATTTCAATCTATAGACCTTAGACCACAATGTGAGTTGGACAGAACCTTTAAGAAATCAAAATAATAGGACCTTCTTTTGTGTAGGAAGGTATCTGAAAAGCTCCGAAAACAAGTAAGTAGAACCTTACTCTCTGGGTGCCGTGTTCAAACACTGAAAGCTGTCCGAGAAACAGCTGTTTAGTCACGAGCATACTAATTATAATTGTATTTCCGGGAAAAAACCCGGCATCAAAATCTTCAAAATTAAAACCTGTAGAGTTCAGAACACGATGTTAGTTAGATTAAATCTCTAAGAAGTCAATAAAATAGATCCTGGAGTTGTATGGGCATATATCTGAAACTCTAGGCTTCCATGTAAATACAGCCTTACTGTAACTGGGCTTTGTGCTAGAGTGAAAACTGACTTTCAAACAAGTGGGAAATGACGAATTGACGGTTGCCATATATAATTCCTGTTCAATCTGTTAGATATTGAAAAGAAACTTGGTTACAACAGTTTAAAATTCAATCCATAGACCTTAGAACACTATGTGAGTTGGACTGAACCTTTTAGAAATCAAAATAATAGAATCTTGTTTGGTGTAGGATGGTATCTGAAAAGCTCGGAAAATAAGTAAATAGAGACATACTCTCTGTGGGGCCGTGTTCAAACACTGAAAGACGTCATAGAAACAGTTGTTTAGTCAAGAGGATACCGATTACATTTGTATTTCCGGGAAAAAACTTGTCGTTTTTAGAAAACCGGGCATATATATATTCAAAATTCAAGCCTGTAGAGTTCAGAACACGATGTTAGTTAGATTAAATCTCTAAGAAGTCAATAAAATAGATCCTGGAGTTGTATGGGAATATATCTGAAACGTTAGGGTCCATGTAAATACAGCTTTACACTATCGGGGCCGTGTTCTAACAGTGAAAACTGACTTTCAAACACTTCTAAAATAACGAATATACGGTTGCCATATATAATTCCTGTTCATTCTGTTATTTAAAAGAAACCTGGTTACAACCCTTTAAAATAGATTCTATAGACCTTAGAACACAATATGAGTTGGACAGAACCTTTAAGAAATCAAAATAATAGGACCTTCTTTTGTGTAGTAGGGTATCTGAAAAGCTGAGAAAACAAGTAAGTAGAGCCATACTCTCTGTGGGGCCATGATCCAAAACTGAAAGCCGTCATAGAAACAGCTGTTTAGTCACGAGGATACTGATTACATTTGTATTTATGGGAAAAAACTTGGCGTTTTTAAAAAACGCCACATAAATTTCTTCAAAATAGGAGCCTGTGGAGTTCAGAACACTAACAGTTAGATTAAATCTCTGAGAATTCAAAAAAAATAGAACATGGAATTCTATGAGAATATATCTGAAACGCTAGGTTTCCATGAAAATACAGCCTTGCTGTGGACGGGGCCGTGTTCTAACAGTGAAAACTGACTTTCAAACAGTTCAGAAATGACGAATATACGGTTTCCATTCATAATTCTTGTTAAATCTGTTAGATATTTAAAAGAAACTTGGTTACAAAACTTTAAATTTCAATCTATAGACCTTAGACCACAATGTGAGTTGGACAGAACCTTTAAGAAATCAAAATAATAGGACCTTCTTTTGTGTAGGAAGGTATCTGAAAAGCTAAGAAAGCAGGTAAGTAGAGTCTTACTCTCTGTGGGGCCATGTTCCAAAACTGAAAGCCGTCATAGAAACAGCTGTTTAGTCACGAGGATACTGATTACATTTGTATTTATGGGAAAAAACTTGGCGTTTTTAAAAAAGGCCACATAAAATTCTTCAAAGTACGAGCCTGTAGAGTTCAGAACACGATGTTAGTTAGATTAAATCTCTAAGAATTCAAAAAAATAGATCATGGAATTGTATGAGAATATATCTGAAACGCTAGGTTTCCATGGAAATACAGCCTTACTGTGGACGGGGCCGTGTTCTAACAGTGAAAACTGACTTTGAAACAGTTCAGAAATGACGAATATACGGTTTCCATGTATAATTCTTGTTAAATCTGTTCGATATTTAAAAGAAACTTGGTTACAAAACTTTAAATTTCAATCTATAGACCTTAGACCACAATGTGAGTTGGACAGAACCTTTAAGAAATCAAAATAATAGGACCTTCTTTTGTGTAGGAAGGTATCTGAAAAGCTCCGAAAACAAGTAAGTAGAACCTTACTCTCTGGGTGCCGTGTTCAAACACTGAAAGCTGTCCGAGAAACAGCTGTTTAGTCACGAGCATACTAATTATAATTGTATTTCCGGGGAAAAACCCGGCATCAAAATCTTCAAAATTAAAACCTGTAGAGTTCAGAACACGATGTTAGTTAGATTAAATCTCTAAGAAGTCAATAAAATAGATCCTGGAGTTGTATGGGCATATATCTGAAACTCTAGGCTTCCATATAAATACAGCCTTACTGTAACTGGGCTTTGTGCTAGAGTGAAAACTGACTTTCAAACAAGTGGGAAATGACGAATTGACGGTTGCCATATATAATTCCAGTTCAATCTGTTAGATATTGAAAAGAAACTTGGTTACAACAGTTTAAAATTCAATCCATAGACCTTAGAACACTATGTGAGTTGGACTGAACCTTTTAGAAATCAAAATAATAGAATCTTGTTTGGTGTAGGATGGTATCTGAAAAGCTCGGAAAATAAGTAAATAGAGACATACTCTCTGTGGGGCCGTGTTCAAACACTGAAAGACGTCATAGAAACAGTTGTTTAGTCAAGAGGATACCGATTACATTTGTATTTCCGGGAAAAAACTTGTCGTTTTTAGAAAACCGGGCATATATATATTCAAAATTCAAGCCTGTAGAGTTCAGAACACGATGTTAGTTAGATTAAATCTCTAAGAAGTCAATAAAATAGATCCTGGAGTTGTATGGAAATATATCAGAAAGGTTAGGGTCCATGTAAATACAGCTTTACACTATCGGGGCCGTGTTCTAACAGTGAAAACTGACTTTCAAACACTTCTAAAATAACGAATATACGGTTGCCATATATAATTCCTGTTCATTCTGTTATTTAAAAGAAACCTGGTTACAACCCTTTAAAATAGATTCTATAGACCTTAGAACACAATATGAGTTGGACAGAACCTTTAAGAAATCAAAATAATAGGACCTTCTTTTGTGTAGTAGGGTATCTGAAAAGCTGAGAAAACAAGTAAGTAGAGCCATACTCTCTGTGGGGCCATGATCCAAAACTGAAAGCCGTCATAGAAACAGCTGTTTAGTCACGAGGATACTGATTACATTTGTATTTATGGGAAAAAACTTGGCGTTTTTAAAAAACGCCACATAAAATTCTTCAAAATACGAGCCTGTGGAGTTCAGAACACTATGTTAGTTAGATTAAATCTCTGAGAATTCAAAAAAAATAGAACATGGAATTCTATGAGAATATATCTGAAACGCTAGGTTTCATGAAAATACAGCCTTGCTGTGGACGGGGCCGTGTTCTAACAGTGAAAACTGACTTTCAAACAGTTCAGAAATGACGAATATACGGTTTCCATTCATAATTCTTGTTAAATCTGTTAGATATTTAAAAGAAACTTGGTTACAAAACTTTAAATTTCAATCTATAGACCTTAGACCACAATGTGAGTTGGACAGAACCTTTAAGAAATCAAAATAATAGGACCTTCTTTTGTGTAGGAAGGTATCTGAAAAGCTAAGAAAGCAGGTAAGTAGAGTCTTACTCTCTGTGGGGCCATGTTCCAAAACTGAAAGCCGTCATAGAAACAGCTGTTTAGTCACGAGGATACTGATTACATTTGTATTTATGGGAAAAAACTTGGCGTTTTTAAAAAAGGCCACATAAAATTATTCAAAATACGAGCCTGTAGAGTTCAGAACACGATGTTAGTTAGATTAAATCTCTAAGAATTCAAAAAAATAGATCATGGAATTGTATGAGAATATATCTGAAACGCTAGGTTTCCATGGAAATACAGCCTTACTGTGGACGGGGCCGTGTTCTAACAGTGAAAACTGACTTTGAAACAGTTCAGAAATGACGAATATACGGTTTCCATGTATAATTCTTGTTAAATCTGTTAGATATTTAAAAGAAACTTGGTTACAAAACTTTAAATTTCAATCTATAGACCTTAGACCACAATGTGAGTTGGACAGAACCTTTAAGAAATCAAAATAATAGGACCTTCTTTTGTGTAGGAAGGTATCTGAAAAGCTCCGAAAACAAGTAAGTAGAACCTTACTCTCTGGGTGCCGTGTTCAAACACTGAAAGCCGTCATAGAAACAGCTGTTTAGTCACGAGCATACTAATTATAATTGTATTTCCGGGAAAAAACCCGGCATCAAAATCTTCAAAATTAAAACCTGTAGAGTTCAGAACACGATGTTAGTTAGATTAAATCTCTAAGAAGTCAATAAAATAGATCCTGGAGTTGTATGGGCATATATCTGAAACTCTAGGCTTCCATGTAAATACAGCCTTACTGTAACTGGGCTTTGTGCTAGAGTGAAAACTGACTTTCAAACAAGTGGGAAATGACGAATTGACGGTTGCCATATATAATTCCAGTTCAATCTGTTAGATATTGAAAAGAAACTTGGTTACAACAGTTTAAAATTCAATCCATAGACCTTAGAACACTATGTGAGTTGGACTGAACCTTTTAGAAATCAAAATAATAGAATCTTGTTTGGTGTAGGATGGTATCTGAAAAGCTCGGAAAATAAGTAAATAGAGACATACTCTCTGTGGGGCCGTGTTCAAACACTGAAAGACGTCATAGAAACAGTTGTTTAGTCAAGAGGATACCGATTACATTTGTATTTCCGGGAAAAAACTTGTCGTTTTTAGAAAACCCGGCATATATATATTCAAAATTCAAGCCTGTAGAGTTCAGAACACGATGTTAGTTAGATTAAATCTCTAAGAAGTCAATAAAATAGATCCTGGAGTTGTATGGGAATATATCAGAAAGGTTAGGGTCCATGTAAATACAGCTTTACACTATCGGGGCCGTGTTCTAACAGTGAAAACTGACTTTCAAACACTTCTAAAATAACGAATATACGGTTGCCATATATAATTCCTGTTCATTCTGTTATTTAAAAGAAACCTGGTTACAACCCTTTAAAATAGATTCTATAGACCTTAGAACACAATATGAGTTGGACAGAACCTTTAAGAAATCAAAATAATAGGACCTTCTTTTGTGTAGTAGGGTATCTGAAAAGCTGAGAAAACAAGTAAGTAGAGCCATACTCTCTGTGGGGCCATGATCCAAAACTGAAAGCCGTCATAGAAACAGCTGTTTAGTCACGAGGATACTGATTACATTTGTATTTATGGGAAAAAACTTGGCGTTTTTAAAAAACGCCACATAAATTTCTTCAAAATAGGAGCCTGTGGAGTTCAGAACACTATGTTAGTTAGATTAAATCTCTGAGAATTCAAAAAAAATAGAACATGGAATTCTATGAGAATATATCTGAAACGCTAGGTTTCCATGAAAATACAGCCTTGCTGTGGACGGGGCCGTGTTCTAACAGTGAAAACTGACTTTCAAACAGTTCAGAAATGACGAATATACGGTTTCCATTCATAATTCTTGTTAAATCTGTTAGATATTTAAAAGAAACTTGGTTACAAAACTTTAAATTTCAATCTATAGACCTTAGACCACAATGTGAGTTGGACAGAACCTTTAAGAAATCAAAATAATAGGACCTTCTTTTGTGTAGGAAGGTATCTGAAAAGCTAAGAAAGCAGGTAAGTAGAGTCTTACTCTCTGTGGGGCCATGTTCCAAAACTGAAAGCCGTCATAGAAACAGCTGTTTAGTCACGAGGATACTGATTACATTTGTATTTATGGGAAAAAACTTGGCGTTTTTAAAAAAGGCCACATAAAATTCTTCAAAATACGAGCCTGTAGAGTTCAGAACACGATGTTAGTTAGATTAAATCTCTAAGAATTCAAAAAAATAGATCATGGAATTGTATGAGAATATATCTGAAACGCTAGGTTTCCATGGAAATACAGCCTTACTGTGGACGGGGCCGTGTTCTAACAGTGAAAACTGACTTTCAAACAGTTCAGAAATGACGAATATACGGTTTCCATGTATAATTCTTGTTAAATCTGTTAGATATTTAAAAGAAACTTGGTTACAAAACTTTAAATTTCAATCTATAGACCTTAGACCACAATGTGAGTTGGACAGAACCTTTAAGAAATCAAAATAATAGGACCTTCTTTTGTGTAGGAAGGTATCTGAAAAGCTCCGAAAACAAGTAAGTAGAACCTTACTCTCTGGGTGCCGTGTTCAAACACTGAAAGCTGTCCGAGAAACAGCTGTTTAGTCACGAGCATACTAATTATAATTGTATTTCCGGGAAAAAACCCGGCATCAAAATCTTCAAAATTAAAACCTGTAGAGTTCAGAACACGATGTTAGTTAGATTAAATCTCTAAGAAGTCAATAAAATAGATCCTGGAGTTGTATGGGCATATATCTGAAACTCTAGGCTTCCATGTAAATACAGCCTTACTGTAACTGGGCTTTGTGCTAGAGTGAAAACTGACTTTCAAACAAGTGGGAAATGACGAATTGACGGTTGCCATATATAATTCCAGTTCAATCTGTTAGATATTGAAAAGAAACTTGGTTACAACAGTTTAAAATTCAATCCATAGACCTTAGAACACTATGTGAGTTGGACTGAACCTTTTAGAAATCAAAATAATAGAATCTTGTTTGGTGTAGGATGGTATCTGAAAAGCTCGGAAAAGAAGTAAATAGAGACATACTCTCTGTGGGGCCGTGTTCAAACACTGAAAGACGTCATAGAAACAGTTGTTTAGTCAAGAGGATACCGATTACATTTGTATTTCCGGGAAAAAACTTGTCGTTTTTAGAAAACCGGGCATATATATATTCAAAATTCAAGCCTGTAGAGTTCAGAACACGATGTTAGTTAGATTAAATCTCTAAGAAGTCAATAAAATAGATCCTGGAGTTGTATGGAAATATATCAGAAAGGTTAGGGTCCATGTAAATACAGCTTTACACTATCGGGGCCGTGTTCTAACAGTGAAAACTGACTTTCAAACACTTCTAAAATAACGAATATACGGTTGCCATATATAATTCCTGTTCATTCTGTTATTTAAAAGAAACCTGGTTACAACCCTTTAAAATAGATTCTATAGACCTTAGAACACAATATGAGTTGGACAGAACCTTTAAGAAATCAAAATAATAGGACCTTCTTTTGTGTAGTAGGGTATCTGAAAAGCTGAGAAAACAAGTAAGTAGAGCCATACTCTCTGTGGGGCCATGATCCAAAACTGAAAGCCGTCATAGAAACAGCTGTTTAGTCACGAGGATACTGATTACATTTGTATTTATGTGAAAAAACTTGGCGTTTTTAAAAAACGCCACATAAAATTCTACAAAATAGGAGCCTGTGGAGTTCAGAACACTATGTTAGTTAGATTAAATCTTTGAGAATTCAAAAAAAATAGAACATGGAATTCTATGAGAATATATCTGAAACGCTAGGTTTCATGAAAATACAGCCTTGCTGTGGACGGGGCCGTGTTCTAACAGTGAAAACTGACTTTCAAACAGTTCAGAAATGACGAATATACGGTTTCCATTCATAATTCTTGTAAAATCTGTTAGATATTTAAAAGAAACTTGGTTACAAAACTTTAAATTTCAATCTATAGACCTTAGACCACAATGTGAGTTGGACAGAACCTTTAAGAAATCAAAATAATAGGACCTTCTTTTGTGTAGGAAGTTATCTGAAAAGCTAAGAAAGCAGGTAAGTAGAGTCTTACTCTCTGTGGGGCCATGTTCCAAAACTGAAAGCCGTCATAGAAACAGCTGTTTAGTCACGAGGATACTGATTACATTTGTATTTATGGGAAAAAACTTGGCGTTTTTAAAAAAGGCCACATAAAATTCTTCAAAATACGAGCCTGTAGAGTTCAGAACACGATGTTAGTTAGATTAAATCTCTAAGAATTCAAAAAAATAGATCATGGAATTGTATGAGAATATATCTGAAACGCTAGGTTTCCATGGAAATACAGCCTTACTGTGGACGGGGCCGTGTTCTAACAGTGAAAACTGACTTTGAAACAGTTCAGAAATGACGAATATACGGTTTCCATGTATAATTCTTGTTAAATCTGTTAGATATTTAAAAGAAACTTGGTTACAAAACTTTAAATTTCAATCTATAGACCTTAGACCACAATGTGAGTTGGACAGAACCTTTAAGAAATCAAAATAATAGGACCTTCTTTTGTGTAGGAAGGTATCTGAAAAGCTCCGAAAACAAGTAAGTAGAACCTTACTCTCTGGGTGCCGTGTTCAAACACTGAAAGCCGTCATAGAAACAGCTGTTTAGTCACGAGCATACTAATTATAATTGTATTTCCGGGAAAAAACCCGGCATCAAAATCTTCAAAATTAAAACCTGTAGAGTTCAGAACACGATGTTAGTTAGATTAAATCTCTAAGAAGTCAATAAAATAGATCCTGGAGTTGTATGGGCATATATCTGAAACTCTAGGCTTCCATGTAAATACAGCCTTACTGTAACTGGGCTTTGTGCTAGAGTGAAAACTGACTTTCAAACAAGTGGGAAATGACGAATTGACGGTTGCCATATATAATTCCAGTTCAATCTGTTAGATATTGAAAAGAAACTTGGTTACAACAGTTTAAAATTCAATCCATAGACCTTAGAACACTATGTGAGTTGGACTGAACCTTTTAGAAATCAAAATAATAGAATCTTGTTTGGTGTAGGATGGTATCTGAAAAGCTCGGAAAATAAGTAAATAGAGACATACTCTCTGTGGGGCCGTGTTCAAACACTGAAAGACGTCATAGAAACAGTTGCTTAGTCAAGAGGATACCGATTACATTTGTATTTCCGGGAAAAAACTTGTCGTTTTTAGAAAACCCGGCATATATATATTCAAAATTCAAGCCTGTAGAGTTCAGAACACGATGTTAGTTAGATTAAATCTCTAAGAAGTCAATAAAATAGATCCTGGAGTTGTATGGAAATATATCAGAAAGGTTAGGGTCCATGTAAATACAGCTTTACACTATCGGGGCAGTGTTCTAACAGTGAAAACTGACTTTCAAACACTTCTAAAATAACGAATATACGGTTGCCATATATAATTCCTGTTCATTCTGTTATTTAAAAGAAACCTGGTTACAACCCTTTAAAATAGATTCCATAGACCTTAGAACACAATATGAGTTGGACAGAACATTTAAGAAATCAAAATAATAGGACCTTCTTTTGTGTAGTAGGGTATCTGAAAAGCTGAGAAAACAAGTAAGTAGAGCCTTACTCTCTGTGGGGCCATGATCCAAAACTGAAAGCCGTCATAGAAACAGCTGTTTAGTCACGAGGATACTGATTACATTTGTATTTATGGGAAAAAACTTGGCGTTTTTAAAAAACGCCACATAAAATTCTTCAAAATACGAGCCTGTGGAGTTCAGAACACCATGTTAGTTAGATTAAATCTCTAAGAATTCAAAAAAAATAGAACATGGAATTCTATGAGAATATATCTGAAACGCTAGGTTTCCATGAAAATACAGCCTTGCTGTGGACGGGGCCGTGTTCTAACAGTGAAAACTGACTTTCAAACAGTTCAGAAATGACGAATATTCGGTTTCCATTCATAATTCTTGTTAAATCTGTTAGATATTTAAAAGAAACTTGGTTAGAAAACTTTAAATTTCAATCTATAGACCTTAGACCACAATGTGAGTTGGACAGAACCTTTAAGAAATCAACATAATAGGACCTTCTTTTGTGTAGGAAGGTATCTGAAAAGCTAAGAAAGCAGGTAAGTAGAGTCTTACTCTCTGTGGGGCCATGTTCCAAAACTGAAAGCCGTCATAGAAACAGCTGTTTAGTCACGAGGATACTGATTACATTTGTATTTATGGGAAAAAACTTGGCGTTTTTAAAAAAGGCCACATAAAATTCTTCAAAATACGAGCCTGTAGAGTTCAAAACACGATGTTAGTTAGATTAAATCTCTAAGAATTCAAAAAAATAGATCATGGAATTGTATGAGAATATATCTGAAACGCTAGGTTTCCATGGAAATACAGCCTTACTGTGGACGGGGCCGTGTTCTAACAGTGAAAACTGACTTTCAAACAGTTCAGAAATGACGAATATACGGTTTCCATGTATAATTCTTGTTAAATCTGTTAGATATTTAAAAGAAACTTGGTTACAAAACTTTAAATTTCAATCTATAGACCTTAGACCACAATGTGAGTTGGACAGAACCTTTAAGAAATCAAAATAATAGGACCTTCTTTTGTGTAGGAAGGTATCTGAGAAGCTCCGAAAACAAGTAAGTAGAACCTTACTCTCTGGGTGCCGTGTTCAAACACTGAAAGCTGTCCGAGAAACAGCTGTTTAGTCACGAGGATACTAATTATAATTGTATTTCCGGGAAAAAACCCGGCATCAAAATCTTCAAAATTAAAACCTGTAGAGTTCAGAACACGATGTTAGTTAGATTAAATCTCTAAGAAGTCAATAAAATAGATCCTGGAGTTGTATGGGCATATATCTGAAACTCTAGGCTTCCATGTAAATACAGCCTTACTGTAACTGGGCTTTGTGCTAGAGTGAAAACTGACTTTCAAACAAGTGGGAAATGACGAATTGACGGTTGCCATATATAATTCCTGTTCAATCTGTTAGATATTGAAAAGAAACTTGGTTACAACAGTTTAAAATTCAATCCATAGACCTTAGAACACTATGTGAGTTGGACTGAACCTTTTAGAAATCAAAATAATAGAATCTTGTTTGGTGTAGGATGGTATCTGAAAAGCTCGGAAAATAAGTAAATAGAGACATACTCTCTGTGGGGCCGTGTTCAAACACTGAAAGACGTCATAGAAACAGTTGTTTAGTCAAGAGGATACCGATTACATTTGTATTTCCGGGAAAAAACTTGTCGTTTTTAGAAAACCCGGCATATATATATTCAAAATTCAAGCCTGTAGAGTTCAGAACACGATGTTAGTTAGATTAAATCTCTAAGAAGTCAATAAAATAGATCCTGGAGTTGTATGGGAATATATCTGAAACGTTAGGGTCCATGTAAATACAGCTTTACACTATCGGGGCCGTGTTCTAACAGTGAAAACTGACTTTCAAACACTTCTAAAATAACGAATATACGGTTGCCATATATAATTCCTGTTCATTCTGTTATTTAAAAGAAACCTGGTTACAACCCTTTAAAATAGATTCTATAGACCTTAGAACACAATATGAGTTGGACAGAACCTTTAAGAAATCAAAATAATAGGACCTTCTTTTGTGTAGTAGGGTATCTGAAAAGCTGAGAAAACAAGTAAGTAGAGCCATACTCTCTGTGGGGCCATGATCCAAAACTGAAAGCCGTCATAGAAACAGCTGTTTAGTCACGAGGATACTGATTACATTTGTATTTATGGGAAAAAACTTGGCGTTTTTAAAAAACGCCACATAAAATTCTTCAAAATACGAGCCTGTGGAGTTCAGAACACTGTTAGTTAGATTAAATCTCTAAGAATTCAAAAAAAATAGAACATGGAATTCTATGAGAATATATCTGAAACGCTAGGTTTCCATGAAAATACAGCCTTGCTGTGGACGGGGCCGTGTTCTAACAGTGAAAACTGACTTTCAAACAGTTCAGAAATGACGAATATTCGGTTTCCATTCATAATTCTTGTTAAATCTGTTAGATATTTAAAAGAAACTTGGTTACAAAACTTTAAATTTCAATCTATAGACCTTAGACCACAATGTGAGTTGGACAGAACCTTTAAGAAATCAAAATAATAGGACCTTCTTTTGTGTAGGAAGGTATCTGAAAAGCTAAGAAAGCAGGTAAGTAGAGTCTTACTCTCTGTGGGGCCATGTTCCAAAACTGAAAGCCGTCATAGAAACAGCTGTTTAGTCACGAGGATACTGATTACATTTGTATTTATGGGAAAAAACTTGGCGTTTTTAAAAAAGGCCACATAAAATTCTTCAAAATACGAGCCTGTAGAGTTCAGAACACGATGTTAGTCAGATTAAATCTCTAAGAATTCAAAAAAATAGATCATGGAATTGTATGAGAATATATCTGAAACGCTAGGTTTCCATGGAAATACAGCCTTACTGTGGACGGGGCCGTGTTCTAACAGTGAAAACTGACTTTCAAACAGTTCAGAAATGACGAATATACGGTTTCCATGTATAATTCTTGTTAAATCTGTTAGATATTTAAAAGAAAGTTGGTTACAAAACTTTAAATTTCAATCTATAGACCTTAGACCACAATGTGAGTTGGACAGAACCTTTAAGAAATCAAAATAATAGGACCTTCTTTTGTGTAGGAAGGTATCTGAAAAGCTCCGAAAACAAGTAAGTAGAACCTTACTCTCTGGGTGCCGTGTTCAAACACTGAAAGCTGTCCGAGAAACAGCTGTTTAGTCACGAGGATACTAATTATAATTGTATTTCCGGGAAAAAACCCGGCATCAAAATCTTCAAAATTAAAACCTGTAGAGTTCAGAACACGATGTTAGTTAGATTAAATCTCTAAGAAGTCAATAAAATAGATCCTGGAGTTGTATGGGCATATATCTGAAACTCTAGGCTTCCATGTAAATACAGCCTTACTGTAACTGGGCTTTGTGCTAGAGTGAAAACTGACTTTCAAACAAGTGGGAAATGACGAATTGACGGTTGCCATATATAATTCCTGTTCAATCTGTTAGATATTGAAAAGAAACTTGGTTACAACAGTTTAAAATTCAATCCATAGACCTTAGAACACTATGTGAGTTGGACTGAACCTTTTAGAAATCAAAATAATAGAATCTTGTTTGGTGTAGGATGGTATCTGAAAAGCTCGGAAAATAAGTAAATAGAGACATACTCTCTGTGGGGCCGTGTTCAAACACTGAAAGACGTCATAGAAACAGTTGCTTAGTCAAGAGGATACCGATTACATTTGTATTTCCGGGAAAAAACTTGTCGTTTTTAGAAAACCCGGCATATATATATTCAAAATTCAAGCCTGTAGAGTTCAGAACACGATGTTAGTTAGATTAAATCTCTAAGAAGTCAATAAAATAGATCCTGGAGTTGTATGGGAATATATCAGAAAGGTTAGGGTCCATGTAAATACAGCTTTACACTATCGGGGCCGTGTTCTAAGAGTGAAAACTGACTTTCAAACACTTCTAAAATAACGAATATACGGTTGCCATATATAATTCCTGTTCATTCTGTTATTTAAAAGAAACCTGGTTACAACCCTTTAAAATAGATTCTATAGACCTTAGAACACAATATGAGTTGGACAGAACCTTTAAGAAATCAAAATAATAGGACCTTCTTTTGTGTAGTAGGGTATCTGAAAAGCTGAGAAAACAAGTAAGTAGAGCCATACTCTCTGTGGGGCCATGATCCAAAACTGAAAGCCGTCATAGAAACAGCTGTTTAGTCACGAGGATACTGATTACATTTGTATTTATGGGAAAAAACTTGGCGTTTTTAAAAAACGCCACATAAAATTCTTCAAAATAGGAGCCTGTGGAGTTCAGAACACTGTTAGTTAGATTAAATCTCTAAGAATTCAAAAAAAATAGAACATGGAATTCTATGAGAATATATCTGAAACGCCAGGTTTCCATGAAAATACAGCCTTGCTGTGGACGGGGCCGTGTTCTAACAGTGAAAACTGACTTTCAAACAGTTCAGAAATGACGAATATACGGTTTCCATGTATAATTCTTGTTAAATCTGTTAGATATTTAAAAGAAACTTGGTTACAAAACTTTAAATTTCAATCTATAGACCTTAGACCACAATGTGAGTTGGACAGAACCTTTAAGAAATCAAAATAATAGGACCTTCTTTTGTGTAGGAAGTTATCTGAAAAGCTAAGAAAGCAGGTAAGTAGAGTCTTACTCTCTGTGGGGCCATGTTCCAAAACTGAAAGCCGTCATAGAAACAGCTGTTTAGTCACGAGGATACTGATTACATTTGTATTTATGGGAAAAAACTTGGCGTTTTTAAAAAAGGCCACATAAAATTCTTCAAAATACGAGCCTGTAGAGTTCAGAACACGATGTTAGTTAGATTAAATCTCTAAGAATTCAAAAAAATAGATCATGGAATTGTATGAGAATATATCTGAAACGCTAGGTTTCCATGGAAATACAGCCTTACTGTGGACGGGGCCGTGTTCTAACAGTGAAAACTGACTTTGAAACAGTTCAGAAATGACGAATATACGGTTTCCATGTATAATTCTTGTTAAATCTGTTAGATATTTAAAAGAAACTTGGTTACAAAACTTTAAATTTCAATCTATAGACCTTAGACCACAATGTGAGTTGGACAGAACCTTTAAGAAATCAAAATAATAGGACCTTCTTTTGTGTAGGAAGGTATCTGAAAAGCTCCGAAAACAAGTAAGTAGAACCTTACTCTCTGGGTGCCGTGTTCAAACACTGAAAGCCGTCATAGAAACAGCTGTTTAGTCACGAGCATACTAATAATAATTGTATTTCCGGGGAAAAACCCGGCATCAAAATCTTCAAAATTAAAACCTGTAGAGTTCAGAACACGATGTTAGTTAGATTAAATCTCTAAGAAGTCAATAAAATAGATCCTGGAGTTGTATGGGCATATATCTGAAACTCTAGGCTTCCATGTAAATACAGCCTTACTGTAACTGGGCTTTGTGCTAGAGTGAAAACTGACTTTCAAACAAGTGGGAAATGACGAATTGACGGTTGCCATATATAATTCCAGTTCAATCTGTTAGATATTGAAAAGAAACTTGGTTACAACAGTTTAAAATTCAATCCATAGACCTTAGAACACTATGTGAGTTGGACTGAACCTTTTAGAAATCAAAATAATAGAATCTTGTTTGGTGTAGGATGGTATCTGAAAAGCTCGGAAAATAAGTAAATAGAGACATACTCTCTGTGGGGCCGTGTTCAAACACTGAAAGACGTCATAGAAACAGTTGTTTAGTCAAGAGGATACCGATTACATTTGTATTTCCGGGAAAAAACTTGTCGTTTTTAGAAAACCCGGCATATATATATTCAAAATTCAAGCCTGTAGAGTTCAGAACACGATGTTAGTTAGATTAAATCTCTAAGAAGTCAATAAAATAGATCCTGGAGTTGTATGGAAATATATCAGAAAGGTTAGGGTCCATGTAAATACAGCTTTACACTATCGGGGCAGTGTTCTAACAGTGAAAACTGACTTTCAAACACTTCTAAAATAACGAATATACGGTTGCCATATATAATTCCTGTTCATTCTGTTATTTAAAAGAAACCTGGTTACAACCCTTTAAAATAGATTCCATAGACCTTAGAACACAATATGAGTTGGACAGAACATTTAAGAAATCAAAATAATAGGACCTTCTTTTGTGTAGTAGGGTATCTGAAAAGCTGAGAAAACAAGTAAGTAGAGCCTTACTCTCTGTGGGGCCATGATCCAAAACTGAAAGCCGTCATAGAAACAGCTGTTTAGTCACGAGGATACTGATTACATTTGTATTTATGGGAAAAAACTTGGCGTTTTTAAAAAACGCCACATAAAATTCTTCAAAATACGAGCCTGTGGAGTTCAGAACACCATGTTAGTTAGATTAAATCTCTAAGAATTCAAAAAAAATAGAACATGGAATTCTATGAGAATATATCTGAAACGCTAGGTTTCCATGAAAATACAGCCTTGCTGTGGACGGGGCCGTGTTCTAACAGTGAAAACTGACTTTCAAACAGTTCAGAAATGACGAATATACGGTTTCCATTCATAATTCTTGTAAAATCTGTTAGATATTTAAAAGAAACTTGGTTAGAAAACTTTAAATTTCAATCTATAGACCTTAGACCACAATGTGAGTTGGACAGAACCTTCAAGAAATCAACATAATAGGACCTTCTTTTGTGTAGGAAGGTATCTGAAAAGCTAAGAAAGCAGGTAAGTAGAGTCTTACTCTCTGTGGGGCCATGTTCCAAAACTGAAAGCCGTCATAGAAACAGCTGTTTAGTCACGAGGATACTGATTACATTTGTATTTATGGGAAAAAACTTGGCGTTTTTAAAAAAGGCCACATAAAATTCTTCAAAATACGAGCCTGTAGAGTTCAGAACACGATGTTAGTTAGATTAAATCTCTAAGAATTCAAAAAAATAGATCATGGAATTGTATGAGAATATATCTGAAACGCTAGGTTTCCATGGAAATACAGCCTTACTGTGGACGGGGCCGTGTTCTAACAGTGAAAACTGACTTTGAAACAGTTCAGAAATGACGAATATACGGTTTCCATGTATAATTCTTGTTAAATCTGTTAGATATTTAAAAGAAACTTGGTTACAAAACTTTAAATTTCAATCTATAGACCTTAGACCACAATGTGAGTTGGACAGAACCTTTAAGAAATCAAAATAATAGGACCTTCTTTTGTGTAGGAAGGTATCTGAAAAGCTCCGAAAACAAGTAAGTAGAACCTTACTCTCTGGGTGCCGTGTTCAAACACTGAAAGCTGTCCGAGAAACAGCTGTTTAGTCACGAGCATACTAATTATAATTGTATTTCCGGGAAAAAACCCGGCATCAAAATCTTCAAAATTAAAACCTGTAGAGTTCAGAACACGATGTTAGTTAGATTAAATCTCTAAGAAGTCAATAAAATAGATCCTGGAGTTGTATGGGCATATATCTGAAACTCTAGGCTTCCATGTAAATACAGCCTTACTGTAACTGGGCTTTGTGCTAGAGTGAAAACTGACTTTCAAACAAGTGGGAAATGACGAATTGACGGTTGCCATATATAATTCCTGTTCAATCTGTTAGATATTGAAAAGAAACTTGGTTACAACAGTTTAAAATTCAATCCATAGACCTTAGAACACTATGTGAGTTGGACTGAACCTTTTAGAAATCAAAATAATAGAATCTTGTTTGGTGTAGGATGGTATCTGAAAAGCTCGGAAAATAAGTAAATAGAGACATACTCTCTGTGGGGCCGTGTTCAAACACTGAAAGACGTCATAGAAACAGTTGTTTAGTCAAGAGGATACCGATTACATTTGTATTTCCGGGAAAAAACTTGTCGTTTTTAGAAAACCGGGCATATATATATTCAAAATTCAAGCCTGTAGAGTTCAGAACACTATGTTAGTTAGATTAAATCTCTAAGAAGTCAATAAAATAGATCCTGGAGTTGTATGGGAATATATCTGAAACGTTAGGGTCCATGTAAATACAGCTTTACACTATCGGGGCCGTGTTCTAACAGTGAAAACTGACTTTCAAACACTTCTAAAATAACGAATATACGGTTGCCATATATAATTCCTGTTCATTCTGTTATTTAAAAGAAACCTGGTTACAACCCTTTAAAATAGATTCTATAGACCTTAGAACACAATATGAGTTGGACAGAACATTTAAGAAATCAAAATAATAGGACCTTCTTTTGTGTAGTAGGGTATCTGAAAAGCTGAGAAAACAAGTAAGTAGAGCCATACTCTCTGTGGGGCCATGATCCAAAACTGAAAGCCGTCATAGAAACAGCTGTTTAGTCACGAGGATACTGATTACATTTGTATTTATGGGAAAAAACTTGGCGTTTTTAAAAAACGCCACATAAATTTCTTCAAAATAGGAGCCTGTGGAGTTCAGAACACTAACAGTTAGATTAAATCTCTGAGAATTCAAAAAAAATAGAACATGGAATTCTATGAGAATATATCTGAAACGCTAGGTTTCCATGAAAATACAGCCTTGCTGTGGACGGGGCCGTGTTCTAACAGTGAAAACTGACTTTCAAACAGTTCAGAAATGACGAATATACGGTTTCCATTCATAATTCTTGTTAAATCTGTTAGATATTTAAAAGAAACTTGGTTACAAAACTTTAAATTTCAATCTATAGACCTTAGACCACAATGTGAGTTGGACAGAACCTTTAAGAAATCAAAATAATAGGACCTTCTTTTGTGTAGGAAGGTATCTGAAAAGCTAAGAAAGCAGGTAAGTAGAGTCTTACTCTCTGTGGGGCCATGTTCCAAAACTGAAAGCCGTCATAGAAACAGCTGTTTAGTCACGAGGATACTGATTACATTTGTATTTATGGGAAAAAACTTGGCGTTTTTAAAAAAGGCCACATAAAATTCTTCAAAATACGAGCCTGTAGAGTTCAGAACACGATGTTAGTTAGATTAAATCTCTAAGAATTCAAAAAAATAGATCATGGAATTGTATGAGAATATATCTGAAACGCTAGGTTTCCATGGAAATACAGCCTTACTGTGGACGTGGCCGTGTTCTAACAGTGAAAACTGACTTTGAAACAGTTCAGAAATGACGAATATACGGTTTCCATGTATAATTCTTGTTAAATCTGTTAGATATTTAAAAGAAACTTGGTTACAAAACTTTAAATTTCAATCTATAGACCTTAGACCACAATGTGAGTTGGACAGAACCTTTAAGAAATCAAAATAATAGGACCTTCTTTTGTGTAGGAAGGTATCTGAAAAGCTCCGAAAACAAGTAAGTAGAACCTTACTCTCTGGGTGCCGTGTTCAAACACTGAAAGCTGTCCGAGAAACAGCTGTTTAGTCACGAGCATACTAATTATAATTGTATTTCCGGGAAAAAACCCGGCATCAAAATCTTCAAAATTAAAACCTGTAGAGTTCAGAACACGATGTTAGTTAGATTAAATCTCTAAGAAGTCAATAAAATAGATCCTGGAGTTGTATGGGCATATATCTGAAACTCTAGGCTTCCATATAAATACAGCCTTACTGTAACTGGGCTTTGTGCTAGAGTGAAAACTGACTTTCAAACAAGTGGGAAATGACGAATTGACGGTTGCCATATATAATTCCAGTTCAATCTGTTAGATATTGAAAAGAAACTTGGTTACAACAGTTTAAAATTCAATCCATAGACCTTAGAACACTATGTGAGTTGGACTGAACCTTTTAGAAATCAAAATAATAGAATCTTGTTTGGTGTAGGATGGTATCTGAAAAGCTCGGAAAATAAGTAAATAGAGACATACTCTCTGTGGGGCCGTGTTCAAACACTGAAAGACGTCATAGAAACAGTTGTTTAGTCAAGAGGATACCGATTACATTTGTATTTCCGGGAAAAAACTTGTCGTTTTTAGAAAACCGGGCATATATATATTCAAAATTCAAGCCTGTAGAGTTCAGAACACGATGTTAGTTAGATTAAATCTCTAAGAAGTCAATAAAATAGATCCTGGAGTTGTATGGAAATATATCAGAAAGGTTAGGGTCCATGTAAATACAGCTTTACACTATCGGGGCCGTGTTCTAACAGTGAAAACTGACTTTCAAACACTTCTAAAATAACGAATATACGGTTGCCATATATAATTCCTGTTCATTCTGTTATTTAAAAGAAACCTGGTTACAACCCTTTAAAATAGATTCTATAGACCTTAGAACACAATATGAGTTGGACAGAACCTTTAAGAAATCAAAATAATAGGACCTTCTTTTGTGTAGTAGGGTATCTGAAAAGCTGAGAAAACAAGTAAGTAGAGCCATACTCTCTGTGGGGCCATGATCCAAAACTGAAAGCCGTCATAGAAACAGCTGTTTAGTCACGAGGATACTGATTACATTTGTATTTATGGGAAAAAACTTGGCGTTTTTAAAAAACGCCACATAAAATTCTTCAAAATACGAGCCTGTGGAGTTCAGAACACTATGTTAGTTAGATTAAATCTCTGAGAATTCAAAAAAAATAGAACATGGAATTCTATGAGAATATATCTGAAACGCTAGGTTTCATGAAAATACAGCCTTGCTGTGGACGGGGCCGTGTTCTAACAGTGAAAACTGACTTTCAAACAGTTCAGAAATGACGAATATACGGTTTCCATTCATAATTCTTGTAAAATCTGTTAGATATTTAAAAGAAACTTGGTTAGAAAACTTTAAATTTCAATCTATAGACCTTAGACCACAATGTGAGTTGGACAGAACCTTCAAGAAATCAACATAATAGGACCTTCTTTTGTGTAGGAAGGTATCTGAAAAGCTAAGAAAGCAGGTAAGTAGAGTCTTACTCTCTGTGGGGCCATGTTCCAAAACTGAAAGCCGTCATAGAAACAGCTGTTTAGTCACGAGGATACTGATTACATTTGTATTTATGGGAAAAAACTTGGCGTTTTTAAAAAAGGCCACATAAAATTCTTCAAAATACGAGCCTGTAGAGTTCAGAACACGATGTTAGTTAGATTAAATCTCTAAGAATTCAAAAAAATAGATCATGGAATTGTATGAGAATATATCTGAAACGCTAGGTTTCCATGGAAATACAGCCTTACTGTGGACGGGGCCGTGTTCTAACAGTGAAAACTGACTTTGAAACAGTTCAGAAATGACGAATATACGGTTTCCATGTATAATTCTTGTTAAATCTGTTAGATATTTAAAAGAAACTTGGTTACAAAACTTTAAATTTCAATCTATAGACCTTAGACCACAATGTGAGTTGGACAGAACCTTTAAGAAATCAAAATAATAGGACCTTCTTTTGTGTAGGAAGGTATCTGAAAAGCTCCGAAAACAAGTAAGTAGAACCTTACTCTCTGGGTGCCGTGTTCAAACACTGAAAGCCGTCATAGAAACAGCTGTTTAGTCACGAGCATACTAATTATAATTGTATTTCCGGGAAAAAACCCGGCATCAAAATCTTCAAAATTAAAACCTGTAGAGTTCAGAACACGATGTTAGTTAGATTAAATCTCTAAGAAGTCAATAAAATAGATCCTGGAGTTGTATGGGCATATATCTGAAACTCTAGGCTTCCATGTAAATACAGCCTTACTGTAACTGGGCTTTGTGCTAGAGTGAAAACTGACTTTCAAACAAGTGGGAAATGACGAATTGACGGTTGCCATATATAATTCCAGTTCAATCTGTTAGATATTGAAAAGAAACTTGGTTACAACAGTTTAAAATTCAATCCATAGACCTTAGAACACTATGTGAGTTGGACTGAACCTTTTAGAAATCAAAATAATAGAATCTTGTTTGGTGTAGGATGGTATCTGAAAAGCTCGGAAAATAAGTAAATAGAGACATACTCTCTGTGGGGCCGTGTTCAAACACTGAAAGACGTCATAGAAACAGTTGTTTAGTCAAGAGGATACCGATTACATTTGTATTTCCGGGAAAAAACTTGTCGTTTTTAGAAAACCCGGCATATATATATTCAAAATTCAAGCCTGTAGAGTTCAGAACACGATGTTAGTTAGATTAAATCTCTAAGAAGTCAATAAAATAGATCCTGGAGTTGTATGGAAATATATCAGAAAGGTTAGGGTCCATGTAAATACAGCTTTACACTATCGGGGCCGTGTTCTAACAGTGAAAACTGACTTTCAAACACTTCTAAAATAACGAATATACGGTTGCCATATATAATTCCTGTTCATTCTGTTATTTAAAAGAAACCTGGTTACAACCCTTTAAAATAGATTCCATAGACCTTAGAACACAATATGAGTTGGACAGAACATTTAAGAAATCAAAATAATAGGACCTTCTTTTGTGTAGTAGGGTATCTGAAAAGCTGAGAAAACAAGTAAGTAGAGCCTTACTCTCTGTGGGGCCATGATCCAAAACTGAAAGCCGTCATAGAAACAGCTGTTTAGTCACGAGGATACTGATTACATTTGTATTTATGGGAAAAAACTTGGCGTTTTTAAAAAACGCCACATAAAATTCTTCAAAATACGAGCCTGTGGAGTTCAGAACACCATGTTAGTTAGATTAAATCTCTAAGAATTCAAAAAAAATAGAACATGGAATTCTATGAGAATATATCTGAAACGCTAGGTTTCCATGAAAATACAGCCTTGCTGTGGACGGGGCCGTGTTCTAACAGTGAAAACTGACTTTCAAACAGTTCAGAAATGACGAATATACGGTTTCCATTCATAATTCTTGTAAAATCTGTTAGATATTTAAAAGAAACTTGGTTAGAAAACTTTAAATTTCAATCTATAGACCTTAGACCACAATGTGAGTTGGACAGAACCTTTAAGAAATCAACATAATAGGACCTTCTTTTGTGTAGGAAGGTATCTGAAAAGCTAAGAAAGCAGGTAAGTAGAGTCTTACTCTCTGTGGGGCCATGTTCCAAAACTGAAAGCCGTCATAGAAACAGCTGTTTAGTCACGAGGATACTGATTACATTTGTATTTATGGGAAAAAACTTGGCGTTTTTAAAAAACGCCACATAAAATTCTTCAAAATACGAGCCTGTAGAGTTCAAAACACGATGTTAGTTAGATTAAATCTCTAAGAATTCAAAAAAATAGATCATGGAATTGTATGAGAATATATCTGAAACGCTAGGTTTCCATGGAAATACAGCCTTACTGTGGACGGGGCCGTGTTCTAACAGTGAAAACTGACTTTCAAACAGTTCAGAAATGACGAATATACGGTTTCCATGTATAATTCTTGTTAAATCTGTTAGATATTTAAAAGAAACTTGGTTACAAAACTTTAAATTTCAATCTATAGACCTTAGACCACAATGTGAGTTGGACAGAACCTTTAAGAAATCAAAATAATAGGACCTTCTTTTGTGTAGGAAGGTATCTGAAAAGCTCCGAAAACAAGTAAGTAGAACCTTACTCTCTGGGTGCCGTGTTCAAACACTGAAAGCCGTCATAGAAACAGCTGTTTAGTCACGAGCATACTAATTATAATTGTATTTCCGGGAAAAAACCCGGCATCAAAATCTTCAAAATTAAAACCTGTAGAGTTCAGAACACGATGTTAGTTAGATTAAATCTCTAAGAAGTCAATAAAATAGATCCTGGAGTTGTATGGGCATATATCTGAAACTCTAGGCTTCCATATAAATACAGCCTTACTGTAACTGGGCTTTGTGCTAGAGTGAAAACTGACTTTCAAACAAGTGGGAAATGACGAATTGACGGTTGCCATATATAATTCCAGTTCAATCTGTTAGATATTGAAAAGAAACTTGGTTACAACAGTTTAAAATTCAATCCATAGACCTTAGAACACTATGTGAGTTGGACTGAACCTTTTAGAAATCAAAATAATAGAATCTTGTTTGGTGTAGGATGGTATCTGAAAAGCTCGGAAAATAAGTAAATAGAGACATACTCTCTGTGGGGCCGTGTTCAAACACTGAAAGACGTCATAGAAACAGTTGTTTAGTCAAGAGGATACCGATTACATTTGTATTTCCGGGAAAAAACTTGTCGTTTTTAGAAAACCGGGCATATATATATTCAAAATTCAAGCCTGTAGAGTTCAGAACACGATGTTAGTTAGATTAAATCTCTAAGAAGTCAATAAAATAGATCCTGGAGTTGTATGGAAATATATCAGAAAGGTTAGGGTCCATGTAAATACAGCTTTACACTATCGGGGCCGTGTTCTAACAGTGAAAACTGACTTTCAAACACTTCTAAAATAACGAATATACGGTTGCCATATATAATTCCTGTTCATTCTGTTATTTAAAAGAAACCTGGTTACAACCCTTTAAAATAGATTCTATAGACCTTAGAACACAATATGAGTTGGACAGAACCTTTAAGAAATCAAAATAATAGGACCTTCTTTTGTGTAGTAGGGTATCTGAAAAGCTGAGAAAACAAGTAAGTAGAGCCATACTCTCTGTGGGGCCATGATCCAAAACTGAAAGCCGTCATAGAAACAGCTGTTTAGTCACGAGGATACTGATTACATTTGTATTTATGGGAAAAAACTTGGCGTTTTTAAAAAACGCCACATAAAATTCTTCAAAATACGAGCCTGTGGAGTTCAGAACACTATGTTAGTTAGATTAAATCTCTGAGAATTCAAAAAAAATAGAACATGGAATTCTATGAGAATATATCTGAAACGCTAGGTTTCATGAAAATACAGCCTTGCTGTGGACGGGGCCGTGTTCTAACAGTGAAAACTGACTTTCAAACAGTTCAGAAATGACGAATATACGGTTTCCATTCATAATTCTTGTTAAATCTGTTAGATATTTAAAAGAAACTTGGTTACAAAACTTTAAATTTCAATCTATAGACCTTAGACCACAATGTGAGTTGGACAGAACCTTTAAGAAATCAAAATAATAGGACCTTCTTTTGTGTAGGAAGGTATCTGAAAAGCTAAGAAAGCAGGTAAGTAGAGTCTTACTCTCTGTGGGGCCATGTTCCAAAACTGAAAGCCGTCATAGAAACAGCTGTTTAGTTACGAGGATACTGATTACATTTGTATTTATGGGAAAAAACTTGGCGTTTTTAAAAAAGGCCACATAAAATTATTCAAAATACGAGCCTGTAGAGTTCAGAACACGATGTTAGTTAGATTAAATCTCTAAGAATTCAAAAAAATAGATCATGGAATTGTATGAGAATATATCTGAAACGCTAGGTTTCCATGGAAATACAGCCTTACTGTGGACGGGGCCGTGTTCTAACAGTGAAAACTGACTTTGAAACAGTTCAGAAATGACGAATATACGGTTTCCATGTATAATTCTTGTTAAATCTGTTAGATATTTAAAAGAAACTTGGTTACAAAACTTTAAATTTCAATCTATAGACCTTAGACCACAATGTGAGTTGGACAGAACCTTTAAGAAATCAAAATAATAGGACCTTCTTTTGTGTAGGAAGGTATCTGAAAAGCTCCGAAAACAAGTAAGTAGAACCTTACTCTCTGGGTGCCGTGTTCAAACACTGAAAGCCGTCATAGAAACAGCTGTTTAGTCACGAGCATACTAATTATAATTGTATTTCCGGGAAAAAACCCGGCATCAAAATCTTCAAAATTAAAACCTGTAGAGTTCAGAACACGATGTTAGTTAGATTAAATCTCTAAGAAGTCAATAAAATAGATCCTGGAGTTGTATGGGCATATATCTGAAACTCTAGGCTTCCATGTAAATACAGCCTTACTGTAACTGGGCTTTGTGCTAGAGTGAAAACTGACTTTCAAACAAGTGGGAAATGACGAATTGACGGTTGCCATATATAATTCCAGTTCAATCTGTTAGATATTGAAAAGAAACTTGGTTACAACAGTTTAAAATTCAATCCATAGACCTTAGAACACTATGTGAGTTGGACTGAACCTTTTAGAAATCAAAATAATAGAATCTTGTTTGGTGTAGGATGGTATCTGAAAAGCTCGGAAAATAAGTAAATAGAGACATACTCTCTGTGGGGCCGTGTTCAAACACTGAAAGACGTCATAGAAACAGTTGTTTAGTCAAGAGGATACCGATTACATTTGTATTTCCGGGAAAAAACTTGTCGTTTTTAGAAAACCCGGCATATATATATTCAAAATTCAAGCCTGTAGAGTTCAGAACACGATGTTAGTTAGATTAAATCTCTAAGAAGTCAATAAAATAGATCCTGGAGTTGTATGGAAATATATCAGAAAGGTTAGGGTCCATGTAAATACAGCTTTACACTATCGGGGCCGTGTTCTAACAGTGAAAACTGACTTTCAAACACTTCTAAAATAACGAATATACGGTTGCCATATATAATTCCTGTTCATTCTGTTATTTAAAAGAAACCTGGTTACAACCCTTTAAAATAGATTCCATAGACCTTAGAACACAATATGAGTTGGACAGAACATTTAAGAAATCAAAATAATAGGACCTTCTTTTGTGTAGTAGGGTATCTGAAAAGCTGAGAAAACAAGTAAGTAGAGCCTTACTCTCTGTGGGGCCATGATCCAAAACTGAAAGCCGTCATAGAAACAGCTGTTTAGTCACGAGGATACTGATTACATTTGTATTTATGGGAAAAAACTTGGCGTTTTTAAAAAAGGCCACATAAAATTCTTCAAAATACGAGCCTGTAGAGTTCAGAACACGATGTTAGTTAGATTAAATCTCTAAGAATTCAAAAAAATAGATCATGGAATTGTATGAGAATATATCTGAAAGGCTCGGTTTCCATGGAAATACAGCCTTACTGTGGACGGGGCCGTGTTCTAACATTTTAAAACTGACTTTCAAACAGTTCAGAAATGACGAATATACGGTTTCCATTTATAATTCTTATTAAATCTGTTCGATATTTAAAAGAAACTTGGTTACAAAACTTTAAATTTCAATCTATAGACCTTAGACCACAATGTGAGTTGGACAGAACCTTTAAGAAATTAAAATAATAGGACCTTCTTTTGTGTAGGAAGGTATCTGAAAAGCTAAGAAATCAGGTAAGTAGAGTCTTACTGTCTGTGGGGCCATGATCCAAAACTGAAAGCCGTCAAAGAAACAGCTGTTTAGTCACGAGGATACTGATTACATTTGTATTTATGGGAAAAAACTTGGCGTTTTTAAAAAAGGCCACATAAAATTCTTCAAAATACGAGCCTGTAGAGTTCAGAACACGATGTTAGTTAGATTAAATCTCTAAGAATTCAAAAAAATAGATCATGGAATTGTATGAGAATATATCTGAAACGCTAGGTTTCCATGGAAATACAGCCTTACTGTGGACGGGGCCGTGTTCTAACAGTGAAAACTGACTTTGAAACAGTTCAGAAATGACGAATATACGGTTTCCATGTATAATTCTTGTTAAATCTGTTAGATATTTAAAAGAAACTTGGTTACAAAACTTTAAATTTCAATCTATAGACCTTAGACCACAATATGAGTTGGACAGAACCTTTAAGAAATCAAAATAATAGGACCTTCTTTTGTGTAGGAAGGTATCTGAAAAGCTCCGAAAACAAGTAAGTAGAACCTTACTCTCTGGGTGCCGTGTTCAAACACTGAAAGCTGTCCGAGAAACAGCTGTTTAGTCACGAGGATACTAATTATAATTGTATTTCCGGGAAAAAACCCGGCATCAAAATCTTCAAAATTAAAACCTGTAGAGTTCAGAACACGATGTTAGTTAGATTAAATCTCTAAGAAGTCAATAAAATAGATCCTGGAGTTGTATGGGCATATATCTGAAACTCTAGGCTTCCATGTAAATACAGCCTTACTGTAACTGGGCTTTGTGCTAGAGTGAAAACTGACTTTCAAACAAGTGGGAAATGACGAATTGACGGTTGCCATATATAATTCCTGTTCAATCTGTTAGATATTGAAAAGAAACTTGGTTACAACAGTTTAAAATTCAATCCATAGACCTTAGAACACTATGTGAGTTGGACTGAACCTTTTAGAAATCAAAATAATAGAATCTTGTTTGGTGTAGGATGGTATCTGAAAAGCTCGGAAAATAAGTAAATAGAGACATACTCTCTGTGGGGCCGTGTTCAAACACTGAAAGACGTCATAGAAACAGTTGTTTAGTCAAGAGGATACCGATTACATTTGTATTTCCGGGAAAAAACTTGTCGTTTTTAGAAAACCCGGCATATATATATTCAAAATTCAAGCCTGTAGAGTTCAGAACACGATGTTAGTTAGATTAAATCTCTAAGAAGTCAATAAAATAGATCCTGGAGTTGTATGGGAATATATCTGAAACGTTAGGGTCCATGTAAATACAGCTTTACACTATCGGGGCCGTGTTCTAACAGTGAAAACTGACTTTCAAACACTTCTAAAATAACGAATATACGGTTGCCATATATAATTCCTGTTCATTCTGTTATTTAAAAGAAACCTGGTTACAACCCTTTAAAATAGATTCTATAGACCTTAGAACACAATATGAGTTGGACAGAACCTTTAAGAAATCAAAATAATAGGACCTTCTTTTGTGTAGTAGGGTATCTGAAAAGCTGAGAAAACAAGTAAGTAGAGCCATACTCTCTGTGGGGCCATGATCCAAAACTGAAAGCCGTCATAGAAACAGCTGTTTAGTCACGAGGATACTGATTACATTTGTATTTATGGGAAAAAACTTGGCGTTTTTAAAAAACGCCACATAAAATTCTTCAAAATAGGAGCCTGTGGAGTTCAGAACACTGTTAGTTAGATTAAATCTCTAAGAATTCAAAAAAAATAGAACATGGAATTCTATGAGAATATATCTGAAACGCTAGGTTTCCATGAAAATACAGCCTTGCTGTGGACGGGGCCGTGTTCTAACAGTGAAAACTGACTTTCAAACAGTTCAGAAATGACGAATATTCGGTTTCCATTCATAATTCTTGTTAAATCTGTTAGATATTTAAAAGAAACTTGGTTACAAAACTTTAAATTTCAATCTATAGACCTTAGACCACAATGTGAGTTGGACAGAACCTTTAAGAAATCAAAATAATAGGACCTTCTTTTGTGTAGGAAGGTATCTGAAAAGCTAAGAAAGCAGGTAAGTAGAGTCTTACTCTCTGTGGGGCCATGTTCCAAAACTGAAAGCCGTCATAGAAACAGCTGTTTAGTCACGAGGATACTGATTACATTTGTATTTATGGGAAAAAACTTGGCGTTTTTAAAAAAGGCCACATAAAATTCTTCAAAATACGAGCCTGTAGAGTTCAGAACACGATGTTAGTCAGATTAAATCTCTAAGAATTCAAAAAAATAGATCATGGAATTGTATGAGAATATATCTGAAACGCTAGGTTTCCATGGAAATACAGCCTTACTGTGGACGGGGCCGTGTTCTAACAGTGAAAACTGACTTTCAAACAGTTCAGAAATGACGAATATACGGTTTCCATGTATAATTCTTGTTAAATCTGTTAGATATTTAAAAGAAACTTGGTTACAAAACTTTAAATTTCAATCTATAGACCTTAGACCACAATGTGAGTTGGACAGAACCTTTAAGAAATCAAAATAATAGGACCTTCTCTTGTGTAGGAAGGTATCTGAAAAGCTCCGAAAACAAGTAAGTAGAACCTTACTCTCTGGGTGCCGTGTTCAAACACTGAAAGCTGTCCGAGAAACAGCTGTTTAGTCACGAGGATACTAATTATAATTGTATTTCCGGGAAAAAACCCGGCATCAAAATCTTCAAAATTAAAACCTGTAGAGTTCAGAACACGATGGTAGTTAGATTAAATCTCTAAGAAGTCAATAAAATAGATCCTGGAGTTGTATGGGCATATATCTGAAACTCTAGGCTTCCATGTAAATACAGCCTTACTGTAACTGGGCTTTGTGCTAGAGTGAAAACTGACTTTCAAACAAGTGGGAAATGACGAATTGACGGTTGCCATATATAATTCCTGTTCAATCTGTTAGATATTGAAAAGAAACTTGGTTACAACAGTTTAAAATTCAATCCATAGACCTTAGAACACTATGTGAGTTGGACTGAACCTTTTAGAAATCAAAATAATAGAATCTTGTTTGGTGTAGGATGGTATCTGAAAAGCTCGGAAAATAAGTAAATAGAGACATACTCTCTGTGGGGCCGTGTTCAAACACTGAAAGACGTCATAGAAACAGTTGTTTAGTCAAGAGGATACCGATTACATTTGTATTTCCGGGAAAAAACTTGTCGTTTTTAGAAAACCCGGCATATATATATTCAAAATTCAAGCCTGTAGAGTTCAGAACACGATGTTAGTTAGATTAAATCTCTAAGAAGTCAATAAAATAGATCCTGGAGTTGTATGGGAATATATCTGAAACGTTAGGGTCCATGTAAATACAGCTTTACACTATCGGGGCCGTGTTCTAACAGTGAAAACTGACTTTCAAACACTTCTAAAATAACGAATATACGGTTGCCATATATAATTCCTGTTCATTCTGTTATTTAAAAGAAACCTGGTTACAACCCTTTAAAATAGATTCTATAGACCTTAGAACACAATATGAGTTGGACAGAACCTTTAAGAAATCAAAATAATAGGACCTTCTTTTGTGTAGTAGGGTATCTGAAAAGCTGAGAAAACAAGTAAGTAGAGCCATACTCTCTGTGGGGCCATGATCCAAAACTGAAAGCCGTCATAGAAACAGCTGTTTAGTCACGAGGATACTGATTACATTTGTATTTATGGGAAAAAACTTGGCGTTTTTAAAAAACGCCACATAAAATTCTTCAAAATAGGAGCCTGTGGAGTTCAGAACACTGTTAGTTAGATTAAATCTCTAAGAATTCAAAAAAAATAGAACATGGAATTCTATGAGAATATATCTGAAACGCTAGGTTTCCATGAAAATACAGCCTTGCTGTGGACGGGGCCGTGTTCTAACAGTGAAAACTGACTTTCAAACAGTTCAGAAATGACGAATATTCGGTTTCCATTCATAATTCTTGTTAAATCTGTTAGATATTTAAAAGAAACTTGGTTAGAAAACTTTAAATTTCAATCTATAGACCTTAGACCACAATGTGAGTTGGACAGAACCTTTAAGAAATCAAAATAATAGGACCTTCTTTTGTGTAGGAAGGTATCTGAAAAGCTAAGAAAGCAGGTAAGTAGAGTCTTACTCTCTGTGGGGCCATGTTCCAAAACTGAAAGCCGTCATAGAAACAGCTGTTTAGTCACGAGGATACTGATTACATTTGTATTTATGGGAAAAAACTTGGCGTTTTTAAAAAAGGCCACATAAAATTCTTCAAAATACGAGCCTGTAGAGTTCAGAACACGATGTTAGTCAGATTAAATCTCTAAGAATTCAAAAAAATAGATCATGGAATTGTATGAGAATATATCTGAAACGCTAGGTTTCCATGGAAATACAGCCTTACTGTGGACGGGGCCGTGTTCTAACAGTGAAAACTGACTTTCAAACAGTTCAGAAATGACGAATATACGGTTTCCATGTATAATTCTTGTTAAATCTGTTAGATATTTAAAAGAAACTTGGTTACAAAACTTTAAATTTCAATCTATAGACCTTAGACCACAATGTGAGTTGGACAGAACCTTTAAGAAATCAAAATAATAGGACCTTCTTTTGTGTAGGAAGGTATCTGAAAAGCTCCGAAAACAAGTAAGTAGAACCTTACTCTCTGGGTGCCGTGTTCAAACACTGAAAGCTGTCCGAGAAACAGCTGTTTAGTCACGAGGATACTAATTATAATTGTATTTCCGGGAAAAAACCCGGCATCAAAATCTTCAAAATTAAAACCTGTAGAGTTCAGAACACGATGGTAGTTAGATTAAATCTCTAAGAAGTCAATAAAATAGATCCTGGAGTTGTATGGGCATATATCTGAAACTCTAGGCTTCCATGTAAATACAGGCTTACTGTAACTGGGCTTTGTGCTAGAGTGAAAACTGACTTTCAAACAAGTGGGAAATGACGAATTGACGGTTGCCATATATAATTCCTGTTCAATCTGTTAGATATTGAAAAGAAACTTGGTTACAACAGTTTAAAATTCAATCCAAGACCTTAGAACACTATGTGAGTTGGACTGAACCTTTTAGAAATCAAAATAATAGAATCTTGTTTGGTGTAGGATGGTATCTGAAAAGCTCGGAAAATAAGTAAATAGAGACATACTCTCTGTGGGGCCGTGTTCAAACACTGAAAGACGTCATAGAAACAGTTGCTTAGTCAAGAGGATACCGATTACATTTGTATTTCCGGGAAAAAACTTGTCGTTTTTAGAAAACCCGGCATATATATATTCAAAATTCAAGCCTGTAGAGTTCAGAACACGATGTTAGTTAGATTAAATCTCTACGAAGTCAATAAAATAGATCCTGGAGTTGTATGGAAATATATCAGAAAGGTTAGGGTCCATGTAAATACAGCTTTACACTATCGGGGCCGTGTTCTAAGAGTGAAAACTGACTTTCAAACACTTCTAAAATAACGAATATACGGTTGCCATATATAATTCCTGTTCATTCTGTTATTTAAAAGAAACCTGGTTACAACCCTTTAAAATAGATTCTATAGACCTTAGAACACAATATGAGTTGGACAGAACCTTTAAGAAATCAAAATAATAGGACCTTCTTTTGTGTAGTAGGGTATCTGAAAAGCTGAGAAAACAAGTAAGTAGAGCCATACTCTCTGTGGGGCCATGTTCCAAAACTGAAAGCCGTCATAGAAACAGCTGTTTAGTCACGAGGATACTGATTACATTTGTATTTATGGGAAAAAACTTGGCGTTTTTAAAAAAGGCCACATAAAATTCTTCAAAATACGAGCCTGTAGAGTTCAGAACACGATGTTAGTCAGATTAAATCTCTAAGAATTCAAAAAAATAGATCATGGAATTGTATGAGAATATATCTGAAACGCTAGGTTTCCATGGAAATACAGCCTTACTGTGGACGGGGCCGTGTTCTAACAGTGAAAACTGACTTTCAAACAGTTCAGAAATGACGAATATACGGTTTCCATGTATAATTCTTGTTAAATCTGTTAGATATTTAAAAGAAACTTGGTTACAAAACTTTAAATTTCAATCTATAGACCTTAGACCACAATGTGAGTTGGACAGAACCTTTAAGAAATCAAAATAATAGGACCTTCTTTTGTGTAGGAAGGTATCTGAAAAGCTCCGAAAACAAGTAAGTAGAACCTTACTCTCTGGGTGCCGTGTTCAAACACTGAAAGCTGTCCGAGAAACAGCTGTTTAGTCACGAGGATACTAATTATAATTGTATTTCCGGGAAAAAACCCGGCATCAAAATCTTCAAAATTAAAACCTGTAGAGTTCAGAACACGATGTTAGTTAGATTAAATCTCTAAGAAGTCAATAAAATAGATCCTGGAGTTGTATGGGCATATATCTGAAACTCTAGGCTTCCATGTAAATACAGCCTTACTGTAACTGGGCTTTGTGCTAGAGTGAAAACTGACTTTCAAACAAGTGGGAAATGACGAATTGACGGTTGCCATATATAATTCCAGTTCAATCTGTTAGATATTGAAAAGAAACTTGGTTACAACAGTTTAAAATTCAATCCATAGACCTTAGAACACTATGTGAGTTGGACTGAACCTTTTAGAAATCAAAATAATAGAATCTTGTTTGGTGTAGGATGGTATCTGAAAAGCTCGGAAAATAAGTAAATAGAGACATACTCTCTGTGGGGCCGTGTTCAAACACTGAAAGACGTCATAGAAACAGTTGCTTAGTCAAGAGGATACCGATTACATTTGTATTTCCGGGAAAAAACTTGTCGTTTTTAGAAAACCCGGCATATATATATTCAAAATTCAAGCCTGTAGAGTTCAGAACACGATGTTAGTTAGATTAAATCTCTAAGAAGTCAATAAAATAGATCCTGGAGTTGTATGGGAATATATCTGAAACGTTAGGGTCCATGTAAATACAGCTTTACACTATCGGGGCCGTGTTCTAACAGTGAAAACTGACTTTCAAACACTTCTAAAATAACGAATATACGGTTGCCATATATAATTCCTGTTCATTCTGTTATTTAAAAGAAACCTGGTTACAACCCTTTAAAATAGATTCTATAGACCTTAGAACACAATATGAGTTGGACAGAACCTTTAAGAAATCAAAATAATAGGACCTTCTTTTGTGTAGTAGGGTATCTGAAAAGCGAGAAAACAAGTAAGTAGAGCCATACTCTCTGTGGGGCCATGATCCAAAACTGAAAGCCGTCATAGAAACAGCTGTTTAGTCACGAGGATACTGATTACATTTGTATTTATGGGAAAAAACTTGGCGTTTTTAAAAAACGCCACATAAAATTCTTCAAAATAGGAGCCTGTGGAGTTCAGAACACTATGTTAGTTAGATTAAATCTCTGAGAATTCAAAAAAAAATAGAACATGGAATTCTATGAGAATATATCTGAAACGCTAGGTTTCCATGAAAATACAGCCTTGCTGTGGACGGGGCCGTGTTCTAACAGTGAAAACTGACTTTCAAACAGTTCAGAAATGACGAATATACGGTTTCCATGTATAATTCTTGTTAAATCTGTTAGATATTTAAAAGAAACTTGGTTACAAAACTTTAAATTTCAATCTATAGACCTTAGACCACAATGTGAGTTGGACAGAACCTTTAAGAAATCAAAATAATAGGACCTTCTTTTGTGTAGGAAGGTATCTGAAAAGCTCCGAAAACAAGTAAGTAGAACCTTACTCTCTGGGTGCCGTGTTCAAACACTGAAAGCTGTCCGAGAAACAGCTGTTTAGTCACGAGGATACTGATTACATTTGTATTTATGGGAAAAAACTTGGCGTTTTTAAAAAAGGCCACATAAAATTCTTCAAAATACGAGCCTGTAGAGTTCAGAACACGATGTTAGTTAGATTAAATCTCTAAGAATTCCAAAAAATAGATCATGGAATTGTATGAGAATATATCTGAAAGGCTCGGTTTCCATGGAAATACAGCCTTACTGTGGACGGGGCCGTGTTCTAACATTTTAAAACTGACTTTCAAACAGTTCAGAAATGACGAATATACGGTTTCCATTCATAATTCTTGTTAAATCTGTTAGATATTTAAAAGAAACTTGGTTACAAAACTTTAAATTTCAATCTATAGACCTTAGACCACAATGTGAGTTGGACAGAACCTTTAAGAAATCAAAATAATAGGACCTTCTTTTGTGTAGGAAGGTATCTGAAAAGCTAAGAAAGCAGGTAAGTAGAGTCTTACTCTCTGTTGGGCCATGTTCCAAAACTGAAATCCGTCGTAGAAACAGCTGTTTAGTCACGGGGATACTGATTACATTTGTATTTATGGGAAAAAACTTGGCGTTTTTAAAAAAGGCCACATAAAATTCTTCAAAATACGAGCCTGTAGAGTTCAGAACACGATGTTAGTTACATTAAATCTCTAAGAATTCAAAAAAATAGATCATGGAATTGTATGAGAATATATCTGAAACGCTAGGTTTCCATGGAAATACAGCCTTACTGTGGATGGGGCCGTGTTCTAACAGTGAAAACTGACTTTCAAACACTTCTAAAATAACGAATATACGGTTGCCATATATAATTCCTGTTCATTCTGTTATTTAAAAGAAACCTGGTTACAACCCTTTAAAATAGATTCTATAGACCTTAGAACACAATATGAGTTGGACAGAACCTTTAAGAAATCAAAATAATAGGACCTTCTTTTGTGTAGTAGGGTATCTGAAAAGCGAGAAAACAAGTAAGTAGAGCCATACTCTCTGTGGGGCCATGATCCAAAACTGAAAGCCGTCATAGAAACAGCTGTTTAGTCACGAGGATACTGATTACATTTGTATTTATGGGAAAAAACTTGGCGTTTTTAAAAAACGCCACATAAAATTCTTCAAGATAGGAGCCTGTGGAGTTCAGAACACTATGTTAGTTAGATTAAATCTCTGAGAATTCAAAAAAAAATAGAACATGGAATTCTATGAGAATATATCTGAAACGCTAGGTTTCCATGAAAATACAGCCTTGCTGTGGACGGGGCCGTGTTCTAACAGTGAAAACTGACTTTCAAACAGTTCAGAAATGACGAATATACGGTTTCCATGTATAATTCTTGTTAAATCTGTTCGATATTTAAAAGAAACTTGGTTACAAAACTTTAAATTTCAATCTATAGACCTTAGACCACAATGTGAGTTGGACAGAACCTTTAAGAAATCAAAATAATAGGACCTTCTTTTGTGTAGGAAGGTATCTGAAAAGCTCCGAAAACAAGTAAGTAGAACCTTACTCTCTGGGTGCCGTGTTCAAACACTGAAAGCTGTCCGAGAAACAGCTGTTTAGTCACGAGGATACTAATTATAATTGTATTTCCGGGAAAAAACCCGGCATCAAAATCTTCAAAATTAAAACCTGTAGAGTTCAGAACACGATGTTAGTTAGATTAAATCTCTAAGAAGTCAATAAAATAGATCCTGGAGTTGTATGGGCATATATCTGAAACTCTAGGCTTCCATGTAAATACAGCCTTAATGTAACTGGGCTTTGTGCTAGAGTGAAAACTGACTTTCAAACAAGTGGGAAATGACGAATTGACGGTTGCCATATATAATTCCTGTTCAATCTGTTAGATATTGAAAAGAAACTTGGTTACAACAGTTTAAAATTCAATCCATAGACCTTAGAACACTATGTGAGTTGGACCGAACCTTTTAGAAATCAAAATAATAGAATCTTGTTTGGTGTAGGATGGTATCTGAAAAGCTCGGAAAATAAGTAAATAGAGACATACTCTCTGTGGGGCCGTGTTCAAACACTGAAAGACGTCATAGAAATAGTTGTTTAGTCAAGAGGATACCGATTACATTTGTATTTCCGGGAAAAAACTTGTCGTTTTTAGAAAACCCGGCATATATATATTCAAAATTCAAGCCTGTAGAGTTCAGAACACGATGTTAGTTAGATTAAATCTCTAAGAAGTCAATAAAATAGATCCTGGAGTTGTATGGGAATATATCTGAAACGTTAGGGTCCATGTAAATACAGCTTTACACTATCGGGGCCGTGTTCTAACAGTGAAAACTGACTTTCAAACACTTCTAAAATAACGAATATACGGTTGCCATATATAATTCCTGTTCATTCTGTTATTTAAAAGAAACCTGGTTACAACCCTTTAAAATAGATTCTATAGACCTTAGAACACAATATGAGTTGGACAGAACCTTTAAGAAATCAAAATAATAGGACCTTCTTTTGTGTAGTAGGGTATCTGAAAAGCGAGAAAACAAGTAAGTAGAGCCATACTCTCTGTGGGGCCATGATCCAAAACTGAAAGCCGTCATAGAAACAGCTGTTTAGTCACGAGGATACTGATTACATTTGTATTTATGGGAAAAAACTTGGCGTTTTTAAAAAACGCCACATAAAATTCTTCAAAATAGGAGCCTGTGGAGTTCAGAACACGATGTTAGTTAGATTAAATCTCTGAGAATTCAAAAAAAAAAGAACATGGAATTCTATGAGAATATATCAGAAACGCTAGGTTTCCATGAAAATACAGCCTTGCTGTGGACGGGGCCGTGTTCTAACATTGAAAACTGACTTTCAAACAGTTCAGAAATGACGAATATACGGTTTCCATGTATAATTCTTGTTAAATCTGTTAGATATTTAAAAGAAACTTGGTTACAAAACTTTAAATTTCAATCTATAGACCTTAGACCACAATGTGAGTTGGACAGAACCTTTAAGAAATCAAAATAATAGGACCTTCTCTTGTGTAGGAAGGTATCTGAAAAGCTCCGAAAACAAGTAAGTAGAACCTTACTCTCTGGGTGCCGTGTTCAAACACTGAAAGCTGTCCGAGAAACAGCTGTTTAGTCACGAGGATACTAATTATAATTGTATTTCCGGGAAAAAACCCGGCATCAAAATCTTCAAAATTAAAACCTGTAGAGTTCAGAACACGATGTTAGTTAGATTAAATCTCTAAGAAGTCAATAAAATAGATCCTGGAGTTGTATGGGCATATATCTGAAACTCTAGGCTTCCATGTAAATACAGCCTTACTGTAACTGGGCTTTGTGCTAGAGTGAAAACTGACTTTCAAACAAGTGGGAAATGACGAATTGACGGTTGCCATATATAATTCCTGTTCAATCTGTTAGATATTGAAAAGAAACTTGGTTACAACAGTTTAAAATTCAATCCATAGACCTTAGAACACTATGTGAGTTGGACTGAACCTTTTAGAAATCAAAATAATAGAATCTTGTTTGGTGTAGGATGGTATCTGAAAAGCTCGGAAAATAAGTAAATAGAGACATACTCTCTGTGGGGCCGTGTTCAAACACTGAAAGACGTCATAGAAACAGTTGTTTAGTCAAGAGGATACCGATTACATTTGTATTTCCGGGAAAAAACTTGTCGTTTTTAGAAAACCCGGCATATATATATTCAAAATTCAAGCCTGTAGAGTTCAGAACACGATGTTAGTTAGATTAAATCTCTAAGAAGTCAATAAAATAGATCCTGGAGTTGTATGGGAATATATCTGAAACGTTAGGGTCCATGTAAATACAGCTTTACACTATCGGGGCCGTGTTCTAACAGTGAAAACTGACTTTCAAACACTTCTAAAATAACGAATATACGGTTGCCATATATAATTCCTGTTCATTCTGTTATTTAAAAGAAACCTGGTTACAACCCTTTAAAATAGATTCTATAGACCTTAGAACACAATATGAGTTGGACAGAACCTTTAAGAAATCAAAATAATAGGACCTTCTTTTGTGTAGTAGGGTATCTGAAAAGCGAGAAAACAAGTAAGTAGAGCCATACTCTCTGTGGGGCCATGATCCAAAACTGAAAGCCGTCATAGAAACAGCTGTTTAGTCACGAGGATACTGATTACATTTGTATTTATGGGAAAAAACTTGGCGTTTTTAAAAAACGCCACATAAAATTCTTCAAAATAGGAGCCTGTGGAGTTCAGAACGCGATGTTAGTTAGATTAAATCTCTAAGAATTCAAAAAAAATAGAACATGGAATTCTATGAGAATATATCTGAAACGCTAGGTTTCCATGAAAATACAGCCTTGCTGTGGACGGGGCCGTGTTCTAACAGTGAAAACTGACTTTCAAACAGTTCAGAAATGACGAATATACGGTTTCCATGTATAATTCTTGTTAAATCTGTTAGATATTTAAAAGAAACTTGGTTACAAAACTTTAAATTTCAATCTATAGACCTTAGACCACAATGTGAGTTGGACAGAACCTTTAAGAAATCAAAATAATAGGACCTTCTTTTGTGTAGGAAGGTATCTGAAAAGCTCCGAAAACAAGTAAGTAGAACCTTACTCTCTGGGTGCCGTGTTCAAACACTGAAAGCTGTCCGAGAAACAGCTGTTTAGTCACGAGGATACTGATTACATTTGTATTTATGGGAAAAAACTTGGCGTTTTTAAAAAAGGCCACATAAAATTCTTCAAAATACGAGCCTGTAGAGTTCAGAACACGATGTTAGTTACATTAAATCTCTAAGAATTCAAAAAAATAGATCATGGAATTGTATGAGAATATATCTGAAACGCTAGGTTTCCATGGAAATACAGCCTTACTGTGGACGGGGCCGTGTTGTAACAGTGAAAACTGACTTTCAAACAGTTCAGAAATGACGAATATACGGTTTCCATGTATAATTCTTGTTAAATCTGTTCGATATTTAAAAGAAACTTGGTTACAAAACTTTAAATTTCAATCTATAGACCTTAGACCACAATGTGAGTTGGACATAACCTTTAAGAAATCAAAATAATAGGACCTTCTTTTGTGTAGGAAGGTATCTGAAAAGCTCCGTAAACAAGTAAGTAGAACCTTACTCTCTGGGTGCCGTGTTCAAACACTGAAAGCTGTCCGAGAAACAGCTGTTTAGTCACGAGGATACTAATTATAATTGTATTTCCGGGAAAAAACCCGGCATCAAAATCTTCAAAATTAAAACCTGTAGAGTTCAGAACACGATGTTAGTTAGATTAAATCTCTAAGAAGTCAATAAAATAGATCCTGGAGTTGTATGGGCATATATCTGAAACTCTAGGCTTCCATGTAAATACAGCCTTACTGTAACTGGGCTTTGTGCTAGAGTGAAAACTGACTTTCAAACAAGTGGGTAATGACGAATTGACGGTTGCCATATATAATTCCTGTTCAATCTGTTAGATATTGAAAAGAAACTTGGTTACAACAGTTTAAAATTCAATCCATAGACCTTAGAACACTATGTGAGTTGGACTGAACCTTTTAGAAATCAAAATAATAGAATCTTGTTTGGTGTAGGATGGTATCTGAAAAGCTCGGAAAATAAGTAGAGACATACTCTCTGTGGGGCCGTGTTCAAACACTGAAAGACGTCATAGAAACAGTTGTTTAGTCAAGAGGATACCGATTACATTTGTATTTCCGGGAAAAAACTTGTCGTTTTTAGAAAACCCGGCATATATATATTCAAAATTCAAGCCTGTAGAGTTCAGAACACGATGTTAGTTAGATTAAATCTCTAAGAAGTCAATAAAATAGATCCTGGAGTTGTATGGGAATATATCTGAAACGTTAGGGTCCATGTAAATACAGCTTTACACTATCGGGGCCGTGTTCTAACAGTGAAAACTGACTTTCAAACACTTCTAAAATAACGAATATACGGTTGCCATATATAATTCCTGTTCATTCTGTTATTTAAAAGAAACCTGGTTACAACCCTTTAAAATAGATTCTATAGACCTTAGAACACAATATGAGTTGGACAGAACCTTTAAGAAATCAAAATAATAGGACCTTCTTTTGTGTAGTAGGGTATCTGAAAAGCGAGAAAACAAGTAAGTAGAGCCATACTCTCTGTGGGGCCATGATCCAAAACTGAAAGCCGTCATAGAAACAGCTGTTTAGTCACGAGGATACTGATTACATTTGTATTTATGGGAAAAAACTTGGCGTTTTTAAAAAACGCCACATAAAATTCTTCAAAATACGAGCCTGTGGAGTTCAGAACACGATGTTAGTTAGATTAAATCTCTAAGAATTCAAAAAATATAGAACATGGAATTCTATGAGAATATATCTGAAACGCTAGGTTTCCATGAAAATACAGCCTTGCTGTGGACGGGGCCGTGTTCTAACAGTGAAAACTGACTTTCAAACAGTTCAGAAATGACGAATATACGGTTTCCATGTATAATTCTTGTTAAATCTGTTAGATATTTAAAAGAAACTTGGTTACAAAACTTTAAATTTCAATCTATAGACCTTAGACCACAATGTGAGTTGGACAGAACCTTTAAGAAATCAAAATAATAGGACCTTCTTTTGTGTAGGAAGGTATCTGAAAAGCTCCGAAAACAAGTAAGTAGAACCTTACTCTCTGGGTGCCGTGTTCAAACACTGAAAGCTGTCCGAGAAACAGCTGTTTAGTCACGAGGATACTGATTACATTTGTATTTATGGGAAAAAACTTGGCGTTTTTAAAAAAGGCCACATAAAATTCTTCAAAATACGAGCCTGTAGAGTTCAGAACACGATGTTAGTTACATTAAATCTCTAAGAATTCCAAAAAATAGATCATGGAATTGTATGAGAATATATCTGAAAGGCTCGGTTTCCATGGAAATACAGCCTTACTGTGGACGGGGCCGTGTTCTAACATTTTAAAACTGACTTTCAAACAGTTCAGAAATGACGAATATACGGTTTCCATGTATAATTCTTATTAGATCTGTTCGATATTTAAAAGAAACTTGGTTACAAAACTTTAAATTTCAATCTATAGACCTTAGACCACAATGTGAGTTGGACAGAACCTTTAAGAAATTAAAATAATAGGACCATCTTTTGTGTAGGAAGGTATCTGAAAAGCTAAGAAATCAGGTAAGTAGAGTCTTACTGTCTGTGGGGCCATGATCCAAAACTGAAAGCCGTCAAAGAAACAGCTGTTTAGTCACGAGGATACTGATTACATTTGTATTTATGGGAAAAAACTTGGCGTTTTTAAAAAAGGCCACATAAAATTCTTCAAAATACGAGCCTGTAGAGTTCAGAACACGATGTTAGTTAGATTAAATCTCTAAGAATTCAAAAAAATAGATCATGGAATTGTATGAGAATATATCTGAAACGCTCGGTTTCCATGGAAATACAGCCTTACTGTGGACGGGGCCGTGTTCTAACAGTGAAAACTGACTTTGAAACAGTTCAGAAATGACGAATATACGGTTTCCATGTATAATTCTTGTTAAATCTGTTAGATATTTAAAAGAAACTTGGTTACAAAACTTTAAATTTCAATCTATAGACCTTAGACCACAATGTGAGTTGGACAGAACCTTTAAGAAATCAAAATAATAGGACCTTCTTTTGTGTAGGAAGGTATCTGAAAAGCTCCGAAAACAAGTAAGTAGAACCTTACTCTCTGGGTGCCGTGTTCAAACACTGAAAGCTGTCCGAGAAACAGCTGTTTAGTCACGAGGATACTAATTATAATTGTATTTCCGGGAAAAAACCCGGCATCAAAATCTTCAAAATTAAAACCTGTAGAGTTCAGAACACGATGTTAGTTAGATTAAATCTCTAAGAAGTCAATAAAATAGATCCTGGAGTTGTATGGGAATATATCTGAAACGTTAGGGTCCATGTAAATACAGCTTTACACTATCGGGGCCGTGTTCTAACAGTGAAAACTGACTTTCAAACACTTCTAAAATAACGAATATACGGTTGCCATATATAATTCCTGTTCATTCTGTTATTTAAAAGAAACCTGGTTACAACCCTTTAAAATAGATTCTATAGACCTTAGAACACAATATGAGTTGGACAGAACCTTTAAGAAATCAAAATAATAGGACCTTCTTTTGTGTAGTAGGGTATCTGAAAAGCTGAGAAAACAAGTAAGTAGAGCCATACTCTCTGTGGGGCCATGATCCAAAACTGAAAGCCGTCATAGAAACAGCTGTTTAGTCACGAGGATACTGATTACATTTGTATTTATGGGAAAAAACTTGGCGTTTTTAAAAAACGCCACATAAAATTCTTCAAAATACGAGCCTGTGGAGTTCAGAACACCATGTTAGTTAGATTAAATCTCTAAGAATTCAAAAAAAATAGAACATGGAATTCTATGAGAATATATCTGAAACGCTAGGTTTCCATGAAAATACAGCCTTGCTGTGGACGGGGCAGTGTTCTAACAGTGAAAACTGACTTTCAAACAGTTCAGAAATGACGAATATACGGTTTCCATGTATAATTCTTGTTAAATCTGTTAGATATTTAAAAGAAACTTGGTTACAAAACTTTAAATTTCAATCTATAGACCTTAGACCACAATGTGAGTTGGACAGAACCTTTAAGAAATCAAAATAATAGGACCTTCTCTTGTGTAGGAAGGTATCTGAAAAGCTCCGAAAACAAGTAAGTAGAACCTTACTCTCTGGGTGCCGTGTTCAAACACTGAAAGCTGTCCGAGAAACAGCTGTTTAGTCACGAGGATACTAATTATAATTGTATTTCCGGGAAAAAACCCGGCATCAAAATCTTCAAAATTAAAACCTGTAGAGTTCAGAACACGATGTTAGTTAGATTAAATCTCTAAGAAGTCAATAAAATAGATCCTGGAGTTGTATGGGCATATATCTGAAACTCAAGGCTTCCATGTAAATACAGCCTTACTGAAACTGGGCTTTGTGCTAGAGTGAAAACTGACTTTCAAACAAGTGGGAAATGACGAATTGACGGTTGCCATATATAATTCCTGTTCAATCTGTTAGATATTGAAAAGAAACTTGGTTACAACAGTTTAAAATTCAATCCATAGACCTTAGAACACTATGTGAGTTGGACTGAACCTTTTAGAAATCAAAATAATAGAATCTTGTTTGGTGTAGGATGGTATCTGAAAAGCTCGGAAAATAAGTAAATAGAGACATACTCTCTGTGGGGCCGTGTTCAAACACTGAAAGACGTCATAGAAACAGTTGTTTAGTCAAGAGGATACCGATTACATTTGTATTTCCGGAAAAAAACTTGTCGTTTTTAGAAAACCCGGCATATATATATTCAAAATTCAAGCCTGTAGAGTTCAGAACACGATGTTAGTTAGATTAAATCTCTAAGAAGTCAATAAAATAGATCCTGGAGTTGTATGGGAATATATCTGAAACGTTAGGGTCCATGTAAATACAGCTTTACACTATCAGAGCCGTGTTCTAACAGTGAAAACTGACTTTCAAACACTTCTAAAATAACGAATATACGGTTGCCATATATAATTCCTGTTCATTCTGTTATTTAAAAGAAACCTGGTTACAACCCTTTAAAATAGATTCTATAGACCTTAGAACACAATATGAGTTGGACAGAACCTTTAAGAAATCAAAATAATAGGACCTTCTTTTGTGTAGTAGGGTATCTGAAAAGCGAGAAAACAAGTAAGTAGAGCCATACTCTCTGTGGGGCCATGATCCAAAACTGAAAGCCGTCATAGAAACAGCTGTTTAGTCACGAGGATACTGATTACATTTGTATTTATGGGAAAAAACTTGGCGTTTTTAAAAAACGTCACATAAAATTCTTCAAAATACGAGCCTGTGGAGTTCAGAACACGATGTTAGTTAGATTAAATCTCTAAGAATTCAAAAAAAATAGAACATGGAATTCTATGAGAATATATCTGAAACGCTAGGTTTCCATGAAAATACAGCCTTGCTGTGGACGGGGCCGTGTTCTAACAGTGAAAACTGACTTTCAAACAGTTCAGAAATGACGAATATACGGTTTCCATGTATAATTCTTGTTAAATCTGTTCGATATTTAAAAGAAACTTGGTTACAATACTTTAAATTTCAATCTATAGACCTTAGACCACAATGTGAGTTGGACAGAACCTTTAAGAAATCAAAATAATAGGACCTTCTTTTGTGTAGGAAGGTATCTGAAAAGCTCCGAAAACAAGTAAGTAGAACCTTACTCTCTGGGTGCCGTGTTCAAACACTGAAAGCTGTCCGAGAAACAGCTGTTTAGTCACGAGGATACTGATTACATTTGTATTTATGGGAAAAAACTTGGCGTTTTTAAAAAAGGCCACATAAAATTCTTCAAAATACGAGCCTGTAGAGTTCAGAACACGATGTTAGTTAGATTAAATCTCTAAGAATTCAAAAAAATAGATCATGGAATTGTATGAGAATATATCTGAAACGCTCGGTTTCCATGGAAATACAGCCTTACTGTGGACGGGGCCGTGTTCTAACAGTGAAAACTGACTTTGAAACAGTTCAGAAATGACGAATATACGGTTTCCATGTATAATTCTTGTTAAATCTGTTAGATATTTAAAAGAAACTTGGTTACAAAACTTTAAATTTCAATCTATAGACCTTAGACCACAATGTGAGTTGGACAGAACCTTTAAGAAATCAAAATAATAGGACCTTCTTTTGTGTAGGAAGGTATCTGAAAAGCTCCGAAAACAAGTAAGTAGAACCTTACTCTCTGGGTGCCGTGTTCAAACACTGAAAGCTGTCCGAGAAACAGCTGTTTAGTCACGAGGATACTAATTATAATTGTATTTCCGGGAAAAAACCCGGCATCAAAATCTTCAAAATTAAAACCTGTAGAGTTCAGAACACGATGTTAGTTAGATTAAATCTCTAAGAAGTCAATAAAATAGATCCTGGAGTTGTATGGGCATATATCTGAAACTCTAGGCTTCCATGTAAATACAGCCTTACTGTAACTGGGCTTTGTGCTAGAGTGAAAACTGACTTTCAAACAAGTGGGAAATGACGAATTGACGGTTGCCATATATAATTCCTGTTCAATCTGTTAGATATTGAAAAGAAACTTGGTTACAACAGTTTAAAATTCAATCCATAGACCTTAGAACACTATGTGAGTTGGACCGAACCTTTTAGAAATCAAAATAATAGAATCTTGTTTGGTGTAGGATGGTATCTGAAAAGCTCGGAAAATAAGTAAATAGAGACATACTCTCTGTGGGGCCGTGTTCAAACACTGAAAGACGTCATAGAAATAGTTGTTTAGTCAAGAGGATACCGATTACATTTGTATTTCCGGGAAAAAACTTGTCGTTTTTAGAAAACCCGGCATATATATATTCAAAATTCAAGCCTGTAGAGTTCAGAACACGATGTTAGTTAGATTAAATCTCTAAGAAGTCAATAAAATAGATCCTGGAGTTGTATGGGAATATATCAGAAAGGTTAGGGTCCATGTAAATACAGCTTTACACTATCGGGGCGGTGTTCTAACAGTGAAAACTGACTTTCAAACACTTCTAAAATAACGAATATACGGTTGCCATATATAATTCCTGTTCATTCTGTTATTTAAAAGAAACCTGGTTACAACCCTTTAAAATAGATTCTATAGACCTTAGAACACAATATGAGTTGGACAGAACCTTTAAGAAATCAAAATAATAGGACCTTCTTTTGTGTAGTAGGGTATCTGAAAAGCGAGAAAACAAGTAAGTAGAGCCATACTCTCTGTGGGGCCATGATCCAAAACTGAAAGCCGTCATAGAAACAGCTGTTTAGTCACGAGGATACTGATTACATTTGTATTTATGGGAAAAAACTTGGCGTTTTTAAAAAACGCCACATAAAATTCTTCAAAATAGGAGCCTGTGGAGTTCAGAACACTATGTTAGTTAGATTAAATCTCTGAGAATTCAAAAAAAATAGAACATGGAATTCTATGAGAATATATCTGAAACGCTAGGTTTCCATGAAAATACAGCCTTGCTGTGGACGGGGCCGTGTTCTAACAGTGAAAACTGACTTTCAAACAGTTCAGAAATGACGAATATACGGTTTCCATGTATAATTCTTGTTAAATCTGTTAGATATTTAAAAGAAACTTGGTTACAAAACTTTAAATTTCAATCTATAGACCTTAGACCACAATGTGAGTTGGACAGAACCTTTAAGAAATCAAAATAATAGGACCTTCTCTTGTGTAGGAAGGTATCTGAAAAGCTCCGAAAACAAGTAAGTAGAACCTTACTCTCTGGGTGCCGTGTTCAAACACTGAAAGCTGTCCGAGAAACAGCTGTTTAGTCACGAGGATACTAATTATAATTGTATTTCCGGGAAAAAACCCGGCATCAAAATCTTCAAAATTAAAACCTGTAGAGTTCAGAACACGATGTTAGTTAGATTAAATCTCTAAGAAGTCAATAAAATAGATCCTGGAGTTGTATGGGCATATATCTGAAACTCTAGGCTTCCATGTAAATACAGCCTTACTGTAACTGGGCTTTGTGCTAGAGTGAAAACTGACTTTCAAACAAGTGGGAAATGACGAATTGACGGTTGCCATATATAATTCCTGTTCAATCTGTTAGATATTGAAAAGAAACTTGGTTACAACAGTTTAAAATTCAATCCATAGACCTTAGAACACTATGTGAGTTGGACTGAACCTTTTAGAAATCAACATAATAGAATCTTGTTTGGTGTAGGATGGTATCTGAAAAGCTCGGAAAATAAGTAAATAGAGACATACTCTCTGTGGGGCCGTGTTCAAACACTGAAAGACGTCATAGAAACAGTTGTTTAGTCAAGAGGATACCGATTACATTTGTATTTCCGGGAAAAAACTTGTCGTTTTTAGAAAACCCGGCATATATATATTCAAAATTCAAGCCTGTAGAGTTCAGAACACGATGTTAGTTAGATTAAATCTCTAAGAAGTCAATAAAATAGATCCTGGAGTTGTATGGGAATATATCTGAAACGTTAGGGTCCATGTAAATACAGCTTTACACTATCGGGGCCGTGTTCTAACAGTGAAAACTGACTTTCAAACACTTCTAAAATAACGAATATACGGTTGCCATATATAATTCCTGTTCATTCTGTTATTTAAAAGAAACCTGGTTACAACCCTTTAAAATAGATTCTATAGACCTTAGAACACAATATGAGTTGGACAGAACCTTTAAGAAATCAAAATAATAGGACCTTCTTTTGTGTAGTAGGGTATCTGAAAAGCGAGAAAACAAGGAAGTAGAGCCTTACTCTCTGTGGGGCCATGATCCAAAACTGAAAGCCGTCATAGAAACAGCTGTTTAGTCACGAGGATACTGATTACATTTGTATTTATGGGAAAAAACTTGGCGTTTTTAAAAAACGCCACATAAAATTCTTCAAAATACGAGCCTGTGGAGTTCAGAACACGATGTAAGTTAGATTAAATCTCTAAGAATTCAAAAAAAATAGAACATGGAATTCTATGAGAATATATCTGAAACGCTAGGTTTCCATGAAAATACAGCCTTGCTGTGGACGGGGCCGTGTTCTAACAGTGAAAACTGACTTTCAAACAGTTCAGAAATGACGAATATACGGTTTCCATGTATAATTCTTGTTAAATCTGTTAGATATTTAAAAGAAACTTGGTTACAAAACTTTAAATTTCAATCTATAGACCTTAGACCACAATGTGAGTTGGACAGAACCTTTAAGAAATCAAAATAATAGGACCTTCTTTTGTGTAGGAAGGTATCTGAAAAGCTCCGAAAACAAGTAAGTAGAACCTTACTCTCTGGGTGCCGTGTTCAAACACTGAAAGCTGTCCGAGAAACAGCTGTTTAGTCACGAGGATACTGATTACATTTGTATTTATGGGAAAAAACTTGGCGTTTTTAAAAAAGGCCACATAAAATTCTTCAAAATACGAGCCTGTAGAGTTCAGAACACGATGTTAGTTAGATTACATCTCTAAGAATTCAAAAAAATAGATCATGGAATTGTATGAGAATATATCTGAAAGGCTCGGTTTCTATGGAAATACAGCCTTACTGTGGACGGGGCCGTGTTCTAACATTTTAAAACTGACTTTCAAACAGTTCAGAAATGACGAATATACGGTTTCCATTTATAATTCTTATTAAATCTGTTCGATATTTAAAAGAAACTTGGTTACAAAACTTTAAATTTCAATCTATAGACCTTAGACCACAATGTGAGTTGGACAGAACCTTTAAGAAATTAAAATAATAGGACCTTCTTTTGTGTAGGAAGGTATCTGAAAAGCTAAGAAATCAGGTAAGTAGAGTCTTACTGTCTGTGGGGCCATGATCCAAAACTGAAAGCCGTCAAAGAAACAGCTGTTTAGTCACGAGGATACTGATTACATTTGTATTTATGGGAAAAAACTTGGCGTTTTTAAAAAAGGCCACATAAAATTCTTCAAAATACGAGCCTGTAGAGTTCAGAACACGATGTTAGTTAGATTAAATCTCTAAGAATTCAAAAAAATAGATCATGGAATTGTATGAGAATATATCTGAAAGGCTCGGTTTCCATGGAAATACAGCCTTACTGTGGACGGGGCCGTGTTCTAACAGTGAAAACTGACTTTCTAACAGTTCAGAAATGACGAATATACGGTTTCCATGTATAATTCTTGTTAAATCTGTTAGATATTTAAAAGAAACTTGGTTACAAAACTTTAAATTTCAATCTATAGACCTTAGACCACAATGTGAGTTGGACAGAACCTTTAAGAAATCAAAATAATAGGACCTTCTTTTGTGTAGGAAGGTATCTGAAAAGCTCCGAAAACAAGTAAGTAGAACCTTACTCTCTGGGTGCCGTGTTCAAACACTGAAAGCTGTCCGAGAAACAGCTGTTTAGTCACGAGGATACTAATTATAATTGTATTTCCGGGCAAAAACCCGGCATCAAAATCTTCAAAATTAAAACCTGTAGAGTTCAGAACACGATGTTAGTTAGATTAAATCTCTAAGAAGTCAATAAAATAGATCCTGGAGTTGTAAGGGCATATATCTGAAACTCTAGGCTTCCATGTAAATACAGCCTTACTGTAACTGGGCTTTGTGCTAGAGTGAAAACTGACTTTCAAACAAGTGGGAAATGACGAATTGACGGTTGCCATATATAATTCCTGTTCAATCTGTTAGATATTGAAAAGAAACTTGGTTACAACAGTTTAAAATTCAATCCATAGACCTTAGAACACTATGTGAGTTGGACTGAACCTTTTAGAAATCAAAATAATAGAATCTTGTTTGGTGTAGGATGGTATCTGAAAAGCTCGGAAAATAAGTAAATAGAGACATACTCTCTGTGGGGCCGTGTTCAAACACTGAAAGACGTCATAGAAACAGTTGTTTAGTCAAGAGGATACCGATTACATTTGTATTTCCGGGAAAAAACTTGTCGTTTTTAGAAAACCCGGCATATATATATTCAAAATTCAAGCCTGTAGAGTTCAGAACACGATGTTAGTTAGATTAAATCTCTAAGAAGTCAATAAAATAGATCCTGGAGTTGTATGGGAATATATCTGAAACGTTAGGGTCCATGTAAATACAGCTTTACACTATCGGGGCCGTGTTCTAACAGTGAAAACTGACTTTCAAACACTTCTAAAATAACGAATATACGGTTGCCATATATAATTCCTGTTCATTCTGTTATTTAAAAGAAACCTGGTTACAACCCTTTAAAATAGATTCTATAGACCTTAGAACACAATATGAGTTGGACAGAACCTTTAAGAAATCAAAATAATAGGACCTTCTTTTGTGTAGTAGGGTATCTGAAAAGCGAGAAAACAAGGAAGTAGAGCCTTACTCTCTGTGGGGCCATGATCCAAAACTGAAAGCCGTCATAGAAACAGCTGTTTAGTCACGAGGATACTGATTACATTTGTATTTATGGGAAAAAACTTGGCGTTTTTAAAAAACGCCACATAAAATTCTTCAAAATACGAGCCTGTGGAGTTCAGAACACGATGTAAGTTAGATTAAATCTCTAAGAATTCAAAAAAAATAGAACATGGAATTCTATGAGAATATATCTGAAACGCTAGGTTTCCATGAAAATACAGCCTTGCTGTGGACGGGGCCGTGTTCTAACAGTGAAAACTGACTTTCAAACAGTTCAGAAATGACGAATATACGGTTTCCATGTATAATTCTTGTTAAATCTGTTAGATATTTAAAAGAAACTTGGTTACAAAACTTTAAATTTCAATCTATAGACCTTAGACCACAATGTGAGTTGGACAGAACCTTTAAGAAATCAAAATAATAGGACCTTCTTTTGTGTAGGAAGGTATCTGAAAAGCTCCGAAAACAAGTAAGTAGAACCTTACTCTCTGGGTGCCGTGTTCAAACACTGAAAGCTGTCCGAGAAACAGCTGTTTAGTCACGAGGATACTGATTACATTTGTATTTATGGGAAAAAACTTGGCGTTTTTAAAAAAGGCCACATAAAATTCTTCAAAATACGAGCCTGTAGAGTTCAGAACACGATGTTAGTTAGATTACATCTCTAAGAATTCAAAAAAATAGATCATGGAATTGTATGAGAATATATCTGAAAGGCTCGGTTTCTATGGAAATACAGCCTTACTGTGGACGGGGCCGTGTTCTAACATTTTAAAACTGACTTTCAAACAGTTCAGAAATGACGAATATACGGTTTCCATTTATAATTCTTATTAAATCTGTTCGATATTTAAAAGAAACTTGGTTACAAAACTTTAAATTTCAATCTATAGACCTTAGACCACAATGTGAGTTGGACAGAACCTTTAAGAAATTAAAATAATAGGACCTTCTTTTGTGTAGGAAGGTATCTGAAAAGCTAAGAAATCAGGTAAGTAGAGTCTTACTGTCTGTGGGGCCATGATCCAAAACTGAAAGCCGTCAAAGAAACAGCTGTTTAGTCACGAGGATACTGATTACATTTGTATTTATGGGAAAAAACTTGGCGTTTTTAAAAAAGGCCACATAAAATTCTTCAAAATACGAGCCTGTAGAGTTCAGAACACGATGTTAGTTAGATTAAATCTCTAAGAATTCAAAAAAATAGATCATGGAATTGTATGAGAATATATCTGAAAGGCTCGGTTTCCATGGAAATACAGCCTTACTGTGGACGGGGCCGTGTTCTAACAGTGAAAACTGACTTTCTAACAGTTCAGAAATGACGAATATACGGTTTCCATGTATAATTCTTGTTAAATCTGTTAGATATTTAAAAGAAACTTGGTTACAAAACTTTAAATTTCAATCTATAGACCTTAGACCACAATGTGAGTTGGACAGAACCTTTAAGAAATCAAAATAATAGGACCTTCTTTTGTGTAGGAAGGTATCTGAAAAGCTCCGAAAACAAGTAAGTAGAACCTTACTCTCTGGGTGCCGTGTTCAAACACTGAAAGCTGTCCGAGAAACAGCTGTTTAGTCACGAGGATACTAATTATAATTGTATTTCCGGGCAAAAACCCGGCATCAAAATCTTCAAAATTAAAACCTGTAGAGTTCAGAACACGATGTTAGTTAGATTAAATCTCTAAGAAGTCAATAAAATAGATCCTGGAGTTGTAAGGGCATATATCTGAAACTCTAGGCTTCCATGTAAATACAGCCTTACTGTAACTGGGCTTTGTGCTAGAGTGAAAACTGACTTTCAAACAAGTGGGAAATGACGAATTGACGGTTGCCATATATAATTCCTGTTCAATCTGTTAGATATTGAAAAGAAACTTGGTTACAACAGTTTAAAATTCAATCCATAGACCTTAGAACACTATGTGAGTTGGACTGAACCTTTTAGAAATCAAAATAATAGAATCTTGTTTGGTGTAGGATGGTATCTGAAAAGCTCGGAAAATAAGTAAATAGAGACATACTCTCTGTGGGGCCGTGTTCAAACACTGAAAGACGTCATAGAAACAGTTGTTTAGTCAAGAGGATACCGATTACATTTGTATTTCCGGGAAAAAACTTGTCGTTTTTAGAAAACCCGGCATATATATATTCAAAATTCAAGCCTGTAGAGTTCAGAACACGATGTTAGTTAGATTAAATCTCTAAGAAGTCAATAAAATAGATCCTGGAGTTGTATGGGAATATATCTGAAACGTTAGGGTCCATGTAAATACAGCTTTACACTATCGGGGCCGTGTTCTAACAGTGAAAACTGACTTTCAAACACTTCTAAAATAACGAATATACGGTTGCCATATATAATTCCTGTTCATTCTGTTATTTAAAAGAAACCTGGTTACAACCCTTTAAAATAGATTCTATAGACCTTAGAACACAATATGAGTTGGACAGAACCTTTAAGAAATCAAAATAATAGGACCTTCTTTTGTGTAGTAGGGTATCTGAAAAGCGAGAAAACAAGTAAGTAGAGCCATACTCTCTGTGGGGCCATGATCCAAAACTGAAAGCCGTCATAGAAACAGCTGTTTAGTCACGAGGATACTGATTACATTTGTATTTATGGGAAAAAACTTGGCGTTTTTAAAAAACGCCACATAAAATTCTTCAAAATAGGAGCCTGTGGAGTTCAGAACGCGATGTTAGTTAGATTAAATCTCTAAGAATTCAAAAAAAATAGAACATGGAATTCTATGAGAATATATCTGAAACGCTAGGTTTCCATGAAAATACAGCCTTGCTGTGGACGGGGCCGTGTTCTAACGGTGAAAACTGACTTTCAAACAGTTCAGAAATGACGAATATACGGTTTCCATGTATAATTCTTGTTAAATCTGTTAGATATTTAAAAGAAACTTGGTTACAAAACTTTAAATTTCAATCTATAGACCTTAGACCACAATGTGAGTTGGACAGAACCTTTAAGAAATCAAAATAATAGGACCTTCTTTTGTGTAGGAAGGTATCTGAAAAGCTCCGAAAACAAGTAAGTAGAACCTTACTCTCTGGGTGCCGTGTTCAAACACTGAAAGCTGTCCGAGAAACAGCTGTTTAGTCACGAGGATACTGATTACATTTGTATTTATGGGAAAAAACTTGGCGTTTTTAAAAAAGGCCACATAAAATTCTTCAAAATACGAGCCTGTAGAGTTCAGAACACGATGTTAGTTAGATTAAATCTCTAAGAATTCAAAAAAATAGATCATGGAATTGTATGAGAATATATCTGAAAGGCTCGGTTTCCATGGAAATACAGCCTTACTGTGGACGGGGCCGTGTTCTAACATTTTAAAACTGACTTTCAAACAGTTCAGAAATGACGAATATACGGTTTCCATTTATAATTCTTATTAAATCTGTTCGATATTTAAAAGAAACTTGGTTACAAAACTTTAAATTTCAATCTATAGACCTTAGACCACAATGTGAGTTGGACAGAACCTTTAAGAAATTAAAATAATAGGACCTTCTTTTGTGTAGGAAGGTATCTGAAAAGCTAAGAAATCAGGTAAGTAGAGTCTTACTGTCTGCGGGGCCATGATCCAAAACTGAAAGCCGTCAAAGAAACAGCTGTTTAGTCACGAGGATACTGATTACATTTGTATTTATGGGAAAAAACTTGGCGTTTTTAAAAAAGGCCACATAAAATTCTTCAAAATACGAGCCTGTAGAGTTCAGAACACGATGTTAGTTAGATTAAATCTCTAAGAATTCAAAAAAATAGATCATGGAATTGTATGAGAATATATCTGAAACGCTCGGTTTCCATGGAAATACAGCCTTACTGTGGACGGGGCCGTGTTCTAACAGTGAAAACTGACTTTCTAACAGTTCAGAAATGACGAATATACGGTTTCCATGTATAATTCTTGTTAAATCTGTTAGATATTTAAAAGAAACTTGGTTACAAAACTTTAAATTTCAATCTATAGACCTTAGACCACAATGTGAGTTGGACAGAACCTTTAAGAAATCAAAATAATAGGACCTTCTTTTGTGTAGGAAGGTATCTGAAAAGCTCCGAAAACAAGTAAGTAGAACCTTACTCTCTGGGTGCCGTGTTCAAACACTGAAAGCTGTCCGAGAAACAGCTGATTAGTCACGAGGATACTAATTATAATTGTATTTCCGGGAAAAAACCCGGCATCAAAATCTTCAAAATTAAAACCTGTAGAGTTCAGAACACGATGTTAGTTAGATTAAATCTCTAAGAAGTCAATAAAATAGATCCTGGAGTTGTATGGGCATATATCTGAAACTCTAGGCTTCCATGTAAATACAGCCTTACTGTAACTGGGCTTTGTGCTAGAGTGAAAACTGACTTTCAAACAAGTGGGAAATGACGAATTGACGGTTGCCATATATAATTCCTGTTCAATCTGTTAGATATTGAAAAGAAACTTGGTTACAACAGTTTAAAATTCAATCCATAGACCTTAGAACACTATGTGAGTTGGACTGAACCTTTTAGAAATCAAAATAATAGCATCTTGTTTGGTGTAGGATGTTATCTGAAAAGCTCGGAAAATAAGTAAATAGAGACATATTCTCTGTGGGGCCGTGTTCAAACACTGAAAGACGTCATAGAAACAGTTGTTTAGTCAAGAGGATACCGATTACATTTGTATTTCCGGGAAAAAACTTGTCGTTTTTAGAAAACCCGGCATATATATATTCAAAATTCAAGCCTGTAGAGTTCAGAACACGATGTTAGTTAGATTAAATCTCTAAGAAGTCAATAAAATAGATCCTGGAGTTGTATGGGAATATATCTGAAACGTTAGGGTCCATGTAAATACAGCTTTACACTATCGGGGCGGTGTTCTAACAGTGAAAACTGACTTTCAAACACTTCTAAAATAACGAATATACGGTTGCCATATATAATTCCTGTTCATTCTGTTATTTAAAAGAAACCTGGTTACAACCCTTTAAAATAGATTCTATAGACCTTAGAACACAATATGAGTTGGACAGAACCTTTAAGAAATCAAAATAATAGGACCTTCTTTTGTGTAGTAGGGTATCTGAAAAGCGAGAAAACAAGTAAGTAGAGCCATACTCTCTGTGGGGCCATGATCCAAAACTGAAAGCCGTCATAGAAACAGCTGTTTAGTCACGAGGATACTGATTACATTTGTATTTATGGGAAAAAACTTGGCGTTTTTAAAAAACGCCACATAAAATTCTTCAAAATAGGAGCGTGTGGAGTTCAGAACACTATGTTAGTTAGATTAAATCTCTGAGAATTCAAAAAAAATAGAACATGGAATTCTATGAGAATATATCTGAAACGCTAGGTTTCCATGGAAATACAGCCTTGCTGTGGACGGGGCCGTGTTCTAACAGTGAAAACTGACTTTCAAACAGTTCAGAAATGACGAATATACGGTTTCCATGTATAATTCTTGTTAAATCTGTTAGATATTTAAAAGAAACTTGGTTACAAAACTTTAAATTTCAATCTATAGACCTTAGACCACAATGTGAGTTGGACAGAACCTTTAAGAAATCAAAATAATAGGACCTTCTTTTGTGTAGGAAGGTATCTGAAAAGCTCCGAAAACAAGTAAGTAGAACCTTACTCTCTGGGTGCCGTGTTCAAACACTGAAAGCTGTCCGAGAAACAGCTGTTTAGTCACGAGGATACTAATTATAATTGTTTTTCCGGGAAAAAACCCGGCATCAAAATCTTCAAAATTAAAACCTGTAGAGTTCAGAACACGATGTTAGTTAGATTAAATCTCTAAGAAGTCAATAAAATAGATCCTGGAGTTGTAAGGGCATATATCTGAAACTCTAGGCTTCCATGTAAATACAGCCTTACTGTAACTGGGCTTTGTGCTAGAGTGAAAACTGACTTTCAAACAAGTGGGAAATGACGAATTGACGGTTGCCATATATAATTCCTGTTCAATCTGTTAGATATTGAAAAGAAACTTGGTTACAACAGTTTAAAATTCAATCCATAGACCTTAGAACACTATGTGAGTTGGACTGAACCTTTTAGAAATCAAAATAATAGAATCTTGTTTGGTGTAGGATGGTATCTGAAAAGCTCGGAAAATAAGTAAATAGAGACATACTCTCTGTGGGGCCGTGTTCAAACACTGAAAGACGTCATAGAAACAGTTGTTTAGTCAAGAGGATACCGATTACATTTGTATTTCCGGGAAAAAACTTGTCGTTTTTAGAAAACCCGGCATATATATATTCAAAATTCAAGCCTGTAGAGTTCAGAACACGATGTTAGTTAGATTAAATCTCTAAGAAGTCAATAAAATAGATCCTGGAGTTGTATGGGAATATATCTGAAACGTTAGGGTCCATGTAAATACAGCTTTACACTATCGGGGCGGTGTTCTAACAGTGAAAACTGACTTTCAAACACTTCTAAAATAACGAATATACGGTTGCCATATATAATTCCTGTTCATTCTGTTATTTAAAAGAAACCTGGTTACAACCCTTTAAAATAGATTCTATAGACCTTAGAACACAATATGAGTTGGACAGAACCTTTAAGAAATCAAAATAATAGGACCTTCTTTTGTGTAGTAGGGTATCTGAAAAGCGAGAAAACAAGTAAGTAGAGCCATACTCTCTGTGGGGCCATGATCCAAAACTGAAAGCCGTCATAGAAACAGCTGTTTAGTCACGAGGATACTGATTACATTTGTATTTATGGGAAAAAACTTGGCGTTTTTAAAAAAGGCCACATAAAATTCTTCAAAATAGGAGCGTGTGGAGTTCAGAACACTATGTTAGTTAGATTAAATCTCTGAGAATTCAAAAAAAATAGAACATGGAATTCTATGAGAATATATCTGAAACGCTAGGTTTCCATGAAAATACAGCCTTGCTGTGGACGGGGCCGTGTTCTAACAGTGAAAACTGACTTTCAAACAGTTCAGAAATGACGAATATACGGTTTCCATGTATAATTCTTGTTAAATCTGTTAGATATTTAAAAGAAACTTGGTTACAAAACTTTAAATTTCAATCTATAGACCTTAGACCACAATGTGAGTTGGACAGAACCTTTAAGAAATCAAAATAATAGGACCTTCTTTTGTGTAGGAAGGTATCTGAAAAGCTCCGAAAACAAGTAAGTAGAACCTTACTCTCTGGGTGCCGTGTTCAAACACTGAAAGCTGTCCGAGAAACAGCTGTTTAGTCACGAGGATACTAATTATAATTGTATTTCCGGGAAAAAACCCGGCATCAAAATCTTCAAAATTAAAACCTGTAGAGTTCAGAACACGATGTTAGTTAGATTAAATCTCTAAGAAGTCAATAAAATAGATCCTGGAGTTGTAAGGGCATATATCTGAAACTCTAGGCTTCTATGTAAATACAGCCTTACTGTAACTGGGCTTTGTGCTAGAGTGAAAACTGACTTTCAAACAAGTGGGAAATGACGAATTGACGGTTGCCATATATAATTCCTGTTCAATCTGTTAGATATTGAAAAGAAACTTGGTTACAACAGTTTAAAATTCAATCCATAGACCTTAGAACACTATGTGAGTTGGACTGAACCTTTTAGAAATCAAAATAATAGAATCTTGTTTGGTGTAGGATGGTATCTGAAAAGCTCGGAAAATAAGTAAATAGAGACATACTCTCTGTGGGGCCGTGTTCAAACACTGAAAGACGTCATAGAAACAGTTGTTTAGTCAAGAGGATACCGATTACATTTGTATTTCCGGGAAAAAACTTGTCGTTTTTAGAAAACCGGGCATATATATATTCAAAATTCAAGCCTGTAGAGTTCAGAACACGATGTTAGTTAGATTAAATCTCTAAGAAGTCAATAAAATAGATCCTGGAGTTGTATGGGAATATATTAGAAAGGTTAGGGTCCATGTAAATACAGCTTTACACTATCGGGGCCGTGTTCTAACAGTGAAAACTGACTTTCAAACACTTCTAAAATAACGAATATACGGTTGCCATATATAATTCCTGTTCATTCTGTTATTTAAAAGAAACCTGGTTACAACCCTTTAAAATAGATTCTATAGACCTTAGAACACAATATGAGTTGGACAGAACCTTTAAGAAATCAAAATAATAGGACCTTCTTTTGTGTAGTAGGGTATCTGAAAAGCTGAGAAAACAAGTAAGTAGAGCCATACTCTCTGTGGGGCCATGATCCAAAACTGAAAGCCGTCATAGAAACAGCTGTTTAGTCACGAGGATACTGATTACATTTGTATTTATGGGAAAAAACTTGGCGTTTTTAAAAAACGCCACATAAAATTCTTCAAAATAGGAGCCTGTGGAGTTCAGAACGCGATGTTAGTTAGATTAAATCTCTAAGAATTCAAAAAAAATAGAACATGGAATTCTATGAGAATATATCTGAAACGCTAGGTTTCCATGAAAATACAGCCTTGCTGTGGACGGGGCCGTGTTCTAACAGTGAAAACTGACTTTCAAACAGTTCAGAAATGACGAATATACGGTTTCCATGTATAATTCTTGTTAAATCTGTTAGATATTTAAAAGAAACTTGGTTACAAAACTTTAAATTTCAATCTATAGACCTTAGACCACAATGTGAGTTGGACAGAACCTTTAAGAAATCAAAATAATAGGACCTTCTTTTGTGTAGGAAGGTATCTGAAAAGCTCCGAAAACAAGTAAGTAGAACCTTACTCTCTGGGTGCCGTGTTCAAACACTGAAAGCTGTCCGAGAAACAGCTGTTTAGTCACGAGGATACTAATTATAATTGTATTTCCGGGAAAAAACCCGGCATCAAAATCTTCAAAATTAAAACCTGTAGAGTTCAGAACACGATGTTAGTTAGATTAAATCTCTAAGAAGTCAATAAAATAGATCCTGGAGTTGTAAGGGCATATATCTGAAACTCTAGGCTTCCATGTAAATACAGCCTTACTGTAACTGGGCTTTGTGCTAGAGTGTAAACTGACTTTCATACAAGTGGGAAATGACGAATTGACGGTTGCCATATATAATTCCTGTTCAATCTGTTAGATATTGAAAAGAAACTTGGTTACAACAGTTTAAAATTCAATCCATAGACCTTAGAACACTATGTGAGTTGGACTGAACCTTTTAGAAATCAAAATAATAGAATCTTGTTTGGTGTAGGATGGTATCTGAAAAGCTCGGAAAATAAGTAAATAGAGACATACTCTCTGTGGGGCCGTGTTCAAACACTGAAAGACGTCATAGAAACAGTTGTTTAGTCAAGAGGATACCGATTACATTTGTATTTCCAGGAAAAAACTTGTCGTTTTTAGAAAACCGGGCATATATATATTCAAAATTCAAGCCTGTAGAGTTCAGAACACGATGTTAGTTAGATTAAATCTCTAAGAAGTCAATAAAATAGATCCTGGAGTTGTATGGGAATATATTAGAAAGGTTAGGGTCCATGTAAATACAGCTTTACACTATCGGGGCCGTGTTCTAACAGTGAAAACTGACTTTCAAACACTTCTAAAATAACGAATATACGGTTGCCATATATAATTCCTGTTCATTCTGTTATTTAAAAGAAACCTGGTTACAACCCTTTAAAATAGATTCTATAGACCTTAGAACACAATATGAGTTGGACAGAACCTTTAAGAAATCAAAATAATAGGACCTTCTTTTGTGTAGTAGGGTATCTGAAAAGCTGAGAAAACAAGTAAGTAGAGCCATACTCTCTGTGGGGCCATGATCCAAAACTGAAAGCCGTCATAGAAACAGCTGTTTAGTCACGAGGATACTGATTACATTTGTATTTATGGGAAAAAACTTGGCGTTTTTAAAAAACGCCACATAAAATTCTTCAAAATAGGAGCCTGTGGAGTTCAGAACGCGATGTTAGTTAGATTAAATCTCTAAGAATTCAAAAAAAATAGAACATGGAATTCTATGAGAATATATCTGAAACGCTAGGTTTCCATGAAAATACAGCCTTGCTGTGGACGGGGCCGTGTTCTAACAGTGAAAACTGACTTTCAAACAGTTCAGAAATGACGAATATACGGTTTCCATGTATATTTCTTGTTAAATCTGTTAGATATTTAAAAGAAACTTGGTTACAAAACTTTAAATTTCAATCTATAGACCTTAGACCACAATGTGAGTTGGACAGAACCTTTAAGAAATCAAAATAATAGGACCTTCTTTTGTGTAGGAAGGTATCTGAAAAGCTCCGAAAACAAGTAAGTAGAACCTTACTCTCTGGGTGCCGTGTTCAAACACTGAAAGCTGTCCGAGAAACAGCTGTTTAGTCACGAGGATACTAATTATAATTGTATTTCCGGGAAAAAACCCGGCATCAAAATCTTCAAAATTAAAACCTGTAGAGTTCAGAACACGATGTTAGTTAGATTAAATCTCTAAGAAGTCAATAAAATAGATCCTGGAGTTGTAAGGGCATATATCTGAAACTCTAGGCTTCCATGTAAATACAGCCTTACTGTAACTGGGCTTTGTGCTAGAGTGTAAACTGACTTTCATACAAGTGGGAAATGACGAATTGACGGTTGCCATATATAATTCCTGTTCAATCTGTTAGATATTGAAAAGAAACTTGGTTACAACAGTTTAAAATTCAATCCATAGACCTTAGAACACTATGTGAGTTGGACTGAACCTTTTAGAAATCAAAATAATAGAATCTTGTTTGGTGTAGGATGGTATCTGAAAAGCTCGGAAAATAAGTAAATAGAGACATACTCTCTGTGGGGCCGTGTTCAAACACTGAAAGACGTCATAGAAACAGTTGTTTAGTCAAGAGGATACCGATTACATTTGTATTTCCAGGAAAAAACTTGTCGTTTTTAGAAAACCCGGCATATATATATTCAAAATTCAAGCCTGTAGAGTTCAGAACACGATGTTAGTTAGATTAAATCTCTAAGAAGTCAATAAAATAGATCCTGGAGTTGTATGGGAATATATCTGAAACGTTAGGGTCCATGTAAATACAGCTTTACACTATCGGGGCGGTGTTCTAACAGTGAAAACTGACTTTCAAACACTTCTAAAATAACGAATATACGGTTGCCATATATAATTCCTGTTCATTCTGTTATTTAAAAGAAACCTGGTTACAACCCTTTAAAATAGATTCTATAGACCTTAGAACACAATATGAGTTGGACAGAACCTTTAAGAAATCAAAATAATAGGACCTTCTTTTGTGTAGTAGGGTATCTGAAAAGCGAGAAAACAAGTAAGTAGAGCCATACTCTCTGTGGGGCCATGATCCAAAACTGAAAGCCGTCATAGAAACAGCTGTTTAGTCACGAGGATACTGATTACATTTGTATTTATGGGAAAAAACTTGGCGTTTTTAAAAAACGCCACATAAAATTCTTCAAAATAGGAGCCTGTGGAGTTCAGAACGCGATGTTAGTTAGATTAAATCTCTAAGAATTCAAAAAAAATAGAACATGGAATTCTATGAGAATATATCTGAAACGCTAGGTTTCCATGAAAATACAGCCTTGCTGTGGACGGGGCCGTGTTCTAACAGTGAAAACTGACTTTCAAACAGTTCAGAAATGACGAATATACGGTTTCCATGTATAATTCTTGTTAAATCTGTTAGATATTTAAAAGAAACTTGGTTACAAAACTTTAAATTTCAATCTATAGACCTTAGACCACAATGTGAGTTGGACAGAACCTTTAAGAAATCAAAATAATAGGACCTTCTTTTGTGTAGGAAGGTATCTGAAAAGCTCCGAAAACAAGTAAGTAGAACCTTACTCTCTGGGTGCCGTGTTCAAACACTGAAAGCTGTCCGAGAAACAGCTGTTTAGTCACGAGGATACTAATTATAATTGTATTTCCGGGAAAAAACCCGGCATCAAAATCTTCAAAATTAAAACCTGTAGAGTTCAGAACACGATGTTAGTTAGATTAAATCTCTAAGAAGTCAATAAAATAGATCCTGGAGTTGTAAGGGCATATATCTGAAACTCTAGGCTTCCATGTAAATACAGCCTTACTGTAACTGGGCTTTGTGCTAGAGTGTAAACTGACTTTCATACAAGTGGGAAATGACGAATTGACGGTTGCCATATATAATTCCTGTTCAATCTGTTAGATATTGAAAAGAAACTTGGTTACAACAGTTTAAAATTCAATCCATAGACCTTAGAACACTATGTGAGTTGGACTGAACCTTTTAGAAATCAAAATAATAGAATCTTGTTTGGTGTAGGATGGTATCTGAAAAGCTCGGAAAATAAGTAAATAGAGACATACTCTCTGTGGGGCCGTGTTCAAACACTGAAAGACGTCATAGAAACAGTTGTTTAGTCAAGAGGATACCGATTACATTTGTATTTCCGGGAAAAAACTTGTCGTTTTTAGAAAACCCGGCATATATATATTCAAAATTCAAGCCTGTAGAGTTCAGAACACGATGTTAGTTAGATTAAATCTCTAAGAAGTCAATAAAATAGATCCTGGAGTTGTATGGGAATATATCTGAAACGTTAGGGTCCATGTAAATACAGCTTTACACTATCGGGGCGGTGTTCTAACAGTGAAAACTGACTTTCAAACACTTCTAAAATAACGAATATACGGTTGCCATATATAATTCCTGTTCATTCTGTTATTTAAAAGAAACCTGGTTACAACCCTTTAAAATAGATTCTATAGACCTTAGAACACAATATGAGTTGGACAGAACCTTTAAGAAATCAAAATAATAGGACCTTCTTTTGTGTAGTAGGGTATCTGAAAAGCGAGAAAACAAGTAAGTAGAGCCATACTCTCTGTGGGGCCATGATCCAAAACTGAAAGCCGTCATAGAAACAGCTGTTTAGTCACGAGGATACTGATTACATTTGTATTTATGGGAAAAAACTTGGCGTTTTTAAAAAACGCCACATAAAATTCTTCAAAATAGGAGCCTGTGGAGTTCAGAACACTATGTTAGTTAGATTAAATCTCTGAGAATTCAAAAAAAATAGAACATGGAATTCTATGAGAATATATCTGAAACGCTAGGTTTCCATGAAAATACAGCCTTGCTGTGGACGGGGCCGTGTTCTAACAGTGAAAACTGACTTTCAAACAGTTCAGAAATGACGAATATACGGTTTCCATGTATAATTCTTGTTAAATCTGTTAGATATTTAAAAGAAACTTGGTTACAAAACTTTAAATTTCAATCTATAGACCTTAGACCACAATGTGAGTTGGACAGAACCTTTAAGAAATCAAAATAATAGGACCTTCTTTTGTGTAGGAAGGTATCTGAAAAGCTCCGAAAACAAGTAAGTAGAACCTTACTCTCTGGGTGCCGTGTTCAAACACTGAAAGCTGTCCGAGAAACAGCTGTTTAGTCACGAGGATACTAATTATAATTGTATTTCCGGGAAAAAACCCGGCATCAAAATCTTCAAAATTAAAACCTGTAGAGTTCAGAACACGATGTTAGTTAGATTAAATCTCTAAGAAGTCAATAAAATAGATCCTGGAGTTGTAAGGGCATATATCTGAAACTCTAGGCTTCCATGTAAATACAGCCTTACTGTAACTGGGCTTTGTGCTAGAGTGAAAACTGACTTTCAAACAAGTGGGAAATGACGAATTGACGGTTGCCATATATAATTCCTGTTCAATCTGTTAGATATTGAAAAGAAACTTGGTTACAACAGTTTAAAATTCAATCCATAGACCTTAGAACACTATGTGAGTTGGACTGAACCTTTTAGAAATCAAAATAATAGAATCTTGTTTGGTGTAGGATGGTATCTGAAAAGCTCGGAAAATAAGTAAATAGAGACATACTCTCTGTGGGGCCGTGTTCAAACACTGAAAGACGTCATAGAAACAGTTGTTTAGTCAAGAGGATACCGATTACATTTGTATTTCCGGGAAAAAACTTGTCGTTTTTAGAAAACCCGGCATATATATATTCAAAATTCAAGCCTGTAGAGTTCAGAACACGATGTTAGTTAGATTAAATCTCTAAGAAGTCAATAAAATAGATCCTGGAGTTGTATGGGAATATATTAGAAAGGTTAGGGTCCATGTAAATACAGCTTTACACTATCGGGGCCGTGTTCTAACAGTGAAAACTGACTTTCAAAGACTTCTAAAATAACGAATATACGGTTGCCATATATAATTCCTGTTCATTCTGTTATTTAAAAGAAACCTGGTTACAACCCTTTAAAATAGATTCTATAGACCTTAGAACACAATATGAGTTGGACAGAACCTTTAAGAAATCAAAATAATAGGACCTTCTTTTGTGTAGTAGGGTATCTGAAAAGCTGAGAAAACAAGTAAGTAGAGCCATACTCTCTGTGGGGCCATGATCCAAAACTGAAAGCCGTCATAGAAACAGCTGTTTAGTCACGAGGATACTGATTACATTTGTATTTATGGGAAAAAACTTGGCGTTTTTAAAAAACGCCACATAAAATTCTTCAAAATAGGAGCCTGTGGAGTTCAGAACACGATGTTAGTTAGATTAAATCTCTAAGAATTCAAAAAAAATAGAACATGGAATTCTATGAGAATATATCTGAAACGCTAGGTTTCCATGAAAATACAGCCTTGCTGTGGACGGGGCCGTGTTCTAACAGTGAAAACTGACTTTCAAACAGTTCAGAAATGACGAATATACGGTTTCCATGTATAATTCTTGTTAAATCTGTTAGATATTTAAAAGAAACTTGGTTACAAAACTTTAAATTTCAATCTATAGACCTTAGACCACAATGTGAGTTGGACAGAACCTTTAAGAAATCAAAATAATAGGACGTTCTTTTGTGTAGGAAGGTATCTGAAAAGCTCCGAAAACAAGTAAGTAGAACCTTACTCTCTGGGTGCCGTGTTCAAACACTGAAAGCTGTCCGAGAAACAGCTGTTTAGTCACGAGGATACTAATTATAATTGTATTTCCGGGAAAAAACCCGGCATCAAAATCTTCAAAATTAAAACCTGTAGAGTTCAGAACACGATGTTAGTTAGATTAAATCTCTAAGAAGTCAATAAAATAGATCCTGGAGTTGTAAGGGCATATATCTGAAACTCTAGGCTTCCATGTAAATACAGCCTTACTGTAACTGGGCTTTGTGCTAGAGTGAAAACTGACTTTCATACAAGTGGGAAATGACGAATTGACGGTTGCCATATATAATTCCTGTTCAATCTGTTAGATATTGAAAAGAAACTTGGTTACAACAGTTTAAAATTCAATCCATAGACCTTAGAACACTATGTGAGTTGGACTGAACCTTTTAGAAATCAAAATAATAGAATCTTGTTTGGTGTAGGATGGTATCTGAAAAGCTCGGAAAATAAGTAAATAGAGACATACTCTCTGTGGGGCCGTGTTCAAACACTGAAAGACGTCATAGAAACAGTTGTTTAGTCAAGAGGATACCGATTACATTTGTATTTCCGGGAAAAAACTTGTCGTTTTTAGAAAACCCGGCATATATATATTCAAAATTCAAGCCTGTAGAGTTCAGAACACGATGTTAGTTAGATTAAATCTCTAAGAAGTCAATAAAATAGATCCTGGAGTTGTATGGGAATATATCTGAAACGTTAGGGTCCATGTAAATACAGCTTTACACTATCGGGGCGGTGTTCTAACAGTGAAAACTGACTTTCAAACACTTCTAAAATAACGAATATACGGTTGCCATATATAATTCCTGTTCATTCTGTTATTTAAAAGAAACCTGGTTACAACCCTTTAAAATAGATTCTATAGACCTTAGAACACAATATGAGTTGGACAGAACCTTTAAGAAATCAAAATAATAGGACCTTCTTTTGTGTAGTAGGGTATCTGAAAAGCGAGAAAACAAGTAAGTAGAGCCATACTCTCTGTGGGGCCATGATCCAAAACTGAAAGCCGTCATAGAAACAGCTGCTTAGTCACGAGGATACTGATTACATTTGTATTTATGGGAAAAAACTTGGCGTTTTTAAAAAACGCCACATAAAATTCTTCAAAATAGGAGCGTGTGGAGTTCAGAACACTATGTTAGTTAGATTAAATCTCTGAGAATTCAAAAAAAATAGAACATGGAATTCTATGAGAATATATCTGAAACGCTAGGTTTCCATGAAAATACAGCCTTGCTGTGGACGGGGCCGTGTTCTAACAGTGAAAACTGACTTTCAAACAGTTCAGAAATGACGAATATACGGTTTCCATGTATAATTCTTGTTAAATCTGTTAGATATTTAAAAGAAACTTGGTTACAAAACTTTAAATTTCAATCTATAGACCTTAGATCACAATGTGAGTTGGACAGAACATTTAAGAAATCAAAATAATAGGACCTTCTCTTGTGTAGGAAGGTATCTGAAAAGCTCCGAAAACAAGTCAGTAGAACCTTACTCTCTGGGTGCCGTGTTCAAACACTGAAAGCTGTCCGAGAAACAGCTGTTTAGTCACGAGGATACTAATTATAATTGTATTTCCGGGAAAAAACCCGGCATCAAAATCTTCAAAATTAAAACCTGTAGAGTTCAGAACACGATGTTAGTTAGATTAAATCTCTAAGAAGTCAATAAAATAGATCCTGGAGTTGTATGGGCATATATCTGAAACTCTAGGCTTCCATGTAAATACAGCCTTACTGTAACTGGGCTTTGTGCTAGAGTGAAAACTGACTTTCAAACAAGTGGGAAATGACGAATTGACGGTTGCCATATATAATTCCTGTTCAATCTGTTAGATATTGAAAAGAAACTTGGTTACAACAGTTTAAAATTCAATCCATAGACCTTAGAACACTATGTGAGTTGGACTGAACCTTTTAGAAATCAAAATAATAGAATCTTGTTTGGTGTAGGATGGTATCTGAAAAGCTCGGAAAATAAGTAAATAGAGACATACTCTCTGTGGGGCCGTGTTCAAACACTGAAAGACGTCATAGAAACAGTTGTTTAGTCAAGAGGATACCGATTACATTTGTATTTCCAGGAAAAAACTTGTCGTTTTTAGAAAACCCGGCATATATATATTCAAAATTCAAGCCTGTAGAGTTCAGAACACGATGTTATTTTGATTAAATCTCTAAGAAGTCAATAAAATAGATCCTGGAGTTGTATGGGAATATATCTGAAACGTTAGGGTCCATGTAAATACAGCTTTACACTATCGGGGCGGTGTTCTAACAGTGAAAACTGACTTTCAAACACTTCTAAAATAACGAATATACGGTTGCCATATATAATTCCTGTTCATTCTGTTATTTAAAAGAAACCTGGTTACAACCCTTTAAAATAGATTCTATAGACCTTAGAACACAATATGAGTTGGACAGAACCTTTAAGAAATCAAAATAATAGGACCTTCTTTTGTGTAGTAGGGTATCTGAAAAGCGAGAAAACAAGTAAGTAGAGCCATACTCTCTGTGGGGCCATGATCCAAAACTGAAAGCCGTCATAGAAACAGCTGTTTAGTCACGAGGATACTGATTACATTTGTATTTATGGGAAAAAACTTGGCGTTTTTAAAAAAGGCCACATAAAATTCTTCAAAATACGAGCCTGTGGAGTTCAGAACACCATGTTAGTTAGATTAAATCTCTAAGAATTCAAAAAAATAGAACATGGAATTCTATGAGAATATATCTGAAACGCTAGGTTTCCATGGAAATACAGCCTTGCTGTGGACGGGGCCGTGTTCTAACAGTGAAAACTGACTTTCTAACAGTTCAGAAATGACGAATATACGGTTTCCATGTATAATTCTTGTTAAATCTGTTAGATATTTAAAAGAAACTTGGTTACAAAACTTTAAATTTCAATCTATAGACCTTAGACCACAATGTGAGTTGGACAGAACCTTTAAGAAATCAAAATAATAGGACGTTCTTTTGTGTAGGAAGGTATCTGAAAAGCTCCGAAAACAAGTAAGTAGAACCTTACTCTCTGGGTGCCGTGTTCAAACACTGAAAGCTGTCCGAGAAACAGCTGTTTAGTCACGAGGATACTAATTATAATTGTATTTCCGGGAAAAAACCCGGCATCAAAATCTTCAAAATTAAAACCTGTAGAGTTCAGAACACGATGTTAGTTAGATTAAATCTCTAAGAAGTCAATAAAATAGATCCTGGAGTTGTATGGGCATATATCTGAAACTCTAGGCTTCCATGTAAATACAGCCTTACTGTAACTGGGCTTTGTGCTAGAGTGAAAACTGACTTTCAAACAAGTGGGAAATGACGAATTGACGGTTGCCATATATAATTCCTGTTCAATCTGTTAGATATTGAAAAGAAACTTGGTTACAACAGTTTAAAATTCAATCCATAGACCTTAGAACACTATGTGAGTTGGACTGAACCTTTTAGAAATCAAAATAATAGCATCTTGTTTGGTGTAGGATGGTATCTGAAAAGCTCGGAAAATAAGTAAATAGAGACATACTCTCTGTGGGGCCGTGTTCAAACACTGAAAGACGTCATAGAAACAGTTGTTTAGTCAAGAGGATACCGATTACATTTGTATTTCCGGGAAAAAACTTGTCGTTTTTAGAAAACCCGGCATATATATATTCAAAATTCAAGCCTGTAGAGTTCAGAACACGATGTTAGTTAGATTAAATCTCTAAGAAGTCAATAAAATAGATCCTGGAGTTGTATGGGAATATATCTGAAACGTTAGGGAACATGTAAATACAGCTTTACACTATCGGGGCCGTGTTCTAACAGTGAAAACTGACTTTCAAACACTTCTAAAATAACGAATATACGGTTGCCATATATAATTCCTGTTCATTCTGTTATTTAAAAGAAACCTGGTTACAACCCTTTAAAATAGATTCTATAGACCTTAGAACACAATATGAGTTGGACAGAACCTTTAAGAAATCAAAATAATAGGACCTTCTTTTGTGTAGTAGGGTATCTGAAAAGCGAGAAAACAAGTAAGTAGAGCCATACTCTCTGTGGGGCCATGATCCAAAACTGAAAGCCGTCATAGAAACAGCTGTTTAGTCACGAGGATACTGATTACATTTGTATTTATGGGAAAAAACTTGGCGTTTTTAAAAAACGCCACATAAAATTCTTCAAAATAGGAGCCTGTGGAGTTCAGAACACTATGTTAGTTAGATTAAATCTCTGAGAATTCAAAAAAAATAGAACATGGAATTCTATGAGAATATATCTGAAACGCTAGGTTTCCATGAAAATACAGCCTTGCTGTGGACGGGGCCGTGTTCTAACAGTGAAAACTGACTTTCAAACAGTTCAGAAATGACGAATATACGGTTTCCATGTATAATTCTTGTTAAATCTGTTAGATATTTAAAAGAAACTTGGTTACAAAACTTTAAATTTCAATCTATAGACCTTAGACCACAATGTGAGTTGGACAGAACCTTTAAGAAATCAAAATAATAGGACCTTCTTTTGTGTAGGAAGGTATCTGAAAAGCTCCGAAAACAAGTAAGTAGAACCTTACTCTCTGGGTGCCGTGTTCAAACACTGAAAGCTGTCCGAGAAACAGCTGTTTAGTCACGAGGATACTAATTATAATTGTATTTCCGGGAAAAAACCCGGCATCAAAATCTTCAAAATTAAAACCTGTAGAGTTCAGAACACGATGTTAGTTAGATTAAATCTCTAAGAAGTCAATAAAATAGATCCTGGAGTTGTAAGGGCATATATCTGAAACTCTAGGCTTCCATGTAAATACAGCCTTACTGTAACTGGGCTTTGTGCTAGAGTGAAAACTGACTTTCAAACAAGTGGGAAATGACGAATTGACGGTTGCCATATATAATTCCTGTTCAATCTGTTAGATATTGAAAAGAAACTTGGTTACAACAGTTTAAAATTCAATCCATAGACCTTAGAACACTATGTGAGTTGGACTGAACCTTTTAGAAATCAAAATAATAGAATCTTGTTTGGTGTAGGATGGTATCTGAAAAGCTCGGAAAATAAGTAAATAGAGACATACTCTCTGTGGGGCCGTGTTCAAACACTGAAAGACGTCATAGAAACAGTTGTTTAGTCAAGAGGATACCGATTACATTTGTATTTCCGGGAAAAAACTTGTCGTTTTTAGAAAACCCGGCATATATATATTCAAAATTCAAGCCTGTAGAGTTCAGAACACGATGTTAGTTAGATTAAATCTCTAAGAAGTCAATAAAATAGATCCTGGAGTTGTATGGGAATATATTAGAAAGGTTAGGGTCCATGTAAATACAGCTTTACACTATCGGGGCCGTGTTCTAACAGTGAAAACTGACTTTCAAACACTTCTAAAATAACGAATATACGGTTGCCATATATAATTCCTGTTCATTCTGTTATTTAAAAGAAACCTGGTTACAACCCTTTAAAATAGATTCTATAGACCTTAGAACACAATATGAGTTGGACAGAACCTTTAAGAAATCAAAATAATAGGACCTTCTTTTGTGTAGTAGGGTATCTGAAAAGCTGAGAAAACAAGTAAGTAGAGCCATACTCTCTGTGGGGCCATGATCCAAAACTGAAAGCCGTCATAGAAACAGCTGTTTAGTCACGAGGATACTGATTACATTTGTATTTATGGGAAAAAACTTGGCGTTTTTAAAAAACGCCACATAAAATTCTTCAAAATAGGAGCCTGTGGAGTTCAGAACACGATGTTAGTTAGATTAAATCTCTAAGAATTCAAAAAAAATAGAACATGGAATTCTATGAGAATATATCTGAAACGCTAGGTTTCCATGAAAATACAGCCTTGCTGTGGACGGGGCCGTGTTCTAACAGTGAAAACTGACTTTCAAACAGTTCAGAAATGACGAATATACGGTTTCCATGTATAATTCTTGTTAAATCTGTTAGATATTTAAAAGAAACTTGGTTACAAAACTTTAAATTTCAATCTATAGACCTTAGACCACAATGTGAGTTGGACAGAACCTTTAAGAAATCAAAATAATAGGACGTTCTTTTGTGTAGGAAGGTATCTGAAAAGCTCCGAAAACAAGTAAGTAGAACCTTACTCTCTGGGTGCCGTGTTCAAACACTGAAAGCTGTCCGAGAAACAGCTGTTTAGTCACGAGGATACTAATTATAATTGTATTTCCGGGAAAAAACCCGGCATCAAAATCTTCAAAATTAAAACCTGTAGAGTTCAGAACACGATGTTAGTTAGATTAAATCTCTAAGAAGTCAATAAAATAGATCCTGGAGTTGTAAGGGCATATATCTGAAACTCTAGGCTTCCATGTAAATACAGCCTTACTGTAACTGGGCTTTGTGCTAGAGTGAAAACTGACTTTCATACAAGTGGGAAATGACGAATTGACGGTTGCCATATATAATTCCTGTTCAATCTGTTAGATATTGAAAAGAAACTTGGTTACAACAGTTTAAAATTCAATCCATAGACCTTAGAACACTATGTGAGTTGGACTGAACCTTTTAGAAATCAAAATAATAGAATCTTGTTTGGTGTAGGATGGTATCTGAAAAGCTCGGAAAATAAGTAAATAGAGACATACTCTCTGTGGGGCCGTGTTCAAACACTGAAAGACGTCATAGAAACAGTTGTTTAGTCAAGAGGATACCGATTACATTTGTATTTCCGGGAAAAAACTTGTCGTTTTTAGAAAACCCGGCATATATATATTCAAAATTCAAGCCTGTAGAGTTCAGAACACGATGTTAGTTAGATTAAATCTCTAAGAAGTCAATAAAATAGATCCTGGAGTTGTATGGGAATATATCTGAAATGTTAGGGTCCATGTAAATACAGCTTTACACTATCGGGGCGGTGTTCTAACAGTGAAAACTGACTTTCAAACACTTCTAAAATAACGAATATACGGTTGCCATATATAATTCCTGTTCATTCTGTTATTTAAAAGAAACCTGGTTACAACCCTTTAAAATAGATTCTATAGACCTTAGAACACAATATGAGTTGGACAGAACCTTTAAGAAATCAAAATAATAGGACCTTCTTTTGTGTAGTAGGGTATCTGAAAAGCGAGAAAACAAGTAAGTAGAGCCATACTCTCTGTGGGGCCATGATCCAAAACTGAAAGCCGTCATAGAAACAGCTGCTTAGTCACGAGGATACTGATTACATTTGTATTTATGGGAAAAAACTTGGCGTTTTTAAAAAACGCCACATAAAATTCTTCAAAATAGGAGCGTGTGGAGTTCAGAACACTATGTTAGTTAGATTAAATCTCTGAGAATTCAAAAAAAATAGAACATGGAATTCTATGAGAATATATCTGAAACGCTAGGTTTCCATGAAAATACAGCCTTGCTGTGGACGGGGCCGTGTTCTAACAGTGAAAACTGACTTTCAAACAGTTCAGAAATGACGAATATACGGTTTCCATGTATAATTCTTGTTAAATCTGTTAGATATTTAAAAGAAACTTGGTTACAAAACTTTAAATTTCAATCTATAGACCTTAGATCACAATGTGAGTTGGACAGAACATTTAAGAAATCAAAATAATAGGACCTTCTCTTGTGTAGGAAGGTATCTGAAAAGCTCCGAAAACAAGTCAGTAGAACCTTACTCTCTGGGTGCCGTGTTCAAACACTGAAAGCTGTCCGAGAAACAGCTGTTTAGTCACGAGGATACTAATTATAATTGTATTTCCGGGAAAAAACCCGGCATCAAAATCTTCAAAATTAAAACCTGTAGAGTTCAGAACACGATGTTAGTTAGATTAAATCTCTAAGAAGTCAATAAAATAGATCCTGGAGTTGTATGGGCATATATCTGAAACTCTAGGCTTCCATGTAAATACAGCCTTACTGTAACTGGGCTTTGTGCTAGAGTGAAAACTGACTTTCAAACAAGTGGGAAATGACGAATTGACGGTTGCCATATATAATTCCTGTTCTATCTGTTAGATATTGAAAAGAAACTTGGTTACAACAGTTTAAAATTCAATCCATAGACCTTAGAACACTATGTGAGTTGGACTGAACCTTTTAGAAATCAAAATAATAGAATCTTGTTTGGTGTAGGATGGTATCTGAAAAGCTCGGAAAATAAGTAAATAGAGACATACTCTCTGTGGGGCCGTGTTCAAACACTGAAAGACGTCATAGAAACAGTTGTTTAGTCAAGAGGATACCGATTACATTTGTATTTCCGGGAAAAAACTTGTCGTTTTTAGAAAACCCGGCATATATATATTCAAAATTCAAGCCTGTAGAGTTCAGAACACGATGTTAGTTAGATTAAATCTCTAAGAAGTCAATAAAATAGATCCTGGAGTTGTATGGGAATATATCTGAAACGTTAGGGAACATGTAAATACAGCTTTACACTATCGGGGCCGTGTTCTAACAGTGAAAACTGACTTTCAAACACTTCTAAAATAACGAATATACGGTTGCCATATATAATTCCTGTTCATTCTGTTATTTAAAAGAAACCTGGTTACAACCCTTTAAAATAGATTCTATAGACCTTAGAACACAATATGAGTTGGACAGAACCTTTAAGAAATCAAAATAATAGGACCTTCTTTTGTGTAGTAGGGTATCTGAAAAGCGAGAAAACAAGTAAGTAGAGCCATACTCTCTGTGGGGCCATGATCCAAAACTGAAAGCCGTCATAGAAACAGCTGTTTAGTCACGAGGATACTGATTACATTTGTATTTATGGGAAAAAACTTGGCGTTTTTAAAAAACGCCACATAAAATTCTTCAAAATAGGAGCCTGTGGAGTTCAGAACACTATGTTAGTTAGATTAAATCTCTGAGAATTCAAAAAAAATAGAACATGGAATTCTATGAGAATATATCTGAAACGCTAGGTTTCCATGAAAATACAGCCTTGCTGTGGACGGGGCCGTGTTCTAACAGTGAAAACTGACTTTCAAACAGTTCAGAAATGACGAATATACGGTTTCCATGTATAATTCTTGTTAAATCTGTTAGATATTTAAAAGAAACTTGGTTACAAAACTTTAAATTTCAATCTATAGACCTTAGACCACAATGTGAGTTGGACAGAACCTTTAAGAAATCAAAATAATAGGACCTTCTTTTGTGTAGGAAGGTATCTGAAAAGCTCCGAAAACAAGTAAGTAGAACCTTACTCTCTGGGTGCCGTGTTCAAACACTGAAAGCTGTCCGAGAAACAGCTGTTTAGTCACGAGGATACTAATTATAATTGTATTTCCGGGAAAAAACCCGGCATCAAAATCTTCAAAATTAAAACCTGTAGAGTTCAGAACACGATGTTAGTTAGATTAAATCTCTAAGAAGTCAATAAAATAGATCCTGGAGTTGTAAGGGCATATATCTGAAACTCTAGGCTTCCATGTAAATACAGCCTTACTGTAACTGGGCTTTGTGCTAGAGTGAAAACTGACTTTCAAACAAGTGGGAAATGACGAATTGACGGTTGCCATATATAATTCCTGTTCAATCTGTTAGATATTGAAAAGAAACTTGGTTACAACAGTTTAAAATTCAATCCATAGACCTTAGAACACTATGTGAGTTGGACTGAACCTTTTAGAAATCAAAATAATAGAATCTTGTTTGGTGTAGGATGGTATCTGAAAAGCTCGGAAAATAAGTAAATAGAGACATACTCTCTGTGGGGCCGTGTTCAAACACTGAAAGACGTCATAGAAACAGTTGTTTAGTCAAGAGGATACCGATTACATTTGTATTTCCGGGAAAAAACTTGTCGTTTTTAGAAAACCCGGCATATATATATTCAAAATTCAAGCCTGTAGAGTTCAGAACACGATGTTAGTTAGATTAAATCTCTAAGAAGTCAATAAAATAGATCCTGGAGTTGTATGGGAATATATTAGAAAGGTTAGGGTCCATGTAAATACAGCTTTACACTATCGGGGCCGTGTTCTAACAGTGAAAACTGACTTTCAAACACTTCTAAAATAACGAATATACGGTTGCCATATATAATTCCTGTTCATTCTGTTATTTAAAAGAAACCTGGTTACAACCCTTTAAAATAGATTCTATAGACCTTAGAACACAATATGAGTTGGACAGAACCTTTAAGAAATCAAAATAATAGGACCTTCTTTTGTGTAGTAGGGTATCTGAAAAGCTGAGAAAACAAGTAAGTAGAGCCATACTCTCTGTGGGGCCATGATCCAAAACTGAAAGCCGTCATAGAAACAGCTGTTTAGTCACGAGGATACTGATTACATTTGTATTTATGGGAAAAAACTTGGCGTTTTTAAAAAACGCCACATAAAATTCTTCAAAATAGGAGCCTGTGGAGTTCAGAACACGATGTTAGTTAGATTAAATCTCTAAGAATTCAAAAAAAATAGAACATGGAATTCTATGAGAATATATCTGAAACGCTAGGTTTCCATGAAAATACAGCCTTGCTGTGGACGGGGCCGTGTTCTAACAGTGAAAACTGACTTTCAAACAGTTCAGAAATGACGAATATACGGTTTCCATGTATAATTCTTGTTAAATCTGTTAGATATTTAAAAGAAACTTGGTTACAAAACTTTAAATTTCAATCTATAGACCTTAGACCACAATGTGAGTTGGACAGAACCTTTAAGAAATCAAAATAATAGGACGTTCTTTTGTGTAGGAAGGTATCTGAAAAGCTCCGAAAACAAGTAAGTAGAACCTTACTCTCTGGGTGCCGTGTTCAAACACTGAAAGCTGTCCGAGAAACAGCTGTTTAGTCACGAGGATACTAATTATAATTGTATTTCCGGGAAAAAACCCGGCATCAAAATCTTCAAAATTAAAACCTGTAGAGTTCAGAACACGATGTTAGTTAGATTAAATCTCTAAGAAGTCAATAAAATAGATCCTGGAGTTGTAAGGGCATATATCTGAAACTCTAGGCTTCCATGTAAATACAGCCTTACTGTAACTGGGCTTTGTGCTAGAGTGAAAACTGACTTTCATACAAGTGGGAAATGACGAATTGACGGTTGCCATATATAATTCCTGTTCAATCTGTTAGATATTGAAAAGAAACTTGGTTACAACAGTTTAAAATTCAATCCATAGACCTTAGAACACTATGTGAGTTGGACTGAACCTTTTAGAAATCAAAATAATAGAATCTTGTTTGGTGTAGGATGGTATCTGAAAAGCTCGGAAAATAAGTAAATAGAGACATACTCTCTGTGGGGCCGTGTTCAAACACTGAAAGACGTCATAGAAACAGTTGTTTAGTCAAGAGGATACCGATTACATTTGTATTTCCGGGAAAAAACTTGTCGTTTTTAGAAAACCCGGCATATATATATTCAAAATTCAAGCCTGTAGAGTTCAGAACACGATGTTAGTTAGATTAAATCTCTAAGAAGTCAATAAAATAGATCCTGGAGTTGTATGGGAATATATCTGAAATGTTAGGGTCCATGTAAATACAGCTTTACACTATCGGGGCGGTGTTCTAACAGTGAAAACTGACTTTCAAACACTTCTAAAATAACGAATATACGGTTGCCATATATAATTCCTGTTCATTCTGTTATTTAAAAGAAACCTGGTTACAACCCTTTAAAATAGATTCTATAGACCTTAGAACACAATATGAGTTGGACAGAACCTTTAAGAAATCAAAATAATAGGACCTTCTTTTGTGTAGTAGGGTATCTGAAAAGCGAGAAAACAAGTAAGTAGAGCCATACTCTCTGTGGGGCCATGATCCAAAACTGAAAGCCGTCATAGAAACAGCTGCTTAGTCACGAGGATACTGATTACATTTGTATTTATGGGAAAAAACTTGGCGTTTTTAAAAAACGCCACATAAAATTCTTCAAAATAGGAGCGTGTGGAGTTCAGAACACTATGTTAGTTAGATTAAATCTCTGAGAATTCAAAAAAAATAGAACATGGAATTCTATGAGAATATATCTGAAACGCTAGGTTTCCATGAAAATACAGCCTTGCTGTGGACGGGGCCGTGTTCTAACAGTGAAAACTGACTTTCAAACAGTTCAGAAATGACGAATATACGGTTTCCATGTATAATTCTTGTTAAATCTGTTAGATATTTAAAAGAAACTTGGTTACAAAACTTTAAATTTCAATCTATAGACCTTAGATCACAATGTGAGTTGGACAGAACATTTAAGAAATCAAAATAATAGGACCTTCTCTTGTGTAGGAAGGTATCTGAAAAGCTCCGAAAACAAGTCAGTAGAACCTTACTCTCTGGGTGCCGTGTTCAAACACTGAAAGCTGTCCGAGAAACAGCTGTTTAGTCACGAGGATACTAATTATAATTGTATTTCCGGGAAAAAACCCGGCATCAAAATCTTCAAAATTAAAACCTGTAGAGTTCAGAACACGATGTTAGTTAGATTAAATCTCTAAGAAGTCAATAAAATAGATCCTGGAGTTGTATGGGCATATATCTGAAACTCTAGGCTTCCATGTAAATACAGCCTTACTGTAACTGGGCTTTGTGCTAGAGTGAAAACTGACTTTCAAACAAGTGGGAAATGACGAATTGACGGTTGCCATATATAATTCCTGTTCTATCTGTTAGATATTGAAAAGAAACTTGGTTACAACAGTTTAAAATTCAATCCATAGACCTTAGAACACTATGTGAGTTGGACTGAACCTTTTAGAAATCAAAATAATAGAATCTTGTTTGGTGTAGGATGGTATCTGAAAAGCTCGGAAAATAAGTAAATAGAGACATACTCTCTGTGGGGCCGTGTTCAAACACTGAAAGACGTCATAGAAACAGTTGTTTAGTCAAGAGGATACCGATTACATTTGTATTTCCGGGAAAAAACTTGTCGTTTTTAGAAAACCCGGCATATATATATTCAAAATTCAAGCCTGTAGAGTTCAGAACACGATGTTAGTTAGATTAAATCTCTAAGAAGTCAATAAAATAGATCCTGGAGTTGTATGGGAATATATCTGAAACGTTAGGGAACATGTAAATACAGCTTTACACTATCGGGGCCGTGTTCTAACAGTGAAAACTGACTTTCAAACACTTCTAAAATAACGAATATACGGTTGCCATATATAATTCCTGTTCATTCTGTTATTTAAAAGAAACCTGGTTACAACCCTTTAAAATAGATTCTATAGACCTTAGAACACAATATGAGTTGGACAGAACCTTTAAGAAATCAAAATAATAGGACCTTCTTTTGTGTAGTAGGGTATCTGAAAAGCGAGAAAACAAGTAAGTAGAGCCATACTCTCTGTGGGGCCATGATCCAAAACTGAAAGCCGTCATAGAAACAGCTGTTTAGTCACGAGGATACTGATTACATTTGTATTTATGGGAAAAAACTTGGCGTTTTTAAAAAACGCCACATAAAATTCTTCAAAATAGGAGCCTGTGGAGTTCAGAACACTATGTTAGTTAGATTAAATCTCTGAGAATTCAAAAAAAATAGAACATGGAATTCTATGAGAATATATCTGAAACGCTAGGTTTCCATGAAAATACAGCCTTGCTGTGGACGGGGCCGTGTTCTAACAGTGAAAACTGACTTTCAAACAGTTCAGAAATGACGAATATACGGTTTCCATGTATAATTCTTGTTAAATCTGTTAGATATTTAAAAGAAACTTGGTTACAAAACTTTAAATTTCAATCTATAGACCTTAGACCACAATGTGAGTTGGACAGAACCTTTAAGAAATCAAAATAATAGGACCTTCTTTTGTGTAGGAAGGTATCTGAAAAGCTCCGAAAACAAGTAAGTAGAACCTTACTCTCTGGGTGCCGTGTTCAAACACTGAAAGCTGTCCGAGAAACAGCTGTTTAGTCACGAGGATACTAATTATAATTGTATTTCCGGGAAAAAACCCGGCATCAAAATCTTCAAAATTAAAACCTGTAGAGTTCAGAACACGATGTTAGTTAGATTAAATCTCTAAGAAGTCAATAAAATAGATCCTGGAGTTGTAAGGGCATATATCTGAAACTCTAGGCTTCCATGTAAATACAGCCTTACTGTAACTGGGCTTTGTGCTAGAGTGAAAACTGACTTTCAAACAAGTGGGAAATGACGAATTGACGGTTGCCATATATAATTCCTGTTCAATCTGTTAGATATTGAAAAGAAACTTGGTTACAACAGTTTAAAATTCAATCCATAGACCTTAGAACACTATGTGAGTTGGACTGAACCTTTTAGAAATCAAAATAATAGAATCTTGTTTGGTGTAGGATGGTATCTGAAAAGCTCGGAAAATAAGTAAATAGAGACATACTCTCTGTGGGGCCGTGTTCAAACACTGAAAGACGTCATAGAAACAGTTGTTTAGTCAAGAGGATACCGATTACATTTGTATTTCCGGGAAAAAACTTGTCGTTTTTAGAAAACCCGGCATATATATATTCAAAATTCAAGCCTGTAGAGTTCAGAACACGATGTTAGTTAGATTAAATCTCTAAGAAGTCAATAAAATAGATCCTGGAGTTGTATGGGAATATATTAGAAAGGTTAGGGTCCATGTAAATACAGCTTTACACTATCGGGGCCGTGTTCTAACAGTGAAAACTGACTTTCAAACACTTCTAAAATAACGAATATACGGTTGCCATATATAATTCCTGTTCATTCTGTTATTTAAAAGAAACCTGGTTACAACCCTTTAAAATAGATTCTATAGACCTTAGAACACAATATGAGTTGGACAGAACCTTTAAGAAATCAAAATAATAGGACCTTCTTTTGTGTAGTAGGGTATCTGAAAAGCTGAGAAAACAAGTAAGTAGAGCCATACTCTCTGTGGGGCCATGATCCAAAACTGAAAGCCGTCATAGAAACAGCTGTTTAGTCACGAGGATACTGATTACATTTGTATTTATGGGAAAAAACTTGGCGTTTTTAAAAAACGCCACATAAAATTCTTCAAAATAGGAGCCTGTGGAGTTCAGAACACGATGTTAGTTAGATTAAATCTCTAAGAATTCAAAAAAAATAGAACATGGAATTCTATGAGAATATATCTGAAACGCTAGGTTTCCATGAAAATACAGCCTTGCTGTGGACGGGGCCGTGTTCTAACAGTGAAAACTGACTTTCAAACAGTTCAGAAATGACGAATATACGGTTTCCATGTATAATTCTTGTTAAATCTGTTAGATATTTAAAAGAAACTTGGTTACAAAACTTTAAATTTCAATCTATAGACCTTAGACCACAATGTGAGTTGGACAGAACCTTTAAGAAATCAAAATAATAGGACGTTCTTTTGTGTAGGAAGGTATCTGAAAAGCTCCGAAAACAAGTAAGTAGAACCTTACTCTCTGGGTGCCGTGTTCAAACACTGAAAGCTGTCCGAGAAACAGCTGTTTAGTCACGAGGATACTAATTATAATTGTATTTCCGGGAAAAAACCCGGCATCAAAATCTTCAAAATTAAAACCTGTAGAGTTCAGAACACGATGTTAGTTAGATTAAATCTCTAAGAAGTCAATAAAATAGATCCTGGAGTTGTAAGGGCATATATCTGAAACTCTAGGCTTCCATGTAAATACAGCCTTACTGTAACTGGGCTTTGTGCTAGAGTGAAAACTGACTTTCATACAAGTGGGAAATGACGAATTGACGGTTGCCATATATAATTCCTGTTCAATCTGTTAGATATTGAAAAGAAACTTGGTTACAACAGTTTAAAATTCAATCCATAGACCTTAGAACACTATGTGAGTTGGACTGAACCTTTTAGAAATCAAAATAATAGAATCTTGTTTGGTGTAGGATGGTATCTGAAAAGCTCGGAAAATAAGTAAATAGAGACATACTCTCTGTGGGGCCGTGTTCAAACACTGAAAGACGTCATAGAAACAGTTGTTTAGTCAAGAGGATACCGATTACATTTGTATTTCCGGGAAAAAACTTGTCGTTTTTAGAAAACCCGGCATATATATATTCAAAATTCAAGCCTGTAGAGTTCAGAACACGATGTTAGTTAGATTAAATCTCTAAGAAGTCAATAAAATAGATCCTGGAGTTGTATGGGAATATATCTGAAACGTTAGGGTCCATGTAAATACAGCTTTACACTATCGGGGCGGTGTTCTAACAGTGAAAACTGACTTTCAAACACTTCTAAAATAACGAATATACGGTTGCCATATATAATTCCTGTTCATTCTGTTATTTAAAAGAAACCTGGTTACAACCCTTTAAAATAGATTCTATAGACCTTAGAACACAATATGAGTTGGACAGAACCTTTAAGAAATCAAAATAATAGGACCTTCTTTTGTGTAGTAGGGTATCTGAAAAGCGAGAAAACAAGTAAGTAGAGCCATACTCTCTGTGGGGCCATGATCCAAAACTGAAAGCCGTCATAGAAACAGCTGCTTAGTCACGAGGATACTGATTACATTTGTATTTATGGGAAAAAACTTGGCGTTTTTAAAAAACGCCACATAAAATTCTTCAAAATAGGAGCGTGTGGAGTTCAGAACACTATGTTAGTTAGATTAAATCTCTGAGAATTCAAAAAAAATAGAACATGGAATTCTATGAGAATATATCTGAAACGCTAGGTTTCCATGAAAATACAGCCTTGCTGTGGACGGGGCCGTGTTCTAACAGTGAAAACTGACTTTCAAACAGTTCAGAAATGACGAATATACGGTTTCCATGTATAATTCTTGTTAAATCTGTTAGATATTTAAAAGAAACTTGGTTACAAAACTTTAAATTTCAATCTATAGACCTTAGATCACAATGTGAGTTGGACAGAACATTTAAGAAATCAAAATAATAGGACCTTCTCTTGTGTAGGAAGGTATCTGAAAAGCTCCGAAAACAAGTCAGTAGAACCTTACTCTCTGGGTGCCGTGTTCAAACACTGAAAGCTGTCCGAGAAACAGCTGTTTAGTCACGAGGATACTAATTATAATTGTATTTCCGGGAAAAAACCCGGCATCAAAATCTTCAAAATTAAAACCTGTAGAGTTCAGAACACGATGTTAGTTAGATTAAATCTCTAAGAAGTCAATAAAATAGATCCTGGAGTTGTATGGGCATATATCTGAAACTCTAGGCTTCCATGTAAATACAGCCTTACTGTAACTGGGCTTTGTGCTAGAGTGAAAACTGACTTTCAAACAAGTGGGAAATGACGAATTGACGGTTGCCATATATAATTCCTGTTCAATATGTTAGATATTGAAAAGAAACTTGGTTACAACAGTTTAAAATTCAATCCATAGACCTTAGAACACTATGTGAGTTGGACTGAACCTTTTAGAAATCAAAATAATAGAATCTTGTTTGGTGTAGGATGGTATCTGAAAAGCTCGGAAAATAAGTAAATAGAGACATACTCTCTGTGGGGCCGTGTTCAAACACTGAAAGACGTCATAGAAACAGTTGTTTAGTCAAGAGGATACCGATTACATTTGTATTTCCAGGAAAAAACTTGTCGTTTTTAGAAAACCCGGCATATATATATTCAAAATTCAAGCCTGTAGAGTTCAGAACACGATGTTATTTTGATTAAATCTCTAAGAAGTCAATAAAATAGATCCTGGAGTTGTATGGGAATATATCTGAAACGTTAGGGTCCATGTAAATACAGCTTTACACTATCGGGGCGGTGTTCTAACAGTGAAAACTGACTTTCAAACACTTCTAAAATAACGAATATACGGTTGCCATATATAATTCCTGTTCATTCTGTTATTTAAAAGAAACCTGGTTACAACCCTTTAAAATAGATTCTATAGACCTTAGAACACAATATGAGTTGGACAGAACCTTTAAGAAATCAAAATAATAGGACCTTCTTTTGTGTAGTAGGGTATCTGAAAAGCGAGAAAACAAGTAAGTAGAGCCATACTCTCTGTGGGGCCATGATCCAAAACTGAAAGCCGTCATAGAAACAGCTGTTTAGTCACGAGGATACTGATTACATTTGTATTTATGGGAAAAAACTTGGCGTTTTTAAAAAAGGCCACATAAAATTCTTCAAAATACGAGCCTGTGGAGTTCAGAACACCATGTTAGTTAGATTAAATCTCTAAGAATTCAAAAAAATAGAACATGGAATTCTATGAGAATATATCTGAAACGCTAGGTTTCCATGGAAATACAGCCTTGCTGTGGACGGGGCCGTGTTCTAACAGTGAAAACTGACTTTCTAACAGTTCAGAAATGACGAATATACGGTTTCCATGTATAATTCTTGTTAAATCTGTTAGATATTTAAAAGAAACTTGGTTACAAAACTTTAAATTTCAATCTATAGACCTTAGACCACAATGTGAGTTGGACAGAACCTTTAAGAAATCAAAATAATAGGACCTTCTTTTGTGTAGGAAGGTATCTGAAAAGCTCCGAAAACAAGTAAGTAGAACCTTACTCTCTGGGTGCCGTGTTCAAACACTGAAAGCTGTCCGAGAAACAGCTGTTTAGTCACGAGGATACTAATTATAATTGTATTTCCGGGAAAAAACCCGGCATCAAAATCTTCAAAATTAAAACCTGTAGAGTTCAGAACACGATGTTAGTTAGATTAAATCTCTAAGAAGTCAATAAAATAGATCCTGGAGTTGTATGGGCATATATCTGAAACTCTAGGCTTCCATGTAAATACAGCCTTACTGTAACTGGGCTTTGTGCTAGAGTGAAAACTGACTTTCAAACAAGTGGGAAATGACGAATTGACGGTTGCCATATATAATTCCTGTTCAATCTGTTAGATATTGAAAAGAAACTTGGTTACAACAGTTTAAAATTCAATCCATAGACCTTAGAACACTATGTGAGTTGGACTGAACCTTTTAGAAATCAAAATAATAGCATCTTGTTTGGTGTAGGATGGTATCTGAAAAGCTCGGAAAATAAGTAAATAGAGACATACTCTCTGTGGGGCCGTGTTCAAACACTGAAAGACGTCATAGAAACAGTTGTTTAGTCAAGAGGATACCGATTACATTTGTATTTCCGGGAAAAAACTTGTCGTTTTTAGAAAACCCGGCATATATATATTCAAAATTCAAGCCTGTAGAGTTCAGAACACGATGTTAGTTAGATTAAATCTCTAAGAAGTCAATAAAATAGATCCTGGAGTTGTATGGGAATATATCTGAAACGTTAGGGAACATGTAAATACAGCTTTACACTATCGGGGCCGTGTTCTAACAGTGAAAACTGACTTTCAAACACTTCTAAAATAACGAATATACGGTTGCCATATATAATTCCTGTTCATTCTGTTATTTAAAAGAAACCTGGTTACAACCCTTTAAAATAGATTCTATAGACCTTAGAACACAATATGAGTTGGACAGAACCTTTAAGAAATCAAAATAATAGGACCTTCTTTTGTGTAGTAGGGTATCTGAAAAGCGAGAAAACAAGTAAGTAGAGCCATACTCTCTGTGGGGCCATGATCCAAAACTGAAAGCCGTCATAGAAACAGCTGTTTAGTCACGAGGATACTGATTACATTTGTATTTATGGGAAAAAACTTGGCGTTTTTAAAAAACGCCACATAAAATTCTTCAAAATAGGAGCCTGTGGAGTTCAGAACACTATGTTAGTTAGATTAAATCTCTGAGAATTCAAAAAAAATAGAACATGGAATTCTATGAGAATATATCTGAAACGCTAGGTTTCCATGAAAATACAGCCTTGCTGTGGACGGGGCCGTGTTCTAACAGTGAAAACTGACTTTCAAACAGTTCAGAAATGACGAATATACGGTTTCCATGTATAATTCTTGTTAAATCTGTTAGATATTTAAAAGAAACTTGGTTACAAAACTTTAAATTTCAATCTATAGACCTTAGACCACAATGTGAGTTGGACAGAACCTTTAAGAAATCAAAATAATAGGACCTTCTTTTGTGTAGGAAGGTATCTGAAAAGCTCCGAAAACAAGTAAGTAGAACCTTACTCTCTGGGTGCCGTGTTCAAACACTGAAAGCTGTCCGAGAAACAGCTGTTTAGTCACGAGGATACTAATTATAATTGTATTTCCGGGAAAAAACCCGGCATCAAAATCTTCAAAATTAAAACCTGTAGAGTTCAGAACACGATGTTAGTTAGATTAAATCTCTAAGAAGTCAATAAAATAGATCCTGGAGTTGTAAGGGCATATATCTGAAACTCTAGGCTTCCATGTAAATACAGCCTTACTGTAACTGGGCTTTGTGCTAGAGTGTAAACTGACTTTCATACAAGTGGGAAATGACGAATTGACGGTTGCCATATATAATTCCTGTTCAATCTGTTAGATATTGAAAAGAAACTTGGTTACAACAGTTTAAAATTCAATCCATAGACCTTAGAACACTATGTGAGTTGGACTGAACCTTTTAGAAATCAAAATAATAGAATCTTGTTTGGTGTAGGATGGTATCTGAAAAGCTCGGAAAATAAGTAAATAGAGACATACTCTCTGTGGGGCCGTGTTCAAACACTGAAAGACGTCATAGAAACAGTTGTTTAGTCAAGAGGATACCGATTACATTTGTATTTCCGGGAAAAAACTTGTCGTTTTTAGAAAACCCGGCATATATATATTCAAAATTCAAGCCTGTAGAGTTCAGAACACGATGTTAGTTAGATTAAATCTCTAAGAAGTCAATAAAATAGATCCTGGAGTTGTATGGGAATATATCTGAAACGTTAGGGTCCATGTAAATACAGCTTTACACTATCGGGGCGGTGTTCTAACAGTGAAAACTGACTTTCAAACACTTCTAAAATAACGAATATACGGTTGCCATATATAATTCCTGTTCATTCTGTTATTTAAAAGAAACCTGGTTACAACCCTTTAAAATAGATTCTATAGACCTTAGAACACAATATGAGTTGGACAGAACCTTTAAGAAATCAAAATAATAGGACCTTCTTTTGTGTAGTAGGGTATCTGAAAAGCGAGAAAACAAGTAAGTAGAGCCATACTCTCTGTGGGGCCATGATCCAAAACTGAAAGCCGTCATAGAAACAGCTGTTTAGTCACGAGGATACTGATTACATTTGTATTTATGGGAAAAAACTTGGCGTTTTTAAAAAACGCCACATAAAATTCTTCAAAATAGGAGCGTGTGGAGTTCAGAACACTATGTTAGTTAGATTAAATCTCTGAGAATTCAAAAAAAATAGAACATGGAATTCTATGAGAATATATCTGAAACGCTAGGTTTCCATGAAAATACAGCCTTGCTGTGGACGGGGCCGTGTTCTAACAGTGAAAACTGACTTTCAAACAGTTCAGAAATGACGAATATACGGTTTCCATGTATAATTCTTGTTAAATCTGTTAGATATTTAAAAGAAACTTGGTTACAAAACTTTAAATTTCAATCTATAGACCTTAGACCACAATGTGAGTTGGACAGAACCTTTAAGAAATCAAAATAATAGGACCTTCTTTTGTGTAGGAAGGTATCTGAAAAGCTCCGAAAACAAGTAAGTAGAACCTTACTCTCTGGGTGCCGTGTTCAAACACTGAAAGCTGTCCGAGAAACAGCTTTTTAGTCACGAGGATACTAATTATAATTGTATTTCCGGGAAAAAACCCGGCATCAAAATCTTCAAAATTAAAACCTGTAGAGTTCAGAACACGATGTTAGTTAGATTAAATCTCTAAGAAGTCAATAAAATAGATCCTGGAGTTGTAAGGGCATATATCTGAAACTCTAGGCTTCCATGTAAATACAGCCTTATTGTAACTGGGCTTTGTGCTAGAGTGAAAACTGACTTTCAAACAAGTGGGAAATGACGAATTGACGGTTGACATATATAATTCCTGTTCAATCTGTTAGATATTGAAAAGAAACTTGGTTACAACAGTTTAAAATTCAATCCATAGACCTTAGAACACTATGTGAGTTGGACTGAACCTTTTAGAAATCAAAATAATAGAATCTTGTTTGGTGTAGGATGGTATCTGAAAAGCTCGGAAAATAAGTAAATAGAGACATACTCTCTGTGGGGCCGTGTTCAAACACTGAAAGACGTCATAGAAACAGTTGTTTAGTCAAGAGGATACCGATTACATTTGTATTTCCGGGAAAAAACTTGTCGTTTTTAGAAAACCCGGCATATATATATTCAAAATTCAAGCCTGTAGAGTTCAGAACACGATGTTAGTTAGATTAAATCTCTAAGAAGTCAATAAAATAGATCCTGGAGTTGTATGGGAATATATTAGAAAGGTTAGGGTCCATGTAAATACAGCTTTACACTATCGGGGCCGTGTTCTAACAGTGAAAACTGACTTTCAAACACTTCTAAAATAACGAATATACGGTTGCCATATATAATTCCTGTTCATTCTGTTATTTAAAAGAAACCTGGTTACAACCCTTTAAAATAGATTCTATAGACCTTAGAACACAATATGAGTTGGACAGAACCTTTAAGAAATCAAAATAATAGGACCTTCTTTTGTGTAGTAGGGTATCTGAAAAGCTGAGAAAACAAGTAAGTAGAGCCATACTCTCTGTGGGGCCATGATCCAAAACTGAAAGCCGTCATAGAAACAGCTGTTTAGTCACGAGGATACTGATTACATTTGTATTTATGGGAAAAAACTTGGCGTTTTTAAAAAACGCCACATAAAATTCTTCAAAATAGGAGCCTGTGGAGTTCAGAACGCGATGTTAGTTAGATTAAATCTCTAAGAATTCAAAAAAAATAGAACATGGAATTCTATGAGAATATATCTGAAACGCTAGGTTTCCATGAAAATACAGCCTTGCTGTGGACGGGGCCGTGTTCTAACAGTGAAAACTGACTTTCAAACAGTTCAGAAATGACGAATATACGGTTTCCATGTATAATTCTTGTTAAATCTGTTAGATATTTAAAAGAAACTTGGTTACAAAACTTTAAATTTCAATCTATAGACCTTAGACCACAATGTGAGTTGGACAGAACCTTTAAGAAATCAAAATAATAGGACCTTCTTTTGTGTAGGAAGGTATCTGAAAAGCTCCGAAAACAAGTAAGTAGAACCTTACTCTCTGGGTGCCGTGTTCAAACACTGAAAGCTGTCCGAGAAACAGCTGTTTAGTCACGAGGATACTAATTATAATTGTATTTCCGGGAAAAAACCCGGCATCAAAATCTTCAAAATTAAAACCTGTAGAGTTCAGAACACGATGTTAGTTAGATTAAATCTCTAAGAAGTCAATAAAATAGATCCTGGAGTTGTATGGGCATATATCTGAAACTCTAGGCTTCCATGTAAATACAGCCTTACTGTAACTGGGCTTTGTGCTAGAGTGAAAACTGACTTTCAAACAAGTGGGAAATGACGAATTGACGGTTGCCATATATAATTCCTGTTCAATCTGTTAGATATTGAAAAGAAACTTGGTTACAACAGTTTAAAATTCAATCCATAGACCTTAGAACACTATGTGAGTTGGACTGAACCTTTTAGAAATCAAAATAATAGAATCTTGTTTGGTGTAGGATGGTATCTGAAAAGCTCGGAAAATAAGTAAATAGAGACATACTCTCTGTGGGGCCGTGTTCAAACACTGAAAGACGTCATAGAAACAGTTGTTTAGTCAAGAGGATACCGATTACATTTGTATTTCCGGGAAAAAACTTGTCGTTTTTAGAAAACCCGGCATATATATATTCAAAATTCAAGCCTGTAGAGTTCAGAACACGATGTTAGTTAGATTAAATCTCTAAGAAGTCAATAAAATAGATCCTGGAGTTGTATGGGAATATATTAGAAAGGTTAGGGTCCATGTAAATACAGCTTTACACTATCGGGGCCGTGTTCTAACAGTGAAAACTGACTTTCAAACACTTCTAAAATAACGAATATACGGTTGCCATATATAATTCCTGTTCATTCTGTTATTTAAAAGAAACCTGGTTACAACCCTTTAAAATAGATTCTATAGACCTTAGAACACAATATGAGTTGGACAGAACCTTTAAGAAATCAAAATAATAGGACCTTCTTTTGTGTAGTAGGGTATCTGAAAAGCTGAGAAAACAAGTAAGTAGAGCCATACTCTCTGTGGGGCCATGATCCAAAACTGAAAGCCGTCATAGAAACAGCTGTTTAGTCACGAGGATACTGATTACATTTGTATTTATGGGAAAAAACTTGGCGTTTTTAAAAAACGCCACATAAAATTCTTCAAAATAGGAGCCTGTGGAGTTCAGAACGCGATGTTAGTTAGATTAAATCTCTAAGAATTCAAAAAAAATAGAACATGGAATTCTATGAGAATATATCTGAAACGCTAGGTTTCCATGAAAATACAGCCTTGCTGTGGACGGGGCCGTGTTCTAACAGTGAAAACTGACTTTCAAACAGTTCAGAAATGACGAATATACGGTTTCCATGTATAATTCTTGTTAAATCTGTTAGATATTTAAAAGAAACTTGGTTACAAAACTTTAAATTTCAATCTATAGACCTTAGACCACAATGTGAGTTGGACAGAACCTTTAAGAAATCAAAATAATAGGACCTTCTTTTGTGTAGGAAGGTATCTGAAAAGCTCCGAAAACAAGTAAGTAGAACCTTACTCTCTGGGTGCCGTGTTCAAACACTGAAAGCTGTCCGAGAAACAGCTGTTTAGTCACGAGGATACTAATTATAATTGTATTTCCGGGAAAAAACCCGGCATCAAAATCTTCAAAATTAAAACCTGTAGAGTTCAGAACACGATGTTAGTTAGATTAAATCTCTAAGAAGTCAATAAAATAGATCCTGGAGTTGTATGGGCATATATCTGAAACTCTAGGCTTCCATGTAAATACAGCCTTACTGTAACTGGGCTTTGTGCTAGAGTGAAAACTGACTTTCAAACAAGTGGGAAATGACGAATTGACGGTTGCCATATATAATTCCTGTTCAATCTGTTAGATATTGAAAAGAAACTTGGTTACAACAGTTTAAAATTCAATCCATAGACCTTAGAACACTATGTGAGTTGGACTGAACCTTTTAGAAATCAAAATAATAGAATCTTGTTTGGTGTAGGATGGTATCTGAAAAGCTCGGAAAATAAGTAAATAGAGACATACTCTCTGTGGGGCCGTGTTCAAACACTGAAAGACGTCATAGAAACAGCTGTTTAGTCAAGAGGATACCGATTACATTTGTATTTCCGGGAAAAAACTTGTCGTTTTTAGAAAACCGGGCATATATATATTCAAAATTCAAGCCTGTAGAGTTCAGAACACGATGTTAGTTAGATTAAATCTCTAAGAAGTCAATAAAATAGATCCTGGAGTTGTATGGGAATATATTAGAAAGGTTAGGGTCCATGTAAATACAGCTTTACACTATCGGGGCCGTGTTCTAACAGTGAAAACTGACTTTCAAACACTTCTAAAATAACGAATATACGGTTGCCATATATAATTCCTGTTCATTCTGTTATTTAAAAGAAACCTGGTTACAACCCTTTAAAATAGATTCTATAGACCTTAGAACACAATATGAGTTGGACAGAACCTTTAAGAAATCAAAATAATAGGACCTTCTTTTGTGTAGTAGGGTATCTGAAAAGCTGAGAAAACAAGTAAGTAGAGCCATACTCTCTGTGGGGCCATGATCCAAAACTGAAAGCCGTCATAGAAACAGCTGTTTAGTCACGAGGATACTGATTACATTTGTATTTATGGGAAAAAACTTGGCGTTTTTAAAAAACGCGACATAAAATTCTTCAAAATACGAGCCTGTGGAGTTCAGAACACGATGTTAGTTAGATTAAATCTCTAAGAATTCAAAAAAAATAGAACATGGAATTCTATGAGAATATATCTGAAACGCTAGGTTTCCATGAAAATACAGCCTTGCTGTGGACGGGGCCGTGTTCTAACAGTGAAAACTGACTTTCAAACAGTTCAGAAATGACGAATATACGGTTTCCATGTATAATTCTTGTTAAATCTGTTAGATATTTAAAAGAAACTTGGTTACAAAACTTTAAATTTCAATCTATAGACCTTAGACCACAATGTGAGTTGGACAGAACCTTTAAGAAATCAAAATAATAGGACGTTCTTTTGTGTAGGAAGGTATCTGAAAAGCTCCGAAAACAAGTAAGTAGAACCTTACTCTCTGGGTGCCGTGTTCAAACACTGAAAGCTGTCCGAGAAACAGCTGTTTAGTCACGAGGATACTAATTATAATTGTATTTCCGGGAAAAAACCCGGCATCAAAATCTTCAAAATTAAAACCTGTAGAGTTCAGAACACGATGTTAGTTAGATTAAATCTCTAAGAAGTCAATAAAATAGATCCTGGAGTTGTAAGGGCATATATCTGAAACTCTAGGCTTCCATGTAAATACAGCCTTACTGTAACTGGGCTTTGTGCTAGAGTGAAAACTGACTTTCATACAAGTGGGAAATGACGAATTGACGGTTGCCATATATAATTCCTGTTCAATCTGTTAGATATTGAAAAGAAACTTGGTTACAACAGTTTAAAATTCAATCCATAGACCTTAGAACACTATGTGAGTTGGACTGAACCTTTTAGAAATCAAAATAATAGAATCTTGTTTGGTGTAGGATGGTATCTGAAAAGCTCGGAAAATAAGTAAATAGAGACATACTCTCTGTGGGGCCGTGTTCAAACACTGAAAGACGTCATAGAAACAGTTGTTTAGTCAAGAGGATACCGATTACATTTGTATTTCCGGGAAAAAACTTGTCGTTTTTAGAAAAGCCGGCATATATATATTCAAAATTCAAGCCTGTAGAGTTCAGAACACGATGTTAGTTAGATTAAATCTCTAAGAAGTCAATAAAATAGATCCTGGAGTTGTATGGGAATATATCTGAAACGTTAGGGTCCATGTAAATACAGCTTTACACTATCGGGGCGGTGTTCTAACAGTGAAAACTGACTTTCAAACACTTCTAAAATAACGAATATACGGTTGCCATATATAATTCCTGTTCATTCTGTTATTTAAAAGAAACCTGGTTACAACCCTTTAAAATAGATTCTATAGACCTTAGAACACAATATGAGTTGGACAGAACCTTTAAGAAATCAAAATAATAGGACCTTCTTTTGTGTAGTAGGGTATCTGAAAAGCGAGAAAACAAGTAAGTAGAGCCATACTCTCTGTGGGGCCATGATCCAAAACTGAAAGCCGTCATAGAAACAGCTGTTTAGTCACGAGGATACTGATTACATTTGTATTTATGGGAAAAAACTTGGCGTTTTTAAAAAACGCCACATAAAATTCTTCAAAATAGGAGCGTGTGGAGTTCAGAACACTATGTTAGTTAGATTAAATCTCTGAGAATTCAAAAAAAATAGAACATGGAATTCTATGAGAATATATCTGAAACGCTAGGTTTCCATGAAAATACAGCCTTGCTGTGGACGGGGCCGTGTTCTAACAGTGAAAACTGACTTTCAAACAGTTCAGAAATGACGAATATACGGTTTCCATGTATAATTCTTGTTAAATCTGTTAGATATTTAAAAGAAACTTGGTTACAAAACTTTAAATTTCAATCTATAGACCTTAGATCACAATGTGAGTTGGACAGAACCTTTAAGAAATCAAAATAATAGGACCTTCTCTTGTGTAGGAAGGTATCTGAAAAGCTCCGAAAACAAGTCAGTAGAACCTTACTCTCTGGGTGCCGTGTTCAAACACTGAAAGCTGTCCGAGAAACAGCTGTTTAGTCACGAGGATACTAATTATAATTGTATTTCCGGGAAAAAACCCGGCATCAAAATCTTCAAAATTAAAACCTGTAGAGTTCAGAACACGATGTTAGTTAGATTAAATCTCTAAGAAGTCAATAAAATAGATCCTGGAGTTGTATGGGCATATATCTGAAACTCTAGGCTTCCATGTAAATACAGCCTTACTGTAACTGGGCTTTGTGCTAGAGTGAAAACTGACTTTCAAACAAGTGGGAAATGACGAATTGACGGTTGCCATATATAATTCCTGTTCAATCTGTTAGATATTGAAAAGAAACTTGGTTACAACAGTTTAAAATTCAATCCATAGACCTTAGAACACTATGTGAGTTGGACTGAACCTTTTAGAAATCAAAATAATAGAATCTTGTTTGGTGTAGGATGGTATCTGAAAAGCTCGGAAAATAAGTAAATAGAGACATACTCTCTGTGGGGCCGTGTTCAAACACTGAAAGACGTCATAGAAACAGTTGTTTAGTCAAGAGGATACCGATTACATTTGTATTTCCAGGAAAAAACTTGTCGTTTTTAGAAAACCCGGCATATATATATTCAAAATTCAAGCCTGTAGAGTTCAGAACACGATGTTATTTAGATTAAATCTCTAAGAAGTCAATAAAATAGATCCTGGAGTTGTATGGGAATATATCTGAAACGTTAGGGTCCATGTAAATACAGCTTTACACTATCGGGGCGGTGTTCTAACAGTGAAAACTGACTTTCAAACACTTCTAAAATAACGAATATACGGTTGCCATATATAATTCCTGTTCATTCTGTTATTTAAAAGAAACCTGGTTACAACCCTTTAAAATAGATTCTATAGACCTTAGAACACAATATGAGTTGGACAGAACCTTTAAGAAATCAAAATAATAGGACCTTCTTTTGTGTAGTAGGGTATCTGAAAAGCGAGAAAACAAGTAAGTAGAGCCATACTCTCTGTGGGGCCATGATCCAAAACTGAAAGCCGTCATAGAAACAGCTGTTTAGTCACGAGGATACTGATTACATTTGTATTTATGGGAAAAAACTTGGCGTTTTTAAAAAACGCCACATAAAATTCTTCAAAATAGGAGCGTGTGGAGTTCAGAACACTATGTTAGTTAGATTAAATCTCTGAGAATTCAAAAAAAATAGAACATGGAATTCTATGAGAATATATCTGAAACGCTAGGTTTCCATGAAAATACAGCCTTGCTGTGGACGGGGCCGTGTTCTAACAGTGAAAACTGACTTTCAAACAGTTCAGAAATGACGAATATACGGTTTCCATGTATAATTCTTGTAAAATCTGTTAGATATTTAAAAGAAACTTGGTTACAAAACTTTAAATTTCAATCTATAGACCTTAGATCACAATGTGAGTTGGACAGAACCTTTAAGAAATCAAAATAATAGGACCTTCTCTTGTGTAGGAAGGTATCTGAAAAGCTCCGAAAACAAGTCAGTAGAACCTTACTCTCTGGGTGCCGTGTTCAAACACTGAAAGCTGTCCGAGAAACAGCTGTTTAGTCACGAGGATACTAATTATAATTGTATTTCCGGGAAAAAACCCGGCATCAAAATCTTCAAAATTAAAACCTGTAGAGTTCAGAACACGATGTTAGTTAGATTAAATCTCTAAGAAGTCAATAAAATAGATCCTGGAGTTGTATGGGCATATATCTGAAACTCTAGGCTTCCATGTAAATACAGCCTTACTGTAACTGGGCTTTGTGCTAGAGTGAAAACTGACTTTCAAACAAGTGGGAAATGACGAATTGACGGTTGCCATATATAATTCCTGTTCAATCTGTTAGATATTGAAAAGAAACTTGGTTACAACAGTTTAAAATTCAATCCATAGACCTTAGAACACTATGTGAGTTGGACTGAACCTTTTAGAAATCAAAATAATAGAATCTTGTTTGGTGTAGGATGGTATCTGAAAAGCTCGGAAAATAAGTAAATAGAGACATACTCTCTGTGGGGCCGTGTTCAAACACTGAAAGACGTCATAGAAACAGTTGTTTAGTCAAGAGGATACCGATTACATTTGTATTTCCAGGAAAAAACTTGTCGTTTTTAGAAAACCCGGCATATATATATTCAAAATTCAAGCCTGTAGAGTTCAGAACACGATGTTATTTAGATTAAATCTCTAAGAAGTCAATAAAATAGATCCTGGAGTTGTATGGGAATATATCTGAAACGTTAGGGTCCATGTAAATACAGCTTTACACTATCGGGGCGGTGTTCTAACAGTGAAAACTGACTTTCAAACACTTCTAAAATAACGAATATACGGTTGCCATATATAATTCCTGTTCATTCTGTTATTTAAAAGAAACCTGGTTACAACCCTTTAAAATAGATTCTATAGACCTTAGAACACAATATGAGTTGGACAGAACCTTTAAGAAATCAAAATAATAGGACCTTCTTTTGTGTAGTAGGGTATCTGAAAAGCGAGAAAACAAGTAAGTAGAGCCATACTCTCTGTGGGGCCATGATCCAAAACTGAAAGCCGTCATAGAAACAGCTGTTTAGTCACGAGGATACTGATTACATTTGTATTTATGGGAAAAAACTTGGCGTTTTTAAAAAACGCCACATAAAATTCTTCAAAATAGGAGCGTGTGGAGTTCAGAACACTATGTTAGTTAGATTAAATCTCTGAGAATTCAAAAAAAATAGAACATGGAATTCTATGAGAATATATCTGAAACGCTAGGTTTCCATGAAAATACAGCCTTGCTGTGGACGGGGCCGTGTTCTAACAGTGAAAACTGACTTTCAAACAGTTCAGAAATGACGAATATACGGTTTCCATGTATAATTCTTGTTAAATCTGTTAGATATTTAAAAGAAACTTGGTTACAAAACTTTAAATTTCAATCTATAGACCTTAGATCACAATGTGAGTTGGACAGAACCTTTAAGAAATCAAAATAATAGGACCTTCTCTTGTGTAGGAAGGTATCTGAAAAGCTCCGAAAACAAGTCAGTAGAACCTTACTCTCTGGGTGCCGTGTTCAAACACTGAAAGCTGTCCGAGAAACAGCTGTTTAGTCACGAGGATACTAATTATAATTGTATTTCCGGGAAAAAACCCGGCATCAAAATCTTCAAAATTAAAACCTGTAGAGTTCAGAACACGATGTTAGTTAGATTAAATCTCTAAGAAGTCAATAAAATAGATCCTGGAGTTGTATGGGCATATATCTGAAACTCTAGGCTTCCATGTAAATACAGCCTTACTGTAACTGGGCTTTGTGCTAGAGTGAAAACTGACTTTCAAACAAGTGGGAAATGACGAATTGACGGTTGCCATATATAATTCCTGTTCAATCTGTTAGATATTGAAAAGAAACTTGGTTACAACAGTTTAAAATTCAATCCATAGACCTTAGAACACTATGTGAGTTGGACTGAACCTTTTAGAAATCAAAATAATAGAATCTTGTTTGGTGTAGGATGGTATCTGAAAAGCTCGGAAAATAAGTAAATAGAGACATACTCTCTGTGGGGCCGTGTTCAAACACTGAAAGACGTCATAGAAACAGTTGTTTAGTCAAGAGGATACCGATTACATTTGTATTTCCAGGAAAAAACTTGTCGTTTTTAGAAAACCCGGCATATATATATTCAAAATTCAAGCCTGTAGAGTTCAGAACACGATGTTATTTAGATTAAATCTCTAAGAAGTCAATAAAATAGATCCTGGAGTTGTATGGGAATATATCTGAAACGTTAGGGTCCATGTAAATACAGCTTTACACTATCGGGGCGGTGTTCTAACAGTGAAAACTGACTTTCAAACACTTCTAAAATAACGAATATACGGTTGCCATATATAATTCCTGTTCATTCTGTTATTTAAAAGAAACCTGGTTACAACCCTTTAAAATAGATTCTATAGACCTTAGAACACAATATGAGTTGGACAGAACCTTTAAGAAATCAAAATAATAGGACCTTCTTTTGTGTAGTAGGGTATCTGAAAAGCGAGAAAACAAGTAAGTAGAGCCATACTCTCTGTGGGGCCATGATCCAAAACTGAAAGCCGTCATAGAAACAGCTGTTTAGTGACGAGGATACTGATTACATTTGTATTTATGGGAAAAAACTTGGCGTTTTTAAAAAACGCCACATAAAATTCTTCAAAATAGGAGCGTGTGGAGTTCAGAACACTATGTTAGTTAGATTAAATCTCTGAGAATTCAAAAAAAATAGAACATGGAATTCTATGAGAATATATCTGAAACGCTAGGTTTCCATGAAAATACAGCCTTGCTGTGGACGGGGCCGTGTTCTAACAGTGAAAACTGACTTTCAAACAGTTCAGAAATGACGAATATACGGTTTCCATGTATAATTCTTGTTAAATCTGTTAGATATTTAAAAGAAACTTGGTTACAAAACTTTAAATTTCAATCTATAGACCTTAGATCACAATGTGAGTTGGACAGAACCTTTAAGAAATCAAAATAATAGGACCTTCTCTTGTGTAGGAAGGTATCTGAAAAGCTCCGAAAACAAGTAAGTAGAACCTTACTCTCTGGGTGCCGTGTTCAAACACTGAAAGCTGTCCGAGAAACAGCTGTTTAGTCACGAGGATACTAATTATAATTGTATTTCCGGGAAAAAACCCGGCATCAAAATCTTCAAAATTAAAACCTGTAGAGTTCAGAACACGATGTTAGTTAGATTAAATCTCTAAGAAGTCAATAAAATAGATCCTGGAGTTGTATGGGCATATATCTGAAACTCTAGGCTTCCATGTAAATACAGCCTTACTGTAACTGGGCTTTGTGCTAGAGTGAAAACTGACTTTCAAACAAGTGGGAAATGACGAATTGACGGTTGCCATATATAATTCCTGTTCAATCTGTTAGATATTGAAAAGAAACTTGGTTACAACAGTTTAAAATTCAATCCATAGACCTTAGAACACTATGTGAGTTGGACTGAACCTTTTAGAAATCAAAATAATAGAATCTTGTTTGGTGTAGGATGGTATCTGAAAAGCTCGGAAAATAAGTAAATAGAGACATACTCTCTGTGGGGCCGTGTTCAAACACTGAAAGACGTCATAGAAACAGTTGTTTAGTCAAGAGGATACCGATTACATTTGTATTTCCAGGAAAAAACTTGTCGTTTTTAGAAAACCCGGTATATATATATTCAAAATTCAAGCCTGTAGAGTTCAGAACACCATGTTATTTAGATTAAATCTCTAAGAAGTCAATAAAATAGATCCTGGAGTTGTATGGGAATATATCTGAAACGTTAGGGTCCATGTAAATACAGCTTTACACTATCGGGGCCGTGTTCTAACAGTGAAAACTGACTTTCAAACACTTCTAAAATAACGAATATACGGTTGCCATATATAATTCCTGTTCATTCTGTTATTTAAAAGAAACCCGGTTACAACCCTTTAAAATAGATTCTATAGACCTTAGAACACAATATGAGTTGGACAGAACCTTTAAGAAATCAAAATAATAGGACCTTCTTTTGTGTAGTAGGGTATCTGAAAAGCGAGAAAACAAGTAAGTAGAGCCATACTCTCTGTGGGGCCATGATCCAAAACTGAAAGCCGTCATAGAAACAGCTGTTTAGTCACGAGGATACTGATTACATTTGTATTTATGGGAAAAAACTTGGCGTTTTTAAAAAACGCCACATAAAATTCTTCAAAATACGAGCCTGTGGAGTTCAGAACACCATGTTAGTTAGATTAAATCTCTAAGAATTCAAAAAAATAGAACATGGAATTCTATGAGAATATATCTGAAACGCTAGGTTTCCATGGAAATACAGCCTTGCTGTGGACGGGGCCGTGTTCTAACAGTGAAAACTGACTTTCAAACAGTTCAGAAATGACGAATATACGGTTTCCATGTATAATTCTTGTTAAATCTGTTAGATATTTAAAAGAAACTTGGTTACAAAACTTTAAATTTCAATCTATAGACCTTAGACCACAATGTGAGTTGGACAGAACCTTTAAGAAATCAAAATAATAGGACCTTCTTTTGTGTAGGAAGGTATCTGAAAAGCTCCGAAAACAAGTAAGTAGAACCTTACTCTCTGGGTGCCGTGTTCAAACACTGAAAGCTGTCCGAGAAACAGCTGTTTAGTCACGAGGATACTAATTATAATTGTATTTCCGGGAAAAAACCCGGCATCAAAATCTTCAAAATTAAAACCTGTAGAGTTCAGAACACGATGTTAGTTAGATTAAATCTCTAAGAAGTCAATAAAATAGATCCTGGAGTTGTATGGGCATATATCTGAAACTCTAGGCTTCCATGTAAATACAGCCTTACTGTAACTGGGCTTTGTGCTAGAGTGAAAACTGACTTTCAAACAAGTGGGAAATGACGAATTGACGGTTGCCATATATAATTCCTGTTCAATCTGTTAGATATTGAAAAGAAACTTGGTTACAACAGTTTAAAATTCAATCCATAGACCTTAGAACACTATGTGAGTTGGACTGAACCTTTTAGAAATCAAAATAATAGAATCTTGTTTGGTGTAGGATGGTATCTGAAAAGCTCGGAAAATAAGTAAATAGAGACATACTCTCTGTGGGGCCGTGTTCAAACACTGAAAGACGTCATAGAAACAGTTGTTTAGTCAAGAGGATACCGATTACATTTGTATTTCCAGGAAAAAACTTGTCGTTTTTAGAAAACCGGGCATATATATATTCAAAATTCAAGCCTGTAGAGTTCAGAACACGATGTTAGTTAGATTAAATCTCTAAGAAGTCAATAAAATAGATCCTGGAGTTGTATGGGAATATATCTGAAACGTTAGGGTCCATGTAAATACAGCTTTACACTATCGGGGCCGTGTTCTAACAGTGAAAACTGACTTTCAAACACTTCTAAAATAACGAATATACGGTTGCCATATATAATTCCTGTTCATTCTGTTATTTAAAAGAAACCTGGTTACAACCCTTTAAAATAGATTCTATAGACCTTAGAACACAATATGAGTTGGACAGAACCTTTAAGAAATCAAAATAATAGGACCTTCTTTTGTGTAGTAGGGTATCTGAAAAGCTGAGAAAACAAGTAAGTAGAGCCATACTCTCTGTGGGGCCATGATCCAAAACTGAAAGCCGTCATAGAAACAGCTGTTTAGTCACGAGGATACTGATTACATTTGTATTTATGGGAAAAAACTTGGCGTTTTTAAAAAAGGCCACATAAAATTCTTCAAAATACGAGCCTGTAGAGTTCAGAACACGATGTTAGTTAGATTAAATCTCTAAGAATTCAAAAAAAATAGAACATGGAATTCTATGAGAATATATCTGAAACGCTAGGTTTCCATGAAAATACAGCCTTGCTGTGGACGGGGCCGTGTTCTAACAGTGAAAACTGACTTTCAAACAGTTCAGAAATGACGAATATACGGTTTCCATGTATAATTCTTGTTAAATCTGTTCGATATTTAAAAGAAACTTGGTTACAAAACTTTAAATTTCAATCTATAGACCTTAGACCACAATGTGAGTTGGACAGAACCTTTAGGAAATCAAAATAATAGGACCTTCTCTTGTGTAGGAAGGTATCTGAAAAGCTCCGAAAACAAGTAAGTAGAACCTTACTCTCTGGGTGCCGTGTTCAAACACTGAAAGCTGTCCGAGAAACAGCTGTTTAGTCACGAGGATACTAATTATAATTGTATTTCCGGGAAAAAACCCGGCATCAAAATCTTCAAAATTAAAACCTGTAGAGTTCAGAACACGATGTTAGTTAGATTAAATCTCTAAGAAGTCAATAAAATAGATCCTGGAGTTGTATGGGCATATATCTGAAACTCTAGGCTTCCATGTAAATACAGCCTTACTGTAACTGGGCTTTGTGCTAGAGTGAAAACTGACTTTCAAACAAGTGGGAAATGACGAATTGACGGTTGCCATATATAATTCCTGTTCAATCTGTTAGATATTGAAAAGAAACTTTGTTACAACAGTTTAAAATTCAATCCATAGACCTTAGAACACTATGTGAGTTGGACTGAACCTTTTAGAAATCAAAATAATAGAATCTTGTTTGGTGTAGGATGGTATCTGAAAAGCTCGGAAAATAAGTAAATAGAGACATACTCTCTGTGGGGCCGTGTTCAAACACTGAAAGACGTCATAGAAACAGTTGTTTAGTCAAGAGGATACCGATTACATTTGTATTTCCGGGAAAAAACTTGTCGTTTTTAGAAAACCCGGCATATATATATTCAAAATTCAAGCCTGTAGAGTTCAGAACACGATGTTAGTTAGATTAAATCTCTAAGAAGTCAATAAAATAGATCCTGGAGTTGTATGGGAATATATTAGAAAGGTTAGGGTCCATGTAAATACAGCTTTACACTATCGGGGCCGTGTTCTAACAGTGAAAACTGACTTTCAAACACTTCTAAAATAACGAATATACGGTTGCCATATATAATTCCTGTTCATTCTGTTATTTAAAAGAAACCTGGTTACAACCCTTTAAAATAGATTCTATAGACCTTAGAACACAATATGAGTTGGACAGAACCTTTAAGAAATCAAAATAATAGGACCTTCTTTTGTGTAGTAGGGTATCTGAAAAGCGAGAAAACAAGTAAGTAGAGCCATACTCTCTGTGGGGCCATGATCCAAAACTGAAAGCCGTCATAGAAACAGCTGTTTAGTCACGAGGATACTGATTATATTTGTATTTATGGGAAAAAACTTGGCGTTTTTAAAAAACGCCACATAAAATTCTTCAAAATACGAGCCTGTGGAGTTCAGAACACGATGTTAGTTAGATTAAATCTCTAAGAATTCAAAAAAAATAGAACATGGAATTCTATGAGAATATATCTGAAACGCTAGGTTTCCATGAAAATACAGCCTTGCTGTGGACGGGGCCGTGTTCTAACGGTGAAAACTGACTTTCAAACAGTTCAGAAATGACGAATATACGGTTTCCATGTATAATTCTTGTTAAATCTGTTAGATATTTAAAAGAAACTTGGTTACAAAACTTTAAATTTCAATCTATAGACCTTAGACCACAATGTGAGTTGGACAGAACCTTTAAGAAATCAAAATAATAGGACCTTCTTTTGTGTAAGAAGGTATCTGAAAAGCTCCGAAAACAAGTAAGTAGAACCTTACTCTCTGGGTGCCGTGTTCAAACACTGAAAGCTGTCCGAGAAACAGCTGTTTAGTCACGAGGATACTGATTACATTTGTATTTATGGGAAAAAACTTGGCGTTTTTAAAAAAGGCCACATAAAATTCTTCAAAATACGAGCCTGTAGAGTTCAGAACACGATGTTAGTTAGATTAAATCTCTAAGAATTCAAAAAAATAGATCATGGAATTGTATGAGAATATATCTGAAAGGCTCGGTTTCCATGGAAATACAGCCTTACTGTGGACGGGGCCGTGTTCTAACATTTTAAAACTGACTTTCAAACAGTTCAGAAATGACGAATATACGGTTTCCATTTATAATTCTTATTAAATCTGTTCGATATTTAAAAGAAACTTGGTTACAAAACTTTAAATTTCAATCTATAGACCTTAGACCACAATGTGAGTTGGACAGAACCTTTAAGAAATTAAAATAATAGGACCTTCTTTTGTGTAGGAAGGTATCTGAAAAGCTAAGAAATCAGGTAAGTAGAGTCTTACTGTCTGTGGGGCCATGATCCAAAACTGAAAGCCGTCAAAGAAACAGCTGTTTAGTCACGAGGATACTGATTACATTTGTATTTATGGGAAAAAACTTGGCGTTTTTAAAAAAGGCCACATAAAATTCTTCAAAATACGAGCCTGTAGAGTTCAGAACACGATGTTAGTTAGATTAAATCTCTAAGAATTCAAAAAAATAGATCATGGAATTGTATGAGAATATATCTGAAACGCTCGGTTTCCATGGAAATACAGCCTTACTGTGGACGGGGCCGTGTTCTAACAGTGAAAACTGACTTTCAAACAGTTCAGAAATGACGAATATACGGTTTCCATGTATAATTCTTGTTAAATCTGTTCGATATTTAAAAGAAACTTGGTTACAAAACTTTAAATTTCAATCTATAGACCTTAGACCACAATGTGAGTTGGACAGAACCTTTAAGAAATCAAAATAATAGGACCTTCTTTTGTGTAGGAAGGTATCTGAAAAGCTCCGAAAACAAGTAAGTAGAACCTTACTCTCTGGGTGCCGTGTTCAAACACTGAAAGCTGTCCGAGAAACAGCTGTTTAGTCACGAGGATACTAATTATAATTGTATTTCCGGGAAAAAACCCGGCATCAAAATCTTCAAAATTAAAACCTGTAGAGTTCAGAACACGATGTTAGTTAGATTAAATCTCTAAGAAGTCAATAAAATAGATCCTGGAGTTGTATGGGCATATATCTGAAACTCTAGGCTTCCATGTAAATACAGCCTTACTGTAACTGGGCTTTGTGCTAGAGTGAAAACTGACTTTCAAACAAGTGGGAAATGACGAATTGACGGTTGCCATATATAATTCCTGTTCAATCTGTTAGATATTGAAAAGAAACTTGGTTACAACAGTTTAAAATTCAATCCATAGACCTTAGAACACTATGTGAGTTGGACTGAACCTTTTAGAAATCAAAATAATAGAATCTTGTTTGGTGTAGGATGGTATCTGAAAAGCTCGGAAAATAAGTAAATAGAGACATACTCTCTGTGGGGCCGTGTTCAAACACTGAAAGACGTCATAGAAACAGTTGTTTAGTCAAGAGGATACCGATTACATTTGTATTTCCGGGAAAAAACTTGTCGTTTTTAGAAAACCCGGCATATATATATTCAAAATTCAAGCCTGTAGAGTTCAGAACACGATGTTAGTTAGATTAAATCTCTAAGAAGTCAATAAAATAGATCCTGGAGTTGTATGGGAATATATCTGAAACGTTAGGGTCCATGTAAATACAGCTTTACACTATCGGGGCCGTGTTCTAACAGTGAAAACTGACTTTCAAACACTTCTAAAATAACGAATATACGGTTGCCATATATAATTCCTGTTCATTCTGTTATTTAAAAGAAACCTGGTTACAACCCTTTAAAATAGATTCTATAGACCTTAGAACACAATATGAGTTGGACAGAACCTTTAAGAAATCAAAATAATAGGACCTTCTTTTGTGTAGTAGGGTATCTGAAAAGCTGAGAAAACAAGTAAGTAGAGCCATACTCTCTGTGGGGCCATGATCCAAAACTGAAAGCCGTCATAGAAACAGCTGTTTAGTCACGAGGATACTGATTACATTTGTATTTATGGGATAAAACTTGGCGTTTTTAAAAAACGCCACATAAAATTCTTCAAAATAGGAGCCTGTGGAGTTCAGAACACGATGTTAGTTAGATTAAATCTCTAAGAATTCAAAAAAAATAGAACATGGAATTCTATGAGAATATATCTGAAACGCTAGGTTTCCATGAAAATACAGCCTTGCTGTGGACGGGGCCGTGTTCTAACAGTGAAAACTGACTTTCAAACAGTTCAGAAATGACGAATATACGGTTTCCATGTATAATTCTTGTTAAATCTGTTAGATATTTAAAAGAAACTTGGTTACAAAACTTTAAATTTCAATCTATAGACCTTAGACCACAATGTGAGTTGGACAGAACCTTTAAGAAATCAAAATAATAGGACCTTCTTTTGTGTAGGAAGGTATCTGAAAAGCTCCGAAAACAAGTAAGTAGAACCTTACTCTCTGGGTGCCGTGTTCAAACACTGAAAGCTGTCCGAGAAACAGCTGTTTAGTCACGAGGATACTAATTATAATTGTATTTCCGGGAAAAAACCCGGCATCCAAATCTTCAAAATTAAAACCTGTAGAGTTCAGAACACGATGTTAGTTAGATTAAATCTCTAAGAAGTCAATAAAATAGATCCTGGAGTTGTATGGGCATATATCTGAAACTCTAGGCTTCCATGTAAATACAGCCTTACTGTAACTGGGCTTTGTGCTAGAGTGAAAACTGACTTTCAAACAAGTGGGAAATGACGAATTGACGGTTGCCATATATAATTCCTGTTCAATCTGTTAGATATTGAAAAGAAACTTGGTTACAACAGTTTAAAATTCAATCCATAGACCTTAGAACACTATGTGAGTTGGACTGAACCTTTTAGAAATCAAAATAATAGAATCTTGTTTGGTGTAGGATGGTATCTGAAAAGCTCGGAAAATAAGTAAATAGAGACATACTCTCTGTGGGGCCGTGTTCAAACACTGAAAGACGTCATAGAAACAGTTGTTTAGTCAAGAGGATACCGATTACATTTGTATTTCCGGGAAAAAACTTGTCGTTTTTAGAAAACCCGGCATATATATATTCAAAATTCAAGCCTGTAGAGTTCAGAACACGATGTTATTTAGATTAAATCTCTAAGAAGTCAATAAAATAGATCCTGGAGTTGTATGGGAATATATCTGAAACGTTAGGGTCCATGTAAATACAGCTTTACACTATCGGGGCGGTGTTCTAACAGTGAAAACTGACTTTCAAACACTTCTAAAATAACGAATATACGGTTGCCATATATAATTCCTGTTCATTCTGTTATTTAAAAGAAACCTGGTTACAACCCTTTAAAATAGATTCTATAGACCTTAGAACACAATATGAGTTGGACAGAACCTTTAAGAAATCAAAATAATAGGACCTTCTTTTGTGTAGTAGGGTATCTGAAAAGCGAGAAAACAAGTAAGTAGAGCCATACTCTCTGTGGGGCCATGATCCAAAACTGAAAGCCGTCATAGAAACAGCTGTTTAGTCACGAGGATACTGATTACATTTGTATTTATGGGAAAAAACTTGGCGTTTTTAAAAAACGCCACATAAAATTCTTCAAAATAGGAGCGTGTGGAGTTCAGAACACTATGTTAGTTTGATTAAATCTCTGAGAATTCAAAAAAAATAGAACATGGAATTCTATGAGAATATATCTGAAACGCTAGGTTTCCATGAAAATACAGCCTTGCTGTGGACGGGGCCGTGTTCTAACAGTGAAAACTGACTTTCAAACAGTTCAGAAATGACGAATATACGGTTTCCATGTATAATTCTTGTTAAATCTGTTAGATATTTAAAAGAAACTTGGTTACAAAACTTTAAATTTCAATCTATAGACCTTAGATCACAATGTGAGTTGGACAGAACCTTTAAGAAATCAAAATAATAGGACCTTCTCTTGTGTAGGAAGGTATCTGAAAAGCTCCGAAAACAAGTCAGTAGAACCTTACTCTCTGGGTGCCGTGTTCAAACACTGAAAGCTGTCCGAGAAACAGCTGTTTAGTCACGAGGATACTAATTATAATTGTATTTCCGGGAAAAAACCCGGCATCAAAATCTTCAAAATTAAAACCTGTAGAGTTCAGAACACGATGTTAGTTAGATTAAATCTCTAAGAAGTCAATAAAATAGATCCTGGAGTTGTATGGGCATATATCTGAAACTCTAGGCTTCCATGTAAATACAGCCTTACTGTAACTGGGCTTTGTGCTAGAGTGAAAACTGACTTTCAAACAAGTGGGAAATGACGAATTGACGGTTGCCATATATAATTCCTGTTCAATCTGTTAGATATTGAAAAGAAACTTGGTTACAACAGTTTAAAATTCAATCCATAGACCTTAGAACACTATGTGAGTTGGACTGAACCTTTTAGAAATCAAAATAATAGAATCTTGTTTGGTGTAGGATGGTATCTGAAAAGCTCGGAAAATAAGTAAATAGAGACATACTCTCTGTGGGGCCGTGTTCAAACACTGAAAGACGTCATAGAAACAGTTGTTTAGTCAAGAGGATACCGATTACATTTGTATTTCCAGGAAAAAACTTGTCGTTTTTAGAAAACCCGGCATATATATATTCAAAATTCAAGCCTGTAGAGTTCAGAACACGATGTTATTTAGATTAAATCTCTAAGAAGTCAATAAAATAGATCCTGGAGTTGTATGGGAATATATCTGAAACGTTAGGGTCCATGTAAATACAGCTTTACACTATCGGGGCGGTGTTCTAACAGTGAAAACTGACTTTCAAACACTTCTAAAATAACGAATATACGGTTGCCATATATAATTCCTGTTCATTCTGTTATTTAAAAGAAACCTGGTTACAACCCTTTAAAATAGATTCTATAGACCTTAGAACACAATATGAGTTGGACAGAACCTTTAAGAAATCAAAATAATAGGACCTTCTTTTGTGTAGTAGGGTATCTGAAAAGCGAGAAAACAAGTAAGTAGAGCCATACTCTCTGTGGGGCCATGATCCAAAACTGAAAGCCGTCATAGAAACAGCTGTTTAGTCACGAGGATACTGATTACATTTGTATTTATGGGAAAAAACTTGGCGTTTTTAAAAAACGCCACATAAAATTCTTCAAAATAGGAGCGTGTGGAGTTCAGAACACTATGTTAGTTAGATTAAATCTCTGAGAATTCAAAAAAAATAGAACATGGAATTCTATGAGAATATATCTGAAACGCTAGGTTTCCATGAAAATACAGCCTTGCTGTGGACGGGGCCGTGTTCTAACAGTGAAAACTGACTTTCAAACAGTTCAGAAATGACGAATATACGGTTTCCATGTATAATTCTTGTTAAATCTGTTAGATATTTAAAAGAAACTTGGTTACAAAACTTTAAATTTCAATCTATAGACCTTAGATCACAATGTGAGTTGGACAGAACCTTTAAGAAATCAAAATAATAGGACCTTCTCTTGTGTAGGAAGGTATCTGAAAAGCTCCGAAAACAAGTCAGTAGAACCTTACTCTCTGGGTGCCGTGTTCAAACACTGAAAGCTGTCCGAGAAACAGCTGTTTAGTCACGAGGATACTAATTATAATTGTATTTCCGGGAAAAAACCCGGCATCAAAATCTTCAAAATTAAAACCTGTAGAGTTCAGAACACGATGTTAGTTAGATTAAATCTCTAAGAAGTCAATAAAATAGATCCTGGAGTTGTATGGGCATATATCTGAAACTCTAGGCTTCCATGTAAATACAGCCTTACTGTAACTGGGCTTTGTGCTAGAGTGAAAACTGACTTTCAAACAAGTGGGAAATGACGAATTGACGGTTGCCATATATAATTCCTGTTCAATCTGTTAGATATTGAAAAGAAACTTGGTTACAACAGTTTAAAATTCAATCCATAGACCTTAGAACACTATGTGAGTTGGACTGAACCTTTTAGAAATCAAAATAATAGAATCTTGTTTGGTGTAGGATGGTATCTGAAAAGCTCGGAAAATAAGTAAATAGAGACATACTCTCTGTGGGGCCGTGTTCAAACACTGAAAGACGTCATAGAAACAGTTGTTTAGTCAAGAGGATACCGATTACATTTGTATTTCCAGGAAAAAACTTGTCGTTTTTAGAAAACCCGGCATATATATATTCAAAATTCAAGCCTGTAGAGTTCAGAACACGATGTTATTTAGATTAAATCTCTAAGAAGTCAATAAAATAGATCCTGGAGTTGTATGGGAATATATCTGAAACGTTAGGGTCCATGTAAATACAGCTTTACACTATCGGGGCGGTGTTCTAACAGTGAAAACTGACTTTCAAACACTTCTAAAATAACGAATATACGGTTGCCATATATAATTCCTGTTCATTCTGTTATTTAAAAGAAACCTGGTTACAACCCTTTAAAATAGATTCTATAGACCTTAGAACACAATATGAGTTGGACAGAACCTTTAAGAAATCAAAATAATAGGACCTTCTTTTGTGTAGTAGGGTATCTGAAAAGCGAGAAAACAAGTAAGTAGAGCCATACTCTCTGTGGGGCCATGATCCAAAACTGAAAGCCGTCATAGAAACAGCTGTTTAGTCACGAGGATACTGATTACATTTGTATTTATGGGAAAAAACTTGGCGTTTTTAAAAAACGCCACATAAAATTCTTCAAAATAGGAGCGTGTGGAGTTCAGAACACTATGTTAGTTAGATTAAATCTCTGAGAATTCAAAAAAAATAGAACATGGAATTCTATGAGAATATATCTGAAACGCTAGGTTTCCATGAAAATACAGCCTTGCTGTGGACGGGGCCGTGTTCTAACAGTGAAAACTGACTTTCAAACAGTTCAGAAATGACGAATATACGGTTTCCATGTATAATTCTTGTTAAATCTGTTAGATATTTAAAAGAAACTTGGTTACAAAACTTTAAATTTCAATCTATAGACCTTAGATCACAATGTGAGTTGGACAGAACCTTTAAGAAATCAAAATAATAGGACCTTCTCTTGTGTAGGAAGGTATCTGAAAAGCTCCGAAAACAAGTCAGTAGAACCTTACTCTCTGGGTGCCGTGTTCAAACACTGAAAGCTGTCCGAGAAACAGCTGTTTAGTCACGAGGATACTAATTATAATTGTATTTCCGGGAAAAAACCCGGCATCAAAATCTTCAAAATTAAAACCTGTAGAGTTCAGAACACGATGTTAGTTAGATTAAATCTCTAAGAAGTCAATAAAATAGATCCTGGAGTTGTATGGGCATATATCTGAAACTCTAGGCTTCCATGTAAATACAGCCTTACTGTAACTGGGCTTTGTGCTAGAGTGAAAACTGACTTTCAAACAAGTGGGAAATGACGAATTGACGGTTGCCATATATAATTCCTGTTCAATCTGTTAGATATTGAAAAGAAACTTGGTTACAACAGTTTAAAATTCAATCCATAGACCTTAGAACACTATGTGAGTTGGACTGAACCTTTTAGAAATCAAAATAATAGAATCTTGTTTGGTGTAGGATGGTATCTGAAAAGCTCGGAAAATAAGTAAATAGAGACATACTCTCTGTGGGGCCGTGTTCAAACACTGAAAGACGTCATAGAAACAGTTGTTTAGTCAAGAGGATACCGATTACATTTGTATTTCCAGGAAAAAACTTGTCGTTTTTAGAAAACCCGGCATATATATATTCAAAATTCAAGCCTGTAGAGTTCAGAACACGATGTTATTTAGATTAAATCTCTAAGAAGTCAATAAAATAGATCCTGGAGTTGTATGGGAATATATCTGAAACGTTAGGGTCCATGTAAATACAGCTTTACACTATCGGGGCGGTGTTCTAACAGTGAAAACTGACTTTCAAACACTTCTAAAATAACGAATATACGGTTGCCATATATAATTCCTGTTCATTCTGTTATTTAAAAGAAACCTGGTTACAACCCTTTAAAATAGATTCTATAGACCTTAGAACACAATATGAGTTGGACAGAACCTTTAAGAAATCAAAATAATAGGACCTTCTTTTGTGTAGTAGGGTATCTGAAAAGCGAGAAAACAAGTAAGTAGAGCCATACTCTCTGTGGGGCCATGATCCAAAACTGAAAGCCGTCATAGAAACAGCTGTTTAGTGACGAGGATACTGATTACATTTGTATTTATGGGAAAAAACTTGGCGTTTTTAAAAAACGCCACATAAAATTCTTCAAAATAGGAGCGTGTGGAGTTCAGAACACTATGTTAGTTAGATTAAATCTCTGAGAATTCAAAAAAAATAGAACATGGAATTCTATGAGAATATATCTGAAACGCTAGGTTTCCATGAAAATACAGCCTTGCTGTGGACGGGGCCGTGTTCTAACAGTGAAAACTGACTTTCAAACAGTTCAGAAATGACGAATATACGGTTTCCATGTATAATTCTTGTTAAATCTGTTAGATATTTAAAAGAAACTTGGTTACAAAACTTTAAATTTCAATCTATAGACCTTAGATCACAATGTGAGTTGGACAGAACCTTTAAGAAATCAAAATAATAGGACCTTCTCTTGTGTAGGAAGGTATCTGAAAAGCTCCGAAAACAAGTAAGTAGAACCTTACTCTCTGGGTGCCGTGTTCAAACACTGAAAGCTGTCCGAGAAACAGCTGTTTAGTCACGAGGATACTAATTATAATTGTATTTCCGGGAAAAAACCCGGCATCAAAATCTTCAAAATTAAAACCTGTAGAGTTCAGAACACGATGTTAGTTAGATTAAATCTCTAAGAAGTCAATAAAATAGATCCTGGAGTTGTATGGGCATATATCTGAAACTCTAGGCTTCCATGTAAATACAGCCTTACTGTAACTGGGCTTTGTGCTAGAGTGAAAACTGACTTTCAAACAAGTGGGAAATGACGAATTGACGGTTGCCATATATAATTCCTGTTCAATCTGTTAGATATTGAAAAGAAACTTGGTTACAACAGTTTAAAATTCAATCCATAGACCTTAGAACACTATGTGAGTTGGACTGAACCTTTTAGAAATCAAAATAATAGAATCTTGTTTGGTGTAGGATGGTATCTGAAAAGCTCGGAAAATAAGTAAATAGAGACATACTCTCTGTGGGGCCGTGTTCAAACACTGAAAGACGTCATAGAAACAGTTGTTTAGTCAAGAGGATACCGATTACATTTGTATTTCCAGGAAAAAACTTGTCGTTTTTAGAAAACCCGGCATATATATATTCAAAATTCAAGCCTGTAGAGTTCAGAACACCATGTTATTTAGATTAAATCTCTAAGAAGTCAATAAAATAGATCCTGGAGTTGTATGGGAATATATCTGAAACGTTAGGGTCCATGTAAATACAGCTTTACACTATCGGGGCGGTGTTCTAACAGTGAAAACTGACTTTCAAACACTTCTAAAATAACGAATATACGGTTGCCATATATAATTCCTGTTCATTCTGTTATTTAAAAGAAACCCGGTTACAACCCTTTAAAATAGATTCTATAGACCTTAGAACACAATATGAGTTGGACAGAACCTTTAAGAAATCAAAATAATAGGACCTTCTTTTGTGTAGTAGGGTATCTGAAAAGCGAGAAAACAAGTAAGTAGAGCCATACTCTCTGTGGGGCCATGATCCAAAACTGAAAGCCGTCATAGAAACAGCTGTTTAGTCACGAGGATACTGATTACATTTGTATTTATGGGAAAAAACTTGGCGTTTTTAAAAAACGCCACATAAAATTCTTCAAAATACGAGCCTGTGGAGTTCAGAACACCATGTTAGTTAGATTAAATCTCTAAGAATTCAAAAAAATAGAACATGGAATTCTATGAGAATATATCTGAAACGCTAGGTTTCCATGGAAATACAGCCTTGCTGTGGACGGGGCCGTGTTCTAACAGTGAAAACTGACTTTCAAACAGTTCAGAAATGACGAATATACGGTTTCCATGTATAATTCTTGTTAAATCTGTTAGATATTTAAAAGAAACTTGGTTACAAAACTTTAAATTTCAATCTATAGACCTTAGACCACAATGTGAGTTGGACAGAACCTTTAAGAAATCAAAATAATAGGACCTTCTTTTGTGTAGGAAGGTATCTGAAAAGCTCCGAAAACAAGTAAGTAGAACCTTACTCTCTGGGTGCCGTGTTCAAACACTGAAAGCTGTCCGAGAAACAGCTGTTTAGTCACGAGGATACTAATTATAATTGTATTTCCGGGAAAAAACCCGGCATCAAAATCTTCAAAATTAAAACCTGTAGAGTTCAGAACACGATGTTAGTTAGATTAAATCTCTAAGAAGTCAATAAAATAGATCCTGGAGTTGTATGGGCATATATCTGAAACTCTAGGCTTCCATGTAAATACAGCCTTACTGTAACTGGGCTTTGTGCTAGAGTGAAAACTGACTTTCAAACAAGTGGGAAATGACGAATTGACGGTTGCCATATATAATTCCTGTTCAATCTGTTAGATATTGAAAAGAAACTTGGTTACAACAGTTTAAAATTCAATCCATAGACCTTAGAACACTATGTGAGTTGGACTGAACCTTTTAGAAATCAAAATAATAGAATCTTGTTTGGTGTAGGATGGTATCTGAAAAGCTCGGAAAATAAGTAAATAGAGACATACTCTCTGTGGGGCCGTGTTCAAACACTGAAAGACGTCATAGAAACAGTTGTTTAGTCAAGAGGATACCGATTACATTTGTATTTCCAGGAAAAAACTTGTCGTTTTTAGAAAACCGGGCATATATATATTCAAAATTCAAGCCTGTAGAGTTCAGAACACGATGTTAGTTAGATTAAATCTCTAAGAAGTCAATAAAATAGATCCTGGAGTTGTATGGGAATATATCTGAAACGTTAGGGTCCATGTAAATACAGCTTTACACTATCGGGGCCGTGTTCTAACAGTGAAAACTGACTTTCAAACACTTCTAAAATAACGAATATACGGTTGCCATATATAATTCCTGTTCATTCTGTTATTTAAAAGAAACCTGGTTACAACCCTTTAAAATAGATTCTATAGACCTTAGAACACAATATGAGTTGGACAGAACCTTTAAGAAATCAAAATAATAGGACCTTCTTTTGTGTAGTAGGGTATCTGAAAAGCTGAGAAAACAAGTAAGTAGAGCCATACTCTCTGTGGGGCCATGATCCAAAACTGAAAGCCGTCATAGAAACAGCTGTTTAGTCACGAGGATACTGATTACATTTGTATTTATGGGAAAAAACTTGGCGTTTTTAAAAAAGGCCACATAAAATTCTTCAAAATACGAGCCTGTAGAGTTCAGAACACGATGTTAGTTAGATTAAATCTCTAAGAATTCAAAAAAAATAGAACATGGAATTCTATGAGAATATATCTGAAACGCTAGGTTTCCATGAAAATACAGCCTTGCTGTGGACGGGGCCGTGTTCTAACAGTGAAAACTGACTTTCAAACAGTTCAGAAATGACGAATATACGGTTTCCATGTATAATTCTTGTTAAATCTGTTCGATATTTAAAAGAAACTTGGTTACAAAACTTTAAATTTCAATCTATAGACCTTAGACCACAATGTGAGTTGGACAGAACCTTTAAGAAATCAAAATAATAGGACCTTCTCTTGTGTAGGAAGGTATCTGAAAAGCTCCGAAAACAAGTAAGTAGAACCTTACTCTCTGGGTGCCGTGTTCAAACACTGAAAGCTGTCCGAGAAACAGCTGTTTAGTCACGAGGATACTAATTATAATTGTATTTCCGGGAAAAAACCCGGCATCAAAATCTTCAAAATTAAAACCTGTAGAGTTCAGAACACGATGTTAGTTAGATTAAATCTCTAAGAAGTCAATAAAATAGATCCTGGAGTTGTATGGGCATATATCTGAAACTCTAGGCTTCCATGTAAATACAGCCTTACTGTAACTGGGCTTTGTGCTAGAGTGAAAACTGACTTTCAAACAAGTGGGAAATGACGAATTGACGGTTGCCATATATAATTCCTGTTCAATCTGTTAGATATTGAAAAGAAACTTTGTTACAACAGTTTAAAATTCAATCCATAGACCTTAGAACACTATGTGAGTTGGACTGAACCTTTTAGAAATCAAAATAATAGAATCTTGTTTGGTGTAGGATGGTATCTGAAAAGCTCGGAAAATAAGTAAATAGAGACATACTCTCTGTGGGGCCGTGTTCAAACACTGAAAGACGTCATAGAAACAGTTGTTTAGTCAAGAGGATACCGATTACATTTGTATTTCCGGGAAAAAACTTGTCGTTTTTAGAAAACCCGGCATATATATATTCAAAATTCAAGCCTGTAGAGTTCAGAACACGATGTTAGTTAGATTAAATCTCTAAGAAGTCAATAAAATAGATCCTGGAGTTGTATGGGAATATATTAGAAAGGTTAGGGTCCATGTAAATACAGCTTTACACTATCGGGGCCGTGTTCTAACAGTGAAAACTGACTTTCAAACACTTCTAAAATAACGAATATACGGTTGCCATATATAATTCCTGTTCATTCTGTTATTTAAAAGAAACCTGGTTACAACCCTTTAAAATAGATTCTATAGACCTTAGAACACAATATGAGTTGGACAGAACCTTTAAGAAATCAAAATAATAGGACCTTCTTTTGTGTAGTAGGGTATCTGAAAAGCGAGAAAACAAGTAAGTAGAGCCATACTCTCTGTGGGGCCATGATCCAAAACTGAAAGCCGTCATAGAAACAGCTGTTTAGTCACGAGGATACTGATTATATTTGTATTTATGGGAAAAAACTTGGCGTTTTTAAAAAACGCCACATAAAATTCTTCAAAATACGAGCCTGTGGAGTTCAGAACACGATGTTAGTTAGATTAAATCTCTAAGAATTCAAAAAAAATAGAACATGGAATTCTATGAGAATATATCTGAAACGCTAGGTTTCCATGAAAATACAGCCTTGCTGTGGACGGGGCCGTGTTCTAACGGTGAAAACTGACTTTCAAACAGTTCAGAAATGACGAATATACGGTTTCCATGTATAATTCTTGTTAAATCTGTTAGATATTTAAAAGAAACTTGGTTACAAAACTTTAAATTTCAATCTATAGACCTTAGACCACAATGTGAGTTGGACAGAACCTTTAAGAAATCAAAATAATAGGACCTTCTTTTGTGTAAGAAGGTATCTGAAAAGCTCCGAAAACAAGTAAGTAGAACCTTACTCTCTGGGTGCCGTGTTCAAACACTGAAAGCTGTCCGAGAAACAGCTGTTTAGTCACGAGGATACTGATTACATTTGTATTTATGGGAAAAAACTTGGCGTTTTTAAAAAAGGCCACATAAAATTCTTCAAAATACGAGCCTGTAGAGTTCAGAACACGATGTTAGTTAGATTAAATCTCTAAGAATTCAAAAAAATAGATCATGGAATTGTATGAGAATATATCTGAAAGGCTCGGTTTCCATGGAAATACAGCCTTACTGTGGACGGGGCCGTGTTCTAACATTTTAAAACTGACTTTCAAACAGTTCAGAAATGACGAATATACGGTTTCCATTTATAATTCTTATTAAATCTGTTCGATATTTAAAAGAAACTTGGTTACAAAACTTTAAATTTCAATCTATAGACCTTAGACCACAATGTGAGTTGGACAGAACCTTTAAGAAATTAAAATAATAGGACCTTCTTTTGTGTAGGAAGGTATCTGAAAAGCTAAGAAATCAGGTAAGTAGAGTCTTACTGTCTGTGGGGCCATGATCCAAAACTGAAAGCCGTCAAAGAAACAGCTGTTTAGTCACGAGGATACTGATTACATTTGTATTTATGGGAAAAAACTTGGCGTTTTTAAAAAAGGCCACATAAAATTCTTCAAAATACGAGCCTGTAGAGTTCAGAACACGATGTTAGTTAGATTAAATCTCTAAGAATTCAAAAAAATAGATCATGGAATTGTATGAGAATATATCTGAAACGCTCGGTTTCCATGGAAATACAGCCTTACTGTGGACGGGGCCGTGTTCTAACAGTGAAAACTGACTTTCAAACAGTTCAGAAATGACGAATATACGGTTTCCATGTATAATTCTTGTTAAATCTGTTCGATATTTAAAAGAAACTTGGTTACAAAACTTTAAATTTCAATCTATAGACCTTAGACCACAATGTGAGTTGGACAGAACCTTTAAGAAATCAAAATAATAGGACCTTCTTTTGTGTAGGAAGGTATCTGAAAAGCTCCGAAAACAAGTAAGTAGAACCTTACTCTCTGGGTGCCGTGTTCAAACACTGAAAGCTGTCCGAGAAACAGCTGTTTAGTCACGAGGATACTAATTATAATTGTATTTCCGGGAAAAAACCCGGCATCAAAATCTTCAAAATTAAAACCTGTAGAGTTCAGAACACGATGTTAGTTAGATTAAATCTCTAAGAAGTCAATAAAATAGATCCTGGAGTTGTATGGGCATATATCTGAAACTCTAGGCTTCCATGTAAATACAGCCTTACTGTAACTGGGCTTTGTGCTAGAGTGAAAACTGACTTTCAAACAAGTGGGAAATGACGAATTGACGGTTGCCATATATAATTCCTGTTCAATCTGTTAGATATTGAAAAGAAACTTGGTTACAACAGTTTAAAATTCAATCCATAGACCTTAGAACACTATGTGAGTTGGACTGAACCTTTTAGAAATCAAAATAATAGAATCTTGTTTGGTGTAGGATGGTATCTGAAAAGCTCGGAAAATAAGTAAATAGAGACATACTCTCTGTGTGGCCGTGTTCAAACACTGAAAGACGTCATAGAAACAGTTGTTTAGTCAAGAGGATACCGATTACATTTGTATTTCCGGGAAAAAACTTGTCGTTTTTAGAAAACCCGGCATATATATATTCAAAATTCAAGCCTGTAGAGTTCAGAACACGATGTTAGTTAGATTAAATCTCTAAGAAGTCAATAAAATAGATCCTGGAGTTGTATGGGAATATATCTGAAACGTTAGGGTCCATGTAAATACAGCTTTACACTATCGGGGCCGTGTTCTAACAGTGAAAACTGACTTTCAAACACTTCTAAAATAACGAATATACGGTTGCCATATATAATTCCTGTTCATTCTGTTATTTAAAAGAAACCTGGTTACAACCCTTTAAAATAGATTCTATAGACCTTAGAACACAATATGAGTTGGACAGAACCTTTAAGAAATCAAAATAATAGGACCTTCTTTTGTGTAGTAGGGTATCTGAAAAGCTGAGAAAACAAGTAAGTAGAGCCATACTCTCTGTGGGGCCATGATCCAAAACTGAAAGCCGTCATAGAAACAGCTGTTTAGTCACGAGGATACTGATTACATTTGTATTTATGGGATAAAACTTGGCGTTTTTAAAAAACGCCACATAAAATTCTTCAAAATAGGAGCCTGTGGAGTTCAGAACACGATGTTAGTTAGATTAAATCTCTAAGAATTCAAAAAAAATAGAACATGGAATTCTATGAGAATATATCTGAAACGCTAGGTTTCCATGAAAATACAGCCTTGCTGTGGACGGGGCCGTGTTCTAACAGTGAAAACTGACTTTCAAACAGTTCAGAAATGACGAATATACGGTTTCCATGTATAATTCTTGTTAAATCTGTTAGATATTTAAAAGAAACTTGGTTACAAAACTTTAAATTTCAATCTATAGACCTTAGACCACAATGTGAGTTGGACAGAACCTTTAAGAAATCAAAATAATAGGACCTTCTTTTGTGTAGGAAGGTATCTGAAAAGCTCCGAAAACAAGTCAGTAGAACCTTACTCTCTGGGTGCCGTGTTCAAACACTGAAAGCTGTCCGAGAAACAGCTGTTTAGTCACGAGGATACTAATTATAATTGTATTTCCGGGAAAAAACCCGGCATCCAAATCTTCAAAATTAAAACCTGTAGAGTTCAGAACACGATGTTAGTTAGATTAAATCTCTAAGAAGTCAATAAAATAGATCCTGGAGTTGTATGGGCATATATCTGAAACTCTAGGCTTCCATGTAAATACAGCCTTACTGTAACTGGGCTTTGTGCTAGAGTGAAAACTGACTTTCAAACAAGTGGGAAATGACGAATTGACGGTTGCCATATATAATTCCTGTTCAATCTGTTAGATATTGAAAAGAAACTTGGTTACAACAGTTTAAAATTCAATCCATAGACCTTAGAACACTATGTGAGTTGGACTGAACCTTTTAGAAATCAAAATAATAGAATCTTGTTTGGTGTAGGATGGTATCTGAAAAGCTCGGAAAATAAGTAAATAGAGACATACTCTCTGTGGGGCCGTGTTCAAACACTGAAAGACGTCATAGAAACAGTTGTTTAGTCAAGAGGATACCGATTACATTTGTATTTCCGGGAAAAAACTTGTCGTTTTTAGAAAACCCGGCATATATATATTCAAAATTCAAGCCTGTAGAGTTCAGAACACGATGTTATTTAGATTAAATCTCTAAGAAGTCAATAAAATAGATCCTGGAGTTGTATGGGAATATATCTGAAACGTTAGGGTCCATGTAAATACAGCTTTACACTATCGGGGCGGTGTTCTAACAGTGAAAACTGACTTTCAAACACTTCTAAAATAACGAATATACGGTTGCCATATATAATTCCTGTTCATTCTGTTATTTAAAAGAAACCTGGTTACAACCCTTTAAAATAGATTCTATAGACCTTAGAACACAATATGAGTTGGACAGAACCTTTAAGAAATCAAAATAATAGGACCTTCTTTTGTGTAGTAGGGTATCTGAAAAGCGAGAAAACAAGTAAGTAGAGCCATACTCTCTGTGGGGCCATGATCCAAAACTGAAAGCCGTCATAGAAACAGCTGTTTAGTCACGAGGATACTGATTACATTTGTATTTATGGGAAAAAACTTGGCGTTTTTAAAAAACGCCACATAAAATTCTTCAAAATAGGAGCGTGTGGAGTTCAGAACACTATGTTAGTTTGATTAAATCTCTGAGAATTCAAAAAAAATAGAACATGGAATTCTATGAGAATATATCTGAAACGCTAGGTTTCCATGAAAATACAGCCTTGCTGTGGACGGGGCCGTGTTCTAACAGTGAAAACTGACTTTCAAACAGTTCAGAAATGACGAATATACGGTTTCCATGTATAATTCTTGTTAAATCTGTTAGATATTTAAAAGAAACTTGGTTACAAAACTTTAAATTTCAATCTATAGACCTTAGATCACAATGTGAGTTGGACAGAACCTTTAAGAAATCAAAATAATAGGACCTTCTCTTGTGTAGGAAGGTATCTGAAAAGCTCCGAAAACAAGTCAGTAGAACCTTACTCTCTGGGTGCCGTGTTCAAACACTGAAAGCTGTCCGAGAAACAGCTGTTTAGTCACGAGGATACTAATTATAATTGTATTTCCGGGGAAAAACCCGGCATCAAAATCTTCAAAATTAAAACCTGTAGAGTTCAGAACACGATGTTAGTTAGATTAAATCTCTAAGAAGTCAATAAAATAGATCCTGGAGTTGTATGGGCATATATCTGAAACTCTAGGCTTCCATGTAAATACAGCCTTACTGTAACTGGGCTTTGTGCTAGAGTGAAAACTGACTTTCAAACAAGTGGGAAATGACGAATTGACGGTTGCCATATATAATTCCTGTTCAATCTGTTAGATATTGAAAAGAAACTTGGTTACAACAGTTTAAAATTCAATCCATAGACCTTAGAACACTATGTGAGTTGGACTGAACCTTTTAGAAATCAAAATAATAGAATCTTGTTTGGTGTAGGATGGTATCTGAAAAGCTCGGAAAATAAGTAAATAGAGACATACTCTCTGTGGGGCCGTGTTCAAACACTGAAAGACGTCATAGAAACAGTTGTTTAGTCAAGAGGATACCGATTACATTTGTATTTCCAGGAAAAAACTTGTCGTTTTTAGAAAACTCGGCATATATATATTCAAAATTCAAGCCTGTAGAGTTCAGAACACGATGTTATTTAGATTAAATCTCTAAGAAGTCAATAAAATAGATCCTGGAGTTGTATGGGAATATATCTGAAACGTTAGGGTCCATGTAAATACAGCTTTACACTATCGGGGCGGTGTTCTAACAGTGAAAACTGACTTTCAAACACTTCTAAAATAACGAATATACGGTTGCCATATATAATTCCTGTTCATTCTGTTATTTAAAAGAAACCTGGTTACAACCCTTTAAAATAGATTCTATAGACCTTAGAACACAATATGAGTTGGACAGAACCTTTAAGAAATCAAAATAATAGGACCTTCTTTTGTGTAGTAGGGTATCTGAAAAGCGAGAAAACAAGTAAGTAGAGCCATACTCTCTGTGGGGCCATGATCCAAAACTGAAAGCCGTCATAGAAACAGCTGTTTAGTCACGAGGATACTGATTACATTTGTATTTATGGGAAAAAACTTGGCGTTTTTAAAAAACGCCACATAAAATTCTTCAAAATAGGAGCGTGTGGAGTTCAGAACACTATGTTAGTTAGATTAAATCTCTGAGAATTCAAAAAAAATAGAACATGGAATTCTATGAGAATATATCTGAAACGCTAGGTTTCCATGAAAATACAGCCTTGCTGTGGACGGGGCCGTGTTCTAACAGTGAAAACTGACTTTCAAACAGTTCAGAAATGACGAATATACGGTTTCCATGTATAATTCTTGTTAAATCTGTTAGATATTTAAAAGAAACTTGGTTACAAAACTTTAAATTTCAATCTATAGACCTTAGATCACAATGTGAGTTGGACAGAACCTTTAAGAAATCAAAATAATAGGACCTTCTCTTGTGTAGGAAGGTATCTGAAAAGCTCCGAAAACAAGTCAGTAGAACCTTACTCTCTGGGTGCCGTGTTCAAACACTGAAAGCTGTCCGAGAAACAGCTGTTTAGTCACGAGGATACTAATTATAATTGTATTTCCGGGAAAAAACCCGGCATCAAAATCTTCAAAATTAAAACCTGTAGAGTTCAGAACACGATGTTAGTTAGATTAAATCTCTAAGAAGTCAATAAAATAGATCCTGGAGTTGTATGGGCATATATCTGAAACTCTAGGCTTCCATGTAAATACAGCCTTACTGTAACTGGGCTTTGTGCTAGAGTGAAAACTGACTTTCAAACAAGTGGGAAATGACGAATTGACGGTTGCCATATATAATTCCTGTTCAATCTGTTAGATATTGAAAAGAAACTTGGTTACAACAGTTTAAAATTCAATCCATAGACCTTAGAACACTATGTGAGTTGGACTGAACCTTTTAGAAATCAAAATAATAGAATCTTGTTTGGTGTAGGATGGTATCTGAAAAGCTCGGAAAATAAGTAAATAGAGACATACTCTCTGTGGGGCCGTGTTCAAACACTGAAAGACGTCATAGAAACAGTTGTTTAGTCAAGAGGATACCGATTACATTTGTATTTCCAGGAAAAAACTTGTCGTTTTTAGAAAACCCGGCATATATATATTCAAAATTCAAGCCTGTAGAGTTCAAAACACGATGTTATTTAGATTAAATCTCTAAGAAGTCAATAAAATAGATCCTGGAGTTGTATGGGAATATATCTGAAACGTTAGGGTCCATGTAAATACAGCTTTACACTATCGGGGCGGTGTTCTAACAGTGAAAACTGACTTTCAAACACTTCTAAAATAACGAATATACGGTTGCCATATATAATTCCTGTTCATTCTGTTATTTAAAAGAAACCTGGTTACAACCCTTTAAAATAGATTCTATAGACCTTAGAACACAATATGAGTTGGACAGAACCTTTAAGAAATCAAAATAATAGGACCTTCTTTTGTGTAGTAGGGTATCTGAAAAGCGAGAAAACAAGTAAGTAGAGCCATACTCTCTGTGGGGCCATGATCCAAAACTGAAAGCCGTCATAGAAACAGCTGTTTAGTCACGAGGATACTGATTACATTTGTATTTATGGGAAAAAACTTGGCGTTTTTAAAAAACGCCACATAAAATTCTTCAAAATAGGAGCGTGTGGAGTTCAGAACACTATGTTAGATTAAATCTCTGAGAATTCAAAAAAAATAGAACATGGAATTCTATGAGAATATATCTGAAACGCTAGGTTTCCATGAAAATACAGCCTTGCTGTGGACGGGGCCGTGTTCTAACAGTGAAAACTGACTTTCAAACAGTTCAGAAATGACGAATATACGGTTTCCATGTATAATTCTTGTTAAATCTGTTAGATATTTAAAAGAAACTTGGTTACAAAACTTTAAATTTCAATCTATAGACCTTAGATCACAATGTGAGTTGGACAGAACCTTTAAGAAATCAAAATAATAGGACCTTCTCTTGTGTAGGAAGGTATCTGAAAAGCTCCGAAAACAAGTCAGTAGAACCTTACTCTCTGGGTGCCGTGTTCAAACACTGAAAGCTGTCCGAGAAACAGCTGTTTAGTCACGAGGATACTAATTATAATTGTATTTCCGGGAAAAAACCCGGCATCAAAATCTTCAAAATTAAAACCTGTAGAGTTCAGAACACGATGTTAGTTAGATTAAATCTCTAAGAAGTCAATAAAATAGATCCTGGAGTTGTATGGGCATATATCTGAAACTCTAGGCTTCCATGTAAATACAGCCTTACTGTAACTGGGCTTTGTGCTAGAGTGAAAACTGACTTTCAAACAAGTGGGAAATGACGAATTGACGGTTGCCATATATAATTCCTGTTCAATCTGTTAGATATTGAAAAGAAACTTGGTTACAACAGTTTAAAATTCAATCCATAGACCTTAGAACACTATGTGAGTTGGACTGAACCTTTTAGAAATCAAAATAATAGAATCTTGTTTGGTGTAGGATGGTATCTGAAAAGCTCGGAAAATAAGTAAATAGAGACATACTCTCTGTGGGGCCGTGTTCAAACACTGAAAGACGTCATAGAAACAGTTGTTTAGTCAAGAGGATACCTATTACATTTGTATTTCCAGGAAAAAACTTGTCGTTTTTAGAAAACCCGGCATATATATATTCAAAATTCAAGCCTGTAGAGTTCAGAACACGATGTTATTTAGATTAAATCTCTAAGAAGTCAATAAAATAGATCCTGGAGTTGTATGGGAATATATCTGAAACGTTAGGGTCCATGTAAATACAGCTTTACACTATCGGGGCGGTGTTCTAACAGTGAAAACTGACTTTCAAACACTTCTAAAATAACGAATATACGGTTGCCATATATAATTCCTGTTCATTCTGTTATTTAAAAGAAACCTGGTTACAACCCTTTAAAATAGATTCTATAGACCTTAGAACACAATATGAGTTGGACAGAACCTTTAAGAAATCAAAATAATAGGACCTTCTTTTGTGTAGTAGGGTATCTGAAAAGCGAGAAAACAAGTAAGTAGAGCCATACTCTCTGTGGGGCCATGATCCAAAACTGAAAGCCGTCATAGAAACAGCTGTTTAGTGACGAGGATACTGATTACATTTGTATTTATGGGAAAAAACTTGGCGTTTTTAAAAAACGCCACATAAAATTCTTCAAAATAGGAGCGTGTGGAGTTCAGAACACTATGTTAGTTAGATTAAATCTCTGAGAATTCAAAAAAAATAGAACATGGAATTCTATGAGAATATATCTGAAACGCTAGGTTTCCATGAAAATACAGCCTTGCTGTGGACGGGGCCGTGTTCTAACAGTGAAAACTGACTTTCAAACAGTTCAGAAATGACGAATATACGGTTTCCATGTATAATTCTTGTTAAATCTGTTAGATATTTAAAAGAAACTTGGTTACAAAACTTTAAATTTCAATCTATAGACCTTAGATCACAATGTGAGTTGGACAGAACCTTTAAGAAATCAAAATAATAGGACCTTCTCTTGTGTAGGAAGGTATCTGAAAAGCTCCGAAAACAAGTAAGTAGAACCTTACTCTCTGGGTGCCGTGTTCAAACACTGAAAGCTGTCCGAGAAACAGCTGTTTAGTCACGAGGATACTAATTATAATTGTATTTCCGGGAAAAAACCCGGCATCAAAATCTTCAAAATTAAAACCTGTAGAGTTCAGAACACGATGTTAGTTAGATTAAATCTCTAAGAAGTCAATAAAATAGATCCTGGAGTTGTATGGGCATATATCTGAAACTCTAGGCTTCCATGTAAATACAGCCTTACTGTAACTGGGCTTTGTGCTAGAGTGAAAACTGACTTTCAAACAAGTGGGAAATGACGAATTGACGGTTGCCATATATAATTCCTGTTCAATCTGTTAGATATTGAAAAGAAACTTGGTTACAACAGTTTAAAATTCAATCCATAGACCTTAGAACACTATGTGAGTTGGACTGAACCTTTTAGAAATCAAAATAATAGAATCTTGTTTGGTGTAGGATGGTATCTGAAAAGCTCGGAAAATAAGTAAATAGAGACATACTCTCTGTGGGGCCGTGTTCAAACACTGAAAGACGTCATAGAAACAGTTGTTTAGTCAAGAGGATACCGATTACATTTGTATTTCCAGGAAAAAACTTGTCGTTTTTAGAAAACCCGGCATATATATATTCAAAATTCAAGCCTGTAGAGTTCAGAACACGATGTTATTTAGATTAAATCTCTAAGAAGTCAATAAAATAGATCCTGGAGTTGTATGGGAATATATCTGAAACGTTAGGGTCCATGTAAATACAGCTTTACACTATCGGGGCGGTGTTCTAACAGTGAAAACTGACTTTCAAACACTTCTAAAATAACGAATATACGGTTGCCATATATAATTCCTGTTCATTCTGTTATTTAAAAGAAACCCGGTTACAACCCTTTAAAATAGATTCTATAGACCTTAGAACACAATATGAGTTGGACAGAACCTTTAAGAAATCAAAATAATAGGACCTTCTTTTGTGTAGTAGGGTATCTGAAAAGCGAGAAAACAAGTAAGTAGAGCCATACTCTCTGTGGGGCCATGATCCAAAACTGAAAGCCGTCATAGAAACAGCTGTTTAGTCACGAGGATACTGATTACATTTGTATTTATGGGAAAAAACTTGGCGTTTTTAAAAAACGCCACATAAAATTCTTCAAAATACGAGCCTGTGGAGTTCAGAACACCATGTTAGTTAGATTAAATCTCTAAGAATTCAAAAAAATAGAACATGGAATTCTATGAGAATATATCTGAAACGCTAGGTTTCCATGGAAATACAGCCTTGCTGTGGACGGGGCCGTGTTCTAACAGTGAAAACTGACTTTCAAACAGTTCAGAAATGACGAATATACGGTTTCCATGTATAATTCTTGTTAAATCTGTTAGATATTTAAAAGAAACTTGGTTACAAAACTTTAAATTTCAATCTATAGACCTTAGACCACAATGTGAGTTGGACAGAACCTTTAAGAAATCAAAATAATAGGACCTTCTTTTGTGTAGGAAGGTATCTGAAAAGCTCCGAAAACAAGTAAGTAGAACCTTACTCTCTGGGTGCCGTGTTCAAACACTGAAAGCTGTCCGAGAAACAGCTGTTTAGTCACGAGGATACTAATTATAATTGTATTTCCGGGAAAAAACCCGGCATCAAAATCTTCAAAATTAAAACCTGTAGAGTTCAGAACACGATGTTAGTTAGATTAAATCTCTAAGAAGTCAATAAAATAGATCCTGGAGTTGTATGGGCATATATCTGAAACTCTAGGCTTCCATGTAAATACAGCCTTACTGTAACTGGGCTTTGTGCTAGAGTGAAAACTGACTTTCAAACAAGTGGGAAATGACGAATTGACGGTTGCCATATATAATTCCTGTTCAATCTGTTAGATATTGAAAAGAAACTTGGTTACAACAGTTTAAAATTCAATCCATAGACCTTAGAACACTATGTGAGTTGGACTGAACCTTTTAGAAATCAAAATAATAGAATCTTGTTTGGTGTAGGATGGTATCTGAAAAGCTCGGAAAATAAGTAAATAGAGACATACTCTCTGTGGGGCCGTGTTCAAACACTGAAAGACGTCATAGAAACAGTTGTTTAGTCAAGAGGATACCGATTACATTTGTATTTCCAGGAAAAAACTTGTCGTTTTTAGAAAACCGGGCATATATATATTCAAAATTCAAGCCTGTAGAGTTCAGAACACGATGTTAGTTAGATTAAATCTCTAAGAAGTCAATAAAATAGATCCTGGAGTTGTATGGGAATATATCTGAAACGTTAGGGTCCATGTAAATACAGCTTTACACTATCGGGGCCGTGTTCTAACAGTGAAAACTGACTTTCAAACACTTCTAAAATAACGAATATACGGTTGCCATATATAATTCCTGTTCATTCTGTTATTTAAAAGAAACCTGGTTACAACCCTTTAAAATAGATTCTATAGACCTTAGAACACAATATGAGTTGGACAGAACCTTTAAGAAATCAAAATAATAGGACCTTCTTTTGTGTAGTAGGGTATCTGAAAAGCTGAGAAAACAAGTAAGTAGAGCCATACTCTCTGTCGGGCCATGATCCAAAACTGAAAGCCGTCATAGAAACAGCTGTTTAGTCACGAGGATACTGATTACATTTGTATTTATGGGAAAAAACTTGGCGTTTTTAAAAAAGGCCACATAAAATTCTTCAAAATACGAGCCTGTAGAGTTCAGAACACGATGTTAGTTAGATTAAATCTCTAAGAATTCAAAAAAATAGAACATGGAATTCTATGAGAATATATCTGAAACGCTAGGTTTCCATGGAAATACAGCCTTGCTGTGGACGGGGCCGTGTTCTAACAGTGAAAACTGACTTTCAAACAGTTCAGAAATGACGAATATACGGTTTCCATGTATAATTCTTGTTAAATCTGTTAGATATTTAAAAGAAACTTGGTTACAAAACTTTAAATTTCAATCTATAGACCTTAGACCACAATGTGAGTTGGACAGAACCTTTAAGAAATCAAAATAATAGGACCTTCTTTTGTGTAGGAAGGTATCTGAAAAGCTCCGAAAACAAGTAAGTAGAACCTTACTCTCTGGGTGCCGTGTTCAAACACTGAAAGCTGTCCGAGAAACAGCTGTTTAGTCACGAGGATACTAATTATAATTGTATTTCCGGGAAAAAACCCGGCATCAAAATCTTCAAAATTAAAACCTGTAGAGTTCAGAACACGATGTTAGTTAGATTAAATCTCTAAGAAGTCAATAAAATAGATCCTGGAGTTGTATGGGCATATATCTGAAACTCTAGGCTTCCATGTAAATACAGCCTTACTGTAACTGGGCTTTGTGCTAGAGTGAAAACTGACTTTCAAACAAGTGGGAAATGACGAATTGACGGTTGCCATATATAATTCCTGTTCAATCTGTTAGATATTGAAAAGAAACTTGGTTACAACAGTTTAAAATTCAATCCATAGACCTTAGAACACTATGTGAGTTGGACTGAACCTTTTAGAAATCAAAATAATAGAATCTTGTTTGGTGTAGGATGGTATCTGAAAAGCTCGGAAAATAAGTAAATAGAGACATACTCTCTGTGGGGCCGTGTTCAAACACTGAAAGACGTCATAGAAACAGTTGTTTAGTCAAGAGGATACCGATTACATTTGTATTTCCAGGAAAAAACTTGTCGTTTTTAGAAAACCGGGCATATATATATTCAAAATTCAAGCCTGTAGAGTTCAGAACACGATGTTAGTTAGATTAAATCTCTAAGAAGTCAATAAAATAGATCCTGGAGTTGTATGGGAATATATCTGAAACGTTAGGGTCCATGTAAATACAGCTTTACACTATCGGGGCCGTGTTCTAACAGTGAAAACTGACTTTCAAACACTTCTAAAATAACGAATATACGGTTGCCATATATAATTCCTGTTCATTCTGTTATTTAAAAGAAACCTGGTTACAACCCTTTAAAATAGATTCTATAGACCTTAGAACACAATATGAGTTGGACAGAACCTTTAAGAAATCAAAATAATAGGACCTTCTTTTGTGTAGTAGGGTATCTGAAAAGCTGAGAAAACAAGTAAGTAGAGCCATACTCTCTGTCGGGCCATGATCCAAAACTGAAAGCCGTCATAGAAACAGCTGTTTAGTCACGAGGATACTGATTACATTTGTATTTATGGGAAAAAACTTGGCGTTTTTAAAAAAGGCCACATAAAATTCTTCAAAATACGAGCCTGTAGAGTTCAGAACACGATGTTAGTTAGATTAAATCTCTAAGAATTCAAAAAAAATAGAACATGGAATTCTATGAGAATATATCTGAAACGCTAGGTTTCCATGAAAATACAGCCTTGCTGTGGACGGGGCCGTGTTCTAACAGTGAAAACTGACTTTCAAACAGTTCAGAAATGACGAATATACGGTTTCCATGTATAATTCTTGTTAAATCTGTTCGATATTTAAAAGAAACTTGGTTACAAAACTTTAAATTTCAATCTATAGACCTTAGACCACAATGTGAGTTGGACAGAACCTTTAAGAAATCAAAATAATAGGACCTTCTCTTGTGTAGGAAGGTATCTGAAAAGCTCCGAAAACAAGTAAGTAGAACCTTACTCTCTGGGTGCCGTGTTCAAACACTGAAAGCTGTCCGAGAAACAGCTGTTTAGTCACGAGGATACTAATTATAATTGTATTTCCGGGAAAAAACCCGGCATCAAAATCTTCAAAATTAAAACCTGTAGAGTTCAGAACACGATGTTAGTTAGATTAAATCTCTAAGAAGTCAATAAAATAGATCCTGGAGTTGTATGGGCATATATCTGAAACTCTAGGCTTCCATGTAAATACAGCCTTACTGTAACTGGGCTTTGTGCTAGAGTGAAAACTGACTTTCAAACAAGTGGGAAATGACGAATTGACGGTTGCCATATATAATTCCTGTTCAATCTGTTAGATATTGAAAAGAAACTTTGTTACAACAGTTTAAAATTCAATCCATAGACCTTAGAACACTATGTGAGTTGGACTGAACCTTTTAGAAATCAAAATAATAGAATCTTGTTTGGTGTAGGATGGTATCTGAAAAGCTCGGAAAATAAGTAAATAGAGACATACTCTCTGTGGGGCCGTGTTCAAACACTGAAAGACGTCATAGAAACAGTTGTTTAGTCAAGAGGATACCGATTACATTTGTATTTCCGGGAAAAAACTTGTCGTTTTTAGAAAACCCGGCATATATATATTCAAAATTCAAGCCTGTAGAGTTCAGAACACGATGTTAGTTAGATTAAATCTCTAAGAAGTCAATAAAATAGATCCTGGAGTTGTATGGGAATATATTAGAAAGGTTAGGGTCCATGTAAATACAGCTTTACACTATCGGGGCCGTGTTCTAACAGTGAAAACTGACTTTCAAACACTTCTAAAATAACGAATATACGGTTGCCATATATAATTCCTGTTCATTCTGTTATTTAAAAGAAACCCGGTTACAACCCTTTAAAATAGATTCTATAGACCTTAGAACACAATATGAGTTGGACAGAACCTTTAAGAAATCAAAATAATAGGACCTTCTTTTGTGTAGTAGGGTATCTGAAAAGCGAGAAAACAAGTAAGTAGAGCCATACTCTCTGTGGGGCCATGATCCAAAACTGAAAGCCGTCATAGAAACAGCTGTTTAGTCACGAGGATACTGATTATATTTGTATTTATGGGAAAAAACTTGGCGTTTTTAAAAAACGCCACATAAAATTCTTCAAAATACGAGCCTGTGGAGTTCAGAACACGATGTTAGTTAGATTAAATCTCTAAGAATTCAAAAAAAATAGAACATGGAATTCTATGAGAATATATCTGAAACGCTAGGTTTCCATGAAAATACAGCCTTGCTGTGGACGGGGCCGTGTTCTAACGGTGAAAACTGACTTTCAAACAGTTCAGAAATGACGAATATACGGTTTCCATGTATAATTCTTGTTAAATCTGTTAGATATTTAAAAGAAACTTGGTTACAAAACTTTAAATTTCAATCTATAGACCTTAGACCACAATGTGAGTTGGACAGAACCTTTAAGAAATCAAAATAATAGGACCTTCTTTTGTGTAAGAAGGTATCTGAAAAGCTCCGAAAACAAGTAAGTAGAACCTTACTCTCTGGGTGCCGTGTTCAAACACTGAAAGCTGTCCGAGAAACAGCTGTTTAGTCACGAGGATACTGATTACATTTGTATTTATGGGAAAAAACTTGGCGTTTTTAAAAAAGGCCACATAAAATTCTTCAAAATACGAGCCTGTAGAGTTCAGAACACGATGTTAGTTAGATTAAATCTCTAAGAATTCAAAAAAATAGATCATTGAATTGTATGAGAATATATCTGAAAGGCTCGGTTTCCATGGAAATACAGCCTTACTGTGGACGGGGCCGTGTTCTAACATTTTAAAACTGACTTTCAAACAGTTCAGAAATGACGAATATACGGTTTCCATTTATAATTCTTATTAAATCTGTTCGATATTTAAAAGAAACTTGGTTACAAAACTTTAAATTTCAATCTATAGACCTTAGACCACAATGTGAGTTGGACAGAACCTTTAAGAAATTAAAATAATAGGACCTTCTTTTGTGTAGGAAGGTATCTGAAAAGCTAAGAAATCAGGTAAGTAGAGTCTTACTGTCTGTGGGGCCATGATCCAAAACTGAAAGCCGTCAAAGAAACAGCTGTTTAGTCACGAGGATACTTATTACATTTGTATTTATGGGAAAAAACTTGGCGTTTTTAAAAAAGGCCACATAAAATTCTTCAAAATACGAGCCTGTAGAGTTCAGAACACGATGTTAGTTAGATTAAATCTCTAAGAATTCAAAAAAATAGATCATGGAATTGTATGAGAATATATCTGAAACGCTCGGTTTCCATGGAAATACAGCCTTACTGTGGACGGGGCCGTGTTCTAACAGTGAAAACTGACTTTCAAACAGTTCAGAAATGACGAATATACGGTTTCCATGTATAATTCTTGTTAAATCTGTTCGATATTTAAAAGAAACTTGGTTACAAAACTTTAAATTTCAATCTATAGACCTTAGACCACAATGTGAGTTGGACAGAACCTTTAAGAAATCAAAATAATAGGACCTTCTTTTGTGTAGGAAGGTATCTGAAAAGCTCCGAAAACAAGTAAGTAGAACCTTACTCTCTGGGTGCCGTGTTCAAACACTGAAAGCTGTCCGAGAAACAGCTGTTTAGTCACGAGGATACTAATTATAATTGTATTTCCGGGAAAAAACCCGGCATCAAAATCTTCAAAATTAAAACCTGTAGAGTTCAGAACACGATGTTAGTTAGATTAAATCTCTAAGAAGTCAATAAAATAGATCCTGGAGTTGTATGGGCATATATCTGAAACTCTAGGCTTCCATGTAAATACAGCCTTACTGTAACTGGGCTTTGTGCTAGAGTGAAAACTGACTTTCAAACAAGTGGGAAATGACGAATTGACGGTTGCCATATATAATTCCTGTTCAATCTGTTAGATATTGAAAAGAAACTTGGTTACAACAGTTTAAAATTCAATCCATAGACCTTAGAACACTATGTGAGTTGGACTGAACCTTTTAGAAATCAAAATAATAGAATCTTGTTTGGTGTAGGATGGTATCTGAAAAGCTCGGAAAATAAGTAAATAGAGACATACTCTCTGTGGGGCCGTGTTCAAACACTGAAAGACGTCATAGAAACAGTTGTTTAGTCAAGAGGATACCGATTACATTTGTATTTCCGGGAAAAAACTTGTCGTTTTTAGAAAACCGGGCATATATATATTCAAAATTCAAGCCTGTAGAGTTCAGAACACGATGTTAGTTAGATTAAATCTCTAAGAAGTCAATAAAATAGATCCTGGAGTTGTATGGGAATATATCTGAAACGTTAGGGTCCATGTAAATACAGCTTTACACTATCGGGGCCGTGTTCTAACAGTGAAAACTGACTTTCAAACACTTCTAAAATAACGAATATACGGTTGCCATATATAATTCCTGTTCATTCTGTTATTTAAAAGAAACCTGGTTACAACCCTTTAAAATAGATTCTATAGACCTTAGAACACAATATGAGTTGGACAGAACCTTTAAGAAATCAAAATAATAGGACCTTCTTTTGTGTAGTAGGGTATCTGAAAAGCTGAGAAAACAAGTAAGTAGAGCCATACTCTCTGTGGGGCCATGATCCAAAACTGAAAGCCGTCATAGAAACAGCTGTTTAGTCACGAGGATACTGATTACATTTGTATTTATGGGATAAAACTTGGCGTTTTTAAAAAACGCCACATAAAATTCTTCAAAATAGGAGCCTGTGGAGTTCAGAACACGATGTTAGTTAGATTAAATCTCTAAGAATTCAAAAAAATAGAACATGGAATTCTATGAGAATATATCTGAAACGCTAGGTTTCCATGAAAATACAGCCTTGCTGTGGACGGGGCCGTGTTCTAACAGTGAAAACTGACTTTCAAACAGTTCAGAAATGACGAATATACGGTTTCCATGTATAATTCTTGTTAAATCTGTTAGATATTTAAAAGAAACTTGGTTACAAAACTTTAAATTTCAATCTATAGACCTTAGACCACAATGTGAGTTGGACAGAACCTTTAAGAAATCAAAATAATAGGACCTTCTTTTGTGTAGGAAGGTATCTGAAAAGCTCCGAAAACAAGTAAGTAGAACCTTACTCTCTGGGTGCCGTGTTCAAACACTGAAAGCTGTCCGAGAAACAGCTGTTTAGTCACGAGGATACTAATTATAATTGTATTTCCGGGAAAAAACCCGGCATCCAAATCTTCAAAATTAAAACCTGTAGAGTTCAGAACACGATGTTAGTTAGATTAAATCTCTAAGAAGTCAATAAAATAGATCCTGGAGTTGTATGGGCATATATCTGAAACTCTAGGCTTCCATGTAAATACAGCCTTACTGTAACTGGGCTTTGTGCTAGAGTGAAAACTGACTTTCAAACAAGTGGGAAATGACGAATTGACGGTTGCCATATATAATTCCTGTTCAATCTGTTAGATATTGAAAAGAAACTTGGTTACAACAGTTTAAAATTCAATCCATAGACCTTAGAACACTATGTGAGTTGGACTGAACCTTTTAGAAATCAAAATAATAGAATCTTGTTTGGTGTAGGATGGTATCTGAAAAGCTCGGAAAATAAGTAAATAGAGACATACTCTCTGTGGGGCCGTGTTCAAACACTGAAAGACGTCATAGAAACAGTTGTTTAGTCAAGAGGATACCGATTACATTTGTATTTCCGGGAAAAAACTTGTCGTTTTTAGAAAACCCGGCATATATATATTCAAAATTCAAGCCTGTAGAGTTCAGAACACGATGTTATTTAGATTAAATCTCTAAGAAGTCAATAAAATAGATCCTGGAGTTGTATGGGAATATATCTGAAACGTTAGGGTCCATGTAAATACAGCTTTACACTATCGGGGCGGTGTTCTAACAGTGAAAACTGACTTTCAAACACTTCTAAAATAACGAATATACGGTTGCCATATATAATTCCTGTTCATTCTGTTATTTAAAAGAAACCTGGTTACAACCCTTTAAAATAGATTCTATAGACCTTAGAACACAATATGAGTTGGACAGAACCTTTAAGAAATCAAAATAATAGGACCTTCTTTTGTGTAGTAGGGTATCTGAAAAGCGAGAAAACAAGTAAGTAGAGCCATACTCTCTTTGGGGCCATGATCCAAAACTGAAAGCCGTCATAGAAACAGCTGTTTAGTCACGAGGATACTGATTACATTTGTATTTATGGGAAAAAACTTGGCGTTTTTAAAAAACGCCACATAAAATTCTTCAAAATAGGAGCGTGTGGAGTTCAGAACACTATGTTAGTTAGATTAAATCTCTGAGAATTCAAAAAAAATAGAACATGGAATTCTATGAGAATATATCTGAAACGCTAGGTTTCCATGAAAATACAGCCTTGCTGTGGACGGGGCCGTGTTCTAACAGTGAAAACTGACTTTCAAACAGTTCAGAAATGACGAATATACGGTTTCCATGTATAATTCTTGTTAAATCTGTTAGATATTTAAAAGAAACTTGGTTACAAAACTTTAAATTTCAATCTATAGACCTTAGATCACAATGTGAGTTGGACAGAACCTTTAAGAAATCAAAATAATAGGACCTTCTCTTGTGTAGGAAGGTATCTGAAAAGCTCCGAAAACAAGTCAGTAGAACCTTACTCTCTGGGTGCCGTGTTCAAACACTGAAAGCTGTCCGAGAAACAGCTGTTTAGTCACGAGGATACTAATTATAATTGTATTTCCGGGAAAAAACCCGGCATCAAAATCTTCAAAATTAAAACCTGTAGAGTTCAGAACACGATGTTAGTTAGATTAAATCTCTAAGAAGTCAATAAAATAGATCCTGGAGTTGTATGGGCATATATCTGAAACTCTAGGCTTCCATGTAAATACAGCCTTACTGTAACTGGGCTTTGTGCTAGAGTGAAAACTGACTTTCAAACAAGTGGGAAATGACGAATTGACGGTTGCCATATATAATTCCTGTTCAATCTGTTAGATATTGAAAAGAAACTTGGTTACAACAGTTTAAAATTCAATCCATAGACCTTAGAACACTATGTGAGTTGGACTGAACCTTTTAGAAATCAAAATAATAGAATCTTGTTTGGTGTAGGATGGTATCTGAAAAGCTCGGAAAATAAGTAAATAGAGACATACTCTCTGTGGGGCCGTGTTCAAACACTGAAAGACGTCATAGAAACAGTTGTTTAGTCAAGAGGATACCGATTACATTTGTATTTCCAGGAAAAAACTTGTCGTTTTTAGAAAACCCGGCATATATATATTCAAAATTCAAGCCTGTAGAGTTCAGAACACGATGTTATTTAGATTAAATCTCTAAGAAGTCAATAAAATAGATCCTGGAGTTGTATGGGAATATATCTGAAACGTTAGGGTCCATGTAAATACAGCTTTACACTATCGGGGCGGTGTTCTAACAGTGAAAACTGACTTTCAAACACTTCTAAAATAACGAATATACGGTTGCCATATATAATTCCTGTTCATTCTGTTATTTAAAAGAAACCTGGTTACAACCCTTTAAAATAGATTCTATAGACCTTAGAACACAATATGAGTTGGACAGAACCTTTAAGAAATCAAAATAATAGGACCTTCTTTTGTGTAGTAGGGTATCTGAAAAGCGAGAAAACAAGTAAGTAGAGCCATACTATCTGTGGGGCCATGATCCAAAACTGAAAGCCGTCATAGAAACAGCTGTTTAGTCACGAGGATACTGATTACATTTGTATTTATGGGAAAAAACTTGGCGTTTTTAAAAAACGCCACATAAAATTCTTCAAAATAGGAGCGTGTGGAGTTCAGAACACTATGTTAGTTAGATTAAATCTCTGAGAATTCAAAAAAAATAGAACATGGAATTCTATGAGAATATATCTGAAACGCTAGGTTTCCATGAAAATACAGCCTTGCTGTGGACCGGGCCGTGTTCTAACAGTGAAAACTGACTTTCAAACAGTTCAGAAATGACGAATATACGGTTTCCATGTATAATTCTTGTTAAATCTGTTAGATATTTAAAAGAAACTTGGTTACAAAACTTTAAATTTCAATCTATAGACCTTAGACCACAATGTGAGTTGGACAGAACCTTTAAGAAATCAAAATAATAGGACCTTCTCTTGTGTAGGAAGGTATCTGAAAAGCTCCGAAAACAAGTCAGTAGAACCTTACTCTCTGGGTGCCGTGTTCAAACACTGAAAGCTGTCCGAGAAACAGCTGTTTAGTCACGAGGATACTAATTATAATTGTATTTCCGGGAAAAAACCCGGCATCAAAATCTTCAAAATTAAAACCTGTAGAGTTCAGAACACGATGTTAGTTAGATTAAATCTCTAAGAAGTCAATAAAATAGATCCTGGAGTTGTATGGGCATATATCTGAAACTCTAGGCTTCCATGTAAATACAGCCTTACTGTAACTGGGCTTTGTGCTAGAGTGAAAACTGACTTTCAAACAAGTGGGAAATGACGAATTGACGGTTGCCATATATAATTCCTGTTCAATCTGTTAGATATTGAAAAGAAACTTGGTTACAACAGTTTAAAATTCAATCCATAGACCTTAGAACACTATGTGAGTTGGACTGAACCTTTTAGAAATCAAAATAATAGAATCTTGTTTGGTGTAGGATGGTATCTGAGAAGCTCGGAAAATAAGTAAATAGAGACATACTCTCTGTGGGGCCGTGTTCAAACACTGAAAGACGTCATAGAAACAGTTGTTTAGTCAAGAGGATACCGATTACATTTGTATTTCCAGGAAAAAACTTGTCGTTTTTAGAAAACCCGGCATATATATATTCAAAATTCAAGCCTGTAGAGTTCAGAACACGATGTTAGTTAGATTAAATCTCTAAGAAGTCAATAAAATAGATCCTGGAGTTGTATGGGAATATATCTGAAACGTTAGGGTCCATGTAAATACAGCTTTACACTATCGGGGCGGTGTTCTAACAGTGAAAACTGACTTTCAAACACTTCTAAAATAACGAATATACGGTTGACATATATAATTCCTGTTCATTCTGTTATTTAAAAGAAACCTGGTTACAACCCTTTAAAATAGATTCTATAGACCTTAGAACACAATATGAGTTGGACAGAACCTTTAAGAAATCAAAATAATAGGACCTTCTTTTGTGTAGTAGGGTATCTGAAAAGCGAGAAAACAAGTAAGTAGAGCCATACTCTCTGTGGGGCCATGATCCAAAACTGAAAGCCGTCATAGAAACAGCTGTTTAGTCACGAGGATACTGATTACATTTGTATTTATGGGAAAAAACTTGGCGTTTTTAAAAAAGGCCACATAAAATTCTTCAAAATACGAGCCTGTGGAGTTCAGAACACCATGTTAGTTAGATTAAATCTCTAAGAATTCAAAAAAATAGAACATGGAATTCTATGAGAATATATCTGAAACGCTAGGTTTCCATGGAAATACAACCTTGCTGTGGACGGGGCCGTGTTCTAACAGTGAAAACTGACTTTCAAACAGTTCAGAAATGACGAATATACGGTTTCCATGTATAATTCTTGTTAAATCTGTTAGATATTTAAAAGAAACTTGGTTACAAAACTTTAAATTTCAATCTATAGACCTTAGACCACAATGTAAGTTGGACAGAACCTTTAAGAAATCAAAATAATAGGACCTTCTTTTGTGTAGGAAGGTATCTGAAAAGCTCCGAAAACAAGTAAGTAGAACCTTACTCTCTGGGTGCCGTGTTCAAACACTGAAAGCTGTCCGAGAAACAGCTGTTTAGTCACGAGGATACTAATTATAATTGTATTTCCGGGAAAAAACCCGGCATCAAAATCTTCAAAATTAAAACCTGTAGAGTTCAGAACACGATGTTAGTTAGATTAAATCTCTAAGAAGTCAATAAAATAGATCCTGGAGTTGTATGGGCATATATCTGAAACTCTAGGCTTCCATGTAAATACAGCCTTACTGTAACTGGGCTTTGTGCTAGAGTGAAAACTGACTTTCAAACAAGTGGGAAATGACGAATTGACGGTTGCCATATATAATTCCTGTTCAATCTGTTAGATATTGAAAAGAAACTTGGTTACAACAGTTTAAAATTCAATCCATAGACCTTAGAACACTATGTGAGTTGGACTGAACCTTTTAGAAATCAAAATAATAGAATCTTGTTTGGTGTAGGATGGTATCTGAAAAGCTCGGAAAATAAGTAAATAGAGACATACTCTCTGTGGGGCCGTGTTCAAACACTGAAAGACGTCATAGAAACAGTTGTTTAGTCAAGAGGATACCGATTACATTTGTATTTCCAGGAAAAAACTTGTCGTTTTTAGAAAACCGGGCATATATATATTCAAAATTCAAGCCTGTAGAGTTCAGAACACGATGTTAGTTAGATTAAATCTCTAAGAAGTCAATAAAATAGATCCTGGAGTTGTATGGGAATATATCTGAAACGTTAGGGTCCATGTAAATACAGCTTTACACTATCGGGGCCGTGTTCTAACAGTGAAAACTGACTTTCAAACACTTCTAAAATAACGAATATACGGTTGCCATATATAATTCCTGTTCATTCTGTTATTTAAAAGAAACCTGGTTACAACCCTTTAAAATAGATTCTATAGACCTTAGAACACAATATGAGTTGGACAGAACCTTTAAGAAATCAAAATAATAGGACCTTCTTTTGTGTAGTAGGGTATCTGAAAAGCTGAGAAAACAAGTAAGTAGAGCCATACTCTCTGTGGGGCCATGATCCAAAACTGAAAGCCGTCATAGAAACAGCTGTTTAGTCACGAGGATACTGATTACATTTGTATTTATGGGAAAAAACTTGGCGTTTTTAAAAAAGGCCACATAAAATTCTTCAAAATACGAGCCTGTAGGGTTCAGAACACGATGTTAGTTAGATTAAATCTCTAAGAATTCAAAAAAAATAGAACATGGAATTCTATGAGAATATATCTGAAACGCTAGGTTTCCATGAAAATACAGCCTTGCTGTGGACGGGGCCGTGTTCTAACAGTGAAAACTGACTTTCAAACAGTTCAGAAATGACGAATATACGGTTTCCATGTATAATTCTTGTTAAATCTGTTCGATATTTAAAAGAAACTTGGTTACAAAACTTTAAATTTCAATCTATAGACCTTAGACCACAATGTGATTTGGACAGAACCTTTAAGAAATCAAAATAATAGGAACTTCTTTTGTGTAGGAAGGTATCTGAAAAGCTAAGAAAGCAGGTAAGTAGAGTCTTACTCTCTGTGGGGCCATGTTCCAAAACTGAAAGCCGTCATAGAAACAGCTGTTTAGTCACGAGGATACTGATTACATTTGTATTTATGGGAAAAAACTTGGCGTTTTTAAAAAACGCCACATAAAATTCTTCAAAATACGAGCCTGTAGAGTTCAGAACACGATGTTAGTTAGATTAAATCTCTAAGAATTCAAAAAAATAGATCATGGAATTGTATGAGAATATATCTGAAACGCTCGGTTTCCATGGAAATACAGCCTTACTGTGGACGGGCCCGTGTTCTAACAGTGAAAACTGACTTTCAAACAGTTCAGAAATGACGAATATACGGTTTCCATGTATAATTCTTGTTAAATCTGTTAGATATTTAAAAGAAACTTGGTTACAAAACTTTAAATTTCAATCTATAGACCTTAGACCACAATGTGAGTTGGACAGAACCTTTAAGAAATCAAAATAATAGGACGTTCTTTTGTGTAGGAAGGTATCTGAAAAGCTCCGAAAACAAGTAAGTAGAACCTTACTCTCTGGGTGCCGTGTTCAAACACTGAAAGCTGTCCGAGAAACAGCTGTTTAGTCACGAGGATACTGATTACATTTGTATTTATGGGAAAAAACTTGGCGTTTTTAAAAAAGGCCACATAAAATTCTTCAAAATACGAGCCTGTAGAGTTCAGAACACGATGTTAGTTAGATTAAATCTCTAAGAATTCCAAAAAATAGATCATGGAATTGTATGAGAATATATCTGAAAGGCTCGGTTTCCATGGAAATACAGCCTTACTGTGGACGGGGCCGTGTTCTAACAGTGAAAACTGACTTTGAAACAGTTCAGAAATGACGAATATACGGTTTCCATGTATAATTCTTGTTAAATCTGTTAGATATTTAAAAGAAACTTGGTTACAAAACTTTAAATTTCAATCTATAGACCTTAGACCACAATGTGAGTTGGACAGAACCTTTAAGAAATCAAAATAATAGGACCTTCTTTTGTGTAGGAAGGTATCTGAAAAGCTCCGAAAACAAGTAAGTAGAACCTTACTCTCTGGGTGCCGTGTTCAAACACTGAAAGCTGTCCGAGAAACAGCTGTTTAGTCACGAGGATACTAATTATAATTGTATTTCCGGGAAAAAACCCGGCATCAAAATCTTCAAAATTAAAACCTGTAGAGTTCAGAACACGATGTTAGTTAGATTAAATCTCTAAGAAGTCAATAAAATAGATCCTGGAGTTGTATGGGCATATATCTGAAACTCTAGGCTTCCATGTAAATACAGCCTTACTGTAACTGGGCTTTGTGCTAGAGTGAAAACTGACTTTCAAACAAGTGGGAAATGACGAATTGACGGTTGCCATATATAATTCCTGTTCAATCTGTTAGATATTGAAAAGAAACTTGGTTACAACAGTTTAAAATTCAATCCATAGACCTTAGAACACTATGTGAGTTGGACCGAACCTTTTAGAAATCAAAATAATAGAATCTTGTTTGGTGTAGGATGGTATCTGAAAAGCTCGGAAAATAAGTAAATAGAGACATACTCTCTGTGGGGCCGTGTTCAAACACTGAAAGACGTCATAGAAATAGTTGTTTAGTCAAGAGGATACCGATTACATTTGTATTTCCGGGAAAAAACTTGTCGTTTTTAGAAAACCCGGCATATATATATTCAAAATTCAAGCCTGTAGAGTTCAGAACACGATGTTAGTTAGATTAAATCTCTAAGAAGTCAATAAAATAGATCCTGGAGTTGTATGGGAATATATCAGAAAGGTTAGGGTCCATGTAAATACAGCTTTACACTATCGGGGCCGTGTTCTAACAGTGAAAACTGACTTTCAAACACTTCTAAAATAACGAATATACGGTTGCCATATATAATTCCTGTTCATTCTGTTATTTAAAAGAAACCCGGTTACAACCCTTTAAAATAGATTCTATAGACCTTAGAACACAATATGAGTTGGACAGAACCTTTAAGAAATCAAAATAATAGGACCTTCTTTTGTGTAGTAGGGTATCTGAAAAGCGAGAAAACAAGTAAGTAGAGCCATACTCTCTGTGGGGCCATGATCCAAAACTGAAAGCCGTCATAGAAACAGCTGTTTAGTCACGAGGATACTGATTACATTTGTATTTATGGGAAAAAACTTGGCGTTTTTAAAAAACGCCACATAAAATTCTTCAAAATAGGAGCCTGTGGAGTTCAGAACACTATGTTAGTTAGATTAAATCTCTGAGAATTCAAAAAAAAATAGAACATGGAATTCTATGAGAATATATCTGAAACGCTAGGTTTCCATGAAAATACAGCCTTGCTGTGGACGGGGCCGTGTTCTAACAGTGAAAACTGACTTTCAAACAGTTCAGAAATGACGAATATACGGTTTCCATGTATAATTCTTGTTAAATCTGTTAGATATTTAAAAGAAACTTGGTTACAAAACTTTAAATTTCAATCTATAGACCTTAGACCACAATGTGAGTTGGACAGAACCTTTAAGAAATCAAAATAATAGGACCTTCTCTTGTGTAGGAAGGTATCTGAAAAGCTCCGAAAACAAGTAAGTAGAACCTTACTCTCTGGGTGCCGTGTTCAAACACTGAAAGCTGTCCGAGAAACAGCTGTTTAGTCACGAGGATACTAATTATAATTGTATTTCCGGGAAAAAACCCGGCATCAAAATCTTCAAAATTAAAACCTGTAGAGTTCAGAACACGATGTTAGTTAGATTAAATCTCTAAGAAGTCAATAAAATAGATCCTGGAGTTGTATGGGCATATATCTGAAACTCTAGGCTTCCATGTAAATACAGCCTTACTGTAACTGGGCTTTGTGCTAGAGTGAAAACTGACTTTCAAACAAGTGGGAAATGACGAATTGACGGTTGCCATATATAATTCCTGTTCAATCTGTTAGATATTGAAAAGAAACTTTGTTACAACAGTTTAAAATTCAATCCATAGACCTTAGAACACTATGTGAGTTGGACTGAACCTTTTAGAAATCAAAATAATAGAATCTTGTTTGGTGTAGGATGGTATCTGAAAAGCTCGGAAAATAAGTAAATAGAGACATACTCTCTGTGGGGCCGTGTTCAAACACTGAAAGACGTCATAGAAACAGTTGTTTAGTCAAGAGGATACCGATTACATTTGTATTTCCGGGAAAAAACTTGTCGTTTTTAGAAAACCCGGCATATATATATTCAAAATTCAAGCCTGTAGAGTTCAGAACACGATGTTAGTTAGATTAAATCTCTAAGAAGTCAATAAAATAGATCCTGGAGTTGTATGGGAATATATCTGAAACGTTAGGGTCCATGTAAATACAGCTTTACACTATCGGGGCCGTGTTCTAACAGTGAAAACTGACTTTCAAACACTTCTAAAATAACGAATATACGGTTGCCATATATAATTCCTGTTCATTCTGTTATTTAAAAGAAACCTGGTTACAACCCTTTAAAATAGATTCTATAGACCTTAGAACACAATATGAGTTGGACAGAACCTTTAAGAAATCAAAATAATAGGACCTTCTTTTGTGTAGTAGGGTATCTGAAAAGCGAGAAAACAAGTAAGTAGAGCCATACTCTCTGTGGGGCCATGATCCAAAACTGAAAGCCGTCATAGAAACAGCTGTTTAGTCACGAGGATACTGATTACATTTGTATTTATGGGAAAAAACTTGGCGTTTTTAAAAAACGCCACATAAAATTCTTCAAAATACGAGCCTGTGGAGTTCAGAACACTATGTTAGTTAGATTAAATCTCTAAGAATTCAAAAAAAATAGAACATGGAATTCTATGAGAATATATCTGAAACGCTAGGTTTCCATGAAAATACAGCCTTGCTGTGGACGGGGCCGTGTTCTAACGGTGAAAACTGACTTTCAAACAGTTCAGAAATGACGAATATACGGTTTCCATGTATAATTCTTGTTAAATCTGTTAGATATTTAAAAGAAACTTGGTTACAAAACTTTAAATTTCAATCTATAGACCTTAGACCACAATGTGAGTTGGACAGAACCTTTAAGAAATCAAAATAATAGGACCTTCTTTTGTGTAAGAAGGTATCTGAAAAGCTCCGAAAACAAGTAAGTAGAACCTTACTCTCTGGGTGCCGTGTTCAAACACTGAAAGCTGTCCGAGAAACAGCTGTTTAGTCACGAGGATACTGATTACATTTGTATTTATGGGAAAAAACTTGGCGTTTTTAAAAAAGGCCACATAAAATTCTTCAAAATACGAGCCTGTAGAGTTCAGAACACGATGTTAGTTAGATTAAATCTCTAAGAATTCAAAAAAATAGATCATGGAATTGTATGAGAATATATCTGAAAGGCTCGGTTTCCATGGAAATACAGCCTTACTGTGGACGGGGCCGTGTTCTAACATTTTAAAACTGACTTTCAAACAGTTCAGAAATGACGAATATACGGTTTCCATTTATAATTCTTATTAAATCTGTTCGATATTTAAAAGAAACTTGGTTACAAAACTTTAAATTTCAATCTATAGACCTTAGACCACAATGTGAGTTGGACAGAACCTTTAAGAAATTAAAATAATAGGACCTTCTTTTGTGTAGGAAGGTATCTGAAAAGCTAAGAAATCAGGTAAGTAGAGTCTTACTGTCTGTGGGGCCATGATCCAAAACTGAAAGCCGTCAAAGAAACAGCTGTTTAGTCACGAGGATACTGATTACATTTGTATTTATGGGAAAAAACTTGGCGTTTTTAAAAAAGGCCACATAAAATTCTTCAAAATACGAGCCTGTAGAGTTCAGAACACGATGTTAGTTAGATTAAATCTCTAAGAATTCAAAAAAATAGATCATGGAATTGTATGAGAATATATCTGAAACGCTCGGTTTCCATGGAAATACAGCCTTACTGTGGACGGGGCCGTGTTCTAACAGTGAAAACTGACTTTCAAACAGTTCAGAAATGACGAATATACGGTTTCCATGTATAATTCTTGTTAAATCTGTTAGATATTTAAAAGAAACTTGGTTACAAAACTTTAAATTTCAATCTATAGACCTTAGACCACAATGTGAGTTGGACAGAACCTTTAAGAAATCAAAATAATAGGACCTTCTTTTGTGTAGGAAGGTATCTGAAAAGCTCCGAAAACAAGTAAGTAGAACCTTACTCTCTGGGTGCCGTGTTCAAACACTGAAAGCTGTCCGAGAAACAGCTGTTTAGTCACGAGGATACTAATTATAATTGTATTTCCGGGAAAAAACCCGGCATCAAAATCTTCAAAATTAAAACCTGTAGAGTTCAGAACACGATGTTAGTTAGATTAAATCTCTAAGAAGTCAATAAAATAGATCCTGGAGTTGTATGGGCATATATCTGAAACTCTAGGCTTCCATGTAAATACAGCCTTACTGTAACTGGGCTTTGTGCTAGAGTGAAAACTGACTTTCAAACAAGTGGGAAATGACGAATTGACGGTTGCCATATATAATTCCTGTTCAATCTGTTAGATATTGAAAAGAAACTTGGTTACAACAGTTTAAAATTCAATCCATAGACCTTAGAACACTATGTGAGTTGGACTGAACCTTTTAGAAATCAAAATAATAGAATCTTGTTTGGTGTAGGATGGTATCTGAAAAGCTCGGAAAATAAGTAAATAGAGACATACTCTCTGTGGGGCCGTGTTCAAACACTGAAAGACGTCATAGAAACAGTTGTTTAGTCAAGAGGATACCGATTACATTTGTATTTCCGGGAAAAAACTTGTCGTTTTTAGAAAACCCGGCATATATATATTCAAAATTCAAGCCTGTAGAGTTCAGAACACGATGTTAGTTAGATTAAATCTCTAAGAAGTCAATAAAATAGATCCTGGAGTTGTATGGGAATATATCTGAAACGTTAGGGTCCATGTAAATACAGCTTTACACTATCGGGGCCGTGTTCTAACAGTGAAAACTGACTTTCAAACACTTCTAAAATAACGAATATACGGTTGCCATATATAATTCCTGTTCATTCTGTTATTTAAAAGAAACCTGGTTACAACCCTTTAAAATAGATTCTATAGACCTTAGAACACAATATGAGTTGGACAGAACCTTTAAGAAATCAAAATAATAGGACCTTCTTTTGTGTAGTAGGGTATCTGAAAAGCTGAGAAAACAAGTAAGTAGAGCCATACTCTCTGTGGGGCCATGATCCAAAACTGAAAGCCGTCATAGAAACAGCTGTTTAGTCACGAGGATACTGATTACATTTGTATTTATGGGATAAAACTTGGCGTTTTTAAAAAACGCCACATAAAATTCTTCAAAATAGGAGCCTGTGGAGTTCAGAACACGATGTTAGTTAGATTAAATCTCTAAGAATTCAAAAAAAATAGAACATGGAATTCTATGAGAATATATCTGAAACGCTAGGTTTCCATGAAAATACAGCCTTGCTGTGGACGGGGCCGTGTTCTAACAGTGAAAACTGACTTTCAAACAGTTCAGAAATGACGAATATACGGTTTCCAAGTATAATTCTTGTTAAATCTGTTAGATATTTAAAAGAAACTTGGTTACAAAACTTTAAATTTCAATCTATAGACCTTAGACCACAATGTGAGTTGGACAGAACCTTTAAGAAATCAAAATAATAGGACCTTCTTTTGTGTAGGAAGGTATCTGAAAAGCTCCGAAAACAAGTAAGTAGAACCTTACTCTCTGGGTGCCGTGTTCAAACACTGAAAGCTGTCCGAGAAACAGCTGTTTAGTCACGAGGATACTAATTATAATTGTATTTCCGGGAAAAAACCCGGCATCCAAATCTTCAAAATTAAAACCTGTAGAGTTCAGAACACGATGTTAGTTAGATTAAATCTCTAAGAAGTCAATAAAATAGATCCTGGAGTTGTATGGGCATATATCTGAAACTCTAGGCTTCCATGTAAATACAGCCTTACTGTAACTGGGCTTTGTGCTAGAGTGAAAACTGACTTTCAAACAAGTGGGAAATGACGAATTGACGGTTGCCATATATAATTCCTGTTCAATCTGTTAGATATTGAAAAGAAACTTGGTTACAACAGTTTAAAATTCAATCCATAGACCTTAGAACACTATGTGAGTTGGACTGAACCTTTTAGAAATCAAAATAATAGAATCTTGTTTGGTGTAGGATGGTATCTGAAAAGCTCGGAAAATAAGTAAATAGAGACATACTCTCTGTGGGGCCGTGTTCAAACACTGAAAGACGTCATAGAAACAGTTGTTTAGTCAAGAGGATACCGATTACATTTGTATTTCCGGGAAAAAACTTGTCGTTTTTAGAAAACCCGGCATATATATATTCAAAATTCAAGCCTGTAGAGTTCAGAACACGATGTTAGTTAGATTAAATCTCTAAGAAGTCACTAAAATAGATCCTGGAGTTGTATGGGAATATATCTGAAACGTTAGGGAACATGTAAATACAGCTTTACACTATCGGGGCCATGTTCTAAGAGTGAAAACTGACTTTCAAACACTTCTAAAATAACGAATATACGGTTGCCATATATAATTCCTGTTCATTCTGTTATTTAAAAGAAACCTGGTTACAACCCTTTAAAATAGATTCTATAGACCTTAGAACACAATATGAGTTGGACAGAACCTTTAAGAAATCAAAATAATAGGACCTTCTTTTGTGTAGTAGGGTATCTGAAAAGCTGAGAAAACAAGTAAGTAGAGCCATACTCTCTGTGGGGCCATGATCCAAAACTGAAAGCCGTCATAGAAACAGCTGTTTAGTCACGAGGATACTGATTACATTTGTATTTATGGGAAAAAACTTGGCGTTTTTAAAAAACGCCACATAAAATTCTTCAAAATAGGAGCGTGTGGAGTTCAGAACACTATGTTAGTTAGATTAAATCTCTGAGAATTCAAAAAAAATAGAACATGGAATTCTATGAGAATATATCTGAAACGCTAGGTTTCCATGAAAATACAGCCTTGCTGTGGACGGGGCCGTGTTCTAACAGTGAAAACTGACTTTCAAACAGTTCAGAAATGACGAATATACGGTTTCCATGTATAATTCTTGTTAAATCTGTTAGATATTTAAAAGAAACTTGGTTACAAAACTTTAAATTTCAATCTATAGACCTTAGACCACAATGTGAGTTGGACAGAACCTTTAAGAAATCAAAATAATAGGACCTTCTTTTGTGTAGGAAGGTATCTGAAAAGCTCCGAAAACAAGTAAGTAGAACCTTACTCTCTGGGTGCCGTGTTCAAACACTGAAAGCTGTCCGAGAAACAGCTGTTTAGTCACGAGGATACTAATTATAATTGTATTTCCGGGAAAAAACCCGGCATCAAAATCTTCAAAATTAAAACCTGTAGAGTTCAGAACACGATGTTAGTTAGATTAAATCTCTAAGAAGTCAATAAAATAGATCCTGGAGTTGTATGGGCATATATCTGAAACTCTAGGCTTCCATGTAAATACAGCCTTACTGTAACTGGGCTTTGTGCTAGAGTGAAAACTGACTTTCAAACAAGTGGGAAATGACGAATTGACGGTTGCCATATATAATTCCTGTTCAATCTGTTAGATATTGAAAAGAAACTTGGTTACAACAGTTTAAAATTCAATCCATAGACCTTAGAACACTATGTGAGTTGGACTGAACCTTTTAGAAATCAAAATAATAGAATCTTGTTTGGTGTAGGATGGTATCTGAAAAGCTCGGAAAATAAGTAAATAGAGACATACTCTCTGTGGGGCCGTGTTCAAACACTGAAAGACGTCATAGAAACAGTTGTTTAGTCAAGAGGATACCGATTACATTTGTATTTCCGGGAAAAAACTTGTCGTTTTTAGAAAACCCGGCATATATATATTCAAAATTCAAGCCTGTAGAGTTCAGAAAACGATGTTAGTTAGATTAAATCTCTAAGAAGTCAATAAAATAGATCCTGGAGTTGTATGGGAATATATCTGAAACGTTAGGGAACATGTAAATACAGCTTTACACTATCGGGGCCGTGTTCTAAGAGTGAAAACTGACTTTCAAACACTTCTAAAATAACGAATATACGGTTGCCATATATAATTCCTGTTCATTCTGTTATTTAAAAGAAACCTGGTTACAACCCTTTAAAATAGATTCTATAGACCTTAGAACACAATATGAGTTGGACAGAACCTTTAAGAAATCAAAATAATAGGACCTTCTTTTGTGTAGTAGGGTATCTGAAAAGCTGAGAAAACAAGTAAGTAGAGCCATACTCTCTGTGGGGCCATGATCCAAAACTGAAAGCCGTCATAGAAACAGCTGTTTAGTCACGAGGATACTGATTACATTTGTATTTATGGGAAAAAACTTGGCGTTTTTAAAAAACGCCACATAAAATTCTTCAAAATAGGAGCCTGTGGAGTTCAGAACGCGATGTTAGTTAGATTAAATCTCTAAGAATTCAAAAAAAATAGAACATGGAATTCTATGAGAATATATCTGAAACGCTAGGTTTCCATGAAAATACAGCCTTGCTGTGGACGGGGCCGTGTTCTAACAGTGAAAACTGACTTTCAAACAGTTCAGAAATGACGAATATACGGTTTCCATGTATAATTCTTGTTAAATCTGTTAGATATTTAAAAGAAACTTGGTTACAAAACTTTAAATTTCAATCTATAAACCTTAGACCACAATGTGAGTTGGACAGAACCTTTAAGAAATCAAAATAATAGGACCTTCTTTTGTGTAAGAAGGTATCTGAAAAGCTCCGAAAACAAGTAAGTAGAACCTTACTCTCTGGGTGCCGTGTTCAAACACTGAAAGCTGTCCGAGAAACAGCTGTTTAGTCACGAGGATACTGATTACATTTGTATTTATGGGAAAAAACTTGGCGTTTTTAAAAAAGGCCACATAAAATTCTTCAAAATACGAGCCTGTAGAGTTCAGAACACGATGTTAGTTAGATTAAATCTCTAAGAATTCAAAAAAATAGATCATGGAATTGTATGAGAATATATCTGAAAGGCTCGGTTTCCATGGAAATACAGCCTTACTGTGGACGGGGCCGTGTTCTAACATTTTAAAACTGACTTTCAAACAGTTCAGAAATGAAGAATATACGGTTTCCATTTATAATTCTTATTAAATCTGTTCGATATTTAAAAGAAACTTGGTTACAAAACTTTAAATTTCAATCTATAGACCTTAGACCACAATGTGAGTTGGACAGAACCTTTAAGAAATTAAAATAATAGGACCTTCTTTTGTGTAGGAAGGTATCTGAAAAGCTAAGAAATCAGGTAAGTAGAGTCTTACTGTCTGTGGGGCCATGATCCAAAACTGAAAGCCGTCAAAGAAACAGCTGTTTAGTCACGAGGATACTGATTACATTTGTATTTATGGGAAAAAACTTGGCGTTTTTAAAAAAGGCCACATAAAATTCTTCAAAATACGAGCCTGTAGAGTTCAGAACACGATGTTAGTTAGATTAAAGCTCTAAGAATTCAAAAAAATAGATCATGGAATTGTATGAGAATATATCTGAAACGCTCGGTTTCCATGGAAATACAGCCTTACTGTGGACGGGGCCGTGTTCTAACAGTGAAAACTGACTTTCAAACAGTTCAGAAATGACGAATATACGGTTTCCATGTATAATTCTTGTTAAATCTGTTAGATATTTAAAAGAAACTTGGTTACAAAACTTTAAATTTCAATCTATAGACCTTAGACCACAATGTGAGTTGGACAGAACCTTTAAGAAATCAAAATAATAGGACCTTCTTTTGTGTAGGAAGGTATCTGAAAAGCTCCGAAAACAAGTAAGTAGAACCTTACTCTCTGGGTGCCGTGTTCAAACACTGAAAGCTGTCCGAGAAACAGCTGTTTAGTCACGAGGATACTAATTATAATTGTATTTCCGGGAAAAAACCCGGCATCAAAATCTTCAAAATTAAAACCTGTAGAGTTCAGAACACGATGTTAGTTAGATTAAATCTCTAAGAAGTCAATAAAATAGATCCTGGAGTTGTATGGGCATATATCTGAAACTCTAGGCTTCCATGTAAATACAGCCTTACTGTAACTGGGCTTTGTGCTAGAGTGAAAACTGACTTTCAAACAAGTGGGAAATGACGAATTGACGGTTGCCATATATAATTCCTGTTCAATCTGTTAGATATTGAAAAGAAACTTGGTTACAACAGTTTAAAATTCAATCCATAGACCTTAGAACACTATGTGAGTTGGACCGAACCTTTTAGAAATCAAAATAATAGAATCTTGTTTGGTGTAGGATGGTATCTGAAAAGCTCGGAAAATAAGTAAATAGAGACATACTCTCTGTGGGGCCGTGTTCAAACACTGAAAGACGTCATAGAAATAGTTGTTTAGTCAAGAGGATACCGATTACATTTGTATTTCCGGGAAAAAACTTGTCGTTTTTAGAAAACCCGGCATATATATATTCAAAATTCAAGCCTGTAGAGTTCAGAACACGATGTTAGTTAGATTAAATCTCTAAGAAGTCAATAAAATAGATCCTGGAGTTGTATGGGAATATATCAGAAAGGTTAGGGTCCATGTAAATACAGCTTTACACTATCGGGGCCGTGTTCTAACAGTGAAAACTGACTTTCAAACACTTCTAAAATAACGAATATACGGTTGCCATATATAATTCCTGTTCATTCTGTTATTTAAAAGAAACCCGGTTACAACCCTTTAAAATAGATTCTATAGACCTTAGAACACAATATGAGTTGGACAGAACCTTTAAGAAATCAAAATAATAGGACCTTCTTTTGTGTAGTAGGGTATCTGAAAAGCGAGAAAACAAGTAAGTAGAGCCATACTCTCTGTGGGGCCATGATCCAAAACTGAAAGCCGTCATAGAAACAGCTGTTTAGTCACGAGGATACTGATTACATTTGTATTTATGGGAAAAAACTTGGCGTTTTTAAAAAACGCCACATAAAATTCTTCAAAATAGGAGCCTGTGGAGTTCAGAACACTATGTTAGTTAGATTAAATCTCTGAGAATTCAAAAAAAAATAGAACATGGAATTCTATGAGAATATATCTGAAACGCTAGGTTTCCATGAAAATACAGCCTTGCTGTGGACGGGGCCGTGTTCTAACAGTGAAAACTGACTTTCAAACAGTTCAGAAATGACGAATATACGGTTTCCATGTATAATTCTTGTTAAATCTGTTAGATATTTAAAAGAAACTTGGTTACAAAACTTTAAATTTCAATCTATAGACCTTAGACCACAATGTGAGTTGGACAGAACCTTTAAGAAATCAAAATAATAGGACCTTCTCTTGTGTAGGAAGGTATCTGAAAAGCTCCGAAAACAAGTAAGTAGAACCTTACTCTCTGGGTGCCGTGTTCAAACACTGAAAGCTGTCCGAGAAACAGCTGTTTAGTCACGAGGATACTGATTACATTTGTATTTATGGGAAAAAACTTGGCGTTTTTAAAAAAGGCCACATAAAATTCTTCAAAATACGAGCCTGTAGAGTTCAGAACACGATGTTAGTTAGATTAAATCTCTAAGAATTCCAAAAAATAGATCATGGAATTGTATGAGAATATATCTGAAAGGCTCGGTTTCCATGGAAATACAGCCTTACTGTGGACGGGGCCGTGTTCTAACAGTGAAAACTGACTTTGAAACAGTTCAGAAATGACGAATATACGGTTTCCATGTATAATTCTTGTTAAATCTGTTAGATATTTAAAAGAAACTTGGTTACAAAACTTTAAATTTCAATCTATAGACCTTAGACCACAATGTGAGTTGGACAGAACCTTTAAGAAATCAAAATAATAGGACCTTCTTTTGTGTAGGAAGGTATCTGAAAAGCTCCGAAAACAAGTAAGTAGAACCTTACTCTCTGGGTGCCGTGTTCAAACACTGAAAGCTGTCCGAGAAACAGCTGTTTAGTCACGAGGATACTAATTATAATTGTATTTCCGGGAAAAAACCCGGCATCAAAATCTTCAAAATTAAAACCTGTAGAGTTCAGAACACGATGTTAGTTAGATTAAATCTCTAAGAAGTCAATAAAATAGATCCTGGAGTTGTATGGGCATATATCTGAAACTCTAGGCTTCCATGTAAATACAGCCTTACTGTAACTGGGCTTTGTGCTAGAGTGAAAACTGACTTTCAAACAAGTGGGAAATGACGAATTGACGGTTGCCATATATAATTCCTGTTCAATCTGTTAGATATTGAAAAGAAACTTGGTTACAACAGTTTAAAATTCAATCCATAGACCTTAGAACACTATGTGAGTTGGACCGAACCTTTTAGAAATCAAAATAATAGAATCTTGTTTGGTGTAGGATGGTATCTGAAAAGCTCGGAAAATAAGTAAATAGAGACATACTCTCTGTGGGGCCGTGTTCAAACACTGAAAGACGTCATAGAAATAGTTGTTTAGTCAAGAGGATACCGATTACATTTGTATTTCCGGGAAAAAACTTGTCGTTTTTAGAAAACCCGGCATATATATATTCAAAATTCAAGCCTGTAGAGTTCAGAACACGATGTTAGTTAGATTAAATCTCTAAGAAGTCAATAAAATAGATCCTGGAGTTGTATGGGAATATATCAGAAAGGTTAGGGTCCATGTAAATACAGCTTTACACTATCGGGGCCGTGTTCTAACAGTGAAAACTGACTTTCAAACACTTCTAAAATAACGAATATACGGTTGCCATATATAATTCCTGTTCATTCTGTTATTTAAAAGAAACCCGGTTACAACCCTTTAAAATAGATTCTATAGACCTTAGAACACAATATGAGTTGGACAGAACCTTTAAGAAATCAAAATAATAGGACCTTCTTTTGTGTAGTAGGGTATCTGAAAAGCGAGAAAACAAGTAAGTAGAGCCATACTCTCTGTGGGGCCATGATCCAAAACTGAAAGCCGTCATAGAAACAGCTGTTTAGTCACGAGGATACTGATTACATTTGTATTTATGGGAAAAAACTTGGCGTTTTTAAAAAACGCCACATAAAATTCTTCAAAATAGGAGCCTGTGGAGTTCAGAACACTATGTTAGTTAGATTAAATCTCTGAGAATTCAAAAAAAAATAGAACATGGAATTCTATGAGAATATATCTGAAACGCTAGGTTTCCATGAAAATACAGCCTTGCTGTGGACGGGGCCGTGTTCTAACAGTGAAAACTGACTTTCAAACAGTTCAGAAATGACGAATATACGGTTTCCATGTATAATTCTTGTTAAATCTGTTAGATATTTAAAAGAAACTTGGTTACAAAACTTTAAATTTCAATCTATAGACCTTAGACCACAATGTGAGTTGGACAGAACCTTTAAGAAATCAAAATAATAGGACCTTCTCTTGTGTAGGAAGGTATCTGAAAAGCTCCGAAAACAAGTAAGTAGAACCTTACTCTCTGGGTGCCGTGTTCAAACACTGAAAGCTGTCCGAGAAACAGCTGTTTAGTCACGAGGATACTAATTATAATTGTATTTCCGGGAAAAAACCCGGCATCAAAATCTTCAAAATTAAAACCTGTAGAGTTCAGAACACGATGTTAGTTAGATTAAATCTCTAAGAAGTCAATAAAATAGATCCTGGAGTTGTATGGGCATATATCTGAAACTCTAGGCTTCCATGTAAATACAGCCTTACTGTAACTGGGCTTTGTGCTAGAGTGAAAACTGACTTTCAAACAAGTGGGAAATGACGAATTGACGGTTGCCATATATAATTCCTGTTCAATCTGTTAGATATTGAAAAGAAACTTTGTTACAACAGTTTAAAATTCAATCCATAGACCTTAGAACACTATGTGAGTTGGACTGAACCTTTTAGAAATCAAAATAATAGAATCTTGTTTGGTGTAGGATGGTATCTGAAAAGCTCGGAAAATAAGTAAATAGAGACATACTCTCTGTGGGGCCGTGTTCAAACACTGAAAGACGTCATAGAAACAGTTGTTTAGTCAAGAGGATACCGATTACATTTGTATTTCCGGGAAAAAACTTGTCGTTTTTAGAAAACCCGGCATATATATATTCAAAATTCAAGCCTGTAGAGTTCAGAACACGATGTTAGTTAGATTAAATCTCTAAGAAGTCAATAAAATAGATCCTGGAGTTGTATGGGAATATATTAGAAAGGTTAGGGTCCATGTAAATACAGCTTTACACTATCGGGGCCGTGTTCTAACAGTGAAAACTGACTTTCAAACACTTCTAAAATAACGAATATACGGTTGCCATATATAATTCCTGTTCATTCTGTTATTTAAAAGAAACCTGGTTACAACCCTTTAAAATAGATTCTATAGACCTTAGAACACAATATGAGTTGGACAGAACCTTTAAGAAATCAAAATAATAGGACCTTCTTTTGTGTAGTAGGGTATCTGAAAAGCGAGAAAACAAGTAAGTAGAGCCATACTCTCTGTGGGGCCATGATCCAAAACTGAAAGCCGTCATAGAAACAGCTGTTTAGTCACGAGGATACTGATTACATTTGTATTTATGGGAAAAAACTTGGCGTTTTTAAAAAACGCCACATAAAATTCTTCAAAATACGAGCCTGTGGAGTTCAGAACACTATGTTAGTTAGATTAAATCTCTAAGAATTCAAAAAAAATAGAACATGGAATTCTATGAGAATATATCTGAAACGCTAGGTTTCCATGAAAATACAGCCTTGCTGTGGACGGGGCCGTGTTCTAACGGTGAAAACTGACTTTCAAACAGTTCAGAAATGACGAATATACGGTTTCCATGTATAATTCTTGTTAAATCTGTTAGATATTTAAAAGAAACTTGGTTACAAAACTTTAAATTTCAATCTATAGACCTTAGACCACAATGTGAGTTGGACAGAACCTTTAAGAAATCAAAATAATAGGACCTTCTTTTGTGTAAGAAGGTATCTGAAAAGCTCCGAAAACAAGTAAGTAGAACCTTACTCTCTGGGTGCCGTGTTCAAACACTGAAAGCTGTCCGAGAAACAGCTGTTTAGTCACGAGGATACTGATTACATTTGTATTTATGGGAAAAAACTTGGCGTTTTTAAAAAAGGCCACATAAAATTCTTCAAAATACGAGCCTGTAGAGTTCAGAACACGATGTTAGTTAGATTAAATCTCTAAGAATTCAAAAAAATAGATCATGGAATTGTATGAGAATATATCTGAAAGGCTCGGTTTCCATGGAAATACAGCCTTACTGTGGACGGGGCCGTGTTCTAACATTTTAAAACTGACTTTCAAACAGTTCAGAAATGACGAATATACGGTTTCCATTTATAATTCTTATTAAATCTGTTCGATATTTAAAAGAAACTTGGTTACAAAACTTTAAATTTCAATCTATAGACCTTAGACCACAATGTGAGTTGGACAGAACCTTTAAGAAATTAAAATAATAGGACCTTCTTTTGTGTAGGAAGGTATCTGAAAAGCTAAGAAATCAGGTAAGTAGAGTCTTACTGTCTGTGGGGCCATGATCCAAAACTGAAAGCCGTCAAAGAAACAGCTGTTTAGTCACGAGGATACTGATTACATTTGTATTTATGGGAAAAAACTTGGCGTTTTTAAAAAAGGCCACATAAAATTCTTCAAAATACGAGCCTGTAGAGTTCAGAACACGATGTTAGTTAGATTAAATCTCTAAGAATTCAAAAAAATAGATCATGGAATTGTATGAGAATATATCTGAAACGCTCGGTTTCCATGGAAATACAGCCTTACTGTGGACGGGGCCGTGTTCTAACAGTGAAAACTGACTTTCAAACAGTTCAGAAATGACGAATATACGGTTTCCATGTATAATTCTTGTTAAATCTGTTAGATATTTAAAAGAAACTTGGTTACAAAACTTTAAATTTCAATCTATAGACCTTAGACCACAATGTGAGTTGGACAGAACCTTTAAGAAATCAAAATAATAGGACCTTCTTTTGTGTAGGAAGGTATCTGAAAAGCTCCGAAAACAAGTAAGTAGAACCTTACTCTCTGGGTGCCGTGTTCAAACACTGAAAGCTGTCCGAGAAACAGCTGTTTAGTCACGAGGATACTAATTATAATTGTATTTCCGGGAAAAAACCCGGCATCAAAATCTTCAAAATTAAAACCTGTAGAGTTCAGAACACGATGTTAGTTAGATTAAATCTCTAAGAAGTCAATAAAATAGATCCTGGAGTTGTATGGGCATATATCTGAAACTCTAGGCTTCCATGTAAATACAGCCTTACTGTAACTGGGCTTTGTGCTAGAGTGAAAACTGACTTTCAAACAAGTGGGAAATGACGAATTGACGGTTGCCATATATAATTCCTGTTCAATCTGTTAGATATTGAAAAGAAACTTGGTTACAACAGTTTAAAATTCAATCCATAGACCTTAGAACACTATGTGAGTTGGACTGAACCTTTTAGAAATCAAAATAATAGAATCTTGTTTGGTGTAGGATGGTATCTGAAAAGCTCGGAAAATAAGTAAATAGAGACATACTCTCTGTGGGGCCGTGTTCAAACACTGAAAGACGTCATAGAAACAGTTGTTTAGTCAAGAGGATACCGATTACATTTGTATTTCCGGGAAAAAACTTGTCGTTTTTAGAAAACCCGGCATATATATATTCAAAATTCAAGCCTGTAGAGTTCAGAACACGATGTTAGTTAGATTAAATCTCTAAGAAGTCAATAAAATAGATCCTGGAGTTGTATGGGAATATATCTGAAACGTTAGGGTCCATGTAAATACAGCTTTACACTATCGGGGCCGTGTTCTAACAGTGAAAACTGACTTTCAAACACTTCTAAAATAACGAATATACGGTTGCCATATATAATTCCTGTTCATTCTGTTATTTAAAAGAAACCTGGTTACAACCCTTTAAAATAGATTCTATAGACCTTAGAACACAATATGAGTTGGACAGAACCTTTAAGAAATCAAAATAATAGGACCTTCTTTTGTGTAGTAGGGTATCTGAAAAGCTGAGAAAACAAGTAAGTAGAGCCATACTCTCTGTGGGGCCATGATCCAAAACTGAAAGCCGTCATAGAAACAGCTGTTTAGTCACGAGGATACTGATTACATTTGTATTTATGGGATAAAACTTGGCGTTTTTAAAAAACGCCACATAAAATTCTTCAAAATAGGAGCCTGTGGAGTTCAGAACACGATGTTAGTTAGATTAAATCTCTAAGAATTCAAAAAAAATAGAACATGGAATTCTATGAGAATATATCTGAAACGCTAGGTTTCCATGAAAATACAGCCTTGCTGTGGACGGGGCCGTGTTCTAACAGTGAAAACTGACTTTCAAACAGTTCAGAAATGACGAATATACGGTTTCCAAGTATAATTCTTGTTAAATCTGTTAGATATTTAAAAGAAACTTGGTTACAAAACTTTAAATTTCAATCTATAGACCTTAGACCACAATGTGAGTTGGACAGAACCTTTAAGAAATCAAAATAATAGGACCTTCTTTTGTGTAGGAAGGTATCTGAAAAGCTCCGAAAACAAGTAAGTAGAACCTTACTCTCTGGGTGCCGTGTTCAAACACTGAAAGCTGTCCGAGAAACAGCTGTTTAGTCACGAGGATACTAATTATAATTGTATTTCCGGGAAAAAACCCGGCATCCAAATCTTCAAAATTAAAACCTGTAGAGTTCAGAACACGATGTTAGTTAGATTAAATCTCTAAGAAGTCAATAAAATAGATCCTGGAGTTGTATGGGCATATATCTGAAACTCTAGGCTTCCATGTAAATACAGCCTTACTGTAACTGGGCTTTGTGCTAGAGTGAAAACTGACTTTCAAACAAGTGGGAAATGACGAATTGACGGTTGCCATATATAATTCCTGTTCAATCTGTTAGATATTGAAAAGAAACTTGGTTACAACAGTTTAAAATTCAATCCATAGACCTTAGAACACTATGTGAGTTGGACTGAACCTTTTAGAAATCAAAATAATAGAATCTTGTTTGGTGTAGGATGGTATCTGAAAAGCTCGGAAAATAAGTAAATAGAGACATACTCTCTGTGGGGCCGTGTTCAAACACTGAAAGACGTCATAGAAACAGTTGTTTAGTCAAGAGGATACCGATTACATTTGTATTTCCGGGAAAAAACTTGTCGTTTTTAGAAAACCCGGCATATATATATTCAAAATTCAAGCCTGTAGAGTTCAGAACACGATGTTAGTTAGATTAAATCTCTAAGAAGTCACTAAAATAGATCCTGGAGTTGTATGGGAATATATCTGAAACGTTAGGGAACATGTAAATACAGCTTTACACTATCGGGGCCATGTTCTAAGAGTGAAAACTGACTTTCAAACACTTCTAAAATAACGAATATACGGTTGCCATATATAATTCCTGTTCATTCTGTTATTTAAAAGAAACCTGGTTACAACCCTTTAAAATAGATTCTATAGACCTTAGAACACAATATGAGTTGGACAGAACCTTTAAGAAATCAAAATAATAGGACCTTCTTTTGTGTAGTAGGGTATCTGAAAAGCTGAGAAAACAAGTAAGTAGAGCCATACTCTCTGTGGGGCCATGATCCAAAACTGAAAGCCGTCATAGAAACAGCTGTTTAGTCACGAGGATACTGATTACATTTGTATTTATGGGAAAAAACTTGGCGTTTTTAAAAAACGCCACATAAAATTCTTCAAAATAGGAGCGTGTGGAGTTCAGAACACTATGTTAGTTAGATTAAATCTCTGAGAATTCAAAAAAAATAGAACATGGAATTCTATGAGAATATATCTGAAACGCTAGGTTTCCATGAAAATACAGCCTTGCTGTGGACGGGGCCGTGTTCTAACAGTGAAAACTGACTTTCAAACAGTTCAGAAATGACGAATATACGGTTTCCATGTATAATTCTTGTTAAATCTGTTAGATATTTAAAAGAAACTTGGTTACAAAACTTTAAATTTCAATCTATAGACCTTAGACCACAATGTGAGTTGGACAGAACCTTTAAGAAATCAAAATAATAGGACCTTCTTTTGTGTAGGAAGGTATCTGAAAAGCTCCGAAAACAAGTAAGTAGAACCTTACTCTCTGGGTGCCGTGTTCAAACACTGAAAGCTGTCCGAGAAACAGCTGTTTAGTCACGAGGATACTAATTATAATTGTATTTCCGGGAAAAAACCTGGCATCAAAATCTTCAAAATTAAAACCTGTAGAGTTCAGAACACGATGTTAGTTAGATTAAATCTCTAAGAAGTCAATAAAATAGATCCTGGAGTTGTATGGGCATATATCTGAAACTCTAGGCTTCCATGTAAATACAGCCTTACTGTAACTGGGCTTTGTGCTAGAGTGAAAACTGACTTTCAAACAAGTGGGAAATGACGAATTGACGGTTGCCATATATAATTCCTGTTCAATCTGTTAGATATTGAAAAGAAACTTGGTTACAACAGTTTAAAATTCAATCCATAGACCTTAGAACACTATGTGAGTTGGACTGAACCTTTTAGAAATCAAAATAATAGAATCTTGTTTGGTGTAGGATGGTATCTGAAAAGCTCGGAAAATAAGTAAATAGAGACATACTCTCTGTGGGGCCGTGTTCAAACACTGAAAGACGTCATAGAAACAGTTGTTTAGTCAAGAGGATACCGATTACATTTGTATTTCCGGGAAAAAACTTGTCGTTTTTAGAAAACCCGGCATATATATATTCAAAATTCAAGCCTGTAGAGTTCAGAAAACGATGTTAGTTAGATTAAATCTCTAAGAAGTCAATAAAATAGATCCTGGAGTTGTATGGGAATATATCTGAAACGTTAGGGAACATGTAAATACAGCTTTACACTATCGGGGCCGTGTTCTAAGAGTGAAAACTGACTTTCAAACACTTCTAAAATAACGAATATACGGTTGCCATATATAATTCCTGTTCATTCTGTTATTTAAAAGAAACCTGGTTACAACCCTTTAAAATAGATTCTATAGACCTTAGAACACAATATGAGTTGGACAGAACCTTTAAGAAATCAAAATAATAGGACCTTCTTTTGTGTAGTAGGGTATCTGAAAAGCTGAGAAAACAAGTAAGTAGAGCCATACTCTCTGTGGGGCCATGATCCAAAACTGAAAGCCGTCATAGAAACAGCTGTTTAGTCACGAGGATACTGATTACATTTGTATTTATGGGAAAAAACTTGGCGTTTTTAAAAAACGCCACATAAAATTCTTCAAAATAGGAGCCTGTGGAGTTCAGAACGCGATGTTAGTTAGATTAAATCTCTAAGAATTCAAAAAAAATAGAACATGGAATTCTATGAGAATATATCTGAAACGCTAGGTTTCCATGAAAATACAGCCTTGCTGTGGACGGGGCCGTGTTCTAACAGTGAAAACTGACTTTCAAACAGTTCAGAAATGACGAATATACGGTTTCCATGTATAATTCTTGTTAAATCTGTTAGATATTTAAAAGAAACTTGGTTACAAAACTTTAAATTTCAATCTATAAACCTTAGACCACAATGTGAGTTGGACAGAACCTTTAAGAAATCAAAATAATAGGACCTTCTTTTGTGTAAGAAGGTATCTGAAAAGCTCCGAAAACAAGTAAGTAGAACCTTACTCTCTGGGTGCCGTGTTCAAACACTGAAAGCTGTCCGAGAAACAGCTGTTTAGTCACGAGGATACTGATTACATTTGTATTTATGGGAAAAAACTTGGCGTTTTTAAAAAAGGCCACATAAAATTCTTCAAAATACGAGCCTGTAGAGTTCAGAACACGATGTTAGTTAGATTAAATCTCTAAGAATTCAAAAAAATAGATCATGGAATTGTATGAGAATATATCTGAAAGGCTCGGTTTCCATGGAAATACAGCCTTACTGTGGACGGGGCCGTGTTCTAACATTTTAAAACTGACTTTCAAACAGTTCAGAAATGACGAATATACGGTTTCCATTTATAATTCTTATTAAATCTGTTCGATATTTAAAAGAAACTTGGTTACAAAACTTTAAATTTCAATCTATAGACCTTAGACCACAATGTGAGTTGGACAGAACCTTTAAGAAATTAAAATAATAGGACCTTCTTTTGTGTAGGAAGGTATCTGAAAAGCTAAGAAATCAGGTAAGTAGAGTCTTACTGTCTGTGGGGCCATGATCCAAAACTGAAAGCCGTCAAAGAAACAGCTGTTTAGTCACGAGGATACTGATTACATTTGTATTTATGGGAAAAAACTTGGCGTTTTTAAAAAAGGCCACATAAAATTCTTCAAAATACGAGCCTGTAGAGTTCAGAACACGATGTTAGTTAGATTAAAGCTCTAAGAATTCAAAAAAATAGATCATGGAATTGTATGAGAATATATCTGAAACGCTCGGTTTCCATGGAAATACAGCCTTACTGTGGACGGGGCCGTGTTCTAACAGTGAAAACTGACTTTCAAACAGTTCAGAAATGACGAATATACGGTTTCCATGTATAATTCTTGTTAAATCTGTTAGATATTTAAAAGAAACTTGGTTACAAAACTTTAAATTTCAATCTATAGACCTTAGACCACAATGTGAGTTGGACAGAACCTTTAAGAAATCAAAATAATAGGACCTTCTTTTGTGTAGGAAGGTATCTGAAAAGCTCCGAAAACAAGTAAGTAGAACCTTACTCTCTGGGTGCCGTGTTCAAACACTGAAAGCTGTCCGAGAAACAGCTGTTTAGTCACGAGGATACTAATTATAATTGTATTTCCGGGAAAAAACCCGGCATCAAAATCTTCAAAATTAAAACCTGTAGAGTTCAGAACACGATGTTAGTTAGATTAAATCTCTAAGAAGTCAATAAAATAGATCCTGGAGTTGTATGGGCATATATCTGAAACTCTAGGCTTCCATGTAAATACAGCCTTACTGTAACTGGGCTTTGTGCTAGAGTGAAAACTGACTTTCAAACAAGTGGGAAATGACGAATTGACGGTTGCCATATATAATTCCTGTTCAATCTGTTAGATATTGAAAAGAAACTTGGTTACAACAGTTTAAAATTCAATCCATAGACCTTAGAACACTATGTGAGTTGGACCGAACCTTTTAGAAATCAAAATAATAGAATCTTGTTTGGTGTAGGATGGTATCTGAAAAGCTCGGAAAATAAGTAAATAGAGACATACTCTCTGTGGGGCCGTGTTCAAACACTGAAAGACGTCATAGAAATAGTTGTTTAGTCAAGAGGATACCGATTACATTTGTATTTCCGGGAAAAAACTTGTCGTTTTTAGAAAACCCGGCATATATATATTCAAAATTCAAGCCTGTAGAGTTCAGAACACGATGTTAGTTAGATTAAATCTCTAAGAAGTCAATAAAATAGATCCTGGAGTTGTATGGGAATATATCAGAAAGGTTAGGGTCCATGTAAATACAGCTTTACACTATCGGGGCCGTGTTCTAACAGTGAAAACTGACTTTCAAACACTTCTAAAATAACGAATATACGGTTGCCATATATAATTCCTGTTCATTCTGTTATTTAAAAGAAACCCGGTTACAACCCTTTAAAATAGATTCTATAGACCTTAGAACACAATATGAGTTGGACAGAACCTTTAAGAAATCAAAATAATAGGACCTTCTTTTGTGTAGTAGGGTATCTGAAAAGCGAGAAAACAAGTAAGTAGAGCCATACTCTCTGTGGGGCCATGATCCAAAACTGAAAGCCGTCATAGAAACAGCTGTTTAGTCACGAGGATACTGATTACATTTGTATTTATGGGAAAAAACTTGGCGTTTTTAAAAAACGCCACATAAAATTCTTCAAAATAGGAGCCTGTGGAGTTCAGAACACTATGTTAGTTAGATTAAATCTCTGAGAATTCAAAAAAAAATAGAACATGGAATTCTATGAGAATATATCTGAAACGCTAGGTTTCCATGAAAATACAGCCTTGCTGTGGACGGGGCCGTGTTCTAACAGTGAAAACTGACTTTCAAACAGTTCAGAAATGACGAATATACGGTTTCCATGTATAATTCTTGTTAAATCTGTTAGATATTTAAAAGAAACTTGGTTACAAAACTTTAAATTTCAATCTATAGACCTTAGACCACAATGTGAGTTGGACAGAACCTTTAAGAAATCAAAATAATAGGACCTTCTCTTGTGTAGGAAGGTATCTGAAAAGCTCCGAAAACAAGTAAGTAGAACCTTACTCTCTGGGTGCCGTGTTCAAACACTGAAAGCTGTCCGAGAAACAGCTGTTTAGTCACGAGGATACTGATTACATTTGTATTTATGGGAAAAAACTTGGCGTTTTTAAAAAAGGCCACATAAAATTCTTCAAAATACGAGCCTGTAGAGTTCAGAACACGATGTTAGTTAGATTAAATCTCTAAGAATTCCAAAAAATAGATCATGGAATTGTATGAGAATATATCTGAAAGGCTCGGTTTCCATGGAAATACAGCCTTACTGTGGACGGGGCCGTGTTCTAACAGTGAAAACTGACTTTGAAACAGTTCAGAAATGACGAATATACGGTTTCCATGTATAATTCTTGTTAAATCTGTTAGATATTTAAAAGAAACTTGGTTACAAAACTTTAAATTTCAATCTATAGACCTTAGACCACAATGTGAGTTGGACAGAACCTTTAAGAAATCAAAATAATAGGACCTTCTTTTGTGTAGGAAGGTATCTGAAAAGCTCCGAAAACAAGTAAGTAGAACCTTACTCTCTGGGTGCCGTGTTCAAACACTGAAAGCTGTCCGAGAAACAGCTGTTTAGTCACGAGGATACTAATTATAATTGTATTTCCGGGAAAAAACCCGGCATCAAAATCTTCAAAATTAAAACCTGTAGAGTTCAGAACACGATGTTAGTTAGATTAAATCTCTAAGAAGTCAATAAAATAGATCCTGGAGTTGTATGGGCATATATCTGAAACTCTAGGCTTCCATGTAAATACAGCCTTACTGTAACTGGGCTTTGTGCTAGAGTGAAAACTGACTTTCAAACAAGTGGGAAATGACGAATTGACGGTTGCCATATATAATTCCTGTTCAATCTGTTAGATATTGAAAAGAAACTTGGTTACAACAGTTTAAAATTCAATCCATAGACCTTAGAACACTATGTGAGTTGGACCGAACCTTTTAGAAATCAAAATAATAGAATCTTGTTTGGTGTAGGATGGTATCTGAAAAGCTCGGAAAATAAGTAAATAGAGACATACTCTCTGTGGGGCCGTGTTCAAACACTGAAAGACGTCATAGAAATAGTTGTTTAGTCAAGAGGATACCGATTACATTTGTATTTCCGGGAAAAAACTTGTCGTTTTTAGAAAACCCGGCATATATATATTCAAAATTCAAGCCTGTAGAGTTCAGAACACGATGTTAGTTAGATTAAATCTCTAAGAAGTCAATAAAATAGATCCTGGAGTTGTATGGGAATATATCAGAAAGGTTAGGGTCCATGTAAATACAGCTTTACACTATCGGGGCCGTGTTCTAACAGTGAAAACTGACTTTCAAACACTTCTAAAATAACGAATATACGGTTGCCATATATAATTCCTGTTCATTCTGTTATTTAAAAGAAACCCGGTTACAACCCTTTAAAATAGATTCTATAGACCTTAGAACACAATATGAGTTGGACAGAACCTTTAAGAAATCAAAATAATAGGACCTTCTTTTGTGTAGTAGGGTATCTGAAAAGCGAGAAAACAAGTAAGTAGAGCCATACTCTCTGTGGGGCCATGATCCAAAACTGAAAGCCGTCATAGAAACAGCTGTTTAGTCACGAGGATACTGATTACATTTGTATTTATGGGAAAAAACTTGGCGTTTTTAAAAAACGCCACATAAAATTCTTCAAAATAGGAGCCTGTGGAGTTCAGAACACTATGTTAGTTAGATTAAATCTCTGAGAATTCAAAAAAAAATAGAACATGGAATTCTATGAGAATATATCTGAAACGCTAGGTTTCCATGAAAATACAGCCTTGCTGTGGACGGGGCCGTGTTCTAACAGTGAAAACTGACTTTCAAACAGTTCAGAAATGACGAATATACGGTTTCCATGTATAATTCTTGTTAAATCTGTTAGATATTTAAAAGAAACTTGGTTACAAAACTTTAAATTTCAATCTATAGACCTTAGACCACAATGTGAGTTGGACAGAACCTTTAAGAAATCAAAATAATAGGACCTTCTCTTGTGTAGGAAGGTATCTGAAAAGCTCCGAAAACAAGTAAGTAGAACCTTACTCTCTGGGTGCCGTGTTCAAACACTGAAAGCTGTCCGAGAAACAGCTGTTTAGTCACGAGGATACTAATTATAATTGTATTTCCGGGAAAAAACCCGGCATCAAAATCTTCAAAATTAAAACCTGTAGAGTTCAGAACACGATGTTAGTTAGATTAAATCTCTAAGAAGTCAATAAAATAGATCCTGGAGTTGTATGGGCATATATCTGAAACTCTAGGCTTCCATGTAAATACAGCCTTACTGTAACTGGGCTTTGTGCTAGAGTGAAAACTGACTTTCAAACAAGTGGGAAATGACGAATTGACGGTTGCCATATATAATTCCTGTTCAATCTGTTAGATATTGAAAAGAAACTTTGTTACAACAGTTTAAAATTCAATCCATAGACCTTAGAACACTATGTGAGTTGGACTGAACCTTTTAGAAATCAAAATAATAGAATCTTGTTTGGTGTAGGATGGTATCTGAAAAGCTCGGAAAATAAGTAAATAGAGACATACTCTCTGTGGGGCCGTGTTCAAACACTGAAAGACGTCATAGAAACAGTTGTTTAGTCAAGAGGATACCGATTACATTTGTATTTCCGGGAAAAAACTTGTCGTTTTTAGAAAACCCGGCATATATATATTCAAAATTCAAGCCTGTAGAGTTCAGAACACGATGTTAGTTAGATTAAATCTCTAAGAAGTCAATAAAATAGATCCTGGAGTTGTATGGGAATATATTAGAAAGGTTAGGGTCCATGTAAATACAGCTTTACACTATCGGGGCCGTGTTCTAACAGTGAAAACTGACTTTCAAACACTTCTAAAATAACGAATATACGGTTGCCATATATAATTCCTGTTCATTCTGTTATTTAAAAGAAACCTGGTTACAACCCTTTAAAATAGATTCTATAGACCTTAGAACACAATATGAGTTGGACAGAACCTTTAAGAAATCAAAATAATAGGACCTTCTTTTGTGTAGTAGGGTATCTGAAAAGCGAGAAAACAAGTAAGTAGAGCCATACTCTCTGTGGGGCCATGATCCAAAACTGAAAGCCGTCATAGAAACAGCTGTTTAGTCACGAGGATACTGATTACATTTGTATTTATGGGAAAAAACTTGGCGTTTTTAAAAAACGCCACATAAAATTCTTCAAAATACGAGCCTGTGGAGTTCAGAACACTATGTTAGTTAGATTAAATCTCTAAGAATTCAAAAAAAATAGAACATGGAATTCTATGAGAATATATCTGAAACGCTAGGTTTCCATGAAAATACAGCCTTGCTGTGGACGGGGCCGTGTTCTAACGGTGAAAACTGACTTTCAAACAGTTCAGAAATGACGAATATACGGTTTCCATGTATAATTCTTGTTAAATCTGTTAGATATTTAAAAGAAACTTGGTTACAAAACTTTAAATTTCAATCTATAGACCTTAGACCACAATGTGAGTTGGACAGAACCTTTAAGAAATCAAAATAATAGGACCTTCTTTTGTGTAAGAAGGTATCTGAAAAGCTCCGAAAACAAGTAAGTAGAACCTTACTCTCTGGGTGCCGTGTTCAAACACTGAAAGCTGTCCGAGAAACAGCTGTTTAGTCACGAGGATACTGATTACATTTGTATTTATGGGAAAAAACTTGGCGTTTTTAAAAAAGGCCACATAAAATTCTTCAAAATACGAGCCTGTAGAGTTCAGAACACGATGTTAGTTAGATTAAATCTCTAAGAATTCAAAAAAATAGATCATGGAATTGTATGAGAATATATCTGAAAGGCTCGGTTTCCATGGAAATACAGCCTTACTGTGGACGGGGCCGTGTTCTAACATTTTAAAACTGACTTTCAAACAGTTCAGAAATGACGAATATACGGTTTCCATTTATAATTCTTATTAAATCTGTTCGATATTTAAAAGAAACTTGGTTACAAAACTTTAAATTTCAATCTATAGACCTTAGACCACAATGTGAGTTGGACAGAACCTTTAAGAAATTAAAATAATAGGACCTTCTTTTGTGTAGGAAGGTATCTGAAAAGCTAAGAAATCAGGTAAGTAGAGTCTTACTGTCTGTGGGGCCATGATCCAAAACTGAAAGCCGTCAAAGAAACAGCTGTTTAGTCACGAGGATACTGATTACATTTGTATTTATGGGAAAAAACTTGGCGTTTTTAAAAAAGGCCACATAAAATTCTTCAAAATACGAGCCTGTAGAGTTCAGAACACGATGTTAGTTAGATTAAATCTCTAAGAATTCAAAAAAATAGATCATGGAATTGTATGAGAATATATCTGAAACGCTCGGTTTCCATGGAAATACAGCCTTACTGTGGACGGGGCCGTGTTCTAACAGTGAAAACTGACTTTCAAACAGTTCAGAAATGACGAATATACGGTTTCCATGTATAATTCTTGTTAAATCTGTTAGATATTTAAAAGAAACTTGGTTACAAAACTTTAAATTTCAATCTATAGACCTTAGACCACAATGTGAGTTGGACAGAACCTTTAAGAAATCAAAATAATAGGACCTTCTTTTGTGTAGGAAGGTATCTGAAAAGCTCCGAAAACAAGTAAGTAGAACCTTACTCTCTGGGTGCCGTGTTCAAACACTGAAAGCTGTCCGAGAAACAGCTGTTTAGTCACGAGGATACTAATTATAATTGTATTTCCGGGAAAAAACCCGGCATCAAAATCTTCAAAATTAAAACCTGTAGAGTTCAGAACACGATGTTAGTTAGATTAAATCTCTAAGAAGTCAATAAAATAGATCCTGGAGTTGTATGGGCATATATCTGAAACTCTAGGCTTCCATGTAAATACAGCCTTACTGTAACTGGGCTTTGTGCTAGAGTGAAAACTGACTTTCAAACAAGTGGGAAATGACGAATTGACGGTTGCCATATATAATTCCTGTTCAATCTGTTAGATATTGAAAAGAAACTTGGTTACAACAGTTTAAAATTCAATCCATAGACCTTAGAACACTATGTGAGTTGGACTGAACCTTTTAGAAATCAAAATAATAGAATCTTGTTTGGTGTAGGATGGTATCTGAAAAGCTCGGAAAATAAGTAAATAGAGACATACTCTCTGTGGGGCCGTGTTCAAACACTGAAAGACGTCATAGAAACAGTTGTTTAGTCAAGAGGATACCGATTACATTTGTATTTCCGGGAAAAAACTTGTCGTTTTTAGAAAACCCGGCATATATATATTCAAAATTCAAGCCTGTAGAGTTCAGAACACGATGTTAGTTAGATTAAATCTCTAAGAAGTCAATAAAATAGATCCTGGAGTTGTATGGGAATATATCTGAAACGTTAGGGTCCATGTAAATACAGCTTTACACTATCGGGGCCGTGTTCTAACAGTGAAAACTGACTTTCAAACACTTCTAAAATAACGAATATACGGTTGCCATATATAATTCCTGTTCATTCTGTTATTTAAAAGAAACCTGGTTACAACCCTTTAAAATAGATTCTATAGACCTTAGAACACAATATGAGTTGGACAGAACCTTTAAGAAATCAAAATAATAGGACCTTCTTTTGTGTAGTAGGGTATCTGAAAAGCTGAGAAAACAAGTAAGTAGAGCCATACTCTCTGTGGGGCCATGATCCAAAACTGAAAGCCGTCATAGAAACAGCTGTTTAGTCACGAGGATACTGATTACATTTGTATTTATGGGATAAAACTTGGCGTTTTTAAAAAACGCCACATAAAATTCTTCAAAATAGGAGCCTGTGGAGTTCAGAACACGATGTTAGTTAGATTAAATCTCTAAGAATTCAAAAAAAATAGAACATGGAATTCTATGAGAATATATCTGAAACGCTAGGTTTCCATGAAAATACAGCCTTGCTGTGGACGGGGCCGTGTTCTAACAGTGAAAACTGACTTTCAAACAGTTCAGAAATGACGAATATACGGTTTCCAAGTATAATTCTTGTTAAATCTGTTAGATATTTAAAAGAAACTTGGTTACAAAACTTTAAATTTCAATCTATAGACCTTAGACCACAATGTGAGTTGGACAGAACCTTTAAGAAATCAAAATAATAGGACCTTCTTTTGTGTAGGAAGGTATCTGAAAAGCTCCGAAAACAAGTAAGTAGAACCTTACTCTCTGGGTGCCGTGTTCAAACACTGAAAGCTGTCCGAGAAACAGCTGTTTAGTCACGAGGATACTAATTATAATTGTATTTCCGGGAAAAAACCCGGCATCCAAATCTTCAAAATTAAAACCTGTAGAGTTCAGAACACGATGTTAGTTAGATTAAATCTCTAAGAAGTCAATAAAATAGATCCTGGAGTTGTATGGGCATATATCTGAAACTCTAGGCTTCCATGTAAATACAGCCTTACTGTAACTGGGCTTTGTGCTAGAGTGAAAACTGACTTTCAAACAAGTGGGAAATGACGAATTGACGGTTGCCATATATAATTCCTGTTCAATCTGTTAGATATTGAAAAGAAACTTGGTTACAACAGTTTAAAATTCAATCCATAGACCTTAGAACACTATGTGAGTTGGACTGAACCTTTTAGAAATCAAAATAATAGAATCTTGTTTGGTGTAGGATGGTATCTGAAAAGCTCGGAAAATAAGTAAATAGAGACATACTCTCTGTGGGGCCGTGTTCAAACACTGAAAGACGTCATAGAAACAGTTGTTTAGTCAAGAGGATACCGATTACATTTGTATTTCCGGGAAAAAACTTGTCGTTTTTAGAAAACCCGGCATATATATATTCAAAATTCAAGCCTGTAGAGTTCAGAACACGATGTTAGTTAGATTAAATCTCTAAGAAGTCACTAAAATAGATCCTGGAGTTGTATGGGAATATATCTGAAACGTTAGGGAACATGTAAATACAGCTTTACACTATCGGGGCCATGTTCTAAGAGTGAAAACTGACTTTCAAACACTTCTAAAATAACGAATATACGGTTGCCATATATAATTCCTGTTCATTCTGTTATTTAAAAGAAACCTGGTTACAACCCTTTAAAATAGATTCTATAGACCTTAGAACACAATATGAGTTGGACAGAACCTTTAAGAAATCAAAATAATAGGACCTTCTTTTGTGTAGTAGGGTATCTGAAAAGCTGAGAAAACAAGTAAGTAGAGCCATACTCTCTGTGGGGCCATGATCCAAAACTGAAAGCCGTCATAGAAACAGCTGTTTAGTCACGAGGATACTGATTACATTTGTATTTATGGGAAAAAACTTGGCGTTTTTAAAAAACGCCACATAAAATTCTTCAAAATAGGAGCGTGTGGAGTTCAGAACACTATGTTAGTTAGATTAAATCTCTGAGAATTCAAAAAAAATAGAACATGGAATTCTATGAGAATATATCTGAAACGCTAGGTTTCCATGAAAATACAGCCTTGCTGTGGACGGGGCCGTGTTCTAACAGTGAAAACTGACTTTCAAACAGTTCAGAAATGACGAATATACGGTTTCCATGTATAATTCTTGTTAAATCTGTTAGATATTTAAAAGAAACTTGGTTACAAAACTTTAAATTTCAATCTATAGACCTTAGACCACAATGTGAGTTGGACAGAACCTTTAAGAAATCAAAATAATAGGACCTTCTTTTGTGTAGGAAGGTATCTGAAAAGCTCCGAAAACAAGTAAGTAGAACCTTACTCTCTGGGTGCCGTGTTCAAACACTGAAAGCTGTCCGAGAAACAGCTGTTTAGTCACGAGGATACTAATTATAATTGTATTTCCGGGAAAAAACCCGGCATCAAAATCTTCAAAATTAAAACCTGTAGAGTTCAGAACACGATGTTAGTTAGATTAAATCTCTAAGAAGTCAATAAAATAGATCCTGGAGTTGTATGGGCATATATCTGAAACTCTAGGCTTCCATGTAAATACAGCCTTACTGTAACTGGGCTTTGTGCTAGAGTGAAAACTGACTTTCAAACAAGTGGGAAATGACGAATTGACGGTTGCCATATATAATTCCTGTTCAATCTGTTAGATATTGAAAAGAAACTTGGTTACAACAGTTTAAAATTCAATCCATAGACCTTAGAACACTATGTGAGTTGGACTGAACCTTTTAGAAATCAAAATAATAGAATCTTGTTTGGTGTAGGATGGTATCTGAAAAGCTCGGAAAATAAGTAAATAGAGACATACTCTCTGTGGGGCCGTGTTCAAACACTGAAAGACGTCATAGAAACAGTTGTTTAGTCAAGAGGATACCGATTACATTTGTATTTCCGGGAAAAAACTTGTCGTTTTTAGAAAACCCGGCATATATATATTCAAAATTCAAGCCTGTAGAGTTCAGAAAACGATGTTAGTTAGATTAAATCTCTAAGAAGTCAATAAAATAGATCCTGGAGTTGTATGGGAATATATCTGAAACGTTAGGGAACATGTAAATACAGCTTTACACTATCGGGGCCGTGTTCTAAGAGTGAAAACTGACTTTCAAACACTTCTAAAATAACGAATATACGGTTGCCATATATAATTCCTGTTCATTCTGTTATTTAAAAGAAACCTGGTTACAACCCTTTAAAATAGATTCTATAGACCTTAGAACACAATATGAGTTGGACAGAACCTTTAAGAAATCAAAATAATAGGACCTTCTTTTGTGTAGTAGGGTATCTGAAAAGCTGAGAAAACAAGTAAGTAGAGCCATACTCTCTGTGGGGCCATGATCCAAAACTGAAAGCCGTCATAGAAACAGCTGTTTAGTCACGAGGATACTGATTACATTTGTATTTATGGGAAAAAACTTGGCGTTTTTAAAAAACGCCACATAAAATTCTTCAAAATAGGAGCCTGTGGAGTTCAGAACGCGATGTTAGTTAGATTAAATCTCTAAGAATTCAAAAAAAATAGAACATGGAATTCTATGAGAATATATCTGAAACGCTAGGTTTCCATGAAAATACAGCCTTGCTGTGGACGGGGCCGTGTTCTAACAGTGAAAACTGACTTTCAAACAGTTCAGAAATGACGAATATACGGTTTCCATGTATAATTCTTGTTAAATCTGTTAGATATTTAAAAGAAACTTGGTTACAAAACTTTAAATTTCAATCTATAAACCTTAGACCACAATGTGAGTTGGACAGAACCTTTAAGAAATCAAAATAATAGGACCTTCTTTTGTGTAAGAAGGTATCTGAAAAGCTCCGAAAACAAGTAAGTAGAACCTTACTCTCTGGGTGCCGTGTTCAAACACTGAAAGCTGTCCGAGAAACAGCTGTTTAGTCACGAGGATACTGATTACATTTGTATTTATGGGAAAAAACTTGGCGTTTTTAAAAAAGGCCACATAAAATTCTTCAAAATACGAGCCTGTAGAGTTCAGAACACGATGTTAGTTAGATTAAATCTCTAAGAATTCAAAAAAATAGATCATGGAATTGTATGAGAATATATCTGAAAGGCTCGGTTTCCATGGAAATACAGCCTTACTGTGGACGGGGCCGTGTTCTAACATTTTAAAACTGACTTTCAAACAGTTCAGAAATGACGAATATACGGTTTCCATTTATAATTCTTATTAAATCTGTTCGATATTTAAAAGAAACTTGGTTACAAAACTTTAAATTTCAATCTATAGACCTTAGACCACAATGGGAGTTGGACAGAACCTTTAAGAAATTAAAATAATAGGACCTTCTTTTGTGTAGGAAGGTATCTGAAAAGCTAAGAAATCAGGTAAGTAGAGTCTTACTGTCTGTGGGGCCATGATCCAAAACTGAAAGCCGTCAAAGAAACAGCTGTTTAGTCACGAGGATACTGATTACATTTGTATTTATGGGAAAAAACTTGGCGTTTTTAAAAAAGGCCACATAAAATTCTTCAAAATACGAGCCTGTAGAGTTCAGAACACGATGTTAGTTAGATTAAATCTCTAAGAATTCAAAAAAATAGATCATGGAATTGTATGAGAATATATCTGAAACGCTCGGTTTCCATGGAAATACAGCCTTACTGTGGACGGGGCCGTGTTCTAACAGTGAAAACTGACTTTCAAACAGTTCAGAAATGACGAATATACGGTTTCCATGTATAATTCTTGTTAAATCTGTTAGATATTTAAAAGAAACTTGGTTACAAAACTTTAAATTTCAATCTATAGACCTTAGACCACAATGTGAGTTGGACAGAACCTTTAAGAAATCAAAATAATAGGACCTTCTTTTGTGTAGGAAGGTATCTGAAAAGCTCCGAAAACAAGTAAGTAGAACCTTACTCTCTGGGTGCCGTGTTCAAACACTGAAAGCTGTCCGAGAAACAGCTGTTTAGTCACGAGGATACTAATTATAATTGTATTTCCGGGAAAAAACCCGGCATCAAAATCTTCAAAATTAAAACCTGTAGAGTTCAGAACACGATGTTAGTTAGATTAAATCTCTAAGAAGTCAATAAAATAGATCCTGGAGTTGTATGGGCATATATCTGAAACTCTAGGCTTCCATGTAAATACAGCCTTACTGTAACTGGGCTTTGTGCTAGAGTGAAAACTGACTTTCAAACAAGTGGGAAATGACGAATTGACGGTTGCCATATATAATTCCTGTTCAATCTGTTAGATATTGAAAAGAAACTTGGTTACAACAGTTTAAAATTCAATCCATAGACCTTAGAACACTATGTGAGTTGGACTGAACCTTTTAGAAATCAAAATAATAGAATCTTGTTTGGTGTAGGATGGTATCTGAAAAGCTCGGAAAATAAGTAAATAGAGACATACTCTCTGTGGGGCCGTGTTCAAACACTGAAAGACGTCATAGAAACAGTTGTTTAGTCAAGAGGATACCGATTACATTTGTATTTCCGGGAAAAAACTTGTCGTTTTTAGAAAACCCGGCATATATATATTCAAAATTCAAGCCTGTAGAGTTCAGAACACGATGTTAGTTAGATTAAATCTCTAAGAAGTCAATAAAATAGATCCTGGAGTTGTATGGGAATATATCTGAAACGTTAGGGTCCATGTAAATACAGCTTTACACTATCGGGGCCGTGTTCTAACAGTGAAAACTGACTTTCAAACACTTCTAAAATAACGAATATACGGTTGCCATATATAATTCCTGTTCATTCTGTTATTTAAAAGAAACCTGGTTACAACCCTTTAAAATAGATTCTATAGACCTTAGAACACAATATGAGTTGGACAGAACCTTTAAGAAATCAAAATAATAGGACCTTCTTTTGTGTAGTAGGGTATCTGAAAAGCTGAGAAAACAAGTAAGTAGAGCCATACTCTCTGTGGGGCCATGATCCAAAACTGAAAGCCGTCATAGAAACAGCTGTTTAGTCACGAGGATACTGATTACATTTGTATTTATGGGATAAAACTTGGCGTTTTTAAAAAACGCCACATAAAATTCTTCAAAATAGGAGCCTGTGGAGTTCAGAACACGATGTTAGTTAGATTAAATCTCTAAGAATTCAAAAAAAATAGAACATGGAATTCTATGAGAATATATCTGAAACGCTAGGTTTCCATGAAAATACAGCCTTGCTGTGGACGGGGCCGTGTTCTAACAGTGAAAACTGACTTTCAAACAGTTCAGAAATGACGAATATACGGTTTCCAAGTATAATTCTTGTTAAATCTGTTAGATATTTAAAAGAAACTTGGTTACAAAACTTTAAATTTCAATCTATAGACCTTAGACCACAATGTGAGTTGGACAGAACCTTTAAGAAATCAAAATAATAGGACCTTCTTTTGTGTAGGAAGGTATCTGAAAAGCTCCGAAAACAAGTAAGTAGAACCTTACTCTCTGGGTGCCGTGTTCAAACACTGAAAGCTGTCCGAGAAACAGCTGTTTAGTCACGAGGATACTAATTATAATTGTATTTCCGGGAAAAAACCCGGCATCCAAATCTTCAAAATTAAAACCTGTAGAGTTCAGAACACGATGTTAGTTAGATTAAATCTCTAAGAAGTCAATAAAATAGATCCTGGAGTTGTATGGGCATATATCTGAAACTCTAGGCTTCCATGTAAATACAGCCTTACTGTAACTGGGCTTTGTGCTAGAGTGAAAACTGACTTTCAAACAAGTGGGAAATGACGAATTGACGGTTGCCATATATAATTCCTGTTCAATCTGTTAGATATTGAAAAGAAACTTGGTTACAACAGTTTAAAATTCAATCCATAGACCTTAGAACACTATGTGAGTTGGACTGAACCTTTTAGAAATCAAAATAATAGAATCTTGTTTGGTGTAGGATGGTATCTGAAAAGCTCGGAAAATAAGTAAATAGAGACATACTCTCTGTGGGGCCGTGTTCAAACACTGAAAGACGTCATAGAAACAGTTGTTTAGTCAAGAGGATACCGATTACATTTGTATTTCCGGGAAAAAACTTGTCGTTTTTAGAAAACCCGGCATATATATATTCAAAATTCAAGCCTGTAGAGTTCAGAACACGATGTTAGTTAGATTAAATCTCTAAGAAGTCACTAAAATAGATCCTGGAGTTGTATGGGAATATATCTGAAACGTTAGGGAACATGTAAATACAGCTTTACACTATCGGGGCCATGTTCTAAGAGTGAAAACTGACTTTCAAACACTTCTAAAATAACGAATATACGGTTGCCATATATAATTCCTGTTCATTCTGTTATTTAAAAGAAACCTGGTTACAACCCTTTAAAATAGATTCTATAGACCTTAGAACACAATATGAGTTGGACAGAACCTTTAAGAAATCAAAATAATAGGACCTTCTTTTGTGTAGTAGGGTATCTGAAAAGCTGAGAAAACAAGTAAGTAGAGCCATACTCTCTGTGGGGCCATGATCCAAAACTGAAAGCCGTCATAGAAACAGCTGTTTAGTCACGAGGATACTGATTACATTTGTATTTATGGGAAAAAACTTGGCGTTTTTAAAAAACGCCACATAAAATTCTTCAAAATAGGAGCGTGTGGAGTTCAGAACACTATGTTAGTTAGATTAAATCTCTGAGAATTCAAAAAAAATAGAACATGGAATTCTATGAGAATATATCTGAAACGCTAGGTTTCCATGAAAATACAGCCTTGCTGTGGACGGGGCCGTGTTCTAACAGTGAAAACTGACTTTCAAACAGTTCAGAAATGACGAATATACGGTTTCCATGTATAATTCTTGTTAAATCTGTTAGATATTTAAAAGAAACTTGGTTACAAAACTTTAAATTTCAATCTATAGACCTTAGACCACAATGTGAGTTGGACAGAACCTTTAAGAAATCAAAATAATAGGACCTTCTTTTGTGTAGGAAGGTATCTGAAAAGCTCCGAAAACAAGTAAGTAGAACCTTACTCTCTGGGTGCCGTGTTCAAACACTGAAAGCTGTCCGAGAAACAGCTGTTTAGTCACGAGGATACTAATTATAATTGTATTTCCGGGAAAAAACCCGGCATCAAAATCTTCAAAATTAAAACCTGTAGAGTTCAGAACACGATGTTAGTTAGATTAAATCTCTAAGAAGTCAATAAAATAGATCCTGGAGTTGTAAGGGCATATATCTGAAACTCTAGGCTTCCATGTAAATACAGCCTTACTGTAACTGGGCTTTGTGCTAGAGTGAAAACTGACTTTCAAACAAGTGGGAAATGACGAATTGACGGTTGCCATATATAATTCCTGTTCAATCTGTTAGATATTGAAAAGAAACTTGGTTACAACAGTTTAAAATTCAATCCATAGACCTTAGAACACTATGTGAGTTGGACTGAACCTTTTAGAAATCAAAATAATAGAATCTTGTTTGGTGTAGGATGGTATCTGAAAAGCTCGGAAAATAAGTAAATAGAGACATACTCTCTGTGGGGCCGTGTTCAAACACTGAAAGACGTCATAGAAACAGTTGTTTAGTCAAGAGGATACCGATTACATTTGTATTTCCGGGAAAAAACTTGTCGTTTTTAGAAAACCCGGCATATATATATTCAAAATTCAAGCCTGTAGAGTTCAGAACACGATGTTAGTTAGATTAAATCTCTAAGAAGTCAATAAAATAGATCCTGGAGTTGTATGGGAATATATCTGAAACGTTAGGGTCCATGTAAATACAGCTTTACACTATCGGGGCCGTGTTCTAACAGTGAAAACTGACTTTCAAACACTTCTAAAATAACGAATATACGGTTGCCATATATAATTCCTGTTCATTCTGTTATTTAAAAGAAACCTGGTTACAACCCTTTAAAATAGATTCTATAGACCTTAGAACACAATATGAGTTGGACAGAACCTTTAAGAAATCAAAATAATAGGACCTTCTTTTGTGTAGTAGGGTATCTGAAAAGCTGAGAAAACAAGTAAGTAGAGCCATACTCTCTGTGGGGCCATGATCCAAAACTGAAAGCCGTCATAGAAACAGCTGTTTAGTCACGAGGATACTGATTACATTTGTATTTATGGGATAAAACTTGGCGTTTTTAAAAAACGCCACATAAAATTCTTCAAAATAGGAGCCTGTGGAGTTCAGAACACGATGTTAGTTAGATTAAATCTCTAAGAATTCAAAAAAAATAGAACATGGAATTCTATGAGAATATATCTGAAACGCTAGGTTTCCATGAAAATACAGCCTTGCTGTGGACGGGGCCGTGTTCTAACAGTGAAAACTGACTTTCAAACAGTTCAGAAATGACGAATATACGGTTTCCATGTATAATTCTTGTTAAATCTGTTAGATATTTAAAAGAAACTTGGTTACAAAACTTTAAATTTCAATCTATAGACCTTAGACCACAATGTGAGTTGGACAGAACCTTTAAGAAATCAAAATAATAGGACCTTCTTTTGTGTAGGAAGGTATCTGAAAAGCTCCGAAAACAAGTAAGTAGAACCTTACTCTCTGGGTGCCGTGTTCAAACACTGAAAGCTGTCCGAGAAACAGCTGTTTAGTCACGAGGATACTAATTATAATTGTATTTCCGGGAAAAAACCCGGCATCAAAATCTTCAAAATTAAAACCTGTAGAGTTCAGAACACGATGTTAGTTAGATTAAATCTCTAAGAAGTCAATAAAATAGATCCTGGAGTTGTATGGGCATATATCTGAAACTCTAGGCTTCCATGTAAATACAGCCTTACTGTAACTGGGCTTTGTGCTAGAGTGAAAACTGACTTTCAAACAAGTGGGAAATGACGAATTGACGGTTGCCATATATAATTCCTGTTCAATCTGTTAGATATTGAAAAGAAACTTGGTTACAACAGTTTAAAATTCAATCCATAGACCTTAGAACACTATGTGAGTTGGACTGAACCTTTTAGAAATCAAAATAATAGAATCTTGTTTGGTGTAGGATGGTATCTGAAAAGCTCGGAAAATAAGTAAATAGAGACATACTCTCTGTGGGGCCGTGTTCAAACACTGAAAGACGTCATAGAAACAGTTGTTTAGTCAAGAGGATACCGATTACATTTGTATTTCCGGGAAAAAACTTGTCGTTTTTAGAAAACCCGGCATATATATATTCAAAATTCAAGCCTGTAGAGTTCAGAACACGATGTTAGTTAGATTAAATCTCTAAGAAGTCAATAAAATAGATCCTGGAGTTGTATGGGAATATATCTGAAACGTTAGGGAACATGTAAATACAGCTTTACACTATCGGGGCCGTGTTCTAAGAGTGAAAACTGACTTTCAAACACTTCTAAAATAACGAATATACGGTTGCCATATATAATTCCTGTTCATTCTGTTATTTAAAAGAAACCTGGTTACAACCCTTTAAAATAGATTCTATAGACCTTAGAACACAATATGAGTTGGACAGAACCTTTAAGAAATCAAAATAATAGGACCTTCTTTTGTGTAGTAGGGTATCTGAAAAGCTGAGAAAACAAGTAAGTAGAGCCATACTCTCTGTGGGGCCATGATCCAAAACTGAAAGCCGTCATAGAAACAGCTGTTTAGTCACGAGGATACTGATTACATTTGTATTTATGGGAAAAAACTTGGCGTTTTTAAAAAACGCCACATAAAATTCTTCAAAATAGGAGCCTGTGGAGTTCAGAACGCGATGTTAGTTAGATTAAATCTCTAAGAATTCAAAAAAAATAGAACATGGAATTCTATGAGAATATATCTGAAACGCTAGGTTTCCATGAAAATACAGCCTTGCTGTGGACGGGGCCGTGTTCTAACAGTTAAAACTGACTTTCAAACAGTTCAGAAATGACGAATATACGGTTTCCATGTATAATTCTTGTTAAATCTGTTAGATATTTAAAAGAAACTTGGTTACAAAACTTTAAATTTCAATCTATAGACCTTAGACCACAATGTGAGTTGGACAGAACCTTTAAGAAATCAAAATAATAGGACCTTCTTTTGTGTAGGAAGGTATCTGAAAAGCTCCGAAAACAAGTAAGTAGAACCTTACTCTCTGGGTGCCGTGTTCAAACACTGAAAGCTGTCCGAGAAACAGCTGTTTAGTCACGAGGATACTAATTATAATTGTATTTCCGGGAAAAAACCCGGCATCAAAATCTTCAAAATTAAAACCTGTAGAGTTCAGAACACGATGTTAGTTAGATTAAATCTCTAAGAAGTCAATAAAATAGATCCTGGAGTTGTAAGGGCATATATCTGAAACTCTAGGCTTCCATGTAAATACAGCCTTACTGTAACTGGGCTTTGTGCTAGAGTGAAAACTGACTTTCATACAAGTGGGAAATGACGAATTGACGGTTGCCATATATAATTCCTGTTCAATCTGTTAGATATTGAAAAGAAACTTGGTTACAACAGTTTAAAATTCAATCCATAGACCTTAGAACACTATGTGAGTTGGACTGAACCTTTTAGAAATCAAAATAATAGAATCTTGTTTGGTGTAGGATGGTATCTGAAAAGCTCGGAAAATAAGTAAATAGAGACATACTCTCTGTGGGGCCGTGTTCAAACACTGAAAGACGTCATAGAAACAGTTGTTTAGTCAAGAGGATACCGATTACATTTGTATTTCCGGGAAAAAACTTGTCGTTTTTAGAAAACCCGGCATATATATATTCAAAATTCAAGCCTGTAGAGTTCAGAACACGATGTTAGTTAGATTAAATCTCTAAGAAGTCAATAAAATAGATCCTGGAGTTGTATGGGAATATATCTGAAACGTTAGGGTCCATGTAAATACAGATTTACACTATCGGGGCGGTGTTCTAACAGTGAAAACTGACTTTCAAACACTTCAAAAATAACGAATATACGGTTGCCATATATAATTCCTGTTCATTCTGTTATTTAAAAGAAACCTGGTTACAACCCTTTAAAATAGATTCTATAGACCTTAGAACACAATATGAGTTGGACAGAACCTTTAAGAAATCAAAATAATAGGACCTTCTTTTGTGTAGTAGGGTATCTGAAAAGCGAGAAAACAAGTAAGTAGAGCCATACTCTCTGTGGGGCCATGATCCAAAACTGAAAGCCGTCATAGAAACAGCTGTTTAGTCACGAGGATACTGATTACATTTGTATTTATGGGAAAAAACTTGGCGTTTTTAAAAAACGCCACATAAAATTCTTCAAAATAGGAGCGTGTGGAGTTCAGAACACTATGTTAGTTAGATTAAATCTCTGAGAATTCAAAAAAAATAGAACATGGAATTCTATGAGAATATATCTGAAACGCTAGGTTTCCATGAAAATACAGCCTTGCTGTGGACGGGGCCGTGTTCTAACAGTGAAAACTGACTTTCAAACAGTTCAGAAATGACGAATATACGGTTTCCATGTATAATTCTTGTTAAATCTGTTAGATATTTAAAAGAAACTTGGTTACAAAACTTTAAATTTCAATCTATAGACCTTAGACCACAATGTGAGTTGGACAGAACCTTTAAGAAATCAAAATAATAGGACCTTCTTTTGTGTAGGAAGGTATCTGAAAAGCTCCGAAAACAAGTAAGTAGAACCTTACTCTCTGGGTGCCGTGTTCAAACACTGAAAGCTGTCCGAGAAACAGCTGTTTAGTCACGAGGATACTAATTATAATTGTATTTCCGGGAAAAAACCCGGCATCAAAATCTTCAAAATTAAAACCTGTAGAGTTCAGAACACGATGTTAGTTAGATTAAATCTCTAAGAAGTCAATAAAATAGATCCTGGAGTTGTAAGGGCATATATCTGAAACTCTAGGCTTCCATGTAAATACAGCCTTACTGTAACTGGGCTTTGTGCTAGAGTGAAAACTGACTTTCAAACAAGTGGGAAATGACGAATTGACGGTTGCCATATATAATTCCTGTTCAATCTGTTAGATATTGAAAAGAAACTTGGTTACAACAGTTTAAAATTCAATCCATAGACCTTAGAACACTATGTGAGTTGGACTGAACCTTTTAGAAATCAAAATAATAGAATCTTGTTTGGTGTAGGATGGTATCTGAAAAGCTCGGAAAATAAGTAAATAGAGACATACTCTCTGTGGGGCCGTGTTCAAACACTGAAAGACGTCATAGAAACAGTTGTTTAGTCAAGAGGATACCGATTACATTTGTATTTCCGGGAAAAAACTTGTCGTTTTTAGAAAACCGGGCATATATATATTCAAAATTCAAGCCTGTAGAGTTCAGAACACGATGTTAGTTAGATTAAATCTCTAAGAAGTCAATAAAATAGATCCTGGAGTTGTATGGGAATATATTAGAAAGGTTAGGGTCCATGTAAATACAGCTTTACACTATCGGGGCCGTGTTCTAACAGTGAAAACTGACTTTCAAACACTTCTAAAATAACGAATATACGGTTGCCATATATAATTCCTGTTCATTCTGTTATTTAAAAGAAACCTGGTTACAACCCTTTAAAACAGATTCTATAGACCTTAGAACACAATATGAGTTGGACAGAACCTTTAAGAAATCAAAATAATAGGACCTTCTTTTGTGTAGTAGGGTATCTGAAAAGCTGAGAAAACAAGTAAGTAGAGCCATACTCTCTGTGGGGCCATGATCCAAAACTGAAAGCCGTCATAGAAACAGCTGTTTAGTCACGAGGATACTGATTACATTTGTATTTATGGGAAAAAACTTGGCGTTTTTAAAAAACGCCACATAAAATTCTTCAAAATAGGAGCCTGTGGAGTTCAGAACGCGATGTTAGTTAGATTAAATCTCTAAGATTCAAAAAAAATAGAACATGGAATTCTATGAGAATATATCTGAAACGCTAGGTTTCCATGAAAATACAGCCTTGCTGTGGACGGGGCCGTGTTCTAACAGTGAAAACTGACTTTCAAACAGTTCAGAAATGACGAATATACGGTTTCCATGTATAATTCTTGTTAAATCTGTTAGATATTTAAAAGAAACTTGGTTACAAAACTTTAAATTTCAATCTATAGACCTTAGACCACAATGTGAGTTGGACAGAACCTTTAAGAAATCAAAATAATAGGACCTTCTTTTGTGTAGGAAGGTATCTGAAAAGCTCCGAAAACAAGTAAGTAGAACCTTACTCTCTGGGTGCCGTGTTCAAACACTGAAAGCTGTCCGAGAAACAGCTGTTTAGTCACGAGGATACTAATTATAATTGTATTTCCGGGAAAAAACCCGGCATCAAAATCTTCAAAATTAAAACCTGTAGAGTTCAGAACACGATGTTAGTTAGATTAAATCTCTAAGAAGTCAATAAAATTGATCCTGGAGTTGTAAGGGCATATATCTGAAACTCTAGGCTTCCATGTAAATACAGCCTTACTGTAACTGGGCTTTGTGCTAGAGTGAAAACTGACTTTCAAACAAGTGGGAAATGACGAATTGACGGTTGCCATATATAATTCCTGTTCAATCTGTTAGATATTGAAAAGAAACTTGGTTACAACAGTTTAAAATTCAATCCATAGACCTTAGAACACTATGTGAGTTGGACTGAACCTTTTAGAAATCAAAATAATAGAATCTTGTTTGGTGTAGGATGGTATCTGAAAAGCTCGGAAAATAAGTAAATAGAGACATACTCTCTGTGGGGCCGTGTTCAAACACTGAAAGACGTCATAGAAACAGTTGTTTAGTCAAGAGGATACCGATTACATTTGTATTTCCGGGAAAAAACTTGTCGTTTTTAGAAAACCGGGCATATATATATTCAAAATTCAAGCCTGTAGAGTTCAGAACACGATGTTAGTTAGATTAAATCTCTAAGAAGTCAATAAAATAGATCCTGGAGTTGTATGGGAATATATTAGAAAGGTTAGGGTCCATGTAAATACAGCTTTACACTATCGGGGCCGTGTTCTAACAGTGAAAACTGACTTTCAAACACTTCTAAAATAACGAATATACGGTTGCCATATATAATTCCTGTTCATTCTGTTATTTAAAAGAAACCTGGTTACAACCCTTTAAAATAGATTCTATAGACCTTAGAACACAATATGAGTTGGACAGAACCTTTAAGAAATCAAAATAATAGGACCTTCTTTTGTGTAGTAGGGTATCTGAAAAGCTGAGAAAACAAGTAAGTAGAGCCATACTCTCTGTGGGGCCATGATCCAAAACTGAAAGCCGTCATAGAAACAGCTGTTTAGTCACGAGGATACTGATTACATTTGTATTTATGGGAAAAAACTTGGCGTTTTTAAAAAACGCCACATAAAATTTTTCAAAATAGGAGCCTGTGGAGTTCAGAACGCGATGTTAGTTAGATTAAATCTCTAAGAATTCAAAAAAAATAGAACATGGAATTCTATGAGAATATATCTGAAACGCTAGGTTTCCATGAAAATACAGCCTTGCTGTGGACGGGGCCGTGTTCTAACAGTGAAAACTGACTTTCAAACAGTTCAGAAATGACGAATATACGGTTTCCATGTATATTTCTTGTTAAATCTGTTAGATATTTAAAAGAAACTTGGTTACAAAACTTTAAATTTCAATCTATAGACCTTAGACCACAATGTGAGTTGGACAGAACCTTTAAGAAATCAAAATAATAGGACCTTCTTTTGTGTAGGAAGGTATCTGAAAAGCTCCGAAAACAAGTAAGTAGAACCTTACTCTCTGGGTGCCGTGTTCAAACACTGAAAGCTGTCCGAGAAACAGCTGTTTAGTCACGAGGATACTAATTATAATTGTATTTCCGGGAAAAAACCCGGCATCAAAATCTTCAAAATTAAAACCTGTAGAGTTCAGAACACGATGTTAGTTAGATTAAATCTCTAAGAAGTCAATAAAATAGATCCTGGAGTTGTAAGGGCATATATCTGAAACTCTAGGCTTCCATGTAAATACAGCCTTACTGTAACTGGGCTTTGTGCTAGAGTGTAAACTGACTTTCATACAAGTGGGAAATGACGAATTGACGGTTGCCATATATAATTCCTGTTCAATCTGTTAGATATTGAAAAGAAACTTGGTTACAACAGTTTAAAATTCAATCCATAGACCTTAGAACACTATGTGAGTTGGACTGAACCTTTTAGAAATCAAAATAATAGAATCTTGTTTGGTGTAGGATGGTATCTGAAAAGCTCGGAAAATAAGTAAATAGAGACATACTCTCTGTGGGGCCGTGTTCAAACACTGAAAGACGTCATAGAAACAGTTGTTTAGTCAAGAGGATACCGATTACATTTGTATTTCCGGGAAAAAACTTGTCGTTTTTAGAAAACCCCGCATATATATATTCAAAATTCAAGCCTGTAGAGTTCAGAACACGATGTTAGTTAGATTAAATCTCTAAGAAGTCAATAAAATAGATCCTGGAGTTGTATGGGAATATATCTGAAACGTTAGGGTCCATGTAAATACAGCTTTACACTATCGGGGCGGTGTTCTAACAGTGAAAACTGACTTTCAAACACTTCTAAAATAACGAATATACGGTTGCCATATATAATTCCTGTTCATTCTGTTATTTAAAAGAAACCTGGTTACAACCCTTTAAAATAGATTCTATAGACCTTAGAACACAATATGAGTTGGACAGAACCTTTAAGAAATCAAAATAATAGGACCTTCTTTTGTGTAGTAGGGTATCTGAAAAGCGAGAAAACAAGTAAGTAGAGCCATACTCTCTGTGGGGCCATGATCCAAAACTGAAAGCCGTCATAGAAACAGCTGTTTAGTCACGAGGATACTGATTACATTTGTATTTATGGGAAAAAACTTGGCGTTTTTAAAAAACGCCACATAAAATTCTTCAAAATAGGAGCGTGTGGAGTTCAGAACACTATGTTAGTTAGATTAAATCTCTGAGAATTCAAAAAAAATAGAACATGGAATTCTATGAGAATATATCTGAAACGCTAGGTTTCCATGAAAATACAGCCTTGCTGTGGACGGGGCCGAGTTCTAACAGTGAAAACTGACTTTCAAACAGTTCAGAAATGACGAATATACGGTTTCCATGTATAATTCTTGTTAAATCTGTTAGATATTTAAAAGAAACTTGGTTACAAAACTTTAAATTTCAATCTATAGACCTTAGACCACAATGTGAGTTGGACAGAACCTTTAAGAAATCAAAATAATAGGACCTTCTTTTGTGTAGGAAGGTATCTGAAAAGCTCCGAAAACAAGTAAGTAGAACCTTACTCTCTGGGTGCCGTGTTCAAACACTGAAAGCTGTCCGAGAAACAGCTGTTTAGTCACGAGGATACTAATTATAATTGTATTTCCGGGAAAAAACCCGGCATCAAAATCTTCAAAATTAAAACCTGTAGAGTTCAGAACACGATGTTAGTTAGATTAAATCTCTAAGAAGTCAATAAAATAGATCCTGGAGTTGTAAGGGCATATATCTGAAACTCTAGGCTTCCATGTAAATACAGCCTTACTGTAACTGGGCTTTGTGCTAGAGTGAAAACTGACTTTCAAACAAGTGGGAAATGACGAATTGACGGTTGCCATATATAATTCCTGTTCAATCTGTTAGATATTGAAAAGAAACTTGGTTACAACAGTTTAAAATTCAATCCATAGACCTTAGAACACTATGTGAGTTGGACTGAACCTTTTAGAAATCAAAATAATAGAATCTTGTTTGGTGTAGGATGGTATCTGAAAAGCTCGGAAAATAAGTAAATAGAGACATACTCTCTGTGGGGCCGTGTTCAAACACTGAAAGACGTCATAGAAACAGTTGTTTAGTCAAGAGGATACCGATTACATTTGTATTTCCGGGAAAAAACTTGTCGTTTTTAGAAAACCGGGCATATATATATTCAAAATTCAAGCCTGTAGAGTTCAGAACACGATGTTAGTTAGATTAAATCTCTAAGAAGTCAATAAAATAGATCCTGGAGTTGTATGGGAATATATTAGAAAGGTTAGGGTCCATGTAAATACAGCTTTACACTATCGGGGCCGTGTTCTAACAGTGAAAACTGACTTTCAAACACTTCTAAAATAACGAATATACGGTTGCCATATATAATTCCTGTTCATTCTGTTATTTAAAAGAAACCTGGTTACAACCCTTTAAAATAGATTCTATAGACCTTAGAACACAATATGAGTTGGACAGAACCTTTAAGAAATCAAAATAATAGGACCTTCTTTTGTGTAGTAGGGTATCTGAAAAGCTGAGAAAACAAGTAAGTAGAGCCATACTCTCTGTGGGGCCATGATCCAAAACTGAAAGCCGTCATAGAAACAGCTGTTTAGTCACGAGGATACTGATTACATTTGTATTTATGGGAAAAAACTTGGCGTTTTTAAAAAACGCCACATAAAATTCTTCAAATTAGGAGCCTGTGGAGTTCAGAACGCGATGTTAGTTAGATTAAATCTCTAAGAATTCAAAAAAAATAGAACATGGAATTCTATGAGAATATATCTGAAACGCTAGGTTTCCATGAAAATACAGCCTTGCTGTGGACGGGGCCGTGTTCTAACAGTGAAAACTGACTTTCAAACAGTTCAGAAATGACGAATATACGGTTTCCATGTATATTTCTTGTTAAATCTGTTAGATATTTAAAAGAAACTTGGTTACAAAACTTTAAATTTCAATCTATAGACCTTAGACCACAATGTGAGTTGGACAGAACCTTTAAGAAATCAAAATAATAGGACCTTCTTTTGTGTAGGAAGGTATCTGAAAAGCTCCGAAAACAAGTAAGTAGAACCTTACTCTCTGGGTGCCGTGTTCAAACACTGAAAGCTGTCCGAGAAACAGCTGTTTAGTCACGAGGATACTAATTATAATTGTATTTCCGGGAAAAAACCCGGCATCAAAATCTTCAAAATTAAAACCTGTAGAGTTCAGAACACGATGTTAGTTAGATTAAATCTCTAAGAAGTCAATAAAATAGATCCTGGAGTTGTAAGGGCATATATCTGAAACTCTAGGCTTCCATGTAAATACAGCCTTACTGTAACTGGGCTTTGTGCTAGAGTGTAAACTGACTTTCATACAAGTGGGAAATGACGAATTGACGGTTGCCATATATAATTCCTGTTCAATCTGTTAGATATTGAAAAGAAACTTGGTTACAACAGTTTAAAATTCAATCCATAGACCTTAGAACACTATGTGAGTTGGACTGAACCTTTTAGAAATCAAAATAATAGAATCTTGTTTGGTGTAGGATGGTATCTGAAAAGCTCGGAAAATAAGTAAATAGAGACATACTCTCTGTGGGGCCGTGTTCAAACACTGAAAGACGTCATAGAAACAGTTGTTTAGTCAAGAGGATACCGATTACATTTGTATTTCCGGGAAAAAACTTGTCGTTTTTAGAAAACCCGGCATATATATATTCAAAATTCAAGCCTGTAGAGTTCAGAACACGATGTTAGTTAGATTAAATCTCTAAGAAGTCAATAAAATAGATCCTGGAGTTGTATGGGAATATATCTGAAACGTTAGGGTCCATGTAAATACAGCTTTACACTATCGGGGCGGTGTTCTAACAGTGAAAACTGACTTTCAAACACTTCTAAAATAACGAATATACGGTTGCCATATATAATTCCTGTTCATTCTGTTATTTAAAAGAAACCTGGTTACAACCCTTTAAAATAGATTCTATAGACCTTAGAACACAATATGAGTTGGACAGAACCTTTAAGAAATCAAAATAATAGGACCTTCTTTTGTGTAGTAGGGTATCTGAAAAGCTGAGAAAACAAGTAAGTAGAGCCATACTCTCTGTGGGGCCATGATCCAAAACTGAAAGCCGTCATAGAAACAGCTGTTTAGTCACGAGGATACTGATTACATTTGTATTTATGGGAAAAAACTTGGCGTTTTTAAAAAACGCCACATAAAATTCTTCAAAATAGGAGCGTGTGGAGTTCAGAACACTATGTTAGTTAGATTAAATCTCTGAGAATTCAAAAAAAATAGAACATGGAATTCTATGAGAATATATCTGAAACGCTAGGTTTCCATGAAAATACAGCCTTGCTGTGGACGGGGCCGTGTTCTAACAGTGAAAACTGACTTTCAAACAGTTCAGAAATGACGAATATACGGTTTCCATGTATAATTCTTGTTAAATCTGTTCGATATTTAAAAGAAACTTGGTTACAAAACTTTAAATTTCAATCTATAGACCTTAGACCACAATGTGAGTTGGACAGAACCTTTAAGAAATCAAAATAATAGGACGTTCTTTTGTGTAGGAAGGTATCTGAAAAGCTCCGAAAACAAGTAAGTAGAACCTTACTCTCTGGGTGCCGTTTTCAAACACTGAAAGCTGTCCGAGAAACAGCTGTTTAGTCACGAGGATACTAATTATAATTGTATTTCCGGGAAAAAACCCGGCATCAAAATCTTCAAAATTAAAACCTGTAGAGTTCAGAACACGATGTTAGTTAGATTAAATCTCTAAGAAGTCAATAAAATAGATCCTGGAGTTGTAAGGGCATATATCTGAAACTCTAGGCTTCCATGTAAATACAGCCTTACTGTAACTGGGCTTTGTGCTAGAGTGAAAACTGACTTTCAAACAAGTGGGAAATGACGAATTGACGGTTGCCATATATAATTCCTGTTCAATCTGTTAGATATTGAAAAGAAACTTGGTTACAACAGTTTAAAATTCAATCCATAGACCTTAGAACACTATGTGAGTTGGACTGAACCTTTTAGAAATCAAAATAATAGAATCTTGTTTGGTGTAGGATGGTATCTGAAAAGCTCGGAAAATAAGTAAATAGAGACATATTCTCTGTGGGGCCGTGTTCAAACACTGAAAGACGTCATAGAAACAGTTGTTTAGTCAAGAGGATACCGATTACATTTGTATTTCCGGGAAAAAACTTGTCGTTTTTAAAAAAGCCGGCATATATATATTCAAAATTCAAGCCTGTAGAGTTCAGAACACGATGTTAGTTAGATTAAATCTCTAAGAAGTCAATAAAATAGATCCTGGAGTTGTATGGGAATATATTAGAAAGGTTAGGGTCCATGTAAATACAGCTTTACACTATCGGGGCCGTGTTCTAACAGTGAAAACTGACTTTCAAACACTTCTAAAATAACGAATATACGGTTGCCATATATAATTCCTGTTCATTCTGTTATTTAAAAGAAACCTGGTTACAACCCTTTAAAATAGATTCTATAGACCTTAGAACACAATATGAGTTGGACAGAACCTTTAAGAAATCAAAATAATAGGACCTTCTTTTGTGTAGTAGGGTATCTGAAAAGCTGAGAAAACAAGTAAGTAGAGCCATACTCTCTGTGGGGCCATGATCCAAAACTGAAAGCCGTCATAGAAACAGCTGTTTAGTCACGAGGATACTGATTACATTTGTATTTATGGGAAAAAACTTGGCGTTTTTAAAAAACGCCACATAAAATTCTTCAAAATAGGAGCCTGTGGAGTTCAGAACGCGATGTTAGTTAGATTAAATCTCTAAGAATTCAAAAAAAATAGAACATGGAATTCTATGAGAATATATCTGAAACGCTAGGTTTCCATGAAAATACAGCCTTGCTGTGGACGGGGCCGTGTTCTAACAGTGAAAACTGACTTTCAAACAGTTCAGAAATGACGAATATACGGTTTCCATGTATAATTCTTGTTAAATCTGTTAGATATTTAAAAGAAACTTGGTTACAAAACTTTAAATTTCAATCTATAGACCTTAGACCACAATGTGAGTTGGACAGAACCTTTAAGAAATCAAAATAATAGGACCTTCTTTTGTGTAGGAAGGTATCTGAAAAGCTCCGAAAACAAGTAAGTAGAACCTTACTCTCTGGGTGCCGTGTTCAAACACTGAAAGCTGTCCGAGAAACAGCTGTTTAGTCACGAGGATACTAATTATAATTGTATTTCCGGGAAAAAACCCGGCATCAAAATCTTCAAAATTAAAACCTGTAGAGTTCAGAACACGATGTTAGTTAGATTAAATCTCTAAGAAGTCAATAAAATAGATCCTGGAGTTGTAAGGGCATATATCTGAAACTCTAGGCTTCCATGTAAATACAGCTTTACTGTAACTGGGCTTTGTGCTAGAGTGTAAACTGACTTTCATACAAGTGGGAAATGACGAATTGACGGTTGCCATATATAATTCCTGTTCAATCTGTTAGATATTGAAAAGAAACTTGGTTACAACAGTTTAAAATTCAATCCATAGACCTTAGAACACTATGTGAGTTGGACTGAACCTTTTAGAAATCAAAATAATAGAATCTTGTTTGGTGTAGGATGGTATCTGAAAAGCTCGGAAAATAAGTAAATAGAGACATACTCTCTGTGGGGCCGTGTTCAAACACTGAAAGACGTCATAGAAACAGTTGTTTAGTCAAGAGGATACCGATTACATTTGTATTTCCGGGAAAAAACTTGTCGTTTTTAGAAAACCCGGCATATATATATTCAAAATTCAAGCCTGTAGAGTTCAGAACACGATGTTAGTTAGATTAAATCTCTAAGAAGTCAATAAAATAGATCCTGGAGTTGTATGGGAATATATCTGAAACGTTAGGGTCCATGTAAATACAGCTTTACACTATCGGGGCGGTGTTCTAACAGTGAAAACTGACTTTCAAACACTTCTAAAATAACGAATATACGGTTGCCATATATAATTCCTGTTCATTCTGTTATTTAAAAGAAACCTGGTTACAACCCTTTAAAATAGATTCTATAGACCTTAGAACACAATATGAGTTGGACAGAACCTTTAAGAAATCAAAATAATAGGACCTTCTTTTGTGTAGTAGGGTATCTGAAAAGCGAGAAAACAAGTAAGTAGAGCCATACTCTCTGTGGGGCCATGATCCAAAACTGAAAGCCGTCATAGAAACAGCTGTTTAGTCACGAGGATACTGATTACATTTGTATTTATGGGAAAAAACTTGGCGTTTTTAAAAAACGCCACATAAAATTCTTCAAAATAGGAGCCTGTGGAGTTCAGAACGCGATGTTAGTTAGATTAAATCTCTAAGAATTCAAAAAAAATAGAACATGGAATTCTATGAGAATATATCTGAAACGCTAGGTTTCCATGAAAATACAGCCTTGCTGTGGACGGGGCCGTGTTCTAACAGTGAAAACTGACTTTCAAACAGTTCAGAAATGACGAATATACGGTTTCCATGTATAATTCTTGTTAAATCTGTTAGATATTTAAAAGAAACTTGGTTACAAAACTTTAAATTTCAATCTATAGACCTTAGACCACAATGTGAGTTGGACAGAACCTTTAAGAAATCAAAATAATAGGACCTTCTTTTGTGTAGGAAGGTATCTGAAAAGCTCCGAAAACAAGTAAGTAGAACCTTACTCTCTGGGTGCCGTGTTCAAACACTGAAAGCTGTCCGAGAAACAGCTGTTTAGTCACGAGGATACTAATTATAATTGTATTTCCGGGAAAAAACCCGGCATCAAAATCTTCAAAATTAAAACCTGTAGAGTTCAGAACACGATGTTAGTTAGATTAAATCTCTAAGAAGTCAATAAAATAGATCCTGGAGTTGTAAGGGCATATATCTGAAACTCTAGGCTTCCATGTAAATACAGCCTTACTGTAACTGGGCTTTGTGCTAGAGTGTAAACTGACTTTCATACAAGTGGGAAATGACGAATTGACGGTTGCCATATATAATTCCTGTTCAATCTGTTAGATATTGAAAAGAAACTTGGTTACAACAGTTTAAAATTCAATCCATAGACCTTAGAACACTATGTGAGTTGGACTGAACCTTTTAGAAATCAAAATAATAGAATCTTGTTTGGTGTAGGATGGTATCTGAAAAGCTCGGAAAATAAGTAAATAGAGACATACTCTCTGTGGGGCCGTGTTCAAACACTGAAAGACGTCATAGAAACAGTTGTTTAGTCAAGAGGATACCGATTACATTTGTATTTCCGGGAAAAAACTTGTCGTTTTTAGAAAACCCGGCATATATATATTCAAAATTCAAGCCTGTAGAGTTCAGAACACGATGTTAGTTAGATTAAATCTCTAAGAAGTCAATAAAATAGATCCTGGAGTTGTATGGGAATATATCTGAAACGTTAGGGTCCATGTAAATACAGCTTTACACTATCGGGGCGGTGTTCTAACAGTGAAAACTGACTTTCAAACACTTCTAAAATAACGAATATACGGTTGCCATATATAATTCCTGTTCATTCTGTTATTTAAAAGAAACCTGGTTACAACCCTTTAAAATAGATTCTATAGACCTTAGAACACAATATGAGTTGGACAGAACCTTTAAGAAATCAAAATAATAGGACCTTCTTTTGTGTAGTAGGGTATCTGAAAAGCGAGAAAACAAGTAAGTAGAGCCATACTCTCTGTGGGGCCATGATCCAAAACTGAAAGCCGTCATAGAAACAGCTGTTTAGTCACGAGGATACTGATTACATTTGTATTTATGGGAAAAAACTTGGCGTTTTTAAAAAACGCCACATAAAATTCTTCAAAATAGGAGCGTGTGGAGTTCAGAACACTATGTTAGTTAGATTAAATCTCTGAGAATTCAAAAAAAATAGAACATGGAATTCTATGAGAATATATCTGAAACGCTAGGTTTCCATGAAAATACAGCCTTGCTGTGGACGGGGCCGTGTTCTAACAGTGAAAACTGACTTTCAAACAGTTCAGAAATGACGAATATACGGTTTCCATGTATAATTCTTGTTAAATCTGTTAGATATTTAAAAGAAACTTGGTTACAAAACTTTAAATTTCAATCTATAGACCTTAGACCACAATGTGAGTTGGACAGAACCTTTAAGAAATCAAAATAATAGGACCTTCTTTTGTGTAGGAAGGTATCTGAAAAGCTCCGAAAACAAGTAAGTAGAACCTTACTCTCTGGGTGCCGTGTTCAAACACTGAAAGCTGTCCGAGAAACAGCTGTTTAGTCACGAGGATACTAATTATAATTGTATTTCCGGGAAAAAACCCGGCATCAAAATCTTCAAAATTAAAACCTGTAGAGTTCAGAACACGATGTTAGTTAGATTAAATCTCTAAGAAGTCAATAAAATAGATCCTGGAGTTGTAAGGGCATATATCTGAAACTCTAGGCTTCCATGTAAATACAGCCTTACTGTAACTGGGCTTTGTGCTAGAGTGAAAACTGACTTTCAAACAAGTGGGAAATGACGAATTGACGGTTGCCATATATAATTCCTGTTCAATCTGTTAGATATTGAAAAGAAACTTGGTTACAACAGTTTAAAATTCAATCCATAGACCTTAGAACACTATGTGAGTTGGACTGAACCTTTTAGAAATCAAAATAATAGAATCTTGTTTGGTGTAGGATGGTATCTGAAAAGCTCGGAAAATAAGTAAATAGAGACATACTCTCTGTGGGGCCGTGTTCAAACACTGAAAGACGTCATAGAAACAGTTGTTTAGTCAAGAGGATACCGATTACATTTGTATTTCCGGGAAAAAACTTGTCGTTTTTAGAAAACCCGGCATATATATATTCAAAATTCAAGCCTGTAGAGTTCAGAACACGATGTTAGTTAGATTAAATCTCTAAGAAGTCAATAAAATAGATCCTGGAGTTGTATGGGAATATATTAGAAAGGTTAGGGTCCATGTAAATACAGCTTTACACTATCGGGGCCGTGTTCTAACAGTGAAAACTGACTTTCAAACACTTCTAAAATAACGAATATACGGTTGCCATATATAATTCCTGTTCATTCTGTTATTTAAAAGAAACCTGGTTACAACCCTTTAAAATAGATTCTATAGACCTTAGAACACAATATGAGTTGGACAGAACCTTTAAGAAATCAAAATAATAGGACCTTCTTTTGTGTAGTAGGGTATCTGAAAAGCTGAGAAAACAAGTAAGTAGAGCCATACTCTCTGTGGGGCCATGATCCAAAACTGAAAGCCGTCATAGAAACAGCTGTTTAGTCACGAGGATACTGATTACATTTGTATTTATGGGAAAAAACTTGGCGTTTTTAAAAAACGCCACATAAAATTCTTCAAAATAGGAGCCTGTGGAGTTCAGAACGCGATGTTAGTTAGATTAAATCTCTAAGAATTCAAAAAAAATAGAACATGGAATTCTATGAGAATATATCTGAAACGCTAGGTTTCCATGAAAATACAGCCTTGCTGTGGACGGGGCCGTGTTCTAACAGTGAAAACTGACTTTCAAACAGTTCAGAAATGACGAATATACGGTTTCCATGTATAATTCTTGTTAAATCTGTTAGATATTTAAAAGAAACTTGGTTACAAAACTTTAAATTTCAATCTATAGACCTTAGACCACAATGTGAGTTGGACAGAACCTTTAAGAAATCAAAATAATAGGACCTTCTTTTGTGTAGGAAGGTATCTGAAAAGCTCCGAAAACAAGTAAGTAGAACCTTACTCTCTGGGTGCCGTGTTCAAACACTGAAAGCTGTCCGAGAAACAGCTGTTTAGTCACGAGGATACTAATTATAATTGTATTTCCGGGAAAAAACCCGGCATCAAAATCTTCAAAATTAAAACCTGTAGAGTTCAGAACACGATGTTAGTTAGATTAAATCTCTAAGAAGTCAATAAAATAGATCCTGGAGTTGTAAGGGCATATATCTGAAACTCTAGGCTTCCATGTAAATACAGCCTTACTGTAACTGGGCTTTGTGCTAGAGTGTAAACTGACTTTCATACAAGTGGGAAATGACGAATTGACGGTTGCCATATATAATTCCTGTTCAATCTGTTAGATATTGAAAAGAAACTTGGTTACAACAGTTTAAAATTCAATCCATAGACCTTAGAACACTATGTGAGTTGGACTGAACCTTTTAGAAATCAAAATAATAGAATCTTGTTTGGTGTAGGATGTTATCTGAAAAGCTCGGAAAATAAGTAAATAGAGACATACTCTCTGTGGGGCCGTGTTCAAACACTGAAAGACGTCATAGAAACAGTTGTTTAGTCAAGAGGATACCGATTACATTTGTATTTCCGGGAAAAAACTTGTCGTTTTTAGAAAACCCGGCATATATATATTCAAAATTCAAGCCTGTAGAGTTCAGAACACGATGTTAGTTAGATTAAATCTCTAAGAAGTCAATAAAATAGATCCTGGAGTTGTATGGGAATATATCTGAAACGTTAGGGTCCATGTAAATACAGCTTTACACTATCGGGGCGGTGTTCTAACAGTGAAAACTGACTTTCAAACACTTCTAAAATAACGAATATACGGTTGCCATATATAATTCCTGTTCATTCTGTTATTTAAAAGAAACCTGGTTACAACCCTTTAAAATAGATTCTATAGACCTTAGAACACAATATGAGTTGGACAGAACCTTTAAGAAATCAAAATAATAGGACCTTCTTTTGTGTAGTAGGGTATCTGAAAAGCGAGAAAACAAGTAAGTAGAGCCATACTCTCTGTGGGGCCATGATCCAAAACTGAAAGCCGTCATAGAAACAGCTGTTTAGTCACGAGGATACTGATTACATTTGTATTTATGGGAAAAAACTTGGCGTTTTTAAAAAACGCCACATAAAATTCTTCAAAATAGGAGCGTGTGGATTTCAGAACACTATGTTAGTTAGATTAAATCTCTGAGAATTCAAAAAAAATAGAACATGGAATTCTATGAGAATATATCTGAAACGCTAGGTTTCCATGAAAATACAGCCTTGCTGTGGACGGGGCCGTGTTCTAACAGTGAAAACTGACTTTCAAACAGTTCAGAAATGACGAATATACGGTTTCCATGTATAATTCTTGTTAAATCTGTTCGATATTTAAAAGAAACTTGGTTACAAAACTTTAAATTTCAATCTATAGACCTTAGACCACAATGTGAGTTGGACAGAACCTTTAAGAAATCAAAATAATAGGACCTTCTTTTGTGTAGGAAGGTATCTGAAAAGCTCCGAAAACAAGTAAGTAGAACCTTACTCTCTGGGTGCCGCGTTCAAACACTGAAAGCTGTCCGAGAAACAGCTGTTTAGTCACGAGGATACTAATTATAATTGTATTTCCGGGAAAAAACCCGGCATCAAAATCTTCAAAATTAAAACCTGTAGAGTTCAGAACACGATGTTAGTTAGATTAAATCTCTAAGAAGTCAATAAAATAGATCCTGGAGTTGTATGGGCATATATCTGAAACTCTAGGCTTCCATGTAAATACAGCCTTACTGTAACTGGGCTTTGTGCTAGAGTGAAAACTGACTTTCAAACAAGTGGGAAATGACGAATTGACGGTTGCCATATATAATTCCTGTTCAATCTGTTAGATATTGAAAAGAAACTTGGTTACAACAGTTTAAAATTCAATCCATAGACCTTAGAACACTATGTGAGTTGGACTGAACCTTTTAGAAATCAAAATAATAGAATCTTGTTTGGTGTAGGATGGTATCTGAAAAGCTCGGAAAATAAGTAAATAGAGACATACTCTCTGTGGGGCCGTGTTCAAACACTGAAAGACGTCATAGAAACAGCTGTTTAGTCAAGAGGATACCGATTACATTTGTATTTCCGGGAAAAAACTTGTCGTTTTTAGAAAACCGGGCATATATATATTCAAAATTCAAGCCTGTAGAGTTCAGAACACGATGTTAGTTAGATTAAATCTCTAAGAAGTCAATAAAATAGATCCTGGAGTTGTATGGGAATATATTAGAAAGGTTAGGGTCCATGTAAATACAGCTTTACACTATCGGGGCCGTGTTCTAACAGTGAAAACTGACTTTCAAACACTTCTAAAATAACGAATATACGGTTGCCATATATAATTCCTGTTCATTCTGTTATTTAAAAGAAACCTGGTTACAACCCTTTAAAATAGATTCTATAGACCTTAGAACACAATATGAGTTGGACAGAACCTTTAAGAAATCAAAATAATAGGACCTTCTTTTGTGTAGTAGGGTATCTGAAAAGCTGAGAAAACAAGTAAGTAGAGCCATACTCTCTGTGGGGCCATGATCCAAAACTGAAAGCCGTCATAGAAACAGCTGTTTAGTCACGAGGATACTGATTACATTTGTATTTATGGGAAAAAACTTGGCGTTTTTAAAAAACGCCACATAAAATTCTTCAAAATAGGAGCCTGTGGAGTTCAGAACACGATGTTAGTTAGATTAAATCTCTAAGAATTCAAAAAAAATAGAACATGGAATTCTATGAGAATATATCTGAAACGCTAGGTTTCCATGAAAATACAGCCTTGCTGTGGACGGGGCCGTGTTCTAACAGTGAAAACTGACTTTCAAACAGTTCAGAAATGACGAATATACGGTTTCCATGTATAATTCTTGTTAAATCTGTTAGATATTTAAAAGAAACTTGGTTACAAAACTTTAAATTTCAATCTATAGACCTTAGACCACAATGTGAGTTGGACAGAACCTTTAAGAAATCAAAATAATAGGACGTTCTTTTGTGTAGGAAGGTATCTGAAAAGCTCCGAAAACAAGTAAGTAGAACCTTACTCTCTGGGTGCCGTGTTCAAACACTGAAAGCTGTCCGAGAAACAGCTGTTTAGTCACGAGGATACTAATTATAATTGTATTTCCGGGAAAAAACCCGGCATCAAAATCTTCAAAATTAAAACCTGTAGAGTTCAGAACACGATGTTAGTTAGATTAAATCTCTAAGAAGTCAATAAAATAGATCCTGGAGTTGTAAGGGCATATATCTGAAACTCTAGGCTTCCATGTAAATACAGCCTTACTGTAACTGGGCTTTGTGCTAGAGTGAAAACTGACTTTCATACAAGTGGGAAATGACGAATTGACGGTTGCCATATATAATTCCTGTTCAATCTGTTAGATATTGAAAAGAAACTTGGTTACAACAGTTTAAAATTCAATCCATAGACCTTAGAACACTATGTGAGTTGGACTGAACCTTTTAGAAATCAAAATAATAGAATCTTGTTTGGTGTAGGATGGTATCTGAAAAGCTCGGAAAATAAGTAAATAGAGACATACTCTCTGTGGGGCCGTGTTCAAACACTGAAAGACGTCATAGAAACAGTTGTTTAGTCAAGAGGATACCGATTACATTTGTATTTCCGGGAAAAAACTTGTCGTTTTTAGAAAACCCGGCATATATATATTCAAAATTCAAGCCTGTAGAGTTCAGAACACGATGTTAGTTAGATTAAATCTCTAAGAAGTCAATAAAATAGATCCTGGAGTTGTATGGGAATATATCTGAAACTCTAGGCTTCCATGTAAATACAGCCTTACTGTAACTGGGCTTTGTGCTAGAGTGAAAACTGACTTTCAAACAAGTGGGAAATGACGAATTGACGGTTGCCATATATAATTCCTGTTCAATCTGTTAGATATTGAAAAGAAACTTGGTTACAACATTTTAAAATTCAATCCATAGACCTTAGAACACTATGTGAGTTGGACTGAACCTTTTAGAAATCAAAATAATAGAATCTTGTTTGGTGTAGGATGGTATCTGAAAAGCTCGGAAAATAAGTAAATAGAGACATACTCTCTGTGGGGCCGTGTTCAAACACTGAAAGACGTCATAGAAACAGTTGTTTAGTCAAGAGGATACCGATTACATTTGTATTTCCAGGAAAAAACTTGTCGTTTTTAGAAAACCGGGCATATATATATTCAAAATTCAAGCCTGTAGAGTTCAGAACACGATGTTAGTTAGATTAAATCTCTAAGAAGTCAATAAAATAGATCCTGGAGTTGTATGGGAATATATCTGAAACGTTAGGGTCCATGTAAATACAGCTTTACACTATCGGGGCCGTGTTCTAACAGTGAAAACTGACTTTCAAACACTTCTAAAATAACGAATATACGGTTGCCATATATAATTCCTGTTCATTCTGTTATTTAAAAGAAACCTGGTTACAACCCTTTAAAATAGATTCTATAGACCTTAGAACACAATATGAGTTGGACAGAACCTTTAAGAAATCAAAATAATAGGACCTTCTTTTGTGTAGTAGGGTATCTGAAAAGCTGAGAAAACAAGTAAGTAGAGCCATACTCTCTGTGGGGCCATGATCCAAAACTGAAAGCCGTCATAGAAACAGCTGTTTAGTCACGAGGATACTGATTACATTTGTATTTATGGGAAAAAACTTGGCGTTTTTAAAAAACGCCACATAAAATTCTTCAAAATAGGAGCGTGTGGAGTTCAGAACACTATGTTAGTTAGATTAAATCTCTAAGAATTCAAAAAAAATAGAACATGGAATTCTATGAGAATATATCTGAAACGCTAGGTTTCCATGAAAATACAGCCTTGCTGTGGACGGGGCCGTGTTCTAACAGTGAAAACTGACTTTCAAACAGTTCAGAAATGACGAATATACGGTTTCCATGTATAATTCTTGTTAAATCTGTTAGATATTTAAAAGAAACTTGGTTACAAAACTTTAAATTTCAATCTATAGACCTTAGACCACAATGTGAGTTGGACAGAACCTTTAAGAAATCAAAATAATAGGACCTTCTTTTGTGTAGGAAGGTATCTGAAAAGCTCCGAAAACAAGTAAGTAGAACCTTACTCTCTGGGTGCCGTGTTCAAACACTGAAAGCTGTCCGAGAAACAGCTGTTTAGTCACGAGGATACTAATTATAATTGTATTTCCGGGAAAAAACCCGGCATCAAAATCTTCAAAATTAAAACCTGTAGAGTTCAGAACACGATGTTAGTTAGATTAAATCTCTAAGAAGTCAATAAAATAGATCCTGGAGTTGTATGGGCATATATCTGAAACTCTAGGCTTCCATGTAAATACAGCCTTACTGTAACTGGGCTTTGTGCTAGAGTGAAAACTGACTTTCAAACAAGTGGGAAATGACGAATTGACGGTTGCCATATATAATTCCTGTTCAATCTGTTAGATATTGAAAAGAAACTTGGTTACAACAGTTTAAAATTCAATCCATAGACCTTAGAACACTATGTGAGTTGGACTGAACCTTTTAGAAATCAAAATAATAGAATCTTGTTTGGTGTAGGATGGTATCTGAAAAGCTCGGAAAATAAGTAAATAGAGACATACTCTCTGTGGGGCCGTGTTCAAACACTGAAAGACGTCATAGAAACAGCTGTTTAGTCAAGAGGATACCGATTACATTTGTATTTCCGGGAAAAAACTTGTCGTTTTTAGAAAACCGGGCATATATATATTCAAAATTCAAGCCTGTAGAGTTCAGAACACGATGTTAGTTAGATTAAATCTCTAAGAAGTCAATAAAATAGATCCTGGAGTTGTATGGGAATATATCTGAAACGTTAGGGTCCATGTAAATACAGCTTTACACTATCGGGGCCGTGTTCTAACAGTGAAAACTGACTTTCAAACACTTCTAAAATAACGAATATACGGTTGCCATATATAATTCCTGTTCATTCTGTTATTTAAAAGAAACCTGGTTACAACCCTTTAAAATAGATTCTATAGACCTTAGAACACAATATGAGTTGGACAGAACCTTTAAGAAATCAAAATAATAGGACCTTCTTTTGTGTAGTAGGGTATCTGAAAAGCTGAGAAAACAAGTAAGTAGAGCCATACTCTCTGTGGGGCCATGATCCAAAACTGAAAGCCGTCATAGAAACAGCTGTTTAGTCACGAGGATACTGATTACATTTGTATTTATGGGAAAAAACTTGGCGTTTTTAAAAAACGCCACATAAAATTCTTCAAAATAGGAGCCTGTGGAGTTCAGAACACGATGTTAGTTAGATTAAATCTCTAAGAATTCAAAAAAAATAGAACATGGAATTCTATGAGAATATATCTGAAACGCTAGGTTTCCATGAAAATACAGCCTTGCTGTGGACGGGGCCGTGTTCTAACAGTGAAAACTGACTTTCAAACAGTTCAGAAATGACGAATATACGGTTTCCATGTATAATTCTTGTTAAATCTGTTAGATATTTAAAAGAAACTTGGTTACAAAACTTTAAATTTCAATCTATAGACCTTAGACCACAATGTGAGTTGGACAGAACCTTTAAGAAATCAAAATAATAGGACGTTCTTTTGTGTAGGAAGGTATCTGAAAAGCTCCGAAAACAAGTAAGTAGAACCTTACTCTCTGGGTGCCGTGTTCAAACACTGAAAGCTGTCCGAGAAACAGCTGTTTAGTCACGAGGATACTAATTATAATTGTATTTCCGGGAAAAAACCCGGCATCAAAATCTTCAAAATTAAAACCTGTAGAGTTCAGAACACGATGTTAGTTAGATTAAATCTCTAAGAAGTCAATAAAATAGATCCTGGAGTTGTAAGGGCATATATCTGAAACTCTAGGCTTCCATGTAAATACAGCCTTACTGTAACTGGGCTTTGTGCTAGAGTGAAAACTGACTTTCATACAAGTGGGAAATGACGAATTGACGGTTGCCATATATAATTCCTGTTCAATCTGTTAGATATTGAAAAGAAACTTGGTTACAACAGTTTAAAATTCAATCCATAGACCTTAGAACACTATGTGAGTTGGACTGAACCTTTTAGAAATCAAAATAATAGAATCTTGTTTGGTGTAGGATGGTATCTGAAAAGCTCGGAAAATAAGTAAATAGAGACATACTCTCTGTGGGGCCGTGTTCAAACACTGAAAGACGTCATAGAAACAGTTGTTTAGTCAAGAGGATACCGATTACATTTGTATTTCCGGGAAAAAACTTGTCGTTTTTAGAAAACCCGGCATATATATATTCAAAATTCAAGCCTGTAGAGTTCAGAACACGATGTTAGTTAGATTAAATCTCTAAGAAGTCAATAAAATAGATCCTGGAGTTGTATGGGAATATATCTGAAACGTTAGGGTCCATGTAAATACAGCTTTACACTATCGGGGCGGTGTTCTAACAGTGAAAACTGACTTTCAAACACTTCTAAAATAACGAATATACGGTTGCCATATATAATTCCTGTTCATTCTGTTATTTAAAAGAAACCTGGTTACAACCCTTTAAAATAGATTCTATAGACCTTAGAACACAATATGAGTTGGACAGAACCTTTAAGAAATCAAAATAATAGGACCTTCTTTTGTGTAGTAGGGTATCTGAAAAGCGAGAAAACAAGTAAGTAGAGCCATACTCTCTGTGGGGCCATTATCCAAAACTGAAAGCCGTCATAGAAACAGCTGTTTAGTCACGAGGATACTGATTACATTTGTATTTATGGGAAAAAACTTGGCGTTTTTAAAAAACGCCACATAAAATTCTTCAAAATAGGAGCGTGTGGAGTTCAGAACAGTATGTTAGTTAGATTAAATCTCTGAGAATTCAAAAAAAATAGAACATGGAATTCTATGAGAATATATCTGAAACGCTAGGTTTCCATGAAAATACAGCCTTGCTGTGGACGGGGCCGTGTTCTAACAGTGAAAACTGACTTTCAAACAGTTCAGAAATGACGAATATACGGTTTCCATGTATAATTCTTGTTAAATCTGTTAGATATTTAAAAGAAACTTGGTTACAAAACTTTAAATTTCAATCTATAGACCTTAGACCACAATGTGAGTTGGACAGAACCTTTAAGAAATCAAAATAATAGGACCTTCTCTTGTGTAGGAAGGTATCTGAAAAGCTCCGAAAACAAGTCAGTAGAACCTTACTCTCTGGGTGCCGTGTTCAAACACTGAAAGCTGTCCGAGAAACAGCTGTTTAGTCACGAGGATACTAATTATAATTGTATTTCCGGGAAAAAACCCGGCATCAAAATCTTCAAAATTAAAACCTGTAGAGTTCAGAACACGATGTTAGTTAGATTAAATCTCTAAGAAGTCAATAAAATAGATCCTGGAGTTGTATGGGCATATATCTGAAACTCTAGGCTTCCATGTAAATACAGCCTTACTGTAACTGGGCTTTGTGCTAGAGTGAAAACTGACTTTCAAACAAGTGGGAAATGACGAATTGACGGTTGCCATATATAATTCCTGTTCAATCTGTTAGATATTGAAAAGAAACTTGGTTACAACAGTTTAAAATTCAATCCATAGACCTTAGAACACTATGTGAGTTGGACTGAACCTTTTAGAAATCAAAATAATAGAATCTTGTTTGGTGTAGGATGGTATCTGAAAAGCTCGGAAAATAAGTAAATAGAGACATACTCTCTGTGGGGCCGTGTTCAAACACTGAAAGACGTCATAGAAACAGTTGTTTAGTCAAGAGGATACCGATTACATTTGTATTTCCGGGAAAAAACTTGTCGTTTTTAGAAAACCCGGCATATATATATTCAAAATTCAAGCCTGTAGAGTTCAGAACACGATGTTAGTTAGATTAAATCTCTAAGAAGTCAATAAAATAGATCCTGGAGTTGTATGGGAATATATCTGAAACGTTAGGGTCCATGTAAATACAGCTTTACACTATCGGGGCCGTGTTCTAACAGTGAAAACTGACTTTCAAACACTTCTAAAATAACGAATATACGGTTGCCATATATAATTCCTGTTCATTCTGTTATTTAAAAGAAACCTGGTTACAACCCTTTAAAATAGATTCTATAGACCTTAGAACACAATATGAGTTGGACAGAACCTTTAAGAAATCAAAATAATAGGACCTTCTTTTGTGTAGTAGGGTATCTGAAAAGCTGAGAAAACAAGTAAGTAGAGCCATACTCTCTGTGGGGCCATGATCCAAAACTGAAAGCCGTCATAGAAACAGCTGTTTAGTCACGAGGATACTGATTACATTTGTATTTATGGGAAAAAACTTGGCGTTTTTAAAAAACGCCACATAAAATTCTTCAAAATAGGAGCCTGTGGAGTTCAGAACACGATGTTAGTTAGATTAAATCTCTAAGAATTCAAAAAAAATAGAACATGGAATTCTATGAGAATATATCTGAAACGCTAGGTTTCCATGAAAATACAGCCTTGCTGTGGACGGGGCCGTGTTCTAACAGTGAAAACTGACTTTCAAACAGTTCAGAAATGACGAATATACGGTTTCCATGTATAATTCTTGTTAAATCTGTTAGATATTTAAAAGAAACTTGGTTACAAAACTTTAAATTTCAATCTATAGACCTTAGACCACAATGTGAGTTGGACAGAACCTTTAAGAAATCAAAATAATAGGACGTTCTTTTGTGTAGGAAGGTATCTGAAAAGCTCCGAAAACAAGTAAGTAGAACCTTACTCTCTGGGTGCCGTGTTCAAACACTGAAAGCTGTCCGAGAAACAGCTGTTTAGTCACGAGGATACTAATTATAATTGTATTTCCGGGAAAAAACCCGGCATCAAAATCTTCAAAATTAAAACCTGTAGAGTTCAGAACACGATGTTAGTTAGATTAAATCTCTAAGAAGTCAATAAAATAGATCCTTGAGTTGTAAGGGCATATATCTGAAACTCTAGGCTTCCATGTAAATACAGCCTTACTGTAACTGGGCTTTGTGCTAGAGTGAAAACTGACTTTCATACAAGTGGGAAATGACGAATTGACGGTTGCCATATATAATTCCTGTTCAATCTGTTAGATATTGAAAAGAAACTTGGTTACAACAGTTTAAAATTCAATCCATAGACCTTAGAACACTATGTGAGTTGGACTGAACCTTTTAGAAATCAAAATAATAGAATCTTGTTTGGTGTAGGATGGTATCTGAAAAGCTCGGAAAATAAGTAAATAGAGACATACTCTCTGTGGGGCCGTGTTCAAACACTGAAAGACGTCATAGAAACAGTTGTTTAGTCAAGAGGATACCGATTACATTTGTATTTCCGGGAAAAAACTTGTCGTTTTTAGAAAACCCGGCATATATATATTCAAAATTCAAGCCTGTAGAGTTCAGAACACGATGTTAGTTAGATTAAATCTCTAAGAAGTCAATAAAATAGATCCTGGAGTTGTATGGGAATATATCTGAAACGTTAGGGTCCATGTAAATACAGCTTTACACTATCGGGGCCGTGTTCTAACAGTGAAAACTGACTTTCAAACACTTCTAAAATAACGAATATACGGTTGCCATATATAATTCCTGTTCATTCTGTTATTTAAAAGAAACCTGGTTACAACCCTTTAAAATAGATTCTATAGACCTTAGAACACAATATGAGTTGGACAGAACCTTTAAGAAATCAAAATAATAGGACCTTCTTTTGTGTAGTATGGTATCTGAAAAGCGAGAAAACAAGTAAGTAGAGCCATACTCTCTGTGGGGCCATGATCCAAAACTGAAAGCCGTCATAGAAACAGCTGTTTAGTCACGAGGATACTGATTACATTTGTATTTATGGGAAAAAACTTGGCGTTTTTAAAAAAGGCCACATAAAATTCTTCAAAATACGAGCCTGTGGAGTTCAGAACACCATGTTAGTTAGATTAAATCTCTAAGAATTCAAAAAAATAGAACATGGAATTCTATGAGAATATATCTGAAACGCTAGGTTTCCATGGAAATACAGCCTTGCTGTGGACGGGGCCGTGTTCTAACAGTGAAAACTGACTTTCAAACAGTTCAGAAATGACGAATATACGGTTTCCATGTATAATTCTTGTTAAATCTGTTAGATATTTAAAAGAAACTTGGTTACAAAACTTTAAATTTCAATCTATAGACCTTAGACCACAATGTAAGTTGGACAGAACCTTTAAGAAATCAAAATAATAGGACCTTCTTTTGTGTAGGAAGGTATCTGAAAAGCTCCGAAAACAAGTAAGTAGAACCTTACTCTCTGGGTGCCGTGTTCAAACACTGAAAGCTGTCCGAGAAACAGCTGTTTAGTCACGAGGATACTAATTATAATTGTATTTCCGGGAAAAAACCCGGCATCAAAATCTTCAAAATTAAAACCTGTAGAGTTCAGAACACGATGTTAGTTAGATTAAATCTCTAAGAAGTCAATAAAATAGATCCTGGAGTTGTATGGGCATATATCTGAAACTCTAGGCTTCCATGTAAATACAGCCTTACTGTAACGGGGCTTTGTGCTAGAGTGAAAACTGACTTTCAAACAAGTGGGAAATGACGAATTGACGGTTGCCATATATAATTCCTGTTCAATCTGTTAGATATTGAAAAGAAACTTGGTTACAACAGTTTAAAATTCAATCCATAGACCTTAGAACACTATGTGAGTTGGACTGAACCTTTTAGAAATCAAAATAATAGAATCTTGTTTGGTGTAGGATGGTATCTGAAAAGCTCGGAAAATAAGTAAATAGAGACATACTCTCTGTGGGGCCGTGTTCAAACACTGAAAGACGTCATAGAAACAGTTGTTTAGTCAAGAGGATACCGATTACATTTGTATTTCCGGGAAAAAACTTGTCGTTTTTAGAAAACCCGGCATATATATATTCAAAATTCAAGCCTGTAGAGTTCAGAACACGATGTTAGTTAGATTAAATCTCTAAGAAGTCAATAAAATAGATCCTGGAGTTGTATGGGAATATATTAGAAAGGTTAGGGTCCATGTAAATACAGCTTTACACTATCGGGGCCGTGTTCTAACAGTGAAAACTGACTTTCAAACACTTCTAAAATAACGAATATACGGTTGCCATATATAATTCCTGTTCATTCTGTTATTTAAAAGAAACCTGGTTACAACCCTTTAAAATAGATTCTATAGACCTTAGAACACAATATGAGTTGGACAGAACCTTTAAGAAATCAAAATAATAGGACCTTCTTTTGTGTAGTAGGGTATCTGAAAAGCTGAGAAAACAAGTAAGTAGAGCCATACTCTCTGTGGGGCCATGATCCAAAACTGAAAGCCGTCATAGAAACAGCTGTTTAGTCACGAGGATACTGATTACATTTGTATTTATGGGAAAAAACTTGGCGTTTTTAAAAAACGCCACATAAAATTCTTCAAAATAGGAGCCTGTGGAGTTCAGAACACGATGTTAGTTAGATTAAATCTCTAAGAATTCAAAAAAAATAGAACATGGAATTCTATGAGTATATATCTGAAACGCTAGGTTTCCATGAAAATACAGCCTTGCTGTGGACGGGGCCGTGTTCTAACAGTGAAAACTGACTTTGAAACAGTTCAGAAATGACGATATACGGTTTCCATGTATAATTCTTGTTAAATCTGTTAGATATTTAAAAGAAACTTGGTTACAAAACTTTAAATTTCAATCTATAGACCTTAGACCACAATGTGAGTTGGACAGAACCTTTAAGAAATCAAAATAATAGGACGTTCTTTTGTGTAGGAAGGTATCTGAAAAGCTCCGAAAACAAGTAAGTAGAACCTTACTCTCTGGGTGCCGTGTTCAAACACTGAAAGCTGTCCGAGAAACAGCTGTTTAGTCACGAGGATACTAATTATAATTGTATTTCCGGGAAAAAAACCCGGCATCAAAATCTTCAAAATTAAAACCTGTAGAGTTCAGAACACGATGTTAGTTAGATTAAATCTCTAAGAAGTCAATAAAATAGATCCTGGAGTTGTAAGGGCATATATCTGAAACTCTAGGCTTCCATGTAAATACAGCCTTACTGTAACTGGGCTTTGTGCTAGAGTGAAAACTGGCTTTCATACAAGTGGGAAATGACGAATTGACGGTTGCCATATATAATTCCTGTTCAATCTGTTAGATATTGAAAAGAAACTTGGTTACAACAGTTTAAAATTCAATCCATAGACCTTAGAACACTATGTGAGTTGGACTGAACCTTTTAGAAATCAAAATAATAGAATCTTGTTTGGTGTAGGATGGTATCTGAAAAGCTCGGAAAATAAGTAAATAGAGACATACTCTCTGTGGGGCCGTGTTCAAACACTGAAAGACGTCATAGAAACAGTTGTTTAGTCAAGAGGATACCGATTACATTTGTATTTCCGGGAAAAAACTTGTCGTTTTTAGAAAACCCGGCATATATATATTCAAAATTCAAGCCTGTAGAGTTCAGAACACGATGTTAGTTAGATTAAATCTCTAAGAAGTCAATAAAATAGATCCTGGAGTTGTATGGGAATATATCTGAAACGTTAGGGTCCATGTAAATACAGCTTTACACTATCGGGGCGGTGTTCTAAGAGTGAAAACTGACTTTCAAACACTTCTAAAATAACGAATATACGGTTGCCATATATAATTCCTGTTCATTCTGTTATTTAAAAGAAACCTGGTTACAACCCTTTAAAATAGATTCTATAGACCTTAGAACACAATATGAGTTGGACAGAACCTTTAAGAAATCAAAATAATAGGACCTTCTTTTGTGTAGTAGGGTATCTGAAAAGCGAGAAAACAAGTAAGTAGAGCCATACTCTCTGTGGGGCCATGATCCAAAACTGAAAGCCGTCATAGAAACAGCTGTTTAGTCACGAGGATACTGATTACATTTGTATTTATGGGAAAAAACTTGGCGTTTTTAAAAAAGGCCACATAAAATTCTTCAAAATACGAGCCTGTGGAGTTCAGAACACCATGTTAGTTAGATTAAATCTCTAAGAATTCAAAAAAATAGAACATGGAATTCTATGAGAATATATCTGAAACGCTAGGTTTCCATGGAAATACAGCCTTGCTGTGGACGGGGCCGTGTTCTAACAGTGAAAACTGACTTTCAAACAGTTCAGAAATGACGAATATACGGTTTCCATGTATAATTCTTGTTAAATCTGTTAGATATTTAAAAGAAACTTGGTTACAAAACTTTAAATTTCAATCTATAGACCTTAGACCACAATGTAAGTTGGACAGAACCTTTAAGAAATCAAAATAATAGGACCTTCTTTTGTGTAGGAAGGTATCTGAAAAGCTCCGAAAACAAGTAAGTAGAACCTTACTCTCTGGGTGCCGTGTTCAAACACTGAAAGCTGTCCGAGAAACAGCTGTTTAGTCACGAGGATACTAATTATAATTGTATTTCCGGGAAAAAACCCGGCATCAAAATCTTCAAAATTAAAACCTGTAGAGTTCAGAACACGATGTTAGTTAGATTAAATCTCTAAGAAGTCAATAAAATAGATCCTGGAGTTGTATGGGCATATATCTGAAACTCTAGGCTTCCATGTAAATACAGCCTTACTGTAACGGGGCTTTGTGCTAGAGTGAAAACTGACTTTCAAACAAGTGGGAAATGACGAATTGACGGTTGCCATATATAATTCCTGTTCAATCTGTTAGATATTGAAAAGAAACTTGGTTACAACAGTTCAAAATTCAATCCATAGACCTTAGAACACTATGTGAGTTGGACTGAACCTTTTAGAAATCAAAATAATAGAATCTTGTTTGGTGTAGGATGGTATCTGAAAAGCTCGGAAAATAAGTAAATAGAGACATACTCTCTGTGGGGCCGTGTTCAAACACTGAAAGACGTCATAGAAACAGTTGTTTAGTCAAGAGGATACCGATTACATTTGTATTTCCGGGAAAAAACTTGTCGTTTTTAGAAAACCCGGCATATATATATTCAAAATTCAAGCCTGTAGAGTTCAGAACACGATGTTAGTTAGATTAAATCTCTAAGAAGTCAATAAAATAGATCCTGGAGTTGTATGGGAATATATTAGAAAGGTTAGGGTCCATGTAAATACAGCTTTACACTATCGGGGCCGTGTTCTAACAGTGAAAACTGACTTTCAAACACTTCTAAAATAACGAATATACGGTTGCCATATATAATTCCTGTTCATTCTGTTATTTAAAAGAAACCTGGTTACAACCCTTTAAAATAGATTCTATAGACCTTAGAACACAATATGAGTTGGACAGAACCTTTAAGAAATCAAAATAATAGGACCTTCTTTTGTGTAGTAGGGTATCTGAAAAGCTGAGAAAACAAGTAAGTAGAGCCATACTCTCTGTGGGGCCATGATCCAAAACTGAAAGCCGTCATAGAAACAGCTGTTTAGTCACGAGGATACTGATTACATTTGTATTTATGGGAAAAAACTTGGCGTTTTTAAAAAACGCCACATAAAATTCTTCAAAATAGGAGCCTGTGGAGTTCAGAACACGATGTTAGTTAGATTAAATCTCTAAGAATTCAAAAAAAATAGAACATGGAATTCTATGAGAATATATCTGAAACGCTAGGTTTCCATGAAAATACAGCCTTGCTGTGGACGGGGCCGTGTTCTAACAGTGAAAACTGACTTTCAAACAGTTCAGAAAAGACGAATATACGGTTTCCATGTATAATTCTTGTTAAATCTGTTAGATATTTAAAAGAAACTTGGTTACAAAACTTTAAATTTCAATCTATAGACCTTAGACCACAATGTGAGTTGGACAGAACCTTTAAGAAATCAAAATAATAGGACGTTCTTTTGTGTAGGAAGGTATCTGAAAAGCTCCGAAAACAAGTAAGTAGAACCTTACTCTCTGGGTGCCGTGTTCAAACACTGAAAGCTGTCCGAGAAACAGCTGTTTAGTCACGAGGATACTAATTATAATTGTATTTCCGGGAAAAAAACCCGGCATCAAAATCTTCAAAATTAAAACCTGTAGAGTTCAGAACACGATGTTAGTTAGATTAAATCTCTAAGAAGTCAATAAAATAGATCCTGGAGTTGTAAGGGCATATATCTGAAACTCTAGGCTTCCATGTAAATACAGCCTTACTGTAACTGGGCTTTGTGCTAGAGTGAAAACTGGCTTTCATACAAGTGGGAAATGACGAATTGACGGTTGCCATATATAATTCCTGTTCAATCTGTTAGATATTGAAAAGAAACTTGGTTACAACAGTTTAAAATTCAATCCATAGACCTTAGAACACTATGTGATTTGGACTGAACCTTTTAGAAATCAAAATAATAGAATCTTGTTTGGTGTAGGATGGTATCTGAAAAGCTCGGAAAATAAGTAAATAGAGACATACTCTCTGTGGGGCCGTGTTCAAACACTGAAAGACGTCATAGAAACAGTTGTTTAGTCAAGAGGATACCGATTACATTTGTATTTCCGGGAAAAAACTTGTCGTTTTTAGAAAACCCGGCATATATATATTCAAAATTCAAGCCTGTAGAGTTCAGAACACGATGTTAGTTAGATTAAATCTCTAAGAAGTCAATAAAATAGATCCTGGAGTTGTATGGGAATATATCTGAAACGTTAGGGTCCATGTAAATACAGCTTTACACTATCGGGGCGGTGTTCTAAGAGTGAAAACTGACTTTCAAACACTTCTAAAATAACGAATATACGGTTGCCATATATAATTCCTGTTCATTCTGTTATTTAAAAGAAACCTGGTTACAACCCTTTAAAATAGATTCTATAGACCTTAGAACACAATATGAGTTGGACAGAACCTTTAAGAAATCAAAATAATAGGACCTTCTTTTGTGTAGTAGGGTATCTGAAAAGCGAGAAAACAAGTAAGTAGAGCCATACTCTCTGTGGGGCCATGATCCAAAACTGAAAGCCGTCATAGAAACAGCTGTTTAGTCACGAGGATACTGATTACATTTGTATTTATGGGAAAAAACTTGGCGTTTTTAAAAAAGGCCACATAAAATTCTTCAAAATACGAGCCTGTGGAGTTCAGAACACCATGTTAGTTAGATTAAATCTCTAAGAATTCAAAAAAATAGAACATGGAATTCTATGAGAATATATCTGAAACGCTAGGTTTCCATGGAAATACAGCCTTGCTGTGGACGGGGCCGTGTTCTAACAGTGAAAACTGACTTTCAAACAGTTCAGAAATGACGAATATACGGTTTCCATGTATAATTCTTGTTAAATCTGTTAGATATTTAAAAGAAACTTGGTTACAAAACTTTAAATTTCAATCTATAGACCTTAGACCACAATGTAAGTTGGACAGAACCTTTAAGAAATCAAAATAATAGGACCTTCTTTTGTGTAGGAAGGTATCTGAAAAGCTCCGAAAACAAGTAAGTAGAACCTTACTCTCTGGGTGCCGTGTTCAAACACTGAAAGCTGTCCGAGAAACAGCTGTTTAGTCACGAGGATACTAATTATAATTGTATTTCCGGGAAAAAACCCGGCATCAAAATCTTCAAAATTAAAACCTGTAGAGTTCAGAACACGATGTTAGTTAGATTAAATCTCTAAGAAGTCAATAAAATAGATCCTGGAGTTGTATGGGCATATATCTGAAACTCTAGGCTTCCATGTAAATACAGCCTTACTGTAACTGGGCTTTGTGCTAGAGTGAAAACTGACTTTCAAACAAGTGGGAAATGACGAATTGACGGTTGCCATATATAATTCCTGTTCAATCTGTTAGATATTGAAAAGAAACTTGGTTACAACAGTTCAAAATTCAATCCATAGACCTTAGAACACTTATGTGAGTTGGACTGAACCTTTTAGAAATCAAAATAATAGAATCTTGTTTGGTGTAGGATGGTATCTGAAAAGCTCGGAAAATAAGTAAATAGAGACATACTCTCTGTGGGGCCGTGTTCAAACACTGAAAGACGTCATAGAAACAGTTGTTTAGTCAAGAGGATACCGATTACATTTGTATTTCCGGGAAAAAACTTGTCGTTTTTAGAAAACCCGGCATATATATATTCAAAATTCAAGCCTGTAGAGTTCAGAACACGATGTTAGTTAGATTAAATCTCTAAGAAGTCAATAAAATAGATCCTGGAGTTGTATGGGAATATATTAGAAAGGTTAGGGTCCATGTAAATACAGCTTTACACTATCGGGGCCGTGTTCTAACAGTGAAAACTGACTTTCAAACACTTCTAAAATAACGAATATACGGTTGCCATATATAATTCCTGTTCATTCTGTTATTTAAAAGAAACCTGGTTACAACCCTTTAAAATAGATTCTATAGACCTTAGAACACAATATGAGTTGGACAGAACCTTTAAGAAATCAAAATAATAGGACCTTCTTTTGTGTAGTAGGGTATCTGAAAAGCTGAGAAAACAAGTAAGTAGAGCCATACTCTCTGTGGGGCCATGATCCAAAACTGAAAGCCGTCATAGAAACAGCTGTTTAGTCACGAGGATACTGATTACATTTGTATTTATGGGAAAAAACTTGGCGTTTTTAAAAAACGCCACATAAAATTCTTCAAAATAGGAGCCTGTGGAGTTCAGAACACGATGTTAGTTAGATTAAATCTCTAAGAATTCAAAAAAAATAGAACATGGAATTCTATGAGAATATATCTGAAACGCTAGGTTTCCATGAAAATACAGCCTTGCTGTGGACGGGGCCGTGTTCTAACAGTGAAAACTGACTTTCAAACAGTTCAGAAAAGACGAATATACGGTTTCCATGTATAATTCTTGTTAAATCTGTTAGATATTTAAAAGAAACTTGGTTACAAAACTTTAAATTTCAATCTATAGACCTTAGACCACAATGTGAGTTGGACAGAACCTTTAAGAAATCAAAATAATAGGACGTTCTTTTGTGTAGGAAGGTATCTGAAAAGCTCCGAAAACAAGTAAGTAGAACCTTACTCTCTGGGTGCCGTGTTCAAACACTGAAAGCTGTCCGAGAAACAGCTGTTTAGTCACGAGGATACTAATTATAATTGTATTTCCGGGAAAAAAACCCGGCATCAAAATCTTCAAAATTAAAACCTGTAGAGTTCAGAACACGATGTTAGTTAGATTAAATCTCTAAGAAGTCAATAAAATAGATCCTGGAGTTGTAAGGGCATATATCTGAAACTCTAGGCTTCCATGTAAATACAGCCTTACTGTAACTGGGCTTTGTGCTAGAGTGAAAACTGGCTTTCATACAAGTGGGAAATGACGAATTGACGGTTGCCATATATAATTCCTGTTCAATCTGTTAGATATTGAAAAGAAACTTGGTTACAACAGTTTAAAATTCAATCCATAGACCTTAGAACACTATGTGAGTTGGACTGAACCTTTTAGAAATCAAAATAATAGAATCTTGTTTGGTGTAGGATGGTATCTGAAAAGCTCGGAAAATAAGTAAATAGAGACATACTCTCTGTGGGGCCGTGTTCAAACACTGAAAGACGTCATAGAAACAGTTGTTTAGTCAAGAGGATACCGATTACATTTGTATTTCCGGGAAAAAACTTGTCGTTTTTAGAAAACCCGGCATATATATATTCAAAATTCAAGCCTGTAGAGTTCAGAACACGATGTTAGTTAGATTAAATCTCTAAGAAGTCAATAAAATAGATCCTGGAGTTGTATGGGAATATATCTGAAACGTTAGGGTCCATGTAAATACAGCTTTACACTATCGGGGCGGTGTTCTAACAGTGAAAACTGACTTTCAAACACTTCTAAAATAACGAATATACGGTTGCCATATATAATTCCTGTTCATTCTGTTATTTAAAAGAAACCTGGTTACAACCCTTTAAAATAGATTCTATAGACCTTAGAACACAATATGAGTTGGACAGAACCTTTAAGAAATCAAAATAATAGGACCTTCTTTTGTGTAGTAGGGTATCTGAAAAGCGAGAAAACAAGTAAGTAGAGCCATACTCTCTGTGGGGCCATGATCCAAAACTGAAAGCCGTCATAGAAACAGCTGTTTAGTCACGAGGATACTGATTACATTTGTATTTATGGGAAAAAACTTGGCGTTTTTAAAAAACGCCACATAAAATTCTTCAAAATAGGAGCGTGTGGAGTTCAGAACACTATGTTAGTTAGATTAAATCTCTGAGAATTCAAAAAAAATAGAACATGGAATTCTATGAGAATATATCTGAAACGCTAGGTTTCCATGAAAATACAGCCTTGCTGTGGACGGGGCCGTGTTCTAACAGTGAAAACTGACTTTCAAACAGTTCAGAAATGACGAATATACGGTTTCCATGTATAATTCTTGTTAAATCTGTTAGATATTTAAAAGAAACTTGGTTACAAAACTTTAAATTTCAATCTATAGACCTTAGACCACAATGTGAGTTGGACAGAACCTTTAAGAAATCAAAATAATAGGACCTTCTCTTGTGTAGGAAGGTATCTGAAAAGCTCCGAAAACAAGTCAGTAGAACCTTACTCTCTGGGTGCCGTGTTCAAACACTGAAAGCTGTCCGAGAAACAGCTGTTTAGTCACGAGGATACTAATTATAATTGTATTTCCGGGAAAAAACCCGGCATCAAAATCTTCAAAATTAAAACCTGTAGAGTTCAGAACACGATGTTAGTTAGATTAAATCTCTAAGAAGTCAATAAAATAGATCCTGGAGTTGTATGGGCATATATCTGAAACTCTAGGCTTCCATGTAAATACAGCCTTACTGTAACTGGGCTTTGTGCTAGAGTGAAAACTGACTTTCAAACAAGTGGGAAATGACGAATTGACGGTTGCCATATATAATTCCTGTTCAATCTGTTAGATATTGAAAAGAAACTTGGTTACAACAGTTTAAAATTCAATCCATAGACCTTAGAACACTATGTGAGTTGGACTGAACCTTTTAGAAATCAAAATAATAGAATCTTGTTTGGTGTAGGATGGTATCTGAAAAGCTCGGAAAATAAGTAAATAGAGACATACTCTCTGTGGGGCCGTGTTCAAACACTGAAAGACGTCATAGAAACAGTTGTTTAGTCAAGAGGATACCGATTACATTTGTATTTCCAGGAAAAAACTTGTCGTTTTTAGAAAACCGGGCATATATATATTCAAAATTCAAGCCTGTAGAGTTCAGAACACGATGTTAGTTAGATTAAATCTCTAAGAAGTCAATAAAATAGATCCTGGAGTTGTATGGGAATATATCTGAAACGTTAGGGTCCATGTAAATACAGCTTTACACTATCGGGGCCGTGTTCTAACAGTGAAAACTGACTTTCAAACACTTCTAAAATAACGAATATACGGTTGCCATATATAATTCCTGTTCATTCTGTTATTTAAAAGAAACCTGGTTACAACCCTTTAAAATAGATTCTATAGACCTTAGAACACAATATGAGTTGGACAGAACCTTTAAGAAATCAAAATAATAGGACCTTCTTTTGTGTAGTAGGGTATCTGAAAAGCTGAGAAAACAAGTAAGTAGAGCCATACTCTCTGTGGGGCCATGATCCAAAACTGAAAGCCGTCATAGAAACAGCTGTTTAGTCACGAGGATACTGATTACATTTGTATTTATGGGAAAAAACTTGGCGTTTTTAAAAAAGGCCACATAAAATTCTTCAAAATACGAGCCTGTAGAGTTCAGAACACGATGTTAGTTAGATTAAATCTCTAAGAATTCAAAAAAATAGATCATGGAATTGTATGAGAATATATCTGAAACGCTCGGTTTCCATGGAAATACAGCCTTACTGTGGACGGGGCCGTGTTCTAACAGTGAAAACTGACTTTCAAACAGTTCAGAAATGACGAATATACGGTTTCCATGTATAATTCTTGTTAAATCTGTTAGATATTTAAAAGAAACTTGGTTACAAAACTTTAAATTTCAATCTATAGACCTTAGACCACAATGTAAGTTGGACAGAACCTTTAAGAAATCAAAATAATAGGACCTTCTTTTGTGTAGGAAGGTATCTGAAAAGCTCCGAAAACAAGTAAGTAGAACCTTACTCTCTGGGTGCCGTGTTCAAACACTGAAAGCTGTCCGAGAAACAGCTGTTTAGTCACGAGGATACTAATTATAATTGTATTTCCGGGAAAAAACCCGGCATCAAAATCTTCAAAATTAAAACCTGTAGAGTTCAGAACACGATGTTAGTTAGATTAAATCTCTAAGAAGTCAATAAAATAGATCCTGGAGTTGTATGGGCATATATCTGAAACTCTAGGCTTCCATGTAAATACAGCCTTACTGTAACTGGGCTTTGTGCTAGAGTGAAAACTGACTTTCAAACAAGTGGGAAATGACGAATTGACGGTTGCCATATATAATTACTGTTCAATCTGTTAGATATTGAAAAGAAACTTGGTTACAACAGTTTAAAATTCAATCCATAGACCTTAGAACACTATGTGAGTTGGACTGAACCTTTTAGAAATCAAAATAATAGAATCTTGTTTGGTGTAGGATGGTATCTGAAAAGCTCGGAAAATAAGTAAATAGAGACATACTCTCTGTGGGGCCGTGTTCAAACACTGAAAGACGTCATAGAAACAGTTGTTTAGTCAAGAGGATACCGATTACATTTGTATTTCCGGGAAAAAACTTGTCGTTTTTAGAAAACCCGGCATATATATATTCAAAATTCAAGCCTGTAGAGTTCAGAACACGATGTTAGTTAGATTAAATCTCTAAGAAGTCAATAAAATAGATCCTGGAGTTGTATGGGAATATATCTGAAACGTTAGGGTCCATGTAAATACAGCTTTACACTATCGGGGCCGTGTTCTAACAGTGAAAACTGACTTTCAAACACTTCTAAAATAACGAATATACGGTTGCCATATATAATTCCTGTTCATTCTGTTATTTAAAAGAAACCCGGTTACAACCCTTTAAAATAGATTCTATAGACCTTAGAACACAATATGAGTTGGACAGAACCTTTAAGAAATCAAAATAATAGGACCTTCTTTTGTGTAGTAGGGTATCTGAAAAGCTGAGAAAACAAGTAAGTAGAGCCATACTCTCTGTGGGGCCATGATCCAAAACTGAAAGCCGTCATAGAAACAGCTGTTTAGTCACGAGGATACTGATTACATTTGTATTTATGGGAAAAAACTTGGCGTTTTTAAAAAACGCCACATAAAATTCTTCAAAATAGGAGCCTGTGGAGTTCAGAACACGATGTTAGTTAGATTAAATCTCTAAGAATTCAAAAAAAATAGAACATGGAATTCTATGAGAATATATCTGAAACGCTAGGTTTCCATGAAAATACAGCCTTGCTGTGGACGGGGCCGTGTTCTAACAGTGAAAACTGACTTTGAAACAGTTCAGAAATGACGATATACGGTTTCCATGTATAATTCTTGTTAAATCTGTTAGATATTTAAAAGAAACTTGGTTACAAAACTTTAAATTTCAATCTATAGACCTTAGACCACAATGTGAGTTGGACAGAACCTTTAAGAAATCAAAATAATAGGACGTTCTTTTGTGTAGGAAGGTATCTGAAAAGCTCCGAAAACAAGTAAGTAGAACCTTACTCTCTGGGTGCCGTGTTCAAACACTGAAAGCTGTCCGAGAAACAGCTGTTTAGTCACGAGGATACTAATTATAATTGTATTTCCGGGAAAAAAACCCGGCATCAAAATCTTCAAAATTAAAACCTGTAGAGTTCAGAACACGATGTTAGTTAGATTAAATCTCTAAGAAGTCAATAAAATAGATCCTGGAGTTGTAAGGGCATATATCTGAAACTCTAGGCTTCCATGTAAATACAGCCTTACTGTAACTGGGCTTTGTGCTAGAGTGAAAACTGGCTTTCATACAAGTGGGAAATGACGAATTGACGGTTGCCATATATAATTCCTGTTCAATCTGTTAGATATTGAAAAGAAACTTGGTTACAACAGTTTAAAATTCAATCCATAGACCTTAGAACACTATGTGAGTTGGACTGAACCTTTTAGAAATCAAAATAATAGAATCTTGTTTGGTGTAGGATGGTATCTGAAAAGCTCGGAAAATAAGTAAATAGAGACATACTCTCTGTGGGGCCGTGTTCAAACACTGAAAGACGTCATAGAAACAGTTGTTTAGTCAAGAGGATACCGATTACATTTGTATTTCCGGGAAAAAACTTGTCGTTTTTAGAAAACCCGGCATATATATATTCAAAATTCAAGCCTGTAGAGTTCAGAACACGATGTTAGTTAGATTAAATCTCTAAGAAGTCAATAAAATAGATCCTGGAGTTGTATGGGAATATATCTGAAACGTTAGGGTCCATGTAAATACAGCTTTACACTATCGGGGCCGTGTTCTAACAGTGAAAACTGACTTTCAAACACTTCTAAAATAACGAATATACGGTTGCCATATATAATTCCTGTTAATTCTGTTATTTAAAAGAAACCTGGTTACAACCCTTTAAAATAGATTCTATAGACCTTAGAACACAATATGAGTTGGACAGAACCTTTAAGAAATCAAAATAATAGGACCTTCTTTTGTGTAGTAGGGTATCTGAAAAGCGAGAAAACAAGTAAGTAGAGCCATACTCTCTGTGGGGCCATGATCCAAAACTGAAAGCCGTCATAGAAACAGCTGTTTAGTCACGAGGATACTGATTACATTTGTATTTATGGGAAAAAACTTGGCGTTTTTAAAAAACGCCACATAAAATTCTTCAAAATAGGAGCGTGTGGAGTTCAGAACACTATGTTAGTTAGATTAAATCTCTGAGAATTCAAAAAAAATAGAACATGGAATTCTATGAGAATATATCTGAAACGCTAGGTTTCCATGAAAATACAGCCTTGCTGTGGACGGGGCCGTGTTCTAACAGTGAAAACTGACTTTCAAACAGTTCAGAAATGACGAATATACGGTTTCCATGTATAATTCTTGTTAAATCTGTTAGATATTTAAAAGAAACTTGGTTACAAAACTTTAAATTTCAATCTATAGACCTTAGACCACAATGTGAGTTGGACAGAACCTTTAAGAAATCAAAATAATAGGACCTTCTTTTGTGTAGGAAGGTATCTGAAAAGCTCCGAAAACAAGTAAGTAGAACCTTACTCTCTGGGTGCCGTGTTCAAACACTGAAAGCTGTCCGAGAAACAGCTGTTTAGTCACGAGGATACTAATTATAATTGTATTTCCGGGAAAAAACCCGGCATCAAAATCTTCAAAATTAAAACCTGTAGAGTTCAGAACACGATGTTAGTTAGATTAAATCTCTAAGAAGTCAATAAAATAGATCCTGGAGTTGTAAGGGCATATATCTGAAACTCTAGGCTTCCATGTAAATACAGCCTTACTGTAACTGGGCTTTGTGCTAGAGTGAAAACTGACTTTCAAACAAGTGGGAAATGACGAATTGACGGTTGCCATATATAATTCCTGTTCAATCTGTTAGATATTGAAAAGAAACTTGGTTACAACAGTTTAAAATTCAATCCATAGACCTTAGAACACTATGTGAGTTGGACTGAACCTTTTAGAAATCAAAATAATAGAATCTTGTTTGGTGTAGGATGGTATCTGAAAAGCTCGGAAAATAAGTAAATAGAGACATACTCTCTGTGGGGCCGTGTTCAAACACTGAAAGACGTCATAGAAACAGTTGTTTAGTCAAGAGGATACCGATTACATTTGTATTTCCGGGAAAAAACTTGTCGTTTTTAGAAAACCCGGCATATATATATTGAAAATTCAAGCCTGTAGAGTTCAGAACACGATGTTAGTTAGATTAAATCTCTAAGAAGTCAATAAAATAGATCCTGGAGTTGTATGGGAATATATCTGAAACGTTAGGGTCCATGTAAATACAGCTTTACACTATCGGGGCCATGTTCTAACAGTGAAAACTGACTTTCAAACACTTCTAAAATAACGAATATACGGTTGCCATATATAATTCCTGTTCATTCTGTTATTTAAAAGAAACCTGGTTACAACCCTTTAAAATAGATTCTATAGACCTTAGAACACAATATGAGTTGGACAGAACCTTTAAGAAATCAAAATAATATGACCTTCTTTTGTGTAGTAGGGTATCTGAAAAGCTGAGAAAACAAGTAAGTAGAGCCATACTCTCTGTGGGGCCATGATCCAAAACTGAAAGCCGTCATAGAAACAGCTGTTTAGTCACGAGGATACTGATTACATTTGTATTTATGGGAAAAAACTTGGCGTTTTTAAAAAACGCCACATAAAATTCTTCAAAATAGGAGCCTGTGGAGTTCAGAACACGATGTTAGTTAGATTAAATCTCTAAGAATTCAAAAAAAATAGAACATGGAATTCTATAAGAATATATCTGAAACGCTAGGTTTCCATGAAAATACAGCCTTGCTGTGGACGGGGCCGTGTTCTAACAGTGAAAACTGACTTTCAAACAGTTCAGAAATGACGAATATACGGTTTCCATGTATAATTCTTGTTAAATCTGTTCGATATTTAAAAGAAACTTGGTTACAAAACTTTAAATTTCAATCTATAGACCTTAGACCACAATGTGAGTTGGACAGAACCTTTAAGAAATCAAAATAATAGGACCTTCTTTTGTGTAGGAAGGTATCTGAAAAGCTCCGAAAACAAGTAAGTAGAACCTTACTCTCTGGGTGCCGTGTTCAAACACTGAAAGCTGTCCGAGAAACAGCTGTTTAGTCACGAGGATACTAATTATAATTGTATTTCCGGGAAAAAACCCGGCATCAAAATCTTCAAAATTAAAACCTGTAGAGTTCAGAACACGATGTTAGTTAGATTAAATCTCTAAGAAGTCAATAAAATAGATCCTGGAGTTGTATGGGCATATATCTGAAACTCTAGGCTTCCATGTAAATACAGCCTTACTGTAACTGGGCTTTGTGCTAGAGTGAAAACTGACTTTCAAACAAGTGGGAAATGACGAATTGACGGTTGCCATATATAATTCCTGTTCAATCTGTTAGATATTGAAAAGAAACTTGGTTACAACAGTTTAAAATTCAATCCATAGACCTTAGAACACTATGTGAGTTGGACTGAACCTTTTAGAAATCAAAATAATAGAATCTTGTTTGGTGTAGGATGGTATCTGAAAAGCTCGGAAAATAAGTAAATAGAGACATACTCTCTGTGGGGCCGTGTTCAAACACTGAAAGACGTCATAGAAACAGTTGTTTAGTCAAGAGGATACCGATTACATTTGTATTTCCGGGAAAAAACTTGTCGTTTTTAGAAAACCCGGCATATATATATTCAAAATTCAAGCCTGTAGAGTTCAGAACACGATGTTAGTTAGATTAAATCTCTAAGAAGTCAATAAAATAGATCCTGGAGTTGTATGGGAATATATCTGAAACGTTAGGGTCCATGTAAATACAGCTTTACACTATCGGGGCCGTGTTCTAACAGTGAAAACTGACTTTCAAACACTTCTAAAATAACGAATATACGGTTGCCATATATAATTCCTGTTCATTCTGTTATTTAAAAGAAACCTGGTTACAACCCTTTAAAATAGATTCTATAGACCTTAGAACACAATATGAGTTGGACAGAACCTTTAAGAAATCAAAATAATATGACCTTCTTTTGTGTAGTAGGGTATCTGAAAAGCTGAGAAAACAAGTAAGTAGAGCCATACTCTCTGTGGGGCCATGATCCAAAACTGAAAGCCGTCATAGAAACAGCTGTTTAGTCACGAGGATACTGATTACATTTGTATTTATGGGAAAAAACTTGGCGTTTTTAAAAAAGGCCACATAAAATTCTTCAAAATAGGAGCCTGTGGAGTTCAGAACACGATGTTAGTTAGATTAAATCTCTAAGAATTCAAAAAAAATAGAACATGGAATTCTATAAGAATATATCTGAAACGCTAGGTTTCCATGAAAATACAGCCTTGCTGTGGACGGGGCCGTGTTCTAACAGTGAAAACTGACTTTCAAACAGTTCAGAAATGACGAATATACGGTTTCCATGTATAATTCTTGTAAAATCTGTTCGATATTTAAAAGAAACTTGGTTACAAAACTTTAAATTTCAATCTATAGACCTTAGACCACAATGTGAGTTGGACAGAACCTTTAATTAATCAAAATAATAGGACCTTCTTTTGTGTAGGAAGGTATCTGAAAAGCTAAGAAAGCAGGTAAGTAGAGTCTTACTGTCTGTGGGGACATGATCCAAAACTGAAAGCCGTCATAGAAACAGCTGTTTAGTCACGAGGATACTGATTACATTTGTATTTATGGGAAAAAACTTGGCGTTTTTAAAAAAGGCCACATAAAATTCTTCAAAATACGAGCCTGTAGAGTTCAGAACACGATGTTAGTTAGATTAAATCTCTAAGAATTCAAAAAAATAGATCATGGAATTGTATGAGAATATATCTGAAAGGCTCGGTTTCCATGGAAATACAGCCTTACTGTGGACGGGGCCGTGTTCTAACATTTTAAAACTGACTTTCAAACAGTTCAGAAATGAGGAATATACGGTTTCCATTTATAATTCTTATTAAATCTGTTCGATATTTAAAAGAAACTTGGTTACAAAACTTTAAATTTCAATCTATAGACCTTAGACCACAATGTGAGTTGGACAGAACCTTTAAGAAATTAAAATAATAGGACCTTCTTTTGTGTAGGAAGGTATCTGAAAAGCTAAGAAATCAGGTAAGTAGAGTCTTACTGTCTGTGGGGCCATGATACAAAACTGAAAGCCGTCAAAGAAACAGCTGTTTAGTCACGAGGATACTGATTACATTTGTATTTATGGGAAAAAACTTGGCGTTTTTAAAAAAGGCCACATAAAATTCTTCAAAATACGAGCCTATAGAGTTCAGAACACGATGTTAGTTAGATTAAATCTCTAAGAATTCAAAAAAATAGATCATGGAATTGTATGAGAATATATCTGAAACGCTCGGTTTCCATGGAAATACAGCCTTACTGTGGACGGGGCCGTGTTCTAACAGTGAAAACTGACTTTCAAACAGTTCAGAAATGACGAATATACGGTTTCCATGTATAATTCTTGTTAAATCTGTTAGATATTTAAAAGAAACTTGGTTACAAAACTTTAAATTTCAATCTATAGACCTTAGACCACAATGTGAGTTGGACAGAACCTTTAAGAAATCAAAATAATAGGACCTTCTTTTGTGTAGGAAGGTATCTGAAAAGCTCCGAAAACAAGTAAGTAGAACCTTACTCTCTGGGTGCCGTGTTCAAACACTGAAAGCTGTCCGAGAAACAGCTGTTTAGTCACGAGGATACTAATTATAATTGTATTTCCGGGAAAAAACCCGGCATCAAAATCTTCAAAATTAAAACCTGTAGAGTTCAGAACACGATGTTAGTTAGATTAAATCTCTAAGAAGTCAATAAAATAGATCCTGGAGTTGTATGGGCATATATCTGAAACTCTAGGCTTCCATGTAAATACAGCCTTACTGTAACTGGGCTTTGTGCTAGAGTGAAAACTGACTTTCAAACAAGTGGGAAATGACGAATTGACGGTTGCCATATATAATTCCTGTTCAATCTGTTAGATATTGAAAAGAAACTTGGTTACAACAGTTTAAAATTCAATCCATAGACCTTAGAACACTATGTGAGTTGGACTGAACCTTTTAGAAATCAAAATAATAGAATCTTGTTTGGTGTAGGATGGTATCTGAAAAGCTCGGAAAATAAGTAAATAGAGACATACTCTCTGTGGGGCCGTGTTCAAACACTGAAAGACGTCATAGAAACAGTTGTTTAGTCAAGAGGATACCGATTACATTTGTATTTCCGGGAAAAAACTTGTCGTTTTTAGAAAACCCGGCATATATATATTCAAAATTCAAGCCTGTAGAGTTCAGAACACGATGTTAGTTAGATTAAATCTCTAAGAAGTCAATAAAATAGATCCTGGAGTTGTATGGGAATATATCTGAAACGTTAGGGTCCATGTAAATACAGCTTTACACTATCGGGGCCGTGTTCTAACAGTGAAAACTGACTTTCAAACACTTCTAAAATAACGAATATACGGTTGCCATATATAATTCCTGTTCATTCTGTTATTTAAAAGAAACCCGGTTACAACCCTTTAAAATAGATTCTATAGACCTTAGAACACAATATGAGTTGGACAGAACCTTTAAGAAATCAAAATAATAGGACCTTCTTTTGTGTAGTAGGGTATCTGAAAAGCTGAGAAAACAAGTAAGTAGAGCCATACTCTCTGTGGGGCCATGATCCAAAACTGAAAGCCGTCATAGAAACAGCTGTTTAGTCACGAGGATACTGATTACATTTGTATTTATGGGAAAAAACTTGGCGTTTTTAAAAAACGCCACATAAAATTCTTCAAAATAGGAGCCTGTGGAGTTCAGAACACGATGTTAGTTAGATTAAATCTCTAAGAATTCAAAAAAAATAGAACATGGAATTCTATGAGAATATATCTGAAACGCTAGGTTTCCATGAAAATACAGCCTTGCTGTGGACGGGGCCGTGTTCTAACAGTGAAAACTGACTTTAAACAGTTCAGAAATGACGAATATACGGTTTCCATGTATAATTCTTGTTAAATCTGTTCGATATTTAAAAGAAACTTGGTTACAAAACTTTAAATTTCAATCTATAGACCTTAGACCACAATGTGAGTTGGACAGAACCTTTAAGAAATCAAAATAATAGGAACTTCTTTTGTGTAGGAAGGTATCTGAAAAGCTAAGAAAGCAGGTAAGTAGAGTCTTACTGTCTGTGGGGACATGATCCAAAACTGAAAGCCGTCATAGAAACAGCTGTTTAGTCACGAGGATACTGATTACATTTGTATTTATGGGAAAAAACTTGGCGTTTTTAAAAAAGGCCACATAAAATTCTTCAAAATACGAGCCTGTAGAGTTCAGAACACGATGTTAGTTAGATTAAATCTCTAAGAATTCAAAAAAATAGATCATGGAATTGTATGAGAATGTATCTGAAACGCTCGGTTTCCATGGAAATACAGCCTTACTGTGGACGGGGCCGTGTTCTAACAGTGAAAACTGACTTTCAAACAGTTCAGAAATGACGAATATACGGTTTCCATGTATAATTCTTGTTAAATCTGTTAGATATTTAAAAGAAACTTGGTTACAAAACTTTAAATTTCAATCTATAGACCTTAGACCACAATGTGAGTTGGACAGAACCTTTAAGAAATCAAAATAATAGGACCTTCTTTTGTGTAGGAAGGTATCTGAAAAGCTCCGAAAACAAGTAAGTAGAACCTTACTCTCTGGGTGCCGTGTTCAAACACTGAAAGCTGTCCGAGAAACAGCTGTTTAGTCACGAGGATACTAATTATAATTGTATTTCCGGGAAAAAACCCGGCATCAAAATCTTCAAAATTAAAACCTGTAGAGTTCAGAACACGATGTTAGTTAGATTAAATCTCTAAGAAGTCAATAAAATAGATCCTGGAGTTGTATGGGCATATATCTGAAACTCTAGGCTTCCATGTAAATACAGCCTTACTGTAACTGGGCTTTGTGCTAGAGTGAAAACTGACTTTCAAACAAGTGGGAAATGACGAATTGACGGTTGCCATATATAATTCCTGTTCAATCTGTTAGATATTGAAAAGAAACTTGGTTACAACAGTTTAAAATTCAATCCATAGACCTTAGAACACTATGTGAGTTGGACTGAACCTTTTAGAAATCAAAATAATAGAATCTTGTTTGGTGTAGGATGGTATCTGAAAAGCTCGGAAAATAAGTAAATAGAGACATACTCTCTGTGGGGCCGTGTTCAAACACTGAAAGACGTCATAGAAACAGTTGTTTAGTCAAGAGGATACCGATTACATTTGTATTTCCGGGAAAAAACTTGTCGTTTTTAGAAAACCCGGCATATATATATTCAAAATTCAAGCCTGTAGAGTTCAGAACACGATGTTAGTTAGATTAAATCTCTAAGAAGTCAATAAAATAGATCCTGGAGTTGTATGGGAATATATCTGAAACGTTAGGGTCCATGTAAATACAGCTTTACACTATCGGGGCCGTGTTCTAACAGTGAAAACTGACTTTCAAACACTTCTAAAATAACGAATATACGGTTGCCATATATAATTCCTGTTCATTCTGTTATTTAAAAGAAACCTGGTTACAACCCTTTAAAATAGATTCTATAGACCTTAGAACACAATATGAGTTGGACAGAACCTTTAAGAAATCAAAATAATAGGACCTTCTTTTGTGTAGTAGGGTATCTGAAAAGCTGAGAAAACAAGTAAGTAGAGCCATACTCTCTGTGGGGCCATGATCCAAAACTGAAAGCCGTCATAGAAACAGCTGTTTAGTCACGAGGATACTGATTACATTTGTATTTATGGGAAAAAACTTGGCGTTTTTAAAAAACGCCACATAAAATTCTTCAAAATAGGAGCCTGTGGAGTTCAGAACACGATGTTAGTTAGATTAAATCTCTGAGAATTCAAAAAAAATAGAACATGGAATTCTATGAGAATATATCTGAAACGCTAGGTTTCCATGAAAATACAGCCTTGCTGTGGACGGGGCCGTGTTCTAACAGTGAAAACTGACTTTCAAACAGTTCAGAAATGACGAATATACGGTTTCCATGTATAATTCTTGTTAAATCTGTTAGATATTTAAAAGAAACTTGGTTACAAAACTTTAAATTTCAATCTATAGACCTTAGACCACAATGTGTGTTGGACAGAACCTTTAAGGAAATCAAAATAATAGGAACTTCTTTTGTGTAGGAAGGTATCTGAAAAGCTAAGAAAGCAGGTAAGTAGAGTCTTACTGTCTGTGGGGACATGATCCAAAACTGAAAGCCGTCATAGAAACAGCTGTTTAGTCACGAGGATACTGATTACATTTGTATTTATGGGAAAAAACTTGGCGTTTTTAAAAAAGGCCACATAAAATTCTTCAAAATACGAGCCTGTAGAGTTCAGAACACGATGTTAGTTAGATTAAATCTCTAAGAATTCAAAAAAATAGATCATGGAATTGTATGAGAATATATCTGAAAGGCTCGGTTTCCATGGAAATACAGCCTTACTGTGGACGGGGCCGTGTTCTAACATTTTAAAACTGACTTTCAAACAGTTCAGAAATGAGGAATATACGGTTTCCATTTATAATTCTTATTAAATCTGTTCGATATTTAAAAGAAACTTGGTTACAAAACTTTAAATTTCAATCTATAGACCTTAGACCACAATGTGAGTTGGACAGAACCTTTAAGAAATTAAAATAATAGGACCTTCTTTTGTGTAGGAAGGTATCTGAAAAGCTAAGAAATCAGGTAAGTAGAGTCTTACTGTCTGTGGGGCCATGATCCAAAACTGAAAGCCGTCAAAGAAACAGCTGTTTAGTCACGAGGATACTGATTACATTTGTATTTATGGGAAAAAACTTGGCGTTTTTAAAAAAGGCCACATAAAATTCTTCAAAATACGAGCCTGTAGAGTTCAGAACACGATGTTAGTTAGATTAAATCTCTAAGAATTCAAAAAAATAGATCATGGAATTGTATGAGAATATATCTGAAACGCTCGGTTTCCATGGAAATACAGCCTTACTGTGGACGGGGCCGTGTTCTAACAGTGAAAACTGACTTTCAAACAGTTCAGAAATGACGAATATACGGTTTCCATGTATAATTCTTGTTAAATCTGTTAGATATTTAAAAGAAACTTGGTTACAAAACTTTAAATTTCAATCTATAGACCTTAGACCACAATGTGAGTTGGACAGAACCTTTAAGAAATCAAAATAATAGGACCTTCTTTTGTGTAGGAAGGTATCTGAAAAGCTCCGAAAACAAGTAAGTAGAACCTTACTCTCTGGGTGCCGTGTTCAAACACTGAAAGCTGTCCGAGAAACAGCTGTTTAGTCACGAGGATACTAATTATAATTGTATTTCCGGGAAAAAACCCGGCATCAAAATCTTCAAAATTAAAACCTGTAGAGTTCAGAACACGATGTTAGTTAGATTAAATCTCTAAGAAGTCAATAAAATAGATCCTGGAGTTGTATGGGCATATATCTGAAACTCTAGGCTTCCATGTAAATACAGCCTTACTGTAACTGGGCTTTGTGCTAGAGTGAAAACTGACTTTCAAACAAGTGGGAAATGACGAATTGACGGTTGCCATATATAATTCCTGTTCAATCTGTTAGATATTGAAAAGAAACTTGGTTACAACAGTTTAAAATTCAATCCATAGACCTTAGAACACTATGTGAGTTGGACTGAACCTTTTAGAAATCAAAATAATAGAATCTTGTTTGGTGTAGGATGGTATCTGAAAAGCTCGGAAAATAAGTAAATAGAGACATACTCTCTGTGGGGCCGTGTTCAAACACTGAAAGACGTCATAGAAACAGTTGTTTAGTCAAGAGGATACCGATTACATTTGTATTTCCGGGAAAAAACTTGTCGTTTTTAGAAAACCCGGCATATATATATTCAAAATTCAAGCCTGTAGAGTTCAGAACACGATGTTAGTTAGATTAAATCTCTAAGAAGTCAATAAAATAGATCCTGGAGTTGTATGGGAATATATCTGAAACGTTAGGGTCCATGTAAATACAGCTTTACACTATCGGGGCCGTGTTCTAACAGTGAAAACTGACTTTCAAACACTTCTAAAATAACGAATATACGGTTGCCATATATAATTCCTGTTCATTCTGTTATTTAAAAGAAACCTGGTTACAACCCTTTAAAATAGATTCTATAGACCTTAGAACACAATATGAGTTGGACAGAACCTTTAAGAAATCAAAATAATAGGACCTTCTTTTGTGTAGTAGGGTATCTGAAAAGCTGAGAAAACAAGTAAGTAGAGCCATACTCTCTGTGGGGCCATGATCCAAAACTGAAAGCCGTCATAGAAACAGCTGTTTAGTCACGAGGATACTGATTACATTTGTATTTATGGGAAAAAACTTGGCGTTTTTAAAAAACGCCACATAAAATTCTTCAAAATAGGAGCCTGTGGAGTTCAGAACACGATGTTAGTTAGATTAAATCTCTGAGAATTCAAAAAAAATAGAACATGGAATTCTATGAGAATATATCTGAAACGCTAGGTTTCCATGAAAATACAGCCTTGCTGTGGACGGGGCCGTGTTCTAACAGTGAAAACTGACTTTCAAACAGTTCAGAAATGACGAATATACGGTTTCCATGTATAATTCTTGTTAAATCTGTTAGATATTTAAAAGAAACTTGGTTACAAAACTTTAAATTTCAATCTATAGACCTTAGACCACAATGTGTGTTGGACAGAACCTTTAAGGAAATCAAAATAATAGGAACTTCTTTTGTGTAGGAAGGTATCTGAAAAGCTAAGAAAGCAGGTAAGTAGAGTCTTACTGTCTGTGGGGACATGATCCAAAACTGAAAGCCGTCATAGAAACAGCTGTTTAGTCACGAGGATACTGATTACATTTGTATTTATGGGAAAAAACTTGGCGTTTTTAAAAAAGGCCACATAAAATTCTTCAAAATACGAGCCTGTAGAGTTCAGAACACGATGTTAGTTAGATTAAATCTCTAAGAATTCAAAAAAATAGATCATGGAATTGTATGAGAATATATCTGAAAGGCTCGGTTTCCATGGAAATACAGCCTTACTGTGGACGGGGCCGTGTTCTAACATTTTAAAACTGACTTTCAAACAGTTCAGAAATGAGGAATATACGGTTTCCATTTATAATTCTTATTAAATCTGTTCGATATTTAAAAGAAACTTGGTTACAAAACTTTAAATTTCAATCTATAGACCTTAGACCACAATGTGAGTTGGACAGAACCTTTAAGAAATTAAAATAATAGGACCTTCTTTTGTGTAGGAAGGTATCTGAAAAGCTAAGAAATCAGGTAAGTAGAGTCTTACTGTCTGTGGGGCCATGATCCAAAACTGAAAGCCGTCAAAGAAACAGCTGTTTAGTCACGAGGATACTGATTACATTTGTATTTATGGGAAAAAACTTGGCGTTTTTAAAAAAGGCCACATAAAATTCTTCAAAATACGAGCCTGTAGAGTTCAGAACACGATGTTAGTTAGATTAAATCTCTAAGAATTCAAAAAAATAGATCATGGAATTGTATGAGAATATATCTGAAACGCTCGGTTTCCATGGAAATACAGCCTTACTGTGGACGGGGCCGTGTTCTAACAGTGAAAACTGACTTTCAAACAGTTCAGAAATGACGAATATACGGTTTCCATGTATAATTCTTGTTAAATCTGTTAGATATTTAAAAGAAACTTGGTTACAAAACTTTAAATTTCAATCTATAGACCTTAGACCACAATGTGAGTTGGACAGAACCTTTAAGAAATCAAAATAATAGGACCTTCTTTTGTGTAGGAAGGTATCTGAAAAGCTCCGAAAACAAGTAAGTAGAACCTTACTCTCTGGGTGCCGTGTTCAAACACTGAAAGCTGTCCGAGAAACAGCTGTTTAGTCACGAGGATACTAATTATAATTGTATTTCCGGGAAAAAACCCGGCATCAAAATCTTCAAAATTAAAACCTGTAGAGTTCAGAACACGATGTTAGTTAGATTAAATCTCTAAGAAGTCAATAAAATAGATCCTGGAGTTGTATGGGCATATATCTGAAACTCTAGGCTTCCATGTAAATACAGCCTTACTGTAACTGGGCTTTGTGCTAGAGTGAAAACTGACTTTCAAACAAGTGGGAAATGACGAATTGACGGTTGCCATATATAATTCCTGTTCAATCTGTTAGATATTGAAAAGAAACTTGGTTACAACAGTTTAAAATTCAATCCATAGACCTTAGAACACTATGTGAGTTGGACTGAACCTTTTAGAAATCAAAATAATAGAATCTTGTTTGGTGTAGGATGGTATCTGAAAAGCTCGGAAAATAAGTAAATAGAGACATACTCTCTGTGGGGCCGTGTTCAAACACTGAAAGACGTCATAGAAACAGTTGTTTAGTCAAGAGGATACCGATTACATTTGTATTTCCGGGAAAAAACTTGTCGTTTTTAGAAAACCCGGCATATATATATTCAAAATTCAAGCCTGTAGAGTTCAGAACACGATGTTAGTTAGATTAAATCTCTAAGAAGTCAATAAAATAGATCCTGGAGTTGTATGGGAATATATCTGAAACGTTAGGGTCCATGTAAATACAGCTTTACACTATCGGGGCCGTGTTCTAACAGTGAAAACTGACTTTCAAACACTTCTAAAATAACGAATATACGGTTGCCATATATAATTCCTGTTCATTCTGTTATTTAAAAGAAACCCGGTTACAACCCTTTAAAATAGTTTCTATAGACCTTAGAACACAATATGAGTTGGACAGAACCTTTAAGAAATCAAAATAATAGGACCTTCTTTTGTGTAGTAGGGTATCTGAAAAGCTGAGAAAACAAGTAAGTAGAGCCATACTCTCTGTGGGGCCATGATCCAAAACTGAAAGCCGTCATAGAAACAGCTGTTTAGTCACGAGGATACTGATTACATTTGTATTTATGGGAAAAAACTTGGCGTTTTTAAAAAACGCCACATAAAATTCTTCAAAATAGGAGCCTGTGGAGTTCAGAACACGATGTTAGTTAGATTAAATCTCTAAGAATTCAAAAAAAATAGAACATGGAATTCTATGAGAATATATCTGAAACGCTAGGTTTCCATGAAAATACAGCCTTGCTGTGGACGGGGCCGTGTTCTAACAGTGAAAACTGACTTTAAACAGTTCAGAAATGACGAATATACGGTTTCCATGTATAATTCTTGTTAAATCTGTTCGATATTTAAAAGAAACTTGGTTACAAAACTTTAAATTTCAATCTATAGACCTTAGACCACAATGTGAGTTGGACAGAACCTTTAAGAAATCAAAATAATAGGAACTTCTTTTGTGTAGGAAGGTATCTGAAAAGCTAAGAAAGCAGGTAAGTAGAGTCTTACTGTCTGTGGGGACATGATCCAAAACTGAAAGCCGTCATAGAAACAGCTGTTTAGTCACGAGGATACTGATTACATTTGTATTTATGGGAAAAAACTTGGCGTTTTTAAAAAAGGCCACATAAAATTCTTCAAAATACGAGCCTGTAGAGTTCAGAACACGATGTTAGTTAGATTAAATCTCTAAGAATTCAAAAAAATAGATCATGGAATTGTATGAGAATGTATCTGAAACGCTCGGTTTCCATGGAAATACAGCCTTACTGTGGACGGGGCCGTGTTCTAACAGTGAAAACTGACTTTCAAACAGTTCAGAAATGACGAATATACGGTTTCCATGTATAATTCTTGTTAAATCTGTTAGATATTTAAAAGAAACTTGGTTACAAAACTTTAAATTTCAATCTATAGACCTTAGACCACAATGTGAGTTGGACAGAACCTTTAAGAAATCAAAATAATAGGACCTTCTTTTGTGTAGGAAGGTATCTGAAAAGCTCCGAAAACAAGTAAGTAGAACCTTACTCTCTGGGTGCCGTGTTCAAACACTGAAAGCTGTCCGAGAAACAGCTGTTTAGTCACGAGGATACTAATTATAATTGTATTTCCGGGAAAAAACCCGGCATCAAAATCTTCAAAATTAAAACCTGTAGAGTTCAGAACACGATGTTAGTTAGATTAAATCTCTAAGAAGTCAATAAAATAGATCCTGGAGTTGTATGGGCATATATCTGAAACTCTAGGCTTCCATGTAAATACAGCCTTACTGTAACTGGGCTTTGTGCTAGAGTGAAAACTGACTTTCAAACAAGTGGGAAATGACGAATTGACGGTTGCCATATATAATTCCTGTTCAATCTGTTAGATATTGAAAAGAAACTTGGTTACAACAGTTTAAAATTCAATCCATAGACCTTAGAACACTATGTGAGTTGGACTGAACCTTTTAGAAATCAAAATAATAGAATCTTGTTTGGTGTAGGATGGTATCTGAAAAGCTCGGAAAATAAGTAAATAGAGACATACTCTCTGTGGGGCCGTGTTCAAACACTGAAAGACGTCATAGAAACAGTTGTTTAGTCAAGAGGATACCGATTACATTTGTATTTCCGGGAAAAAACTTGTCGTTTTTAGAAAACCCGGCATATATATATTCAAAATTCAAGCCTGTAGAGTTCAGAACACGATGTTAGTTAGATTAAATCTCTAAGAAGTCAATAAAATAGATCCTGGAGTTGTATGGGAATATATCTGAAACGTTAGGGTCCATGTAAATACAGCTTTACACTATCGGGGCCGTGTTCTAACAGTGAAAACTGACTTTCAAACACTTCTAAAATAACGAATATACGGTTGCCATATATAATTCCTGTTCATTCTGTTATTTAAAAGAAACCTGGTTACAACCCTTTAAAATAGATTCTATAGACCTTAGAACACAATATGAGTTGGACAGAACCTTTAAGAAATCAAAATAATAGGACCTTCTTTTGTGTAGTAGGGTATCTGAAAAGCTGAGAAAACAAGTAAGTAGAGCCATACTCTCTGTGGGGCCATGATCCAAAACTGAAAGCCGTCATAGAAACAGCTGTTTAGTCACGAGGATACTGATTACATTTGTATTTATGGGAAAAAACTTGGCGTTTTTAAAAAACGCCACATAAAATTCTTCAAAATAGGAGCCTGTGGAGTTCAGAACACGATGTTAGTTAGATTAAATCTCTGAGAATTCAAAAAAAATAGAACATGGAATTCTATGAGAATATATCTGAAACGCTAGGTTTCCATGAAAATACAGCCTTGCTGTGGACGGGGCCGTGTTCTAACAGTGAAAACTGACTTTCAAACAGTTCAGAAATGACGAATATACGGTTTCCATGTATAATTCTTGTTAAATCTGTTAGATATTTAAAAGAAACTTGGTTACAAAACTTTAAATTTCAATCTATAGACCTTAGACCACAATGTGTGTTGGACAGAACCTTTAAGGAAATCAAAATAATAGGAACTTCTTTTGTGTAGGAAGGTATCTGAAAAGCTAAGAAAGCAGGTAAGTAGAGTCTTACTGTCTGTGGGGACATGATCCAAAACTGAAAGCCGTCATAGAAACAGCTGTTTAGTCACGAGGATACTGATTACATTTGTATTTATGGGAAAAAACTTGGCGTTTTTAAAAAAGGCCACATAAAATTCTTCAAAATACGAGCCTGTAGAGTTCAGAACACGATGTTAGTTAGATTAAATCTCTAAGAATTCAAAAAAATAGATCATGGAATTGTATGAGAATATATCTGAAAGGCTCGGTTTCCATGGAAATACAGCCTTACTGTGGACGGGGCCGTGTTCTAACATTTTAAAACTGACTTTCAAACAGTTCAGAAATGAGGAATATACGGTTTCCATTTATAATTCTTATTAAATCTGTTCGATATTTAAAAGAAACTTGGTTACAAAACTTTAAATTTCAATCTATAGACCTTAGACCACAATGTGAGTTGGACAGAACCTTTAAGAAATTAAAATAATAGGACCTTCTTTTGTGTAGGAAGGTATCTGAAAAGCTAAGAAATCAGGTAAGTAGAGTCTTACTGTCTGTGGGGCCATGATCCAAAACTGAAAGCCGTCAAAGAAACAGCTGTTTAGTCACGAGGATACTGATTACATTTGTATTTATGGGAAAAAACTTGGCGTTTTTAAAAAAGGCCACATAAAATTCTTCAAAATACGAGCCTGTAGAGTTCAGAACACGATGTTAGTTAGATTAAATCTCTAAGAATTCAAAAAAATAGATCATGGAATTGTATGAGAATATATCTGAAACGCTCGGTTTCCATGGAAATACAGCCTTACTGTGGACGGGGCCGTGTTCTAACAGTGAAAACTGACTTTCAAACAGTTCAGAAATGACGAATATACGGTTTCCATGTATAATTCTTGTTAAATCTGTTAGATATTTAAAAGAAACTTGGTTACAAAACTTTAAATTTCAATCTATAGACCTTAGACCACAATGTGAGTTGGACAGAACCTTTAAGAAATCAAAATAATAGGACCTTCTTTTGTGTAGGAAGGTATCTGAAAAGCTCCGAAAACAAGTAAGTAGAACCTTACTCTCTGGGTGCCGTGTTCAAACACTGAAAGCTGTCCGAGAAACAGCTGTTTAGTCACGAGGATACTAATTATAATTGTATTTCCGGGAAAAAACCCGGCATCAAAATCTTCAAAATTAAAACCTGTAGAGTTCAGAACACGATGTTAGTTAGATTAAATCTCTAAGAAGTCAATAAAATAGATCCTGGAGTTGTATGGGCATATATCTGAAACTCTAGGCTTCCATGTAAATACAGCCTTACTGTAACTGGGCTTTGTGCTAGAGTGAAAACTGACTTTCAAACAAGTGGGAAATGACGAATTGACGGTTGCCATATATAATTCCTGTTCAATCTGTTAGATATTGAAAAGAAACTTGGTTACAACAGTTTAAAATTCAATCCATAGACCTTAGAACACTATGTGAGTTGGACTGAACCTTTTAGAAATCAAAATAATAGAATCTTGTTTGGTGTAGGATGGTATCTGAAAAGCTCGGAAAATAAGTAAATAGAGACATACTCTCTGTGGGGCCGTGTTCAAACACTGAAAGACGTCATAGAAACAGTTGTTTAGTCAAGAGGATACCGATTACATTTGTATTTCCGGGAAAAAACTTGTCGTTTTTAGAAAACCCGGCATATATATATTCAAAATTCAAGCCTGTAGAGTTCAGAACACGATGTTAGTTAGATTAAATCTCTAAGAAGTCAATAAAATAGATCCTGGAGTTGTATGGGAATATATCTGAAACGTTAGGGTCCATGTAAATACAGCTTTACACTATCGGGGCCGTGTTCTAACAGTGAAAACTGACTTTCAAACACTTCTAAAATAACGAATATACGGTTGCCATATATAATTCCTGTTCATTCTGTTATTTAAAAGAAACCTGGTTACAACCCTTTAAAATAGATTCTATAGACCTTAGAACACAATATGAGTTGGACAGAACCTTTAAGAAATCAAAATAATAGGACCTTCTTTTGTGTAGTAGGGTATCTGAAAAGCTGAGAAAACAAGTAAGTAGAGCCATACTCTCTGTGGGGCCATGATCCAAAACTGAAAGCCGTCATAGAAACAGCTGTTTAGTCACGAGGATACTGATTACATTTGTATTTATGGGAAAAAACTTGGCGTTTTTAAAAAACGCCACATAAAATTCTTCAAAATAGGAGCCTGTGGAGTTCAGAACACGATGTTAGTTAGATTAAATCTCTGAGAATTCAAAAAAAATAGAACATGGAATTCTATGAGAATATATCTGAAACGCTAGGTTTCCATGAAAATACAGCCTTGCTGTGGACGGGGCCGTGTTCTAACAGTGAAAACTGACTTTCAAACAGTTCAGAAATGACGAATATACGGTTTCCATGTATAATTCTTGTTAAATCTGTTAGATATTTAAAAGAAACTTGGTTACAAAACTTTAAATTTCAATCTATAGACCTTAGACCACAATGTGTGTTGGACAGAACCTTTAAGGAAATCAAAATAATAGGAACTTCTTTTGTGTAGGAAGGTATCTGAAAAGCTAAGAAAGCAGGTAAGTAGAGTCTTACTGTCTGTGGGGACATGATCCAAAACTGAAAGCCGTCATAGAAACAGCTGTTTAGTCACGAGGATACTGATTACATTTGTATTTATGGGAAAAAACTTGGCGTTTTTAAAAAAGGCCACATAAAATTCTTCAAAATACGAGCCTGTAGAGTTCAGAACACGATGTTAGTTAGATTAAATCTCTAAGAATTCAAAAAAATAGATCATGGAATTGTATGAGAATATATCTGAAAGGCTCGGTTTCCATGGAAATACAGCCTTACTGTGGACGGGGCCGTGTTCTAACATTTTAAAACTGACTTTCAAACAGTTCAGAAATGAGGAATATACGGTTTCCATTTATAATTCTTATTAAATCTGTTCGATATTTAAAAGAAACTTGGTTACAAAACTTTAAATTTCAATCTATAGACCTTAGACCACAATGTGAGTTGGACAGAACCTTTAAGAAATTAAAATAATAGGACCTTCTTTTGTGTAGGAAGGTATCTGAAAAGCTAAGAAATCAGGTAAGTAGAGTCTTACTGTCTGTGGGGCCATGATCCAAAACTGAAAGCCGTCAAAGAAACAGCTGTTTAGTCACGAGGATACTGATTACATTTGTATTTATGGGAAAAAACTTGGCGTTTTTAAAAAACGCCACATAAAATTCTTCAAAATACGAGCCTGTAGAGTTCAGAACACGATGTTAGTTAGATTAAATCTCTAAGAATTCAAAAAAATAGATCATGGAATTGTATGAGAATATATCTGAAACGCTCGGTTTCCATGGAAATACAGCCTTACTGTGGACGGGGCCGTGTTCTAACAGTGAAAACTGACTTTCAAACAGTTCAGAAATGACGAATATAAGGTTTCCATGTATAATTCTTGTTAAATCTGTTAGATATTTAAAAGAAACTTGGTTACAAAACTTTAAATTTCAATCTATAGACCTTAGACCACAATGTGAGTTGGACAGAACCTTTAAGAAATCAAAATAATAGGACCTTCTTTTGTGTAGGAAGGTATCTGAAAAGCTCCGAAAACAAGTAAGTAGAACCTTACTCTCTGGGTGCCGTGTTCAAACACTGAAAGCTGTCCGAGAAACAGCTGTTTAGTCACGAGGATACTAATTATAATTGTATTTCCGGGAAAAAACCCGGCATCAAAATCTTCAAAATTAAAACCTGTAGAGTTCAGAACACGATGTTAGTTAGATTAAATCTCTAAGAAGTCAATAAAATAGATCCTGGAGTTGTATGGGCATATATCTGAAACTCTAGGCTTCCATGTAAATACAGCCTTACTGTAACTGGGCTTTGTGCTAGAGTGAAAACTGACTTTCAAACAAGTGGGAAATGACGAATTGACGGTTGCCATATATAATTCCTGTTCAATCTGTTAGATATTGAAAAGAAACTTGGTTACAACAGTTTAAAATTCAATCCATAGACCTTAGAACACTATGTGAGTTGGACTGAACCTTTTAGAAATCAAAATAATAGAATCTTGTTTGGTGTAGGATGGTATCTGAAAAGCTCGGAAAATAAGTAAATAGAGACATACTCTCTGTGGGGCCGTGTTCAAACACTGAAAGACGTCATAGAAACAGTTGTTTAGTCAAGAGGATACCGATTACATTTGTATTTCCGGGAAAAAACTTGTCGTTTTTAGAAAACCCGGCATATATATATTCAAAATTCAAGCCTGTAGAGTTCAGAACACGATGTTAGTTAGATTAAATCTCTAAGAAGTCAATAAAATAGATCCTGGAGTTGTATGGGAATATATCTGAAACGTTAGGGTCCATGTAAATACAGCTTTACACTATCGGGGCCGTGTTCTAACAGTGAAAACTGACTTTCAAACACTTCTAAAATAACGAATATACGGTTGCCATATATAATTCCTGTTCATTCTGTTATTTAAAAGAAACCCGGTTACAACCCTTTAAAATAGTTTCTATAGACCTTAGAACACAATATGAGTTGGACAGAACCTTTAAGAAATCAAAATAATAGGACCTTCTTTTGTGTAGTAGGGTATCTGAAAAGCTGAGAAAACAAGTAAGTAGAGCCATACTCTCTGTGGGGCCATGATCCAAAACTGAAAGCCGTCATAGAAACAGCTGTTTAGTCACGAGGATACTGATTACATTTGTATTTATGGGAAAAAACTTGGCGTTTTTAAAAAACGCCACATAAAATTCTTCAAAATAGGAGCCTGTGGAGTTCAGAACACGATGTTAGTTAGATTAAATCTCTAAGAATTCAAAAAAAATAGAACATGGAATTCTATGAGAATATATCTGAAACGCTAGGTTTCCATGAAAATACAGCCTTGCTGTGGACGGGGCCGTGTTCTAACAGTGAAAACTGACTTTAAACAGTTCAGAAATGACGAATATACGGTTTCCATGTATAATTCTTGTTAAATCTGTTCGATATTTAAAAGAAACTTGGTTACAAAACTTTAAATTTCAATCTATAGACCTTAGACCACAATGTGAGTTGGACAGAACCTTTAAGAAATCAAAATAATAGGAACTTCTTTTGTGTAGGAAGGTATCTGAAAAGCTAAGAAAGCAGGTAAGTAGAGTCTTACTGTCTGTGGGGACATGATCCAAAACTGAAAGCCGTCATAGAAACAGCTGTTTAGTCACGAGGATACTGATTACATTTGTATTTATGGGAAAAAACTTGGCGTTTTTAAAAAAGGCCACATAAAATTCTTCAAAATACGAGCCTGTAGAGTTCAGAACACGATGTTAGTTAGATTAAATCTCTAAGAATTCAAAAAAATAGATCATGGAATTGTATGAGAATGTATCTGAAACGCTCGGTTTCCATGGAAATACAGCCTTACTGTGGACGGGGCCGTGTTCTAACAGTGAAAACTGACTTTCAAACAGTTCAGAAATGACGAATATACGGTTTCCATGTATAATTCTTGTTAAATCTGTTAGATATTTAAAAGAAACTTGGTTACAAAACTTTAAATTTCAATCTATAGACCTTAGACCACAATGTGAGTTGGACAGAACCTTTAAGAAATCAAAATAATAGGACCTTCTTTTGTGTAGGAAGGTATCTGAAAAGCTCCGAAAACAAGTAAGTAGAACCTTACTCTCTGGGTGCCGTGTTCAAACACTGAAAGCTGTCCGAGAAACAGCTGTTTAGTCACGAGGATACTAATTATAATTGTATTTCCGGGAAAAAACCCGGCATCAAAATCTTCAAAATTAAAACCTGTAGAGTTCAGAACACGATGTTAGTTAGATTAAATCTCTAAGAAGTCAATAAAATAGATCCTGGAGTTGTATGGGCATATATCTGAAACTCTAGGCTTCCATGTAAATACAGCCTTACTGTAACTGGGCTTTGTGCTAGAGTGAAAACTGACTTTCAAACAAGTGGGAAATGACGAATTGACGGTTGCCATATATAATTCCTGTTCAATCTGTTAGATATTGAAAAGAAACTTGGTTACAACAGTTTAAAATTCAATCCATAGACCTTAGAACACTATGTGAGTTGGACTGAACCTTTTAGAAATCAAAATAATAGAATCTTGTTTGGTGTAGGATGGTATCTGAAAAGCTCGGAAAATAAGTAAATAGAGACATACTCTCTGTGGGGCCGTGTTCAAACACTGAAAGACGTCATAGAAACAGTTGTTTAGTCAAGAGGATACCGATTACATTTGTATTTCCGGGAAAAAACTTGTCGTTTTTAGAAAACCCGGCATATATATATTCAAAATTCAAGCCTGTAGAGTTCAGAACACGATGTTAGTTAGATTAAATCTCTAAGAAGTCAATAAAATAGATCCTGGAGTTGTATGGGAATATATCTGAAACGTTAGGGTCCATGTAAATACAGCTTTACACTATCGGGGCCGTGTTCTAACAGTGAAAACTGACTTTCAAACACTTCTAAAATAACGAATATACGGTTGCCATATATAATTCCTGTTCATTCTGTTATTTAAAAGAAACCTGGTTACAACCCTTTAAAATAGATTCTATAGACCTTAGAACACAATATGAGTTGGACAGAACCTTTAAGAAATCAAAATAATAGGACCTTCTTTTGTGTAGTAGGGTATCTGAAAAGCTGAGAAAACAAGTAAGTAGAGCCATACTCTCTGTGGGGCCATGATCCAAAACTGAAAGCCGTCATAGAAACAGCTGTTTAGTCACGAGGATACTGATTACATTTGTATTTATGGGAAAAAACTTGGCGTTTTTAAAAAACGCCACATAAAATTCTTCAAAATAGGAGCCTGTGGAGTTCAGAACACGATGTTAGTTAGATTAAATCTCTGAGAATTCAAAAAAAATAGAACATGGAATTCTATGAGAATATATCTGAAACGCTAGGTTTCCATGAAAATACAGCCTTGCTGTGGACGGGGCCGTGTTCTAACAGTGAAAACTGACTTTCAAACAGTTCAGAAATGACGAATATACGGTTTCCATGTATAATTCTTGTTAAATCTGTTAGATATTTAAAAGAAACTTGGTTACAAAACTTTAAATTTCAATCTATAGACCTTAGACCACAATGTGTGTTGGACAGAACCTTTAAGGAAATCAAAATAATAGGAACTTCTTTTGTGTAGGAAGGTATCTGAAAAGCTAAGAAAGCAGGTAAGTAGAGTCTTACTGTCTGTGGGGACATGATCCAAAACTGAAAGCCGTCATAGAAACAGCTGTTTAGTCACGAGGATACTGATTACATTTGTATTTATGGGAAAAAACTTGGCGTTTTTAAAAAAGGCCACATAAAATTCTTCAAAATACGAGCCTGTAGAGTTCAGAACACGATGTTAGTTAGATTAAATCTCTAAGAATTCAAAAAAATAGATCATGGAATTGTATGAGAATATATCTGAAAGGCTCGGTTTCCATGGAAATACAGCCTTACTGTGGACGGGGCCGTGTTCTAACATTTTAAAACTGACTTTCAAACAGTTCAGAAATGACGAATATACGGTTTCCATTTATAATTCTTATTAAATCTGTTCGATATTTAAAAGAAACTTGGTTACAAAACTTTAAATTTCAATCTATAGACATTAGACCACAATGTGAGTTGGACAGAACCTTTAAGAAATTAAAATAATAGGACCTTCTTTTGTGTAGGAAGGTATCTGAAAAGCTCCGAAAACAAGTAAGTAGAACCTTACTCTCTGGGTGCCGTGTTCAAACACTGAAAGCTGTCCGAGAAACAGCTGTTTAGTCACGAGGATACTAATTATAATTGTATTTCCGGGAAAAAACCCGGCATCAAAATCTTCAAAATTAAAACCTGTAGAGTTCAGAACACGATGTTAGTTAGATTAAATCTCTAAGAAGTCAATAAAATAGATCCTGGAGTTGTATGGGCATATATCTGAAACTCTAGGCTTCCATGTAAATACAGCCTTACTGTAACTGGGCTTTGTGCTAGAGTGAAAACTGACTTTCAAACAAGTGGGAAATGACGAATTGACGGTTGCCATATATAATTCCTGTTCAATCTGTTAGATATTGAAAAGAAACTTGGTTACAACAGTTTAAAATTCAATCCATAGACCTTAGAACACTATGTGAGTTGGACTGAACCTTTTAGAAATCAAAATAATAGAATCTTGTTTGGTGTAGGATGGTATCTGAAAAGCTCGGAAAATAAGTAAATAGAGACATACTCTCTGTGGGGCCGTGTTCAAACACTGAAAGAGGTCATAGAAACAGTTGTTTAGTCAAGAGGATACCGATTACATTTGTATTTCCGGGAAAAAACTTGTCGTTTTTAGAAAACCCGGCATATATATATTCAAAATTCAAGCCTGTAGAGTTCAGAACACGATGTTAGTTAGATTAAATCTCTAAGAAGTCAATAAAATAGATCCTGGAGTTGTATGGGAATATATCTGAAACGTTAGGGTCCATGTAAATACAGCTTTACACTATCGGGGCCGTGTTCTAACAGTGAAAACTGACTTTCAAACACTTCTAAAATAACGAATATACGGTTGCCATATATAATTCCTGTTCATTCTGTTATTTAAAAGAAACCTGGTTACAACCCTTTAAAATAGATTCTATAGACCTTAGAACACAATATGAGTTGGACAGAACCTTTAAGAAATCAAAATAATAGGACCTTCTTTTGTGTAGTAGGGTATCTGAAAAGCGAGAAAACAAGTAAGTAGAGCCATACTCTCTGTGGGGCCATTATCCAAAACTGAAAGCCGTCATAGAAACAGCTGTTTAGTCACGAGGATACTGATTACATTTGTATTTATGGGAAAAAACTTGGCGTTTTTAAAAAACGCCACATAAAATTCTTCAAAATAGGAGCCTGTGGAGTTCAGAACACGATGTTAGTTAGATTAAATCTCTGAGAATTCAAAAAAAATAGAACATGGAATTCTATGAGAATATATCTGAAACGCTAGGTTTCCATGAAAATACAGCCTTGCTGTGGACGGGGCCGTGTTCTAACAGTGAAAACTGACTTTCAAACAGTTCAGAAATGACGAATATACGGTTTCCATGTATAATTCTTGTTAAATCTGTTAGATATTTAAAAGAAACTTGGTTACAAAACTTTAAATTTCAATCTATAGACCTTAGACCACAATGTGAGTTGGACAGAACCTTTAAGAAATCAAAATAATAGGACCTTCTTTTGTGTAGGAAGGTATCTGAAAAGCTAAGAAAGCAGGTAAGTAGAGTCTTACTGTCTGTGGGGACATGATCCAAAACTGAAAGCCGTCATAGAAACAGCTGTTTAGTCACGAGGATACTGATTACATTTGTATTTATGGGAAAAAACTTGGCGTTTTTAAAAAAGGCCACATAAAATTCTTCAAAATACGAGCCTGTAGAGTTCAGAACACGATGTTAGTTAGATTAAATCTCTAAGAATTCAAAAAAATAGATCATGGAATTGTATGAGAATATATCTGAAAGGCTCGGTTTCCATGGAAATACAGCCTTACTGTGGACGGGGCCGTGTTCTAACATTTTAAAACTGACTTTCAAACAGTTCAGAAATGACGAATATACGGTTTCCATGTATAATTCTTATTAAATCTGTTCGATATTTAAAAGAAACTTGGTTACAAAACTTTAAATTTCAATCTATAGACCTTAGACCACAATGTGAGTTGGACAGAACCTTTAAGAAATTAAAATAATAGGACCTTCTTTTGTGTAGGAAGGTATCTGAAAAGCTAAGAAATCAGGTAAGTAGAGTCTTACTGTCTGTGGGGCCATGATCCAAAACTGAAAGCCGTCAAAGAAACAGCTGTTTAGTCACGAGGATACTGATTACATTTGTATTTATGGGAAAAAACTTGGCGTTTTTAAAAAAGGCCACATAAAATTCGTCAAAATACGAGCCTGTAGAGTTCAGAACACGATGTTAGTTAGATTAAATCTCTAAGAATTCAAAAAAATAGATCATGGAATTGTATGAGAATATATCTGAAACGCTCGGTTTCC